>NC_083409.1:113229900-114584048 GCF_020745735.1 Hemiscyllium ocellatum | reverse complement strand
CCCTCCCTCCTTCCATTATGAAGGACAACGCAGAAAGTTAGTATCTGTACACAGCAGCAGCATGTAATCAGGAGGCTAATGGGCTGATGGCCCATATTTCAAGGGACTTTGTATTGGAGTATAAGACTAGGGAGGTCTTACTGCAGGTGTACAAAGTACTGGTGTGACCATATCTGCAGAACTGTGAGTAGTTTTGTTCCTCTTATTTAAGGAATGAAATTATTTCACTGCAGTCAGTTCAGAGGAAATTCACTGGGATGATCCCTGGGATGGAGGGATTGTCTTCTGCACAAAAGCTAAACAGTTTACGAGTTTACTCACCAGAGTTTAGAAGAATAAGAGGTGATCTCATTCAAACATATTGGATTCTTAAGGGGCTTGACCTGGTCAATGCTGAGAGAATATTTCCCTTCATGGGACAGTCTAGCACCACGTGGCATAGTACACACCGCTGCTACTATCTACAAAATGCACTGGAGAAATTCACCAAAGATGCACAGACAACACCTTTCAAATCTGTGACAACTTTCATACACAAGGACAAGGGTCACAGATACATGGGACCACCACCACCTTCAAGATCTCCTCCAAGCAATGCACCATCCTGACTTGGGAATATATTGCCATTCCTTAAGCGTCACTGGGTCAAAATTCTGGAATTCCTTCCCGGAGGATATTATGAGTCAACCAACACATATGAACTGCAGTGGCTCAAGAAGATAGCCCACCCCCATCTTCTCACGCCAATAAATGCTGGCCAGCCAGTAACGCCCACAAACCGAATATGAATTATAAAGCACAGTCTCAGAATTAAGAGAAGTCAGTTAAGGCTCAGGTAAAGGGAAATTTCTTCTGAGGCTAATGAGTCTTTGGAACTCCTTCCCGCACAGAGCTGTGGAGACCAGTGTGCTTGTGTACATTTAAGGTGGAGGGAGAGAGATTCTTGATCAATTGGGGAATCAAGGGTTACATGGAATGGGCAGGAAAGTGAACGTGAGGAATGTCAGGTCAGCCAATGATCCTATTGAATGGTCAGCACGCTCGAGAGACCAAATGGCCTATTCCTATGGGCTCAGCATCTCATTTGATGTCATCACTGCCTGCTGCACCTGCACGCTCGCTCACTTGCAGTGACTGGTGTATGAGGTTACCCAGGTCTTGTTGCATCTCCCCATTTCCCAATAACATAATCTGCCAGGTTGACATTGCTACCAAAGTGGATAACATCACATTTGTCCACATTATACTGCATCTGCCATGTGTTAGCCCATTCACTCAGTCTGTCAAAACTGCACTGAAGCTTCTCAGCATCCCCCTGAGAGTTCGTCCTCTGAACGTGGTGTTATCTGCAAACTTGGAGATATGACAAAAAAAAATTGCAGTTGCTGAAAATCAGAAATAAAAACCGTATTTGTAGAAAACACAGCAAGTGTGGCAGAATTATGGAGAGGAAGCAAAATTAATGTTTTGGATCCAGTGATGATTCTTCTGAACACATTTCTGTAAACCACATTCGTTGCCTCCTCTATACTTAAATTCTCAAAAACAAATCAGTAGATTTGTCAAGCAAGACTTCCACTTCATAAATCCATGCAGTGGTTTGGAGTAAGGGGAAATCGGTGGAACAGTGTGGAAGGGGACATTGATGTTGACACAATTGCCCTGATCTCTACCCTTTCTATTTCAAATTATCATGGCATCAACCACGTGTCATCAGGGATCCCAAACAAAACTGGAATCAATGGGAATTGGGGAAAATTCTTCGTTGGTTGGAGTCATACCTCGCACAGAGGAAGATGGCTGTTGTGGCTGTGGTTGTTGAAGGTCAGTCATCTCAGCTCCAGGATCTTTCTGCAGGAGTTGCTCAGGACAGTGTTCTAGGCCCAGTCATCTTCAGCTGCTTCATCAATGACTTTCCTTCTGTCATAAAGTCAGGATTGGGGATGTTTGCATGTTTGTTGATACTTGCACAATATTCAGCACCATTCACGACTCCTCGTACTGAAGCAGTATGTGATCAAATGCAGAAAAATCTGGACAGTATCCAGGCTTGGGTTGATAAGTGGCAAGTAACATTCACACCAAACAGGTGCCAGGAATGAGCATTCCAATGAGAGAATTCAGCTGGTCCCACCACCCTTGACATACAGTTTGAATGAGTCACCCTTCATCAAAATCCTGGGAGTTCCTGTTGCCCAGAAACTGAACTGGACTAGCCTTCTAAATACAGCAGCCACAAGTGTGTCAGCGGCTAGTAATTCTGCAATCTCTTGACCCCCCAAAAACCTATCCACCATCTACATTACACGGATCAGGAATACTCCCGTCATCTGCATGCAGCTCTAACACTCACCGCTGGCTTTCAGCTCTTTTGTCCAGAGTTGATCTCAGGCCGTAGTGAGGTCAGATGATCCACTGGAGCACTTCAGCAGATCAGAAGAAAATGAGCATGAGAACAAGGTGGTATGTTGAAATGGGAGGGCAGGGGGTTATGCTTACAGATTATGCATTCCGCAAAGTGCTTGCCCAGGCGATGTTTGGTCTCGCCAATGGAAAGGAGGCCACGTTGTGAGCAGTGAATTCAGCAGACTAGATTGAAAGAAATATGGGGGCAGTCATTTATGAACGTTATTATGTACATGATTCCATTATTTATTAATAATTTGGATAATGGCACAGAAAGCTATATATCCAAATTTTTCTGACACAAAGTTAGGCAGCAGTGTAGACTGTAGGAGATGATCGCACAATGTTGCAAAGGGATATTGACAGACTAAATGAATGGTCAAAACCCTGGCAGCTGGAG
Organism: Hemiscyllium ocellatum; assembly: GCF_020745735.1. Taxonomy (NCBI): domain Eukaryota; kingdom Metazoa; phylum Chordata; class Chondrichthyes; order Orectolobiformes; family Hemiscylliidae; genus Hemiscyllium; species Hemiscyllium ocellatum. The sequence continues at coordinate 114,581,242 of NC_083409.1, read as the reverse complement.
TTCAGTGTAAGCATGTGGGAGTTATCCATTTTGAACTGCAAAAGGATAGATAGGGACACTTTCTAGATGATATGAAATTAAATACATTGTATGTGGGTGTTCAGGTACATAAATTTTTCAATTGTCACAAAAGGCACAGAAAATAATCAAGAAAGTTAATGGAACGCTGGCCTTTCTATCTTAAGGAGTGGAGTATAGGATGCAGATATTATGCTGCAGTTATACAGCACCCTGGCTAGACACCAGTTGGAGTACTGTGAGCAGACCTGGGCAGCACACCTTAGGACTACAACATAGGTGGACAAGAATGATACCTGAACTTCAGAGGTTAAGTTATGAAGAAAGATTACTCAAATTAAACTTGTTTTCTCTAGAATTCAGCGGTTAAAGTATGGTCTGATTGAAGCCATCAAGATAGTAACAGGAAGAGACATGGTCAATAAACTATTTCCCTGATTGGTAACTCTACAATTAGGGCCAGAGCTTTCCAGAGAGATGGTAGAAAGTACTTTGCCACACGGAGGATGGGAGAAGTCTGGAACTGTCTCTTCCACAAATGGCAGTGGATGCAGGACCAGCTTTTAATTGTAAATCCGTGGTAGATACTTTTTTTGTTCAGCGATGGTATGAAGAGCTCTGGGCCAAAAGCAGGTGGATGGAGTTAGGCCACAGATTGGCTATGGTCTCATTGACTGATAGAATAGGCTCAAGGGGCTGAATAGCCTCCTCCTGTTCCAATGTTTGGATGTTCCTATGTGATGTGAGTTTGAAGAGATTGGACAAGGGGAAACAAATAGAATCAAGACAGGAATAAACAATAGCTTGATGTTTATGGCTGGTAGGGAGGCAGGAGGAAGTGGCTGAGAGTTGGCACTCTGCTTCTTCAAGGTAGAGATCAGCACACCAGAACTCAGCAGTCGTACCCTTTTTCAGTGGTTTCACCTGAGAATGGAGTGCAGTAACTTCAGAGGGAGACCTGCTACAGTGGGTGAAGTGAGCAGAGAAGGTAAGCAGTTGATGCCATCTCTGTAGTTCCTCATGAAGAGGTCAAGGCGAGTGGTGAATCTGTGGAATTCATTGCCACAGAAGGCTGTGGAGGTCAACTCATTGAGTATATTTAAGACACAGATAGATAGGATCTTGATTGCAAAGGGGATCAAAGGTTAAGGGAAGAAAGCAGGAAAATGGGGTTGATGGAATGGTGGAGCAGACTTGATGGGCTGAAAGGCCTAATTTCTGCTCCTATGACCTCTAGTCTCCCATAAGACCGAGGGAGGGGTTGGGTGAAAGTGTGCCTTGAGTGGGGAGAGGACACATCCTCAAAGAATTAAATATACAGAGGAACCTCGATTATCTAACTACCAATTATCCGAAAATCGGATTATCCGAAGGAAATCTCGAGGTCCCAACAAAAACATTACATCAATGACGTGTGTCCAACACTGATTGTGTATTTTGTTTACAGTGATTACAAGTGCTGTTGAGAACAGTCCTGGACTGATGGGAGCGCAGGCACCGTCTCTAAATGACTGACCTCCCACCCTCTCTCACACTCTCCTTGGTGGGGGGCAGTTGGGGGGCAGTGGGGGGAGGGGGTGTTGGCGGTGGGTGAGGGCTCGGGTGCGCTGTGCTGCTGCTGGTCTCCTGAATGGAGAGTAGACTTAATAGAAATCTCCAAGCCCTAGAGGAAAAGCATTGAATCGATTATCCGAATAATCAATTATCCGAACGAAATAGTGCCCGCCCAACTCGTTCAGATAAATGAGGTTCCCCTTTATAGACAAAGGATCAAATATTAAACATTGTGCTGAGCCTGAATTTCATTGAGGTGGGGTGTAAGGTGATAAAACAAAGTCCATTGAGTACAGATTGTTCACACTGGAGAATGCAAGATAGAGTGTGCAAGTTATAGCAAAGATTAAAGAATGATTTTATAATAAATGCTTAAGATATTTAGAGGATTTGTTTGGGTAGGTTGAGGGGAACTATCTGCTGTGGTGATGGCAGAGTCTAAACCAAAGGGGTAGAACAGTAACGTACGAGCCAGGTTGGTCTCAGGAAGCACTTCTCCATGCGTAGAGGATCTGGAACACTCTCCCCAGAAAGCTGTTGAAATTTTAAAATGAAAACACTGAGGTTGATTTTTTTTTGTTGAATAAGGAGAGTAAGGATCGCAAGTTGAGTTCAGATTTAGATTGGATTTGGTCTCATTGCACAGTGGAAGAGGCTTAATGAGCTGAATAGCTTCTTTTCTACTTATTTGTTCATTAAGTGTTAATCCGTCAGTTTGAGCAGCTATAATCGGCTTGTGCATCACTGCCTTTCAGCTCACTGGCTGGGATTCAAAATCAGGGGGAGGGAGAGTGGAAATGATTTTGAAACAATTGATGAACATCAGTCTTTCCAACTTGTATTAATGCTCTGAGACAAGTAGTGAATTGATACTGTAATGTTAGACACTTGCATAATTGGCTCGTTCTCTCGGCAACAAGATAATATACCACATCGCTGATTCACCAAATGTGTGCGTACAGGCACCATTCTGTCGCTGGGCTATGCACAGCTCTGTATAGTACAGAAGCTGCAGTGCTGTTAGTTCAAGGCATCGTCTCTTACACAAACCAGATAGAAACATCAGCTTCCATTTAGATTGCACTAAGCAGACAGTAAAACATCAGAAGGCTCTTCATTGAAATCATCAAACAAACTTTCAGACCAAGCCACAGAAGGATACATAAGGACAGATGACTGAAAGCTTGGTCCAATTATGGATCTTAAAAGAAGAGAAACAGGAAACATTTGACAGTGCGGCGCTCCCTCAGCACCGACCCTCGGACGGTGCGGCGCTCCCTCAGCACCGACCCTCGGACGGTGCGGCGCTCCCTCAGCACCGACCCTCGGACGGTGCGGCGCTCCCTCAGCACCGACCCTCGGACGGTGCGGCGCTCCCTCACAAATGAGTAATGGAGATGTTCACTGATGATTGCCCAATATTTAGCACTATTTTCTGAGGCATCTCTGTCCAAATGCAGGAATATCTGGACAGCAGACTTGGAATGATGAGCAGCGTGACCTAAACAAAAATGTGAATTGCTGAAAGACTCAGCGGGTCGAGCGGCGTCTATGGAGACAAAGCAGAAGGAATGGTTCCAATCCAATGGCTCTTCTCCAGAAATGGCCGTTTTGATTTTTTTCAGTGCTGATTTTCTCCAGCAATTTCTGTTTATACTTGTTTCAGATCTCCAGCATCCATAGTTGCTTGTTTTGTTTTAACATCTTCATTAAAAGACAGTTTAGAATCAGAATTTGAAATCAAAATTTCAATCTTGGTAATCATTCTCTGCAAACTTTGTCTCCGTAAAGCCTGTTGACCCTTGGGTTTAATTGAAAGTTTCAAGGCAAACTCTTGTGTTCTTATGGCATTTACTCCTGGCAACAGTTGAGCTATCTATGGATGAAACCGCTTATTTATTAAGAATACAGATCTGCGTTTATATCCCTGTTTGGATGTAAGTTTACTCGCTGAGCTGGAAGGTTCATTTTTGGACATTTCATCACACCATACTTGTAACATGATGAGTGAGCCTCCAGTGAAGTGCTGATGTTAGTGACTCTCTTTCTACTTATGTATTTTGGGTTCCTTGGGTTGGTGATGTCATTTCCTGTCCTTTTTCTCAGAGGGTGGTAAATATCATGCCCTTCACCCTATCTCATGAAGCATTTTTAATTGGCATTCTAGGCAATGAAACTGAAACAGTTTAATGAAATTGTGGTGATGATCAGGAATGATTTAATTGGTGGTGGAATAAGCTCACGGAGATGCGTGGTCTGTTGTGCCTATGAGAGAAAGACTAACAGCTACCTGTGATTGTAAAGAGGTCAGCCAGATGGACCTCACAGAATAGGAGTTCCCTGACTGGGGCTGTTAACCTGGTCCAATCAGGGAGCCCTGGCTGACAGAGATAAACGGCAGTGTCAGAGATTCAGTTCACTCTGAGAGCTGGTCTGAGGGAGCTGAATTAGTGTCAGGGGTGTAAATATAGGGTGACTCGGTGATGGGATCTTGGTCTGTGTGGAATAATTTCACTCCTGATTTACAGTGCTCAGTGCTGAAACCTCCAACAGCAAAGGATTAGCTTCTGGGAATGGTGCTGGAAGAGCACAGCAGTTCAGGCAGCATCCTGAGCTACTGTGCTCTTCCAGCACCATTAATCCAGAATCTGGTTTCTAGCAGCTGCAATCATTGTTTTTACCTAGCAAAGGGTTATAGACTAGTCTGAACCTCCCACTTGTGGTTTAAATCAATCAACTCTCTGATTGGGTAACAATCCCATCCAAAGCTCATACCGTTAATGCTTCACTGATCACTTATGCTTGTTGTGTGGATGAAGGAGATGAATTTTTCACCTTGCCATTTAACATCTTAGAAACAGCCCTGGTAATTGGGTTGGCTGAACCTGTGTCAGCAAGATTGTTCATTCCCTGAGCTGTATCGCTTTCTTATTTATGGAGGAAATAAACAGCTCTGCAGAACTCTTGGTTCTGCACAGCAGAATGAACACAATTGATTTTCCATTTTGTAACTTGTGTAAGAATTTTATTTTTAAAAACACCATACATTTCTGTCGCATCTTTACACTCTCACAAGGTCCTCATGTTCTTCACAGCAAATTAAGGCTAACAGCCTATTTGTTATCTTCATTGCCTTCTGCCCCTGCATTATGGGGTGGGCCATTTAGGGCTGAGTTGAGGAGAAATATCTTCACTCAGAGTGGTGAGCCTGTGGAATTCTCGGCTACAGAAAGCATTTCAGTCTAAGACATTGAATGCTTTTAAGGAGGCGAAAAACATAGTTCTTGGGGCTCGAGGAAGAGTGTTGGGGAGAAAGCAGGACTGAATTCGATGATGAGCCTCGATCATATTGAATGGTGACAGAGATGAATGGCCTCCTGTTCCTATTTTCTATGTTTCTATATCTCTAAGTTGCTGGTTAGAGAGGTATATCACCGGACTGTGTCAACCAGTATTTTAACCGGGGTGTTTAGACCTGACTGATTCTGGTTGGGGACAAGGACTTCCCAGCCAGTATTTGTCATCAAGCTATTAACATCAGAATTCCTGCATATGGATTCTTTATTTCCTGTAAATACTTGATCTTGGATAAGCAGGATCTTTCTGTAAGGATGTGAACAAGTAGAAGCCTCCCAAGATTGGTACACCTTCAATTAGATCAATTACATTTTGGACTTCAAATAGTGGGATGGGGTAGCAGGGGTTATGTAATAGAATGGAAGCATGGAAAGGGTCAGAAATAGAACTTAAGGCACAGCAGATAAAGGGACAACTATGAGAAGGGGGCAGTCAACGCAACACTGAGGGTGTTGTATTTAAATACACAGTATACACTGTGTATTTAAAGTTTAAAGTTTCCTTTAAACTTTACACACCCTCACCTAAAACCTATGACACCTAGGGGCAGCACGGTGGCACAGTGGTTAGCACTGCTGCCTCACAGCGCCAGGGACCTGGGTTCAATTCCCGCCTCAGGCGACTGACTGTGTGGAGTTTGCACGTTCTCCCTGTGTCCGCCTGGGTTTCCTCCGGGTGCTCCAGTTTCCTCCCACAGTCCAAAGATGTGCAGGTCAGGTGAATTGGCCATGCTAAATTGCCCGTAGTGTTAGGTAAGGGGTATATGTAGGGGTATATGTAGGGGTATGGGTGGGTGCGCTTCGGTGGGTCGGTGTGGACTTGTTGGGCCGAAGGGCCTGTTTCCACACTGTAAGTAATCTAATCTTAAAAAAAAACAGGTCAATGAGCTTGTTGTACAGATTGAAGTTGGCGAAGATGATGGTGTGGGCTGCAAGGGGATCACGGCTGAGCCCGAACTATTGAAGGATATGCAATCTATTCACAGGGCAGGCATGTGGACAGAGGGGACAGGGTTGCCTTGTTAGTGAAAAATGAAATCAATTCGATAACAAGAAGGGTCAGAAAATATAGAATTGAGAGTTGAGCGATCACAAAGGGAAAAAAAGATCCTAATGGGAGTTATGCTAGCAGTAGTCAGGACGTCGGGAAGAAAATAAATGAGAAAAATGCATGTAAGAAAGACACAATGTGGGCGGCACGGTGGCACAGTGGTTAGCACTGCTGCCTCACAGCGCCAGAGACCCAGATTCAATTCCCGCCTCAGGCGACTGACTGTGTGGAGTTTGCAAGTTCTCCCCGTGTCTGCGTGGGTTTCCTCCCACAGTCCAAAGATGTGCGGGTCAGGTGAATTGGCCATGCTAAATTGCCCATAGTGATAGGTAAGGGGTAAATGTAGGGGTATGGGTGGGTTGCGCTTCGGTGGGTCGGTGTGGACTTGTTGGGCCGAAGGGCCTGTTTCCACACTGTAAGTAATCTAATCTAAGTAAGCTTCACTATCCAGGTGGACTGGGAAAATCCGATTGGTTGCAGATGCCAAGTAAAGGAATTTGTGGAATGTCAAACAGTTTTTTTTGGAGCAGTTTGTTCTCCTTCTCCTTAGTGATGGCCACTACACTTATTTCTGCTCACGCACTCTCTTTCAATTCTGATAAGCTGCTGATGTCTTCCTGTGAAAACTGATACCATTCTGGATTTAGTGATGTATAATGAGATGGACTTGATGAGGCAGCTTAAGGTGAAAGGACCCTTCGGGGGCAGTGGCTATCCTATGGTAGAGTTCACTCTGCAGTTTGGGAGGGAGACACTTGAACCAGATGTAATACTATTGCAATTGAGTAAAGGTAACTACAGAGATATGTACAGTGAGCTGGCCAGAGTTAGTTACAGGGGAGGATGGTGGAGTAGAATGCTAGGAGTTTCCGGGGTAATTCAGGAGGCACAGCAGAAATTTATCACAAGGAAGAAGAAACATATGAGGGGAAGGATGAAGCACCGATGGCCGACGAGGGAAGTCAGGGAGAGCATAAAAACCAAAGATAGAGCGTCCAATGCGGTGACAATTAGTGGGAGGCCAGAGGATTGGGGAAGCTTTAAAAACCAGCAAAGGACAAATAAAAAAAAAAGGGGGAGATGATGAATTATGAGAGTAATCTCATGAGTCATATAAAAGAAAATTTCGGGAGTTTATTTAGTTTCATTGAAGGTGAGAGAGGCCAGCATAGACATTGGACCCACTGGAAAATGAGGCAGGAGAAGTAGTAATGGGAAACAAAGAAATGGTGAAGGAACAGAATAGGTGTTTTGTATCAGTTTTCACAGTAAGACACCAGCAGCTTTTGAGGGTCAGTGCTGAGGGAGTGCCGCACTGTCAGAGGGTCAGTGCTGAGGGAGCGCCACACTGTCGGAGGGTCAGTGCTGAGGGAGTGCCGCACTGTCGGAGGGTCAGTGCTGAGGGAACGCCGCGCTGTCGGAGGGTCAGTGCTGAGGGAACGCCGCGCTGTCGGAGGGTCAGTGCTGAGGGAGTGCCACGCTGTCGGAGGGTCAGTGCTGAGGGAACGCCGCGCTGTCGGAGGGTCAGTGCTGAGGGAACGCCACACTGTCGGAGGGTCAGTGCTGAGGGAGTGCCACGCTGTCGGAGGGTCAGTGCTGAGGGAGTGCCGCAGTGTGGGCTTTTGCCCGAAATGTTGATTTTCCTGCTCCTCGGATGCTGCCTGATCTGTGCATTTTCAGCACCACTCTAATCTAGACTCTGATTTCCAGCATCTGCAGTCCTCACCTTAGCTACAGTGTTGGATGGATAGTGCTGAGGGAGTGCTGAAGTCAAGAGTGTAAGTGTCAAGGCGGTGCTGTGCTGTCCTGTCATTTCTGTCGTCAGGTAATAAAACCTCTATCCAGTTAATTAGTTGAGAGATCCACTTAGTCAATGGATAGAAAACATGTCTGGTGAAAACCCAAAAAAAAGGATAGATCAGAGTACTTTCTACTTTCCAGATGGCACGAGGTTAAATGCAGTGAATGTCCAAAGGGCTTTGGGGATTCAGGTGCATAGGTCTTTCAGGTGTCACAGCAGATGCAGAAAATAATTAAGGAAGTTAATGGAATGCTGGCCTTCCTATCTAAAGGATTGGAGTAAGGATGCAGACGTTAAGCTGCCGTTATACACAACTGTGAGGTGCTGCATGTTGGAGGATCAAATGTAGGTGTGAGCTGTACTGTAAATGGCAGAACCCTTTGGAGCATTAACACATGGAGAGATCAGGGTATGCGGGCCCACAGTTCCCTAAAACTGGCAACACAGTGGCCAAGGTGATTAAGATGGCATATGGCACACTTGCCTTCGTCAGCCGGTGCATGGAGTACAAGAGTTGGCAAACACTGTTGCAGATATATAAAAAACTCTTGTCAGGCTGCATTTGGAGTATTGTGTGCAGCTTTGATCTCCACACCACCAGAGGGACGTGGAAGCTTTGGGGAGAGTGTAGAGAAGGTTCACCGAATGTTGCCTGGTCTCGAGGGCACTGATTATGAGGAAAGGTTAAAAAGACTAGGATTGTTTTCACTGGAAAGATGGCGGCTGAGAGGAGACCTGATAAAGGTCTACAGTATTATGAGGCACACAGGGTGGATAGTTTGAGGCTTTTTCTCCGGGTTAAAGTTTAAATTACAAGGGGGCAAGGGTTGAAGGTGAAAGTTTAAGGGAGATGTGCAAGGGAAGTTTGTTATGTAGAGAGTGGTAGGAGCCTGGAACACACTGACAAAGGAGGCAGGCACGTTGGCAATATGTAAGAGCCATCTGGATAGTTACATGAATAGGGAGGGGATAGAGGGATACAGACCAAATAAGGACAGAAGGTTTTTTTTTAGTTAAGTTTGGGCATGGTAATAGGCACAGGCTTGGAAGGTCGAAGAGCTTGTTCCTGTATTTTTCTTGGTTCTAACTCCGTTGAGATCCCAGTTGGAGTACTGTGAGCAGATCTGAGCCTCACAACTTAGGAAGGATAGATTGGCCTTGGAGGGAGTACACCATCGGCTTACAAGAATGATTCTTTGACTTCAGGGTTGAGTTTGAGGAAAGATTGTACAAATTAGGCCTGTTTGAAGTCTTCAAGATATTAATAGGAAAAGACAGGAAAGATAAAGATAAACTGTTTCCATTGGTTGGGGAGTAGAACTAGGGGCCATAGTCTGAGAATTAGGGCCAGAGCATTCAGGAGAGATGTTAGAAACACTTCTATACACAAAGGTGGGAGACATTTGGAGCTCTCTTCCACAAATCTTTGTGAAGCCGAAGTATCATGTTTAGCCACAGATCAGCCATGATCTCATTGAATGGAAACATTGAATTGAATTTATTGTCACATGCTCCGAGGCACAGTGAAAAGCTTCGTCTTGTGAGCAATACAGACAGATCACAGAGTTAAGTAGTATAGATAGTAAATAATAGGTAAACAGCGGCAAAACACAGGTACAGGTTAACGTTAAGAGTTTGTGAGGCCATTCAATATTCTAACAACAGTCAGGTAGAAACTGTTTTGAAACCAGCTGGAGTGTGTGTTCAGGCTTCTGTACCTTCTCCCCGATGGTAGATGTTGTAGAAAAACATTGCCAGGGTGGGATGGATCCTTGAGAATGCTGGCGGCCTTTCCTTGACAGTGGGCCTGGTAGATGGATTCTACAGATGGGAGGTGGGCCTTTGTGTTTGTCTGGGCCAAGTTCACCACTCCCTGTAACTTGAATGGACCAGTTGCCATTCCAGGTAGTGATACATCCAGACAGAATGCCCTCGATGGCACACCTATAAAAGTTGGTAAGGGGATTCGCCATCATGGCAAATTTCCTCAGCTGCCTGAGGAAGAAGCAATGTTGTTGGGCCTTTGTAACCAGTGCGTCCACATGAAGAGTCCAAGAAAGCTTGTTGTTGATGACCACTCCCAGGAGCTTGACACTGAAGGATAATAGTGTTGAACAGGCTGAATGGCCTACTCCTGTTTCTATCTTCCTGTGGTCTAACATGTGTCTAATCATTTAATTAACATTTAAATGTTTGCTTTCATATTTCCTTTAATGCATTGAATCATCCCAGGCTTCACAGGAAAGATCACCAAATTGATTTGGAACTGAGCAACATGAGTGTTTATTAAGATGGGTGGGTCCTGGTTAAAGCAGTTAGTCACAAGCAGCATCTCAATGGATCAGAGAGAGAGGGAGGGTGGAGAGATGGAGACAATCGCAATCCACCTTGGAGATCGTGCTGAGGCTCCAGCTTCTCCTGTTCTCTCAAGAGGGGAAGATTTAATCAGATTACCCGGATGGGATCCGGACTTGTAGTCCAGCAAGTAAGCTAGCTGTTTGTCAGGATGTCCAAGAATGTAGGGAGGCTGTGGAGAAGGTAGCATTGACAGGGAATACTTGCGGACGCAGAGATGGGCTCAAGTGTGTATACTTCAACGCAAGGAGTATCAGAAATAAGGTGGGTGAACTTAAGGCGTGGATCGGTACTTGGGACTACGATGTTGTGACCATCACGAAAACGTGGATAGATGAGGGACAGGAATGGTTGTTGGAGGTTCCTGGTTACAGATGTTTCAGTAAGATTAGGGGGATGGTAAAAAAGGAGGGGGGGTGGCATTGCTAATTAGAAATGGTATAACGGCTGCAGAAAGGAAGTTTGAGGGGGATCTGCCTTTGGAGGTAGTATGGGCTGAAGTCAGAAATAGGAAAGGAGCAGTCACCTTGTTGGGTGTTTACTATAGGCCCCCCAATAGCAGCAGAGATGTGGAGAAACAGATTGGGAAACAGATTTTGGAAAGGTGCAGAAGCCACAGGGTCATAGTCATGGGCGACTTCAACTTCCCAAATATTGATTGGAAGCTCTTTAGATCAAGTAGATTGGATGGGGCTGTGTTTGTGCAGTGTGTCCAGGAAGCTTTTCTAACTCAGTATGTAGATTGTCCAACCAGAGGGGAGGCCATATTGGATTTGGTACTCGGTAATGAACCGGGACAAGTGATGGGCTTGTTAGTGGGTGAGCATTTTGGTGATGGTGACCACAATTCTGTGACTTTCACCTTGGTTATGGAGAGAGATAGGTGCGCACAACAGAGTAGATTTTACAATTGGGGGAAGGGAAATTACGATGTTGTAAGACAGGATCTGAGGAGCATAAGTTGGGAGCATAGGCTGTCAGGGAAGGATGTGGTGGAAATGTGGAACTTTTTCAAGGAGCAGATACGACGTGTCCTTGATATGTATGTACCTATCAGGCAGGAAAGAAATGGTCGTGTGAGGGAGCCTTAGTTGACGAGGGAGGTTGAATGTCTAGTAAGAGGAAGAAGGAGGCTTACATAAGGTTGAGGAAACAGGGTTCAGACAGAGCAGTGGAGGGATACAGGATAGCCAGAAGGGACCTGAAGAAAGGGATTAGGAGAGCTAAAAGAGGGCATGAAAAATCCTTGGCGGATAGGATCAAGGATAACCCCAAGGCATTTTATGCGTATGTGAGAAACATGAGAATGACGAGAACGAGGGTAGGTCCGATCAAGGACAGTAGTGGGAGATTGTGTATTGAGTCGGAAGAGATAGGAGAGGTCTTGAATGAGTACTTTTCTTCAGTATTTACGAACGAGAGGGACCGTATTGTTGAAGAGGAGAGTGTGAAACGGACTGGTAAGCTAGAAGAGATACTTGTTAGGAAGGAAGGTGTGTTGGACATTTTGAACAACTTGAGGATAGACAAGTCCCCCGGGCCTGACGGGATATATCCTAGGATTATGTGGGAAGCAAGAGAGGAAATTGCAGTACCGTTGGCAATGATCTTTTTGTCTTCACTGTCAATGGGGGTGGTACCAGGGGACTGGAGAGTAGCGAATGTTGTGCCCCTGTTCAAAAAAGGGAATAGGGATAACCCCGGGAATTACAGGCCAGTTAGTCTTTCTTCTGTGGTAGGCGAAGTAATGGAAAGGGTACTGAGGGATAGGATTTATGAGTATCTGGAAACACACTACTTGATTAGGGACAGCCAGCACGGATTTGTGAAGGGTAGGTCTTGCCTTACAAGTCTTATTGAATTCTTTGAGGAGGTGACCAAGCATGTGGATGAGGGTAGAGCAGTGGATGTAGTGTACATGGATTTTAGTGAGGCATTTGATAAGGTTCCCCATGGTAGGCTTATGCGGAAAGTCAGGAGGCATGGGATAGAGGGAAATTTGGCCAATTGGATAGAAAACTGGCTAACCGTTCGAAGTCAGAGAGTGGTGGTAGATGGTAAATATTCAGCCTGGAGCCCAGTTACAAGTGGAGTTCCGTAGGGATCAGTTCTGGGTCCTCTGCTGTTTGTAATTTTTATTAATGACTTGGATAAGGGAGTCGAAGGGTGGGTCAGTAAATTTGCAGATGATACGAAGATTGGTGGAGTTGTGGACAGTGAGGAGGGCTGTTGTTGGCTGCAAAGGGACTTAGATATGATGCAGAGCTGGGCTGAGGAGTGGCAGATGGAGTTCAACCCTGCCAAGTGTGAGGTTGTCCATTTTGGAAGAACAAATAAGAATGCGGAATACAGGGTTAACGGTAGTGTTCTTAGTCAGGTGGAGGAACAGCGGGATCTTGGGGTCTATGTACATAGATCTTTGAAAGTTGCCACTCAGGTGGATAGAGCTTGTAAGAAGGCCTATGGTGTATTAGCGTTCATTAGCAGAGGGATTGAATTCAAGAGTCGTGAAGTGATGTTGCAGCTGTACAGGACTTTGGTTAGGCCACATTTGGAGTACTGTGTGCAGTTCTGGTCGCCTCACTTTAGGAAAGATGTGGAAGCTTTCGAGAGGGTGCAGAGAAGATTTACCAGGATGTTGCCTGGAATGGAGAATAGGTCGTACGAGGATAGGTTGAGAGTTCTGGGCCTTTTCTCATTGGGACGGCGAAGGATGAGGGGTGACTTGATAGAGGTTTATAAGATGATCAGAGGAATAGATAGAGTAGACAGTCAGAAACTTTTTCCCCGGGTACAACAGAGTGTTACAAGGGGACATAAATTTAAGGTGAAGGGTGGAAGGTATAGGGGGGATGTCAGGGGTGGGTTCTTTACCCAGAGAGTGGTGGGGGCATGGAATGCGCTGCCTGTGGGAGTGGTAGAGTCAGAATCATTGGCGACCTTTAAGCGGCAATTGGATAGGTACATGGATGGGTGCTTAATCTAGGATAGATGTTCGGCACAACATTGTGGGCCGAAGGGCCTGTTCTGTGCTGTATTGTTCTATGTTCTATGTTCTATTCCTCAATTTACCTGTCTGTTGGACTGCAGCAAACAGAAAATACTGCCCAATTTTCTGTACTTAACAAGAAATTGAAAAGACGTCAGTTTGAACTACAGGAAAACAAAGTATGAATGATCAACTTAGCTATTCTATTGTAACTATAACTCTCCCTTAACCCTTTCTGCACACAGAGACACACACAGAGACACACACAGAGACACACACAGACACACACAGAGACACACACAGAGACACACACAGAGACACACACAGACACACACAGACACACACAGAGACACAGATTTGAAGGCTGGAGCAAGATTACTGGGGAAAGACAGTTCAATAGGGATTGGTGCACAGGATTTGATGAGGTGTTCCCTTTTACTCCTTCCAAATCCTTCTAATCTCCAATCTCAGTATTCAGTGATTGTTTCAGTTCTTTGCTGAAGACGCAGTGATTGAGTTGACATGCTCATTTTTTAATCTTTTAGCCACTGTTTAAAGGTGGCAGGTTACTGCAAAAGGTGGGAAAGATTAACTATCTTTCAGTTCATGCTTATTTCACTGCAGAGAAAGAAAAAGGGAGATACAGTCTTTTGAAGTCTAGAGACTCCTATTTCTGTATTGTTCGCACACTGTATCCATTTGCTTAGAAGCCAGTCAGAGAGCTGTTATACTGATAACTCCTGACCTCCGCAACCAATCAGCATTGTGTCTCTGGGTGAAACTTGCTTTCTACAAACTACTGCTTGAACAAAGCAACAGTGGAAACACAATTATAATGATTTCCAGTAACTTGTCTTTGAAAGTGAAGCAGTCTTTTGTAGTCCTTGGTTTACAGCCATGATTTGGAGATGCCGGTGTTGGACTGGGGTGTACAAAGTTACAAACAGGCTATAGTCCAACAGGTTTAATTGGAAGCACACTAGCTTTCGGAGCGACGCTCCTTCATCAGGTGATAGTGAAAGATGAAGGAGTGATGCTCCGAAAGCTAGTGCTTCCAATTAACACCAGGTTATCATCCGACAGGTTTGTGATTTGTAACTTTGGTTTGCAGCGGTATCCTTTGCTAATTTGGGTCCATAATCCAATGTGAAGGGAATTACAAAGCTGTGGCCTTTGCAGGAGGGGCATCTGAACTTGGGGTCCAGGCAGCAGAAGGCAAAGCCGACATTTGTGAGTGACTAAACTCAGCGATACATAGCTGACTAGAATTAATACCTGCAACGATATTGAAAGGGTGGGGGTAGGGGGTGATTAAATAAATGGGGAGGAATGACAACATGGAGAGATTTAAAAATAGGGCTGAGACTTTCATTACCAACAGGAGCCGGAATAGTTCCGTGAACAGATAGCCGTAAGGACTTGGTGTATGTTAGGAAACTGGCAGTGAGAGATTTGCCTCAGTTCAAAATATAGAATATTATACGTTACTGAAAAATACCATTCCACACGTCATGACTTTACTCATTTCTTGCAAGAAGTGTATTTCTTTGAATGCTCAGTGATCTCTATCAATGGGCAGTGTTTGCCAAGGCTCTAAGAAAGTTGGTGGTATTGTCGATTTGATTTGCTACCAGTAATGTGGGACAAATTCAACAAGTCGCAGCTTGTACAGAGAGAATAGCTCACCAGCTGAGAGTGTTACCAATTTTTTCCATGTAATGTACAGTACTGTAGACATTAAGAATAGACTATTTGTTATCCTTTTTTTCCCAAGAGCAATCTTTGACATCTTGGCACATGTGCCTGAGTCAAATCATCATGGCTCAAGGAACGAGAAACCAATGAACAAAACACAAGCTGATATTTCTACTCAACTCTTATAGGGCATTACTGAGGGAGTGCAGTTTTATTAGAGGGTTACTTAGAGCACACTCAGCACTGACCCTCTGACAGTGCAGCACTCCCTCAGCACTGACCCTCTGACAGTGCAGCACTCCCTCAGTACTGACCCTCTGACAGTGCATCACTTCCTCAGTACTGACCCTCGGATAGTGCGGCACTGCCTCAGTACTGACCCTCGGACAGTGCGGCACTTCCTCTACTGACCCTCGGACAGTGCGGCACTTCCTCAGTACCGACCCTCTGACAGTGCAGCACTCCCTCAGTACCGACCCTCGGACAGTGCAGCACTCCCTTAGTACCGACCCTCGGACAGTGCAGCAAGTCTTGGATGCAAATTGTTTTTAATGGAGGGGAGTAAATGCAAGCTCACCATAGAGAGTGTTACAATAGCTGGGATGTGCTAATGACATTAGAATAACATAACCTTGATGTACTGCTGTATTAATCAGTGCAGGAACACTGACGCAAATCCTGTTGCGCACACCTGGTTGCTGTCAGTGTGTCAACTGGCAGCACTAAAAAGTTAGTTGGTTCGATACACACTAACAAGAAAGTTTAGGTTACTTATATTTGGGTCTGTACTGTCCTGTAACCAATTGCATATTTTAGTTGTTTCTGATTTATAATCAAGAAATTTCAAGAACTCAGATTCTGACCTTCCAAAATGAAGAATTGACGATAATTTATTTTAAAGGCACTTTGTTTATATAAAAATCAGAAGAATTTTGACGAGTATATGTAAGAAGTATTTCATTTCTTCATGTGGGTCTCCAGATGATGTCCCTGTGATTAAGGATACCTTGATCTTCCCCAGGTTGTGTAGAAACACCTTGCACACTGAATCTGGCTTAAGGGAGCAGCATTGATAAAATCCCATTGAGATTGTGATTGCATCAGTATTGAGTGACAGCATGAACTGTGGTCAGCAGATGCAGAGCCGGACGTGTTGTGGTCAGCAGGAGGAGGTCCAATCATGGTTTTAGTGTCGGGTGGAAGGGCACTGATCGAATCTCTTTAACTTCCTGTTCTTTGTATGTCACCGTGGGCGATAATCTGTCTAAAATAAATGACAAATAACACTACTTCCCTCTTGCAGCAGAACAAGGAACTGTTTCATTTAGCAAATTCAGAAAAGGCTGCAAATACTAACAGGTGGTAGTTAGAGAGTCCCACAGCACAGCTACAGGCCTTTTGGCTTGAACTGGTCAATGGTGACCAAACTGTCCATCCACTCTGACCCCATTTCTCTGCACTTTGCCCATATCCTTCTAATCTTTTCCTATCCATGTATTTGTCCAAATGCCTTTTAAATGTTATTAATGTACCCGCCTCAAACACTTCGCTGGCAGCTCATTCCATTTGCGTCCCAGCCTCCATGTAAAAAAAGTTGCCCCTCAGGGTTGCTTTTATCCTTATCCCTCTAACCTTAAACTAATGCCCTCTAGTCCTTGATTCCCAACCCCTGGGGAAAAGACTGAGGGCATCCACCCTATCCATGCCTCTCATGATTTTACACACTTCTATAAGATCCCCCTCAGTATCCTACGCTCTTTAAAAAAAAGTCCTGGCTTGTCCAACCTCTCCCTATAACCCAGATGGTTGAGTCCTAGCAACATCCTTGTAAATTTCTTCTGCACTCTTTCCAGTTTAATAACATCCTTCCTATAACAAGGTGACCAAAACTGAGCACAATACTTCAACTGCGGCCACACCAATACCCTGTACAACTGTAACATAACTTCCCAACTTCTATACTCAGTGCCCTGACTGATGAAGGTCAGTGTTCCTAAAGCCACCTTCACTGCCCTGTCTACCTGGGGCTCCACTTCCAGAGAACTGTGAACCTGAGCTCCAAGGTCCCTCTGTTCCACTACACTACTTAAGGCCCTACCATTTACCATGGAAGTTTTGAAAATGCAAGACCTCACACTTAACAATTATTAAACTCCATTTGCCATTTCTCGGCCCACTTCCTCAGCTGATCAAGGTCCTGCTGCAATTTCGGATAACCTTCCTCCCTGTCAATAATACCTCCTATTTTAGTGTCATCTGCAAACTTACTAATCATGCCCTGTACATTCTCATCCAAATCATTGATATCGATAACAAACAGCAATGGACCCAGCATCGACCCCTGAGGCACTCCACTCGTCACCGGCCTCCAGTCCAACAAGCATCCTTCCACTATTACCTTTTGCTTCCTCTACATTGGGGAGACGGGCCGCCTACTTGCAGAACGTTTCAGGGAACATCTCTGGGACACCTAGACCAACCAACCCAACTGCCTTGCGGCTGAACACTTTAACTCCCCCTCCCACTTTGCCAAGAACATGCAGGTTCTCGGCCTCCTCCGTCGCCAGGCCATAGCAACACAATGCCTGGAGGAAGAGCGCCTCATCTTCTTCCTAGGAACCCTCCAACCACAAGGGATGAACTCAGATTTCTCCAGCTTCCTCATTTCCTCTCCTCCCACCTTATCTCAGTCCCAACCCTCAGACTCAGCACCATCTTCTTGACCTGCAATCTTCTTCCTGACCTCTCTGCCCCCACCCCCTCTCGTGCCTATCACCCTCAACTTAACCTCCTTCCACCTATTGCATTCCCAACGCCCCTCCCCCAAGTCC
The DNA here is from genome assembly GCF_020745735.1 of Hemiscyllium ocellatum. Taxonomy (NCBI): domain Eukaryota; kingdom Metazoa; phylum Chordata; class Chondrichthyes; order Orectolobiformes; family Hemiscylliidae; genus Hemiscyllium; species Hemiscyllium ocellatum. The sequence goes on along the minus strand of NC_083409.1, from coordinate 114,563,592 downwards.
CTCCTCCCTACCTTTAATCTTAGCTTGCTTGGCACACCCTCCTCATCCCTGAAGAAGGGCTCATGCCCGAAACATCGATTCTCCTGCTCCTTGGATGCTGCCTGACCTGCGCTTTTCCGGCAACACATTTTTCAGCTTCCTACCATTAATCCAATTTGCCAGCTCCCTCTGGATTCCATGCGATCTAACCTTCCAGAGCAGCCTACCATGTGGAACCATATCAAAAGCCTTACTGAATTTCATTTAGACTACGTCTACCACCCTGCCCTCATCAACCTTCCTGGTCACTTCAAAGAGCTTTAACAAATTTGTGAGACATGATCTCCCACTCACAAAGCCATGCTGACTACTCCACATCAAACCCTGTCTTTCCAAATACATGTATATCTTATCTCACAATCTTCTCACGTAACTCACCCACCACAGATATTAGACTTACTGGTCTGTAATTCCTAGGTTTTTATTTGCAGCACTTCCTGAATAAGGGTACAACATTCACTCCCCTCCAGTCTTCCGGGACTTCACCAGTGGCTCACGTTGACGCAAAAATATCAGCCAGGGCCCCTGCAATTTCTTCTCTAGCCTCCTACAGTGTTCTTGGATACATCTGGTCAGGACCAGAAGATTTATCAACCTTCATACATTCTAATACATCCAACACCACGTCTACTGTGATATGGACTGTCTCCAAAATATCACCACTAACTTCCCCAAGTTCCCAAGTCTTCATGTCTTTCTCCATGGTAAACACAGAGGAGAAATATTCATTGAGGATCTCACCCATCTGCAGATCTATACGTACAGGTTTGGCAACAACATTGCAGAGGGAAACAGAGTTAATGTTTCAGGTTTGTGACCCTTCATCAGAGCACTGGTACACTGCAGTTAGAGAAGCTGGTTAGTTTTATTCATGAGTTGGATGTGGGCATCGCTGGCTAGGCTGGCATTTATTGCTCACCCCTAGCTGCCCTTGTGTAAGTGAGTTGCCTTCTGAATTGCTGCAGTCCTTGGGATATTGGGACACCAGCAGTTCTGTTAGGACGGGGATCCTAGGATTTTGATTCAGCAATACTCAAGGAACAGCAGTACCTTCCCAAGTTAGGATGGTGAGTGGCTTGGAGAGGAATTGCGGGGAGTGGTGTTCCCATGTATCTGCTGCCTTGTTCATCCAGAGGTCATGGGTTTGGAAGCCGTTATCGAAGCAGCCTTAGTGAATTACTGTGGTGCATTTTGGCAATAATACACACTGCAGCGACTGAGTCACTGGTGAAGGAAGTGCTGTTCATTGGTTATACTACAAATGGCACCCTGAGTGATTTCAAAAGCCTAACACTGCAATATATTGTCTTACAGACCTCTGGCTACCTACAACAGCCTCACAGACAAACACTTGACAGGATATTTCAACAACACAAGAGTTCGGAGACATCTCCAGCGAGCTGGATTGGTGAGTGTCAAATATCCTCACTGTTGGCTGCTTCTTTCATCTTCCTCCCAGCTCTGAATGGTCCCCCTCCCCCAACACAAATTATCAACAAATTCATTCATGGGAAAAAGCCGGGATCCATGTCAGTCACTTCCTTGCATCCTGACTGTCATGTGATCCAACATTAATGGAGTTGTTGATCAATCACAGCAATCAATGGAATTCATTTTACTTTCACAACTCGGAAGCCTAATCCCCCAAAACACACTGACTAAAGGTGCATGCTGATGTATGCCGAGCCACTCGATGAGGAAACAGGCCAATTAGTCCACACCGACCCTCTGAAGAGTAACCCACCCAGACCCATTTCCTCTCTGACTAATGCACCTAACACTATGGGCAATTTAGCATGGCCAATTCACCTGACCTGCATATTTTTTGGATTTATCCTGCTGTTCACCCCCAGGGTTACTCTGTTTTCCCTGCAGTGTCGGAGGTTGAGGGGTGACCTTATAGAGGTTTATAAAATTATGGGGCTCATGGATAGGATAAATAGACACAGTGTTTTCCTGGGGTGGGGGAGTCCAGAACTAGAGGACATAGATTTAAGGTGAGAGGGGAAAGATATAAAAGAGACCTAGGGGGCAACTTTTTAATTCAGAGGGTGGTACGTGTATGGAATGAGTTGCCAGAGGAAGTGGTGGAGGCTGGTACAATTACAACATTTAAATGGTCTCGAGATGTTTATATGAATAGGAAGAGTTTGGAGGGATATGGGTCGGGTGCTGGCAGGTGGGACCAGATTGGGTTGGGATATCTGGTCGGCATGGATGAGTTGGACCGAAGGGTTTGTTTCCATGCTGTACATCTCTATGATTCTATGATTTGTCGTGAAGAAGCAAGCTTCTTCAGCATGTTTCATCTTTATTTATTCATGGGCATCACTGGCTGAGCCGGCGTTTGTGGCTCATCCTTTGATGCTGTTGAGAAAGAGGCAGTGTACTGCTGCCTTGAATTGCTCCTGGTGTCCATGTGTTGTAGGTGGGTGTATAATGCCTTTTGGGAGGGTGTGAGGGATGGTGGTATGTTTTTAAGTTTGGATAGTGAATCGCTTGAAGTTGCAGGCAGTAGTATGTGCTGCCCTTGTCTTTCTGGGTGTTAGAGGTCATGAGTTTGGAAGGTGCTTTTGTTGAGACTGTTGGGGAATTCCTGCAGTGTGTCTACACAGCTGATACTGACCAGCAGCAGCAGAGACAATGAAAGTGTGGCTATGTGGGGCCAATCATATGGACTACTCCATCAAGCAACTTGAGTGTTGGAACTGCGCTCATCAAGGTAAGGAAGGGGGAGTTTGTTCTGGCACAGGCATTGGAGATTCTGGAGATGCATTGCTCACTGCCAGATTCCCAGCCTTTGGTTGTTATAGCCACAGTACTTACAGGTCAGATTCTGGTCAGTGGTCACACCTCCTTAGAGCTGAAGCAACTAATTTCCCACTGTGCAATTTGTTCTTTATTGTGAATCATTTCACTCTCTCCAGCCCTCGGAATGTACACCAACCCCCCACTTTAGGAGTGAACCCCCCCCCCCCCCTTACTGGGGAGAGTTTTGAGGACCTTTTGGTCCAAACCCCCACATTTCTCTGGAACTCATTCCACTCTCCCACACATCTCCAATGAAGTAGAACCTGGAGCCCAAATTATACACAAATTAGAAGGAAGTGAAATTACTGCAGCCTCTATCCAATTTCTGCTGAATATGTGCGTTTAGGCAAAAATTCCCCAAAGTAGGCACACTCATTCAAGTGGTTAGTGGGCGGGTCATTAGTGACCACAACACTCATTAGTGGGCGGCACTGTGGCACAGTGGTTAGCACTGCTGCCTCACAGCGCCTGAGACCCGGGTTCAATTCCCGACTCAGGCGACAGACTGTGTGGAGTTTGCACGTTCTCCCCGTGTTTGCGTGGGTTTCCTCCGGGTGCTCCGGTTTCCTCCCACAGTCCAAAGATGTGCAGGTCAGGTGAACTGGCCAGGATAAATTGCCTGTAGTGTTAGGTAAGGGGTAAATGTAGGGGAATGGGTTTGGATAGGTTGCTCTTCAGCGGGTCGGTGTGGACTTGGTAGGCCGAAGGGCCTGTTTCCACACTGTAAGTAATCTAATCTAATTCATCTGGTGTAGGATGGCAGGTGTCGAGAAAATAAATACAGCTGTGCAAGATGCTCCCAGTGAAAGGGAAACAAAGCACTTGAGACTGATATAGGGGGTTTGAAATGGAAAACCATCATTGTCTGAACTTCACCTGATCTATAGAAAACTAAAGGGGAACCCCTTGTCTCAGAGAGTGGGGTAAATGTGGATCTCAACTGGTCAAAGTGAATTGTGTCGATACATTTAGAGGGTAACTGGATAATCACATGAGGGGGAAGGGAATTGCGAGATGTGTTGATAGGGTAAGGAACCTCGGGTGCAGGAGGAACTTTGTGCGAGATTTATGCTCCATACAAAGTGATGGGTTGAAGAGCTTGATTCTATGTTGTAATCGCTATATAAGTTGAAGTAAGTTTAACATTAACAATCCAAACTGTCTGATTGCATAAAACAATTTAAAGTAATTGATTGTAGATGTTGCTGGATAATGTTTTGTTTAAATCAGTGCTTTCCTGTGCAGGTCACAAAGAATGGAAGGATCGTGTCGGAGAAGGAATATCGTCTCAACGTAGTTCGAAAAGACCATCAGAAGTATGTGCGGGAGAGTCTGGCCCAGGCGATATTCCACAAGGTCCTCGAAATGGAGGTACAGAAGCAGCATGCTGCTAACTGCGGCCCAGGACTCCGTAACCAGCAACCACTCTCATCCATTATACATTTGCTTCTAGTTCAGCAAAACTTTGATGTGCAACTTCTGATCCTCATGGTCAGATTCCCCTCGCTGCCTCACTCCTCCCTTTGTCTGTAATTTTACTCAGCCCACAACCTTCCAAATTGCACTTCTCCAATTCTAGTCTCTGTGTAATCCACCATGACGTTGTAATGCTCCACCACTGGCACTTGTACCTGAATAACATTCTGCACAAGTATGCTCTAGAGACAACAAGGGACAGAATCACAATACTGTTACAATTCAGAAGGAGGCCCTTTCGCCTATCCTGTCTACACCAGCTGTCCCATGAACATTACAACCGAGTACCATTTGCCTGCCTTCTCCCCGTCCCTTGCTCAATGTTTCTATTCAAATAATTATCTGATGCCCTCTTGAATGTTTCAGTTGCCCCTGGCTCCACCACATTTCAGGCAGTCAATCCCAGACCTGAACCACTTGTGCCACTCTGCTTAGATTAGATTAGGTTCCCTCCAGTTGGAAACAGGCCCTCAGCCCAACAAGTCCACACCGACCCTTTGAAGAGTAACCCATTCCAGACTCATTTCCCTCTTACTAATGCACCTGACAGTATAGGCAATTTTAACATGGCCAATTCATCTGACCTGCACATCTTTGGATGAGGAAGGAAACCCACACAGACACTGGGGGAATGTGCAAACTCCACACAAACTCCTGAGGCTGGAATTGAACCTGGGACCCTGGTGCTGTGAGGCAGCAGTGTTCACCACTGAGCCACTGTGCTGTTTAATAAGGAGTAATGACCCAGATTTAGTTAACAATGTAATGGTGGATTAATAATCATCTAACAGAAATCATGACATAACATTGTTTTGATATTATGTTTGAAAGGGAGAACCAGCTTAAAAAAAAGTTCAGTTTAAGCGAGGATAAGGCAGCTAGTGTCTTCAGTAAACTGGGTAAATCTGTTCCTTGGCAAAACAGCAGAAAGTCTGTACGAGGTGTTGAAAAAAGCAATAGGTTGTAGAGAATTTAATGTCACACAGAATCAGTTTGTATCCCTTGAGTGCAAATGCTTTCCCTGCCAAAAAACAGCTTTGTGCAACTAAAGAGATAGATGGCAATGTGAAAGTAAATAAAAAAACACAAACCAAAAGGCACAAAAAAGGAGCAGATTTTTCTGGATCAGCATAATTGCATATCAGAGCAAAGGGTGAAAAAATGTATAATCAGAGCTGCAGAAATAGAACAGGAAAAAAAACCTCTGAGGGATGTCAAAATCCATACAAAATCTTTGTCAGATTATGTTAGGTAAAAGAACAGCAGGAGAAATGTGGGTTTTTTGAAAATTCAGTGGCAAAAAACTGAAAATACACTAATGGTAGACGTACTGAGTAATTATTTTCCTCAATGTTTTCTGTACAGGAAAAGGTCAGTTTAGTAGATTTGTAAAGAACACTATTATTGAATCAAGGCGTGAAGCTCACCAAAATTTAAGTAAATGAGGTGACAAATGATTTTGAAACTAATAGCACGAAAGATTGACAAATCCCCAGAAACCAGATGGTAAACATATGGTTTTAAAAGACCAATAGATCATAAGAAATAAATCATTCAACCCCTCGAGCTTGCTCTACAATTCAGTAGGATTCTGGCTGATCCAACATTCATCCCATCCACTTTCCTGCCTCCCTTTTAGCAGCAGGAGCGGTGAGATTGAGGACCGGGGGCTGCTGGGAAGGTAAGTACATCATATAAAAGCTTAGCCCATGCGTAGGCAGAGCACACGCTAAGCAGGAGCAGACACAGGATGCTGAGCAAATGAGGGAATATATTTAGGCAGTTGCTTTACCTGAACACTACTTAGGTAGTGTCTCCCACCATTCTCTTCCTCCTACCAAAAAAAAGGTTCCGTGCACCGATTTGGTTTACTGAAAAAGTTAGATCTCTTGTCAAGAGGAAGAAGAAGGCTTATGTGAAAGTGAGACTTGAAGGCTCAGTTAGGGCACTTGAGAGTTATGAGTTAGCTAGGAAGGAGCTGAAGAGAGAGCTAAGGAGGACCAGGAGGGGACATGGGAAGTCTTTGACAGGTAGGATCAAGGAAAGCCCTAAAGCTTTCCATAGGTACAATGGAATTTAAGAATGACTGCAGTAAGATGAGGGCCTGTCAAGGGAAATTGTGCATGGAATCTGAAGAGAAAGGAGAGACACACATGAATATTTTTCATCAGGATTCACACTGGGAAAAGACAATGTTGTTGAGGAGAATACTGAGATACAGGCTACTAGACTAGACAGGATTGAGGTTCACGAGGAGGTGGTGTTAGCAATTCTGGAAAGCGTGAAAATAGATAAATCTCCTGAGCTGGATGGGATTTATCCTAGGATTCTCTGGGAAGCGAAGAAGGAGATTGCAGAGCCTTTGGCTTTGATCTTTATGTCGTTATTGTCTACAGGAATAGTGCCAGAAGACTGGAGGATAGCAAATGTTGTCCCCTTGTTCGAGAAAGGGAGTAGAGACAACCCTAGTAATTACAGACCAGTGAGACTTACTTCAGTTGTGGGTAAAGTGTCAGAAAAGGTTATAAGTGATAGCATTTATAAGCATCAAGAGAGGAATAACTTGATTAGGGATAGTCAACACGGTTTTGTGAAGGGTAGGTCATGCCTCACAAACCTTAGAGTTTTTTGAGAAGGTAACCAAACAGGTGGATGAGGGTAAAGCCGTTGATATGGTGTATATGGATTTCAGTAAGACGTTTGATAAGATTCCCAATAGTCGGCTGTTATAGAAAACCCAGAAGCATAGGACTGAGGGTGATTTAGCAGTTTGGATCAGGAATTGGCAACGTGAAAGAAGACAGTGGGTGGTGGTTGTTGGGAAAAGTTCATCCTGGAGTTGAGTTACTGGTGGTGTACTGCAAGGGTCTGTTTTGCGGCCACTGCTATTTGTCATTTTTATAAATGATCTGGATAAGGACATAGAAAAATGGGTTAGTAAATTTGCGGACGATGCTAAAAATGGTGGAGTTGTGGACAGTGCAGAAAGATGTTGCAGGTTACAGAGTGATACAGATAAGCTGCAGGGCTGGGCTGAGAGGTGGCAAATGGAGTTTAATGTGGAAAAGTGTGAGGTGATTCACTTTGGAAAGAGTAACAGGAATACAGAATACTGGGCTAATGGTAAGATTCTTGGCAGTGTAGATGGAGAGAGATCTTGGTGTCCATGTGCATGGATCCCTGAAATTTGCCACCCAGATTGAAAGAGTTCTTAAGAAGGCAAATGGTGCATTAGTTTTTATTGGTAGCGGGATTGCGTTTTGGAGCCATGAGGTTATGTTGCAGCTGTACAAAACTCTGGTGCGGCCGTACTTGGAGTATTGGGTACAGTTCTGGTCACTGCATTATAGGAAGGATGGGGAAGCTTTGGAAAGGGTTCAGAGGAGATTTACCAGGATGTTGCCTGGTCTGGAGGGAAGGTCTTATGAGGAAAGGCTGAGGGACTTGAGGCTGTTTTCGTTTGAGAGAAGGTGGTTGAGAGGTGACTTAATAGAGACATATACGGTAATCAGAGGGTTAGATAGGGTGGACAGGGAGAGCGTTTTTTTCTCAGATGGTGATGGCTAGCATGAGGCGACAGAGCTTTAAATTGAGGGGTGATAGATGGAGGACAGATGTCAGAAGTAGTTTCTTTACTCAGAGAGTACTAGGGGCATGGAACGCCCTGCCTGCAACAGTAGTAGACTCACCAACTTTAAGTGCATTGATATGGTCATTGGATAAACATCTGGATGAAAATGGAATGGTGTAGGTTAGTTGGGTTTCAGGCTGGTTTCGCAGGTTGGAGCAACGTCGAGGGCCGAAGGGCCTGTACTACGCTGTAATGTTTGCTGTTCTATGTTTATTCACTTACTGGTCATGAATCTACTTGTCTCAACTTTCAATATACACAAGAGCTCTGCCCCCTCATCTCTCTGTGCCAAAGAGTTCCAAAGACGTTCAACCCTCTGACAGGAGAAATTCCTTCTCATCTCAGTCTTAAATTAGTGCCCTGTCAGAGTCATAGAGGTGTACAGCACGGAAACAGACCCTTTGGTCCAACCCGTCCATGCTGACCAGATATCCCAACCCAATCTAGTCCCACCTGCCAGCACCCGGCCCATATCCCTCCAAACCCTTCCTATCCTTGTACCCATCCAAATGCCTCTTAAATGTTGCAATTGTACCAGCCTCCACCACATCTTCTGGCAGCTCATTCCATACACGTACCACCCTCTGTGTGAAAAAGTTGCCCCTTAGGTCTCTTTTCTATCTTTCCCCTCTCACCCTAAACCTATGCCCTCTGGATCTGGACTCCCCGACCCCAGGGAAAAGTCTTGTCTATTTATCCAATCCATGCCCCTCCTAATTTTATAAACCTCTATAAGGTCACCCCTCAGACTTCGACGCTCCAGGGAAAACAGCCCCAGCCTGTTCAGCTCCTCCCTGTAGCTCAAATCCTCCAACCCTGGCAACATCCTTGTAAATCTTTTCTGAACGCTTTCAAGTTTCACAACATCTTTCCGATAGGAAGGAGACCAGAATTGCATGCAATATTCCAACAGTGGCCTAACCAATGTCCTGTACAGCCGCAACATGACCTCCCAACTCCTGTACTCAATACTCTGACCAATAAAGGAAAGCATACCAAATGCTTCTTCACTATCCTATCTACCTGCGACTCCACTTTCAAGGAGCTATGAACCTGCACTCCAAGGTCTCTTTGTTCAGCAACATTCCCGAGGACCTTACCATTAAGTCCTGCTAAAATTTGCTTTCCCAAAATGCAGCACCTTGCATTTATCTGAATTAAACTTCATCTGCCACTTCTCAGCCCATTGGCCCATCTGGTCCTGATCCTGTTGTAATCTGTGGTAACCCTCTTTGCTGTCCACTACACCTCCAATTTTGGTGTCATCTGCAAACTTACTAAGTGTACCTCTTAGCTCGCATCCAAATCATTTATGTAAATGACAAAAAGTAGAGGGCCCAGCAACGATCCTTGTGCCACTCCACTAGTTACAGGCCTCCAGTCTGAAAAACAACCCTCCACCACCACCCTCTGTCTTCTACCTTTGAGCCAGTTCTGTATCCAAATGGCTAGTTCTCCCTGTATTCCGTGAGATCTAGCCTTGCTAATCAGTCCCCCATGGGGAACCTTATTCTGAGCCTATGCCCTTTGGTTCTGGAAATTCCTATGAGGGAACCATCCTCTCAGCCGTCACCCTGTGAAGCTGTTACAAATCCTATCGGAAAGATGTGTTTCATTGAGATCCCCTCTCATTCTTCTCTACTCCCAGGAGTAGGATCTCAGTCTATTTAACCTTTGCTCATGAGACAATCTCTCTGTACCACCGATCATACCAGTTAACCGCAAAAAAAAAGCAGATGAGGACACTGCTGATGTCCCATCTGTAATCTCTGCTCAGGAATGGTTCCTGAAAGTCAGAGAATTGAGGGTTTCACTTCACTATTTAGAGAGAATGAGAGCGGGAAACTGGCAAATTCTAAACTGGGCATTTCATATATTGTGTGGGTGGGAAATTGTAGTGTTTGAGGCAGAGTGAAGCAATTGAACCTGTTGGACATTTTCAATCAGTCAATGAGAGCTGGCATGGATTTGTCCAGAATCGATCATGACTGATGAATTTTGAGTGACAGACAGGAGAAGGTCTGTGGGTGTTATATGTTTGGACTTGCAGAAGATATTTGATAAAATCCTACATGTGAGCCAAAGTTGAACCTGATGGAATTGGTTGACCTGGTTAGGTTACTGGCTGAGATGTCAGGAGCTAGATTAGATTAGATTACTTAAGTCCACACTGATCCGCCGAAGCGCAACCCACCCATACCCCTACATTTACTCCTTACCTAACACGATGGGCAATTTAGCATGGCCAATTCACCTGACCCGCACATCTTTGGACTGTGGGAGGAAACCGGAGCACCCGGAGGAAACCCACGCAGACACGGGAGAACGTGCAAACTCCACACAGAGTGTCGCCTGAGGCGGGAATTGAACCCAGGTCTCGAGCACTGTGAGACAGCAGTGCTAACCACTGTGCCACCGTGCTGCCCACATAGGGACCAACATTCTGACAAGCTGCACTACTAAGCAGCAAGGGGAGAGGAGTGACATCGCCTCCTGACCTCTGAGCCAAATGATACTGGTTCGAGTCCCACTCCGGGACATGAAAGACCAGATGCATTCATAACATGGCCAGGTGGGTGGAGAATCTCCCTTCAGATCCTTTCAGCAACACTGCTGACAGCAACCAGAGCGGGAGAATCTTACATGCACACACACCTTCCCAATCAGGTACTAGCACACAAAAGAAAAGGCAGTAGACTGTGGAAACAGGCTGATTACCTGTTCCAGGAAAAACCAGAAATAGAAACCAATGTAAGCACATGCTTTGCTTTCCTCATGCAACAAGACGCAACAAGAGAAATGAAAACTATAAGGGGGTTGAGGTCATGTTATACGAAACCCTGGTTAAACTACTCTTTCAGAACTTCTGGGAGCACACTTTTGGCATTACACCTTTAGTCATGGGAGGAGTGCAAATGGAATTATCTACAATTCTACCTGATTCCAGGTTTAAAATTACAGGGAGACTTTACGCACACGATGGTGGTTTTTCTCAGGATTGTAGAAGATTGAGTGAAAAATTAATCAGTGTTTTCACAGTTATAGTGGGAATAATGAGATGAATAGAAAGAAACAGTGTCATCTCGTTTGGAAATTGGGAAAACGTGGCGATATGGAGTTAGGTCACAGACCAAGGCATGTTCTCATACAATGACAGAATGGATTCATGAGGCTGAACAGCCACCTGCTGTTGCTTCGTTCCAACTCCGTTTGGGTTTCTGAAAGGTTTCTTCAGAAGACTGCCCGTCTTCAACTCCCTGAGCCCAGCTCTATCACTCGTCTCACAAATTATTCAAGACTTCTCAGCCAATTGGAACGCAAAAGAATTCTTAGTTATCCATTGGATGAATCTTGGCTGTCAGTCAAACAGATCAATTTCTCCCATCTCTCATTTATTTTGAGAGTTAGGTTGAGGGTCTGAGAGGTTAGTACTGGGGGAGTGTCCCACTGTCAGAGGGTGTGTACAGAGGGAGTTCTACACTGTCAGACAGTCAGTACTGAAGAAGTGCTGTACTGTTGGAGAGTCAGTACTGAGGGAGTGCTGCAACGTTAGAAGGTTGACACTGAGAGAGTGCTGCACTGTCGGAGGATCAGTGATGGAGTTTCAGATCTGAGACCATAACACACAGGTGCAGAATTAGGCTATTCGGCCCTTTGAGTCTGTTCCACCATTCGATCAGGGCTGATATGTTTCTCAACCCCATTTTCCTGCCTTCTCCCCATAACCCTTGATCCCCTCACCAATGGAAAACCCATCAATCTCTGTCTTAAATACGTACAATGACTTGGCCTCCACAGCTCTATGTGGTTACAGATTTCACAGGCTAATGACCCTCTGAAGAAATTCCTTCTCATCTCAGTTCTAAAGGGCCGTCCCTTCACCTAATTTTGTGCCCTTGGGTCCTAATCTTTCCTAGTAATGGAAACGTCTCTCCCTGTTCACTCTATTGGTGCGTTGCAGGATTCTGTAAGTCTCAATCTGATTCCCCACTCCCCCATCCATTAAGTACAGACCTAAAGTCTTCAATCCCTCCTTAGATGATAAGTTCTTCAGCCCGGCATCATTCTAGTTACTCTTCTCTTGATTCTGTCCAATGCTGGCTCACCAATTTACATGGATGACTTGGAGTTGGGGACCTAATGTAGTGTGTCACTGTTAACAGATAACATGAAGATGAGTGTTAGAGCAAAGTGTGCAGAGAACACTAAGTCTGTGGAGGGATATAGATAGTGAGTGGGCAAAGGTCTGACAGATGGAATGCAGTATTGGTAAATGTGAGGTCATCCATTTTAGTCAGAATAACAGCAAAATTGGCTATTATTTAAAGGTGAAAAATTACAGCGTGCTGCTGAGCAGAGGGGCCTGGGTGTCCTTGGGCATGAATCACAACAGGTTGGTTTGGAGGTGCAGCAGGTAATGAAGACAGCAAGTGGAATATTGTCCTTCATTGTTAGAGGGATGGAGTTTAAAACAAGGGAGGTTTTGCTACAGCTGTATAAGGTGCTGGTGAGGCCACACCTGGGGCACTGTTCTCCTTACTTGTGCAAGGATGTACTGGCACTGGAGGGGGGGCAGGGGAGTTCACTAGGTTGATTCCTGAGTTGAGGGGGTTGGCTTATCAGGAGAGATTGAGTAGACTGGGACAATACTCATTTGAGTTTAGAGAATGAGGAGGGAATCTTGTAGAAATATAAAAAAAATGAAGGGAATAGATAAGATAGAAGCAGGGAGGTTATTTTCACTAGGGATGAAACTGGAACTAAGGGGTATAACCTCAAAATAAAGGAGAGCAGATTTTGGACTGAATTGAGGAGGAACTACTACTTCCAGAGATTGTGAATCTGTGGAATTCCTTGCCCAGCGAAATAGTCGAGGTTACCTCATTGAATGGTTTTAAGGCAAAGATATATTTTTGAACAGTAAAGGAACATAGAAAAATACAGCGCAGTACAGGCCCTTCGGCCCTCGATGTTGCGCCGATCCAAGCCCACCTAACCTACACTAGCCCACTATCCTCCATATGCCTATCCAATACCCGTTTAAATGCCCATAAAGAGGGAGAGTCCACCACTGTTACTGGCAGGGCATTCCATGAACTCCCGACTCGCAGTAAAGAATCTACCCCTAACATCTGTCCTATACCTACCTCCCCTTAATTTAAAGCTATGCCCCCTCGTAATAGCTGACTCCATACATGGAAAAAGGTTCTCATTATCTAATGAGAATTGAGGGTTATGGTGAGCAGGCAGGTCAGTGGGGCTGAGTCCATGGAAAGATCGGCCATGTCTTTATTGAATGGCGGAGCAGGCTCGATGGGCCGGATGGCCTACTCCTCCTCCTGCTTCTCACCACCTTACCCTTTCCAAGAGACGGGCCCAAAACTGTTGTCACTATCCCAGATATGGTTCGCAGAGCCTTATACAGCCTGAGAAGTGTGTCACTGCTCTTGTATTCTAGCCCTCTTGAAATGAATTTTAATATTGCATTTACCTTCCTAACCACTAACTGATCCTGCATGTTAACCTTTAGAGAACTCTGAACTTGAGCACACCCCACCCAGGCCCTTTATGCTTCAGGTTTATAATATAGTATATTTTAGAAAATTGTCTCTGCCTCTATCCTTCCTACTAAAGTGTACAACCTCATACTTTCCCACATTGTATTCCATCTGCCATTTCTATGCCTTTTTTCCGATCCTGTCCATGTCCTCCTGCAGCCTCCATGTTTCCTCAACCCTCCCTGTCCCTCCACCTTCCTTTGTGTCATCTTAGCAACAATGCCTTCAGCTCCTCAGAAATATGGAATCAGCAAAGGCATTCAGCTGTTGTCTCTGAGATGGCCACAAACAGCAGTTCCATCCTGTGTCACTGTCTGATGCACTGCCGGTTATGGGCGTAGTCCTGTATGTGCCTGATCAAATGTTTTTATTTAAATCTGCTGAGGATTTCTGCCTCTCCTACCCTTTTATAGAATGGGTTTCTAATTCTCACTAAATTCTTGGTGCAAGCATTCCTCCTCAACTCCCCTGTCATCATCTTCCCAATTGCTGTCATCCTCTGCCAATGTTTCATGACCTCTCTGACAATGGGGACACCTTCTTCCTATCCACTTTGTTTGACCCACTCATTGCTTTAAACTCCTCAGTTAATCCCCCCTCAGCCTCCTGTGTTCTACAGACAACAATCCCAGCTGTCCAATCCTTTCTCAGAATAAAAATTCTGTAATCCTGGCAGCATCCTCATTAATCTCCTCTTACCTCTCTCCTGTCTGATCATGTCCGTCATGTAAGGTAGGGTATAGACCTGTTCATAGGTATCGAGGCATGGTCTGATCTGTAGCTTGAACATAACCTCCCTTATTCAGGGCTGCTGTCTTTTGGATGAGACATTAAGCACACATTTCAAATAAAAGATCTTGTGGCACAATTCCAGTGATCAGGGAGCTCATCACAAAGTCCCAGGCAATATTTGTCCTTCAACCAACATCACATCAGAAACAAATAGTTGAGTCAGTATTTCAGTGTCTGCTGAGTGTAACTTGACAGCTGCATTTCCCAAATTTCAATGCCCAAACCTCCAGTTTCTTTGTTGTCTGTGAAGTACTATTGGATATCCTGAAAGTGTGAAAAGTACTTAGAATAGAACTTTTCTCTTTATCTTTTATAAATGCAAATTTTATTTTTTTTGCTATTTAATGCCTTAGAGAACAGTGTGAAAAAATTCTTGCCTCGGTTCCTAATGAGTTTTGTCTCCTCTGTTGTCCCCAGCGGCACCACCAACTTGAAATCAGGAAGAGGTTGGAGGATTTTGCCAGGAGAGAACGTGTCCAAAGGATAAAGGTTCCAATGTTGTTCTGTCCTACTTTGTAGTTTGTCATGTTAGCTTTATGGTTGGTTAAGGGGAGGGTTCTATGTTTGAGAATGAGAATGCTCTCTCAATCTATTTGATCTCCACCCCATCACCTTACTACAGCTTCTCCCTTCAATTTTACCATCAAGCCCCGGTCTGTGTTTCTCTATTCCCTCGGGTTCATACAAGTACTTCCTGGGATTGTGCAGAGTATCCTGTTTGTCAGCTGACCTTGTGCCCTCAGTTCCACCAGCTGCTGAGTTGGGCGGCATGGTGGCACAGTGGTTAGCACTGCTGCCTCACAGTGCCAGAGACCTGGGTTCAATTCCCGACTCAGGCAACTGACTGTGTGGAGTTTGCACATTCTCCCCGTGTCTACGTGGGTTTCCTCCGGGTACTCCGGTTTCCTCCCACAATCCAAAAATGTGCAGGTCAGGTCAATTGGCCATGCTAAATTGCCCGTAGTGTTAGGTAAAGGGGTAAATATAGGGGTAGGGGTATGCGTAGGTTGCGCTTCGGCGGGTCGGTGTGGACGTGTTGGGCCGAAGGGCCTGTTTCCACACTGTAAGTAATCTAATCTAAACCTAGAATCTGACCACACTGAAGTACAACATTCCTGAACCAGCTCTCTGAAAATGTTTTCCAAATATTCAAACTTCTCTGTTCTTTCCTTGAAACCCTGTCCACATTTGTCACTTGCCTATTTCCACAAAACCTTTCTGATAGTTGTTATTAAATCTGTTTCCATTGCCCTTTCAAACAGCTCGTTCGAGATCACAACAATGGGCTTAGTAAAAACAATTCTCTTCATCTCTCTCTCTCTCTATCTTTCACCAATTGCCTTCAGTCTGTGTCCCTCTGGTCAATGTTTCTCCTGTTACTGGAAATGCTTTCTCCTGATTTTCTCTGTCTGAAACCCCTCATCAACAATACTTTCAGTTTTCACCTTACTGTAAATTCCATTCCTTTGCCACTGAACCCATCCCTCTCCCTGGAACATTCTGAGGCTAAATCTCAGGACTGTCTCAGCCCAGAAGGGGACCTTACAATCCATCGCATTACACCAGCTCCCTGTTTGACCAATTCATATAGTGCCTTTTTTTTTATATTCATTCACAGGATATGGGTGTCGCTGGCTGGGCCAGCATTTATTGCCCGTCCCTAAGTGCCCAAAGAGTAGCTAAGAGACAACCATGTTGCTGTGGGTCTGGAGTCCCATGTAGGCCAGACCAGGTAAGGATGGCAGATTTCCTTCCCTAGCATTTCCTTCTCTGAAGGACGTTAGTGACCTAGATGGATGTTTACAATAGTTGACAGTGGTTATATGGTGATCATTAGATATGCTACTTATCCCAGATCTTAATGAATTCAAATTTTCCCATCTGCCATGGTAGAATTCAAATCATGTCCTAAAACAATGTCCTGGGTTCTGGATTAATAGTCCACTGACATTACTGTTAGGCCACCACCTGCCCGTGCTGTCCAAGCCAGCCCATTGCATCACATCCCATGCCCCTGCACATTCTTCCATTTCACTGAACAGTCTTATTCTCTTTTCACTGCATTGATTGAACCTGCTTCCACCAGATTCTCAGGTACTGCATTTGAAATCTTAACCACTCACAGTGTCAAAATGTTCTTGCATGTTGCTTAAGCATGTCTGACCAATTAATCAACCTGTTTACAACCTCAAGACCATATTTTCTCCTATATTAACCCCAAACCACATAATCATGTTAACCCCCAGTCTGCCCGTTGCCATCTTAGCGATGTTTCCCCTAACTTTGCTTTTGTATCTGCTCATCTGCTAAAATCTTCATGCATACCATAAGACAATCAGAAAAGGGAGCCATTCAGCCCATTCAGTCTGTCCTGCCATTCAATCATGGCTGATATGTTTGTCAACCATTTTCCTGCCTTCCCCCTGTAACCTTTGATTCCCCTACCAATCAAGAACTTATCCATAACAAAAACAGAAGTTGCTGGAAAAGCTCAGCAGGTCCGGCAGCATCTGTGGAGAGAAATCAGAGTTAATGTTTTGGGTCCAGTGACCTTTCCTCAGAACTTGACCTGAAACGTTAATTTTGATTTCTCTCCACAGATGCTGTCGGACCTGCTGAGCTTTTCCTGCGATTTCTGATTTACAGTATTTGCTGTTCATTTGGTTCTTGACTCTCTATCTCTGTTTTAATTACATTCAGTAAGTTGGCCTCCACAACACTCTGTAGCAATGAGTTCCACACATTCACCATCTCCTTATTCCAGTTCTAAAGAATCGAGCCTTCACTCTGAGGCTGTGCCCTCGGGTCCTAGTCTCTCCAACTGGTGGAAGCATCTTTTCCATGTCCACTCTGCCCAGGCCTCCCAGCATTCTGAGAGTTTCAATCAGATCCCACCTCTCCTTTTGAAACTCCTTGTCTTTGTTACCTCTTGACCTAACGATTCCAGCACAATCCTGGCTTCTTTCTGAATTCTGCCCTCCACAAAAATGTTCGGCCAATGTCCTTACACACAACTAAATCCAATTCCCCCAATACCCTCCGTGGACACCGACCTACATTGGTTGAAAAATGTCTCAATTTTAGAAGTCTCATCCTTGTTTTTAAATCCCTCCATGACCTCCTTCCTCTCCCTCCCAGCTCCTCTGTCCATCTCCCTACTACTACCCTCCCTACACTGCCTGCCATTTTTCACCGACCCCCTGAAAGGATAGATTTCTGAACTGTAAAGACTGTAGAGATAAACCGATGAGGACAGGTAACTGGGTGTTGAGGTAACTGGGTGTTGAGGTAAATGGGTGTTGAGGTAACTGATGAGCCATTATCCAGTTGAATAGTGGAATAGGCTAAGGGGCTGAATAGCTTGCTCCTGCTCATATTTCCCATGTTCCTATTTATCAAATTTCCTTTGCTAATTGTTTCTATGAAGCAATGTGGAAAGTTTTTAGCCATTAGAGTTCTAAATGTAATTTGTTGTTGTTGAAAGGTTGAACGAGCCAGAAGGTTTGATGAAGATATCGTCCCGTTCCTCTCCCCTCATCCCCCAATTTTTCCTCGCAATTGTCACTGGAATGTCTCGAGGCCAGATGTGGAACACTCCGATTCCTCAGCATCTGTAAGTTTAATTGCACAGGGGGAATTGATGGTGTAAAGGAAATGATTTGTTAATAGGACGCTTTCAGTTCCTCACAATATTGACTATAGCAGTGACATCTATGCACTGGGTCTGAAAGGGCAAACTCTATGGCCTATCAGGATTGTTTCCAAAAGGACAGTACAGATCATTCTGCTATGAAGATGTGGCGAGACACGTTGGTGAAGGTAGAGCAATGGATGTGGTGTACATGGTTTTCAATAAGACATTTGATAAGGTTCCCCACAGTAAGTGAGGAGGGATGGGATACAGGGAAATTTGGCTATCTGAATATGGAATTGGCTAGCCAAAAGAAGACAGCGAGTTGTGCTGGACGGAAAGTATTCCACCTGGAGGTTGGTGATCAGTGGGGTCCCGCAGGGATCTGTTCTTGGCCCTCTGCTCTTTGTAGTTTTTATAAATGACTTGGATGAAGAAGTGAAAGGGTGGGTTAGTATAATAAGTTTGTGGTGGTGTTGTAGATTGTGTTGAGGGCTGTTGCAGGCTACAACAAGACATTGACAGGATGCAGAGCTGGGCTGAGAAATGGCAGATGGAGTTCAACCTGGATAAATGCGAAGTGATTCATTTTGGAAGGTCGAATTTGAATACTGAATATGGGGTTAAAGACAGGACTCTTGGCAGTGTGGAGCAACAGAGGGATCTTGGGGTCCATGTACATAAATCCCTCAAAGTTGCCACCCAAGTTGATCGGGTTGTTAAGAAAGCATATGGTGTTTTGGCTTTCATTGCCGGGGAGAATTGAATTTTAAAGCCGTGAGGTTTTAATGCAGCTCTATAAAGCCCTGGTGAGACCATACTTGGAATATTATGTTCAGTTATAGAAAAGATGTAGGTGCTTTAGAGAGGGTGCAGAGGAGATTTCCCAGGATGCTGCCTGGATTAGATGGCGTGTCTTATGAAGAGAGGTTGAGGGAGCTAGGTCTTTTCACATTGGAGAGAAGAAGGAAGAGAGGTGACTTGATAGAGGTGTACAAGGTATTGAGAGGCATCGATAGAGAAGATAGCCAGAGAGTTTTCCCCAGGGTAAAAAGAGTTATCATGAGGGGGCATAATTTTAAGGTGATTGGAGGAAGGTTTAAGGGAGATGTCAGAGGTAGGTTCTTTCCACAGAGAGTGGTGGCCGCGTGGAATACACTGCCAGTGGTGGTGGTAGAGTTAGAGACATTAGGGACATTTAAGCGATTGCTAGACAAGCACATGGATGCTTGTATATTGAGGGTGTGTCGGTTAGATTATGGTAAATGCTTGGCACAACGTCGTGGGCAAAAGGGCCTGTACTGTACAGAACCGTTCCATATTTGACAAACACAGAGCATGGATCAGTACTTGGGCCATAACGGAGACATGGGTTTCACGGGGGCAGGAATGGTTGCTTGATGTTCCAGGGTTTAGAACATTTAAAAAGAACAGGGAGGGTGGAAAAAGAGGATGGGGTGTAGCATTGCTAATCAGAGAGTGCATCACAGCGACAGAAATGGAGGTTGTTGAGGAAGGTTTGACTACAGGTGGATAGAGTGGTCAGAAGGCATATAGTATGCTTGTCTTCATTGGGCAGGGTATTGAGTATAAGAGCTGGCAAGTCATGTTAAAATTGTACAAGACATTGGTTCGGCCACATTTAGAATACTGTGTACAGTTCTGGTCGCCACATTACCAAAAGGATATGGATGCTTTGGAGAGGGTGCAGAGAAGGTTTACGAGGATGTTGCCTGGTATGGAAGGTGCTATCTATGAAGAGAGGTTGAGTAGGTTAGGATTGTTTTCATTAGAAAAAAGGAGATTGAGGGGGGACCTGATTGAGGTTTACAAAATCATGAAGGGTATAGACAGGGTGGATAGAGACCAGCTTTTTCCCAGGGTGAAGGATTCAATAACAAGAGGTCACACGTTCAAAATGAGAGGTGGAAAGTTTAAGGGGGATACACGTGGTAAGTACTTCACACAGAGGGTGGTGGGTGTTTGGAACGCATTGCCAGCAGAGATGGTAGAGGCAGGCACAGTAGATTCATTTAAGATTCATCTGGACAGATGCATGAGTAGGTGGGGAGCAGAGGGATACAGATGCTTAGGAATTGGGCGACAGGTTGAGACAGTAGATTGGATTGGCTCAGGTTTGGAGGGCCGAAGGGCCTGTTCCTGGGCTGTAAATTTCCTTTGTTCTTTGTACTGAGTCAGTATGGGTGGACGTTAGGAACAGCAAGGGAACAGCCACCTCATTGGGGGTTTTCTACAGACCCTCTAATAGCATAGAGAGATTGAAGAACTCACATAGAAGAGATTGAAGATTTTAGAAAAATATGGATGTAACTGGGTTGTTGTTATGGGCAAACTCAACTTTCTCAATATTGATCTTAGTGCAGATGGTTTGGATGGAGCTGTTTTTGTCAGGTGTGTTCAGGAGGGTTTCCTTACTCAGTATGTAGACAGGAGAGGAGAGGCCATTTTGGATTTGGTGCTCGGCAACGAGCCAGGACAGGTGTCAGATCTCACGGTGGGAGAGCACTTTGGTGACATTGTTCACAACTACCTCACATTTACCATAGCTTTGGAGAGGGAAAGGAGCAGTTACCAAAGGAAGATATTTAATTGGGGAAAAGGAAATTATGATGCTATCAGACAGGAATTGGGTAGTACAGACTGGGAGCAATTGTTCCACAGAAAGGGCACAGCAGACATGTGGAGACTGTTTAAGGAGCAGTTGTTGCGAGTGATGTACAAATTTGTTCCTCTGAGACAGGTAAGAAGGGGTAAGATTAAGGAACCTTAGATGACTAGAACGGAGGAGCTTCTCGTCAAAAGGAAGAAGGCAGCTTACGTAAGGTGGAGGAAGCAAGGATCTAGCACAGTTTTGGAGGATTACAGGCTTGTGAGAAAGGAGCTCAGAAATGGACTGAGGAGAGCCAGGAGGGGGCACGTGAAAGGCTTGGCAGGAAGGATTGGGGAGAACCCAAAGGCATTTTACTCATAAGTGAGGAATAAGAGAATGATCAGGGAGAAGGTAGGGCCAATCAGGGATAGCGGAGGGAACTTGTCCATGGAGTCTGAGCAAATAGGGGAAAGCCCTAAATGAGTATTTTGTTTCGGTTTTCACTAAGGAAAGGGACCTTGTTGTGAATGAGAACTTTGAGGAGCTGGGAAACAGGCTTGAGCAGATCAAGATTGATGAAGTTGATGTGCTGGAAGTGTTGACAAACATTAAGATTGATAAGTTCCCAGGGCCAGACCAGATTTATCCTAGGCTGCTCCGGGAAGCGAGAAAGGAGGTTGCTAAGCCGCTGGCGAAGATCTTTGCTTCCTCAGTCTCCACAGGGGACGTACCAGAGGATTGGAAGGAGGTGAATGTTGTTCCTCTTTTTGAGAAGGGTAATTGGGAAATCCCTGGCAAATACAGTCCAGTCAGTCTTACATCTGTGGTCAGCAAAGTTTTGGAAAGAATTATGGGATAGGATTTATGACTATTGGCAAAGCATACCGTGATTAAAGGCAGTCAGCATGGCTTTGTGAGGGGCAGGTCATGCCTCACAAATCTTATTGAGATCTTTGAGGAGGTGATGAGACAGGTTGATGAAGGTTGAGCAGTGGATGTGGTGGTTATGGACTTCAGCAAGGCATTTCCCCATGGTAGGCTCATTCATAACGTCAGGAAGTATGGGATACAGAGAGATTTGGCTATCTGGATTCAGAATTGGTTGACTGACAGAAGGCAGAAAATGGTTGTAGGTGGAAAGTATTCTGCCTGGAGGACAGTGTTGAGTGGTGTCCCACAGGGCTCTGTTCTTGGGCCTCTGTTCTCTGTAGTTTTTATAAATGACTTGGATGAGGAGGTTGAGGAGTGGGTTAGTAAGTTTGCAGATAACACAAAGGTTAGAGGTACCGTTGATAGTATAGAGGGCTGTTGCAGGCTGCAGCGCGATGTAGACAGGATACAGAGCTGGGCTGAGAAATGACAGATGGAGTTCAACCTGGATAAATGTGAAGTGATGCATTTTGGAAGGTCGAACTCGAACACTGAATATAGGATTAAAGACAGGATTCTTGGTAATGTGGAGGAACAGCGGGATCTTGGTGTTCAAGTATGTACATCCCTCAAACTTACCACCCAAGTGGGTAGGGTTGTTAAGAAAGCATATGGTGTTCCGGCTTTCATTAAAAGGAGGATCGAGTTTAAGAATTGCGAGGTTATGCTACAGCTCTACAAGTCCCTGGTGGGACCACACTTGGAATATTGTGTCCAGTTCTGGTTGTCCTACTATCAGAAAGATACAGAGGCTTTGAAGAGGGTGCAAAGAAGGTTTACCAGGATGCTGCCTGGACTGGAGGGCTTGTCTTACGAAGAGAGGGTGAATAAGCTCGGACCTTTCTCTCTGGAGAGGAGGAAGAGAGAAGACCTATCAAAGTATACAAAATAATGTGAGGAATGGACAGAGTCAATAGCCAGAGACTTTTCCCCAGGGCAGGATTGACTTGTAGGAGGGTTCATAGTTTACGATATTAGGAGGAAGGTATAGAGTGGACATAGGAGGTAGGTTCTTTACGCAGAGAGTTGTGAATGCATGGAATGCATTGCCAGCGATAGTGGTGGAAGCAGAGTCATTGGGGACATTTAAGCGACTGCTGGGCTTGCACATGGATAGCAGTGAGTTGAGGGGTGCGTAGTTATAGTTTACATTAGGATTAAGCCTCGGCAGAACATTGTGGGCCAAAGGGCCTGTTCTGTGCTGTACTGTTCTATGCTCTGTCAGGAGCATTTCCTCAACACAAATTTGCTGTAATGCAATTGACAAGTTGGGGATGCTATTTGTAAAGTGTAAACTTTTACAATGTGTGTTGGTTGTAACGTGATTACATCGCCAACACTTTAAGCTCTGTTTCTAAAGCGTGATTTTTATATAAACTGGATCGCACAAGATTTCAACCATCACGTCACAGAAGAATTGACAGTAGCTCCAACAATGGCCTGACCTTGTTTTTAGGCCCAGTAACACTGTGGCAATGCTTGTAATGTTCAGGTCTGAAGCAGTACCATACTAATTGGGCTTCAGCATCACTGTCAAGATCCTTCCCTGGTGGTTTATCTTTGAGCTGATACAGTCTCGGCTTGGACTGTAAGAAACCAGTGGATCCTTCAGTTTTGGTATGGTGTGTCGGGTGTGAATACTTGGAAAGTGTTCCTCTGCTCTGTATGCCCTGAGTTGAACCTTGTCCTTGTTTGTCCTCGCACACAGTCCCAGCACATGTGGTCAGTGTAAGACTTTCAGAGCCTGGTTCATAATCAAATCACCAAAACAGACAAAGTCATTCAGTCCCTCCAATAATTCTGCCACTCAGTTAGATCTTATCTAATCTGCTTCTTAACTCCATCTATTCATCTTAAATCTGTAAATCTTAATATTGTTTGCCAATGAAAATCAATCAATTTTAGCAAAGAGATTTTTACTTTATCCCCCGTTGATTTTAGGGAAGAGATTTCTCGGTTCCCAGTTCCTCTCCTGAATAAGCTGGGTCTGATTTTAAGATGAAGCCCTAAGTGCTGAACTTTTAAGTCATCTGAAGCCTCTCAATTACATCAACATCTATAAAACTTCTAAATGTGAAGAAGGACAAGCTTAGTTTATGCATCCTATTTCCAAAGTTAAATTAGAAGGAGAGCTTATATAAATATGGGTTTATGTCCTGCAAACTCGAAGATTAAATGCCTATTGATTAAGGTTTCCCATATGTTACTGTATATCGATCAAGAGCGAAAGCCTTTTTCCATGTGGTGGATGAAATTAGCCTAATGGACATGAAAACAAAAGGCCATTTAGCTTTATACCCATCATAAGGGGCACATTTAGTAATTAGTAAGGTATTATAACAAGGTGAAGTTGTCATAGTCCAAGGGGACCATAGGGCTGCTTTCTCAGAGCGAGAGAGACGGATGACTGGTGGTGGTTTAACCTGAGTGTCACCACACCTCAGGAGAAGAAAGTGTTTGAGAAGGAAACTGCTTCCCATGAGCTGGTGCAGGAATTGAACCCTCCGTGTTGCTGCTGCTTTGTATCGCAAGCAAACTATCCGGCCAGCTGAACTAACAAACTGCCAAGTATGATAGCAAGGCACTGAGAACCATTCTGATAATCAAACACCATCAACACGGTTTTGAGAAAGAGAAATTATGTTTAATCAATTTATTGGAATTACATGCACTGTGGATAAATTGGAACTGGTGGGTGTACTGCACTGAAATTAACAGGCATTCAAAAGTATTAATGCTGAAAGATAAACTCATACAACATAGAACATTACAGCGCAGTACAGGCCCTTCTGCCCTCGATGTTGCGCCGATCCAAGCCCACCTAACCTACACTAGCCCACTTTCCTCCATATGCCTATCCAATGCCCGTTTAAATGCCCATAAAGAGGGAGAGTCCACCACTGCTACTGGCAGGGCATTCCATGAACTCACGACTCACTGAGTAAAGAATCTACCCCTAACATCTGTCCTAGACTTACCTCCCCTTAATTTAAAGCTATACCCTCTCGTAATATCTGACTCCATATGTGGAAAAAGGTTCTCATGGTCAACCCTATCTAAACCCCTAATCATCTTGTACACCTCTATCAAGTCACCCCTAAACCTTCTTTTCTCCAATGAAAACAGCCCCAAGTGCCTCAGCCTTTCCTCATTCGATCTTCCTACCATACCAGGCAACATCCTGGTAAACCACCTCTGCACCCATTCCAGTGCCTCCACGTCCTTCCTATAGTATGGCGACCAAAACTGCACACAATACTCCAGATGCTGCCGCACCAGAGTCTTATACAACTGCAACATGACCTCAGGACTCCGGAACTCAATTCCTCTACCAATAAAAGCCAGTACACCATATGCCTTCTTCACAGCACTATTTACCTGGGTGGCAACTTTCAGAGATCTGTGTACATGGACACCAAGATCCCTCTGCTCATCCACACTACCAAGTATCCGACCATTAGCCCAGTAATCCATCTTCTTGTTACTCTTACCAAAGTGAATCACTTCACACTTAGCTACATTGAACTCCATTTGCCATCTTTTTGCCCAGCTCTGCAGCTTATCTATATCCCGCTGTAACCTGCCACATCCTTCCTCACTGTCAACAACTCCACCGACTTTCGTATCATCCGCAAACTTCCTCACCCAACCTTCCAGCCCCTCCTCCAGGTCATTTATAAAAATGACAAACAGCAATGGTCCCAAAACAGATCCTTGCGGAACACCGCTGGTAACTGCACTCCAAGATGTACCTTTACCATCAACTACTACCCTCTGTCGTCTTCCAGCCAACCAATTCCTAATCCAAACCTCCAACTCACCCTCAATGCCATACCTCTGTATTTTTTGCAGTAGCCTACCATGGGGAACCTTATCAAATGCCTTACTAAAATCCATATACACCACATCTACTGCTTTACTCTCGTCCACCTCCTTAGTCACCTTCTCAAAGAACTCAATAAGGTTTGTGAGGCATGACCTGCCATTCACAAAACCATGCTGACTATCCTTGATCACATTATTCCTATCCAGATGTTCATAAATCCTATCCCTTACAATTCTCTCTAAGACTTTGCCCACAACAGAGGTAAGACTCACCAGCCTATAGTTACTAGGGTTATTCCTACTCCCTTTCTTGAACAAGGGAACCACATTTGCTATCCTCCAGTCTTCTGGCACTATTCCTGTAGATAACGAGGACATAAAAATCAAGGCCAATGGCTCTGCAATCTCCTCCCTTGCTTCCCAGAGAATCCTAGGATAAATGCCATCAGGCCCAGGGGACTTATCTATTTTCACCCTTTCCAGAATTTCCAACACCTCTTCCCTACATACCTCAAAGCCATCCATTCTAATTAATTGTGACTCAATATTCACATCGGCAACAATGTCCTGTTCATGAGTGAATACTGACGAAAAGTATTCATTCAGTGTCTCCCCAATTTCTTCAGCCTCCACACGCAACTTCCTGCTACTATCCTTGACGGGACCTATTTCTACCCTAGTCATTCTTTTATTCCTGACATACCTATAGAAAGTCTTTGGGTTTTCCTTAATCCTACCAACCAAGGACTTTTCATGTCCCCTTCTCACTGCTCTTAGCTCTCTCTTTAGATCCTTCCTGGCTACCTTATAACTCTCAATCGCCCCAATTGAACCTTCATGCCTCATCTTTACATAGGCCACCCTCTTCCCTTTAACAAGGGATTCCAATTCTTTATTAAACCACGGCTCCCTCACACGACCCTTTCCTCCCTGCCTGACAGGTACATACTTATCAAGGACACTCAATAATTGCTCCTTGAACAAGCTCCACATATCGATTGCACCCTTCCCTTGAAGCCGACTTTTCCAAGCCACGCATCCAAAGTCATGCCTCACTGTATCATAATTTCCCTGCCCCCAGCTATAACTCTTGCCCTGCAGTGCACATTTATCCCTCTCCATCACTAGAGTAAAAGTCACTGAATTGTGGTCACTGTCCCCAAAGTGCTCACCTACCTCCAATTCTAACACCTGGCCTGGTTCGTTACCCAGAACCAAATCCAGTATGGCATCGACCTGTGAAATGAATCTGAAGTCCATCTAGCCTACACTATTCCATTATCATCTGTGTATTTATCCAATGACCATTTAAATGCCCTTAAAGTTGGCGAGTCTACTGTTACAGGCAAAACATCCAATACTACTCTCTGAGTAAAGAAACTACCTCTGACATCTGTCCTATACCGATTATCCCTCAGTTTAAAGCTATGTCCCCCTCATGGTAGCCATTGCCATCCGAGGAAAAAAGCTCTCCCTGCCCACCCTATCTAACCCTCATATTATCTTATGTCTCTATTAAGTCACCTCTCAACCTTCTTCTCTCCAACAAAAACAGCCTCAAGTCCCTCAGCCTTTCCTCATAAGACCTTCCCTCCATACCAGGCAACATCCTGGTAAATCTCCTCTGAACCCTTTCCAAAGCTTCCACATCCTTCCTATAATGCGGTGACCAGAACTGTACACAATACTCCAAGTGCAGCTGCACCAGAGTTTTTTACAGCTGCAGCATGATCTTAAGGCTCCAAACCTCAGTCCCTCTATCAATGAAAGCATACATTATTTTAGCTTTTTAACAACCCTGTCAACCTGGATGGAAGCTTTCAGAGATCTATTACCTGGACACCAAGATCTCTCTGCTCATCCACATTACCAAGAATCTTACCATTACCTCAGTACTCTGCATTCCTGTTGTACCTTCCAAAGTGAACTACCTCAAACTATTCTGCATTAAACTCCATTTGTCACCTCTGCAGTTTACCTATGTCCCTCTGTAACCCTGCAACATCCTTCAGCACTGTCCACAACTCTACTGACCTTAGTACCATCTGCAAATTGACTAACCCATCCTTCTATGCCTTCGTCCAGGTCATTTATAACAGTGACAAACAGCAGTGGCCCCAAAACAGGTCCTTGTGGTACCCCAATAGTAACTGAAATCCAGAATGATCATTTCCCATCAACCACTACCCTCTGTCTTCTTTCAGCTAGCCAATTTCTAATCCAAACTGTGGGTGGCACGGTGGCACAGTGGTTAGCACTGCTGCCTCACAGCGCCAGAGACCCGGGTTCAATTCCCGCCTCAGGCGACTGACTGTGTGGAGTTTGCACGTTCTCCCCGTGTCTGCGTGGGTTTCCTCCGGGTGCTCCAGTTTCCTCCCACAGTCCAAAGATGTGCGGGTCAGGTGAATCGGCCATGCTAAATTGCCCGTAATGTTAGGTAAGGGGTAAATGTAGGGGTATGGGTGGGTTGCGCTTCGGCGGGTCGGTGTGGACTTGTAGGGCCGAAGGGCCTGTTTCCACACTGTAAGTAATCTAATCCAATGTCTCTGTATTTTGTGCAATAGCCTATCGTGGAGAACTTTATCAAATGCTTTACTGAAATCCATATATACCACATCAATTGTTTTGCCTCATCCAGCTGTTTGGTCACCTTCTCAAAGAACTCAATAAGGTTTGTGAGGCACCACCTACTCATCACAAAACCATGTTGACTATCCCTCGTCAACTTATTCCTCTCTCGATGGTTAGAAATCCTATCTGTTACGACCCTTTCCGACATCTTACCCACAACCGAAGTAAGTCTCACTGGTGTATAATTACCAGGGTTGTCTCTACTCCCCTTCTTGAACAAGGGGACAACATTTGCTATCCTCCAGTCTTCTGGCACTATTCCTGTAGACAATGATGACACAGATCCAAGTCAAAGGCTCGGTAATCTCCTTCCCAGCTTCCCAGAGAATCCGAGGATAAATCCCATCTGGCCCAGAAAGCTCATCTATTTTTCCACTTGCCAGAATTGCTAACATCTCTTCTTGGTGAACCTTAGTCCCATCTGGTCTAGTTGCCTGTATCTCAGTATTCTCCTCGACAACATTGTCTTTTTCTAGTGTGAATGCTGATGAAAAGTATTCATTTAACGCTTCTCCTATCCCCTCTGACTCCGCACTCAACTTCCTAATACTATCCTTGATTACCCTGAAACATACTCTAGTCATTCTTTTATTCCTGATATACCTTTAGAAACCCTCAGGGTTTTCCTTGATCCTATTCGTCAATGACTTCTCATGACCTCTCCTGGCTCTTCTTAGCTCTCTCTTTAGGTCTTTCCTGGTCAGAACTGAGCCATCACATCCTGACATAAGCCTCCTTCTTCCTCTTGACAAAAGATTCAACTTCCTTAGTAAACCACAGTTTCCTTGCTCGACAGCTTCCTCCCTGCCTGACAGGTACATAGTTATCAAGGACCCTTGAATATGCTGTTCCTTGAATAAGCTCTACATTTCAATTCTGTCCATCCCCTGCAGTTTCCTTCCCCATCCTATGCATCCTAAATCCTATCTAATTGCATTGAAATTGCCATTCCCCAGCTATAACTCTGGCCCTGCATTATATACCTATCCCTTTCCATCGCTAAAATAAACATAACTGACTTGTGGTCACTATCACCAAAGTGCTCACCTACCTCCAAATCTAACACCTGACCTGGTTCATTACCCAGTACTAAATCCAATGTGGCCTCGCCCCTTGTTGGCCTGTCTACATACTGTGTCTGGAAACCCTCCTGCACACACTGGACAACAACTGACCCATCTAAAGCATTCAAACTGCAGTATTCCCAGTCAATATTTGGAAAGTTAAAGTCCCCCATAACAACTACCTTGTCTCTCTCGCTCCTATTGAGAATCATCTTTGCCATCCTTTCCTCGACATCTCTGGAACTATTCGGAGGCCGATAGAAAACTCCCAACAGTGTGACCTCTCCTTTCCTGTTTCTAACCTCAGCCCATACTACCTCATTGGCTGAGTCCTCAAATATCCTTTCTGCCACCGTAATACTGTCCTTGACTAACAATGCCACACCCTCCCCCTCTTTTACCAACTTCTCTGTTCTTACTGAAACATCTAAACCCCAGAACCTGCAACAACCATTCCTGTCCTTGCTCTATCCATGTCTCCGAAATGGCCACAACATCGAAGTCCCAGGTACCAACCCATGCTGCAAGTTCACCCACCTTATTCCGGATGCTCCTGGCGTTGAAGTAGACACACTTCAAACCACACTCCTGCTTGCTGGAGCACTCTCGCGACCTTGAAACCATATTTCTTGAACCTTGAAACCTCCCTACTCTCAACCTCCTGGACACTGGAAGTGTAATTCAGGTTCCCATCCCCCTGCTGAATTAGTTTGAACCCTTCCAAAGAACATTAGCAAATTTTCCCCCAGGATATTGGTACCCCTCTGGTTCAGTTGATGACCATCCTGTTTTTAGAGGTCCCACCTACTCCAGAAACAGCCCAAATTATCCAGGAATCCAAAACCCTTCCTCCTGCACCATCCCTGTAGCCACGTGTTCAACTCCCATCTCTCCCTATTCCTTGCCTCACTCGCACGTGGCACGGGTAACAAACCAGGGATAACAACTGTTTGTCCTAGCTCTAAGCTTCCACCCTAGCTCCCTGAATTTCAGCCTTAAATCCCCATATCTCGTCCTACCTATGTCATTCGTGCCTGTGTGGACCACGACTTGGGTCTGATCCCCCTCCCCCTTAAGGATCCTGAAAATACAATCAGAGACATCACAAACCCTGGCACCCAGGAGACAACCCACTAATTGTGAGTCCATCTCATTCCCACAGAACCTCCTATCTGTCTCCCTAACAATGGAGACCCCAGTATCTAATGCTCTGCTCCTCTTGCCCCTTCCCTGAACAAAAGGGACAGACTCTGCCGGAGACATGTGCCCTATGGCTTACCCCTGGTAAGTTGTCCCCGACAGTATCCAAAACGGTATATTTGTTATTGAGGGGAACGGCCGCAGGGAATCCCTGCATTGCCTGCCTGTTCCCTTTCTGTACCCTAACAGGAACCCATCTACCTTCTTTCAGCTGAGGTGTGACTACCTCCCTGTAACTCCTTTCAATAATCCCCTCCACCTCCTGAATGATCTGAAGTTCATCCAGCTCCAGCTCCAGTTCCCTAATGCGGTTCCCACGGAGCTGGAGTCGGGTGCACTTCCCACAGATACAGTCAGCAGGAACCCTGTGGTGACCCTTACCTCCCCTCCTGCAGGAGGAACATTCAACTGGCCTTATTGCCATTTCCACTGTTTTAAAGTCCTTAGGAGCCTACTGAAAAACTAAAAAAAAGGCAATAAGTCACCTTATCAATCCGGTGTACAGAATCTTTGTGTGTGAAGGAGGAGGGCGGCTGGGAGACGGGATCCGAGGAGTGTTTCGGGTAAATCAGCTGCCTAAATATAAGGCCTCACTTACCCAGCAGTCCCTTGCCCGCTCATGCTCAGTGCGTGTTTGCCTATATACAAGGTAAGTCTTTATATATTCTAAAGTTACCTTCCCGCCAGGCCTCTGGTCCTTGCTGTTGCTTTCCCCATTCCAACTGCTGCCCAGAAAAAAGAATTTGAAGGACGGTGATGATGTAGATGGTAGTGTGTTGGCAGTTAGGAGTGGGTGTGCTGCTGGTATCAGCTTTTCACAATTTATATAAATGATTTGGATGAAGGAACCAAAGGTATGGCGGGTGATTTAATGATGAACAAAAATATTCAGCAAAGTAAGTTGTGATGAGAACATAAAGCTACAACAGGATATAGCTTGGTTGTGAGAGTGGAAAATGGCATAGGGAATATCCTGCCTGTAAATGTGAAATTGTCCATTTTAGCAGGAAAACCGTGAAAAGCCGAGTATCTGTGTGAGGCACTGAGGCATTAGACCTTTGAGAGACAGAAGGAACTCTGTGTCCTTGTGCATGAATCATATATATATATAAAAAACTAGAATATGGATAGAGCAATTAGGGAAGCAAACAGTGTTCTCATTTGTGTCTGTTGAATTGAATATAAAATAAAGCAGTTATTCTTCCGTTATACAGAGCACTGATGAGACCACATCTGGAGTAGTGTGTACAGTATTTACCATCACATCTCTGCACAGGGGTAAAAGGGCTAAAAATGTGTTGCTGGAAAAGCGCAGCAGGTCAGGCAGCATCCAAGGAGAAGGAGAATCAATGTTTCAGGCATGAGCCCTTCTTCAGGATGCTGCCTGACCTGCTGCACTTTTCCTGCAACACATTTTCAGCTCTGATCTGCAGTCCTCACTTTCCCCTCTGCACAGGGGTAATAAAGAACAAGAACCTGAACACACACAGTAGCCAATGCAAACTCGATACAACTTTTCAGTCTGAGATGGACAGGTTTTTGCTGCTAATGGTTTGCAGGTGGGCAGACGGATCAGCCATGATCTCATCAGATGGTGACAGCAGAGGCTAAAGGGTCTGAATGGCTTCCTTGTTCCAATGACTAGGGCTTTGGAGCATTGCTAGCTGCTTTTGGCATTTCACAGGGATACCCATTGGTCTTTAATATTATTCAAAAGATCATCTCTTGAAAGTTAATTCAGCCATTGAGGGTACTCCAGCTGCTGGACCAAGGTATGGGAGGAGATGAAAGGGTTGGCCAAGGTGATCGTTTCAGATAAAGGGCTGCCCTCTCAGTTGTATTTCAGGACCATGCTGATTGGATGTGATTTACTGTTTGGATTGTAGCCTTCATCACCACGGCCCAGCACAGCCCCAGGGAAACTGCAGCGTCCGGTCAGACTCCTCCCCCTTCAGACAAATGGAGCAGCAGCAGCCCCAGCTATCACAACACAGTCCTCTCCGTACCTCCGGCACAGGGAGCAGCACCTGGACGTGACCGAGGGCATCAACTCCAAACATCTCCGTGCGGTATTTATGCTGATTTATAATATTTTACAAAGAGGTACTTCAGGGAACTCAGAAGCACACTGAGAGTCTACCAGCATCCAGTTAATATCCATGAGCACCCTGTGCCTCAGGCAGTCACCATCCTATCCCCCAATCAGAAGGCCAAGTCTATCCACTCATTTCATAAACAGGACAATAGAATCCAGGCCAAAACTCCCAGAATGCTACTGATTGAGTGTTGTGCTGTTGGAAACTGTGCTGAGGGAGTGCCGCACTGTGGGAGGGTCGGTGCTGAGGGAGTGCCACGTTGTGGGAGGGTCGGTGCTGAGGGAGTGCCACGCTGTGGGAGGGTCGGTGCTGAGGGAGTGCCACGTTGTGGGAGGGTCAGTGCTGAGGGAGTGCCACGTTGTGGGCGGGTCCGTGCTGAGGGAGTGCCGCACTGTCAGAAGGTCACTGCTGCACTATCAGAGGGTCAGTACAGTGGGAGCACTGCACTCTGAGGGTCAGTGCTGAGAGAGCATCGCACTGTCAGAGGGTCAGTTGTTAGGGAGTGCCACACTGTCGGACAGTCAGCACTGAGGGAGTGCTGCAGTGTCAGAGAGTCAGTACAGAGGGAGTGCTGCACCTTTGGACAGTCAGTGCTGAGGGAGCACTAAACAAAATTAGTTGCTGTAACTCTTATATTACAGCAATGACTACAGTTTAAACTATTTACTTAGCATCTTCACTTTCAAAATAATTTAAAGCTATGGAAGTACTAGACTTTCTTTAACCTCTGCTCTAAGGAGAGTATTGCCAACTTCTCCAGTCTCTTCAAAGATGTGCCGGTCAGGTGAATTGGCCATGCTAAATTGCCCATTGTGTTTGATGCATTATTCGGTGTAAATATAGGATAGAAGAATGGCTCTGGGTGGGTTCCTCATTGGGCCAAATGTTTCCGCACTGTAGGGAATCTAATCTAATCCTCGTTCACTGTTCCCATTCCAGTAAATCTCCTCCACATCCATGCTAAGTCCCTGATAATCCTTCCTAAAGAGCGGAACCCAGGATTGACATCATAGTGTTGTTGGAAGTGCTTGAGTGATTATTAATGGTTTGACACAATTTCCTTGCTGATGTATTATCTAGCCGTATTGATACTACATACTCTTTAACAGCCTCACTAGTTTTTATGCCGTTAGTGTCTCAGTTTCTGGACCATTTTAAAACTGTGACATTTGCTTTAAGTTGCTCATTCATTACTCTCCCTTAATGTAACAATTATCATTTCTCCGCGTTAAGCCGAACCTGTCAATATCCCTGACAGTTGACATCCTCCTAAATTCTATTCCTACCCTCTACATGGTTTGCTGTGTTTCTGAGTTGATTGGATTAACATGAAGTAAAAACAATTGGAAGATGTTCTGAATGAAGGGGAGCTGTTTTCCTGGCTGTGATTCGCTGCGTGCTTTTCTTTTTCTGGTAGCTGGACCGAGACTCGATCAGGAATTCGCACACCTTGGATTTTCCCTCTGGGATGTCTCCCTACCGTCTCCCAGTGATCAATAACTACGTAACCCCAGTCCCACCAGCAGCCCGCAAACGAGAGAAGAATGGATGCTTGAGGGGCAGGAGACTGCGGCCGACCACTGCTCCCAACGGGCCAGCCCACCTGCCAGCAAAGGTAAGGAGAAGGGCATTCTGACTGTGTGCAGGACGCCCTGCAGAGGACCAGGCCATTTGACCTCATGGCTCCTTATGATGCTTCGTCCACCCCTCTAGGTCTCACTCCATCACCATGTTCTGTGTCTTTCTCTATCCCACGCACCATTAAATGTGCTGAAACAATATCAATGAACTGATATTATTCACCTGGCCCATTCCCTTTGGAAGGGCGTTCCATGTTGTCCCCATTCTCCTTGCGTTGTGCTTCCTCCAGAACTCTTCACAGGATTTATGAGTAATTATTTTATATTTTTGGTCTTCTGATTTCCCCACAAGTGAAGTTGGGGCTGTCCCCCTTCCATATTTCCCTCCAACAGTAAGTACTGACGGATCACAACAGTTTTCAAGCCTCAAAATAGGGCCACAACAGGGGAAAAAGTTTAGAAGTACTGCTATCCAGGTTAGTTGGATTGGCCTCATTAAATTGTCCATAGTATCCAGGAATGTGTAGGTTAGTTGGATCAGCCATGAGAAATGCA
The DNA here is from genome assembly GCF_020745735.1 of Hemiscyllium ocellatum. NCBI lineage: Eukaryota > Metazoa > Chordata > Chondrichthyes > Orectolobiformes > Hemiscylliidae > Hemiscyllium > Hemiscyllium ocellatum. The sequence goes on along the minus strand of NC_083409.1, from coordinate 114,529,162 downwards.
GGGTATCAGGGGTAGGGTTGGGGGGAATGTGCTTCAGGGGATTGGTGTGGACTCAATAGGCTGAATGACCTGCTTCCACACTGTAGGGCTCTCTGATTCTATCCATGACGTGGGGTTGCTGGTGTTGGACTGGGGTGGGCAAAATCAGAAGTCGTACGACACCAGATTATAGTCCAACAGGTTTAGAATCATAGCGATGTACAGTACAGAAACAGATCCTTCGGTCCAACTCATCTATCCTGACCAGATATCCTAATCCAATCTAGTCTCATTTGCTGGCATTTAACCCATATCCCTCCAAACCCTTCCTATTCAAAAAACCATCCAACTACCTCTTAAATGTTGCAATTGTACCAGCCTCCACCACATCCTCTGGCAGCTCATTCCATACACGTACCACCCTCTGTGTGAAAAAGTTTCCCCTTAGGTCTCTTTTATATCTTTCCCCTCTCACCCTAAGCCTATCCCTCTAGTTCTGGACTCCCCCACCCCAGGGAAAAGGCTTTGCCTATTTATCCTATTAATGCCCCTCACTATTTTATAAATCTCTGTAAGGTCACCCCTCAGCCTCCGATACTCCAGGGAAAACAGCTTCAGCCTATTCAGCCTCTCCCTCTAGCTCAAACCCTGGCAACATCCTTGTAAATCTTTTCTGAACGCTTTCAGGTGGGAGACTAGAACTGCATGCAGTATTCCAATTTATTTGAAATCACAAGCTTTCGGAGCACTTCATTAGGTGAAGTGACCTCTGATGTCATGTGATTAATGATTCTATCCCTCCTCCGTGTCAATGCCTTCATACTTGCTCAGTATTATCCTCAAAACTCATTTTCCACATCTGAGAATTACTCATGTTCAACCGGGCAAAAATATAGGAGCAGAATTAGGCCACTCGCCCCATCCAATCTACTCCACTGTACCATCGCGAGTGATACGGTTCTCTCCTGCCTTCTCCCCATATCCCTTGATCCCTTTGATATTCATGAACCTATCTATCTCTGTCTTAAAGACACAACGACTTCTCCTCCATGGCCCTCTGTGGCAGTGAGTTTCACAGATTAAGCACCCTCATGTTGAAGAAATTCATAGGACCCGTGCAATGCAGAAAGAGGCCATTTGGTCCATCGAGCCCGCACCAATCTTTTACACAGAGGGTGTTCCATGTGTGGAATGAACTTCATGAGGAAGTGGTGGATGTGGATACAATTACAACATTTAAAAGACATTTGGATAAGTACATGGATAGGAAAGGTTTGGAAGGATATAAGCAAGTGGGGAACAGGAAGGGGGAGCAAGTTTAATTTAGCATTATGTTCAACATTGGACCGGTTGGACCGAAGGGTCTGTTTCGGTGCTGTATGACTTTAAGACTAATTGGGTGCGTGGTCCAAGGAGTGGCAGATGGAGTTTAATTTAGATAAATGTGAAATGTTGCATTTTGATGAGACAGACCAGGGCAGGACTTGCACAGTAAACAGTAGGGCCGTGAGTGTGTCAAGCAGAGACCTTGGGGTTTGGCTACATAGTTCCTTGAAAGTGGCATCACAGGTAGACAGGATGGTGAAGGCATCTAGTACACTTGCCTTCCTTGTTCTCAGACCATTGACGAAAGGAGTTGGGATATTATGTCGCAGCTATGCAGGATGGTAGTGAGGCTGCTTTTGGAATACCCTGTACAGTTCCTGTCATCCTGCTATAGGAAGGATATTATTAAATTGGAGAGGGTGCAGAAAAAAATTATAAGGATATTACTGGGATTAGAGGATTTGAATTATAAGGAGTGGCTGAATAGGCCAGGACTTTTTCATTGGCGTGTAGGAGGTTGTGGGGTTATAAAATCATGAGGGGCATAGACAAGGTGAAGAGCAAAGATCTTTTTCCAAGAGTAGGGGAGTTCAAAACTAGGCATATTTTTAAGGAGAGAGGAGAAATATTTAAAGAGGACAAGAATGGCTGCTTTTCCTATGGAGTGGTTTGTCTGTGGAATGAACTTCCACAGGAATGGTTGGATGCAGGTACGTTTACATTTCAAAGACATTTGAGCAGATACCTGAACAGGAAACGTTTAGAGGGAGTTGGGCCAAACACAGGCCATTGGAATTAGTTAGTGTGGGAAACTTGGTTGGCATGGATGAGTTGGACTGAAGGATCTGTTTCCATTCTGTATGACTCCATCATCTAAAGGCCTCTTGCACGTCTCAATTGAATCTGTCTTCATTACATTCCTAGACCGAGCTTTCCAAACCACATACTGTGTGAAAATGTTTCTCCTTGTATCACTGTTTCTTTTGCCAGAAACTGTTAAATCAGCATCATCTTGTTTTCGATCCTTTCACCCTGGACCCCTCACAACTTTGAACACTTTTATCAAATCCCTTCTCAACCCCTCCAGGGAGTAACCCAACTTTGCCACTTGGTCTACATGCTGAAGTTATTCCTTGGTCCATCCTTATAAATTTTTTCTGCTCTCTTTCAAATGTCTTCACATCCTTAAGTTCTGTGCATAGAACTGAACACAATACTCAGTTGAGACCGAACTATGGTTTTATATAAGTTTATATACCTCCTCGTTCTTGTGCTCTGTGCCCCTGTTAATAATAGACGCTGTAAGCTTTATTAACAGTCTTCTCATACTGCCTTGTCACTGTTAATGATGTGTATACATAGCAATAGGTACTAGAAAAACTGAATGGCCTGAAGGTGGATAAATTACCTGCACCAGGTGGACTACACCCCAGAGTTCTGAGGGAGATAGCTGAAGAGATAGTGGTGGCATTAGTGGTGATCTCTCAGGAATCACTAGAATCAGAGAGGGTCCTAGAGGACTTAAAAAATCACAAATGTAAACCCCTGTTCAAAAGGTGATTAAGGCAAAAGATGGGAAATGTGGGTAAGATCCTGGAATCTATTGCGAAGGAAAAGATTTCTGAGTACTTGGAAGTGTCTGGTGAAATAGGACAAAGTCAGCATGGGTTCATCAAGGGGAGGTCATACCTGCAATCTGCTAGAATTCTTTGAGCAGGTGAGACCAAGGAGAACCAATGGATATTATCTACCTGGATTTCCAGAAGGCCTTTGCAAAGAGGCTACTGAGTAAGATAAAGGCCCATGGTGTCAGAGGCAAGATGCTGGCATGGATAGAAGGTTGGCTGTCTGGCAGAAAGCAGAGAGTGGGAATAAAAGGGTTCTTCTCAGAATGGCAGCCAGTGACAAGTGGTGTTCCACAAGGGTCAGTGTTGGGACCACAACTTTTCACTTTATACATTAACAATCTGGATGAAGGAACTGGGTCAGTTTGCAGATGATACAAAGATAGGTAGAGGGACAGGTAGCATTGAGGAGGCGAGGAGACTGCAGAAGGAATTGGACAGGTTAGGAGAATGGGCAAGGAAGTGGTGGATAGAGTACAGCATGAGAAAGTGTGAGGTCATACACTTTGGTCGGAAGAACAGAGGCACTGACTATTTTCTAAATGCGGAGAAAATTCAGAAGTCTGAAGTGCAAAGAGGCTTGGGAGTTCTCGTCCAGGATTCTGTCAAGGTCAACCGGCAGGTGGGTCAGTAGTTAGGAAGGCAAATGCAATGATGGCATTTATTTTGAGAGGACTTGAATATAAAACAGGGATGTACCTCTGAGGCTCTGTAAGGCTCTGGTCAGACCACATTTGGAGTATTGTGTGCAGTTTTGGGCCCCATATCTCAGGAAGGATCTCAGGCTGGCCCTGAGCATGTTCAGAGGAGGTTCACAAGAATGGTCCCAGGAATGAAAAGCTTGAAATATGAGCAAGGTTTGAGGACTCTGGGTTTATACTCAATGGTGTTTAGAAGGATTGGGGGGGGGGGGGGGAGGGGGCGGAGATCTAATTGAAGCTTACAGAATACTCTGGACAGAGTGGATGTTGGGAAGATGTTTCCATTGGTGGGAGAGGCTAGGACCCGAGGGCACAGCCTGAGAGTAAAGGGAATAGCTTTTAGAATGGAGGTAAGGAGAAACCTCTTAAGCCAGAGAGTGGGGAATCGATGGAATTAATTGCCACAGAAGGCTGTGGAGGCCAGGGCATTGAGTATACTTAAGACGGAGATAGATAGGTACTTGATTGTAAAGGGGACCAATGGTTATGGGGAGAAAGTGAGAGAATGGGGTTGAGAAACATTTCAGCCATGATTGAATAGTGGAGCAGACTCAATGGGCTGAATGGCCTAATTTCTGCTCCTTTGTCTTCATGGTCTTATAAACATGCAGTCACCCCCCCCCCTTTAAAATAGTATCCCTTGTTTAATTTTGTATTCTTCCTATCAAAATGTAGCATCTCTCACTTCCCTGCATTGAACTTGATCAGCCAGTGACCCACCGACTGAGCCAACTTCCCTTGACATTCTGCACAGCCCTCTTGATGACTTAGATTAGATTACTTACAGTGTGGAAACAGGCCCTTCGGCCCAACAAGTCCACACCGACCCGCCGAAGCGCAACCCATCCATACCCCCACATATACCCCTTACCTAACATACGGGCAATTTAGCATGGCCAATTCACCTGGCCCGCACATCTTTGGAGTGTGGGAGGAAACCGGAGCACCCGGAGGAAACCCACGCAGACACGGGGAGAATGTGCAAACTCCACACAGTCAGTCGCCTGAGGCGGGAATCGAACCCAGGTCCGTGGCGCTGTGAGGCAGCAGTGCTAACCACTGTGCCACCGTGCCGCCCCAACAGTGTTTCTAAACTTCATATCCTTCCCCGAGATAGAAATTGCGGCCTCTACACCAAAGTCTACGTCATTAAAGTACATCAGAGAAAGTACTTTGACCCTTGGAGAACTCTACTAGAAACTGTCCTGCAGTCTGAGAAACATCCATTATTCACTTTCTGGATTAGTGGTGCTGGAAGAGCACAGCAGTTCAGGCAGCATCCGAGGAGCAGGGAAATCGATGTTTTGGGCAAAAGCCCTTCACCAGGAATACAGGCAGAGAGCCTGAAGGGTGGAAAGATAAGCTAGAGGAGATAAGCTCCTAATATCCCTTTCATTCCATGAGCTGTAAACTTTCTTACAATTGGTAATTTCCCAGTGTTACTCTTTTATTGTGATTGTTGATTAAGCTAAAGTCGCAGGTGCCACCCTAACTGATTGGCAGTCATGGTGGTGCTGATCTTCATTCTGCTGTTTAAATCCTAGTTATTGTTGTAGGAGATTCCAAAGTCACACCGAGCTGTCTCACACAGCAATGTCTTGGTCACGATGGTTTACCGTGGGAAACACTTACATCTCTCGTATGACCAGGCAGAGGCCAGGGATGAGGTCAAGGTTCACCAGCAGCACTGCGGCGGCGAAAACCTATGCGTCTACAAAGGGAAGCTTCTCGAAGCAGGTGAAATTAGTAAAAAACATTCTTCTATCATGTCCATCTTCATTTCATTCTCAGTATTGAAGCTTGGAAAAGGAAAATTCTTGACAATCCGTTTTGGTCAAAGCTTTTACTAAAACCAAGGCAGAAAGGCTGCACCATCTCTGCTGTCCCACTATTCCACAGCACACAATGTAAACCAAAAATACTTTCATCTAGTTACCAAGATGACTAATCCAGACCTTACCAATCTCCAGTTTCAAATAAAATAAATCTATCAGCCAATTTTCATCATGAGGACAATTGTGCTGATAATGCAAAAAAACACGTATTCAATAAAGAGTCAAGACTTGGTTAATGCGCCCCAGACAGTAATATGGAAGTATAAATGCTTATTATTAGGATATACAGATATACTCTCCTCAGAAAAAGAGAACAAGAAACTGATTACCCTGCGAAGATGGGCTTTCAGAGGAAAAGCTCTTTGGCCAATGACTTATCCTTGAAAGCAAAAGGATATGGTGTAGTCTTCTCCCAAGGGTGTTGCTGTGATGGTCCGGCACATGTATTTGTTACTGATCACGTAGAGCTGTCTCTGACACAGCTTACAGACATAGCTTACTCGGGAAATGCAGTCTTGTAATGTTCTTCCGATCACTGTTTCAAATGAACAAACTGGTTTTAATCTGAATTGATGCAAAGGGACTTTTTACAGCGATGGAAGTGATCAGCCAATCATAGCAAGCTTTCCTGCAAGGCAGCTTGTTCTGAGCAGGCCTCTCTCCAGCTGCACCAGATAAAACAAGAACTTCTCCAACTCAACTGTAGTTCAAAACAAACCCAGCAGGATGTACAATACAGCAGCAAGCAGTTATTGCGGACGGTCTAAGAAGCCTTTTTTTTAAAAAGAAAGTATCTTCAGTGTTCGCAATGAACTTTTTCTTCAAAATAAACTACTCCAGATATAAAGGCAAGGACTGATTAGGGATTGTCAGCATGGCTTTGTGCGTGGGAGATCATGTCTCATGAACTTGATTGAGTTTTTTGAAGAAGTAACAAAAAGGGCAGAGAGTTGGACGTGTTCTATATGGACTTCAGTAAAGCATTTGACAAGGTTCCTCATGATAAACTGGTTAGCAAGGTTAGATCTCATGGAGTACAGAGAGAACTAACCATTTGGATACAGAATTGTCTCGAAGGTAGAAGAGGGTGGTGGTGGTGGGTTGCTTTTCAGGCTGGAGGCCTGTGAGCAGTGGTGTGCCACAAGGATCGGTGCTGGGTCCACTACTGTTCGTCATTTGTGTAAATGATTTGGATGTGAACATCGGAGATACAGTTAGTAAGTTTGCAGATGACACCAAAATTGGTCATGGACAGCAAAGAAGGTTACCTCAGATTATAATGGGATCTTGATCAGATGGGCCAATGGGTTGAGAAGTGGCAGATGGAGTTTAATTCAGATAAATGTGAGGTGCTGCATTTTGGGAAAGCAAATCTTAGCAGGACTTATACACTTAATGGTAAGGTCCTAGGGAGTGTTGCTGAACAAAGCGACCTTGGAGTGCAAGTTCATAGCTCCTTGAAAGTGGAGTCGCCGGTAGATAGGATAGTGAAGAAGGCGTTTGGTATGCTTTCCTTTATTGGTCAGAGTATTGAGTACAGGAGTTGGGAGGTCATGTTGCAGCTGTACAGGACATTGGTTAGACCACTTTTGGAATATTGTGTGCATTTCTGGTCTCCTTCCTATCGGAAAGATGTTGTGAAACTTGAAAGGGTTCAGAAAAGATTAACATGGATGTTGCCAGGGTTGGAGGATTTGAGCTACAGGGAGAGGCTGAACAGGCTGGGGCTGTTTTCCCTGGAACGTCGGAGGCTCAGGGGTGACCTTATAGAGGTTTATCAGATCATGAGGGGCATGGATAGGATAAATAGGCAAAGTCTTTTTCCTGTGGTGGGGGGAGTCCAGAACTAGAGGGCATAGGTTTAGGGTGAGAGGGGAAAGATATAAAAGAGACCTAAGGGGCAACTTTTTCACGTGGTACGTGTATGGATTGAACTGCCAGAGGAAGTGGTGGAGGATGGTACGATTGCAATATTTAAGAGGCATTTGGATGGGTATATGAATAGGAAGGGCTTGGAGGGATATGGGCTGGGTACTGGCAGGTGGGACTAGATTGGGTTGGGATATCTGGTCGGCATGGACGGGTTGGACTGAAGGGCCTGTTTCCGTGCTGTGCATCTCTATGATGGTATATGTCTGCAAAACCTGAAATGAAATCCTGTCTTCACAATCCTTCAAGATGTGAGTTCTACCAGCAATATTAAATATCAATATAGACCTTGGAGAGGTTTACGGAAGAGATTTACTGGAATGGGAGTGGAGTTGAGGGACTTCAGTGGAGAGATGGGGGAACCTGGGATTGTTCTCCTTACATCAGAAAGAAAGGCCTGCATTTCCATTGTGCCTGTCACATCCACAGAATGTCTCAAAGGGTTTACAGTCAATAAAGGACTTTTGAAGTGTAGTCGCTTTAATGTGGATAATGCAGCGATGCACAGCAGGCACTCCCACACAGAAGGGGGTGTGCTGATGGCATGGTGGTAATCTCACTGGGGACTGGGCATCGAGAGGCCTGGCCAGTTCAGCCCTGATGAAGGGCTTTTGCCCGAAATGTTGATTTTCCTGCTCCTCGGATGCTGCCTGACCTGCTGTGCTTTTCCAGCACCACTCTAATTAGACTCTGATTTCCAGCACCTGCAGTCCTCACTTTTGCTTGACCAGTTCAAATTCTATCATGGCAGCTGGTAGAATATGAAATTAATGAATAAATCTGGAATTGAAAGCTAGCGTCAGTATTGGTGGCAACATCAGCGATCATTGTTAGAGGAACCTGTTGTGGTTCACTCAGAGAGGGGAAATCTGGCCCAGATGACTCCAGCTGTAAAGCACAAGGTGGTTAACTCTTAACCACCCTCTGAGGTGACTCAGCAAGTTTAAAGGCAATTTTGGGATATCAGTGACTCCCATAACCCATGAAACAATAAAGAAAACAAAGTTTAATAACAATAAGGGTGATAAATTTGGTGATGGCGATCGATAAATATCAATAATTATTTGATGATAAATATTTGTCCCTCGATACAAGGAAGATTTTGTGGAGCTGTTCAAAATCACAAAGTTTTGATCAGATAAATCAGGGGCAGGAGGGTGAGGGAGCAGAGGGAGACGGATTGAAGGGAATTGGGAAAAGCCCCAGAGGGGGAGGGGATTGTTTTACAGTCACTTGTTGGGATCTGAAAGGTGCTGCCTGAAATGTGGAAGCGGATTCAATAATAGCTTTCAAAACAGAAATGTTTCAACACATAAAGGGCAAATCTGGGCAATCGCAAAAGAACAGGAAATGAAACTATTGTTAGGTTTTTACAAAGAACCCCACAAATATGTGAGCTTAAATGACCTCCTCCCATGCTGCAAGATTTTCTGATTCTAAGAATTTGGCCAAACAGTTGCATGGATCTCTTCTGTGTCTTGTGTGAACTTGCAATGGATATCTACATTGGTTAGACTGTAGATTGGAGGCTAAGAAACAGGAAAAGGAGGCTATTCAGCCCTTCAGTCAAGTTGTGACTAATCTGTCCTCCTTTGTATTCACCCATTTGAGCTCCTTTTTCTGTTTGTTATTGGGATTTGGGAGTCAGTGGCAAGGCCAGCAGGTGTTACCCATCCCGGCTTGCCCGAACACTGAATATCTTATTCACTCATTTCAAAGGGCAGGTAAGGGTCAACCACATTGCTATGGAGCTGGAATCACATGTAGGTCAGACCAGGTAAGGGTGGCAGATCTCCATTCCTTAAAAACATAATGAACCTGATCGGTTTTAAAATCAGAAATGGTGATATTATGATCATCTGTGAGACTAGCTTTCAATTCCACATTTATTAATTCCATTCAATTCCATCAGATGCTGGTGTGGGATTTGAACTCATGTCCCTAGAATTTTAACCTGGACCTCTGAATTACCAGTCCAGTGATATTCCCTTCCATATTCCCATTACCACTTTGTGTAATGAAGCGCTTCCTGGCATCACCCCTTGAACAGCCTGACTCTTATTCGGAGTTCTGCCTGTAGTGACTGGAACCTTGATTGGTCAGTCAGGGAGCCCTGGATACCAGATATAAATAGGAGATTCAGAGTCTCCTCACTTTGGGGGAGTGACTCTGAGCTGGCTGGCTACAGCCAATCGACTGTGTACATGTAAATAAAGGATGACTCAGTGACAGGATACCAGCCTCCGTGCAGTTATTCCAATGCCCCTTGTACTCGGATCCCTCACTGGGGGGACACAGCTGCAAATGTTGGAATGGGCTGAATGGCCTCCTCCTGTTGCTCAGATTCACTGTTATACTATTAAACTCTGTTAGATGTTCTGTTTTATATGGCAATAGCTGTGTGAATATTTTAAAACTTGGTCCTCTGTTGGTTTCCAGAAAAATTCCAGTTTGTGTCTCGCCGACACTCGGGTTTCCCCTTCAGCCTGACCTTCTTCCTGAACGGTATCCAAGTGAACCGCCTGAGCTCCTGCTGCGAGTATAAGCACCGCAAGGGCTCCCGGCTTGGCGGCAAGCAGGCCTACTTTGCTTTTGTGGATGTGGACGGGGCATCCCCATGTTACAGGTAGGGTGAGATCTCCCCCCAAATCTCTCTGCACTGAGACATTGGCTGCTATAATGTTATCAGGAATGGATCACTTTGACGTGTAGTCCCTGTTGTGATACACGGTGCAGCAGTGGTCATTTTGTGACTGAACATCCAGCCCCATCACGCTAAAGAACAGCTCCGGTATAAATAGTACACCTTATTAATTGTTGCCATATTATGACCAGAAGGTAAATAATAAGCCCCTTGAGCCGTATGTAGAGCGATACTGTACAGAAGTCTACAGCAACAAAATTATAACATTTCACCAAAAGACAATCCAGCAGAGTCTTTGAATATTTTAAATGTGTAGGTGGACAGATTCTTGCCAGGGGTAGTGGAGTGTTGTGGAATGGTAGAGAAGATTATAAAGGGTGGACAGGAATGTGGTTGATTAATCAGCCAGGATCATCTTGACTGGAAGGGCCAGCCTTGCTGCTCCTAATTTGTGTTCATATCAAGCCTTACCCACCGTTCATAAGGAACTATTTCCTTAAAGCCCGTAAGCAGGAGGCTAAATATTAAGATTGGAGCCAACTGTTTCGGGGTGATGTCAAGAAGCACTTATTCCCCTAAAGAGAAGTGGAATTTTGGAATTCTGTTCCCGCAGAAAGCGTTTGTATTTCCCAGATAACTACCCGTGTCTTTCTGTCCCGTCTCTTCTGTCAGATGTATTATCGCCATGGGTTTGGATAAGAAACCCACACCACCTTCGAAAAGGGTGAAGGAAGAAGTGGTGAAGGAAGTGGAGAAAGAAAAGTGGGAGCTGACGGGAGACAGAGACAAGTTAACTGTAGTGAATGCCAGTGGGGAGACCAGTCAGGAAGAAGCAATGACGGCTGAATCTTCAGTTGAAGAGGAGAGAATGCATGAAGGTCAAAATTCCCCAGCCAGGACCGAAGACGGAAGTTCCAAGGAGGGTTAGTCTCGATGTAGTTGTTTCAGGAGTGTTTTATACCAGTGCACGGTGTGTATTAATGGAAAGATTCTTGGGATAATTAACAGTCTTGTACACTGGGACATGAACAAATCTCTCAAAACCAACTTGTAGCATCAGAGCTTGAAAGTGGCAAGATCTCCTGCATTCCCACACCGACAGCCCATTGTGTCTGTACCATTCTTTTAAGGGACTGTCAAATTATTCTAACCCTCCACTGTTTCCCCACAGCCTCCAAACTTGGCTCTTTTCAATATTTCTCCAATTCCCCTTTGAAAGTTATTATTGGAGCTGCTCCCACTGCCCTTTCAGGCAGCAAGTTCCAGATCCCAGCAACTCATTTTTAAAAAAAAAACCCTCTCAGTCTTTACTGACTCCATTCAATCTGTCCCCTTCTGGTCACGGACCTCCTGTCCCGCTCTTCATGATTTTGAACACCTCGATTAAACCTCCCGGAACCTTCTCTGCTTTAAGGAGAACAATCCCAGCTTCTCCCAGTCTGTCCACATTCACTGAAGACCCTCATCCCTGCTCCCATTCCAGTGAATTTCCTGGAACACTATCCATGTTCTTGACGTCCTTCCTAAAGAATAATGAGTAGATGTAATTGTCGAGCTGAGGGTCTAAGCAGTGATTTGTAAAAGATAAAGCACTTGCTTGATTTTATACTCTGTGTATCTCTCTATGTAAAGCCCAGTGTCCTGTGCAGCCAGAGATGAATGAGATTGGAGTTTTTTCCAATTACAAGAGAAGACATTATGGGGAGCAGATAGCGGTCTTTAAAATAATGTTTGACAGTGTAGTTATGGAGAAAATGTTTTCATTTGTAGGAGAATGGACATAAAATAACTAATGAAAATCCAATAGGGGATAAGTAGCCTTCCTGACTCTAAAACCATAAGATAAAGGAGCAGAATGAGGCCGTTTGGCCCATCAGGTCTGCTCTGCCATTCCATCATGCTCCTCAATCCCATTCTTCAGTAACCCTTCACATTCAAGAGCTTATTGATCTCTGTCTTGAACACAGTCAGTGACCTGTCCTCCACAGCCCCCTATGGAAGTGAGTTCCACAGATTCAGCCCCCTTGGCTGAAAAACTTCCGCCTCATCTTTATTTGTATTAGAATTAGAATTGCTACGGTGTGGAAACAGGCCCTTCAGCCTAACAACTCTACACCACCCCACCCAGTCCCATTGCCCTACATTTCCCTGACTAATACACCTAACCTACACATCCCTGAACACTGTGGGCAATTTAGCATGGCCAATTCACCTGACCTGCATATCTTTGGACTGTGGGAGGAAACTGGAGCACCCGGAGGAAACCCACGTAGACACAGGGAGAATGTACAAACTCTACACAGATAGTCACCCGAGGCTGGAATTGAACCCAGGTTCCTGGTGCTGTGAGGCAGCAGTACTGACCACTGAGTTGCTGTGCTGTCCCTCTGTTCTAACAGGTCACCCCTTCACTTTGAGATTGTGTCCTTGGGTCCTAGTCTCTCCTGCTAGTGGAAACATCTTCTCTACATCTACACTATCCAGGCTGTCAGTATTCTCTAAGTTTAGGGTGTAGGTTTGCTCACTGAGCTGTCGGTTTGATATCCAGACGTTTCATTACCTGGCTCGGTAACATCATCAGTGGCAACCTCCAAGTGAAGCGAAACTGTTGTCTCCTGCTTTCTATTTATCTCTTTCTCCTGGATGGGGTTCCTAGGGTTTGTAGTGATGTCATTTCCTGTTCGTTTTCTGAGGGGTTGATAGATGGTATCTAGATCTATGTGTTTGTTTATGGCGTTGTGGTTGGAGTGCCAGGCCTCTAGGAATTCTCTGGCACGTCTTTGCTTAGCCTGTCCCAGGATAGTTGTGTTGTCCCAGTCGAAATGGTGTTTTTTTTTCATCCATGTGTAGGGCTATGAGAGAGAGAGGGTCGTGTCTTTTTGTGGCTAGCTGGTGTTGGTGTATCCTGGTGGCTAACTTTCTTCCTGTTTGTCCTACGTAGTGTTTGTGGCAGTCCTTGCATGGAATTTTGGAAATGACGTTTGTTTTGTCCATGAGTTGTACTGGGTCTTTTAAGTTTGTTTGTTTTTGTTTGAGTGTGTTGGTGGGTTTGTGTGCTACTAGGGTTCGGAGGGGTCCCAATAGTCTGGCTGTCATTTCTGTCGCAGACACCAACACCTACCAACAGGTAGCGTTTGACCCGACCCCACAACTAGGAAACAAAATGACACAATTCCGGACAATTAAACAAGACGGAATTCCAGAAAATGAAACCCGACGGTAGCAACGCCCCACGATTCTACGAACTACCAAAAATCCATAAACCAGGAGCCCCCCTCAGACCCATAGTCTCACTACCCGAACACCAACTTACAAACTGGCCAAAGAACTACATGCAAGACTGAAATACCTAGTAGAAGAGTTACAGCACTCCATCCCGAAATTTCTAAAAATCATCAAAAACACCAAAATAGAGGAAGACAAAACAATGATCTCATTTGACGTAACAGCACTGTTCACCTCCATCAACATCGACCTGGCAAAGGAAACACTTAGCTGAAAATGTGTTGCTGGAAAAGCGCAGCAGGTCAGGCAGCATCCAAGGAGCAGGAGAATCGATGTTTCAGGCATGAGCCCTTCTTCAGGAATGAGGAAGGGCTCATGCCCGAAATGTCAATTCTCCAACTCCTTGGATGCTGCCTGACCTGTTGCGCTTTTCGAGCAACACACTTTCAGCTCTGATCTCCAGCATCTGCAATCCTCACTTTCTCCTCAAAGGAAATACTTACCACACTTTTAGAAGAGACCATCACACACACCCCAACCACCATCAGTCACATTACCAACGAAAACATCATGAAGCTAGTGGACCTGTGCCTCACCACCCACTTCACTTTCAACAACATAGTCTACAAACAAACTAACGGCACACCCATGGGATCTCCGCTATCAGGATTCATAGCAGAAGCGGTAATGCAAAGACTAGAACAAACAGCCCTACCAACCATCAAACCAAAAATCTGGGTCCGCTACGTAGATGACACCTTTGTCATCACAAAACGAAACACGATAGAAGAGACATTTAACATCAACAACACCCTCACAGGCATAAAGTTCACCAAGGAGGAAGAAACCGACAACAAACTCGCATTCCTGGATGTCACAGTCGAAAGAAAGGACAACGGAGAACTGCAAACCTGCGTATACAGAAAACCGACAAACACTGACCAAATACTTAACTACACCAGCAACCATCCCAACACACACAAACAAAGCTGTATCAGATCACTATTCCAACGAGCCACCACATGCTGCAGCAAGAAAAACTACGCAAAACAGAGGAGAACCACCACATTGAATACAACGTATTCAAGAAGAACGGATAGTCAAAAAAATACAGTGCACAGATTCCTCAAGAACAAACCACGACAAGCAGACCAAACACAACCAGAAACCCTAACCACCTTCCCATACATCAAAGAAGTTTCAGAAATGACAGCCAGACTACTGAGACCCCTCGGAATCCTAGTAACACACAAACCCACCAACACTCTCAAACAAAAACAAACAAACTTAAAAGACCCAGTACAACCCATGGACAAAACCAATGTCATCTACAAAATTCCATGCAAGGACTGCCACAAACACTACGTAGGACAAACAGGAAGAAAGTTAGCCACCAGGATACACGATCACCAGCTAGTCACAAAAAGACACAACCCTCTCTCCCTCGTAGCCCTACACACGGATGAAAAAAAACACCATTTTGACTGGGACAACACATCTATCCTGGGACAGGCTATGCAAAGACATGCCAGAGAATTCCTAGAGGCCTGGCACTCCAACCACAACGCCATAAACAAACACATAGATCTAGATGCCATCTATCAACCCCTCAGAAAATGAACAGGAAATGACATCACCACAAACCCCAGGAACCCCATCCAGGAGAAAGATATAAATAGAAAGCAGGAGACAACAGCTTCGCTTCACTTGGAGGTCACCACTGATGATGTTACCTAGCCAGGTAATGGAATGTCTGGATATCAAACCTACAGCTCAGCGAGCAAACCTACACCCTAAACCTCAACCTGAGCTACAAACCTTACATTCTCTAAGTTTCAATCAGAATCCTCATTATCCTTCTAACATCCATCGAGTAATGACCCAGAGTCCTACACCGCTCCCCATATGACAAGGCCTTCATCCCAGGTTCATTCATGTTAACTGCCTCTGAAGCCCCTCCAAGGCCAGCACTTGCTTCCTCAGATACAGGGCCCAAAACCGCTCATAATATTTCAAATGCAGTCTGCGCAGAGCCTTACCCAGCCTCAGCAGGACATCCCTGTTCTTGTACTCTCGCCCTCTTGAAATGAATTCTCAAATGCAACTGCCTCTGTAACTAGAGTGTAGAACTTGCTCATATGAAGTAGATGAGGTTTAACATTTTACCATTTGGTTTATATATTTTGAATTCCTTCCTCCACACTCTTCCCACCCAAAACCTCACAGCACGCCATGGGCATCTGACTGTAATATATCTGATGGAATGTTTCAACACAGACTGGTGACACCATCTAGAACAGGATCCTGTAAAAGTGTTTAAGACGCTAACAGAATTCATTCGAAGAGGCACAGGGTAGTCTAAAATAATATTGACGTGACTTGGGGATTCAGAATGGTGCTAACACACATCTAATGGTTCAACAGACTCTGCCTTATTTTTGCAGAGTGCAGTTTGGATGGTTCTAATGCCATATTTCTTCTAAATTTGTAAATGTTTGTCAGAGTATGATGATGATTTTGAAGAGGAGGAAGAGAAAACGAATGACGAGTTGGGTGAGAGAAAGTCACCTGCAGACCCAGAGAAGGAGAGGTGGAGCTCAGATGCTGAACACCAGAGTGAGAACTCGGATGTTCGGGATGAAGGATCAGTGAGCAAGAAGGAACACAGCGACTCCTCGGATAGTGAAAGCGAAGGTAAGGCCAGGATGTCTTTTACAATATTTGGGTATTGTCCCTCATGGTTCTACCTCTCTCTCCCTCTCAATAATCTCCTCCAGCTCTAGAACCTTCTCTGATCTCTGCGCACCTCCAATTCCGGCATCTTATCCATTCCTGGTTTTAATCACTCCATCATTCATGGGCGTGTCTTCTACTCCCCGAACTCTAAGTTCTTAAATTGCCTTCCTAAATCCTCCACCCCTCTCGCTCTGTCTCTCATTCTTTGAGAACATCTTAAAAGTAAACTCTGGTCACCTGTCCTATGGGGCTCAGCGTCAAACATAGATTACTGGTATCAATGTTGTTCTGTGGTATACTCCTGAGTTATGTTTATTAATGAAGGGTGAAGACCTATCTGAATGAGGCTTCATTTTCCAGCCTAAGAGTTTGAACAGTGCTGTCAAAGGAGCCTTGTTGAGTAGCTGCAGTTCATCTTGGCGCTGGAGCTCACTTCTGGCTCTGTAGATTTGAGGCACAATCTCCTGTAAAGGCCCACCATATTCTCCATCAATAACCAAGCAGAGTTTGATTTCCTACTTGCTGCCGGATCCTAATGCTTGGCTTGGGATGCAACCTGCCCGCTGTACAATTAGTTAGCCAGCCCTGACCTGGCCCCTCACTATAAACCCATTAGCCCCTGTACAAAGGGCACAGGGAAACAGTTCCTCACTATAAACCTCAGTGTCAGAGGAGAAAGGGGGGTGTCATCTCGACTCATACATCAAGATCTCGTCTTGTGTTGTCAGTTTTTGTGGCAAGTATCATAGGACTATAGAAGCGTGGAAAAAAGGAGCCGGAGTAGGCCATTGGACCCCTCAAGCCTGCTGTACCATTCAGTATGATCATGGCTGATCATCAAGCTCACTACCCTGAACCGCTGTCACCCTATTGAGCCCTTGATCCCTTAATCCTATTAGCAACTAAAGTTATATCCATCTCCGTTGTTGTGGTTCTGTTCGCCGAGCTGGGAATTTGTGTTGCAGACGTTTCGTCCCCTGTCTAGGTGACATCCTCAGTGCTTGGGAGCCTCCTGTGAAGCGCTTCTGTGATCTTTCCTCCGGCATTTATAATGGTTTGTATCTGCCGCTTCCGGTTGTCAGTTCCAGCTGTCCGCTGCAGTGGTCGGTATATTGGGTCCAGGTTGATGTGCTTTATTGATTGCCAAGCACTGAGGATGTCACCTAGACAGAGGACGAAACGTTTGCAACACAAATTCCCAGCTCGGCGAACAGAACCACAACAACGAGCACCCGAGCTATGAATCTTCGCACAAACTTTGTATATCCATCTCCTTCTTGAAAACACGCAATGTTTTGACCTCAACCACTTTTTGTGGGAGGGGATTCCACAGGTTCACCACTCTCTGGGTGAAGACATTTCTCTTCATCTCAGTCTTAAAATGTCTACCCTTACCTTAAATTATGACCCCTTGTTCTGGACTCCCCGACTATCAGGAATATTGTTCCTGTATCTACTCTGCCTAGTTCTGTTAGGATGTTAAGGTTTATATGCAATCCCAGCAGTCCCCTGGAGATTATTATTTAATTTGTTGAGTTTCTTATCCTGGAAAAAGCAGGCAATCTGTTATAGTTTATGGAAAGTTACAGTCACATGTGATCAACCTCAACATTCAACCTCAGCCACTCCGCTCTCTTCCCCCCCCCCCATTTGCCAACCAAAGTTGATCCATTTGAATCTGGGAGCTCTATATAAACTAACAGTGCTCACTGCTCATTATAATCGAGATAATACAATCTGTTGCTGCTGCTTACTATGCTGTTTAATTGCTACATGCACGCACAGCTCTGTCGCTAAGCGATGATCTGTTATTCAGTTTACAGACTGTGTTTATAATTTTCTTTCAATTAATACAGAGAAAATGCAGGAGAGGACTGCACTAGCAGCATTCAAATAGGCTTCATATCCGCTCATGTGACAGTCATGCTGTATTCCTTTATGCGAGACTCTTTCATTTCCAGTCACACACTCACTCACAATCACCACTGATTCAGAAGGTCAAGTCATCATAGAACATAGAATATTGCAGCACATTACAGGCCCTTTGACCCTCGATGGTTCCACAGGTCAGTGCTGCAATCTGAAGCCCATCTCACCTAAGCTATTCCATTCTCATCCAGATGTTTATCCAATGACCATTTAAATGCCCTTAAAGTTGGTGAGTCTACTACTGTTGCAGGCAGGGTGTTCCACACCCCTACTACTCTCTGGGTAAAGAAACTACCTCTGACATCTGTTTTATATCTATCACCCCTCAATTTAAAGCTATGTTCCCTTGTGCTAGCCATCACAAGGGAATTCCTTGCCGCAGAGTGCAGTGGAGGCCGGGATGCTAAATGTCTTCAAGGCAGAGATTGATAAATTCTTGATGTCACGAGGAATTAAGGGCTACGAGGAGAATGCTGGTAAGTGGAGTTGAAATGCCCATCAGCCATGATTGAATGGTGGAGTGGACTCGATGGGCAGAGTGGCCTTACTTCCACTCCTATGTCTTATGGTCTTATCACTACCTGAGGGAAAAGAATCTCACTGTCCAACCTGTCTAACCCCCTCATTATCTTGTATGCCTCTATTAAGTCATCCCTTAACCTTCTTTTCTCTAACGAAAACAGCCTCAAGTCCCTCAGCCCTCCAGACCAGGCAACATCCTGGTAAATCTCCTCTGAACCCTTTCCAAAGCTTCCACATCCTTCCTATAATGTGGTGACCAGAACTGTACACAATACTCCAAGTGCAACTGCACCAGAGTTTTGTACAGCTGCAGCATGACCTTGTGGCTCCGAAACTCAATCCCTCTCCCAATAAAAGCTAACATGCCATATACTTTTTTAACAAACCCTATCAACCTGGGTGGCAACTTTCAGGGATCTATATACATGGACACCGAAATCTCTCTGCTCATCTACACAACCAGGAATCTTACCTTTACCCCAGTACTCTTTATTCCTGTTACTTCTTCCAAAGTGAATCACCTCACACTTTTCTGCATTAAACTCCATTTGCCACCTCTCAGCCCAACTCTGCAGCTTATCTATGTCCCTCTGTAACCTGCAACATCCTTCAGCATTATTCACAACTCCACCCACTTTAGTGTCATCCATAAATTTACTAACCCATCCTTCTATCCCCTCATCCAGGTCATTTATAAAAATGATAAACAGCAGTGGCCCCAAAATAGATCCTCCCAGTACCTCACTAGTAACTGAACTCCAGGATGAACATTTCCCATCAACCACCACCCTCTATCTTCTTTCAGCTAGCTAATTTCTGATCCAAACCACTAAATCACCCTCAATCCCACGCCTCTGTATTTTGTGCAATAGCCTATCATGGAGAACCTTAGGATCTAACGCCTGACTGAAATCCATACATGCCACATCAACCACTTTACCCGCGTCCACAGGTAAAAGACAATATTGTCAAGGAGAATGCTGAGATACAGGCTATCAGACTAGATGGGACGGAGGTTCATAAAGAGGAGGTGTTAGCAATTCTGGAAAGTGTAAAAGTACATAGGTCCCCTGGGCTGGGTTGGAGTTATCCTTGGATTCTATGGGAAGCCATGGAGGAGATTGCAGAGCCCAAATATATTACCTCAGTTAGCGGTCCTGTGTCTGCACCTGCTCAGCGTGCCCTCTGCATATTCACGAGGTAAGCTTTTTGTATGATTTATTTACCTTGCTGGCAGCCTCACTCTCACCGCTCCTTCTGCAAATAAAATTCATCATTTGAACTGAATTAACTGTATTGCCATATCTACTCCAATGAGTACAGTGAAACATTCACAGTAGCTGCATCATAGTGTCATCTTAGGTGCAGAGGGACCTTGATACAGTCCCACAACACAAATCCAGGCTGGCACTCAAAGAGCAATGCTGAGAGAGTGTCGCACTGTCGGAGGGTCAGTGCTGAAGGAATGCCGCACTGTCAGAGGGTCAGTAAAATCAAAACAAGTGGGAAGAAGAGTCGGGTTTTTGGTCTTTGATCATGGCTGATCTGACATTGCTGATATCTACTTTCCATCCCTTTTCCCATTTTCCTTGATTTTTCCTCCTGATCTATCTCAGTCTTAAAGGGCTCTGCCCCACAGTTCTCTGTGGCAAGGAATTCCAAAGACTGTCAATGCCCTTGGAGAAACAATTCCTTCTGATCTCAGTCTTAAACTGGTGCCCTTTTATTTTGAGACTGTCCCCTCTGGACCTCAACTCTCCCATGAGGGACAACATCCTCTCTGCATTAACCCTGTCTTTAAGAATCCTGTATGTTTCAGTGAAACATTTTGTCAACAGTAATGGAGTGCTGCGATGTTGGAGAGTCGGTGCTAAAGGCCTGCTGCACTGAGAGTGCCAGCCCCTGGATTTTGTACTGAGAACCTTTGTATGATGCTTAAACTTCCAACCTTCTAAATCACACCATGACCTACAGAGCCTCACCATGACCTACAGAGCCTCACCATGACCTACAGAGCCTCACCACCACACGTTAAAATACTGGCACAGTTTGCAGGACATTAGTGAATCAGAAATTTTTAAAATATTAATGAACAGTTACATCGTCACTAATTTATTCCAGATTTTTAAATTGAATTCAACTTTCATTGCCTACCACGGTAGAATTCAAACCATGTTTTAGATTAGATTGCTTAGTGTGGAAACAGGCCCTTTGGCCCAACAAGTCCACACTGACCCTCCAAAGAGTAACCCACCCAGACCCATTTCCCTACATTTCCCCCTGCACCTAGCACTATGGACTATTTAACATTGTCAGTTCACCTGACCTGCATACCTTTGGACTGTGGGAGGAAACCAGAGCACCTGGAGGAAACCCACGCAGACACGGGGAGAATGTACACACTCCACACAGAGAGATGCCCGAGGCTGGAATTGAACCCAGGTCCCTGGCGCTGTGAGGTCGCAGTGCTAACCACTGCGCCACCGTGCCGTCCCTAATGTTCCCACAACATTAACCAGGAGCTCCAGATTACTAGTGCAGTGATTTCCCACTGTTCTTCTGCCTGCCCATTTTCCAGTCCCACTTTCATGTACAATATCTGCACTTGTCTCATTCTGTCCTCATGAACTTCCCCAATGTTAGTTGCTCTCCATTTGCTATTATACCTTCAGCTGCCTTGGATCAAAACTCCGGAATTCCCTCTCTAAATGCCTGCAAATCTACTTATTTTATGATTGCAACCAATTATAATACTGAACAAATCAGATCCTGTAGTGAAGCCTGTTTTGATGGGTCTTCAGGTTTAGTTTTTGCAATTTGGTTACAGTGATAGGTATTCACACTAAATTGCTAATGTATTTCCAATGAAAGGACATAAGTTTATTCCACAAATGATGATCCATATTTATGCATGACAAATATAAAATAACTTGATGAAAAGAAAAAAATGAACACTTTTTTTTCCAGCAATATCCTTGACAGATATTCAACCCTAATGTTGGATCAGGCCTAACTTAGCTCTTTAATTTCTTGCTCAATTGATGAGATTGTAAGTGTTGCCTTTTGGACTTTTGCCGGATATGATTCTCTATGTTACTGTCTGCCCCCAGGATAGCCGACTAATGTATTGACTTTCCCTTGGAGACTTCAGCAAACAAACTGTCCTTCTACTGGCAGGAATCTTTTTGTCTCAGCTGAAACCTGATTGAGGCCCCTGGACATCTGATTTTCTATTGATCTTAATGATTTAATCTATTTTTCTACTCAACCTGTTCAGAGATGTTATTACGCACCTCTGGAGCAGGTGGGACTTGAACCTGGGCCTTCTGGCTCAGAGGCAGGGACACTATCACTTTGCCCCTATGGTTCCTGTATTGATTCCAGTCAGTAAGCACACTTCAGCTGTTATGTCCCCAGGTAGTTTGCTAATCTAAGTCGTATGGTTTCTTGGAAATTATGTCATTAGTTCACTGTTCTAATCACATTTAAAAAAAGAGTCTCTTTCTCAAAACTATGAGCAAAAGCCAATTTACTACTTCAGAATCCACCTTTCCAATCAACAATAATATATTACAAACCTTCAGCATAATTTTAACCTTTTGGTTTTGCTTATCTGTCCTTCATTGTTTGGTGTCATATTAAGTCTGGTTTATGCTTTTGTGAATCACCTTGGGGTGCTTCGTTGTTGCAAGAGAGAGAGGTTCACATGATTGTCACCCCGTTCATTACTTCAGTCGTTCACTTGCCTCCTAACGGATGTATAATAGCAACTGTGTGTACCATCTACAAGATGCACAGCAGCAACTCCCCAAGGCTGCTCTTCCAGAACCATGGCATGACCTTCACCAAATAGAAGGAGAACAGCAGCCGATATGCAAGAACGAGACTGGTGACAAGTTCCCTCCAAGTCACGCCCCATCCTGACTTGGAAATATCCCATTCCTTTGGTGGTGTTGGGTAAAAATTCTGGAAGGCCGTCCAAAGCAAGTCTTGTGCTTACCCCAAACTAAACAAGACTGCAGTGGTTCAAGAAGGCACCACCACCTTCTCTAAGGCAATTCGGGATGGCCGATAAATGTCAGCAAAGCCCACATCTGATGGATAAGTGAAAAAGACTATATAAATATGAATTTTTGGTTTTAATGTACTAAATGATTTGTGATATTTTTCTACATTTGCCCGAGCAGAGGAATTGTCTCGGTCAGGAGGGTCGTCACGAAGTTCATCTTATTCCCCAAGAAGCAGTGAAATATCTGATGGTGAAAGACTGGAAGAGGAGAAGACTGATGATGAAGAGCAGGAAAGATTTACCCTTTCTGAAGATGAGGGGGAGCACATGACTGCCAAAAAACTGGGAGCAGCTCCTGGAGAATCCCAGCAGGAGAGCTGTGAGGTGAAAATTGTAAATAACATAGGGAGGGAGGATGAAAAAGTCACAGGAGCAGTGGCCTTACTTGAGAGTCAAGTAGATTCTGAGGAGAAAATCATGCAGTCTTCAGGAGGAGAGGATCAATCACCACTGAAAGCAGCCACAGGCTCTGAAGAAAAGGTTGGAATGGATGAAGGAATTGAAGCTAACAGGGAGACAAGTGCGAATGCAGAGAGCAGCAACAAGGAAGGTGCAGAAACAGATGAAGAACCTTTAGTAACTGTGGGAGTTCAAGACAGACATTCCAAAGACGTAGCGTTGAGAGGTAGTGAGGTGAGCGTGTGCACTGCGGAGCTCTCTGTGTCTGGGAGATCTGTTGGTGAGTAAATGCAGACTCCCGAGTGCTGCCTTTCTACATGCATGTCCTGTCCCAGCTCTCTGCTCCCTTTTAGTTACAGTGTTGACCTTGGCTGCATTTCCAACACAGAAAAACCAACTCTGAAGAGATGCAGTTACAACATGTCAATTAAAACTGATGCACGGTGTGTTTAGTCTTCCCTGTGTGTGCGTTAATGGGAGAACCGACCTATTGTGTTTGCAAATACTTGAGCTGAACGTGACCAATAATTTTATGCGTGTTTGTATAAGGGGCTGTGGTGAATCTCGTAGAAAGCGTTGCAGTTCTTGGTGATTACAATGCAGAACTTACAACACAGAAACAGACCATTTCTGTTCAGTATGAACCTTCTCCCTTTCACCCTGTCACCATGTGCTCCAATTTCACCGTGCAGCAATCATGCTTGTAATTGTTTTTACAGCTATGCTGTTGTCTCCACATACTTTACACAACAGCAGCGGTAAAATATGGGCTATGTCGGTTAGTTTGTTCTTAAAGTAGGATAAAAGGTCAGTGCGACATTGAGAGTCCAATGGGCCTATACTGTGCTGTACTGTTCTCAGCTCTGTATAATTCTCAGACTATCTATTGCTTTCTCCCTCCTGTCTAGGCTCTCCCTTGAAGTTAACAGGATATAGGTTAGTCTTTGTGAATGATGCAGAGTAGCCCCCAATTTGTTATCATTGTTCACCGCTGTTCAAAACCAACTTGTAACCCCTTGAATAATAAAGCCAAACACTGCAAATGCTGGAAATATAAAATGGAAAACAGAAAATGTTGAGAATCCCAACAAGTCTGGCAGCATCTGTCAGAGTTTAACATTTCATGTCTAGTGACCCTTCTTCAGAACAGTTTGTCAAGCAATTTCTATTCTTGTGTTTTAATCCCCCTGGTTTAACACTGAGCAAAAACCAGCATTCCTGGAGATAATTCACAGACCCATCATGTTTGTTTGAACTTCTTGGCATTCTATAAATAGTGGGCACAGTTTCAAAATAAGGGGCTTCATACTTTAGATGAAGGTGAGGAATTTGTTCTCTCTGACTGTCATTGGCTGAGTTAGACAGATTTTTGATCATCAAGGATATTGAGGGTTGAAAATGTGTTGCTGGTTAAAGCACAGCAGGTCAGGCAGCATCCAAGGAATAGGACATTCGACGTTTCGGGCATAAGGATATTGAGGGTACATGGAGACAAAGGAAAATGAAGCTAGGGCCACATTTACCCCAGCCAGGAATGTATTAACTGGCAGAGAAGGTTCAAGGGGCCAAATGGCTGACTTCTGTTTGGAGTTCTTAATTTCTCTATTGTCTCAACCAAGGAGTTGAGCTGTTTTTCGCCCAGGTTTAACAACTTTATCAAAACAGCACCAGAAGGTAGTGAGAATTGAAATGTACCGACCTTCGGGCCCCCGGTAACCCACAAGCTTGTTCACAGTAGATGCCATCTTATTACAATTTTAGATCCTGTTAATCTGGATTTCCAGACACTAAACTGAGGGTAAATTTTAAGGAAAACATATGACTTATTTTTCTGTGAAATTGCAACTAAATGATAAGTGCAGTGAAATTTGGGGCCTGGGTTAGAAGGGAGATCTTGTGCTGCAGTAGCTACCATCCCGGCCTCTCGGTTAAAACCACCAAGTTCAAGTCCTTCTCAAAGACTTGATGTCCCTGGAAGGTGCATTTCTGTCTTGACCAAACAGGTTGAATATCAATCTGCAAATCCTTACTGTGCATACCAATGCTAAGAGGGAAAAATGGGAGAGCTTCCTTGTCAGCCAGGCCTGATGTCCGCTCAAACTACAGCCTGCGGGACTGGCCAGAAACCTGTTCCAAGAAAACCTTCCTATGGAAGTAGACTTACACATGTGCTTCGTCTGCCTCATAAACCACTAAACACATGAACACCTTTCATCCTGCATCGGGTTTGAGGTACATATTTGGGTCTTTGTGATCCTCCTCCGTCTCTGTCCCCCTCTCCCTCTCCCTCACTTCCTTCCTCCTTGTTTGCATTCCCTCTTTCCTCTAGCTCTCTGTTCACTCTATCATTCTTCCTGCCCATTCCCGTTCTCCTGTATGGGGCTCTTTTTCTCTCTCCTATCTCTTGTTCATGTTCACCTTCCTCCTTCTCTTGCTCTCCCTCTTTCTCAACTCCTCTCTTTCCCATCCCTCTATCTGCCTCTTGGTCTTCTATTCTTCCTCCTATCTCTCTTTACCCCTTTCTACCTCATCCTCTCAATCCCACAACTTCCTCTCCTTTCTTAAATCCCTCTTTCTCCCCACTTCCCTCTCTTCCCATCTCCCTCCCACATTCCCATCTCTCCCCACTTATTTTTGATTTGCTTTCACATAGTGTGTGTGTCTCTCTCTCTCCTCTTTTCTCTATTTTTCTCTTTCTCTTTTTTTCCCCATGCTCTCTCTCTCCACCACCTCGTTTTCCCCATACCCTGTATCTCCCTCCACTCACCCAGTGCTTGGTCCCTCCTGCTGCTGCTGCTCTCTTGAGAAGTTGCCCTTGCGAAATGCTCCGTCTTGCTACATTTCCATCAAAGATCTCCTCCGTGTCTTGGAGCTCCCCATCAGGAATTTGAACGGATGTTCCTTTGCCCTGCTGAAAATGGTCCTCGGTCTCTCTTGTTTGGGATGTTTTTGCGACGTTTCGTGGATAAATTGTAAATTCTTGTGATGAATCTCTAGCCCAAAGCTGCCCAGCTGCACAATGTTCTGGAGAGTTAAGAGAGAGGAGAGAAAACAACAAGCTTGGATTTAAAGGATTTAGGAGCACGGGCCAGTCTGGGCTTCCACAGTTATATCTTGAAATAGAACAAATATGAACAAGGAATAGCAGGCTGGTTTGTAACAGCTTTTCAGCATCTGGGTAACAAAGACATAGCAGTGCAATTGTAAATCAGGCCTGTGGAGCCCTTGCTTTTAAATTGCAGCAACCAAGCTGTTAGATTTCTATCAGATAACCATAGCCACAATTCACATTGACATTGTACAGTATGAGACTCTATCCAGACCAGGTGCACAGTGCCATTATTAGTTGTATTCTCCTTGATGTGTTTTGCTTTACCTTTCCTCTGTCCAGTTTGTCCTGTATCAGTGATTCACTTCTCATGTTTTGAGTTTTTTTTTGTTCCTGTAATGTGTGTGTATATGATGATGCTGTTCCCCCATCATTTGATTAGACAGCTGAACCTCCATTATCTGTTGAGTAGATGTTTTTGTTTGATATCTCATTGGTTGATGTGGTGATGGTGATGGAGCCAAAGGCTGGGAGCTCAGATTCCACCAGGTCAAGCTGCGAATTGAGGTTGAGATAATCTGATAACCTGAAAGTTGGCAAGCTGACCACAAGCACCATGGCTTTCCCCAGTGGTCCACAGGAGAGAGAACCTGCCACTCTAACCAGGCTGGCCTGATGGGACTGCACTCGGTAATGATCCTCTGGAGTACAAACTCCAGATGATTTTCCCAGGGTCTTCCCAAGGGGCAACCTGAGGTATAGGCAACAAATACCAACTTTAGCCACTACACACTCATCCTGCGATCGAATGAAATGAGTCAAATGCAGAAAGTCCAGATTCTAGTGCTGCTCAGTTTGGGGGTGACGCTAACACGTCCAGCTCAGGATCAAACTGTCTAAGTTGTTTCATAAAGGAGAGTTGGAAAACCGAAAAATCCTTGGACAAAACTTGACCCTGGGATAATATTGAAAACTAATTGGAATAGATAAAGGGGGTTCTGCACTGTGTGCATGTGTGTGCGTGGCAGTGTGCTTGTGTGTGCGTGGCAGTGTGCATGTGTGTGCACGTCTGTCAGTGTGTGCTTGTATAGGCACAGAGATCGTTATCGCATATAAATTTATTGTCTTAACAAAGTTGATTGTATTTGTTTCTGATGCAGCAATAAATGTAAACTTTGGGTGGATGTGAATGGAATTGCAGCCTTTTTAATATGTAAGCCCTCTCATTATTGAGTGACATGAGAAAATTCTCATGTTTAAAAAAAACACACAACATACAAAGAACACTGCTGAACAATGAAAGGATTGGGTAAAGTACTTTTGATGCAAACTATTCCTGTAAGCTTGAGAATGTTCTCCACAGCTTCGTTTCCTCAGAAAAGTAGGAAGAGGAGGAGACCATTCAGATCCTCCAGTCTGCTACACCATTCGGTTTAGACGATGGTTAATCTGCACCTGCCCTCCATTTAACCTCCTTTTCTCCAATACCCAAACCCAACAAGAACGTGTCGATCATAGTCTTGGTGGTTCCAATAGACTCCCAACATCCGCAGACCTTTGCAGGAGCAAACTGAAGATTGCCCTGTCCTTTGTGTGAGGAAGTGCTTCCTGATAGCCTGGGTCAGATATGAAGGTTCTGCCCATTGTCTTGGACTCTTTCTCCCACCACAGGAAATAGTTACAATCTTTTGTAAATTTTAATCGCCACGGTTGGATCACCCTTCATTCTTCAATATTTAAGAGAATGTAATTTTAGTCTGTACAACTCGGCCTCATCCTTTAACCCTTTCCTCCCTGGGATAATTCTGGTGAATCTGCTCTTTCTCCTCGCCCCCAAGGCCAGACTCCCTTTCCTGAGGTACGGGGCCCAGAACTGAAACCGGTTCCTCTAATGGTGTGTCTCCTTATCTGCTGGTGATGCTAATTCATGGTGGATCTTGACTGGAAAAGGAGTCTTCAACATTAATCTGAGAAACTGAAGTGGCACGTTACCCGAGAATGACTTGGGAGCAGTGTGGGTGGAGTGGGAATGAGGCAGGTAAACATTCAAACTGAGTCTTTCCCTCACCTGATCACTGTGGCTAGGTCATTTCTAAACTTCCAAGTCACTGCCAACCCCTCAGCTGGATTATTCTTATGTCTGATCCTGGGCCCAGCTCTTTTGGAAGGATGTCAGGATGAGGAGAGGGTGTGGAGCAGATTTACTAGAATGGGATCAGGGATGAGGAACTTCAGTGAATGTGGTGGGACTGGAGAAGCTGGGATCCTTCTCCTTCGACCAGAGAAGGTTCCGGGAGATTTAACTGAGGTTTTCAAAATCATGGAGAGTGTTTGATGGAGTAAATCAGGAGAGAGTGTTTTCAGGTTGTTGTGGTTCTGTTCGCCGAGCTGGGAGTTTTTGTTGCAAACGTTTCGTTCCCTTTCTGGGTGACATCCTCAGTGCTTGGGAGCCTCCTGTGAAGCGCTTCTGTGCTGATTCCTCCGGCATTTATACTGGTTTGAATCTGCCGCTTCCGGTTGTCAGTTGCTGTCCGCTGCAGTGGCTGGTATATAGGGCCCAGGTCAATGTCTACATCGATCTAGAAAGGGGATGAAACGTTGGCAACAAAAACTCCCAGCTCAGCGAACAGAACCACAACAACAAGCACCCGAGCTACAAATCTTCTCACAAACTTTGAGTGTTTTCAAGGGCAGGAGGGTGAGGGAGCAGAGGGAGGGGGATTGAAGGGAATCAGGGAAAAGCCCCAGAGGGGGAGAGGGGAGGGGGATTGTGTTACACAGTGAGGTGTTGGGGTCTGGAAGGTGCTGCCTGAAAGGGCAGTGGGAGCAGATTCAATCAGAACTTTCACACAGAAACCGGGGAAACACTGGAAAATAAATAAAATTGCAAGAAAATGTGGAAAGAATATGGGGTCCTAATTAGATAGCAAAGATCAAGCAGCAGCATGGTGGACTAAACAGTTTCCTATACTGTCAGATTCCATTCTCATTTGCAGCAAAAGTAACTGACCCTTTATTCACTCACTGTGTTTGAAGTTAATCTCCCAACTTGTGGAAATTCAACTGAACTATGAAAATATGTAGAAATCAGTGCATTGATCTGCTGCCTATTCTCTGTTATTGCTGCATGTGCCCACACTGGATGATGCATGGTCAGGCTGGATTGATGCATCTAAGTGTTGTCATGTATCATGTCAGTGTCCTGCACCTCTTCATCTCCTTAAGAAAGTCTGTCAAACCTACATCATTAACCAAGATTTGGTCACCTGTGCTTCCATCTCCATATATGGTTCCCTGTGAAATTTTGTTGATAACTGTAAGCACCTTGAATGTTTTACTCTGTTGAAGGTGCTCTACGTAACTGGAAATTCTCGTTGACATGATCGGTGTGCCATTGTTTGATGATGTACAGGTGAATGATTTGCATTGTTTCTTTAAACTCTTGTGGACCACATTAAGTATTGGCTGTCATTGCTAATTTCCACCTTTGCATTGTTTTTGTGATTCCATTTGCGATTTTCATCACTGCCACCTCCTCCGCCCCCCCCACCACCTCGCACTGGTCCCCGCCATTCTGATTGGGTTATCCTCTGCATCTGTGAACAATGTTTGGCGACCTTCCCTCCCCCAGCCACTCTGTCCCTCGATGTTACAGAGGAGCGCAAATCTCTTCAGGAGAAAATCGCAGATGCCATTAAAGGGGAGAGGTGTTGTAATTCAGAGCCCGAACCCAGTGATTCCAGCACTGAGGAGGAGGATGAGATGGCAAGTGGAGATGATACCGAGAGAGCATCCGTACAAAGGCAGGAGAGTAAGTTACACACTTTACCTTCTGTGTAGCCTAGGATCACATTGCATACAGCTGAATTATTCAGCAAAGTATTGAATGATGAAAAGAACGAACTTGCAATTTTACATCGACGTTTCCCTGCCTTATGATATCCCAAAGCACTTTACAGTCATTATTTGAAAATACAGTCACTATGATCATGGCAGGGTTCAGGACAAACAGTTGTCACGCAATACGATCAGGCGCTACTCATTAGATATTTCAATCTTCTTTTAGTGAAATTGAAAGATAAACATTAGCTAGAGGGCCCTGGAGCCACGAGTCTTACAGCTATTTCTAAGTACCCAATGCCTGTTTCAGCAGTGGATGCACAGGGAAATGAACAGTGCTATTCTGAGTTTCCTAGGAGTAACTTGATTTATTCAACACTGCCTCAACAAATTGTCAAGAGAACTCAAGCTTCATAGCTCCCTTGTCAGCAGCATTTTGCTGATTCAGTCCTTGCACCACAGGCATCCAGGACCTGAGAAAGGAGCGCTCCAACTTCCAGAGTGCTCATGTGTAACTGTAGACCTAATCATCTTCACACTATTGTCCTATCTCCTCAGGTCATTAGGAAGTTGACAGGCATAAATCTCATCTTCAAGAGTGGCATGCTGGAAAAACAGCAAGTCAGGCAGCATCTTAGGATGGTGCCTGACCTGCTGCGCTTTTCCAGCACCCCACCTGACTCTGATCTCCAGCATCTGCAGTCCTCACTTTCTCCTAAATCTCAGCTGGCACCCTCAGCAGAAGCCATACAGTGACCAGTTGGCTACACTGAGCCTTTGACATATTAACTCAGTGTATGAGGAATGTACTCAACTGTGTCATTATCTTAGCAATAGTAAAAATCTTCAAGGGAGTGAAGAGGAGCTGACTTACACCCAATTAAATTAAATCCTAAATGTATGTGGGTGTGTGAACGTTACAAGGATATGTTAGAATCAATATTCTTCCATTATGGACAACAAATGGAGGAAAGACTGAAGGTGGCAAGGGCACGCAATGTACTGAGAGTGGGGAACTTCCCTTCCCATCACCAAGTCTGGCTTATTAGCATCTGTATTGAGCGAGAAGGTCACATCCTAAAGGACATTGTTGTACTTGATAAGGGGATTATTGATCAATAAACATACCTTGTCCTCACCAACTCACCTGTTGCATTCATCTGCCCATGATAGTAGTGATAAGAGTGACCACTGCATAGTCCTTGTGGAGGCAAAGACTTCTTCATCCTGAGGATACCCTGCATAATGTCGTATGGCACTGTCAACATGCAAAATGGGATAGATTCAATCCTGAGCCAACAACTCAAAACCACTCTCCATAATCTGATGCAGGTCATCTGCAGAATTGTATTCAATTGCAGTTTATAACCTCATGGCCCAAAATATTTCTCATTCAACTAGTATTATCAACGAAGGGGTTAAGCTTGGTTCAATGCAGAGTACAGGAGAGTGTGGCAGGATTAGTGCCAGGCAGGTGTTGGCTTTTGACATTACAACACAGGAGTGTGTTTCCTCACTAATCATTGCAGCAGTGTGCACCATACAGAGCTAAGCACAGACAACAGGTTGCATCTCAGGTCTGCAATCCTACTGAATCCGGGCATAAATGGTGCTGGACAACTAAACCACTAACAGGAGGTGGAGACTCCACAAATATCCCACCCAGGACGCTAACTTTGGGCGGCACGGTGGCACAGTGGTTAGCACTGCTGCCTCACAGCGCCTGTAGACCCGGGTTCAATTCCCGACTCAGGCGACTGACTGTGTGGAGTTTGCACGTTCTCCCCGTGTCTGCGTGGGTTTCCTCCGGGTGCTCCGGTTTCCTCCCACAGTCCAAAGATGTGCGGGTCAGGTGAATTGGCCAAGCTAAATTGCCCGTAGTGTTAGGTAAGGGGTAAATGTAGGGGTATGGGTGGGTTGCGCTTCGGCGGGTCGGTGTGGACTTGTTGGGCCGAAGGGCCTGTTTCCACACTGTAAGTCTAATCCCTGTCTTCACTCACTGGGGACTCGATCACATCGGTACAAAAGGAAAGGCTTACAACCATCTTTAGCCAGATACACCAAGTGGATAATTTACCTTGACCTCCCCAAAGATGGAGAGCAGAAGCTGACCGTTTGAGTCTGCTCCATCTTCCAGTGAGATTGTGGCTAATTGATAATCCTCACTTCCACTTTCCTGTCTCCTCTTCTTAAGGTCACTGGCATTTACTGATATACCAGGACATAGCCTCTAGCTTATCTCTCCACACTTCAGGCTCTCTGCCTTTATTCCTGATGAAGAGCTTTTGCCCGAAACATCGATTTTACTGCTCGGGATGCTGCCTGTGCTGCTGTGCTCTTCCAGCACCACTAATCCAAAAGCTTTCTCAGCCTTGCAATACAATGGTGAGGTATATTGGCTGCCAGGTGAAACTGCATCAAATGTTTTGCTACCTAACATTCTTTGTGGCGTCAAACAACTGAAGACACTGGATACTACAGAGGCCATGGACCCTGACAACATTCCATCAAAGTACTGAAGGCTTGTGTTCCAGATCTAGTGACATGGTTTGCCAAGGTATTCTAGGGTGGTTCAGTCTATATTTAATCATCAGCAAAATGAGAATAGTTCATATGATTGAAGCATTTTGAATCAGTAATGGATTGATGGGTTATGGAGGGCGGGCAGGAAAGTGATGTTGAGGCCAATGTGAGATCATCCATGATCATATAAAATGGCGGAGCAGGCTGCAAGGGTTTAGACCTACACTCTACAGGTGCGAAGGATGAGAGGAGATCTAATTGTTGTCCATAAGATGCTGAAGGCGATTGACAATGTTGATGGGCAGTGGGTCTTTTCCCTTGTGGATGAATCTAGAATGAGAGGTCATAGTTTTAGGCTAAGGGATAGCAGATTTAAGATAGATGAGGAAAAACAGAAACGTAGAAAACAGGAGCAGAAGTAGGCCATTCGGCCCTTCGAGCCTGTTCTGTCGTTCAGTACGATCATAGCTGGTCATCCCACACAATAGCCTGTTCCCACTTTTCCCCCATTTCCTTTGATTCATTTAGCCCTAAGAATTCTATCTATCTATCTCTTGAAATCATACATGAATCACGTTTTAGCTTTGAATACTTTCTGTGGCTATGAATTCCTGTTGGCAGGCTCACTATCTTCTGGGTGAAGACATTTCTATCAAAGGATCATGGAATTCATGAGCCCAGATCACGGCTGATGCTGGGATGTGGAGGAAATTTAAGGAGGAAACAGAAACATTTTTAATTACTAATGGGAGAGTGGGCAGGAAAGTGGAGTTGAAGTTGAGATGAGATCAGCCAAGGATGTATTAAATGGGGGAGCAGGCATAATGGGCTGGATTGCCTGTTCCTATGTTATAAATGAGTTGCTTGCTCAACCATTTCAGGGTCAACTGCCTTGTGGTTCTCAAGTCATGTGGACCAGACCAGGTAAGGAAGGCAGATTTCCTTTCCTAAAGCACATTAGAGGAACAGATAGATTAGGAACATGAGTAGGAGTTGGGATTCAGCTGTCAAGCCCACTGTGCCATTCCACTGGATCATGGCTGATCTTCTAACTCAGTGCCATTTTCCCACACCAACCCCAGCCTATTAATCACTAGCCTATTAATCCAGAGACCCAGGTAATATTCTGGTTTCAAAACCCACCTTACCCTATTGTCGATGGTGAAGTTTGACTTTAATGCAAATGTAGAATTAAGAATCTAATGACCATGAATCTGTTGTCATTATTAAGAAATTTATTAATCTATGTCTTAAACATACACAACGACTGAACTTCCACAGCCCCCAGGGTAGAGAATTTCTAAGATTCGCAACCTACCTAGTGAATCTCAGTTCCCTTATTCTGAGTCTTCTCCCTGTGATAGACCTCCCAAACTGAGGGAAATCTACTTGAACCCAAAGAGAAAGTGCTGGAAAATCTCAGCAGGTCTGGCAGCATCTGTAAGGAGAGAAAAGAGCTGATGTTTCAAGGGTCAGTTAGACTTGAAACATCAGCTCTTTTCTCTCCTTACAGATGCTGCCAGACTTGCTGAGATTTTCCAGCATTTTCTCTTCTGGTTTCAGATTCCAGCATTCGCAGTAATTTGCTTTTATCCTGTTTCCTTGATCTCCCTTTGGAAAACAATCCCACCATTCCAGGGATCAGTCTTGTGAACTTTCACTGCATTCCTTCTAATCAAACTATATTCAACTGCAAACAGTGCTCCAGATGTGGTAACCTATAATTTCATGCTGTCTTTACTGAGACTAGTTTCCAATTGTAGATTTTTCTTTACGGTCGAATGTAAGTTCCATCACCTGCTGTGCGAGTGAATTGAACCTGTGTCCCCAAAGTAGCAGACTGGCCTTCTTGGATTACTAGTCTAGTGACATTATCACTACATCACCATCTCCCTCGAACTTTCACTCCCTCCACCAATAATAGCAGCAGAGTCTACTATCCACAAGATGCACAGCAGAAATTCATCAACGCTCCTTAGCACCTTCCAAACCTGCAAACACCTCTATCTGGAAGGAGGAGGGCAGCAGAGGCATGGATACACCATGTTCCCCTCCAAACCACTCACCATTCCCACTTGGAAGTATGCCACTGTTTCTCATTAGGAGATCTACCTATAGCACATGGACTGCAATTATTCAAGAAGGCAGCTCACCCTCACCTTCTCAAGTGCAACTAGGGATAGGCAATAAATTTTGGCCAGCCTGTGACACACCCACACCCATGAGTGTTAATAAAAAATGTCACATTATCCTTTCTCTCACCATGATTGCTCTGTTCCCTTCCTGAGTTGAATAACCAATTTGAGACCATAAGGTTTCTTGTCCTCAGTAATGATGGCGATGGGATGTACAGTGATGGGAAAATCAGTTAACTTTTTTTTATTTCTCTTCCTCGACCAATATTTTCTCCCTCAACTGACAATAAGTGGGAGACACGGTGGCTCAGTGGTTAGCACTGCTGCCTCACAGTCCCAGGTTCAATTCCAGCCTTGGGGGACTGTCTTTGTGGAATTTGCACATTCTCCCTGTGTCTGTGTGGGTTTCCTCCCACGGTCCAAAGACGTGCAGGTCAGGTGAATTGGCCATGTCAAATTGCCCATAGTGTTAGGTGCATTAGTCAGAGGGGAATGGGTTTGGGTGGGTTACTCTTTGGAGGGTCGGTGTGGACTTTCTTTCTACCTTCTCCACCATTCCAGAAGATGACATGTGCACTCCACTTCTCTACCGGATCCCTATGTCCTTTTATTCCATTTGTCTATTTTGTATTTTTTTAAATCTTTTGAGTCTATGGGAACTTACTGTGTGAAAGTTGGTTGCCCCATTTTGTTGTAACACAGTGGCTGTACTTCAAAAAAGGTATTCTTTATCAATATGAAGAGGTCGAGGGTGGTTTGCTGATGATACAGACAAATTGTGTTTACCTCACTTGCTGGAGTTTTTTATTGAAGAGGTGGCAGAGTGAATTGATGAGGGTAATGCTGTTGATGTGGTGTATGTGGGCTTTTTGAAATTCATTCATGAGATCAGGGTTTGGCCAATGATTTATTCCCTAACTGTCCAGAGAGCAGTTAAGAGGCAATCCCCTTGCTGTGGGTCTGGAGTCACATGTAGGCCAGACCAGGTAAGGATGGCAGATTCCTTCCCTAAAGAGCATTAGTGACTCAGATGGGATTTTCCAACAATCGACAATGGTTCCATGGTCACCATTAGATTCCTAATTGCAAATTGTTATTGAATTCAAATTCTACCATCTGCCTTGGTAGGATTTGAAGCCAGGTGCCCAGAACATTATCTGGGTCTCTGGATTAATACTCCAGCAATAATACCACAAGGCCATCATCTCCCCTGCAAAGGTGTTTGATATAATGCCACACAACATTATATCAAATCACAGGCTGTGAAGGAAAATGATAGCTCAAGTGAATGTCAACACGAATATCGAGTTGGCAGTGACAGGACACAGTGATAGCAATGGGTGTTTCTCAGACCAGGGAAAAGGGTCATGCTGGAGCTCCCCAGGAGTTGGTGTTGGGACATTTGCTTTTCCTGATATGTATTAACAATCCAGATCAGTGTATAGAGGGAGCACTTACAAATGATATGAAACTGGAATGCACTATGACCTTCAGAAGGACACAGACAAGTTGGGAGACTGGGCAGACAAGGGGCTGCTGTATTTTACTGTGGAGAAATGTGAGTATTTTTGGTGTTATGGACCAGGCCAGCGGCAGCACGGTGGCTCAGCTGTTAGCGCTGCTGCCGCACAACACCAGGGCCCTGGGTTCGATTCCCGCCTCGGGCAACTGTCTGTGTGGAGTTTGCACATTTTCCCCGTGTCTGTGTGGGTTTCCTCCCACAATTCAAAAACGTGCGGGTCAGGTAAATTGGCCATGCTACATTGTCAATCGTGTTAGGTGCATTATTTGGGGGTAGTTATAAGGTAGGAAAATGGATCTTGTTGGGTTACTCTTCGGAGGGTCAGTGTGGACTTGTTGGGCCGAATGGCCTGTTTCCATCTTAAAAAAAAGTAGCCTGGCACCTAACTTTGCTGGTTGTTTTAAGTAAGTGTAACGTGGATATTCCAGGAGGGATGCAGTTGGTCAAACCACTTAGTTTTAAACAAAACAATTTATTTACAAGATTACTGAATGAAACAAAAACAAAAAGAGAACAGAATACTGAATAACTTAACCCATCTGAGAACCCAACTGATTATTCCAACGTAATGCTGCTGATCCAAATACTTGCAACAATCTCAATAAACACCCCTTGGCACAAAAGGTAAAGTCATACCCAGGGTCTTACAGGAGAGGGGGAGAGAGAGAGAGAGAGAGAGAGAGATGCGAGCATGGAACACCCTGTCCATGGCGCTGTTCCTTGACATGAGCAGCCTCAAACACTGCCTGACTGCTTTCAGACCAAACCGGGGAGAAGTTGAGCTGGGAGAACTGGCCACTCCCCTTTCACTGTACAAGGGCTGGTTTTTAAAAATTGAAAGCCTTTTTCCTGAGGCAGTATCTGTTAGCTATAATCAAACTGGCCCAAAAGCCCATCGAAACCGAGACTTTTCGTATCCTGTGTGTTTAACCTTGTTCAAGGAAAAGCCTCATCACTGTGGGTGCTACCCTTCAGATTAAAGATGTGAAGAGATTGTTCAGTAAAGATTCACAAGAAGGTGACCAGGGCTGAGGAACTGCAATCACACTGACAGATTAAAGAATTGGAACCGTTTTTCTAGAGGAAGGGAGTATTCAGTGGAGATTTGGTTGAGGTGTTCAACTTTATGAAGGGGTTCGACAGAGCAATTCGGGAGAAACTTGCAAAAGGTAGTAGTTTGAGGACACAGGACGCATTTAAAACAACAAATAACAAAAGGAAAAGTGAGATGAGAAGAATGTATTCACACCATGTGACTCATAACCCGAGGCAGGTCCATGGCACCGTGGCTGCCCACACTGTACAGGGGGCGGGAAGGCGGGAAGATGGAAAATGACAGGCGATTCAATAATCAGGAAATGGAGGGATATTCCTGCAACTTCACGCACTTTCATAATCTTCAGTTTGTCAGCTGTACCTACATTCTCCACACTCACATTCAATCCCATTCACACCTAACCCTCTGTGTCACTGATTGACATTGTCTGCGAAAAAGACAGAAAACCAAAGTTTGAAGACAGAGCCAATTCATCACCTTGATCCAAGCAACTCCACCCCACTCTATTGGACTGTGTTTTTCTGGGTTTTCAAATTCCTCCAACATTCAGACCCCCTCCCTATCTCTGTAACCCCCTCCAGCCGCAACACCTCTCCCTATCTCTGTAACCCCCTCCAGCCACTACACCCCTCCCTATTTCGGTAACACCTTCCAACCATTACACCCCCTCCCTATCTCTGTAACCCCCTCCAGCCCCTACACCCCCTCCCTATCTGTGTAACCCCCTCCAGCCCAACATCCCCTCCCTATCTCTGTAACCCGTTCCAGCCCTACACCCCCTCCCTATCTCTAACCTCGTCCAGTAAATACACCCCCTCCCTATCTCTGTAACCCCCTGCACGCCTTCCCTATCTCTGTCACCTCCTCCAGGCCCTTACACTCCTCCCTATCCCTGTAACCCCTTCCAGCCACTATACCCCCTCCCTATCTCTGTAACCCCTCCAGCCACAATACCCCCTCCCTATCTCTGTAACCCCCTCCAGCCCCTACTCCCCCTCCCTATCCCTGTAATCCCCTCCAGCCCCTACTCCCCCTCCCTATCTCTGTAAGCCCCTCTAGCCCCTAAACCCCTCCCTATTTCTGTAACACCCTCCAGTCCCTACCCCCCGTCCCTATCTCTATAGCCCCCTCCAGCCCCTACACCCCCCTCCCTATCTCTGTAACCCCCTCCAGCCCTTACACCCCTCCCTATCTCTGTAACCCCCTCCAACCTCTACACCCCCTCCCTATCTCTGTAACCCCCTCCAGCCCCTACTCCCCCTCCCTATCCCTGTAACCCCCTCCAGCCCCTACACCCCCTCCCTATCTCTGTAACCCCCTCCAGCCACTATACCCCCTCCCTATCTCTGTAACCCCTCCAGCCACAATACCCCCTCCCTATCTCTGTAACCCCCTCCAGCCCCTACTCCCCCTCCCTATCCCTGTAATCCCCTCCAGCCCCTACTCCCCCTCCCTATCTCTGTAAGCCCCTGTAGCCCCTAAACCCCTCCCTATTTCTGTAACACCCTCCAGTCCCTACCACCCGTCCCTATCTCTATAGCCCCCTCCAGCCCCTACACCCCCCTCCCTATCTCTGTAACCCCCTCCAGCCCTTACACCCCTCCCTATCTCTGTAACCCCCTCCAGCCTCTACACCCCCTCCCTATCTCTGTAACCCCCTCCAGCCCCTACTCCCCCTCCCTATCCCTGTAACCCCCTCCAGCCTCTACACCCCCTCCCTATCTCTGTAACCCCCTCCAGCCCCTACACCCCCTCCCTATCTCTGTAACCCCCTCCAGCCCTACAACCCTCTGATGTCTGTGTCCTTCTCCAAGTCTGCCCTTGAGCTCCAATATTGCCAGCTGAGCCTTCAATCTTCTTGCTCGATGTGTTCTCTCGATAAACCTCTCTGCTCCTTGCCAGCTTCCACACATTCCCTGAACAGATCTGTTTGACCCCAGCGATTGAGCAGACTCCCTGGTGCCACTGGTGGCTCAATCTCAAACTTTGGCAATTGTTTTTGTGAAGCACTTTGAGAATATTTGTTTTTAGAAACTGTCGCAATGACAAAACGGCTGCTTTATTTGACAAGCTGATACCATTTCTGTGATCTGTTTCAGATGAGATCCCATCAGCTGGAGTGATCGCGATTGGAGTAACGCAACCGCTGGGAATGAGAGCAGAGTATCGGACAGATCCATTAACTCGGAATCCCGGGGAGCCAATCGCAATACTGGAGCCGAAAAGTTTAACAGTAGGGTACAGGAATCTAAACGTTGAAGATTGCAAGGTAGCAGGAGGGACAGTAAAGGACATTGCCTTTATCCCAATGAGAGAGGGTCCAGAAGAGAATGCGGTTTGTGAAGAGCCTCTGTCTCATCCCAGGCAAACAGAAGAAGCAGCTTCTGAAAATAGGCAAACACTTTGGGGCTGGTCAATGCCAAAAGGTCGAGAAACAGAGGAAGGAATAGGAAGATTCTATGAAGAAAAGGGCAAAAAGATCAAAAGTGAGAAAGTTTGGGAGGGAGATGGAAGTCAAACCAGTGGAGCTGGAAGTGGAGAAGATTCAAAATCAGGGGATGGAGCATTGGCTGCACACACAGACAGAGGAGTAATCCGTGCAGAGCCTGATCTTCCACAGCCTGAGAGAAACAGACAAGCACCAAGCAAGGTGAAAGGTCAGTGTGCACCAGCGAACAGGAAGCAGAGTGTTTCAGCAGTGAACACACTGTCTACAGGCCACCAGCTGAGACTGGGAGCATCTGCTGTGGGGAAAAGTGACCGTGTAGTTTATGAGGAAACTGAGCAACATCAATCATCTATCTCAATGCTGAGCCCACTCCTCAATGTCAGGGGAAGGAGGAGGGTGGCACTGGGTGCCAAACAGGAAGGGAACCCAGAACTGCTGAAGGGCAAACAGGAGGGAGATCTGAGTCAACCAATACACTCTTCCAATGATTTGACAACTGGAAATGAGGGCATCAAGGAAGTGACCTCATCTATTGCAATACTTGAGAAATTGGATAGTAGGATGTCCAGAAACCTCCTTATTCCAGGGCTTAGTGCCAGAGAACACGAGATAACTGTGACAGATCAAACGGACATTCCAAGAACACCATGGAAATATGTTCCAGATGTGGTGAGTGAATCCTTGCAAGGAGTGGGATCCGCAGAGCAAAAGGACATGGATGTGAAAGCTCTGGAATGGACAGATCCAGATGTTGGGAATATTCAGGAAGCAAAAGATGAGGAATTCCCTGAAGAGTCAGCATACAAAATTCTGGAACAAGAATGTGGATCACGAGGTGAGAGGTACAGAGATCCTGAGGAGGATTTTGACATTGGAATCTCATTGTCGGATGCTCCCAGGGCTAACCTCGAACCAGAAGAGAATAGTCCAATGGGAAAAGTATTGGAGATTCTTGATGATGACAAAGATCTACAAATAGGTTTCTTACCAATTGGAAGTGGTCAGGAAGTCAACAGAAGTAATCTAGCCATGGTGATTGGTAATCTGGAACTGTCCCCATCTGAAGTCTATGGTGGAGAGAAAGTGGAAAATGCTTCGGAAGGAATATTGGAAGAAAAGGAGATTGGGGGAAAGGGTGAAGTCAAAGAAGTGGCAGTTTCTAAGTCAAATTCCAAACCAT
The DNA here is from genome assembly GCF_020745735.1 of Hemiscyllium ocellatum. Taxonomy (NCBI): domain Eukaryota; kingdom Metazoa; phylum Chordata; class Chondrichthyes; order Orectolobiformes; family Hemiscylliidae; genus Hemiscyllium; species Hemiscyllium ocellatum. The sequence continues at coordinate 114,488,488 of NC_083409.1, read as the reverse complement.
CAAGTCTGGAGATGGGAGGATGTGATGGAGAAGTAAAACAGATGGAATCCTTGCTTATTCCATCAGCTGTACGGTGGGCAGATGCTGGTCTCGATGTTCTATTGGAAACACCATCAGGTGAACCTTTGGTCAGCTCAGATCCTGTACCTGGAGCAAGCTCAGAAACACAAACAGGGGAGGCAGCTGAGCTGGCTCCTGAAAGGAAGGAGGACTTGGCAGCTCCTGCAAGCGAGGTGACGCTGCATAAAGTGAGAGGAGTGGAGGCAAGTTCAGGAGGAGATGTTGGGGAAGTGGATTTGAGGCGACCGACTGCAGAGCAGGAACAAGGTGAAGAAAGCCAGGGGCAAGGGGCAGTTCAGAGACTGGTGCGGGCACAGGGCAACTTTGGGAATTACAATGGTTCCCCCCTATTGGTCAATGAAGGAAAAGGTCAAGCAGTGTCAAGTCAGCACAAAGGGGAAGAGCTGGAGAGTGTGGACGGTTTAGAAACTTTAGCTGTTGCTGAAACTTGGGGGTTCATGGGAGAGCAGAGGTGTGTGAAATTTCAGGGTGAAATGTCAGATTCAGAGGACATGACAGTCCGACCACAACTTGTCAAAGGAGAGCAGGCACCTCGAGAGCAGGCAGCAATGGGCAGGGCAGCGCAGAACACTGACAGACACAGACCCGATTGGATGCTAAAGGCAAAAGCTAGCCCCAAGGAGTCGAGGGAGTGTTTGGACGAAACTGGGGCTACAAGGCAGCAAGTGGAAAAGGAGGTTGAGAATGGAATGGAGGCAGAGCACATGGAGACTGATTCAAGAGCAGCTGAAATAGGAGCAGGAATGATGTTAGAGAGAGGTGATGAGAGCTCAGTAATACAAAGCGTGGGGGCTGTGGGACTAAATCAATTCAGGGAACCAAAAGAAATGCAAGACGAGGAAACAGTGTCTGAAACACAGGATCAAGAACCAGAATCTGAAACAGAGGACAGGGAGACAGTGTTTGAAATACTGGATCAGGAACCAGCCCCTGAAATACAGGACAGGGAAACAGTGTCTGAAACACAGGACAGGGAAACAGTGTCTGAAATACTGGATCAGGAACCAGCCCCTGAAATACAGGACAGGGAGACCATGCTTGAAACACAGGAGAGAGAGACAGTGTCTGAAACACAGGACAAGGAAACAGTGTCTATAATACAGGATCAAGAACCAGCCCCTGAAACACAGGTCAGGGAAACAGTGTCTGAAATACAGGGCAGGAAAACAGTGTCTGAAATACTGGATCAGGAACCAGCCCCTGAAATACAGGACAGGGAGGCAGTGTCTGAAACACAGGACAGGGAAACAGTGCCAGAAACACAGGATAGCAAAGCAGTGTCTGAAACACATGACCAGGAACCAGAACCGGAAATCCAGGACAGGGAGTTAATGTCTGACACACAGGATCAGGAACGAGAACCTGAAATGCAAGACAGGGAAACAGTGTCTGAAACACAGGACAGAGACACAGTGTCTGAAACACAGGACTGGGAGACAGTGTCTGAAACACAGGACAGGGAGACGGTGTCTGAAACACAGAATCAGGAACCAGAACCTGAAACGCAGGAAAGGGAGACAGTGTTGCAAACACAGGATAGTGAAACAGTGTCTGAAACACAGGATCAGGAACCAGAATCTGACATGCAGGACTGGGAAACAATGCCTGAAACACAGGATAGTGAAACAGTGTCTGAAACACAGGACCATGGGCCAGAATCTGAAATGCAGGACTGGGAAACAATGCCTGAAACACAGGATAGTGAAACAGTGTCTGAAACACAGGACCATGGGCCAGAATCTGAAATGCAGGACTGGGAAACAATGCCTGAAACACAGGATAGTGAAACAGTGTCTGAAACACAGGACCAGGGGCCAGAATCTGAAAAGCAGGACAGGAAGACAGTGTCTGAAACACAGGATCAGGAACCAGCACCTGAAACACAGGAAAGGGAGACAGCATCTGAAACACAGGACAGGGAAACAGTGTCTGAAACACAGGATCAGGAACCAGCACCTGAAACACAGGACAAGGAGACAGTGTCTGTAACAAAGGATCAAGAACACACACCTGAAATGCAGAACAGGGAGACAGTGTCTGAAACACAGGACAGGGAGACAGTGTCTGAAACACAGGATCAGGAACCAAGGCCTGAAACGCAGGACAGTGAGACAGTGTCTGAAACACAGAATCAGGAACCAGAACTTGGAACACAGAATCAGGAACCACTGCCTGAAATTCAGGACAGGGAGACAGTGTCTGAAATGCAGGACAGGGAGACAGTGTCTGAAACACAGAATCAGGAACCAGAACTTGAAACACAGGACAGGGAGACAGTGTCTGAAACACAGGACAGGGAGACAGTATCTGTAACAAAGGATCAAGAAAACACACCTGAAACACAGGACAGGGAGACAGTGTCTGAAACACAGGACAGGGAGACAGTGTCTGAAACACAGGATCAGGAACCAAGGCCTGAAACGCAAGACAGTGAGACAGTGTCTGAAACACAGAATCAGGAACCAGAGCTTGGAACACAGGATCAGGAACCACTGCCTGAAATTCAGGACAGGGAGACAGTGTCTGAAACACAGGATCAGGAACCAAGGCCTGAAACGCAGGACAGTGAGACAGTGTCTGAAACACAGAATCAGGAACCAGAACTTGGAACACAGAATCAGGAACCACTGCCTGAAATTCAGGACAGGGAGACAGTGTCTGAAATGCAGGATGGGGAGGCAGTGTCTGAAACACAGAATCAGGAACCAGAACTTGAAATGCAGGACAGGGAGACAGTGTCTGAAACACAGGACAGGGAGACAGTATCTGTAACAAAGGATCAAGAACACACACCTGAAATACAGGACAGGGAGACAGTGTCTGAAACACAGGACAGGGAGACAGTGTCTGAAACACAGGATCAGGAACCAAGGCCTGAAACGCAGGACAGTGAGACAGTGTCTGAAACACAGAATCAGGAACCAGAGCTTGGAACACAGGATCAGGAACCACTGCCTGAAATGCAGGACAGGGAGACAGTGTCTGAAACACAGAATCAGGAACCAGAACTTGGAACACAGGATCAGGAACCAGAACTTGAAACATGGGACAGGGAGACAGTGTCTGAAACAAAGGATCAAGAACACACACCTGAAATGCAGGACAGGGAGACAGTGTCTGAAACACAGGACAGGGAGACAGTGTCTGAAACACAGGATCAGGAACCAAGGCCTGAAACGCAGGACAGTGAGACAGTGTCTGAAACACAGAATCAGGAACCAGAACTTGGAACACAGAATCAGGAACTACTGCCTGAAATTCAGGACAGGGAGACAGTGTCTGAAATGCAGGGTGGGGAGGCAGTGTCTGAAACACAGGATCAGGAACCAGCACCTGAAACACAGGACAGGGAGACAGTGTCTGAAACACAGGACATGGAGACTGTATCTGAAATGCAGAATCAGGAACCAGAACTTGAAATGCAGTGTCAGGAACCACTGCCTGAAATGCAGGACAGGGAGGCAGTGTCTGAAACACAGGACAGGGAGACAGTGTCTGAAGCACAGGATCAGGAACCAGTACCTGAAATGCAGGACAGGGTAACAGAGTCTGAAACACAGAATCAAGAACCAGAACTTGAAACACAGGGTCAGGAACCACTGCCTGAAATGCAAGACATGCAGATAGTGTCTGAAACACAGAACCAGAAACCAGAACTTGAAACACAGGACAGGGAAACAGTATCTGAAACACAGGATCAGGAACCAGTGCCTGAAACACAGGACAGGGAAACAGTGTCTGAAACACAGGCCAGGGAAATTGTCTCAGGAGCACAAGATAGGAAAACACTGTGTGAAAAGCCTGACCATGAGACTCTTTCTGAAATACAGGACAGGGAAACAGTGTCTGAAATACAGGACAGGGAGACAGTGTCTGAAACACAGCACCAGGAAACGATTTCAACAACACCAGATGTGGAAAGAACGTCAGAACCATTGGAGCAGGGACCAGCATCAGAAACACACGCCCAGAAAGGAGTGTCCGGGATACAGGACCTACAGACACTGACAGAAACACAGGACCAGGTGACAATGTTAGAAACACAAAACAAGGAAATAGTGTCTAAAACACAGGACCAAGAAACAGTATCTAAAACAGAAGGTAAGGAAACACTGCCTGAAGTACAGGACCAAAAAAAGGCATCAGAAACACAAGACCAGGAAACAAAATCTGAAAGACAAGGCAAAGAAAAACAGGACCAAGAAGGTGTCTCCGAAACACCAGACAAAGAAATAGTGTCTGAAACACAGGACCAGGACATTGTGTCAAAAACAAACATAAAGGGAACATCAAAAACACAGGACCTAGAAACAATCTCTGAAACACAGGACCAGAGTACAGCATCAGAAACACTTGCCCAGGAAACTGTGTCAGGGATGGAGGACGTAGAAGCATTGCCAGAAACACAGAGCCAAGAAACACTGTCAGAATCACATGAAAAAGAAACAGTGGCTGAAACACAGGACCAGGAGCTGGTGACTGAAACACAGGACCAGGAGCTGGTGACTGAAACACAGGACCAGGAAATGGTGTCAGAAACACAGATCCAGGAAACAGTGGCAGGAACACCAGACAATGTATCTGGGACACAAAGCAAGGAAACAGTAACCAACTTGCCAGAACAAGAAACACAAGGCACAAAAACGATATTGGAACTTCAAGACCAAGAAACAGGCTCTGAAACACATGATCAAGAAAGAATGCCTGAAACACAGGACCAGAAATCAGTGTCTGAAACACAGGACCATGAAATCGTGTCTGAAACACAGGACCAAAAAACAGTGTCTGAAACACCGGACTTGGAAATAGTCTCTAAAACACGGGATCAAAAAATAGTATCAGAAACACAGGACCAGAAACAAGTGTCAGAAACACCAGATAAGGAAACTATATCTGAAACACAGAACCAAGAGACATTGTCTGAAACACAAGACCAAGAGGCTGTGTCAAAACCATCAAACAAGAAATCAGTCTCAGAAACACAAGACAAAAATGCAGTGTCTGAAGCACAGGACCAGCAAACAGTGTCTGAAGCACAGGACCAGCAAACAGTGTCTGAAACACAGGACCAGGTAACAGTGTCTGAAACACAGGACCAGAAAACAGTGTCTGAAACACAGGACAAGGAAACAGTGTCTGAGGCACAGGACCAGGAACCGGTGACTGAAACACAGGACCAGGAAACAGTGACTGAAACACAGGACCAGGAAACAGTGTCTGAAGCACAGGACCAGGAAACAGTGTCTGAAGCACAGGACCAGGAAACAGTGTCTGAAGCACAGGACCAGGAAACAGTGTCTGGAACACAGGACCAGGAACCATTGACTGAAACACAGGACCAGGAAATGGTGTCTGAAACACAGAACCAGGAAACAGTGGCAGGAACACCAGACAATGTATCTGGGACACAAAGCAAGGAAACAGGAACCAACTTGGCAGAACAAGAAACACAAGGCACAAAAACGATATTGGAACTTCAAGACCAAGAAACAGGCTCTGAAACACATGATCAAGAAAGAACGCTTGAAACACAGGACCAGAAATCAGTGTCTGAGGCACAGGACCAGGAAACAATTTACGGAGCACATGACATGAAAACAGTGTTAGAAATGCAGGTCCAGAAAACACCATCAGAAACACAAATCAATGAAACAGTGCCAGAAACACCAAATCTGGAAATAGTAATTGAAAAACAAGAGACAACACTGTCAGAACAGCATGATAATGAAACACTGTCAGAGACACAAAACAAGGAAGCAGCAGCAGAAATACAGGATGCGGAAACAATATCTAAAACACAGCACCAAGAAACAGAGTCAGAAACACCAGGCCAGAAAACAGTGATGGCACCACAGGTCACCAATATAATGGCAAAATCACAAATGAGGGAAATAATGTCAGAAACACCAAGGCTGAAAACTGTATCCAAAAGAGAGAAAGAAACACTGTTGGAAACATGTGACAGGAAATCAACAGAAGGTACACAGACTGCTGAAAACATGTCTGAAACACAGGACTCAGAAACACAGGTGACGGATATAGCATCAGAAACACAGCAGCAGGAAGCAGGGTCCAAAGAACAGGACAAAGGAGTGATGTCAGAAATTCAAGCCAGGAAAACAATATCTGAAATGCAGGACCAAGAGTCAGTGACAGGAACACAGGGTGAGGACAGTGTGTCAGAAATACATGCCAAAGAAATAGAGTCAGAAACAGGGGGCCAGGAAACAATGATAAAAATACCGGATGAGCAAAATGTCAGTAGATTACAAGACCCACAAATAGTGTCAGAAAAACAGGTCATTGAAGTTTTATCTGAAATAGAGGACATTGATTGTGATCGAGAAACACAGCACCTGGATCCTATGCAAGAAACACAGGACACAAAGGGTTTGGAAGAAAAACAAGCCAAACATACCAGGTCTGAAACAGAGACGGTAGAATCAGTGAGAGAAAGTCACATCAAGGATCTGGGGTTGGAAATATCGGGTACACAGCCTGAGCCAGAACCCGAATATAGGCAGACAGAGTCAGAAACAACAGTCATTAAAATATCAGGAGAAACACAGGACCGGGAGGGGGTGATGGAGACACAACACACGCAGGCTATTATAGAAACACAGGATAATGGGGCAGTGATAGAAACACAGGACAGGGAGGGAGCAGTGGACACACAACACATGCGGGCTGTTATAGAAACACAGGACAGCGGGGCAGTGATAGAAACACAGGATGGGGAGGGGGTGATGGAGACACAACACACGCAGGCTGTTATAGAAACACAAGACGGGGAGGGAGCAGTGGACACACAACACATGCGAGCTGTTATAGAAACAGAGGACAGTGGGGCAGTGATAGAAATACAGGACACAGAGACAGTGGAAAAAACACAGGACAGGAAAGCAGGGACAGAAACACAGGGCAGAGAGGCAGTGATAGAAACACAGGACACGGAGACAGTGGAAAAAGCACAGGATAGGGAGGCAGTGATAGAAACACAGGTCAGGGAGACAGTGATAGAAACACAAGTCATGGAGGCAGCGATAGAAACACAGGACAGAGAGGCAGTGGAAAAAACACAGGACAGGAATGCAGGGACAGAAACACAGGATAGGGAGGCAGTGATAGAAACACAGGCCAGGGAGGCAGTGATAGAAACACAGGTCAAGGAAGCAGTTATAGAAACACAGGACAGAGAGGCAGTGGAAAAAACACAGGACAGGAAAGCAGGGACAGAAACACAGGACACGGAGGCAGTGATGGAAACACAGGACAGGGAGGCAGTGATAGAAACACAAGACAGGGAGGCAGGGGTAGAAACACAGGGCAGGGAGGCAGTGATAGAAACACAGGACAGGGAGGCATTGATAGAAACACAAGACAGGGAAGCAGTAGTAGAAACACAGGACAGGGAGACAGTGAAAGAAACACAGGACAAGGAGGCAGTGACAGAAACACAGGACAGGGAGGCAGTGATAGAAACACAGGACAGGAAGGCAGTGATAGAAACACAGGACAGGGCAGCAGTGATAGAAACACAAGATAGGGATGCAGTGATAGAAACACAGGACAGGGAGGCAATGACAGAAACACAGGACAGGAAGGCAGTGATAGAAACACAGAATAGGAAGGCATTGATAGAAATACAGGTCAGGGAGGCAGTGACTGAAACACAGGACAGGGAGGCAGTGATAGAAACACAGGACAGGGAGGCAATGATAGAAACACAGGACAGGGAGGCAGTAATAGAAACACAGGACAAGGATGCAGTGATAGAAACACAGGACAGGGATGCAATGACAGAAACACAGGACAGGGCGGCAGTGATAGAAACACAGGACAGGGAGGCAGTGATAGAAACACAGGACAGGGAAGCAGTGATAGAAACACAGGACAGGAAGGCAGTGACTGAAACACAGGACAGGAAGACAGTGATAGAAACACAGGACAGGGCAGCAGTGATAAAAACACAGGACAGGGCAGCAGTGATAGAAACACAGGACAGGGATGCAATGATAGAAACACAGGACAGGGAGGCAGTGATAGAAACACAGGACAGGGAGGCAATGACAGAAACACAGGACAGGAAGGCAGTGACTGAAACACAGGACAGGAAGACAGTGATAGAAACACAGGACAGAGCAGCAGTGATAAAAACACAGGACAGGGCAGCAGTGATAGAAACACAGGACAGGGATGCAATGACTGAAACACAGGACAGGAAGGCAGTGACTGAAACACAGGACAGGAAGACAGTAATAGAAACACAGGACAGAGCAGCAGTGATAGAAACGCAGGACAGGGATGCAGTGATCGAAACACAGGACAGGAAGGCAGTGATAGAAACACAGGACAGGGAGGAAGTCGTAGAAGCACAGGGCAAGGAGGCAATGATAGAAACACAGGACAGGGAGACAGTGATAGAAACACAGGACAGGGAGACAGTGATAGAAACACAGGACAGGGAGGCAATGATAGAAACACAGGACAGGGAGGCAGTAGTAGAAACACAGGACAGGGAGGCAGTAGTAGAAACACAGGACATGCAGGCAGTGATAGAAACACAGGACAGGGAGGCAATGACAGAAACACAGGACAGGAATGCAGTGATAGAAACACAGAACAGGAAGTCATTGATAGAAATACAGATCAGGGAGGCAGTGACTGAAACACAGGACAAGGAGGCAGTGATAGAAACACAGGACAGGGAGGCAGTGACAGAAACACAAGACAGGGAGGCAATGATAGAAACACAGGACAGGGCGGCAGTGATAGAAACACAGGACAGGGAAGCAGTAGTAGAAACACAGAACAAGGAGGAAATGATAGAAACACAGGACAGGGAGGCAATGACAGAAACACAGGACAGAAAGGCAGTAATAGAAACACAGAACAGGAAGGCAGTAATAGAAATACAGGTCAGGGAGGCAGTGACTGAAACACAGAACATGAAGGCAGTGATAGAAACACAGGACAGGGCAGCAGTGATAGAAACACAGGACATGGTGGCAGTGGCAGAAACACAAGACCGGGAGGCAATGATAGAAACACAGGATGGCGAGGCAGTGACAGAAACACAGGACAGGGAGACAGTGATAGAAACACAGGTCAGGGAGGCGATGACAGGAACACAGGACAGGGAGGCAGTGATAGAATCACAGGACAGGAAAGCAGTCATAGAAACACAGGACAGGGAGGCAGTGACAGGAACACAGGACGGTGAGGCAGTGATAGAAACACAGGACAGGGAGGCAGTGGTAGAAGCACAGGACACGGAGGCAGTGATAGAAACACAGGTCAGGGAGGCAGTGGTAGAAACACAGGACAGGGAGGTAGTGGTAGAAACACAGGACACGGAGGCAGTGATAGAAACACAGGACAGGGAGGCAGTGACTGAAACACAGGACAGGGAGGCAGTGACTGAAACACAGGACAGAGAGGCAGTGATAGAAACACAGGACAGTGATGCAGTGATAGAAACACAGGACAGGGTGGCAGTGACAGAAACACAGGACACGGAGGAAGTGACAGAAACACAGGACAGGGAAGCAGTGACAGAAACACAGGACAGAGAGGCAGTGATAGAAACACAGGACAGAGAGGCAGTGATAGAAACACAGGACAGTGATGCAGTGATAGAAACACAGGACAGGGTGGCAGTGACAGAAACACAGGACACGGAGGAAGTGACAGAAACACAGGACAGGGAAGCAGTGACAGAAACACAGGGCAAGGAGGCAGTGATAGAAACACAGGACAGGGAGGCAGTAATAGAAACACAAAACAGGAAGGCAGTGATAGAAACACAGGACAGGGAGGCAGTGATAGAAACACAGGACAAGGAGACAGTGATTGAAACACAGGACAAGGAGGCAGTGACAGAAACACAGGACAGGGAAGCAGTGACAGAAACACAGGACAGGGTGGCAGTAGAGTGTGTCCAGAGTCAGAGTACAAACCCAGAAACTGAGAGCCAGGAAGCAATGAAAGAACTCCAAAGGCTCTTTCCTGTCAGAGGTTGGCATTTGGAAACAAGTATTGGGACGGCAGTGCGTGTATATTCCGGCTGTCAGATGGAGATCGGCTTGCCCATTGCTACCCCACAGTCAGTAAGGCACTGGAGGAGCCAATGCCGGAGCCTGGATAGAGACACCACTTTCCCTAAGGCTTGGAGCTTCTCCAGCCTACCTGATGAAGCAGTGGGAATGTTGGGATCTGTAAGCAGAAAGGACAGCACTCTTGGAGCGGCTGGAGAGAGACCTCCCAGATTAGATTCACCCAGTGAGGGAGACCAAAGAGAAACCTTCTCCAACCATGGACTCGAGACAGATTTGACAATGCTGCTGCCAGAAGCCAGTGGAACCTCCGAGACTCCACATTTGATTCATGTGACTCCTGTCACCCAGCAGGGAGACATCGCTCTCACTTCATTGGCCCAGCCAGAAACGGACGGTGGGCAGGGTCTTCCAAGACCAGGGAACTACAGCCTAACCTGAGCCTCCCCACAACAACATCAAAGGTATGTTCCTACACACTATTGCAACGTTTCCCGTTCAAAAGGATCCCTCCGCCTGCTCTCCCAGATCGACATTACAGATACTGGGGAAGAGCAGGTCAGGTCTTGTGAGCATTTATCTTTAATCCACATCACTAAAAGCTGATTGCCCTGTCTGTCTTCTCCATCCTCTCTCCAAGAGGATTGATAACATTGTCAATAATCTGTCAACATGGAGTTCTATTCCCCACTGTACTCAGTGCCTGTCCCCTCAGGTAACCCACCCAATCATCTCCAATCTTCCAGGAACTGCTGTGCCTTTCAGTAAATACTCCCCCTTGTTATGGACCGGACCAGGCGCCAAAAAGATACTGGAAGGAGGTGACCTGGACCCGAACTTGTGTATTTATTCAAAGGCTCTGTGTTCCAGATGTAACTTGATTGGTTCACCACTCAGCTTTAATCAAAACACAATTTATCCTTACAACAGTTAAAATGCAAAATAAAACTTTGGCATAACTCAGTTGAATTACTTAACAAGATTACGTACTATTTAACCCCTAACCATCAATTGTTCCAAGTCTAGGGAGTATCCCATAAATACACCTTTTGGTAATATGCAATTTAATAAAACAGTCCTGGTTCTCACGCGCTGTCCCTCTCCAAAGCAGAAGACAATAACGACCTGCGCCTGTTGATTTTTAAGAGGAAGCCTTTGGTCGAAGACTTTGCTCTCACAGCTCCCAGCAGCAAGCAACAGCTCTCTCACAAACTGACAGTAAAAACTAAAACCCTTCCTGGGAGCCCGTCCTGTCATGATCCACCCAGGGAGCACTGAGAAGCTGTTTACCAATGGCCTGCCTGACAGAGACGTTCTGTGTCTGCAAGAAAAACAGCACAGAGCCTGTCTCTGACAGGGCACGGTCCTGTCACACCCTCAACATGCCCCAGAGTACAGGAGCTGTATCACTGACCCCAGCTGCTTCCTGTCCACACCCAGTCTCCCCCTTCCCATGAAGCCCTGCTTCGTTTGTCTGTCCGTCATACACACAAGAAATGTCTGAGGCTCTCATTTCAAATGCTTTGATTGGAACCTCTCTGATGTTCTGCACATTGTCACCAGCCACATGAGACCTTTCACTTTTGGATTTTTGTTGTGATGGAGAAGCTGTGGCTGGTCCTTTTTAACTGCAGCCCCCACACCACAATCCCGGTTAGGGCTCCACTGTGACCTTCTTTGGTAGCTTCCGTATCTTGCAAGATGAGCTTTTAGTTAATCATTCATGGGCTATGAGCATCTCTGGCTGAGTCATTTATTACCCATCCCTATCTACCCAGAGGGTAGTTTCAGAGTGAACCCCATTGCTGTTAGGTGTTCACATGTAGGCCAGACCGGGTAAGGAAGGCAGATTTCCATCCTGATGGGTATTGGTGAGCCAGGTGGGCTTTTACAATAGCTTTTTTCAAACAGATGGTCATTATTAGACAAGTTTGTTATTTCAGTTTTTATTAAAATCACATTTTGCAATCAGCCATAATGGGATTCTGACCTTAGCTGGGATTGGAGGGAAGGGGGTGGGGCGGGAGTGCAGGGGAGGGGTTCGGGATTATTAGCCCAGTGATGTTAACACTCAGCCCCTGATCTAAGGTAAAGGACGGTATTTACCATGAATCAGAATCTGGCAGAGTTTTCCCTCTGCAGCACCCCCTTTTGCCATGTCACCGTTGAGGCGAAGCCTGTATTTCTGGTTAACTTCATCGGTCTTCTGTAACACCTCCACTCAGATCACCCAGTCATTATCATCACGGTGTGTAAGATGTTGCTGTGAGGAAATGGGTTGCTGTGCTATGACAATGTTACAACAGACAACATCACAAAAAATATGTCACTGGGGACAAAGTGTGTTTGAAAGCTTTGAAATTCTGAAAGGGAACGCAAATGTTCTGCCCTTCCCCACCATTTCCGCTCACTCCCTGTCTAGCTTTCTCTTTCTGAGTTTCTTACTTAATTTCTCTTACTTAGCCTCTTTCTCTCTGTGACCTTCCCTTCGCGTTGGCCCATAATCAGCCATTCGTGTTAGAACAATGGTGACTGCACATCCCTTTTCCAAGCCCTTTAGGCTGGGTAATGACCCAGCCAGCAACACACACACCTCACTAACAACTGGGAGGAACGGAACGTTGTTTTTCCATTGAATCTGATCTATCAGTGAGCTCTCTGTCCTAATTTCCAACTCTACAAAATGGTGGAGCCCTGAGAATGCTGGGAGCTCTTCCCTCATTTACACAGAAATCCTGCTCAGTAAGATGCTGACTGTTCTTCAACCATCCTTCCCCATATTCCTCACTCCCTTTAAACCAGCCATGTTGATAACCTGGTCTTCAACGTGCTCAAAGACTGAGCAGGGACAGCTCTCTGTGATTGGGAGTTCCAACAATCGCAATTCTTTAAGTGAGGGGGGTTTCTCCTGAGTACAGTCACTGAGCCTCAGTACATGTGACAATTAATTCAATTCAATTCAAATGAGTGACCCCTTATTCCTGAGACTGTGACCCCAAATTGCAAACTCTCAATCCGGGGGTGGGGAGGGGTGGAGCAGCCTGTCAGTGCTGACCCTGTTTAACTTCCCAGGATGCTGGACGTTTCAGTGAGATGATGTTTCAGTTTCAAAACCAGAAAAACTTCAGGTCTGTTCAACTCAGTGTCTCTTCACAGAATAATCTTCCTATCCACACGCCAACACACAAAGGGTTTGTGCTCTCTGTATTTCTTGTTTACAATGTCATGAGTATTGTACATTTAGCAACAAAACAATTAGCAAAGCAAACGGATTTCACAAATTCAAATTAAGAAGCTGAGGATCCCGGGGGGAGGGAGGGCTGAGAGTTGCTGTGCGAAGCTGTCAGGGTGTGAAATCACCCAGCCCACTGACTGAGAATAACTTTGGGCATTCAGCCTGAGTCAGCAGAGGGACAGCCGTGGATTTGATCAGGTGGGAGCTGAACTTTATTGGAATCGACAAATAGAATTTCCAGCACCCTGGCAACAAGGATGGTCTGGGTAAGGCTGGACTCCATAAAGTCATAGAAACCGACAGCACAGAACAAGGCATTCACCAACTGAGTCTGTGCCAGTCAGACGTACCCTCCTAACTAGTCTCCATCTTCCAGCCCTTGGCCCATAACCTTGTGTACCTCAGTATTGCAGGTGCATGACCGAAATGTAAGGGGGGTTTCTGAATCTACCACCCTTACAGGCAGTGAGGTCTCTATTTCATCCACTCTCTGAGTGATTCCTCCCTCCCTCCCATCTAACCGTCCTGACCCTTACCTGTGCTCCCTGGTCACTGATCTGTCTACCAAGGGGTAATGTTACTTTCTAATGTTATCCATTATTGCAATCATATTGCCCTCAGTCTCCTCTTCAGCAAGGGAACCAGCCCCAGTCTGTCCAACCTCTCTTCATCACTGAAGCTCTCCAGCCCAGGCAACATTCTGGGAAATCTCCCTCCGCACCCTATCAAGTGCAATCACATCCCTCCGACAATGTGGATCCCAGGCCTGCACACAATACTCAAAGGGCAGTGGGATTGATTAGATTAGATTCTCAACAGTGTGGAAACAGGCCCTTTGGCCCAACAAGTCCACACCAACCCTCCGAAGAAGCCCCCCCGCCCCCTCTAACTAATGCACCTGACACTATGGACAATTTAGCATGGCCAATTCACCTAACCTGCACATCTTTGGATTGTGGGAGGAGACACTAGGGAGAATGTGCAGACAGTCACCCGAGGTTGGGCTTCAACCTGAGACCCTGGTGCTGTGAGGCAGCAGTGCTAACCACTGAGCCACCGTGCCGCCCACAATGCCAGCAACATTAAGCTGGAGACCCAGGTGATGTTCCGGGGATAAACAGAAGAAACTGGAGAACCTCAGCATGTCTAGCAGCATCTGTGGAGAGAGGAAACATCTCTTTGGGGTCCAGTGACTCTTCTTCAGCCCTTCTGCTGTTAACTTTGTGTTTTCTCTCCACAGACTCTGCCAGATGTGCTGAGCTTTTCCAGCAATTTCTGCTGTTATTTCTGATTTCCAGCATTTGCAGTTCTTTAGTTTTATTTGTTTAATGTTCTGAAGACTCCTGGGTACTCACCTCAAATTGGCAGATGATGAAATTTGAAATCAATAAAGATCTGAAATTAAGCATTTAATAATGACCGTGAAACCATTGTTGATTGTCAGGAAAACTTAACTGATTCACTAATGATGTTTAGGGAAGGAAATTGGCATCTTTAACTGGTCTGACCTACATGTGACCTCAGACCCTCAGCACTGACCCTCTGACAGTGCGGCATTCCCTCAGGACTGACCCTCTGACAGTGCGGCATTCCCTCAGGACTGACCCTGTGACAGTGCGACATTCCCTCTGTAGTTTGGAGCCACATTTCCCATCAGTTTTCCAACCTTGACTATTTTACATTCCAGATGGTTTTCCAGTGTTGTGGCCGAGTGAGGAAAAGCATCAGGATAACAGACTGGCTCTTGGATCATCTGAGCCAGACCAGCAGGAAGCAGCATCAGTCCTCTCGCTCTGATCGGTGTGAACTCTCTGAAAGCTGAGTGAATCTGTGACCTCTTCAACAGAAAGCTCATCTCCCTTCATGCACCAACTTTGGAAGTGTGACCATGGCGAGAATTGACGAGAAATTTCTTATACCATCCTCGTGTGGAAGTGCAATATTGGAACCTTATCTCTTTACATCTGTGCTTTATTATGTTCCATAGAAGTGAATACATTTTATTTATGAAGTTAATATATCAATAAATATTTTGACACGAGTGATGTTATATATGAGTTTTGACAACGCTGTAACCCATCCACTCGGTCAGTCAGTCCATGAGGAATTCCTGTTGATTTTGATGCTGTCAGAGTGAGGCTGTTCCCTCGCTGTCTTTGCTGTAGTTTATGCAAAAGAGCAGCCAATCTGCACAGGAAGATCCCACAAGTTACAGATTACAGCAGGTGGAGGAGGACACGGACGGGTGAAACAGGAAGGGGTGTGGCAAACAGTTTATTCTGGGGAAGTGTGAGGTGATGCACTTTGGGCTCATCGGAAGGGCCTGGCGCTATCTAAACGCAAATCCTTGAAGGATACAATTCAAATTGATAAGAAAGTTAGAGCCAATGGGGCAATTGGTAATCAAGTCATTTAAATACAAAACATGGAATGAAAGGGAAATATATGTTAGTGGGATGGATCACACTTTAGGAAGGATGGCATTGCCATGGAGGGGATTGACTGGAATGGAATCAGGGATGAGGGAATTCAGTGAATGAGGAGAGACTGGAGAAGTTGGGATTGTTCCCCTTTGAGCAGGGAAGGTTCCAGGGATTTCTGAAGGTTTTAGTTTGAGTATATAAGGAGATTCTAGGAGAAAGTGAGGACTGCAGATGTTGGAGATCAGAGCTGAAAATGTGTTGCTGGAGCAGGTCAGGCAGCATCCAAGGAGCAGGAAAATCGATGTTTCGGGCATGAGCCCTTCTTCGGGAATCCTCTTCAGGAATAAGGAGATTCCTCTGGTGAGTCAATAAACAGCAGAAACACAATCAGCTGCTTCATCAATGACCTTCCCTTCACCATCAGGTCAGAAGTGGGCATGTTCGCGGATAGAACAGAGAACTATACAGCACAGAACAGGCCCTTCGGCCCTTGATGTTGCACCGACCTGTGAACTATTCTCAGCTCTTCCCCCTACACTATCACAAAATCATCCATGTGCTTATCTAAGGATTGTTTAAATCTCCCTAATGTGGCTGAGTTGACTACATTAGCAGGTAGGGCATTCCACACCCTTACCACTCTCTGAGTAAAGAACCTGCCTCTGACATCTGTCTTAAATCTATCACCCCTTAATTTGTAGTTATGCCCCTCGTACACACTGACATCATCATCCTAGGAAAAAGACTCTCACTGTCTACCCTATCTAATCCTCTGACCATCTTGTATGTCTCTATCAAATCCCCTCTTAGCCTTCTTCTTTCCAATGAGAACAGACCCAAGTCTCTCAGCCTTTCCTCATTAGACCTTCCCTCCAGACCAGGCAACATCCTGGTAAATCTCCTCTGCACCTTTTCCAATGTTTCCACATCCTTCCCGAAATATGGGGACCAGAACTGTTCACAATATTCCAAGTGTGGCCGCACTAGCGTTTTGTATAAACAAAACATGATTACACAACATTCAGCACCATTAATGGCTCCTCAGATACTGAAGCAGACCATGTTCAAATGAAATCTAGATCTGGGCTGATCAGTGATAATGGCACCTCCCAAATGCCAGGCAATGAGCATCTCCAGTAAGGGACATTTGATAGTGTCCTAATTCTGAATCCCCCAAAATCAACATCTTTGGGGTTACCATTGATCAGAATCTGAACTGGACTCACTAACATAAACAGAGTCTACCAGAGCAGGTCAGAGACCAGGGATACTGAGGCAAGTAACTCCCCTCCTGACTCCCCAAAATCTGTCCACCATCTCCAAGGCACAAGTCAGGAGTGTGATGGAATACTCCCCACTTGCCTGGATGGGGGCAGCTCCAACAACACTCAAGAAGCTCGACACCATCCAGGACAAAGCAGCCGCTTGATTGGCACCACATCCACTCCCTCCACCACCAACACTCAGTAGCAGCAGGGTGCTGGTCAGTAGCTCAGGGATAGAGTCCAAAGAGTCATGGTGAATGGGTGTTATTCTGGTCAGATAGATACAGACAATCCATTTCCTAACAATCAAACAGCTGGTTTCGGTACGGATTAATGACTGGCACTCGGGTGGGCAGGGGGCAAAAGAATGGAAACTGGGAAGATGAGAGGAAACGGCAATCTGATAAGAAGTGAGCAAGATGGCGATAGGCCACATATGGCCCTCAGCAAGAATGGGCAGTCTGGTGAGAAATATAAACCTCAAAGTATGATGATATGAGGTGATGTATTTTCATGGAAGAACAAAATAAATGGTGTCATTCTTGAGCAGGTGCAGGGAGAAAGGGATGTGAATCTGCTTGTGCACCATCTGTACAGGTGACAGGACAGATGAACAAAGTCGTTCATGAAGCACATGGGTTTGCAGGCTTTAGAACCACACAGTATACAAGCAAGGGCATTAGGTTCAGTCTGTATAAAACCCCTTTGTCTCCAGCTGGAGTCACTGAATCACAAAACGATTGCAGCACTAAAGGTGGCCATTCAGCACACCGTTCACATACTGGCTCTCTGTAGAAGCACTGTAACTAGTGCCACTCCCCTGCCTTACCTCATGTCCTAGTCACAAAGTTAATGGGAATCCTGGCCTTTATACCGAGAGGACTGGAGTAGATTGGTGCAGAAATGACGCTGCAGTCATACAAGGCCCTGATTCGACCTCAGACGGAGGACAGGAAGCAGGTCTGGGCAGAGGGCTGGCCTTGGAACATAGGCTTACCTGGACTTCAGGGGTAATGTTATAGGGAGAGATTATACAAAATAAGACAATGTTTTCTAGAATTTAGAAGGTTAAGGGGTGATCTGATCAAAGTTTTCAAGATATTAACAAGAAAAGACAGGGTAGATAAAGATAAACTATTTTTACTGATTGGGGATTCTCAAACTGGGGACAGAGTCTGAGAATTAATGCCAAACCCTTCAGGAGAAATGTTAGGGAGCACTTCCACACAACAAGGGTGGGAGAGATTTGGAACTCTCTTCCACAAATGGAAGTTGATGTTAGATCAGTTGTTAATTTTAAGTCTGGGATAGGTAATTTTTGTTAAGATATGGGCCAAAGGCAGATATGTGGAGTTAGGCCACTGAGCTCATTCAATGGTGGAACAGGCTCAAGGGGCTGAATAGCCGACTCCTCTTTCCATGCTCCTTTCATTTGATAACCCAGTTCCCTCCTGAGCACTTTAATGGAATCATCCTGTACCACAGCAAGTTCTAACCACCCCCATCCAGATCCTCAGCTGACACTGCATGAGGAAGCTTTCCCTCACCTCACCACTGCTCCTTTTACCAATCAGTGTCCATTTAGATCTTAATCTTTCCACCAATTCTGTCCAGATGGCTCATGATTTTGAAAACCTCCATCAAATCTCTTCTCAACCTTCTGCTCTCTGAGGGAAACAATCCCAACTTCTCCAAGTTTTCCTGATAATCAGCCTTTCTTATCCTGGAACCATTCTCAGGAATCCTTCCCGCAGTGTCTCCGATGCCCATTATTCAGTTGTAGTTATGCCTCTGGGTCATATCCAGCCTTACCCTGTGGAAGTTGGCTTCCTCCCAGTTAATGATCCTCACCCTGATTCTGAGGTGATGCATTTTGGGAAGTCTAATTCTAGAGCGAACCATATAGTAATTGGAAGAGCCTTGGGAAAAGTTGATGGGCAGAGGGATCTGGGAGTTCAGGTCTATTGTACCCTGAAGGTTGCTGCACAGGTGGATAGAGTGGTCAAGAAGGCATATGGTATACTTGCCTTCATTGGACAGGGTATTGAGTATAAGAGCTGGCAAGTCATATTAAAATTGTACAAGACATTGGTTCGGCTGCATTTAGAATACTGTGTACAGTTCTGGTCGCCACATTACCCAAAGAATGTGGATGCTTTGGAGAGGGTGCAGAGAAGGTTTACGAGGATGTTGCCTAGTATAGAAGGTGTTAGCTATGAAGAGAGGTTGAGTAGGTTAGGTTTATTTTCATTAGAAAAAAGGAGATTGAGGAGGGACCTGATTGAGGTTTACAAAATCATGAAGGGTATAGACAGGGGGGATAGAGACAAGCTTTTTCTCAGGGTCAGCGATTCCATAATGAGAGGTCACGTTTTCAAGGTGAGAGGTGGAAAGTTTAAGGGGGATACACACGGCAAGTACTTCACACAGAGGGTGGTGGGCGTCTGGAATGCGTTGCCAGCAGAGGTGGTAGAGGCAGGCATGGTAGATTCACTTAAGATACATCTGGACAGATGCATGAGCAGGTGGGGAGCAGAGGGATACAGATGCTTAGGGATTGGGCGACAGGTTTAGACAGTAGATTTGGATCGGCTCAGGCTTGGAGGGCCGAAGGGCTGTCAAGTTTCTTTGTTCTCTCTTTGCTTATAGGTCAGAGACAGCAGAGTGGTGGCTTTGCAGATGTCCTAAGGCTTCTTCTTCCCGTTTCAGTTCAGGCAGATCACTGACCCTCGCTCTCTCATCTCTCCCCAGTGCCTTGAGGAATTTCTGCTTCTGATTGGACACTGATTGGTAAAACAAGCTGTGGTGAGACGAGGGAAAACTTCTTCATGCAGTATGAGGTGAGGATCATTCTCCCCGTGTCTGAGTGGGTTCCCTCCAAGTGCTCTGGTTTCCAAAGCTGTGCAGGTTAGGGTAGATTGGCCGTAGGAAATTGTACCTGATGTTCAAGGATGACCAGGTTAGCTGCATCAGTCAGAGATAAATATATGATAATAGGATAGGAGAATGGGTCTGGGTGGGTTGCTCTTTGGAGAGTCAGTGTGGACTCGTTGGTCTCCTCCACATTGGAGGAGACTGGGCGCCTCCTAGCAGAGTGCTTAGGGAGCATCTCTGGGACACCCGCACCAATCAACCCCAGAGCTCCGTGGCTCAAAATTCCAACTCCCCCTCCCACGCTGCCAAGGACATGCAGGTCCTGGGCCTCCTTCACCGCTGCTCCCTCACCACCAGACGCCTGGAGAAAGAACGCCTCATCTTCTGTCTCGGAACACTTCAACCTCAGGGCATCAATGTGGACTTCACCAGTTTCCTCATTTACCCTTCCCCCACCTTACCCCAGTTCCAACCTTCCAGCTCAGCGCTGTCCCCATGACCTGTCCTACCTGTCCATCTCCCTTCCCACCTATCCACTTCACCCTCCCCTCTGACCTATCACCTCCATCCCCACCCCCATTCACCTATTTTACTCTTTGCTACCCTCCCTCCAGCCACACCCCCTCCATTTAACTCTCCACCCTGGAGGCATCCTGCCTCATTCCTGACGAAGGGCTTTTGCCCAAAATGTCGATTTTCTTGCTCCCCGGATGCTGCCTGACCTGCTGTGCTTTTCCAGCACCACTCTGATCTAGACTCTGATCTCCAGCATCTGCACTCCTCACTTTTGCCCTGTTGGGCCGAAGGGCCTGTTTCCACTCAGTAGGGATTCTATGATTTAATGATTCTATTCTATGAACGGGATAACTTCACTGTCAAATATCTCACTTGCCTTGGTCAGAGAAACCTGCTCCTTGATAACACTTTGCAAATTATAACCCATGGCATGATCAATTGGATCATTACATTCTGATCAGCCTAGATTGGGTGAGGCATATTGCTAAGTGATTAAAGGCATGCATGATCAATTCTAATTTGAGCCACAGTCATAGAAATATACAGCACGGGAATATACGTTTTGGTCCAACCCATCCATGCCGACCAGATATCCCAACCCAATCTAGTCCCACCTGCCAGCACCCGGCCCATATCCCTCCAAACCCTTCCTATTCATATACCCATCCAAATGCCTCTTAAATGTTGTAATTGTACCAGCCTCCACCACATCCTCTGGCAACTCATTCCATACACGTACCACCCTCTGCATGAAAACGTTGCCCCTTAGGTCTCTTTTATATCTTTCCCCTCTCACCCTAAACCTATACTCTCTAATTTTGTGATTCCCCTATCCCAGGGAAAAGATCTTGTCTATTTTCCCTATCCATATCCCTTATCATTTTATAGACCATAAGGCAAAGGAGCAGAAATTAGGCCATTCAGCCCATTGACTCTGCCATTCAATCACGGCTGATAAGTTTCTCAACCCCATTCTCCCACTTTCTCCCCATGCCCTGGATCCCCTTAATACTCAAGAACCTCTCTATCTCAGTCTTAAACATACTCAATGTCCTGGCCTTCACAGCCTTCTGTGGCAGTGAATTCCATCGATTCCCCACTCTCTGGCTGAAGAAGTCTCTCCTTATCTCCTTTCTGAAAGGTCTTCCCTTTACTCTAAAGCTGTGTATATTCAGCCTCTCCCTGTAGCTCAAATCCTCCAACCCTGGCAACATCCTTGTAAAGCTTGTCTGAACCCTTTCAAGTTTCACAACATCTTTCCAATAGGAAAGACATCAGAATTACATGCAGTATTCCAAAAGTGGCCTAACCAATGTCTAATACAGGCATCACATGACCTCCCAACTCCTATACTCAATGCATTGACCAGTAAAAGCAAATGCCTCCTTCACTATCCTATCCACCTGCAACTCCACTTTCAAAGAGCTATGAACCTGCACTCCAAGGTCTCTTTGTTCAGCAACACTCCCTAGGACCTTACCATGAAGTGTATAAGTCCTGCTCTGATTGGCTTTTCCAAAATTGGCTCTTAAAGGTGATGGTGAAAGTGAGGACTGCAGATGCTGGAGATCAGAGCGGAAACATGTGTTGCTGGAAAAGCGCAGCAGGTCAGGCAGCATCAAAGGAGCAGGAGAATCGACATTTTGGGCACAAGCCCTTCTTCAGGAACCTTTCTGTAGAACGGCTTATGCCTGAAACATCGATTCTCCTGCTCCTTTGATGCTGCCTGACCTGCTGCGTTTTTCCAGCAACACATTTTTCAGCTCTTAAAAGAGATGGCCATGGGCTGATGTGACTTCCCACTCCCATTGTCTCCTGACTGCTTCCTTCAGTTGTTAATTATCCAGGGGCCCAACTCAATCACTGACTTTTCTTATGGTCACTTTGTGAAAGTTTCCTCACCCCTTTGTCTATGTGGTCAGGATCTAGTGATCAATACTTCAGCTCACCTCTCAATTCTCGCAAAGTGCCCCTTAAGTCATTGACCCTTTGTTGTTTAAGAGTCCTTCCTTCCATGGTGTTTTCCTTCTCTGTGGTGTTTAATGTCTGGAATGTTTTGTTTAAAGACAATGGATATAGTCTAACAAGTTACTAGCTGCAGGGTCTTGGTGAGACCACACACTGTGAGCTGACTGAAGGAGTACTTCAGGCTGTGGAGGGAGCGTTACACAAGGTGCATCAACCTGATGTCTGGGATGGCAGCACTGATCTACGGTCAGAGACTGGGTCCGTTAGAACAAAACTCACTGGGGTTTAGAAGAATCAGGGGATCGCATTGAACTCAACAAAACTTCTAATAGGACGGGACTGGCCAACTGCAGGAAGGATGTTCTCAGGGAATCCAGAACGAAGGGTCACGGTCTAAAGATACATGGTAAGCCATTTGGACTGAGATAAGGAGAGATTTCTTCATCCAGAGAGCAGGGAGCCTGGGGAATTCTCTGCCACAGAAAGCTGTCAAAGGCAAAAAAAATTGGATATTTTCAAGAAGGAGACTGAAGGGGTCAAAGGGTATGGAGTGAAAGCAGGAACAAGGGACTGAGTGAATGGTGCAGCAGACTCGAGGGGCCGAATGGCCTCCTCCTGCTGCGAGGTTTCTGTGGTCTGTTGGTGTTGACAGGGAGTGATCTATTGAAAGCTTTCATGTCTGGCATTTGGTGAGTTAAACTCAGCCAACACAAGTCTATCTCTCAGATTCACAAAATACTCAAAGCAGGTTATCCAGTTATTCATTTAATTGGTGTTTGTGAAATCTTCCTGTGCACCAAGGGCTCATGATGGTTCCTAACTTACAGCAGGAACGACAATGACAAATCCTTCACTCGACAGGAAGGATTTCAGCACACCTGGGCAACCACAGGTACCACAGAAATGTTTTTTTCTCACAAACAGAGTCTCCGCACCGACTGCACAACCACATCAAACACAGCTACAAATCCCAAACACAGAACCCCAGTCACACGGGCAATGCACTTCACAGGAGCACAGCCAACACGACACACTGATACCGTGGAACAGTAATCCCCTCAGGGAGAGGTCCATCCCTCGGCTGGTGGACGGGAAGATGAAGATTGGGCGAACTCGCAGCACCAGGACTGGAGCACAGCAGAGCTCTTGGAAGGTTATAGACATAGGAGACATTGGTAAAGAGAGAGGGGAATACGGGCTGGAGGGGGTTACAGAGATAGGGAGGGGGTGTAGGGGCTGGAGGAGGTGACAGAGATAGGGAATGGGTAGGGCTGGAGGTGGGGTAGTGGGACTAAGAGACTGTGTGTGAGTTAAATCACTGTGGACTGGGGGAGATGGCAGGTGGATAAGCCTGGAAAGCATTGAGTGATGATGGTTTGAGCGGACTGGGACAGGAAGGGGCCTCCTGATGTTCTGGGTGGGGGTAGCAATGTGATTGTTCTGTATCTATATGGAACAGACAGAGGGTTTTTCTGATTAGATTAGATTACTTACAGTGTGGAAACAGGCCTTTCGGCCCAAGAAATCCACACTGACCCTCCAAATAGTAACCCACCCAGACCTATTCCCTCTGACTAATGCACCTAACGCTACGGGCAATTTCCCACGGCCAAATCACCTGACCCGCACATCTTTGGACTGTGGGAGGAAACCGGAGCACCCGGAGGAAACCCACGCAGACACGGGGAGAACGTGCAAACTCCACACAGACAGTCGCCTGAGGCGGGAATTGAACCCGGGTCTCTGGCGCTGTGAGGCAGCAGTACTAACCACTGTGCCACCGTGCTGTAGGGTTTGAAATGAATACCTAATGAGAGGGTCGATATGGATATAGAAATCAGGGAGAAGGTCTGTGGCCCAATTAACACAGTCAGAGAGGAGGTTAGGAGTGGTCTGGCAGGCTCAACCATAGGAACAAGGAATAAACCAGGAAAATCCAGGCCAGTCAGTCTCAGCTCAGTGGTGGGGAAGTTACTGGAAGCAATTCTGAGGGACAGAATTAATTGGTATTTCACCAATTTTTCCTAATCAACCTGTTCAGCAATGTCTTTATACGCGTCTAGAGCAGGAGAAAGTTGAACCTGAGTCTCTCAGTTCAAAGGCAGGGACACTACCACTGCAGCACAAGAGGGCCCCATTAACCTGCACTTGGAGAGACAAGGATTAATCAAGAATAGTCAACATGATTTTGTTAAGGGAGGTCATGTCTGAACAACCTGACCTTCAAAGAGGTGATCAGGTGTATGGAGAGGATAATGGTTTTGATGTTGTCTGTTGGACTTTAGCAAGGCTTTTGACAAGGTCGCGCATGGGAGACTGACAGGGAAGAGCCAATGGGATCTCAGGAATCTTTTTAAAATGTTCACTCACAGGACATGGACCTCAGTGACCAGGCCGGTACACATTGCCCAACCTTCATTACCCAGAGGGCAGTTGGATCTGAAGTCATGTGCAGGTAAGGATGGCAGGTATAAAAAATGGATCTACATTTGGCGGAGGATGAAGAGGGTGATGGTGAAGGGCTGCTTTCTCCAACTGGAACCATGTGTCCAGGGACATTCTGCAAGGATCAATAGTGGGGCTGTTGCTGTTTGTGGTTGATACAAATGATTTAGTCTTGAATGTAGGAGGGTTGGTCAGTAAGGTTGCAAATGATACCAACATTGGTGGGGTGATAAATAGTGAGGAAAATAGCCTTTGACTACAGGAAGATATAGAATATATCGTTGGATGGACTGATCAGTGGCAAATGGAATTCAACCTAGATCAGTGAGAGGTGATGCACTGGGCAGGACAGACAAGGCAAAGGGAATCCATGAAAACCAGGAAGATCCTGGGAAGCACCAAGGATCAGAGGGATTGTGGTGGGCATGTCCACCGGTCCCTGAAGGTATCAGGACACTTGGATAAAGTGGTTAAGAAGGCATATGGGATGCATGCCCTTATGGGTCAAGATGTCGAGTTTAAGAGCAGGGAGGTTATGCTGGGACTTTTGGTTAGGCCACCTTTGTGGGCTGCAGTATTGTGTGCAGTTCTGGGATCCCCATTACAGGAGGGATGTGTGATACTTACCTGGATATTGCCCGGGCTGGAGGGTTCCAATCGTGGAGAGAATGGGCTTGGTTTCCGTGGAGCAGACGAGACTGAGAGGGGATCAGATTGAGATGGAGAAACCGATGAGGGACATAGACAGGGTCGACAGGAAGGAACTGTTCCCTTTGGTGAAGGGCAGCACAACCAGACAGGATTGATTTAAGGGAAGGGGCAGGAGGTGTGAAGGGGATATAGGAAATAAAATGTTCAGGCATCGAGTGGTAGGAATCTGGAACTTACTGCCTGTAAAGATGGTACAGGCAGAAACCCTCAATGTTTTATAAATCTTTAGATGTGTCACTTGAGAGGTAAAGCATAAAAGGCTACAGCCAAGAGCTGGAAAACGGGGTGAGAATAATTCATTGGCTGTATTTGACCAGCGTGAGCATAACGGGTCAAAGGGCCCTTTTCAGTGTTGGAGATCTATGTCAGTGTGGAAAAGAGAGATGACTAACTTATCGACGAACAAATGCTAGCTGGTGGTGGGTGTTTGGAACACGTTGCCAGCTGAGACGGTAGAGGCAGGCACGGTAGATTTATTTAAGATGTGTCTGGACCGATGCATGAGTAGGTGGGGAGCAGAGGGATACAGATGCTTAGGGATTGGGTTTAGGCAGTGGATTTGGATCGGCCCAGGCTTGGAGGGCCATAGGGCCTGGTCCTGGGCTTTGTTCTTTGTTCGATAAAGATACAGACCACCAAATCCATTTGGAAATTCAACAGGAAAGGCTGGGAGGAGTGGAATGTGGGACTCACTCCTGCAAGGTGTGGGGGGGGGAGGGGAATATTGTTTGATAAATGTAGATGCAGAATAAACACATGAGGGAAAGGGAAATAAAAGCTCATGGTGACTGGGTGAGATGGTGAGGGACAGGGAGGAGGTTTGTGTAATGTATAGAGTGTGAGAGTTGTATCAAGGGAACAGAGCGATGATACAATGGTAGAATGGAGACTGAAACACTCAGGGATATCCTCTGCCTGCTGCTCCTTCTCGGTCGGCTTCACCAGCTCTCCCCGCACTTTCCCGGGAGTCCCTCTGAGAATTCAGGAGCTATCTTCGAAGCTGCCACTGCTGCAGGAATTGTATCGCATGGTGCTGAGCGGATCAGAAACATAGCCTGCAACAGAAGGAAGAAATGTGTTTCAACTGCCCCCTGCCAGTGGGGAGTCATCATGCTTCAGAACACCCTTGAGCCCCTCTCTCCCAGGTGCAGTGAAGACCTAGCTGCTGCTGTTACTGTATCGTTCCCATTCCCATACCAACCAACGCTGCAAATCACAGAAACCAATGAGCTGGAGTTAGGCCTCACTGTCACTTACCATTTGCATCCATTGGTGGGTATTGCAAATTCTTCCTTAAATCCTCCAGTGGAAATCCCTGGGAAGATCGACGGTCAGTGCCACTGGGAACAAAAATAATTAAAGCATAACATCATCATTTAAAGGCTAATTCCTGAACCTGGAGACATCCAGGCCCTTCCCTACTTGCCCTTGCTGGTGGTAAACATTTGAACGTTCACAGTCCGTCAGTGCTCCCACAAACACAAACTTACATCAGGGACAGAGACCACCTGATTACGGCAAGCCAGTCAGTACACTAGCTACAAACATAACTGTCCAAAAAATCCTCCGTTTCAGAAAACCAAAACAAAAAAAATGGGATTTTTCTTTATTATTCATTGCTGTTTTGTGGGTGACATGGCTGGGCTAGTGTTTACTCTCCAATTGCCCAGGTGGCATTTTTGTGGGTCTGGAGTCACATGTAGGCCAGACCATGTAACAATGTCAGATTTCCCTCCCTAAAGTTCATTAGTGACCCAGATGGACTTTTCCGATAACTGGCATGGTCACCATTGACTAGCCGTTCATTCCAGATTTTTATTGGATTGAAATTTCACCATCTGCCATGGTGAAATAGTGCGCCAAAAGTCGTTAATTTTAAAAACCACTAATCAGGAATGGACCCGGACCATAGAACAGACTATCACTATAGGACAGAACAGGACAACACTTCGCAAAAAAACGGCACTAAAAGAAAAAATGGACAAACTAACCCACAAACAGGAGGACACTACAACACACACCTGGGTTAAAAACCTCTCCCACAGACAGCTCACAGACACGGAAAGAACTATACTGGCCAAGGGACTCAAATACAACTACAGGGATGCTAACACAGCAGACTTCCTAGCAGCACTAGAATGCACACTCAGGAACAATGGACTGACAGAAGAGACACAACAAACAGTGAGACAAACGGTCGTACCTATGATGATAAGAAAACAACATACACATAACATCAACACCAAGGAGAGAGAAGCACTGAAAGCACTGAAA
Source organism: Hemiscyllium ocellatum (assembly GCF_020745735.1). NCBI lineage: Eukaryota > Metazoa > Chordata > Chondrichthyes > Orectolobiformes > Hemiscylliidae > Hemiscyllium > Hemiscyllium ocellatum. The sequence continues at coordinate 114,460,641 of NC_083409.1, read as the reverse complement.
AATGACAAGAACATAATCATACTACTGGCAGATAAAGGCAGAATGACTGTCATCCTAGATAAATCAGACTACATCAATAAAGCACAACAACTACTCGCAGACACCAACACCTACCAAATGAAGGATTCCGACCCCACACCACAACTCACCAATAGAATAATCAACACACTAAGGAATCTACAAAAAAAAACGGACAGATAACCAAAGCGGACCAGCAAAGAATGAAACCTGAAAGCAACAACACCCCCAGATTCTACGGACTACCCAAAGTACACAAACCAGACATCCCACTCAGACCCATAGTATCACTACCAGGGACACCAGCATACAAACTGGCCAAAGAACTACAACAAAGACTGAAACACCTAGTCAGCGGATCCAAACACTCCATACAATCAACAGAGGAATTTTTGGACATCATCAGGAATACACACATAGACAAAGAAGAAACCATGGTATCATCCGACGTGACGGCACTGTTCACATCAATTGACAAAAACCTAGCCAGAGAAACAATAGCCAACCTACTGGACATACATAACAGAACACAGGAGGCCGAACCTATCAACAAGGACGGCATACTTAAACTACTAGACCTGTGCCTCACCACACACTTTACATTCAACAATCAGATATACGAACAAATCAACGGAACACCCATGGGATCACCAATCTCGGGACTCATAGCAGAGGCAGTTATGCAAAGGTTAGAACATACAGCCCTACCACAAATCCAACCCAAACTCTGGATCAGATACGTCGATGACACCTTTGTAATCATCAAAAACACAGAAATAGAAAAAACACACCAAATCATCAACGCCACACTCACAGGAATCCGATTCACGAGAGAAGAGGAAAAGGATAGCCAACTCCCATTCCTAGACGTGTTAGTAGAGAGAACACCCAACGGAGAATTCACCACAAGGGTACACAGGAAACCAACACACACAGACCAAGTCCTAAACTATGAAAGTAACCACCCCAACACACACAAACGAAGCTGCATCAGGACACTATTCAAAAGAGCCACAACACACTGCAGTACACCAGAACTGCGAAAAGAGGAAGAGGAACACCTGGACAAGGTATTCGCCAAAAACGGATACCCACGCAACTTTATCACCAGATGCCTAAGAGATAGACCACGGAACGAGGACATGCCACAACCAAAAGGACTAGCCACACTACCATACGTCAGGAGCGTCTCAGAACTGACAGCCAGACTACTGCGACCCTTAGGACTCATAACAGCACACAAGCCAACTTCCACACTCAGACAACAACTCACTAGAACAATGGACCCAATAGCCAGACGAGCCAAACTAACGTAGTTTACAAAATACCATGCAAGGACTGCACAAAACACTATATAGGACAAACAGGAAGACAGCTAACAATCCGCATCCATGAACATCAGCTAGCCACAAAACGACACGACCAGCTATCCCTAGTAGCCATACACTCTGACAACCAGGAACATGAATTTGACTGGGAAAACACTACCATCATAGGACAAGCCAGATAGAGAACAGCCAGGGAATTCCTAGAGGCATGGCATTCATCCACAAACTCCATCAACAGACACATCGACCTGGACCCTACATACAAACTACTACAGCTGAAACTGACACCTGGAAGCGGCAAGAACAAACCACTATAAATACCGGAAGAAACATCAAAGCAGCGCTTCACAGGAGGCTCCAATAGCACTGATGATGTTCCCTAGCCAGGGAACGAAACGTTTGCAGCAAAAACTTCCAGCTCGGCGAACAGAACCACAACAACGGACACCCGAGCCACAAATCTTCAACCAGACTTTAAATCTTCCAAACCCTGTGCTGACTGGCATTTATTCTGGTCCATAGGTAAATGGAAGTCAGTCGTCTCAGCTCCAGGACGTCTCTGCAGGAGTTCCTCAGGGTAATGTCCTCCACCCAACCATCTTCAGTTGCTTCATCAATGACCTTCCCTCCACCATAAGGTGTTATCCCACAGTGGGGATGTTCACTGATATTGTATAATGTTCAGTATTACTTGCAACTCCTCAGATAGTGAAGCAGCCCATGTTCAAATGCAACAAGACTTGGACAATATCCAGGCTTGGGCTGACAAGTGGCAGGTAATATTCATGCCATACAAATGCCAAGCAAAGACCATCTCCAACAAGAGACAATCCAATCATTGCCCTTAAAATGTAATGGCATCACCATCACTGAATCTCCCACTATCAATATCCAGGGGGTTACCAATGACTAAAATTGGACTCACCTTGGCAATAGTATGGCTATAGCAGCAGGTCAGAGGCTAGGAAACTCTGACACCCCAAAGTCTGTCCACCATCAACAAGACACAAGACACATTTTTGTCCCTCCCCTCTGACCTATCACTTCCATCCCCACCCCCATTCACCTATTGTACTCCTTGCTACCTCCCTCTCCCCCCCATTTATCTCTCCACCCAGGAGGCTTCCTGCCTCTATTCCTGATGAAGGGCTTTTGCCCGAAATGTCAAAATGCTCCTTGAATGCTGCCTGACCTGCTGTGCTTTTCCAGCACGACTCTGATCAAGGCCCAAGTCAGGAGTGGGATGGAATACTCCCCACTTGCCTGACTGGGGGCAGCTCCAACAACACACAAGAAGCTCTACACCATTTAGAACAAAGCAACCCACTTGATTGGCACCACATCCACAAGCATCCACTCCCTCCACCTCCGACACTCAGGAGCAGCAGTGGGTACCATCTACAAGATGCATTGCAGTATGACAAGACTACAATGGTAATTTATTCATTAATCTGCTTCAGATTCAAGACCATGACATCTCACTGCATAAAACAAATTCTCTCTGCTGTCTCTTCTAGTTTCTGAAATGTTTGTCTTTGTATTACAAACTCATTGGTCAGCATAAAATAAAATATAAAATTCATCTGTCATCATGAAACCAGAAATGATTTGCCAACATTGATTATGAAACGGTTCTCAGCTTGCTGGGAAACCAGCAGCAACTGGCGAAGATGAAAGGGAAACCTGAGACCTGCTCACTGAGCCGGTTCCCTCTCTCTCCTCTCTCTCCTCTCTCTCTTTGTGAAACCTACATGCCCCCAGTTCTACAGATCCGTTTCCACAGGCTCACCATCTCTCTATGGGAATGACTGTATTCCTTCATGGAAGTTCTTCAAGGTCCTGGATCAGGAGTGACTTCCTTTCGGACAGGTAAGCTTTATCTTGTGCTGTCGGCCTGCACTCTGTGCAATGAATGAAATCGATCTCTCCCACATTCCAACAGAAATCTTCAAACTCTCAGCAACTTTGATGAGAGACAACGAAAGCTCAGTTCCCCGTCTGAAAGCCGTTCTCGAATCTACTTCCATTACCCTTCCAGGCAGATATTCCAAATCACAACAGTCAGTTCCTGCAATTAACTACTTTACTAAAGAAATACAAAACTCTATCATTCTTCCTCAGGCTTGTTCTGTTGATTGGCCCTCTTTAATGGACTAAACTCCTCTGACCATCTCTCCCACCTGCCCCTCTCCCTCACGTTCACCAGGTTACAGGCTCTGGGGCTGGAGAGGGCCCATTGATGAACCCTGACCCCTATGGTTTTGGGAAATGCAGGAGTGTGATGAGAATGGTGAGACGGTGGGGTGACCTTCAGGAGATATCCTTACGCAGAACCCTGTGAAAAAAGGCCTGGAATTAACCTGGGCAAGGGAGACGCACCCTGACAGTTATCAGCAGGAAATACTGGTCCAGCCAGTGACACCCTCATCCCATCAATTAAAGGAACATTTGCAGAAACATTCCAGAATCTGAGAGCTGTCACTCTGGGATCCACACAAACATCGCAGGCCACACGCCAGCAGCAGAAGCAACTACAGGAAGGAGCACTGAGCAACAAGGATGGATCCAGGACAAGCCCTCCACTCTCCCCCACACCCTCACCTTCCTCCAACCCACTCCACCCTTCTCCATCACCCTACCCCCCTTCACCCTCCCCCATCCCTTCACCTTCCTTTACCTGCCTCCACCCTGCCCCTCTCCCCACCCCCACCTCCTCCACCCTCCCTCCATACCTCCATCCTCCCACACAACCCCACCCTCCCCAACACCCTCCACCACATCTTCGCCTTCCCCCACCCCTTCCATCCTGCCCCTCTACCCAACCCCACCCCCTCCACCAACCCTCCACACCTCCACCCTCCCCACACCCCCACCCCTCCACCCTCACCAACACCGTCCCCACCCCTTCACCCTCCTCCCACGCACCTCCACCCTCCCCTTCCCACACCCCCACCCCTTCCACTCTCCCCCACATCCTTCCGGTCTCCCCCAAAACCCCTTCACCCTCCCCTAAACCCTCCACTATTCCTTCAACATGCTCCAAATTCCCCCAAGATCCTCCCCAATCCTGGGGCTCTTGCAGCTGGGCCTGTGGCTGGGCATGGGACTGAGAGCAAGGGTTGAGTCTCAGCCTGGGACCTGTGGTTGAGAGCTGGAGCCTGGGGCCTCAGGCCTGGGGCCTGGGTGCTGGGGGTAAGATGCTAGCATATTGGAAATGCTGCTGTGCTAACGCTGCAGAACCCCAGACTGGAGACATGGCTTGGATTCACACCACAACCCCTTTTCCTACAACCTCTACCATCAGGGAGAAGGTACAGAAGCCTGAACACACACACCAGCCAGTTTCGAAACAGTTACTACCCTGCTGTTGTTAGAATACTGAATGGACCCACAAACTCTTAACATTGGCCTGTATCTGTGTTTTTGTTTTTGCTGCTGTTTCCCTATTATTTACTGTCTGTGCTACTTAACTCTGTGGCCTGCCTGTATTGCTCACAAGACAAAGCTTTTCACTGTGCCTCGGTACACAGGACAATAAATTCAATTCAATTCACAACAGATTGCGAATTTCAAATTCAATAAACCTTTGGAATAATAAACCAGCCTCCTGCTGATTATATCGATTGTTATAAACCCTCCCTCTGGCTCATTCCCGGAGGGAAGGAAATCTGTTGCTCTGACCACTCTGATCTCAACGTGACCCCAGACCCACAGCAATGGAGTTATAGAACATAGAAGGATACAGCGCAGTACAGGCCCTTCGGCCCTCGATGTTGCGCCGACCGAATCCTACCTAACCTATACTAGCCCAATAACTTCCAAATGCCTATCCAATGCCCGCTTAAATGACCATAAAGAAGGAGCATGAAGTTGACCCCTACGAGCAGCTCGGTCCATGGGCAGTTAGGGATGGAGGGTAAAAGGTGCACGTGCCAATGAATGAGCCGACACAAAGTTAACTCATAAGAATTTGGAAGCAGGCCCATGTGGAGGCTGAGTCAAGATTAGAGTGGTGCTGGAAAAGTGCAGCAGGTCAGGCAGCATCCGAGGAGCAGGAAAATCACGTTTCGGGCACAAGCCCTTCATCAGGATTGAGGCTGGGACCTGCTGCGCTTTTCCAGCACCACATTAATCTTGACTCTGATCTCCAGCATCTGCAGTCCTCACTTTCACCTGTGTGGATGCAGCAGCCTCTGAGGGTCAGACTCCCTGAGGGTCCAATCACTACAGGTAAAGGACATGCACTTGACTATCAAGGGGCACCAGAAAGATGCTATCGAAATGCAAATCCTTCCTTCCCATTAGTCTGAGAATCCCCAGATGACATAGAGGTGAGCTGTGGTGGAAACAGACAAAACACAAAGGTTTTGCTGAAACGGTTTCCAAAACAAACACTTGTTTTAGGAGTTCTCTCTCCAAGTCAGTTGGCAATGTCTCCTGATGCTTAATTTGTTTGAACGATGGGATATTGAATCCACTTGCGACTGCATGGATAATGCTGGTTGCTAGGAACCCCAGAGTCAGACTGGTAAATGAACAGAAAACAATCTCTGTGATAAAGCGATGTGAGATATCAGGTTATGTCAAGTCAGTTTTAATTCCCTCATGTGAATCACTCGGGCAATTCAACCTGAGATAACTCGACCTGTTACAGTTGTCACATCAATCATAAAGTCAGAGGATGGTTAAGAGGCAGGAAGGCAGGTTGGAACTGTTCTAACAGCTAGCAATTTTTGACATGTAGTCAACAATGGAATGTAAGAATGTACAGCAAGCCCCACACACAGACAAACTCACCCCCAACTTCTCTCAGGTAATTACAGACGACAACAAATATCCCCGGGATCAACTGAGGAAATGACAATAAACCATCACACATTCCTGAAAGTGAGTCAAACATCTGACTCTGAGCGAGGGGTGGTGGCTGTAACTGTTTTTGTTGCCTGTCCCCAGTTGCCCTTCAGCAGAACGATTTGTTTAGGTCATTTCAAAAGGCAGTTATGAGTCAAGCACAATGCTATGGGTCTGGAGTTACATGTAGGCCAGACCAGGTAAGGATAGCAGATTTCCCTCTCTATAGCACAACAGAACAGCTCAGTTGGAGCAATAATCACTATTAGCTTCCAATTGGACATTGTTATTGATTGAATTGAAATTCTGCCACCTGCAGTGAAGAGATTTGAACCATGACTCCAGAATATCAGCCTGAGCCTCAGAGTTATGAACCCAGGGACATTCCCACAGGACCACCGTGAAGAGCAAAGAGTGACACTCCCTTACTTCCACTGTACAGGAGATTGCTGAGAGCACAGTGTCCAGTCTGATCTCCTCACCCAGGGCAGAATGTCAGAAATACTCAGATGAACGGGGTGTCCTGTGAGGAGTGATTGAGGAGACGAGGTCTATGTTCCCTTGAGTTTAGAAAAACAAGAATTGACCACATTGAAATGTACGGAGAGCTCCCGAGTTCGAGGAACTCGATGCTGGGAGCGAGCTGCTCTTCACTGGGAAATCGAGGACATGAGGTCACTGCCTCAGGAGAAGGGAGTGGTCATTTCGGACTGAGCCCAGGAGGGGCTGGTGTTGGACTGGGGTGGACAAAGTCAGAAATCACACGACACCAGGTTATAGTTTATTTGAAATCACAACTTTCAGAGTGCTGCCCCTTCATCAGGTGAAGTCACTTCACCTTCAAATAAACTTGTTGAAGTATAACCTGGTTTTGTGTGACTTCTGAGTTCAGACTGAGGCTGGGACAAATTTCTTCATTGGAAAGGTGTGAGTCTCTGCCTGTCCCAGAGAGCTGTGGATCCTCAGAAAGAGAGATGCCGACCTGTGAACTATTCTCAGCTCGTCCCCCTACACTCTCCCGTCATCATCCATGTGCTTATCCAAGGATTGTTTAAATCTCCCTAATGTGGCTGAGATAACTACATTAGCAGGTAGGGCATTCCACACCCTTACCACTCTCTGAGTAAAGAACCTGCCTCTGACATCTGTCTTAAATCCATCACCCCTCAATGTGTAGTTATGCCCCTCGCACACACTGACATCATCATCCTGGGGAAAAGACTCTCACTGTCTACAGGAAGTAAAGGGAGATAGAAAGTCAGCTATAATCTTGTTTAATGGCAGATCTGTCCTGTTGGGCCAAATGGCCTCTCCTGCTCCTATCTCCCATGTCGTTCTGGCTGTTTGTTCCTCAGATACCGCCTGACCTGCTGTACCTTCCCAGCAACACTCCCTCGACTCTGATCTCCAGCACCTGCAGTCCTCACTTTCTCCACGTTTCAGATGAAACAGAGATGATGGTAAAAGAGGTGGGGGGGTGGGGGGGGCGGTGGCATGTGGCATTGTTAATCACGGGTAGTATTACAGCAGCTGAGATACCATTTGAGGACTCATCCACTAGGGTAGTATGGGCTGAGGTTAGAAACAGGAAAGGGGAGGTCACCCTGTTGGGAGTTTTCTATCAGCCTCAGAATAGTTCCAGAGAGGTCGAGGAAAGGATAGCAAAGATGATTCTCGATAGGAGCGAGAGTAACGGGGTAGTTGTTATGGGGGAATTCAACTTTCCAAACACTGACTGGGAATACTATAGTTCAAGTAGTTTAGATGGGTCAGTTTTTGTCCAGTGTGTGCAGGAGGGTTACCTGACACAGTATGTAGACAGGCCAACAAGGGGTGAGGCCACATTGGATTTGGTACTGGGTAATGAACCTGGCCAGGTGTTAGATTTGGAGGTAGGTGAGCACTTTGGTGATAATGACCACAATTCGGTTATGTTTGCAATAGCAATGAGCAGGCAAAGGTACACACTGCAGGGTAAGAGGTACAACTGGGGGAAAGGCAATTACGATGCAATCAGGCAAGTTTTAAGGATGCATAGGATGGGGAAGGAAACTGCAGGGAATGGACACTCCTGAAATATGGAGCTTATTCAAGGACCAGCTACTGCAGGTTCTTGTTAAGTCTCTGCCTGTCAGGCAGGGAGGTAGTTGTCGAGAGAGGGAGCCATGGTTTACTAAAGAAGTTGAATGTCTTGTCAAGAGGAAGAGGAAAGTTTATGTGAGGATGAGGCATGAAGGCTCAGTTAGGGGGCTTGAGAGTTACAAGTTAGCCAGAAAAGATCTAAAGAGAGGGTTAAGGAGAGTCAAGAGGGTACTTGAGAAGTTGTTTGGATAGGATCAAGGAAAACCTTAAGGCCTTTTATAGGTATATCAGGAATAAAAGAATACTAGAGTAAGATTACGCAAGACAGTGAGGACTGCAGATGCTGGAGATTAGAGTTGAGAGTGTATTGCTGGAAAAGCACAGCAGGTCAGGCAGCATCTGAGGAGAAGGAATATCGACAATTTGGGCTGGATCCCTCATTCCTGATGAAGGACTCCTGTCCGAAATGTCGATATTCCTGCTCCTCGGATATGCCTGACCTGCTGTGCTTTTCCAGCAACACACTCTACAGTAAGATTAGGGCCAATCAAAGACAGTGGTAGAAGGTTTATGTGGAATCTGAGGACATGGGGAAGTGCTTAATGAATGCTTTTCGTCAGTATTCATATTGGAAAAAGGCAATGTTAGTGAGAATATGGAGATACAGGCTATGTGATTAGATGGGATTGAGGTTGACAAAGAGGAGGTTTTTGCAATTTTGCAAGAACTGAAAATAGATAAGAGCCCAGGGTCAGATGGGATTTATCCTGGGATTCTCTGGGAAGCCAGGGAGCAGATTGCAGAGCCTTTGGCTTTGATCTTTATGTCATCATTGTCGACAGGAATAGTGCCAGAAGACTGGGGGACAGCAAATGTTGTTCTTTTGTTCAAGAAGGGGAGTAGGGCCAACCCTGGTAGTTATAGACCAGTGAGCCTGACTTCTATTGTGGGTGAGGTGTTGGAAAGGATTATAAGAGATAGGATTTATAATAATCTGGAAAGGAATAAGTTGATTAGAGATAGTCAACATGGTTTTGTGAAGGATAGGTCGTATCTCACTAACCTTATTGAGTTCTTCAAGAAGGTGACAAAACAGGTGAATGAAGCTAAGGCGGTTGATGTGGTGGATATGAACCTTAATGAGGTGTTTGATAAGGTTCCACATGGTAGGCTATTGCACAAAATAAGGAGTTTTGGGATTGAAGGTGATCTAGTGGTTTGGATCAGAAATTGGCTAACTGAAAAAAGACAGAGGGTCGTGGTTGATGGGAAATGTTCATCCTGGAGCTCAGTTACCAGTGGTGTGTCACAAGGATATGTTTTGGGGCCACTGCTGTTTGTCATTTTTATAAATGATCTGGAGGTGGGCGTAGGAGGATGGGTTAGTAAATTTGCAGATGACATTAAGGTAGACAGAGTTGTGGATAGTGCCAAAGGATGTTGTGGATTACAGAGAGACATAGATAAGATGCAGAGCTGGCCTGAGAAGTGGCAAATGGAGTTTAATGTGGAAAAGTGTGAGGTAGTTCACTTCGGAAGAAGGAACAGGAATCCAGAGTACTGGGCTCATGGTAAAATTCTTGGCAGTAAAGATGAACAGAGAGATCTTGGTGTCCAAGTGCATAAATCCCTGAAAGTTGCCACCCAGGTTGATATGGTATGTTGGCGTTTACTAGTATGGGGATTGAGTTTCAGAGCCACGAGGCCATGCTTCAGCTGTACAAGACACTGGTAAGGCCACACCTGGAGTATTGTGCACAGTTCTGGTCACTGCATTATTGGAAGGATGTGGAAGCTTTGGTAAGGCTTCAGAGGAGATTTACCAGGATGTTGCCTGGTCTGGAATGAAGGTCTTACGAGGAAAGACTGAGGGAACTGACGCTGTTTTCATTCAAGAGAAGGAGGTTGAGAGGTGACTTAATAGAGACTATTATAAGATAATCAGAGGTTTGGGTAGGATGGACAGTGAGAGTCTTTTTCCTTGGATGGTGATGGCTAGCATGAGGGGACACAGCTTTAAATTGAGGAAAGACAGATTTAGGACAAATGTCAGAGGTAGTTTCTTTACTCAGAGAGTTGGAGAGGTGTGGAACAGCCTGCTTGCAACAGTAGTAGACTTAAGGGCATTTAAATGGTCATCCATATGGATAATAATGGAATGGTGCAGGTTAGAAGGGCATCAGATGAATTTCTCTGGTCAGCGCAACATCGAGGGCCGAAGGGCCTGTACTGCGCTGTCACATTTGGTGTTCTATGTTCTAACCTCGCCATAAGCTTCATTTTTAAGGAAATTGAATGTGCACTGAGTGATCAGCTTTCAGCTGGTGATACCAAACTTAGAAAGAGAGATTGAGTATAAAATATTAAACTGGTAGAAGCTTCAAGGTGTCATTTTTCAAACAAGGCCCCACCACACACCCCGCAAAACAACACCGCCACCACACCCCCAACCACACCCCCTCCACAACAACACCGCCACCACACCCCCAACCACACACCCCACAACAACACCGCCACCACACCCCCAACCACACCCCCCACAACAACACCGCCACCACACCCCCAACCACACCCCGCAAAACAACACCGCCACCACACCCCCAACCACACACCCCACAACAACACCGCCACCACACCCCCAACCACACCCCCCCACAACAACACCGCCACCACACCCCCAACCACACACCCAACAACACCGCCACCACACCCCCAACCACACACCCCCACAACAACACCACCACCATACGCCCAACCACACACACCCCACAAAAACACCGCTACCACACCCCCAACCACAACCCCCCCACCATGAACACCGCCACCACACCCCGAACCACGCACCCCACAAACACATCACCACCACACCCTCCACAAAAACACTGCCACCATACCCCCAATCACACACCCCTATAAAAACACTGCCACCACACCCACAACCACTCTCCCCCACAACAACACCGCCACCACACCCCAACCACAACCCCCCCACAAAAACACCACCACCACACACCCCCAACTACACCCCCCCCACATTAACACCGTCACCACACCCCGAACCATGCACCCCACAAACGCACAACCACCACACCCCCAACTACACACACCCAACCACAACACCGCCAGCACCTCCTCCACAAAAACACCGCCACCACGCCCCCAACCACACAGCCTCACAAAAACACCGCCACCACACCCCCAAACACACCCCGACACAAAAACACCGCCATCACACCCCCAAACACACCCCGACACAAAAACACCACCACCACGCCCCCAACCACACAGCCTCACAAAAACACCGCCACCACACCCCCAACCACCCCCCCCACAAAAACACCGCCACCACACCCCCAATCACGCCCCCCACAAAAACACCGCCACCACACCCCCAATCACGCCCCGACACAAAAACACCGCCACCACGCCCCCAACCACACAGCCTCACAAAAACACCGCCACCACACCCCCAACCACCCCCCCCACAAAAACACCGCCACCACACCCCTCAACCACGCCCCCCACAAAAACACCGCCACCACACCCCCAACCACGCCCCCCACAAAAACACCGCCACCACACCCCCAACCACACACCCCCACAACAACACCGCCACCACACACCCCCACAAAAACACCACCACAACACCCCCAAACACACCCGAAACAAAAACACCGCCACCACTCCCCCAACCACACCTCAACTACACTTCCCCATGTACAGTCTCCCCACCCTCCCAGCCACCTGCACACCTCCGCCCCTCCCCCTCCCCCACCAAGCACTGAGGGACGTGCTGCTCTCCCGTTCTTGGTTAAGGTGGATGATAGGATCCTGCACCTCACCAGGCAGCCATTGCCCATCTCCCATTGGCTGTCACCTACCTCTGAGACCATGTCGCATACGCCCGCGCATTCAGGGCGTACTCCAGCTCAAAGCGGGTGCGCAGAGCTGCTACGTGACTCCTGCCCGGTCCTCCACGGACCATCAAGCAGTCTGAGGAGGAGGAGGGTGAGAGGGACCCACTGCTGTTACTGGAGGCTGGAGACATCAGCTGTATCCACACAGAAGCAAGAACAAGACTTTAGATACAAGCAATATTGTGATAGATTTAGGACAGATATCAGGGGTATTTTCTTTACACAGAGATTAGGGGCGCGGAACAGCCTGCCTGCAACGGTAGGAGACTCGCTGATGTTCAGACCATTTAAATGGGCATTGGACATAACAATGGAACAGTAGAAGTTAGATGAGCATCAGATTAATTTCACAGGTTGGTACAACATTGAGGGCCGAACGGCCTATACTGCATTGTAACATTCTGTGTTCTATGTACTGTAAAGGAAATTCATCACAGGCTGGAGGAGCAGCAGTGGGCCATTCAGCCCCTTTGGGCCTGCTGTAAGATGATGGTTGATTTGCCTGCTGCATCAATTCCTGTTTTCTACCTGCTACCCATAAGCCTTGGCTCATTGGTTCTCAAACATCTCCATCTCAGCGTGGTTTCAATTCAATGACCTAACCTCTGCTCTTTTCTAGGGAAGAGAATTTCACAGAAAAATAACCCCTCAAAGAAAAGATAACCTTTATTTCCATCATAAAAACAAATCTGTGTCTCCTTGTCCTACTCTGCTGCACAATATCCCCTCAGAATATTTTAAGAAGGCCTCCCCTTTATTCCTCTAAACGCTGATTGTAAAGGACCACCTTCCTCAATCAGTTTAGCTCTTCATTCCAGGGATAACTCACACAAACTTCTCGAATGGTTTCAATTGTAATGATATTCTTTTTTTCAAACAATGAATCCAGAAGGGTGCACAAAGATACAAATGTGAGTTTACCTATCTCCTGTCCTGACTAACCATGTAGAAAACAAACATTAATATTTAATTTGTCTTCCTAATCACTTGCTGTTTCTGCACACTAACTTGCTGTAATTGGTCTAGATCCATCAGGATCTCAGTGTTCTGCAGTCTCTCTCTCTCTCTCTCTCCCTTCTCTATTCCTCTGGCCAAAGTGAACACATTCACATTGACAGACCTTATACTCCACCTGTCACTCTCCATTGCTCTGTCTCCCTTTGCAGACTCACTCCTCCCTACTTCCTCACCTATCTTGGTGTCACCAACATGTATCTCCTGGATATTCCACCCCTTCATTGAAATTATCAGAATATACTGTAACTAACTGTGGGACCAGCACCATTCCCCATGCATTCCATGAGTTACAGCTCGGCAACTGGAAGAAAAGGCTAATTTATCCTAACTTTCTGCTTGCTAATCCTTTATCCGTGTGAGTACGTTATCCCAACAGCAACTCCTTCAGTTTGTGCCGTAACCTTGGAAATGCTGGTGCACGTATCCACAGATTCCCCATTACCCATCTTGTTTGCTACTTCTTCAAAAAACTCCGATGTGATAAATATAATTGTTGGCTTGGCCTGATCATGTTCTACTTTCCTACAAAGGTCCATCCTGCTCCTTGACCATGAAACCATAAGAAATAATAACAGGAGGAGGCCTTTCAGCCCCTCGAGTCTGCTCCATAATTCAATAGGATCACGGCTGACCCATCATTCCTCACGTCCCTTCCTTGTAACCCTGGATTCCCTGACCCATCAAGAGTCTACCTCAGCCTTAAATATACACAAGGATTTTGTCACCCAAGCTCCTTAGATTCAAGCAACACTCCCAGGGACAAATTCTAGACTAATTGGCATACTTTCCATCTCACTGCTTTCTTGAATAAAGGAGTTACAGTAGCTGTTAGAGGTATTGAAGAGGGTATTGGATTGTGTATTGGAGAATAATGATTGCAGGGAAATGGAGAAAGAGCCGGGCAGTGGGGCCAGCTAATCCAGCTGATAGAGGCACAATGGGCTGAATGGCTTCCTCTGCACCTCAATCATTCTGTGATCATGTGAATCCAAGTCAACACTCAGAAAGATTCCAATTTCCCATCCGTCCAATGCAGCAATCCTTACCTCAATGTTGCAAATGCACTCTTCCAAATTGGTGACCAGCTCAGAAAAGTCAGGCCGTTCCTGCAGAGGGAAGGCAGAAAAAGGATTTTCCTGGTGAGACAGCACTGGGAATATGAAAACTCTGAACTGAAACATCACGCTAGGAATACTCTACCCTGGGTTGAACTGCCAGTCTGGTTTCCAAACCATGAGGTCGGGCAGGTTACTGAGTCCAGACGAGTGAGCCTGTCTGCATCTGTTCATAGATACAACTATTGGTGGCCAGGCCCAATGTGCCTTACCAAGAGGTCCTGCTCAGAGTGAAGGGGAAGAGGTGGGAGAGGGTCTGCAAGGTGATGCAGTGACACCACCTGACATCCTTTTCAAAGCTGTCCTAGTGCAACAGAGATTTCTGCTCCTAGGGAGTACAACGATAACCCAGGCAGGGCCAAGGCTAGAAGTGACAGGGCGTGCGAGCACACCTGGAGAAGATGTGAACCTGGACTCAACCGTGCAAAGACTTTGATAATCTTACGCAAAGTGACAGGAGCCATGTAATCTGGCACCCAGATCACAGAGGGTGACAAAGTGAGTGCCGCACTGTCAGAGGGTCAGTGCTGAGAGAGTGCCGCACTGTCAGAGGGTCAGTGCTGAGGGAGTGCCGCACTGTCAGAGGGTCAGTGCTGAGGGAGTGCCGCACTGTCAGAGGGTCAGTGCTGAGGGAGTGCCGCACTGTCAGAGGGTCAGTGCTGAGGGAGTGCCGCACTGTCAGAGGGTCAGTGCTGAGGGAGTGCCGCACTGTCAGAGGGTCAGTGCTGAGGGAGTGCCGCACTGTCAGAAGGTCAGTGCTGAGGGAGTGCCGCACTGTCAGAGAGTCAGTGCTGAGAGATGCCGCACTGTCAGAGGGTCAGTGCTGAGGGAGTGCCGCACTGTCGGAGGGTCAGGGCTGAGGGAGTGCCGCACTGTCGGAGGGTCAGGGCTGAGGGAGTGCCGCACTGTCGGAGGGTCAGGGCTGAGGGAGTGCCGCACTGTCGGAGGGTCAGGGCTGAGGGAGTGCTACACTGTCGGAGGGTCAGTGCTGAGGGAGTGCCACACTGTCAGAGAGTCAGTGCTGAGGGAGTGCCACACTGTCAGACGGTCAGTGCTGAGGGAGTGCCGCACTGTCAGAAGTCAGTACTGAGGGAGTGCCACACTGTCGGAGGGTCAGGGCTGAGGGAGTGTCGCACTGTCAGAAGTCAGTACTGAGGGAGTGCCACACTGTCGGAGGGTCATACTGAGAGAGTGCTGCACTATTGGAAGGTCAGTACTGAGTGAGTGCCGCACTATCAGAGGGTCAGTGCTGAGGGAGTGCCGCACTGTCAGTGAGTCAGTGCTGAGGGAGTGCTGCACTGTCGGAGGGTCAGTACTGAGGGAGTGCTGCACTATCGGAGGGTCAGTACTGAGGGAGTGCCGCACTGTCAGAGAGTCAGTACTGAGGGAGTTCCACACTGTCGGAGGGTCAGTACTGAGTGAGTGTTGTACTGTCAGAGGGTCAGTGCTGAGAGAGTTCTGCACAATCAGAGGGTCAGTACTGAGAGAGTGCCACACTGTCAGAGATGCTGTCTTCGGTTTTCGGGATGACGAATTCTGCAGTAGGTGTAAAGAGAATCATAGAGTCCTGTAGCACAGAGACAGGCCCTTTGGCCCAAACTGGTCCATTCCGAGCAAAATGTCCATCCACACTAACCCCATTTCCCTGCTCTTGGCCCATATCCTTCCAATCCTTTCCTATCCTTGTATTTGTCCAAATGCCTTTTAAATCAACCACTCTCACTGGCAGCTCATTCCATATGCGTCCCACCCCCTCAGATTCCCTTTCCCCTCTAACCTTAAACCGATGCCCTCTAGTCCTCGATTCCCCAACCCTGGGAAAAAGACTGAGTGGATCCACCCTATCCATGTCTCTCATCATCTGAGACACTTCTATAAGATTCCCCCCTCAGTCTCCTACGCTTGAAAGCAAAAGGTCCTTGCATGACTCCCCCGGCCAATGTTGATTTTTCAACTGAGATCAAAAAGCAATGACTTTCTGATTCCGAGCATTGTTGTTGGTGGCAGCGTTCGATACCGAAACTGGCTGCGGGGTTTTTCAGACGTGCGTTGGTTGCTTGAAGAACCTTGTTGATTGTGGTGCCTTCTGGGATATTCAGACTCCTATCAAGGTGCTATCGAAGCTCTGGCAGTTTATTTTACAAAACGTGGTAACAAACTGTCTAAATGTCACGAGCCCTATGTTTGTAAGGGGCTGAACCAGGGTTCCAATAACTCCAGTGATATTGCACTATTCAGTGGCTGATGCTTAAACTTCCCCCAGTTACACATTACATTTCATGCAGTGCAGCGTTCTCTCCTCCTCCTACAGAGAGGATCTCTGCTCTGTAATGTTACCTGGTTCAATGGAAATGGCTACAAGGAACAACATGAAAAGTACCTTAATTCCTTTACACTGTGTGAATATCTAGAATTATTGAGCTCTAAATAAGCTCATTGGTTTTGAGACTACGTTGTGCAATTAGAGACGGAAGGACAGATCAGTAACGCTGGACAATCAGACATCCTGCTCTGATACATTCTCTAGACCACAAGTTCAAGTTCCAGGGTGAGCAGCACCAATGGTATTTTTCCCCTGGTTTTCCCTCTAGGGAATATCTCTCACCACTATCCAGTTGGAGTTATTAACCAATTAATCCTTTGACAAGTATGAAACGCCTGGGAGCACCACCGCAGTTAGGTGGTAGTGTGGGGGTTAATTATATAAAAAAGAAGAAAAAGAAAAAAAAATACAAACTGGGGAATCACTGGGGAAGCATTTGAAAAAAAAAAGAAAAAACAAAATAAAGAAAAAATATTTAAAAAATACACAGGAGTGTCACTGGATCACTTGGGTGTTTCTCCTTACTAAGAAAATGAAACACCTGGGACATCAAAGGCACATGGACTGCAGTGGTTCAGAAATGCAGCTCCCCCCACCTGCACAAAGCCAAAGAGGGATGGGCAATCAATACTCGGCCTAGCCAGCGATGCCCATATCCCATAAGTAAATAACAAAGAGCCAATCCTTTCACCTGATTTGAAGGAGCAAGTAATTGATCAGATGTGTTGTTTCATTCCAGCAATGTTGCCGATGATTGTGGCCATCTTCTCCATGTCCCTGTGCCCCTCCAGCTCTGCTGTCTGCCCGCCTTCCTGCACCGTGTGTACAGAAAATGTAACCCAGTGTCGGGGTCTGGCCTCCATTCCAGGTTTGTTACTGTCTCCACACACTCAGCCCCCAGCCCCAGCTCTGGATGCTTAGCCAGGAAAGCTGCATAACAACGTCCCAACGTATCAGAGCAATGTCCGCCATATTGGGTACGCCAAACAGTCAGCAGCTGTTAGAGTCCTATGCAACTGAATTCTCACACATGCCCAGTATCACTCTTTTCCCACTGAGGACGCCCCCTACCCCCCCAGATCGGTCAATCCTGCCTGGACAGCATGAGGCCCCTAGTAACAGACACACAGCCCCCACCCCAACTTCCCAATTGTCAATCACACATTGCTCCAATTTCCTCACATTCACATCCTGACTCCCACCAGGCCTGACTGAGACTGGGGGCAGATGGTGGTGCTGTAGTAATGTCCCGAGCCTGGTAACTAG
This sequence comes from Hemiscyllium ocellatum, assembly GCF_020745735.1. Taxonomy (NCBI): domain Eukaryota; kingdom Metazoa; phylum Chordata; class Chondrichthyes; order Orectolobiformes; family Hemiscylliidae; genus Hemiscyllium; species Hemiscyllium ocellatum. The sequence continues at coordinate 114,442,724 of NC_083409.1, read as the reverse complement.
ATAACAATTATTCTAGCCATTCTCAGGCTACTGCTGTGAAGTCACAGATTCAAAACACATTGCAACATCTGGTGGAATTTATATTGAATTAATTCCATTAATAAGGCTTACATTAGTAAAGCTGACTATGAAATAATTATTGATCATCGCAATGACTCACCCGGGTTCTTAATGCCCTTTCACTGCCAACTGTACCTGGCCTGACCAATACGTGACTCCAGACCCACAGCAATGTGGCTAACTCTTATCTACCCTCTGAAGTAACTGAGCAAATCATTCAATTCACTTCAAGGCAATAAAGGGGAACCATTGTTGGCTGTGCCACAGATGCCCACATCCCTTGAAAGAGTACATTTTTAAGAAACCATCATCGGTAACGTGATGGTAACATGGCTGCCATCGAGTTGTGTCCGGAATGCGCTGCCTGAACGGACGGTGGGAACAAATTCAACAATAACTTTCCAAAGGGAATGGTGGAAATACTGGTAAAGTGAGAAAAGGTGCCGGGCTAGGGGAATGGAAATGATCAGATAGATCTTTCAAAGAGCTAGTACAGGTATAACAGGCTGATTGGCCTCCTTTGGGGCACTATGGTTACAAAGAAATAGGACTGGGTCCATGAAGGGAATGAGCCATGGGGTTTGGGTCACACTGCATCCGTGTTTCTGAGCTCTCTTGACCTGTAATATGGGTTATGTTATTACAGCTGTCCCCCAGACCACAAAAGGCTTGCTCCTTACTGATGGCATCATTCCTTCCATTGAGAAGTGGACCTTGGCTAACCTGACTTCCCTGTCCTTGTTGGAGCTGAGTAACAACGGGATCAGGGACATTGAGGAGGATTCTTTTCATGGCCTTCACAGTCTCACCGATCTGCTGCTCAATCAGAATCAGATAACCAGTGAGGCAATTAGAGAATCGACGTTTAAAGGGCTCTCGAACCTGGAAAGACTTCACCTGCACAGCAACGGCATAGACCAAATCAACGGGGCCTGGTTCAGCAACATGGGGGAGCTTGGCATTCTAGACATGGGGAGCAACCACATCACGAAACTAGAGGCAGACACTTTCACACGATCAAACCTACAGAATCTGCAAGTCCTGGATCTGTCCAACAACATGATCGAGTACATAGCCAGGCATGCCCTCCATGGATTCCCAGCTCTGAGCTGGCTGGACTTGTCACGTAACAGGCTGTCGGGACTGGACAACTCTTTCTCACACTTATCGAAGCTTTTGGTACTAAATCTGAGCCTCAATCAGTGGAACTGCACCTGCCCACTGCAGGAGCTCGCTGCGTTCCTGAGGAATTTCACTAAAAATCCCGATCGCACCTTAACTGACAGCAGGGGTCTGGTGTGTGAGATAGCAGAGAGTGCGGAAATTCAGACAGTTCTGCAGTTAACAGACACCAACTGTGCTTCTCAGTACCGAAACGCTACGGTTATGGTGATGAAAGGGAGTGGCAGGAACTATGTGCGAGACGTTGTTTTAGCAGGGACACTGTGTTTCGCAGGTAATGTACACCCTGCTCGGCCTGTCACCCTGATCACTGAATTGGGCATCCTACCTTTAACCACAACAAGTCAGACAGCAGGTATGTGACGGGATCAGTTCTTCTTGAGTGACTGATTTTGGTCAGCAAAATCAAGATAAACAAATTGGGACAAAGTTAAAAGACCAGCAAATAGAGAGTCCTGGGCAAAGTGCATAAAGGAAAAGCTATCTTAAACGTTTATAAATCACTGGTTAGACTACAGCAAAGAATTGCATTCAGTCCTGGGCCCTGCTCTTTCGGAAGGATGTCAGGATCTTGGAGAGATTGTGGAGGAGATTTACTGGAATGGGATCAGGGATCAGGGATCTCGGTGAATGTGGAGAGACTGGAGAAGCTGGGATTGTTCTCCTTAGAGCAGAGAAGGTTCTGGGAGGTTTAACCGAGGTGTTCAAAACCATGGAGAGAGTTTGATGGAGTAAATCAGGAGAGAGTGTTTCCAGGGGCAGGAGGGTGAGGGAGCAGAGGGAGGGGGATGGAAGGGAATCAGGGAGAAGCCCCGGGGGGTGAGGGGAGGGGGATTGTTTTACACAGTGAGGTGTTGGGGTCTGGAAGGTGCTGCCTGAAAGGGCAGTGGGAGCAGATTCAATCAGAACTTTCACATGAGAATTAGACTATAAGACATAGGAGCAGGAATTAGACAATTCAGCCCGAGTTTGCTCTGCCATTCAATCACAGCTGATAAGTTTCTCAACCCCATTTTCCCACTTTCTCCCTGTAACCCTGGATCCCCTTAATACTCAAGTACCTATCTATCTCTGTCTTAAATATACTCAGTGACCTGGCCCCCACAGCCTTCTGTGGCAGTGAATTCCATCGATTCCCCACTCTCTGGCTGAAGAAATTTCTCCATGTGGGCGGCACGGTGGCACAGTGGTTAGCACTGCTGCCTCACAGCGCCTGAGACCCGGGTTCAATTCCCGACTCAGGCGACTGACTGTGTGGAGTTTGCATGTTCTCCCCGTGTCTGCGTGGGTTTCCTTCGGGTGTTCCGGTTTCCTCCCACAGTCCAAAGATGTGCAGGTCAGGGTGGATTGGCCATGCTAAATTGCCCATAGTGAGTGGTAAATGTAGGGATATGGGTGGGTTGCGCTTCGGCGGGTCGGTGTGGACTTGTTGGGCCGAAGGGCCTGTTTCCACACTGAGTAATCTAATCTAATCTAATTATCTCCATTCTAAAAGGTCTTCTCTTTACTCAGAAATACTGAGGGAAGGTTTACAGAGCTGTGGGGAAATAGAAGATGATGGAAGACTAATTGTTTTGATTTTTCACTGAGACGACACTGGCACAGTGGGTCTTGTTCAATGCTGTACTTGATAAAAGTGATAATTGAAGGGATTGGGGGTGCTATCTATCCAGCATCACCCTGGACTAACCGACAATTACAGCAGCTCAATATTTGGGATGTTGATTTCCACATTGGCCCCATTTCACCTGCGACTGTCCCTCCTTCTGAAGGGTCAGGATCACTAACCCGAATGTGCTTCCAAACTGCAGTTACCAGCCCCCATTCCCCCCCCCAGTATAACTGAATATTCAAAACCCAGCTCCCCATCAACTCATATACACCAGCTCCAACTCGATCGCTGCCTCCTGTGGGCTCCCCCCAACTAAAACCCTTCCATCAGGCGGGCTGGGGTCATTTCACTGCCCGGTGAATCCTGAGGTACAGGCTGATGCTGTGGAGACATGTCAGCTGATGGTAAAACCTGAATTCAGTAAAAGTCTGGAATTGAAACCCAGCCTGTTGTGACAATGAAACATTGGCAATTCTAGTGGGTCACTAATTGTCTTCAGGGAAGGAAAGCTGCCATTTGTTCCTGCTCTGGTTGATATGTGACTCCAGACCCAAGCAATGGGACTGACTCCTAACTGCCCCCTGAAGTGAAGGGACTAATTTCTACAACCATCTTCTCCAGGGCAACTAGGAATCGGCAACAACCAGCCAGTGACGCCGCCCCCCCCCCGGCAACAACCAGCCAGTGACGCCCAGCCCCTGGCAACAACCAGCCAGTGACGCCCCCCCCCCGGCAACAACCAGCCAGTGACGCCCCCCTCCCCCCAGCAATAACCAGCCAGTGACGCCGCCCCCCCCGGCAACAACCAGCCAGTGATGCTCCCCCCACCCCCCAGCAATAACCAGCCAGTGACGCTCCCCCCTCCCCCAGTGAATAAAAAACGTCCACCTCAGCAGCAGAAATAGGCCCCCTCGTTATCACCTGGAGGCTGATGCCAACATTGGGAGAGCTGTCTCACAGACTGATCATACAACAGCCTGACACAGTCAGGATCATGGTATCGTACCTTACACACAATGTCCCACACACCATCATCCCAGGAAAAGAATGGATTTATTAGAAACATTCAGCATGGCTTTGTGTGAGGGAGTTGAAAAGTGTGGTGCTGGAAAAACACAGCGGGCCAGGCAGCATCCGAGGAGCAGGAGAATCGATGTTTTGTGCATAAGCCCTTCTTCAGGAAGCCTGAAGGATGATTCCTGAAGAAGACTTATGTCCGAAATGTCGATTTTCCTGCTCCTCGGATGCTGCCTGGCCTGCTGAGTTTTTCCAGCAACATATTTTCAGCTCTGGTCTCCAGCATCTGCAGTCCTCACTTTCCCCTTTGTGTGAGGGAGGTCTTCTCTCACAAACCCGATTGAGTTTTTTTTGAGGAAGTGACAGAGATGATTGATGAGGGTAGAACAATGGGTAAAAACCAAAAGAACTGCAGATGCTGTAAATCAGAACCAGAAACAGAAATTACTGAAAAAGCTCAGCAGGTCTGGCAGCATCAGTGAAGAGAAATCAGAGTTCTTCTTTTCAGAGATAGGGGTAGAGCAGGGACAGGAATAGTTTTACAGGTTCCGGGTTTTAGATGTTTCAGTAAGAACAGAGAAAATAGTAAAAGAGGGGGAGGGCGTAGCATTGTTAGTCAAGGACAATATTACGGTGGCAGAAAGGATGTCTGGGGACTCATCTACTGAGGCAGTATGGGCTGAGGTTAGAAATAGGAAAGGAGAGGTCACCCTGTTGGGAGTTTTCTATCAGCCTCTGAATAGTTCCAGAGATGGAGAAGAAAGAATAGTGAAGATGATTCTTGATAGGAGCGAGAGTAACAGGGTAGTTGTTATGGGGGACTTCAACTTTCCAAATATTGACTGGTAATACTATAGTTCAAGTACTTCAGATGAGTTGCTTTTTTGTCCAGTGTGTGCAGGAGGGTTTCCTGACACAGTATGTAGACAGGCCAACAAGGGGTGAGGCCACATTGGATTTGGTACTGGGTAATGAACCCGGTCAGGTGTTAGATTTGGAGGTAGGTGAGCACTTTGGTGATAGTGACCACAATTCGGTTACGTTTACTTTAGTGATGGGAAAGGGATAGGTATATACCGCAGGGCAAGAATTATAGCTGGGGGAAATGGAATGAGCTGCCAGAGGAAGTGGTTTAGGCTGGTACAATTGCAACATTTAAAACACAGTTGGATGGGTATATGAATAGGAAGGGTTTAGAGGGATATGGGCCGGGTGCTGGCAGGTGGGACTAGATTGGGTTGGGATATCTGGTCGGCATGGACAGGTTGGACTGAAGAGTTTGTTTCCGTGCTGTACACCTCTGTGACTCTATTTATGATGAGATTAGGAAAGATTTAAGATGCATAGGATGGGGAAGGAAACTGCAGGGGATGGACACAATTCAAATGTGGAGCTTATCCAAGGGACAGCTACTGTGTGTCCTGGATAAGTATGTACCCATCAGGCAGGGAGGGAGTGGTCGAGCGAGGGATGTCGTGGTTTACTAAAGAAGTTGAATCTCATGTCAAGAGGAAGAAGGAGGCTTATGTTAGGATGAGACGTGAAGGCTCAGTTAGGGCACTTGAGAGTTAAGGTTAACCAGGAAAGACAAGAAGAGAGAGCTAAGAAGAGCCAGGAGGGGACATGAGAAGTCTTTGGCAGGTAGGATCAAGGAAAACCCTGAGGGTTTCTATAGCTACGTCAGGAATAAAAAAATGACTAGAGTAAGATTAGGGCCTGTCAAGGATAGTAGTGGAAAGTTGTGCATGGAGTCTGAGGAGATAGGGGAAGCGCAAAAATGAATATTTTTAGCAGCATTCAATATCGTTGGGTAGAATACTGAGATACAGGCGACTAGACTAGAAGGGAGTGAGTTCACGAGGAGGAGGTGTTAGCAATTCTCGAAAGTGTGAAAATAGATAGGTCCCCTGGGCCGGATGGGATTTATCCTGGGATTCTCTGGGAAGCCAGGGAGGAGACTGCAGAGCCTTTGACTTTGATCTTTGTGTCATCTTTGTCTACAGGAATAGTGCCAGAAGACTGGAGGATAGTAAATGTTGTCCCTTTGTTCAAGAAGGGGAGTAGAGATAACCTTGGTAACTATAGACCAGTGAGACTTACTTCGGTTGTGGGTAAAGTGTTGGAGATGATTATAATCATCTAAAAAGGATTAGGTTGATTAGGGATTTTGTGAAGGGTAGGTTGAGCCTCAGAAACCTTATATTGTTCTTTGGGAAGGTGACCAAACAGGTGGATGAGGGTAAAGCCGTTAATGTGGTGTATATGGATTTCAGTAAGGGGTTTGATAAGATTCCCCACATTAGGCTATTCCACAAAACACGGAGACAAGGGATTGAGGGTGATTTAGTGGTTTGGATCAGAAATTAGCTAGCTGAAAGAAGACAGAGGGTGGTGGTTGATGGGAAATATTCATCCTGGATTTCAGTTACTAGTGGTGTACCGCAAGAATCTGTTTTGGGGCCACTGCTGTTTATCATTTTTATAAATGACCTGGAGGAGGGGTAGATTAGTAAACAGATAACAGGATAGATTAGTAAATTTGCAGATGATACTGAGGTCGGTGGAGTGAGGACAGTGCAGAAGGATGTTGTAGGTTACAAAGGGACTTAGATAAGCTGCAGAGCTGGGCTGGGAGGTGGCAAATGGAGTTTAATGCGGAAAAATGTGAGGTGATTCATTTTGGAAGGAGTAACAGGAATAAAGAGCACTGGGTAATCATAAGATTCTTGATAATGTAGATAGAACATAGAACATAGAAAAGTACAGCACACAACAGGCCCTTTGGCCCATGATGTTGTGCCGAGATTTAATCCTAATGTAAAATATAGTAACTTATCCTACACACCCCTCAATTCACTGCTATCCATGTGCATGTCCAGCAGTCGCTTAAATGTCCCTAATGACTCTGCTTCCACCACCATCACTGGCAACACATTCCATGCACTGACAACTCTCTGCATAAAGAACCTACCTCTGATGTCTCCTCTATACCTTCCTCCTAATATCTTAAAACTATGACCCCTCGTACCAGTCAATCCTGCCCTGGGGAAAAGTCTCTGGCTGTTGACTCTATCTATTCCTCTCATTATTTTGTACACCTCGATCAGGTCTCCTCTCTTCCATACCGCTGAAGCCAAACGCCAGCTCGCGGACGCCTCCTCTTATCGCCCCCTTGACCACGACCCCACCTCCCACCACCAAACCATCATCTCCCAGACCATCCAGGACCTCATCACCTCAGGGGATCTCCCATCCACCGCCTCCAACCTCATAGTCCCACAACCCCGCACCGCCCGTTTCTACCTCCTGCCCAAAATCCACAAACCTGACTGCCCCGGCCGACCCATTGTCTCAGCCTGCTCCTGCCCCACCGAACTCATCTCCCAATACCTCGACACGGTCCTGTCCCCTTTAGTCCAAGAACTCCCCACCTACGTTCGGGACACCACCCACGCCCTCCACCTCCTCCAGGATTTTCGCTTCCCCGGTCCCCAACGCCTTATTTTCACTATGGACATCCAGTCCCTGTACACCTCCATCCCCCATCACGAAGGACTCAAAGCCCTCCGCTTCTTCCTTTCCCGCCGCACCAACCAGTACCCTTCCACTGACACCCTCCTTCGACTGACTGAACTGGTCCTCACCCTGAATAACTTCTCTTTTCAATCCTCCCACTTCCTCCAAACTAAAGGAGTTGCCATGGGCACCCGCATGGGCCCCAGCTATGCCTGCCTCTTCGTAGGATATGTGGAACAGTCCATCTTCCGCAACTACACTGGCACCATCCCCCACCTTTTCCTCCGCTACATCGATGACTGTATCGGCGCTGCCTCGTGCTCCCACGAGGAGGTTGAACAGTTCATCAACTTTACTAACACCTTCCATCCCGACCTGAAATTCACCTGGACTGTCTCAGACTCCTCCCTCCCCTTCCTAGACCTTTCCATTTCCATCTCGGGCGACCGACTCAACACAGACATCTATTATAAACCGACTGACTCCCACAGCTACCTGGACTACACCTCCTCCCACCCTGCCCCCTGTAAAAACGCCATCCCATATTCCCAATTCCTTCGTCTCCGCCGCATCTGCTCCCAGGAGGACCAGTTCCAACACCGCACAGCCCAGATGGCCTCTTTCTTCAAGGACCGCAGATTCCCCCCAGACGTGATCGACGATGCCCTCCACCGCATCTCCTCCACTTCCCGCTCCTCCGCCCTTGAGCCCTGCTCCTCCAACCGCCACCAAGACAGAACCCCACTGGTTCTCACCTACCACCCCACCAACCTCCGCATACAACGTATCATCCGCCGCCATTTCCGCCACCTCCAAACGGACCCCACCACCAAGGATATATTTCCCTCCCCTCCCCTATCAGCGTTCCGCAAGGACCACTCCCTTCGTGACTCCCTCGTCAGGTCCACACCCCCCACCAACCCAACCTCCACCCCCGGCACCTTCCCCTGCAACCGCAGGAAATGTAAAACTTGCGCCCACACCTCCACACTCACTTCCCTCCAAGGCCCCAAGGGATCCTTCCATATCCGCCACAAGTTCACCTGTACCTCCACACACATCATCTATTGCATCCGCTGCACCCGATGTGGCCTCCTCTATATTGGTGAGACAGGCCGCTTACTTGCGGAACGCTTCAGAGAACACCTCAGGGCCGCCCGGACCAACCAACCCAACCACCCCGTGGCTCAACACTTTAACTCTCCCTCCCACTCCACCGAGGACATGCAGGTCCTTGGACTCCTCCACCGGCAAAACATAACAACACGACGGCTGGAGGAGGAGCGCCTCATCTTCCGCCTGGGAACCCTCCAACCACAAGGTATGAATTCAGATTTCTCCAGCTTCCTCATTTCCCCTCCCCCCACCTTGTCTCAGTCGGTTCCCTCAACTCAGCACCGCCCTCCTAACCTGCAATCCTCTTCCTGACCTCTCCGCCCCCACCCCACTCCGGCCTATCACCCTCACCTTGACCTCCTTCCATCTATCCCACCTCCATCGCCCCTCCCCCTAGTCCCTCCTCCCTACCCTTTATCTTAGCCTGCTTGGCTACTCTCTCTTATTCCTGATGAAGGGCTTATGCTTGAAACGTCGAATTCTCTATTCCTGAGATGCTGCCTAACCTGCTGTGCTTTGACCAGCAACACATTTGCAGCAATTTTACTCTCCTCTCTTCCTCCTTCTCTCCAGAGATAAAGGTCCGAGCTTATTCAATCTCTCTTCATAAGACAAGCCCTCCAGTCCGGGCAGCATTCTGATAAACCTTCTTTGCACCCTCTCCAAAGCCTCTGTATCTTTCCTATAGTAGGGCAACCAGAACTGGACACAATATTCCAAGTGTGGTCTCACTAGGGACTTGTAGAGCTGTAACATAACCTTACGGCTCTTAAACTCGATCCCCCTGTTAATGAAAGCCAAAACACCAAACTTTGAGGGAGCTATGAGCTTGAACACCAAGATCCCTCTGTTCCTCCACACTGCCAAGAATCCTGTCTTTAATCCTATATTCAGCATTCGAGTTTGACCTTTCAAAAGGCATCACTTCGCATTTATCCAGGTTGAACAGAGAGATCTCGGTGTCGGTGTACATAGATCCCTGAAAGTTGCCACCCAGGTTGATAGGGTTTGTTAAGAAGGCATACAGTGTGTTTGCTTTTATTAGTAGAGGGATCGCGTTTTGGAACCACGAGGTCGTGCTGCAACTGTACAAAACTCTGGTGCGGCCGCACTTGGAGTATTGTGTACAGTTCTGGTCACCGCATTATAGGAAAGATGTGGAAGCTTTGGAAAGGGTTCAGAGGAGATTTACCAGGATGTTGCCTGGTCTGGAGGGAAGGTCTCACGAGTAAAGGCTGAGGGACTTGTAGCTGTATTCGTTAGAGAGGAGGTGGTTGAGAGGTGACTTAGTTGAGACATATAAGGTGATCAGAGGGTTAGATAGGGTGGGCAGGGAGACCCTTTTTCCTCGGATGGTGATGGCGGGTATGAGAGGACATAGCTTTAAACTGAAGGGTGACAGATATAGGACAGATGTCAGAGGTAGTTTCTTCACTCAGAGAGTAGTAGGAGCGTGGAACAGCCTGCCTGCAACAGTAGTAGACTCGCCAACTTTAAGGGCATTTAAATAGTCATTGGATAAACATCTGGATGAAAATGGAATAGTGTAGGTTGGATGGGCTTCAGATTGTTTCACAGGTTAGTGCAACACGGAGGCTGAAGGGCCTGGACTGAGCTGTAATATTCTATGTTGACCTCATCCAGACTAATCTACCGACTGCAGATGCAACTGTCTGTGACAATATCGATAAGAGTGACCACCCCCATGCGGCCCCCTCTCCACCCCCACGCGACCCCCACTCCACCCCCACACGGACCCCACTCCGCCCCCACACGGCCTCCACTCCACCCCCACGCGGCCCCCACTCCACTCACACGCGACCCCCACTCCGCCCCCACGCGGCCCCCACTCCGCCCCCCACACAGTCCCCCACTCCGCCCCCCACACAGTCCCCCACTCCGCCCCCACACAGCCCCCTCTCCACCCCCACACAGCCCCCTCTCCACCCCCACACAGCCCCCTCTCCACCCCCCCACAGCCCCCTCTACACCCCCACACAGCCCCCACTCCACCCCCACACAGCCCCCACTCCACCCCCACACAGCCCCCTCTTCACCCCCAATGCTTGCTGAGCTACACTGGCTCACAGTTCACCCAAGATTTTCTGTTTAAAATGCTCACGCTCAAGTTCACATCCCTCCATGTCTTTAACGCTCCCATCTTTGGAACCTCCTCAATCTTCCAGAGATCTGCTTCATTCACCTTTTTGGAACTGTTACCGATATCTGTAATATCTGACACTGAGGCTCTAAACTTCAGGAATTTCCTCCGCCTCCCCACCATTCTCCATAACGTGCGTCTTTATCATGAGTGAGCTCCTTCTCAATAAATTGACCAGACCCGATCTGCTGCCACTCTGTCCTATTGCTTTGGATATTGCATTCTCTACAAGTTCCCTCTAATTTGATACTGTGATCAATTGCAGGAGCTGTGTGCCTCACAGTCACAGTCGCAACCCTCCTGTACAACAAACGAATGAAATCAAGACAGACCAACGGCCAAGCAGCTGGGATAGAAGCTGGTCGTGAAAGAGATGGTGCTTTTCAGAGGGTTCCTCGCTTTCGCATTCGTGAGAGAGAGGGCGAGGCCAAACCAACAGCACGCTCTATCAATCATCCCAAACTCTTTCAACAGGGGATGGCTAATCCCGATTCCAGGAAAGCAAGCAGCCAGGAGAGGGCTCACCAACAATGTCCGGATTTCTTACACCGAGGCAGGAGGCTGTCCTCAGGGGAGGAATGTTTTGTGTGCCAGCGCTGCAGGCTGGTACACACGTTCACAACAATACCCTCTCATCGTGACATCCAGAGATCAGCAGGTAAACCCTCTGATGGGACACAGAGGGAGAACAAAGATACAAATTACCAGCGTGAGAAATAACAAGTACTCTCCACCGAAGGGAAAGATTCAGTCAGGGTGGCTCACGGTAAAATGCAAAGAGGATTTTCACATAACCCTGTTATTTTTTTTATTTTCTTAAACAAATTACAAAACAGTTTACAAAAAACATTTACAGCTGTACACAAGAGACAGCAATTTTACAAGGGAGAGGAGCAGCAAAGCCAGGCCCCAAACCCTACCATTCAAACATTTTACAGGGAGATGAGGACAAACCTCAAATCCCAGTTCCACATAAGACAGTGACAATGACATTTGTACATTAAACAATACGGTTACATACAGAAGTGCAGACAATACAGACCCAGCAAGCTCCCACCTTCCGACCACACTAAGGCAGCCCGCTCCTACCCACCTTCCGGTTCTCGGTCCAACCCATGGCCCTTCCAGTTCTAGTCCGCCGTGACACACCTTTCGACCACCTCTAGGACAGCCCGCCCGGGGTGACAGCGGTCAGGACGGCCTACCCACCTTCCAGCTTCACTAACCACCCTCAGCACCTTTTGACCACCTCTAGGGCAGCCCGTCCCCTTATAACCCAGTTATAAACATTCAGGAAATCAGCACTGATTCGCTCATTCATGTTCTTTGCTCACAAGAACACTTAGCCCCTTGGACCTGTACCCCACTGCCATTTAATTAGATCATTAATTGGAACCTGGTTTTGAAAAAGACCATGGTTTTTAGAGCATGCCAATGAAATGCCTTTTTTAAAGTGGGGGGAGGGGGGGGTCACAGCTGCTGACTGTTTGTGCCGAGGTGCCCTCGGGGAGAGAGCTTGCAGTGTCCACCGATAGCCTCAGTACCTTCAGCAGGAGGTGGGCTCCACAATGTGGCCTTCTTTCTCTCCCTGTCCCACTCCATTTTGATCCAGCTCTCTCTCTCTTCCCCCGCCCCTGTGATAGGTTGCATTTCCCTTAACAGGCTTTGAACAGAAATTACTCAGTTGGAAAACATCGGTGATTTACTGGTGGAGGTTAACAAGTGAAAAGATTCTAGATTAGTGGTGCTGGAAGAGCACAGCGGTTCAGGCAGCATCCGAGGAGCAGGAAAATCGATGTTTCGGGCAAAAGCCCTTCATCAGGAATAAAGGCAGAGCCTGTATTCCTGATGAAGGTCTTCTGCCCGAAACGTCGATTTTCCTGCTCCTCAGATGCTGCCTGAACCGCTGTGCTCTTCCAGCACCACTAATCTAGAATCTGGTTTCCAGCATCTGCAGTCATTGTTTTTACCTAAGTGAAAAAATACCACAGAGTGAACATAGAAAATAGAACATTACAGCTCAGTACAGGCCTTTCAGCCCTCAATGTTGTGCTGACCTGTGAAACCAATCTGAAGCCCATCTAATCTACACTCTTCCATTCTCGCCTGTATGCCTATTCAATGCCCTTTAAGGTTGGTGGGTCTATTTCTGTTGCAGACAGGCCATTCCACGCCCCTACTACTCTCTGAGTAAAGAAACTACCTCTGACATCTGTCCAGTATGCATCACAAAGTTTTGGTAATGATTTGGTAATGGGAAAAATATTTAGTTGCATGTCAGAATACTCGGGCATATAAAAGAAATTAACAAATGAAAAGAAAAGGGAGAGAGATAAAAAACAGATAACAGTCCAATTAATTTAATGTCTGTTGTTGGGAAAATGTTAGAGTCTGTTATAAAGGATGGAACAACAGAGCATTTAGAAATATGTAATAAAACCAAACAGATTCAGCATGGCTTCATAATGGTGCCTGAGAATTGACGAGGATTTTTTGATGAAGTAACAGTTTGATCGATAATGGGGAAGCAGTGGATATTTGGATTTCCAAAAGGCTTTCAACAAGGCATTCAACACATTTCATAAGAGCCCATGGTGTTGGAGGTCAGGTAATAATAAGGATAGAAGATTGCCAACAATGCCGCCTGAGCTGCTGTGCCCTTCCAGCACCACTCATCCAAAACATGGAAGATGGAGTTGAGATGCGGGAGGGGTGCACATTTTCAGAATGGCAAACCCTAACCATAGGGATCAGTGCTGAGGTCACAGTTCAGTCCAACACACGTTAATGTGCTGTGAACGTTCTGTCTGGGACCAGGTTTGCCAGGTGGTGAGGATGACACAGCAAGGGATAGAGACAGGTGTCTGTGAGCGAATGAAAAATTGACAGGAGGAATATTGTGTGGGAAAATGTGAAGTTACGCACTTTTCAGGAAGAAAATAGCAGCTGAATATTATTTAAATAGAGGGAGATGCAGAAAGCGACAGAACAGAGCGATTTGAGAGTCCTGGCCCATGAATCACAAAGAGAGAGCATCCAGGTTCACTGGGTAACGGGGACACCAATGGAATATTGGCCTTTATTTCAAAGGGAGCGGAGTATAGAAGCCAGGAGGTTTTGTTAAACCACCTGTACCTCATACCACCTGTACCTCACTGCCACCTGTACCTCACTGCCACCTGTACCTCACTGCTACCTGTACCTCACTGACATTGGAGGAAGTCCACAGGAGGTCACATCGAAGGACACTATTATGAAGGGAGGGAGGTTGATTTGGTTGGGTTTGTGTCCTTGGAGTTTTGAAGAATGTGAGGAGCCCTGACTGAAATGTACAGCATTCCTGGGGGGAGGGGGGGCACTCTGATACTTCAACTGATTCCAAGATGGCGGCCGCATTGGCAGAGTAAGCTCAGTAGTAGTGACACCTTCAACACTGATGGGTCTGACACTGGTGACAGTGAGGTACAGGTGATAGTGAGATACAGGTGACAGTGAGATACAGGTGACAGTGAGGTGTAGGTGACAGTGAGATACAGGGGGCAGTGAGATACAGGGGGCAGTGAGGTACAGGTGACAGTGAGGTACAGGTGACAGTGAGATACAGGTGACAGTGAGGTACAGGTGACAGTGAGATACAGGTGGCAGTGAGATACAGGTGGCAGTGAGGTACAGGTGGCAGTGAGGTACAGGGGGCAGTGAGATGCAGGTGACAGTGAGATACAGGTGACAGTGAGATACAGGGGGCAGTGAGATGCAGGTGGCAGTGAGCTACAGGTGGCAGTGAGATACAGGTGACAGTGAGGTACAGGTGACAGTGAGATACAGGTGACAGTGAGGTACAGGGGGCAGTGAGATACAGGTGACAGTGAGATACAGGTGGCAGTGAGCTACAGGTGGCATTGAGATGCAGGGGGCAGTGAGGAGCAGGTGGCAGTGAGGTACAGGTGACAGTGAGATACAGGTGACAGTGAGGTACAGGTGACAGTGAGATACAGGGGGCAGTGAGATGCAGGTGGCAGTGAGCTACAGGTGGCAGTGAGATACAGGTGACAGTGAGGTACAGGTGACAGTGAGATACAGGTGACAGTGAGGTACAGGGGGCAGTGAGATACAGGTGACAGTGAGATACAGGTGGCAGTGAGCTACAGGTGGCATTGAGATGCAGGGGCAGTGAGGAGCAGGTGGCAGTGAGGTACAGGTGACAGTGAGATACAGGTGACAGTGAGGTACAGGTGACAGTGAGATACAGGTGACAGTGAGATACAGGTGGCAGTGAGATACAGGTGGCAGTGAGGTACAGGTGACAGTGAGATACAGGGGACAGTGAGATACAGGGGGCAGTGAGGTACAGGTGGCAGTGAGGTACAGGTGACAGTGAGATACAGGGGACAGTGAGATACAGGTGACAGTGAGATACAGGGGACAGTGAGGTACAGGTGGCAGTGAGGTACAGGTGACAGTGAGATACAGGGGACAGTGAGATACAGGTGACAGTGAGATACAGGTGGCAGTGAGGTACAGGTGACAGTGAGATACAGGTGACAGTGAGATACAGGTGGCAGTGAGATACAGGTGACAGTGAGGTACAGGTGGCAGTGAGATACAGGGGACAGTGAGATACAGGGGGCAGTGAGGTACAGGTGGCAGTGAGGTACAGGTGACAGTGAGATACAGGTGGCAGTGAGATACAGGGGACAGTGAGATACAGGGGACAGTGAGGTACAGGTGACAGTGAGATACAGGTGACAGTGAGGTACAGGTGGCAGTGAGATACAGGGGACAGTGAGATACAGGGGGCAGTGAGATACAGGGGACAGTGAGATACAGGTGACAGTGAGATACAGGTGACAGTGAGGTACAGGTGGCAGTGAGATACAGGGGACAGTGAGATACAGGGGACAGTGAGGTACAGGGGGCAGTGAGGTACAGGTGGCAGTGAGGTACAGGTGACAGTGAGGTACAGGTGACAGTGAGATACAGGTGGCAGTGAGATACAGGGGACAGTGAGGTACAGGTGGCAGTGAGATACAGGTGGCAGTGAGATACAGGGGACAGTGAGGTACAGGTGACAGTGAGATACAGGTGACAGTGAGATACAGGTGACAGTGAGATACAGGTGACAGTGAGATACAGGTGGCAGTGAGATACAGGTGACAGTGAGGTACAGGTGGCAGTGAGATACAGGGGACAGTGAGATACAGGGGGCAGTGAGGTACAGGTGGCAGTGAGGTACAGGTGACAGTGAGATACAGGTGGCAGTGAGATACAGGGGACAGTGAGGTACAGGTGACAGTGAGATACTGGTGACAGTGAGGTACAGGTGGCAGTGAGATACAGGGGACAGTGAGATACAGGGGGCAGTGAGATACAGGGGACAGTGAGGTACAGGTGACAGTGAGATACAGGTGACAGTGAGGTACAGGTGGCAGTGAGATACAGGGGACAGTGAGATACAGGTGGCAGTGAGGTACAGGTGGCAGTGAGGTACAGGTGACAGTGAGATACAGGTGGCAGTGAGATACAGGGGACAGTGAGGTACAGGTGACAGTGAGATACAGGTGACAGTGAGGTACAGGTGACAGTGAGATACAGGTGACAGTGAGGTACAGGTGGCAGTGAGATACAGGTGGCAGTGAGATGCAGGGGGCAGTGAGGTACGGGTGGCAGTGAGGAGCAGGTGGCAGTGAGGTGCAGAATCTGAGGTCGTGGCACGATGTTGGTGAGCCTGGTTCAAAGCGCTTGGCGTCAGCAAGAGTGATCTAGACATTTTGTTTTCCTCTTGCTCTGTTTCTTTAATTTATGCTCTTGTCTTGAATTCTAACGACTTTATTCTAGATGTCACCAGAGAGCGGTGACTGTGTTCACTTTTCCCTGAACTGCTGTACTCAGGTGTACATGGCAATAAAATCTATTCGAATCCAAACAGGGCCAATGCTGAGAAGTGGTTTCTCCATGTGGGACAGCGGGCACCATCTCAGAGTTACAGGCTCTCCTGTTTCAGTCAGTCAGGTAGGGAAATGTTTTCTCTCAGATTGGTGGTGGGGGGTGGGGGCGGGAGGGGGTGGGGGGGGGGGTGGAGTGGTGGGTGGGGGGATGAATCTGTGAAGTCCATTACTGCAGAGGGATGTCAAGGCTGGCTCATTAAGAGTATTCACAACTAAGAGAGAGTAATTATTAATCACTCAGAGAATTGAGGGTTATGAGGAAAAGGCAGGAATGTGGGATTAAGAATGACCAGATGAGTCATGACCTTATTGAGCAGGACTGCTCCAGATTTCCGTGGCCCCTTTGTGGCGAGTGCTCCAAATTCCTCTCTATTTACACAACCAAATGTTTGAGGGTGATTTCGTGGTTTGGATCAGAAATTAGCTAGCTGAAAGAAGACAGAGGGTGGTGGCTGATGGGAAATGTTCATCCTGGAGCTCAGTTACTAGCGGGGTACCACAAGGATCTGTTTTGGGGTCACTGCTGTTTGTCATTTTTATAAATGACCTGGACGTAGGTGTAGAAGAATGGGTTAGTAAATTTGCAGACTATACTACAGTCGGTGGAGTGTGGACAGTGTGGAAAGATGTTGCAGGTTACAGAGGGACATAGATAAGCTGCAGAGCTGGGCTGAGAGGTGGCAAATAGAGTTTAATGCAAAACATGTGATTCACTTTGGAAAGAGTAACAGGAATACAGAGTACTGGACTAATGGTAAGATTCTTGGTAGTGTAGATGAGCAGAGAGATCTCAGTGTCCATGTTCATAGATCCCTGAAAGTTGCCAGCCAGGTTGATAGGGTTGTTAAGAAGGTATACGGTGTGTTAGCTTTTATTGGTTAGAAGGATTGAGTTTCAGAGCCATGAGGTCATGCTGCAGCTGTACAGAACTCTGGTGCGGCCGCACTTGGAGTATTGAGTACAGTTCTGGTCATTGCATTATAGGAAGGATGTGGAAGCTTTGGAAAGGATTCAGAGGAGATCTAGATTAGGTTCCCTACAGTGTGGAAACAGACCCTTCAGCCCAACAAGTCCGCACCAACCCTCCAAAGAGTAACTCACCCAGACCCATTTCACTACATTTACCCCTAATACACCTAACACTATGGGACAATTTAGCATGGCCAATTCACCTAACCTACACATCTTTTGGAATGTGGGAGGAAACCGGAGCACCCGGAGGAAACCCACGCAGACACGGGGAGAATGTGCAAACTCCACACAGACAGTCAACTCGGATGTTGCCTGGTATGGAGGGACGGTGTTATGAGGAAAGGCTGAGGGACTTGGGGCTGTTTTCGTTTGAGTGAAGAAGGTTGAGAGGTGACTTAATTGAGACATGTAAGATAATCAGAGGCTTAGATAGGGTGGACAGCGATAGCCTTTTTCCTCAGATGGTGATGGCTAGCACGAGGGGATGTAGCTTTAAATTGAGGGGTGATAAATATAGGACAGATGTCAGAGGTAGTTTCTTTACTCAGAGTAGTAGTAGCCTGGAACACCCTGCCTGCAACAGTAATAGACTCACCAACTTTAAAGGCATTTAAATGGTCATTGGATAAACACCTGGATGAAAATGGAATAGTGTAGATTAGATGGGCTTCAGGTCGGTTCCACAGGTCGGTGCAACATCAAGGGCCAAATGGTTCATACTGCGCTGTAATGATCTATGTTCTAGGTTCTATGTAACTGAAGTCCCTTAATTCTATTTGCTAAAGCTATCTTATGTCCCCATTTTGCCCTCCTGATTTCCCTCTTAAGAGGACTACTACTGCCTTTATACTCTTCTAAGGATTCACTCGATCTATCCTGTCTATACCTGACGTATGCTTCCTTCTTTTTCTTAACCAAACCCTCAATTTCTTTAGTCATCCAGCATTCCCTATACCTACCAGCCTTCCCTTTCACCCTGACAAAAATATACTTTCTCTGGATTCTTGTTATCTAATATTTGAAGGCTTCCCATTTTCCAGCCATCCCTTTACCTATGAACATCTGTGAACTTGTTGGGCATTTCATGTTCCACCTTTGGTGATCACAGTGTCAGCTGTCTGGGCCCTGAGCACTGGCATTTCCTCACTAAATTTCTCAGCCTGATCATCCTCTTTTTAAAATAGTCACTAAAATTCAGCTCTCAAACTTAGGATTTCAGTCACCTGCCTGAATATCTCCGTAGAGAAAGTGAGGTCTGCAGATGCTGGAGATCAGAGCTGAAAATGTGTTGCTGGAAAAGTGCGCGCAGCAGGCCAGGCAGCATCCAAGGAACAGGAAATTCGACATTTCGGGCATGAAGGGCTTAAGCCCGAAATGTCGAATTTCCTGTTCCTTGGATGCTGCCTGGCCTGTTGCGCTTTGCCAGCAACACATTTTCAGTTCTGAATATCTCCGTAGACATCTTGGTGACAAATGCTGTCAGATGACAATAACATCTTGCTTTTATATCGCAAACTTCATTCAGTGGAACAGCTGAAAGAGTTTATTCACATTCAGGATTACACTCCTACTAAATGTCTTGGGATGTTTAGCTACATTAACCTTGTCACAGAAAGTCAAGCTGTTGCTGTGGGTCCCCAATGAGAGACGATTAAAAGGAAGCCAGAAATGGAATTGTAAGATTTGAGACAACTTCAGTAACGGATTCCATCTCTTGTTTGAACAGGTTTCACACAAGGTGTGCATTCAGAAAACAGTAACTACCCATGGAAAGCTGCCATAAGGGAATGCCATCTGGGAAAGGGACATTCTAAATCAGTTCCAGGAACGAGGAATCACCGACAAAGCAGGGCCATCACACACCTTCAGTCACAAAGCAGGCACTATGCGTGTTCAACTCTCAGCAACGTACAATTCCAGCACTCTGCTATCACAGGAACACAGCCATCACACCAGCTCAACCATAGCCCCTTCCCAACCAAGAGAATTCAGAATGCCCAGCTGTCCACTCGCCATGACAACTGTCATCAACTTCTCCACCACAGCAACAGGCTCCCAACACCAGCCAGCAGCAAGGTCGGCTCAAAGGCGAGAGGTGACCCTTTGATTGGAATTCCTGAACGGAATGTCACCGTCATGCTGCCTGGTGATCTCTTGGTCTTTGCAAACCATAAGAGAACCTTTGCCAATCAGGATCGATTTGGGAAGGAGGAGGGGAGCTCCGAAAAGTTAGATAGCAGGAACTATAGAGACAATCGCCTGATTGACCACGTTGAGATTTTTGGGACAGTGTGGAAAGGTGACAGAACTCGGAGACTGAAGTCTGTCACTTTTGATTTACCAGGTTTTGCTGATCGGAAATTAACACATCGTCCTGAAGCAGGGTTCAAAAGAGAAGGGGGTGGGTCAGGGGGTGCTGTAACCCTGAAACATTTGGTGAAAGGTGGAAAGTCCAAATTGAAGGAGAAGTCTTTGCTCAGGTCCTTTCCATCTCAGGTACAAAGCAGCGAGAGCAGGACAAAGCCGGGGATGACGCTGTTCCCTGTAGATAGCAAGGCCAGCAGAGCACTTTCACACAGGCCATCAGTGAATGTATGGATGGTAAAGTTCATCCTGCATCCTACGAAACTAGCAAAGGTCCATCCAGATGAAGCTGCCAGGGTGAAGGGACTATTAAGGCAGAAAAAGCAGAAGACCACAAAGAAAACAGAATGGAAGGAGATCTGCAAAAAGGGCAATTCCACCAGAAAAGCTCCAGTCTGTCAAAGCACAGGCACTAGTGTAGATTCACAGCAAGCCCAATTACCTAAGACACCAAAACAAAGCCCATTAATGCCATCTCAGCAGAAAGCATTCTGCCCAGCCAATCCCTCCACAGGACCTGGCAAGAAGGACAGAGACCAAGGAAGTCGTGAAAGTTTGATACCTGGTCTAGAAATAACCTCAAGAGTTTTGTTAGCAATACCCCCAGTCACAGACACCAAAAATCACAAACGTCCCCAGTCCACTAAAACCCGTGGAGCACAGCGACCTGGCCGGTCAGTGGGGACTGTTCAGACACCAAACAAACCACTCAAACAGGAAACAACTCTCCCAGCAAAGACGCACAAGGCCCCACAGTTGGTAACTTCCTCCTCAGAGAGACCTCCTTCTACAGTATTCCAGGTTTCCATAGAGGACAATGAGGACAGAGAGACATTGGGAAGGCTGACATCTCCCAATGCCCTCACATGCCCACTCCAGGGGCCCAGCGGAGACAGAAACCACAAGGATGTGGAGATACCTGGTGCTCCTCCTGAGGGCCAAGCTCTGGGTATGAAGCCATCGGAAGGTGAGGGGGCAAACACATTGGCACGATGCCAAGAAGCCACAGAAACCTTTGGATGGGAAAAGGACCATCAGCTGCCTCCCAGTGGACAGAGCAGGGACCAGGGTGTAACAGCCAAAGGGCAATGTCCACGCAGAAATCCATGGAGTACCGTTGAAATGGCTGAGGATAAGATGGGTGGTCAGGGGAAAGCTGGGGATGATAATTCTCCAAGCAAGTCCACATCATCAATATCAGCAGCAGCTTCTGGCTTGGGTCAGGAACAGGGCCCTGCAGCAGCTGGTGTCTTTTCAGAGGAGGCTGTGCCTCACGATAAAGGAGAGTCAACAGAGATTGGAGCAGCCAAGCCAGCAGCTGAGATAAACCAGCAGCTACATCCCACAGAGCAGCCGCCATCACTCACAACTTCCTCAACGGCAACTGGACTCAGGATCCATGACCATGTTCATGGTGGGAATGTCATGGCTGAGAGTCAGAACAGACATGGCACCAATACCTCACCCACTTCATGGGGAGCTCATGGCAGTGAGGAGCAAGACTCCAATGTCCTCATTTTCAGCTACAAGAACCTTGGTGAGGGGACGATGATCAGGGAGCAGGGACCCAGGGAATCCTCTCTGTTACCAACAGACAACCCAGCGCCATTGGATGGAGCAGGTAATGAGGCCCAGCAGAGGAGGAAGATCAGATTGGTCATTCCTGAGAGACCAAGCAGTGGCTCGAACAACACCATTAGCCGGAAGATTCGATAAGTGGCTGAATGAAGGTCAAAGGTGAAAGAAAGATTTGTATTTATAAAGTGCTTTTCATGGCCAAAGACATCTCAAAGCACTTTCCAGCCAATGAAGCATTTTTAAAGTCTCAGTATTATTAAAATCTTGGATATTAAATAAAACAGGAGGAACTGCAGATTGCCCAGAGGGAGGTTTCAGTGTCTCTTGAGGATATTTCACTGTTGAATTCAATCATTGTTGATATTGCAAATATCCAGCTCATAATTTGCTTTGTTTAGAATATAACTTCTGGTTTTAGGAATGAAAATTTTCTCTTGTCGAAAATGAGTATCTGGTTGGAAAGCTGGTAAAAGCAGCACTGGGGTGAATGCAATTCAAACAAGCTTAAAAAGGCATGGCCACAGGAGAGAAAAATGTGAGGGGACAAATGAGTTATTTACACAGTGAGTGCTCGGAGTGTGGAACACGCTGCCAGGGGGTGGTGGGAGAGGCACATATGAGCGGGACAATTATGGGACTTTGAGAATATGTAAGGAATGGAGAGATCTGGACCAAGGACAGGTGGAAGGGATTAGTTTAATTTGGATCACATTCAGCACAACCTTGTGGGCCGAAGGGCCTGTTCCTGTGCTCTATAAAAGCTTAAGTCTGATAAAATACAGTTTTCGTGAGTATTCTCACTTTAATTCTTTTTGACATACAATAAAGTTTTTTTGTTTAAAATGCATATATGTATAGCTATGTCAGTAGCTTGGATTTCTTATTTAAACATGAGCTGTCCCTAACATGATTCTAACACGAAAGAATCCAGGGAACAGGAGGACACGTATCCCCTTCAGCTAACTCCACCAGCCTCAGAAAGAAATAAATCACACCCAGTTACACATTGTGTATGTGATTGTCACACCCAGTTACACATTGTGTACGGGATTGTCACACGCAGTTACACATTGTGTACAGGATTGTCACACCCAGCTACACATTGTGTGTGTGATTGTCACACCCAGCTACACATTGTGTGTGTGATTGTCACACCCAGTTACACATTGTGTACAGGATTGTCACACCCAGCTACCCATTGTGTACGTGATTGTCACACCCAGTTACACATTGTGTAGGTGATTGTCACACCCAGTTACACATTGTATACGAGATTGTCACACCCAGTTACACATTGTGTATGTGATTGTCACACCCAGGGTTACACATTGTGTACAGGATTGTCACACCCAGCTACCCATTGTATGTGTGATTGTCACACCCAGCTACACATTGTGTGTGTGATTGTCACACCCGGCTACACATGTAACCACAGCACCACAACTCTTTCGAAAGGACCTTCCAAGCCCCTGTTCTCCACCATTAGAGGGTCAAGAGCAATTCATAGGGACCCACCACCCCCCTGCACGTTCCCCTCCAAGGCTTGGAAACGGATCACCGTTCCTGCAGTGTCACTGGGTCAAAATCCTGGAATTCCCTCTCCATCAGCATTATGGGTGACCCCACACCTTAAGGACTGCAGTGTTCAAGAAACTAACTCATCACCATCTTCCCAAGGGCAGTTGGGAACAGGCAATAAGTGTTAGCAAGGAAGTGACAGCCACGTCCCATGAATGAGTAAAAGAGGTGGAACTGACCTCATGATTGGATTGCTCACCTCAGGACACGCGTTCCAAGCCCTGATCAGCAGAGACGAGATGGGTTTGGGGATAGAGTACCCGATCGGAGGGCGGACATGGTGGTATGCCATATCAGCAGCAGCAGCAGCTGAACAAACAAACAACAACAAAGACAACGTCAAGGAAATCAAACCCTATCTTAGTGCTCTCAGATATGATCATTTGGTTAGGAAAAAAGAAAGACATTTATTACGGCTTTGTATTTCCCTTGTATTTACCACGACCTTGGGATAACGTCTCGAAGTGTAGTCACTGCTGTAATGAGGCAACCAATTTACAGAGTGCAATCCCACACTGTTATCTGCTCCTCTGTCTCCTTGCTGCCTGTCGTGAGTATACTTCAAACCTACAACAATGAGTGGCCAGGGTGTCAGGGAAATGTCACTGGACTGATAGCCCACACCTCCCAGGCTAATGGCAAATGGTGGGATTTGAATTCAATAAAACATCTGGAATGAAAAGAGAATCTAACAGCGACCTTGTAACCTCTGTCAACCATCATGAAAACCCACCTGGTTCACTAATGTCCTTCAGAGAGGGAAATCTGCCATCCTTACCCAGTCTGGCCTACATATGACTCCAGACCCACAGCAACATGGTTGATTCTTAACCTCCCTCTGAGTGACGCTGAAGATTCACAACTTTCCAAGTGATACAATTATTCCTGGGCTCAGTCCGAAATGACCACTCCCTTCTCCTGATGCAGTGACCTCATGTCCTCGATTTCCCAGTGAAGAGCAGCTCGCTCCCTCCATCGAGCTCCTCAAACTTGGGAGCTCTCCGTACATTTCAATGTGGTCAATTCTTGTTTTTCTAAACTCAAGGGAACATAGACCTCGTCTCCTCGATCGCTCCTCACAGGACACCCCGTCCAGCTGAGTATTTCTGACATTCTGCCCTGGGTGAGGAGATCAGACTGGACACTGTGCTCTCAGCAATCTCCTGTACAGTGGGAGTAAGGGAGCGTCACGGTGGTCCTGTGGGAATGTCCCTGTGTCATTCGAGTCACAATGTGGAAGCAGGCCATTTGGCCCATCACAGCCACACTGACCTTTCAAAGAGCATCCCATCCAAACCCACTCTCTACCCGATCCCATTAACCCCGATGTCCCATGGCTAACCCACCTAACCTGCAGAGAGTCATTAAGTCATAGAGTCACAGGGTCCTGCAGCACAGAGGTAGACCATTTGGCCTAAACTGGTCCATGCCAACAAAAGTGTCCATCCATGCTAACCCCATTTCCCTGCATTTGGTCCATATCCTTCTAATCCTTTCTGATTTATTGTAATGGACAACGCCATCATCTACTGCACAGAGGTAGGTACTGCAGATGCTGGAGATCAGAATAAAGATCAGAGTGTTGCTGAAGAAGCACAGCAGGTCAGGCAGCATCCAAGGAGCAGGAAAATCAACATTTCGGCAAAAGCCTGATGAAGGATCCATTCCTGATGAAGGGCTTTTGCCCAAAACGTCGATTTTTCCTGCTCCTCAGATCCTGCCTGACCCATCATCTACTGCATCCATTGCACCCAGTGTGGTCCCCTCTACATCGGAGAGAGAGGACTTGTGGATCATTTCAGAGAACATTCTGGGACACCCGTACCTACCAACTCCACCGCCCCATGGCTCAACACTACAACTCCCCCTCCCACTCCATCAAGGACATGCTGGTCCTGGGCCTCCTCCACTACGAAACCGTTATCACCTGACGCCTGGAGGAGGAATGCCTCATCTTCCGCCTTGGGACCCTGTAACCATACAGGATAAATGTGGATTTCAACAGCTTCCTCATTTCCCTTTCCCCCACATTATCTCAGTCTCAAGCCTCCAACTCGGCACTGCCCTTCGGACCTGTCCATCACTGCCCCCTCACATTCATCCACCTATTGCATTCTCAGCTACCTTCCCCCAAACCCCACCCCCTCCCATTTATCTCTCACCTCCCGGCCCACAAGCCTCATTCCTGATCAAGGGCTTATACCCGAAACGTTGATTCTCCTGCTCGTCGGATGCTGCCTGGCCTGCTGTGCTTTTCCAGCACCACACTCTCGACTCTGATCTCCAGCATCTCCTCACTTTCACCTTATGGACTAGGCCAGACCACTCAGAACATGCTTAAACAGGCAGACCCAGACCATAACTTTGCAATTTGTTTTGGTAAATGTACAGTGAAAATTACCCGGAATAAGTTAGCGAGGTAGACTAAAACATTTTAAAACAGACAAAATATTTATTCACAAAATTACGCAATGAAACACAAAGAACAGAATAAAGAATCCTACAGAACTCAGTCTATCCAAACTCGACTTAATTATGCTGTTCCAAATATACACAACAGTCCCAATAAGCAACCCCCCTTTAAAACCAGTATAAATGGAACATGCTTACAGGATGAAGTTGAAGGGCAGAAAAGAGAGAGAGAGTTTCCACACTGCTCACTTTTGGAATCCTCCCCAGGTCAGACTGAACGATAAACTGCTCAGCTCAGCTAGCTGGAGAGCTGACCACTCCCTTTCCTTTATATAGGTTACTTCTAAAACATGACCACTTTGGCCTGAAGTCTCATCTGTTTACATATAAATCCTTTTCTAAAAATTGTTTCCATCTCTGTACCAAACCAGACCGATCGGAACCCAGCCCAGTTTATTACCTCTCTGAAAAAAATCAAGAAAGAGTCTCCTTGAGCCAAGGAATAGCTTTCAGAAAGAAAGGGATTAGCTTTGTGACACTATGTATTTGTGACACTATGTATTTGTGACACTATGTATTTGTCCCAATGCTTTTTAAATGTTGTTACTGTACCCATCCCAACCACTTCCACTGGCAGCTCATTCCATATGCGTACCACTCTCTGTGTTGCCCCTCAGGTTCCCTTTTAGTCTTTCCCCTCTAACCTTAAACTGACGCCCTCCAGTCCTCAATTCCCCAACCCTGGGAAAAAGGCTGAGTGCATTCACCCTATCCAGGCCTCTGATGATCTTATACACCTCTATAAGGTCCCCCCTCAGTCTCCTACACACTAAAGAAAAACGTCCTGGCTTGACCAACCACTCCCTATGACTCAGACTCTTGAGTCCAGGCAACACTCTTGTAAATTTCTTCTGCACTCTTTCCAGTTTAATAACATCCTCCCTATAGCAAGGTGACCAAAACTGAACACAATACTCCAAGTGCAGCCTCACCAATGTCCTGTACAACTGCAACATAACTTCCCAACTTCTATACTCAATGCCCTGACTGATGAAGGCCAATGTGCCAAAAGCCTTCTTCACTGCCCTGTCTACCTGGGACTCCACTTTCAGAGAACCGTGCACCTGAGTTCCAAGGTCCCTCTGTCCCACTACACTCCTTAAGGCCCAAACATTCACCATGAAACCCCTACCTTGATTTAACTTTCCAAACTGCAAAACATCCCTTTTGTTAGATTAGATTCTCTACAGCGTGGAAACAGGCCCTTCAGTCCAATAAATCCATACTATCCCACAGAAGAACAATCCACCCCAGACCCATTCCCCTCTGACTAATGGACTTAACACGATGGGCCAATTCACCCTGACCTGCGCATCTTTTTAGAATGTGGGAGGAAGCCCACACAGACACAGACAGTTGCCCGAGTCTGGAATCAAAGCCGGGTCCCTGGTGCTGTGAGGCAGCAGTGCTAACCACTGAGCCACCGTGCCGCCCCACCTGAGTGGGCTGTGCTTTGTGTGCGGTCTCTGATTATTGTTGTTGGAAGCTGCACTGTTAGCTAGTCTTAATAACTCCAAGGTTTGGGCTGATGTTTTGGGGATACTGCTGGAAATCTGTTCACTGCAGCTGGTGGAATTTTAATTCAATCAACTCCAATGGAAAGCTAATAGTGATTATCACTAAAGCTACACTGTGCTGCTGTTGTTCAGAGAGGGAAATCTGCTGTCCTTACCCAGTCCGGCCTACATGTGACTCCAGACCCACGGCAAAGAGCTTGACTCTGAAGTCGCCCTTGCAAGTTCAAGGTCAGTTAAAGATAGGTGCTGGTTGAGCCAGTGACACCTACATCCCCAGAATAAGTGTTTGAAAATAACTTCAATCACCCAGTCTTTCCTTTCCCACTCCTGGGTTGGATTGAACTCACCTGGTTTGAGGTGGGCAAAGGGGATTTCTCCAGTCAGCAGCTCCCAGAGACACAGGGCATAACTGAACACATCGGCTTTGATGGTGTAACGGGTACACTGGGTGAATACTTCCGGAGCCATCCAGCGCAGGTTCTGTTCGGGAGACACACACACACACACACACACAGACACACACACACACACACACACAAACACACACACACACAAACACACACACACACAAACACACACACACACACACACACACAAACACACACACACTCCGTCAGAGTTCGCCAGAGACAGCAACAGTTTTAACATAAAACTTCCTTCATCTCAATCCCCCACTAAATTCCCCAAACAGGACATTTTCCCACCTGTCATATTTTAAGAGTTAGTAAATGGAAGTATCTATGTTTTTTAAAACAATAGTGATGTCTTCTCAATGCACCTAAGGCTTGACTCCACGTTTGTATATTGCTTCCAGCAGAATCCAGGATATCAATCATCCATTATTTGAGAATTCATGTTCCTTCTGTGATGGTTTACCATACATCAATGATCTATAAACAAAGGCTGCAGACAGAGCTAATGAAAACTGACCAACTGTACAAACTGTACACACGTGTCCCAGAGCTTAAACAGAGGATGGAGCTGCCTCCACTAATGAACACCAGAGACCACAACAGAGAGGGGGTGTAGGGGCTGGTGGAGGTTACAGAGATAGGGAGGGGATGTAGAGGCTGGAGGGGGTTACAGAGATAGGGAGGGGATGTAGAGGCTGGAGGGGGTTACAGAGATAGGGAGGGGTGTAGGGGCTGGAGGGGGTTACAGAGATAGGGAGGGGATGTAGAGGCTGGAGGGGGTTACAGAGATAGGGAGGGGGTGTAGGGGCTGGAGGAGGTGATGTAGTTAGGGAGGAGCAGAGAAATGGAAGGTTTTGAAGGTTTTTAATTTACCCCTGGCTGCTTTGTCATGTTGTCTTCATCCATTGACAAAAGGAATCTGGATTCTAAAAATACAGGTAGCCTTTCAGCAGGTTCATTACAGACATGAATTCACAGATATAATGATCAAGCAGTAAACAGAGATGAGAGTTTATCCATTACACAGGTAGGTTTCATACATTTATACTCCCTCTATGTGTGTCATTCCAAGATGCACTGCAGAAAATCAGCGGCACCTTCCAAATCCATGGCCACTGCCACCCTGAAGGACAATGGCAGCAGATACATGGGAACACCACTCCCTGCATGTTGCCCTCCAAGGCACTCACTATCCTGACTTGGAAATATTTTGCCTTTCTTTCACTGTCACTGGGTCATAGCCCTAGAATTCCCTGTGTAAGGACACTGTGAATTCCCCTGTGCACCATGGTCTGCAGTGGTTCAGGAAGACAGCTCTTCATCACCCGGGAACAGGGATTGGCCAAGCCAACAACCTCCACAGCCCATGATTAAATAACTTAAATTATATTGACCCACAGCTTCCTTCTGACTCAATCCCAGATAGTTATGTGGCTCGAAGATTGCACAATGTGAGTAAAATATTCTCAATAATCCAATATCCTGCAGCGTCTACATCAGCGCAGCCAATTTAACAGTTTTACTAAAACTCTAACCCCAGACAAGGTCCTTGAGGAATCTAAATGAAACAAGGAATTAGGAAGGTTAAAGGTGGCCATAAAATGCCTTTGGCAAGTAGGATTAAGGAGAAAACACAAGCAGGTTATAGGTATATTAGAAGCAAGAAAGTAACGAGGGAAAGGGTAGGTCCACTCAAGGACAAAGGAGGGAATTGATGTGTGGAAATACAAGAAGTGGGTGAGGTCCTTAATGGGTACTTCACATGGAAACTCACCAAGGAGAGGGCCATGGATGATGGTGAGAGTGGGCAGGGGGATGTTGATATTCTACGGCATGTCAATATTGACAAGGAGGAAATGTTGGGTGTTTTATAAAACATAGCTAAGTCCCCAGGGCCTGATGGGATCTATCCCAGATTACTGAAGGAAACAAAGGTGATGATTGATGAAGCATTGACAGAGGTCTTTGGATCCTCTTTTGCCACAGGTGAGTCCCCAGAGACTGGAGAAAAGTGAGTGTGGTTCCTTTGTTTAAGAAATCCTGGATAATCCTGGAAATTCTGGGCCGGTGAGCTTTAAATCTGTAGTTGGGAAATTATTGGAGAAGAATTTTAGGAACAGGATTTACCTGCATTTGGAAAAGAATGGATTTATTCGGGATAATCAGTGCGGCTTTATATGGGGGAGGCCTTGCCTCACAAACCTGATTGTGGAAGTGACGAAGATAATTGATGAGGGTAAGATGTTGTCTCCAGTGAAGTATTTGATAAGATCTCTCATGGTAGGCTTCGCCAGGAGATTAAGGCACATGGGATCCACAGTGAGTTGGCAAGATGGGTACAAAATTGGATTGGTCATAGGATTCAGAGGGAGGTGGGGAGGCGTGTTTTTCTGACTAGATGTCTAGGGCCTGTGGTGTTTTGCAAGAATCAGTGTAATAGACTGATAGAGACACCCAGCACATAAATAAAACCTTCAGTCCAACTCAGTGCTGGGACCTCTTTTGTTTGTGATAACTGTCAATGAGTTGGATGAAAATGTAGGTTTGATTAGTAGGTTTGCAGAAGATACAAAAATTGATGGAGTTGTGGGTAGTGAAGAAGGTTATCAAAGGATACAGTAAGATACAGATCAGTTGCAAAGATAGGCAGAGAAATGGCAGATGGAATTTATTCCAGGCAAGTGTGAGGTGATACATTTTGGGAGGACAAATGCACACAGTAAAGGGATACAGTAAATGGCAGGACCCTTAGGAGCATCGATGTACAGAGAGATCTTAGGGTGCAACTCCATAGCTCCCTGAAAGTGGCAACGCAAGAGGATACAGTGGTCAAGAAGGCATTTGGCATGCTGGCCTTCATTGGTCAGGGCATTGAGTATAAATGTTAGTAAGTCACATTGCAGCTGTATTCGACTTTAGTTATGTAATATTTGGAGGATTGTGTGTAGTTCTGGTCCCCACATTTTTGGAAGGATGTTGAGGCTTTGGAGAGGATGTTAAAGAGGTTTACCAGGATATGGCGTGGATTGGAAGGTATTAACTACAAGGAGAGATTGGTCAAATGTGGATTGTCTTCTCTAGAGTGTCAGATGCTGAGAGGCGGTCTGATGTACATAAACTAATGGGAGGCATGGATAGGGTGGCTAGTCAGAGTCTTCTACCCAGGGTGGAAAGGTCAAATACTAGAGGGCACAGGTTTACGGTGAGAGGGGAAAGTTTAGAGGAGATATAGGAGGCAAGTTTTTTCCACAGAAGGTGATAGGTGCCTGGAAAGTACTGCCAGGGGAGATGTGAGAAGCTGATATGATAACAACATTTAAGGGTATTTAGACAGACATGCAAACAGGCAGGAAATAGAGGGATACAGACCTTGTACAATGGGATTTGTTCAGAATGAGATTGTGGTGGGGTGAAGGGCATGTTCCTGCGCTGTACTGTACAATGTTCAATATATCCAAACTCTCGAGCTTCTGTTTGTTAGCTAACCCTGAATCCTTGCTGATAAACTACCTCCACTACCATGAGCTTAACGTTTGGTATCACATCAAACACCTTCTGAAAATCCAACTATATTACATCCACTGCTTCCCCTGTATTTATCCTGCTTGCTAGCTCTTCAATGACTTTTGGTAACAGTCAGGATATCCCCTTCATGAAGCCATGCTACCTCTGCTTGGACATACTCTGCATTTCTAAATGCTCTGCTCTCATTTCCTTTATAACAGACTAGCATTTTCCCAATGATATGTTAAGCTAATTGTTACTTACTTTTAGCACCTTCTTTTATTAAATAAACATGTTACATTGGCAAGTTTCCAAACCACTGGGGGTATGTCGGGGTGAATTATAATGAGATTTTCCTTTGATTCATTCCTCCATGGAATGTGGACAGCGTTGACAGGGCTAATGTTTCCTTGCCACCTGAACTTTCCCTTGAGCTGAGCAGCTTGCAGGGTCAGTTCAGAGGGCAGTACAAATCCACACATTGCTGTCGATGTGGAGTCACAGACCAGGTAAAGACAGCAGGTTTCCTCCTTTACTGGGAACAAGAGGCTGATATAACAAATTACAATCATCGCAAATGATGATGGTTTCATGGTCATGTGCCATTGGCAAAGTGATGGCTTAGTGGTATTAACATTAGACTATTACTCCAGAGACTCTGGTCATGTTCTGGGGATTGGAGTTCAAATCCCACTATGGCAAATGATGGAATTTGAATCCAATGAAAATTGGGAATTAAGAGTCTATGGAGGAGCACTTTGCTGATTGTTGTAAAAACCCATCTGGATGACTTTCTCTTCAGGAAGAGAAACTGATCTGAACTAAATGTGACTCCAAACCCACTGTAATGGGGTTGACCCTCAGCTGCTGAGTGTAGTGTAATGGTCCTGCAGGCTGTGACAGTGTAACAACTGCTAGAAAGGAAACAGGAATGAAAACAGAAGACTCTGATAGGCTGAAAATGTGTTGCTGGTTAAAGCACAGCAGGTTAGGCAGCATCCAAGGAACAGGAAATTCGACGTTTCGGCCAGAGCCCTTCATCAGGAAACGTCGAATTTCCTGTTCCTTGGATGCTGCCTAACCTGCTGTGCTTTAACCAGCAACACATTTTCAGCTGTGATCTCCAGCATCTGCAGACCTCACTTTTGACTCCGATAGACTGCAATGGTTCAAGAAGGTAACACATTACCACCTTATCAAGGGCAACTAGGGACAGGGAAATGTTGGCCCAGCCAATGACACCCACGTCCCATGGGTGACTAATTAAAACAAACGTACTCTAGTTTCAGATTTATCGATTGAATTTAACTCCCTCACCTGTCGAGGCAGGATTTCAACCCACGACTCCAGAGAAATAGCCAACCCGGTGACATGCCCACTATGTCAAAGTCACACAGAAGATGGCTGTAACAAGGAATATGGCATCGGAGCCATTTTCAGGTCTAATTTCTATGTTGAAAAGTCTCTGCTTGGTTCAATAATGTCTTTTTGATAAGACACAGCCTCAGCCTAACTTTAAATGTAAGCCGAAAACTATTCTATCCCTAATCCGAAACTGAAAATGTGTTGCTGGAAAAGCGCAGCCCGAAACATTGATTCTCCTGCTCCTTGGATGCTGCCTGACCTGCTGTGCTTTTCCAGCAACACATTTTCAGCTCTGATCTCCAGCATCTGCAGTCCTCACTTTCTCCTAACCCTATTTCTAACCCAATCCTGAACCCTAACCCTATCCCTAACCCTATCCCTAATCCTAAACCTATCCCTAACTCTATCCCTAACCCTATCACCCTAATTGTTTCCCTAACTCTATCCCTAACCTGACCCCTAACCCTAACCCTAAGCCTGTCACAGTCAAATTCTTAAATACAAAATGCAAACCTCCAAAATCAGCTACCACGGCATGGCCATCTTCGTACAGTAGGATGTTATGGCTGTGAGACACAAGAAAAAAGACAAACATGTTTTTATGCAGAGATTGTTAAGTAAGAATCATCAATTTGATAGATAGAGCACCCAGTGCCCCATAAATATAAATATCTTACATACATTTTAGCATTTAAAACCTCTGCTAATCTTAAAGACCTCAATCAGGTCATCCTGACCTTTCTCTTTTCTCGATCCGTTATGTTTGAAACTGTAAGTCCTCAGTTCTGATGTTATCCTTGTTAATCCTCTTCGGTGTCTCTATATGCTCCTTCTAATATGGAGACTCAAACTGTTCCTTCTCTAACCACATGGTTTAATATGACATTATAAGACCATAAGGTCAGTAAGGGTTAGGAGCATAAGTAGGCCGTTGAGCCCATTCAGTCCGCTCTGATATTCAGTGAGATCAGGACTGACCTGATAATCCTCCCCTCCACTTTCCTGCCATTTCCCCATAACCCTGAGTCTCTTCCTGATTAAACATCTCTCTCTCTCTCAGCCTTGAATATAGTTAATGACCCAGCATCGACAGCCCTCTGCAGTGAAGTATTTAACAGATTCACTGCCCTCTGAGAGAAACATTTGGGTTTATAAATTTGAGTTTGAGACAGACTGGCTGAGGGGAAGACAAAATTAAAAACTATCCTCGGACTTTGACTTCAAAGGAACACTATTCATTTTGCATTAGCATTAACTACAGCTATACATGCTAGTCATATCAGGCAATAACGTTACATGGCATTGGTCAGAACTAATTTACCTTCTTCGGGTGTACTCACAAGAGGCTGTCTCATTCTAGAGTGTTCAAATGCTGATCACACTATGCTATTTATACCCAGTGATGTGCAACTCCATGATATCATCACACGCTTAATCCAGGGTCCCAAGGCCCATATACAACACTCAGTATGCTGCAGAAAGATTCTAATCAAGGCTCCATTCAAGCTCAGAGTCGGGAGTGTGGTGCTGGAAAAGCGCAGCAGGTCAGACAACATCTGAGGAGCAGGAGAATTGACATTTCGGGCATGAGCCCTTTATCAGGAATGTCCAAAATGTCGATTCTCTTGCTCCTCGGATGCTGCCTGACCTGCTGACCTGCACCACACTCTTGACTCTATTCTCCAACATCTCCCTTTCCCCTACATTCAAGCCAAACATATCATATCTACTTTTCTATTCTCTCGGTTTGGAAGTGATCCCTGGTGCTGTTTGTATTACGTGCCAGTTCCTCTCGTGCTGAGTGCTCATGAACACTTGGATTAGAAACAGGAGTTGGCCTTAAGCATGATTTAATAAGATCATGCTTATCTAATTGTGGCTTCACACAATCCACACTCCTGCCTATCCCCAACAAACTTTGGCTCTGCAGTGAGTCAACAATCTACATACCTCGGCCTTCAATGTATTTAATGATGCAGTCTCCACAGCTCTCATAGGGACAGATTTTCAACATCTCATGACCTCCTCATCTTGGTATTGAATGGAAGCCCTTAAGTTTAAGCTATGCCCCTTCTGCACCCCTCAATCCTCCTGTTCCTCTACTCCAATTCGGCTCCTACACTGCATCTCGTATGTGACCTCCTTACCCTTCCTGCTCATGCACCAGCGCACAATCTCCGACACTGAAATTCATTCACCAATTACACACCTATTCTGCAAGTTTACTCATGCCAGCATTAAGATGTGGGACAATTCTGGGCTTTGCAAACAAGGCTGAGGGCAGGATTCAAGTGATCCCAGGGCAGACGAAACACTCTCCCCAGACCCAGAGGCCTAGCTTAGCGTACCTGTTGAGATCTCGGTGTATGATTGGTTGAGTCAGGTTGTGAAGATATTCCATACCTTTGGCCACATCAATAGCGATCATTAATTTGGATTGTAGATCGATGATTCTGTGGATCAAATGGCAATATAACAAGGACAACTGGAAGATGCAAATAATCACTTGTGTCTTCAACATTCTGAAGTGCTTCATGGGAACATAGTCAATCAAAGGTGTGACGCATAACATAGAACATTCCAGCACAGTACAGGCCCTTCAGCCCTCAGTGTTGTGCCGACCTGTGAAACCAATCTGAAGCCTATCTAACCTACACTATTCCATTATCATCCATATGTTTATCCAATGATCTCACGATAAAAGGCTCTCTGATAATCCACTGATTATCTTATATATCTCTATTAAGTCACCTCTCAACCTTCTTCTCTTTAATGAAAACAGCATCAAGTCCCTCATCCTTTCCTCGTAAGACCTTCCCTCCATACCAGGCAACATCCTGGTAAATTCTCTCTGAACCATTTCCAAAGCTTCCCCATCCTTCCTATAATGCGGTGACCAGAACTGTACACAATACTCCAAGTGCAGCTGCACCAGAGTTTTGTACAGCTGCAGCGTAACCTCATGGCTCCAAAACTCAATCCCTCTCCCAATAAAAGCTAATAAGGAGGCATAAGGACAGCTGAGCAAAAGCTCGATCAATGAGAGCAGTTATAAGAATGTCTCAAAGGAGGAGAATTAGAGGTTGAAGAGTGAACACGTTTATAGAATTAATATGGCATAGAATGAGACCATTCATCCCATCGTGCAAGCTCTGTTACCCAACACCAGTCTCCTGCCTTCTCCCCACATCCTTGCACACTATTACTGTCCAAAAACATAGCCAATTCCCTCTTGAATGTCTCAGTTGAACTTAGCTCCACCTTATTTCCCGGCAACACATTACATACGTTAGGGAGGGAATTGCAGAGCTTTGGGCTCAGATTGACACAGCACAGCTGCCGGTGGTCTGAGTGATGAAGGTCTGGGATGTGTGAGAAGCCAGAACAGGAGACGCCCTGAGATCACAAACTGATGTAAAGCTGGAGGAAATTAGAAAGAAAGGGAGAGGTGAGGAGAAGGAAGGAATTGAAAGCAAGGATGAACAGTTTAAAATTGAAATGAACTGACAGCCGATGTAGATCACTGAGTACAATGATGATGGTTGAACAATGCTCAAAGCAAGTTAGGATGGTGTCAGAGTTTCAGGTTGTCTTGAGGTATATGGAGGTTGAAAGATGAGAGATACACCATAATCCAGCACTGGATTAAAAGCAGAAATTGCTGGAGAAACTCTGCAGGTGTGGCAGTATCTGCGGGGAGAAAGCAGAGTCAATGTTTCAGGCCCAGTGATGCTTCTTCGCAATTCCTTCAGTTAATTTTGTTTTCTCTCCATAGGTGCTGCCAGACTTCATGAGTTTCTCCAGCAATTTCTGTTTTTCCTTCAGATTGCCAGCATTTTTATTTGTTTTGTCAGAATATTTGAACGATTGACTGTAGAAATAAGAAAGGTGAGTGCCTCAAAAGCAGTGAAAACATCAACCATTTGGCCAAAACCTAAGCAATGATAATAAAAAGCTACAAGGCATTGGGCAGGGTTTTCAGGTTCAATCATGGTGGACAATGGTTAAAAGTAAAATTTTCTTGGCTTTATCACATCTCAAATACCACACGACTTCCCACACGAGGTGTAGCGGAGCAATGTGACCACAAACAGCAGGTCGCCAAGTGAACCCGACTGAAGGTGTGTTTGTCAGATTTGCTCTAGTTCCCTCCAGGTCGTGCTCCTGGGGAGCGTCCAGCTGCCCCCTGCTGGTCACCTGGGCAAGGCCCTAACACTCGGATAGAAACTGGTGGGAGGTGTCCCAAAGCCAACACGAAAATACTGTCACCTGATAGTGAAAGCTCAAGGCATCCTTGGTTTTGTAAATTGAAACATTAAACCTGAAAAGCAATATGTCACACTAAACTTTTAATATTCACTAATTCATCCCAGTTGCTTTTATTCCTTTGTGGAATGTGGAGATTGCTGGATAGGCCACCCTTTACTGACCACCCTTAAGTAAAAAGTGAGGTCTGCAGATGCTGGAGATCAGAGTTGAAAATGTGTTGCTGGTTAAAGCGCAGCAGGTCAGGCAGCATCCAAGGAACAGGAAATTCGACGTTTCGGGCATAAGCCCTTCATCAGGAATGAGGAAAGTGTGTCTAGCAGGCTAAGATAAAAGGTAGGGAGGAGGGACTTGGGGGAGGGGCGATGGAGATGTGATAGATGGAAGGAGGTCAAGGTGAGGGTGATAGGCCGGAGTGGGGTGGGGGCGGAGAGGTCAGGAAGAAGATTGCAGGTTAGGAGGGCGGTGCTGAGTTTGAGGGAATTGACTGAGACAAGGTGGGGGGAGGGGAAATGAGGAAACTGGAGAAATCTGAATTCATACCTTGTCTTTGGAGGGTTCCCAGGCGGAAGATGAGGGGCTCTTCCTCCAACTGTCGTGTTATTATGTTCTGGCGATGGAGGAGTCCAAGGACCAGCATGTCCTTGGTGGAGTGGGAGGGGGAGTTAAAGTGTTGAGCCACGGGGTGGTTGGGTTGGTTGGTCCGGGCGTCCCAGAGGTGTTCTCTGAAACGTTCCGCAAGTAGGCGGCCCGTCTCCCCAATGTAGAGGAGGCCACATCGGGTGCAGCGGATGCAATAGATGATGTGTGTGGAGGTGCAGGTAAATTTGTGGCGGATATGGAAGGATCCCTTGGGGCTTTGGAGAGAGGTAAGGGTGGAGGTGTGGGTGCAAGTTTTGTATTTCCTGCGGTTGGTGGGAAGGTGCTGGGAGTGGAGGTTGGGTTGGTGGGGCGTGTGGACCTGACGAGGGAGTCGCGGAGGGAGTGGTCTTTTTGGAATGCTGATAGGGGAGGGGAGGGGAGGGAAATATTAGATTAGATTAGATTAGATTACTTACAGTGTGGAAACAGGCCCTTCGGCCCAACAAGTCCACACCGACCCGCCGAAGCGCAACCCACCCGTACCCCTACATATACCCCATACCTCACACTACGGGCAATTTAGCATGGCCAATTCACCTGACCCGCACATCTTTGGACTGTGGGAGGAAACCAGAGCACCCGGAGGAAACCCATGCAGACACGGGGAGAACATGCAAACTCCACACAGCCAGTCGCCTGAGGCGGGAATTGAACCCAGGTCCCTGGTGTTGTGAGGCAGCAGTGCTAACCACTGTGCCACCGTGCTGCCCCAAACGTCCCTGGTGGTGGGGTCCGTTTGGAGGTGGCGGAAATGACGGCGGATGATACGCTGTGTACGGAGGTTGGTGGGGTGGTAGGTGACAACCAGTGGGGTTCTGTCTTGGTGGCGGTTGGAGGAGCGGGGCTCAAGGGCGGAGGAGCGGGAAGTGGAGGAGATGCGGTGGAGGGCATCGTCGATCACGTCTAGGGGGAATCTGCGGTCTTTGAAGAAGGAGGCCATCTGGGCTGTACGATATTGGAACTGGTCCTCCTAGGAGCAGATGCGGCGGAGACGAAGGGATTGGGAATATTATGCGGCGGAGATGAA
Organism: Hemiscyllium ocellatum; assembly: GCF_020745735.1. NCBI lineage: Eukaryota > Metazoa > Chordata > Chondrichthyes > Orectolobiformes > Hemiscylliidae > Hemiscyllium > Hemiscyllium ocellatum. The sequence goes on along the minus strand of NC_083409.1, from coordinate 114,404,417 downwards.
AGAATTGGGAATATATCTTCACGATGGACACCACCCACGCCCTCCACCTCCTCCCTGATTTTCGCTTCCCCGGTCCCCAACGCCTTATCTTCACGATGGACATCCAGTCCCTGTACAACTCCATCCCCCATCACGAAGGACTTAAAGCCCTCCGCTTCTTCCTTTCCCGCCGCACCAACCAGTACCCTTCCACTGACACCCTCCTTCGACTGACTGAACTGGTCCTCACCCTGAATAACTTCTCTTTCCAATCCTCCCACTTCCTCCAAACTAAAGGAGTTGCCATGGGCACCCGCATGGGCCCCAGCTATGCCTGCCTCTTCGTAGGATATGTGGAACAGTCCATCTTCCGCAGCTACACTGGCACCACCCCCCACCTTTTCCTCCGCTACATCGATGACTGTATCGGCGCTGCCTCGTGCTCACACGGGGAGGTTGAACAGTTCATCAACTTTACCAACACCTTCCACCCTGACCTCAAATTCACCTGGACCGTCTCAGACTCCTCCCTCCCCTTCCTAGACCTTTCCATTTCTATCTCGGGCGACCGAATCAACACAGACATCTACTATAAACCGTCTGACTCCCACAGCTACCTAGACTACACCTCCTCCCACCCTGCCCCCTGTAACAACGCCATCCCATATTCCCAATTCCTTCGTCTCTGCTGCATCTGCTCCCAGGAGGACCAGTTCCAATACCGTACAGCCCAGATGGCATCCTTCAAAGACCGCAGATTCCCCCCAGACGTGATCGACGATGCCCTCCACCGCATCTCCTCCACTTCCCGCTCCTCCGCCCTTGAGCCCCACCCCTACAACCGCCACCAGGACAGAACCCCACTGGTTCTCACCTACCACCCCACCAACCTCCGTACACAACGTATCATCCGCCGTCATTTCCGCCACCTCCAAACGGACCCACCACCAGGGACATATTTCCCTCCCCTCCCCTATCAGCGTTCCGAAAAGACCACTCCCTCCGCGACTCCCTTGTCAGGTCCACACCCCCCACCAACCCAACCTCCACTCCCAGCACCTTCCCCTGCAACCACAAGAAATGCAAAACTTGCACCCACACCTCCTCTCTTACCTCTCTCCAAGGCCCCAAGGGGTCCTTCCATATCCGCCACAAATTCACCTGCACCTCCACACACATCATCTATTGCATCCGCTGCACCCGATGTGGCCTCCTCTATATTGGGGAGATGGGCCACCTCCTTCGGAATGCTTCAGGGAACACCTCTGGGACCCCGGACCAACCAACCCAACCACCCCGTGGCTCAACACTTTAACTCCCCCTCCCACTCCACCGAAGACATGCAGGTCCTTGGACTCCTCCATCGCCAGCACATCACAACACGACAGTTGGAGGAAGAGCCCCTCATCTTCCACCTGGGAACCCTCCAACCACAAGGGATGAACTCAGATTTCTCCAGTTTCCTCATTTCCTCTCCCCCCACCTTGTCTCAGTCGATTCCCTCAGACTCAGCACCGCCCTCCTAACCTGCAATCTTCTTCCTAACCTCTCCGCCCCCACCCCACTCCGGCCTATCACCCTCACCTTGACCTCCTTCCACCTATCACATCTCCATCGCCCCTCCCCCAAGTCCCTCCTCCCTACCTTTTATCTTAGCCTGCTGGACACACTTTCCTCATTCCTGATGAAGGGCTTATGCCCGAAACGTCGAATTTCCTGTTCCTTGGATGCTGCCTGACCTGCTGCGCTTTAACCAGCAACACATTTTCAGCTCTGACCATCCTTAACTTGGAGAAGGTGCAGAGGAGATTCACCAGAGTTGAGAAACGTCAGTTAGGTGGACAGATTGGAGAAACTAATGGGAGATTCAAAACAGATTGTCGGAAGTAGTGATGTGTTTTGAAAGAATAAATAAACAGAAACTCTTTCCAGTGTCACGTGGAAGTTGTATTTTGTGAGATGCTTTGAAATGTCTCCTTAAATTCAAAGTGAAGGAGGAGACTTGAGAGGATGATTGAATACAGAAAGAGGGGATGGTTCGAATTGGTTTTAATTTTCCACAACTTGTTGGATTCTGAAGAGGTACTGGAGAATTGGGAAACTGTTAATGTGACACCTCTATTTAAAAAGGGAAGGAGATAAAAAGCAGAGAGTAGTAAGGGTATGGAATGCTTTGCCTGCAACGGTAGTAGAATCGCCAACTTTAAGTACATTTAAGTCGTCATTGGACAGGCATATGGATGGACATGGAATTGTGTCGGTGGGATGGGCTTCAGATTGGTATGACAGGTCGGTGCAACATCGAGGGCCGAAGGGCCTGTACTGCGCTGTAATGTTCTATGTTCTATGTAACTATAGGCCAATTAGCCTAATATCTATTGTTGGAGAAGTATTGGAATCAATTATTAAGGAAATAATAGCAGAACATTTGGAAAATTCTTATCTAACAAACTCAGTCAGCACGGCTTCATGAAAGGGAAATCATGCCTGAGTAATTTATTAGAGTTTTTTGAGGAAGTCTCAACCAGAATAGATAGAGGGGAACCTGTAGACATGACGTATTTATTCTTCCAGAAGTCATTTGACAAGGTACATCTCAGAAGGTCACAAAAGGTAAGAGAACACAGTGATGGAGGTAGTACATTGGCATGAATATGGAATTAACTCTGGGACAGGAAACACGAGTGGGGATAAGGGGGCCATTTTCAGAGTGGTGACCCGTGACCAATGGGCTTCCATAGGGATCAGTGCTGGTACCCCAACTGTTAACAATATACATTAATGACTAGGAGGAAGGAAGGGAATATACTGCAGCTACATCAGGCATGTGCCATAAAACCAGGTGGAATGGAAGGTTGTGAGAGGAATACAAACAGTTTACAGACATGATTTGGAGATGCTGGTGTTGGACTGGGGTGTACAAAGTTACAAATCACACAACACCAGGTTATAGTCCAACAGGTTTAATTGGAAGCACACTAGCTTTCTGAGCGACGCTCCTTCATCAGGTGATAGTGGAGGGCTCGATCGTAACACAGAATTTATAGCAAAAATTTACAGTGTGATGTAACTGAAATTATACATTGAAAAATTGATTGTCTGTTAAGCGTTTCATCTGTTAGAATACAGTGATAGTTTCACTTCTTTCATGTGTAAATCACAAAACTTTTTTTTCAAGTTGCATCCTCGGGTTAGCTGTTAACAATGGTGATAGCTAGACAATATGTTGAAGGTGTTGGCCCCCTGTGTTCTCTGTCTATGCCATGATGTTTAGATTGATTCTAATCTAAAAAGTGAGATAACAGAGTTTTACATAAATTCATGCAGTTTTTGAGCTCAGAGTTCTACATGAATGTATGCAGTGTTTGAGCAAAGTGCAATGTAACTCTGCAAGTACAAATTCACCCCACAAAATATATGTGTGCATGTGGGTCTTTGTCTGTGTGTGTCTGTCTGTCTGGGGTGGGGGTTGTGAGTGTGAGAAAGTGTGTGTATGTGTGTGTAGTGAGTGCAGAGTGTCTTAAGTCTGTAAGGGGATGCATGTGTGAGTGTGGGAGTAGACAACATTATCACTGGGGGGAAGTCTATTGTCAACTTATCGGACCACACCCTTCGGACTGGGAGAGACTGAAGTCCTGAGCAGGGGTCTCAACGTCTGCCCCACCAACAAAATGGACCCATTGGTTCTGGCAGCAGACACAGGGGAGTTCATCAGACGAATGAGACACCGGGAATTCTTTCAAGTTGCCAGCAGTGATCCCACTGAGCCCACTGATGAACTGGAACAGTCATAGAACATAGAACATAGAACATAGAAAAATACAGCGCAGTACAGGCCCTTCGGCCCTCGATGTTGCAACGACCAAATCCTACCTAACCTACACTAGCCCACTATCCTCCATATGCCTATCCAATGCCCGCTTAAATGACCATAAAGAGGGAGAGTTCACCACTGCTACTGGCAGGGCATTCCATGAACTCACAACCCGCTGCGTAAAGAATCTACCCCTAACATCTGTCCTATACCTACCACCCCTTAATTTAAAGCTGTGTCCCCTAGTAACAGCTGACTCCATTAGTGGTAAAAGGTTCTCAGTGTCTACCCTATCTAAACCCCTAATCATCTTATACACCTCTATCAAATCTCCCCTAAACCTTCTTTTCTCCAATGAGAACAGGCCCAAGTGCCTCAGCCTTTCCTCATACGATCTTCCTACCATTCCAGGCAACATCCTGGTAAACCTCCTCTGCACTTGTTCCAATGCCTCCACATCCTTCCTATAGTATGGCGACCAAAACTGCACACAATACTCCAGATGAGGCCGCACCAGAGTCTTATACAACTACAACATGACCTCAGGACTCCGGAACTCAATTCCTCTACCAATAAAGCCCAGTACACCATATGCCTTCCTCACAGCACTATTTACCTGGGTGGCAACTTTCAGAGATCTGTGTACATGGACACCAAGATCCCTCTGCTCATCCACACTACCAAGCAGCCTACCATTAGCCCAGTAATCCATCTTCTTGTTACTCCTACCAAAGTGAATGACTTCGCACTTAGCTACATTGAATTCCATCTGCCACCTTTCTGCCCAACTCTGCAACTTATCTATATCCCGCTGTAACCTGCCACATCCTTCTTCACTGTCCACAACTCCACCGACCTTTGTGTCATCCGCAAACTTGCTCACCCAGCTTTCAAGCCCCTCCTCTAGATCATTTATAAAGATGACAAACAGCAACGGTCCCAAAACAGATCCCTGTGGTACACCGCTAGTAACTGCACTCCAAGATGAACCTAGTCCATCAACTACTACCCTCTGTCTCCTTCCAGCCAGCCAATTCCTAATCCAAACCTCTAATGCACCCTCAATGCCATACCTCCGTAGTTTTTGCATTAGCCTACCATGGGGTACCTTATCGAACGCCTTGCTAAAATCCATATACACCACATCTACTGCTTTACCCTCATCCACCTCCTTAGTCACCTTCTCAAAGAACTCAATAAGGTTTGTGAGGCACGACCTGCCCTTCACAAAACCATGCTGACTATCCTTGATCACATTATTCCTATCCAGATGTTCATAAATCTTATCCCTTACAATTCTCTCTAAGACTTTGCCCACAACAGAAGTGAGACTCACTGGCCTATAGTTACTCGGGCTGTCCCTACTCCCCTTCTTGAACAAGGGGACCACATTCGCTATCCTCCAGTCTTCTGGTACTATTCCCGTTGACAATGACGACATAAAAATCAAGGCCAATGGCTCTGCTATCTCCTCCCTAGCTTCCCAGAGGATCCTAGGGTAAATGCCATCAGGCCCAGGAAACTTAGGGATCTGTAGAGGAGCGACCAAAGAAGGTGTCAACATGGACCCCACCGGAGGACCACTGCCCTGGGCTTGACGTGTATGCTCAAACCGTCAGGAAATCTACAAATGCCAGATTCATCGGCCGTACCCACAAGGTAGAGCAAAACATCACCCGTTCACAACGCAATGCCATCCAGGCTCTCAAAACCAATCACAACATTGTCATCAAACCAGCAGATAAAGGAGGAGCCATTGTCATTCAGAATAGAACAGATTACTGCAAGGAAGTGTACCGACAACTGAACAACCAGGAACATTACAGGCAACTACCAGCTGATCCAACCAAAGAACATACCCGTGAATTAAACACACTGACCAGAACTTTGGATCCAGTCCTTCAGAGTTCCCTACGCGCCCCCATCCCACGTACTGCTCGTGTAGGTAACTTCTACTGCCTTCCAAAGGTACACAAAGCCAACACACCGGGACGTCCCATCGTGTCGGGCAATGGGACCCTGTGTGAGAATCTCTCCGGCTATGTGGAAGGCATCTTGAAACCTATTGTACAGGGGATCTCCAGCTTCTGTCGCGACACTACGGATTTCTTACAGAAACTCAGCACCCGCGGACCAGTCGAACTGGGAACATTCCTCGTCACAATGGACGTTTCTGCACTCTACACCAGCACCCCCCACAAGGATGGCATCGCGGCAACAGCCTCAGTACTCAACACCAACAACTTCCAATCTCCAAACACCATCCTACAACTCATCCGCTTTATCCTCAATCACAACGTCTTCACCTTTGACAACCAGTTCTTCATCCAGACACACGGAACAGCCATGGGGACCAAGTCTGTACCCCAATATGCCGACATTTTTGTGCACAGGTTCAAACAAGATTTATTCTCTATGCAGGATCTCCAACCAACATTGTACACCAGGTACATTGATGACATTTTCTTCCTCTGGACCCATGGCGAGGAGTCACTGATAAAACTACGCAGTGACATCAACAAGTTTCATCCCACCAAACTCACCATGGACTACTCTCGACTGTCTGTCTCATTCTTGGACACATTTGTCTCCATCAAGGACGGACACCTCAGCACCACACTCTACCGCAAACCCACAGAAAACCTCACAATGCTACACTTCTCCAGCTTCCACCTAAACATATTAAAACAGCCATTCCCTATGGACAAGCCCTACACATACACTGGATCTGCTCAGATGAGGAGGAACGTGACGGACACCTGGAAGTACTCAAGGATGCCCTCACCAGAACGGGGTACGATGCTCAACTCATCGACCGCCAGTTCCGACGTGCCACAGCAAGGAACCGTAATGACCTCCTCAGGAGACAGACACATGCTGCAACTGACAGGGTACCCTTCGTTGTTCAGTATTTCCCAGGAGCTGAAAAATTACGCCATGTTCTTCATGATCTGCGTTATCAATGAGGATGAGCACCTCACCAACACCTTCCCCACACCTCCACTACTTGCCTCTAAACAACCACCAAACCTCAAACAGATCGTTGTTCGTAGCAAACTGCCCGGCTCTCGGGACAACTCCATACAACCCTGTCATGGTGGACGCTGCAAGACGTGTCAGATTGTGGACATAGATACCACCATTACACGTGGGGACACCTCCCACCTTGTACATGGCAGGTACTCATGTGACTCAGCCAACGTTGTCTATCTTATACGTTGCAGGCAAGGATGCCCGGAGGCATGGTACATTGGGGAAACCGAGCAAAGGCTATGACAACGGATGAATGGGCACCACACAACAATCAACAGGCAGGAGGGTTCCCTCCCAGTTGGGGAACACTTCAGTGGTCCAGGACATTCAGCCTCGGACCTTCAGGTGACCATCCTCCAAGGCGGGCTTCGGGACAGGCAGCAGAGGAAAGTGGCCGAGCAGAGGCTGATAGCTAAGTTCGGTACCCATAGGGAGGGCCTCAACCGGGAACTTGGGTTCATGTCACATTACAGGTGATCACCATTGCACTACACACACACACACTCCCACATACACATGGACACAGGTACACAGAGACGCACACACAGACACCCACACACACCCTTATAGACACACACACTCCCACACTCACACATGCACCCCCTTCACAGACTTAAGACACTCTGCACTCACTACACACACACACACGCTCTCACACTCACAATCCCCACCTCAGACAGACAGACAGACACACACACACAGACAGACAAAGACCCACATACACACATATATTGTGTGGGGTGAATTTGTACTTGCAGAGTTACATTGCACTTTGCTCAAACACTGCATACATTCATGTAGAACTCTGAGCTCAAAAACTGCAGGAATTTATGTAAAACTCTGTTATCTCACTTTTTAGATTAGAATCAATCTAAACATCAGGTCATAGACAGAGAACACAGGGGGCCAACACCTTCAACATATTGTCTAGCTATCACCATTGTTAACAGCTAACCCGAGAATGCAACTTGTAAAAAAAGGTTTTGTGATTTACACATGAAAGAAGTGAAACTATCACTGTATTCTAACAGATGAAAGGCTTAATAGGCAATCAATTTTTCAATGTATAATTTCAGTTACATCACTCTGTAAATGTTTGCTATAAATTCTGTGTTACGATCGAGCCCTCCACTATCACCTGATGAAGGAGCGACGCTCCGAAAACTAGTGTGCTTCCAATTAAACCTGTTGGACTATAACCTGGTGTTGTGTGATTTCTAACAGTTTACAGACAGGTTGAGTAAGGTTGAAATAGTTTAACTAAGTGGACAATACAGTGGCACACGGAGTATAATGTGGGAAAATAAGAAGTTGTTCATTTTGGTAGGGAGAATAAAGGTCCAGGATAGTATGTAAATAGAGAAAACCTGCAGAAAGCTGTAATACAAAGGGACTTGGGGAACACAGAGAGCTAGCACCCAGGGGCAGCAGGTGATCAGGAAGGGTCATGGAATGTTGGCCCTTATTTCAGGGGGGTTGAAGTATAAGGATAGGGAAGGCTTGCTGCAACTGTACAAGGTGCTGGGGAGACCACATCAGAATACTGTGAGCAGGTTTGGTCTCCTTATTTAGGAACAATATAATTTCATTGGAAGCAGTTCAGAGAAGGTTCGTTTGGGATGATCCCTGAGATGGAGGGATTGTTTTATGAGCAAAGGTAGGAAAGTGGGTGTGAGGAATGTTGAATCAGCCCCGATCCTATTGAATGGTGGAGCAGGGTCAAGGGGCTGAATGGCCTCCTCTTGTTCCTAATTGTTATGATCTTATGAATTCCTGGTAAACACCTCAGTTTGGAGAAGAGGAAACAAATGTTGAGTTGCAGCACTGTTTAGCTCTGATAGAAGCTGACAGACAGAAGGAAAGCTGCTGAGAAAAGGGGGGAAAGGATTTGCAACTCTCCCAGGAACTTTCATCTTTTCTGTTCTGAAAGAAAATAATGAGGAGCAGAAACAAACCTATCTTTGGACAAAGCAGTTTGACCAGCTCTGACTAAACCAGGAGGAGGGCTCAGAACCTTGTGAATTGAGTCTTGTGAGGAGGCTGTGAAATGTCGGGCAGGTTCCTCCGGGATGAGTTCTGGATCCTCTTTTTGTCATTTATATAAATGATTTGGATGAGAATATAGAAGGCATGATTAATAAGTTTGTGGACAACATCAAAATTGGCAGCGTAGTAGACAGTGAAGAAGGTTTTCTAAGGTTACAAAGGGATCTTGATCAAATGGGTCAATGGGCTGAAAAATGGCAGATGGAGTTCAATCTGAATAAATGCAAGCTATTGCAGATTGGTAAAACAAGGCTAGAGCTTATACAATTAATGGTTGGGCCTTGGGTAGAACAGAGGGATCTAGGGGTGCAGGTGATTAAAAAGGCACTTGGCATGCTTGTCTTTATTGCACAGTCCTTTGAGTATAGGAGTTGGAAAGTCATGTTGAAGTTGTACAGGGCATTGGGAATGCCTTTTCTGGAATACTGTGTAGGATATCATTAAGCTGGAGAGAGCTCAGCAAAGATTTCCCAGGATGTTGCCACGTGGGGAAGGTTTGTGTTCTGAAGAAAGGCTGAAGAGGTTGGAACCTCTTTCACTGGAGTGTAGGTGGTTGACAGGCAACTGATAAAAGTTTCTAAAATAATAAGAGGTCAAGATAGAGTTAATGGTAGTCATCTTTTCCCTAGGATGGGGGATTTCAGGAGGAGGGGGCACATTTTTAAGGTAAGAGAAGAGAGATTTAAAAATGACATACAAGGCAACGTTTTTTACAGAGTGTGATTCACATGTGGAATGGACTTTGTGGGGAAGTGGTGGTTGTGGGTGGATGTGGGTGGATGTGGGTGGATGTGGGTCAACGTGGGTGGATGTGAGTGGATGTGGGTGGATGTGGGTCAACGTGGGTGGATGTGAGTGGATGTGGGTGGATGTGGGTGGATGTGGGTGAATGTGGGTGGATGTGGGTGGATGTGGGTGAATGTGGGTGGATGTGGGTGGATGTGGGTGGATGTGGGTGGATGTGGGTGGATGTGGGTGGATGTGAGTGGATGTGAGTGGATGTGGGTGGATGTGGGTCAATGTGGGTCAATGTGGGTGGATGTGGGTGGATGTGGGTGAATGTGGGTGGATGTGGGTGGATGTGGGTGGATGTGGGTGGATGTGGGTGAATGTGGGTGGATGTGGGTGGATGTGGGTGGATGTGGGTGGATGTGGGTGGATGTGGGTGAATGTGGGTGGATGTGAGTGGATGTGAGTGGATGTGGGTGGATGTGGGTGGATGTGGGTGGATGTGGGTGAATGTGGGTGGATGTGGGTGAATGTGGGTGGATGTGGGTGGTTGTGGGTGGATGTGGGTGGATGTGGGTGAATGTGGGTGGATGTGAGTGGATGTGGGTGGATGTGGGTGGATGTGGGTGGATGTGGGTGGTTGTGGGTGGATGTGGGTGGATGTGGGTGGATGTGGGTGAATGTGGGTGGATGTGAGTGGATGTGGGTGGATGTGGGTGGATGTGGGTCAATGTGGGTGGATGTGGGTGGATGTGGGTGGATGTGGGTCAATGTGGGTGGATGTGGGTGGATGTGGGTGAATGTGGGTGGATGTGGGTGGATGTGGGTGGATGTGGGTCAATGTGGATGGATGTAGGTGGATGTGGGTGGATGTGGGTGGATGTGAGTGGATGTGAGTGGATGTGGGTGGATGTGGGTGGATGTGGATGGATGTAGGTGGATGTAGGTGGATGTGGGTGGATGTGAGTGGATGTGGGTGAATGTCGGTGGATGTGGGAGGATGTGGGTGCAGTTAGAGTGTTTAAAGGCCGTTTGGATCGATACATGAATAGGAATGGCTTGGAAGGATATGATCCAGGAACAGTTGGGTTTACTTTGGGATTATGTTCAGCATGAACTGGTTGGATGGAAGGGCCTGTTTCCGTGCTGTATGGCTCAATGACTGGAAGGATGAGTAGAAGAATTGGTGAAAGATTCTAGGTGTTCTGGGCTGGTCTGGGAGTAAGCTATGAGCCACTGCTGGAGAATGTGGAGTGGTTGTGAGAATAGCCTCCCTTCTTGCAGATAGAGCATTCAGGCTCAGAGTGAAGCATCAGTATGAATTACAATTTCCCTGTTATTAACGTTTTGGTGCATGTTGATTCTTTTCCAAGAATAGTTGTAACTTGCCCTTCAGTTATTTTCACTGGCTTCAGGGAATTCTCTTTTCAAAAGTTATTGCTGTGTCCTGTGAGTGCCACACGCAGCAGGACGGTCTGACAGACACAAGTTGAGGAGAATTAGCAGAAGACCCAGAGGGCCAAGAACATTTCTGACAGCAAGTTGCAAAATGCACAGCCTGGAGGGAGGTAGAAGCAGATTCATTAATAAATTTCAAAAGGAAAATGGATAATATTGGAAAGGGAAACATTCACAGGCATATGGGGAAAGACAGGGAGCAATTGGATAGATAATTTGAAGGGCAGGAACAAGTTAGGGTTAGGGTGAAATTGCCACCTTCTACAAGACAACACCAGGGGGGCATGAGCAAGGAGAGATTTTACCTTTTCTGCTCATGTAACAAGGAGAACAAGGATCCTCCTGAGATGAACTGTGTCACGATGGCAAACTGACTTGGATCATCCAAGCAGGCACCAACAAACTGGATAACACAGGGATGGTTCAGGCGGCAGAGGATGGAAACTTCCCGGCAAAACATATCCACGTCTGATTTGGAGCAAAAGGTGTTGGCTCGATATCTGATTTCAGAGAAAAAACAAGGGATTTTAATTCTTTCACAGGATACGGGTGTCACTGACTGGGCCAGTATTTATCACCTGTCCCTAGTTGCCCCTTGAGAAGGTGGGGGTGAGCTGCCTTCTCGAACCACTGCAGTCCATGTGCTGTAGGTAGACCCACAATGCCCTTAGGGAGGGAATTCCAGGATTTTCACCCAGCAACTGTGAAGGAATGTTGATTTATTTCCAAGTCAGGATGGTGAGTGACTTGGAGGGGAACTTGCAGGGGGTGGTGTTCCCACGTACCCACTGCCCTTGTCCTTCCAGATGGAAGGGGCCGTGGGCTTAGAAGGTGCGGACTGAGCGTCCTTGGGGAGTTGCTGTACAGCATTATTCACAACGCAAGCACCAAAGAGCAACACTCAGTCAATAGCTAAAAATAGTTCATGATATTCACAAAAATAAACATCACTCAGTCCAATTGTTGTGGCTATCAGTCCCTGTTACATAGATTTACTAAAACTCTACTCAAAAAATCCAAATCCAAGATGGAGTGTCAGAGGGTCAATACTGAGGGGGTGCCGCACTGTCAGAGGGTCAGTACTGAGGGAGTGCCGCACTGTCAGAGGGTCAGTACTGCGGGAGTGCTACGCTGTCGGAGGGTCAGTACTGAGGGAGTGCCGCACTGTCAGAGGGTCAGTACTGAGGGAGTGCTGCACTGTCAGAGGGTCAGTACTGAGGGAGTGCTGCACTGTCAGAGGGTCAGTACTGAGGGAGTGCTACGCTGTCGGAGGGTCAGTACTGAGGGAGTGCTGCGCTGTCAGAGGGTCAGTACTGAGGGAGTGCTGCACTGTCAGAGGGTCAGTACTGAGGGAGTGCTGCACTGTCAGAGGGTCAGTACTGAGGGAGTGCTACGCTGTCGGAGGGTCAGTACTGAGGGAGTGCCACACTGTCAGAGGGTCAGTACTTAGGAAGTGCCGCATTGTCAGAGGGTCAGTCTGTCCTATGTAGTGTTTTGTGCAGTCCTTGCATGGGATTTTGTACACTACGTTGGTTTTGCTCATGCTGGGTATTGGGTCCTTTGTCCTGGTGAGTTGTTGTCTGAGAGTGGCTGTTGGTTTGTGTGCTGTTATGAGTCCTAGTGGTCGCAGTAGTCTGGCTGTCAGTTCAGAAATGCTCTTGATGTATGGTAGTGTGGCTAGTCCTTTGGGTTGTAGCATGTCCTCATTTCGTTGTCTTTCCATTATGCATCTGTTGATGAAATTGCTGGGGTATCCGTTTTTAGCTCCTTAGTAGCCACACACTCAGATGACAAACAACATGAATTCGACTGGGACAACACTACTATTATAGGACAAGCCAAACAGATAACAGCCAGGGAATTCCTAGAGGCATGGCACTCATCCACAGATTCAATCAATAAGCACATCGACCTGGACCCAATATACCGACCACTGCAACGGACAGCTGGAACTGACAACCGGAAGTGGCAGATTCAAACCACTACAAATGCCGGAGGAAAGATCACAGAAGCGCTTCACAGGAGGATCCCAAGCACTGAGGATGTCACCTAGACAGGGGAGGAAACGTCTGCAACACAAATTCCCAGCTCGGCGAACAGAACCACAACAACGAGCGCCCGAGTTACAAATCTTCTCACAAACTATGAGGTGCTAACCTGGTGAAGCCACCACACAGGACTACTTCCAAACAGCATAACCAGCCAGTGATAGACAGAGCTAAACGATCCCACAACCAATGGATCAGATCTAAGCTCTACAGTCCTACTACATCCAGTGGCGAATGGTGGTGGACAATTAAACAGCTCACTGGAGGAGGAAGTTCCACAAATATCCCCATCCTCAATGATGGAGGAGCCCAGCACATCAGGGCAAAAGGTAAGGCTGAAACATTCACAACAATCTTCAGCCAGACATGCCGAGTGGATGATCCACCTCGGGATCCTCAGCATCACAGACATCAGGCTCCAGCCAATTCGATTCACACCACGTGATATCAAGAAACTGCTGGAGGCAACGGGCTCTGACAACATTCCAGCCATAGTGAAGCCTTGTGCACCAGAACTTGTCTCTCCCAGAGCCAAGCTGTTCCAGTATAGTACAACCCCTTCCGGGGTCAGGTGGTGAGCATGTGACCCGGAAGCGGAAGCAGAAGCGGTCGGTGTTGTTGTCAGGGTGAAGTCGGGATGAGGAGATGGAGCCGCGGGGAGAGGATCAGAGAGAGGGGCCGGCAGCAGCGACATCATCATCATCATCCTCGGGTCACAGCAAAAGCTGGAAAAATGACCGTGTGTTCAAGATGTTCTTTTTATCTCTGAAAGTTGCCACCCAGGTAAATAGTGCTGTGAGGAAGGCATATGGTGTACTGGGCTTTATTGGCAGAGGAATTGAGTTCCGGAGTCCTGAGGTCATGTTGCAGTTGTATAAGACTCTGGTGCGGCCTCATCTGGAGTATTGTGTGCAGTTTTGGTCGCCATACTATAGGAAGGATGTGGAAGCTATAGAACGAGTGCAGAGGAGGTTTACCAGGATGTTGCCTGGAATGGTAGGAAAATCTTATGAGGAAAGGCTGAGGCACTTGGGGCTGTTCTCATTGGAGAAGAGAAGGTTTAGGGGAGATCTGATAGAAGTATATAAGATGATTAGGGGTTTAGATAGGGTAGATACTAAGAACCTTTTACCGCTAATGGAGTCAGGTGTTACTAGGGGACATAGCTTTAAATTAAGGGGTGGTAGGTATAGGACCGATGTTAGGGGTAGATTCTTCACACAGCGGGTTGTGAGTTCATGGAATGCCCTGCCCGTATCAGTGGTGAACTCTCCTTCTTTATGGTCATTTAAGCGGGCATTGGATAGGCATTTGGAAGTTATTGGGCTAGTATAGGTTAGGTAGGATTCGGTCGGCGCAACATCGAGGGCCGAAGGGCCTGTACTGCGCTGTATCCTTCTATGTTCTATGTTCTAAACACTGGCATCAACCTGACAATGTGGGAAATTACCCAGGAATGTCCTGTACATAAAAAGCAGGACAAATCCAACCGGGCCAATTCCCGCCCCATCAGTCTCCTCTCCATCCTCAGTAACATGATGGACAGGGTCTGTAACAGAGCTATCAAACAGCACCTGCTCAGCAATAACCTGCTCAGTGACCCCCAGTTTGGGATCCCCCAGGGTCACTCAGCTCCTGACCTCATTCCAGCCTTGGCTCAAACATGGACAAAAGAGCTGGACTCCAGAGGGGAGGGGAGAGGGACAGCCCTAAGCATCAAGGCTGCATTTCACCGAATGTGGCATTAAGAGCCTTTGCTAAACTGGAATCAATGGGCATTGGGGGTAAACTCTCCAATGGTTAGAGTCATACATACTACACAGAACACAGAACATAGAACATTATAGCGCAGTACAGGCCCTTCAGTCCTCAATGTTGTGCCGACCTGTGGAACCAATCTGAAGCCCATCTACCCTACACTATTCCATTCTCATCCATATGTTTATCCAATGACCATTTAAATGCCCTTAAAGTTGGTGAGTCTACTCCTGTTGCAGGCAGGGTGTTCCACACCCCTACCACTCTCTGGGTAAAGAAACTACCTCTGACATCTATCTTATAACTATCACCCCTCAATTTAAAGTTATGTCTCCTTGTGCCAACCATCACCATCCACTCTCCCCCCTATCTAACCCTCTGATTATCTTATATGTTTCCATTAAGTCACCTCTCAATCTTCTTCTCTCTAACGAAACAGCCTCAAGTCCCTCAGCCTTTCTTCTAAAGACCTTCCCTCCATACCAGGGAACATCCTGGTAAATATCCTCTACACCTTCCTAATGCTTCCACATCGTTCTTATAATGCGGTGACTGTAACGGAAAGCAATTCTCGAAGCACGGCCGCACCAGACCTCACGGCTCTGAAACTCAATCCCTCTACCAATAAAAGCTAACACACCATATACCTTCTTAATAACCCTATCAACCTGGGTGCCAACTTTCAGGGATTTATATACATGGACACCGAGATCTCTCTGCTCATCTATACTACCAAGAATTTTACCGTTACCCCAGTACTCTGTATTCCTGTTGCTCCTTCTAAAGTGAATCATCTCAAACTTTTCCACATTAAACTCCATTTGCCACCTCTCAGCCCAGCTTTGCAGCTTATCTATGTCCCTCTGTAACCTGCAACATCCTTCAGCACTATCCACAACTCCACCGACCTTTGTGTCATCCACAAATTTACTAACCCACCCTTCTGCTCCCTCAGCTAGGTCATTTATAAAAAATGACAAACAGCAATGGCTCCAGGTATACCACCAGTAACTGAACTCTAGGATGAATATTTCCCATCAACCACCTCCCTCTGTCTTCATTCAGCTAGCCAATTTCTGATCCAAACTGCTAAATCCCCCTCAATCCCATGCTTCCATATTTTGTGCCTTAGCCTATCGTGGGGAACTTTATCAAATGCTTTACTGAAATCCACATACATCACATCAATTGCTTTACCCTCATCCACCTGTTTGGTCATTTCTCAAAGAACTCAATAAAGTTTGTGAGGCATGACCTATCCTTCACAAAATCATGTTGAATATCCTTAATCAACATATTCCACTCTGGATGATTATAAATCCTATCTCTTATAACTTTTTCTAACACTCTACCCACAACCAAAGTAAGTCTCACTGGTCTATAATTACCAGGGTTATCTCTACTCCCCTTGTTGAACAAGGGGACAATATTTGCTATCCTCCAGCCTTCTGGCACTATTCCTGTAGACAATGATGACACAAAGATCAAAGCCAAAGGCTCTGCAATCCCCTTCCTGTCTTCCCAGAGAATCCTAGGATAAATCCTATCCAGCCCAGGGGACTTATCTATTTTCACACTTTCCAGAATTGCTAACACCTCTTCGTTGTGAACCTCAATCCTGTCTAGTCTAGTAGCCTCTATCTCAGTATTCTCCTCGACAACATTGTCTTTTTCCAGTATGACGAGAAACATTCATTTAGCACTTGCCCATTTCCTCTGACTCCCTACACAACTTCCCTCTACCGTCCTGGACTGGCCCAAATTTTACTCCAGTCATTGTTTTATTCCTGATATCCCTATAGAAAGCTTTAGGGTTTTCCTTGATCCTATCCACCAACAATTCCTCATGTTCCCTCCTGGTTTTTCTTAGTTCCCTCTTTAGGTCTTTCCTGACTAACGTGTAACTCTCAAGCGCCCTAACTGAGCCTTCACGTCTCATCCTAACATAAGCCTTCTTCTTCCTTTTGACAAGAGATTCAACTTCTTTAGTAAACCACGACTCCTTCACTCAACCACTCGCTCCCTGCCTGACATGTACAGACTTATCGAGGACACACAGTAGCTGTTCCTTGAGTAAGATCCACATTTCAACTCTGTCCATCCCCTGCAGTTTCCCTCCCTGTCCTATGCATCCTAAATCTTGCCTGATCACATCATAATTGCCTTTCCCCCAGCTATAACTCTTGCCCTGCGGTATACACCTATCCCTTTCCCATTGCTAAAGTAAACATAACTGAATTGTGGTCACTATCACCAAAGAGCTCAGCTACCTCCAAATCTAACACCTGGCCAGTTCATTACCCAGTACCAAATCCAATGTGGCCTCACCCCTTGTTGACCTGTCTACATACTGTGTCAGGAAACCCTCCTTCATGCACTGGACAAAAGCTGACCCATTTAAAATACTCGAACTATTGCATTCCCAGACAATATTTGGAAAGTTAAAAGTCCTGTTGTGGTTCTGTTCACCGAGCTGGGAATTTGTGTTGCAGATGTTTCGTCCCCTGTCTAGGTGACATCCTCAGTGCTTGGGAGTCTCCTGTGAAGCGCTTCTGTGATCTTTCCTCCGGCATTTGTAGTGGTTTGTCTCTGCCGCTTCCGGTTGTCAGTTCCAGCTGTCCGCTGCAGTGGCCGGTATGTTGGGTCCAGGTCGATGTGTTTATTGATTGAATCTGTGGATGAGTGCCATGCCTCTAGGAATTCCCTGGCTGTTCTCTGTTTGGCTTGTCCTATAATAGTAGTGTTGCCCCAGTCGAACTCATGTTGCTTGTCGTCCGCATGTGTGGCTACTAAGGAGAGCTGGTCGTGTCGTTTCGTGGCTAGTTGGTGTTCATGGATGCGGATCGTTAGCTGTCTTCCTGTTTGTCCTATGTAGTGTTTTGTGCAGTCCTTGCGTGGGATTTTGTACACTACACTGCTTTTGCTCATGCTGGGTATCGGGTCCTTCGTTCTGGTAAGTTGTTGTCTGAGAGTGGCTGTTGGTTTGTGTTAAAAGTCCTCCATAACAACTACTACCAAGAATCATCTCTGCTATCCTTTCCTCTACTGATAGAAAACTCCCAACAAGGTGACCTCTCCTTTCCTGTTTCTAACCTCAGCCCGTACTACAGTAGATGTGTCTTTAAATGTCCTTTCTGCCACCGTAATATTGTCTTTGACTAACAATACCACACCCCACCCTCCTTTACCATTTTACTGAAACACCTAAATCCTAGAACCTGCAATAACCATTCCTGTCCCTGCTCTACCCATGTCTCTGAAAGGGCCATAACATTGAAGTTCCAGGTACAAACCCATGCTGCAAGTTGACCCACCTTATTCCGGATGCTTCTGGTGTTGAAGTAGACACACTTCAAACCACCCTCCTGCTTGCTGGTGCACTCTTGCAACCTAAAACCTCATCTCTGACCTCAGTGCTCTCAACCTCCTGGTCACTGGAACTATGGCTTGGTTCCCATCCCCCTGCTCTATTAGTTTAAACTCTCTTGCAGAGCATGAGCAAATTCTACCCCCTCCACCACACACCCCCCCCTCCACCCCCCCCACCACCACCACCGTCAAGATATTGGTACCCTTCTGATTGAGGTGAAGACCATCCTGTTTGTAGAGGTCCCACCTACCACAGAATGAGCCTCAATTATCCAGGAATCTGAACCTCTCCTCCTGCACCATCCCTGTAGCCACATGTTCAACTCCTCTCTCTCCCTATGCCTCGCCTCGCTAGCACGGGGCACAGGCAACAAACCAGAGATAACAATCTGTTTGTTCTAGCACTAAGCTTAATAGAGTTCTTCAAGGAAGTGACCAAGTTGATAGATGAAGGAAGGGCTGTAGATGTCATACACATGGACTTTAGTAAGGGGTTTGAAAAGGTTCCCCATGGTAGACTAATAGAGAAAGTGAAGTCACGTGGTGTGCAGGGTGTTCTAGCTAGGTGGATAAAGAACTGGTTGAGCAACAAGAGACAGAGAGTAGTAGTTGAAGGGAGTTTCTCGAAATGGAGAAAGGTGACCAGTGGTGTTCCACAGGGATCAGTGCTGGGGCCACTGTTGTTTGTAATATACATAAATGATGTGGAAGAGGGCACTGTTGGTATGATCAGCAGGTTTGCAAATGACACGAAAATTGGTGGAGGAGCAGAAAGCATAAGGGACTGTCAGAGAATACAGGAGGATATAGATAGACTGGAGAGTTGGGCAGAAAAGTGGCAGATAGTTTTCAATCCAGACAAATGTGAGGTGATGCATTTAGGCAAGTCTAATTCTAAAGCGAATTATACAATGAATGGAAGAGCCTTGGGAAAACTTGATGGACAGAGAGATCTGGGAGTGCAGGTCCATTGTACCCTGAAGGTTGCTGCACAGTCAAATAGAGTGGTCAAGAAGGCATATAGTATAGTTGACTTCATTGGACAGGGTATTGAGTATAAGAGCTGGCAGGTCGTGTTAAAATTGTATAAAACATTGGTTTGGCCGCATTTGGAATACTGTGTACAGTTCTGGTCGCCACATTACCAAAAGGATGTGGATGCTTTGGAGAGGGTGCAGAGAAGGTTTACGAGGATGTTGCCTGGTATGGAAGGTGCTAGCTATGAAGAGAGGGTGAGTAGGGTAGGTTTGTTTCCATTAGAAAAAAGGAGATTGAGGAGGGACCTGATTGAGGTTTACAAAACCATGAAGGGTATAGACAGGGTGGATAGAGACAAGCTTTTTCCCAGGATGAGGGATTCAATAACGAGAGGTCACACTTTCAAGGTGAGAGATGGAAAGTTTAAGGGGGATACACGCGGCAAGTACTTCACACAGAGGGTGGTGGGTGTTTGGAACGCATTGCCAGCAGAGGTGGTAGAGACAGGCACAGTAGATTCATTTAAGATGCGTCTGGACAGATGCATGAGTAGGTGGGGAGCAGAGGGATACAGATGCTTAGGGATTGGGCGACAGGTTTAGACAGTAGATTTGGATTGGCTCAGGCTTGGAGGGCCGAAGGGCCTGTTCCTGGGCTGTAAATTTTCTTTGTTCTTTGTTCTTTGTTTTTTCTTCCATCCTGGCTCCCTGAATTTCTGCCTTAAATCCCCATCCCTTTTCCTACCGATGTCATTGGTGTCGCTCCCCCTCACCCTCAAGGATCCCGAAAACACAATCCTGGCACCTGGGAGGCAACCCAACAACCATGAGTCTCTCTCCTCCCCACAGAACCTCCTATCTGTCGCCTGGACTGTGGAGTCCCCAATGACTACTGCTCTGCTCCTCTTCCCCCTTCCCTTCTGAGCAACAGGGACAGACTCTGTGCCAGAGCCCTGTGCCCCACTGCTTTCCCCTGGAGATCCCTGCACTGCCTGCCAGTTCCCTTTCTGTCCCCTGACTGTAACCCATCTCCCTCGTGTACCTGCGGTGTAACTACCTCCCTGTAACTCCTCTCAATAACCCCCTCCACTTCCTGAATGATCTGTAGTTCATCCAGCTCCAGCCCCAGTTCCCTATCGCAGTTTTTGAGGAGCTGGAGTTGGGTGCACTTTCCGCAGATGTAGTTGGCAGAGACACGAGTGGTGACCCTTAACTTCCCACATTCTGCAGGAGGAACATTCAACTGCCCTAACTTCCGTTCCCACAGTTCTAAATTCCCAAAGGGACTGTAGAAAGATAAAGAATTTTAAAAAACTTACCAATCTGACGCACAGAACTCTTTTTTGTGGTGAGAGGAGGAGGATGAGCGGGAGACACTACCTAAGTCGTGTTTCGGGTAATGTAACCACCCAAACATATTACTCCACCTACCCAGCCGTCCTGTGCCTGCTCCTGCTCAGTGTGCGCTCTGCCTATTCACAAGGTAAGTTTATGTAAGTTTAAAATGTACCTTCCCAGCAGGTCCCTGGTGCTCACTGTCGCTCCTCGTACTGCTGCTGCTCCTGGAACATTCTACTCTGACAATGCCCAATCTTGGAAGCAAGGCAGACTCGGGTCTGGATAGTACTTGAATGGGACACCACTTGGGAATACCAGGTTCAGTAAGCTGGGCAGCACCAACAGCCAGACCTGGTACATAGGAAGATGGTTGTGCTTGTGGAGGGTCAGTCATCTCAGTTCCAGGACATCTCTGCAGGAGTCCCTCAGGGTAGTGTCCTCAGCCCAACCATCTTCAGCTGCTTCATCAATGACCTTCCCTCGGTCAGAAGTGCAGATGTTCATCGATGATTGTGCAATGTTCAAAACCATTCGCGACTCCTCAGATACTGAAGCAGTCCATGTCCAAATGCAACAAGATCTGGACAATATCCAGGCTTGGGCTGACAAGAGGCAAGTAACATGCGTGCCACACAAATGCCAGACAATGACCATTATCAATAAGAGACACTCTAATCACCATCCCTTGACATTCAACGGTCTGACCATCACTGAATCCCTCACTGTCAACATCCTTGGGGTTACCATTGTCCAGAAACTCAACTAGACTCACCACATAAACACAGTGGCTATAACAGCAGATCAGAGACTAGGAATACTGCAGTGAGTAACTCCCCAAAGCCTGTCCACCATCTACAGCGGCACAAGTCAGGAGTGTGATGGAATACTCCCCACTTGCCTGGATGGAGGCAGCTCCAACAACACCCAAGAAGCTTGACACTATCCAGGACAAAGCATCTTGCATAACTAGTACTGTACCCACAAACATTCGCTCCTTCCACCACCGACGCTTAGTAGCTACAGTGTGTACCATCTACAAGTTGCAATGCAGAAATTCACCAAGATCCACAGACAGCACCTTCCAAACCCACGGCCACTTCCACCTTGAAGGTCAAGGGCAGCAGATACATGGGAACACTACCCCCTGCAAGTTCCCCTCCAAGCCACTCCCCATCCTGACTTGGAAATATATCGCCACTCTTTCAGTGTCACTGGGTCAAAATCCTGGAATTCCCTCCCCAAGGGCATTGTGGGTCTACCTACAGCATATGGACTGCAGCGGATCAAGAAGGCAGCTCACCCCCACCTTCTCAAGGGGCATCTAGGGATGGGATATCAAATCTGGCCAGCCAGCAACACCAACGGACCAGAAATGTATTAAAAAATGTACAATCACGTTATATATTACACCTCCTGTATAATGTTAGCGAGCTAATTTTACTCAGTAATCTCTATGTGTCTAGCCTTACTGTTAAAATATTACCTTTTAATGGCAACAATCTTGTTCCTGCATCTTCCTTTGTAAACTTTCCCAAACGAACCTGCATGGTTTCAGAGAGATGACAGATGGTCAGTCCGTGTTTGAGACTGAGTTCACTGATCCGCCCCACTCGAATGAGGGACTGTTATATTGTTACCTGATCCAATAATTTCATGGAACTCGATGTCTGACAGCTGGAGGTGGAAATGGGAAGGAAGTTCAGCTCGCAGGAGCAGCACGTCCGCTTTCTCTGAACAACAGGCAGGGTGGAAAGAAAGAGACTTAGTGCTCACAGACGTGTCAAGAATTTGTTCACAATTTGTATTTATATAGCACCCGTAACATAATAAAAACATCCCACAGCATTTCACAGGAATGTCATTGAATATAATTTGACAGGAGCTATGAGGACAGGTGACGATGAGGATGTTTGGTTGAACAAGCTGTGGTTTTAGTGGGAGTAAGGGAAGGAGAGGTTTAGGGAGGGAATTCCAGAGCTTATAGCCCAGGGACCTAAAGGCATGATCACCAATAGTGGGGCAATGGAAATCAGGAGATGGCCAAGAACTGGGTGAGAATTGGGTGAGCACAGATATCTAACTGGGCTTTAGGGCTCAGGGAGATTAGGGATAGGAAAAGGACCATTTCTTCCAAAATGTCTGAACTGGTATAACTCAAAGCAAAATACCGTGTATACTGGAAACAATTCAGAGGAATAGCCATATTGGAACTGAAATATTAACTCTCTTTTACTGTCTGCAGAAGACCATGAAACTATCAGAATCTTCAGAGCTGGGAGGAGGAGTAGGCCATTCAGCCCATTGAGTCTGCTCGGCAGTTCATTGCGATCATGACTGATCTATAATCCTCATCTCCACTTTCCTGCCTTTCCCCTATACCCTCGATTCCCCCTTTCTGATTGTAGATCTATCTGTCTCAACCTGGAATACCTGTACTGCCCAATGTGCCCAGGACTGTACCTTCGAGGTCTGAGCTGGTGCTGGTTTCTAAGCTGGGCGAGGTAGCCCCCTGAGCCTGAGTGATTACTATACAGACATACTGTGGACACAACAGAGAGGGCAATTCATGCATCTCGCAGAAATGATACCCGGGAAAACCCAATGAACAGATTCAGTATTTCTTTCCTGTTTTAGTTCCTGCTTTTGGCTTTCCCTTCTCCTGAAGGTGAAGTCACCTTTCTGACAGTCAGTTTGAATTGTCCCTGTGTGAGACAATGTGTACAGTCATACTATTCAACAGCAAGGAGCATCACAGAGAGACCAGCTCACCTGATGGTGCACTACAGCACGTGTCAGTGGGTGACCAATAGGACTGGGAGTAAAAAATGAGGTCTGCAGATGCTGGAGATCACAGCTGAAAATGTGTTGCTGGTTAAAGCACAGCAGGTTAGGCAGCATCCAAGGAATAGGAAATTCGACGTATCGGGCATAAGCCCTTCATCAGGAATGAGGAGAGGGTGCCAGGCAGGCTAAGATAAAAGGTAGGGAGGAGGGACTTGGGGGAGGGGCAATGGAGGTGGGATAGGTGGAAGGAGGTCAAGGTGAGGGTGATAGGCCGGAGTGGGGTGGGGGCGGAGAGGTCAGGAAGAGGATTGCAGGTTAGGAGGGCGGTGCTGAGTTGAGGGAACTGACTGAAACAAGGTGGGGGGAGGGGAAATGAGGAAACTGGAGAAATCTGAGTTCATCCCTTGTGGTTGGAGGGTTCCCAGGCGGAAGATGAGGCGCTCTTCCTCCAATCGTCATGTTGCTATGGTCTGGTGATGGAGGAGTTCAAGGACCTGCATGTCCTCGGTGGAGTGGGAGGGAGAGTTAAAGTGTTGAGCCACGGGGTGGTTGGGTTGGTTGGTCCGGGCGTCCCTGAGGTGTTTCTTCAAGGACCGCAGATTCCCCCCAAACGTGATCGACGATGCCCTCCACCGCATCTCCTCCACTTCCCGCTCCTCCGCCCTTGAGCCCCGCTCCCCCAACCGCCACCAAGACAGAACCCCACTGGTTCTCACCTACCACCCCACCAACCTCCGTATACAGCGTATCATCCGCCGTCATTTCCGCCACCTCCAAACAGACCCCACCACCAGGGATATATTTCCCTCCCCTCCCCTATCAGCGTTCCACAAAGACCACTCACTTTGTGACTCCCTCGTCAGGTCCACACCCCCCACCAACCCAACCTCCACTCCCGGCACCTTCCCCTGCAACCGCTGGAAATGTAAAACTTGCGCCCACACCTCCTCCCTCACTTCCCTCCAAGGCCCCAAGGGATCCTTCCATATCCGCCACAAATTCACCTGTACCTCCACACACATCATCTATTGCATCCGCTGCACCCGATGTGGCCTCCTCTATATTGGGGAGACGGGCCGCTTACTTGCGGAACGCTTCAGAGAACACCTCTGGGACGCCCGGACCAACCAACCCAACCACCCCGTGGCTCAACACTTTAACTCTCCCTCCCACTCCACCGAGGACATGCAGGTCCTTGGACTCCTCCACCGGCAAAACATAACAACACGACGGTTGGAGGAAGAGCGCCTCATCTTCTGCCTGGGAACCCTCCAACCACAAGGGATGAACTCAGATTTCTCCAGTTTCCTCATTTCCCCTCCCCCCACCTTGTCTCAGTCGGTTCCCTCAACTCAGCACCGCCCTCCTAACCTGCAATCTTCTTCCTGACCTCTCCGCCCCCACCCCACTCTGGCCTATCACCCTCACCTTGACCTCCTTCCACCTATCACATCTCCATCGCCCCTCCCCCAAGTCCCTCCTCCCTACCTTTTATCTTAGCCTGCCTGGCACACTCTCCTCATTCCTGATGAAGGGCTTATGCCCGAAACGTCGAATTTCCTATTCCTTGGATGCTGCCTGACCTGCTGTGCTTTAACCAGCAACACATTTTCAATAGGACTGGGAGTCCTGGTTGTAAATGCCCCTGTAATAACTCAGAGAGCCCGACTGAAAAGGAACACCATTTATTGCTGAACATAAACATAGAGCCACTACACATGGTGTAGACAGGCTTCTCCCAGCCCAGGACAGACAATGCTGCAGCGATGGATGCTGTTTCTGCGTTTTGTTTATATATAACCGATATTTCTAATCACCTGTTCGGAGATGTTATTACACATCTTTGGAGCAGGTAGGAGTGGAACCCAGGCTCCTGGTCCAGTGATAGGGACACGAGCACTGCACCACGAGGGCTAGGCTCAGGTGATGGGGCAGAAGGGCAGGCCATTGCCTCTTACCGTGGGAACTCAGATTCAACGAGCTCCTCAGGAAGAGTAACTAGTAATTCCCCACTGGCCTACTTGAGGTTATTACACTACCACCCCACCACCCTCACATGGAGAAGTTACCAAGTTTTACACCTTACTACGACTCTGGCTTTGGCCTTGAGAGCCTCCAGCTGAGTCAATGGCTGCTGTTTACTGACAATTGTCTCATTTATGTAGAAACAATTACTCTGCTATCAGTGTGCGTCATATTTCTGAATTAATCTTTCTCTTTGTAATTTTTTCTTTCATTCACAAGTAAGGATGGCAGATTTCCTTTCCTTAAAAGGACATTAGTGAAGGTGATGAGTTTCTCTCCTAACAATTAAAATCATTAAACTCCTAATTCCAGATTTTTATTGAATTTGAATTCCATCAGTTACCAGGACAGGATTCTCACCTGGGTCCCAGGAACATTACCTGGGGTTGCTGGGTTAATAACCTAGTGATGAAATGACAAGGCTCCCCTTGGGTGAGTGAAGCTGATGGACACACGTTGCTTTGACATGAGATCCTGCCAGTAAACGTTTACATTTTAGTGATGAGACCTCACTCCAACATGCACCTTCTCACCTTTGGTCATGTTTTTGATCTTCCCAAGCGGTGATGGAACAGACACATACGCACCATCTGAAGAGAAAGAAGGGTAGTATAAAATTAATATAACTTCCACAGCTACTGCCCGCAGAATTATGGCTAGGGATGACCTAAAGTTAAAGAAAATGATCTAGCAGTTATACAGCACCTTACTAATCTTCATCGATCCTTACACCATGAATCGAGCTAATTCAGCCCACCCTGCTTATAACCAGCCTTTTGAATGAGTCCCAGTGAACCTGCCCTTTCATCATAGCCCTGTCAATGTTTTTCCCTTCAATTCCCTTTTGTAAGTTATTTCTGATTCAGCATCCACCGCCCCTTTCAGGCATTGCATTCCAGGTTACAACATCCAGTCACAAACATTCTCTTCTTCCTCTGCCTTTCTCCTTTGTGGCTCTATGGTGGTATTCAACAATAAATGGTGTTCCTCTCTAGTCGGGCTCTCTGAGTTATTACAGTGGTGCCCCGGATTCCCAGTCCTATTGGTCACCCATTGACACTTGCTGTAACATACCAGTAGGTGAGTTGGTCTCTCTGTGATGCACCTTGCTGTTGAATAGTATGACTTGCAGGTTGCAGGGACACTTGGGTAAACTGCAGAACTGGCTGAGAGGTGGCAAATGGAGTTCAATGCAGATAAATGTGAGGTGATTCACTTTGGGAAGAATAACAGGAAGGCAGAACACTGGCTTAATGGAAAGATTGCTGGTAGTGTGGATGTGCAGAGGGATCTTGGAGTCCATGTACATAGATCCCTGAAAGTTGCCACCCAGGTGGATAGTGCTGTTAAGAAGGCATACAGTGTGTTAGGTTTCATTGGTAGAGGGATTGAGTTCCGGAACTGCAATATCATGCTGCAACTATACAAAACGCAGGTGTGACCTCCCTTGGAGTCTTGTGTACAGTTCTGGTCGCTCCATTACAGGAAGGATTTGGAAGCATTGGAAAAGGTGCAGAGGAGATTTACCAGGATGTTGCCTGGTCTGGAGGGAAGGTCTTATGAGGAAAGGCTGAGAGACTTGGGTCTGTTCTCATTGGAAAGAAGAAGGCTAAGAGGGGATCTGATAGAGACATACAAGATGATCAGAGGATTAGATAGGGTAGACAGTGAGAGTCTTTTTCCTGTGATGATGACTTCAGTTTGTACAAGGGGGCATAACTACAAATCGAGGGGTGATAGATTTAAGACAGATGTCAGAGGCAGGTTCTTTACACAGAGAGTGGTAAGGGCGTGGAATGCCCTACCTGCTAATGTAGTCACCTCAGCCACATTAGGGAGATTTAAACAATCCTTAGATAAGCACATGGATGATTTTGTGATAGTGTAGGGGGACGAGCTGAGAATAGTTCACAGGTTGGTGCAACATCAAGGGCCGAAGGGCCTGTTCTGTGCTGTATTGTTCTATGTTTTATGATAGCACAGCGGCTCAGTGGTTAGCACCACTGCCTCATAGAACCAGGGAGAAAGTGAAGACTGCAGATACTGGAAATCAGAGCCAAAAGGTGTGGTGCTGGAAAAGCACAGCAAGTCAGGCAGCATCCAAGGAGCAGGAGAGACAACGTTTCGGGTATAAGCCCTTCATCAGGATTGTTGGGGTAGGGGCAGCCAAGATAAATGGGAGGGTGTGGGATTTGGGGGGCAGAGAGCTGGGAATGTGAAAGGGAGATGGAGATGGGGGAGAAGGTGATAGATTGGAGAGGAGGGTGGAGCAGATAGCTGGGAAGGAAGATGGACGGGTAGGACAGTTCAAGAGGGCGGTGCCGAGTTGGATGGTTGGATCTGGGATAATGTGGGAGATGGGGTGATGGGGAAACTGGTGAAATCCACATTGATGCCGTGTGGTTGGAGAGTCCCAAGATGGAAAATGAGGTGTTCTTCCTCCAGGCGTTGGATGGCTAGGA
Organism: Hemiscyllium ocellatum; assembly: GCF_020745735.1. NCBI lineage: Eukaryota > Metazoa > Chordata > Chondrichthyes > Orectolobiformes > Hemiscylliidae > Hemiscyllium > Hemiscyllium ocellatum. The sequence continues at coordinate 114,376,597 of NC_083409.1, read as the reverse complement.
TTTACTCCAGATCCAACCCTCCAACTCAGCACCACCCTCTTGAATTATCCTAACTGTCCATCTTCCTTCCTATTTATCTGCTCCACCCTCCAATCAATCTGTCACCAACACCCCCATTTGCATCCACATGTCACCTTCCCAACTACCTTCCCCCAGCCCCACCCTCACCCTCCTATTCATCTCTCACCCCTTCCACTAGCCACCATCCCTCACCCCCAACCATGTTCCTAAGCTCATGCTTGAAACGTTGATTCTCCTGCTCCTTGGATGCTGCCAGACCGGCTATGCTTTTCCAGCAACACACTTCTTGACTCTTGGCACCAGGGACCTGAGTTCAATTCTGTCAAGTGACTGTCTGTGTGGAACTTTCACATTCTCCCCGTGTCTGCGTGGGTTTCCTCTGGGTGCTCCGGTTTCCTCCCACAGTCCAGAGGTGTGCGGGTCAGGGTGGACTGGCCATGAGAAGCAGACGGATAGGGTGGATCTGGGCGGAATAGTCTTCAGAGGGTCAGAATAGAGTCAGTAGGCCGAATGGCCTGCGTCCACACTGTAGTGATTCTGTGAATTGTCTTTGAATGATCATTTCCAGCTTCAGAGTAACATACCCAGTGACATATCCAGAGTAACAGACCCAGTGACATATCCAGAGTAACAGACCCAGTGACATATCCAGAGTAACAGACCCAGTGAAGGAGCGTCGGAGGAATGCTCACTGTTAAAAAGTGGCACCAATTTCTCCACAGCCGACTCCCACAAATATCAAAGAAATTAATGATCAGGTGTTCATTGTATATTGATATTGTAACATTGAATATTTTCAAGAAGAAGTTAGATATAATTCTCAGGTCTAAAGGGATCAAAGGGTATGGGGAGAGAGCAGAAAACAAGGGACCAGCCATGACCAGAGCGAATGGTGCAGCAGGTTCAAAGGGCCGAATGTAAACGAGTATGATTAGATTAGACCAGATTCCCTACAGTGTGGAAACAGACCCTTCAGCCCAACCAGTCCACACCGGCCTTCTGAAGAGTAACCCACCCAGACCCATTTCCCCTCTGACTAGTGCACATAGACTATAGGCAATTTAGCATGGCCAATCCACACGACCTGCACACCTTTGGACTGTGGGAGGAAAACAGAGCATCCAGAGGAAACCCACACAGACACAGGAAGAATGTGCAAACTCCACACGGACAGTTATCCAAGGCTGGAATCGAACCTGGGACCCTGGTGCTGTGAGGCAGCAGTGCTAACCACTGCGCCACCGTGCTGCCCAATTCACTCTGCGAGTTGCCAGGACTTGAACTCAGGACTCCCAAAACATTATTTGGGTCTCTAGATTAAGAATTACATGATACAACTAGGCAATTACCTCCCCGATCTGGAGTTAATATTGAGTTCAACAGCTTCAGATTGTGAACCCACTCCCACTGCTTTCCTTTCTTTGAGCTTTACTTGTTACATTCTCTGTCACCATGTCCTGTCTCCCCACCCCCCACCCCAATGGGACTGTCTGTCCTTTCCAGTCTGACAGTTAGACACACCGTTGTTCTGGTGTCTAGATCAGAGTAGTGCTGGAAAGGCACAGTAGGTCAGGCAACATCCGAGGAGCAGGGAAATCGACATGTTGGGCAAAAGCCCTTCATATTCTCACATTCCCATCACTTAACCTGAACAATCAGCAGCTTTTCTCCTCGACCAGTCCAAACCGCTGCCCCCTCCACAATTCACTCGACAAATTAAAAACTGCAGATGTTAGAGTCCAAAGGAGACAGGCAGGAAGCTAGGGGAACACAGCAAGCCAGGCAGCATCAGGAGGGACAGGCAGGAGGCCTTGCTGTGTTCCCCCAGCCTCCTGCCTGTCCCTCCTGATGCTGCCTGCCTTGCTGTGTTCCCCCAGCCTCCTGCCTGCCCCTCCTGATGCTGCCTGCCTTGCTGTGTTCCCTCAGCCTCCTGCCTGTCCCTCCTGATGCTGCCTGCCTTGCTGTGTTCCCCCAGCCTCCTGCCTGTCCCTCCCGATGCTGCCTGCCTTGCTGTGTTCCCTCAGCCTCCTTCTTACCTACCCTCCACATCAGCTCTGATAAAAAGTCATTGAGACTCGAAACATTAGCTTGCTCACTCTCGACAGATGCTGCTTGACCCACTATGACCTCCTTCATTTTCTGTTTTCAGAGCAATTTGAAATGACAGTGTAAATGTTTGTGTGGCTCTTATTTGACATTGACTCAATACAATTAATTCAGAGGTGAAATGAAATTATCTCTAATTCTCAGTTATTGCAAAACAGGGTGTGGAAGCTTCAATGAGCAACGGTGAACAACCTGAATTTTACAGAACCCCTGCAGTGTGGAAACAGGCCTTTCGGCCCAACAAGCCCACACTGACCCTCCAAAGCGTAACCCACTCAGTCCCATTCCCCTACATTTACCCCTGACTAATGCTGAAAATGTATTGCTGGTCAAAGCACAGCAGGCCAGGCAGCATCTCAGGAATAGGGAATTCGACGTTTCGAGCATAAGCCCTTCATCAGGAATGATGAAGGGCTTATGCTCGAAACGTCGAATTCCCTATTCCTGAGATGCTGCCTGGCCTGCTGTGCTTTGACCAGCAACACATTTTCAGCTGTGATCTCCAGACCTCATTTTTTACTCCCTGACTAATGCACCCAACCTACACATCACTGAACACTATGGGCAATGTAGCATGGCCAATTCACCCCAACCTGCACATCTCTGTGACTGTGGGAGGAAACAGGAGCAGACACAGGGAGAATGTATAAACTCCACACAGACAGTCACCCAAGGGGGGAATTGAACCCCAGTCCCTCACACTGTGAGGCAGCAGTGCTAACCACTGAGCCACCATGCTGTTCCCATCAGCAGCAATAAGATCTCAAGTTCATGCACTTACCTCCACCCGGCTGGGAGTATTCATTGCAAGGTGATTCATCCTGAGGTCTTTTATAATGTTTCAGCAACGTCACAATGGCATCATGACCTGGAATCAGATCAGCAGCAGCAGTGACTGGGAATATTTGTGTTTCACTGTTCTCTGTACAGGTTTGCATTTTCACACGACAAGAACAACAAAGGCTAATATTTCTACTTCGTTCAAAACATCCCAAAGCTTTACACTAATGAAGCATTCTGGAAATGTACTCACTGCCTCAGGAGTAACTCAGCGGTGCCACTCTCTCAGTACGGATTCCTGGTATAGATCCATAGGATCCCAGGTATACATCCATACGGATCCCCGGTATAGACCCGTACGGATCCCCGGTATAGAGCCGTACGGATCCCCGGTATAGACCTGTACGGATCCCCGGTATAGAGCCGTACGGATCCCCGGTATAGAGCCGTACGGATCCCCGGTATAGAGCCGTACAGATCCTTGGTATAGAGGGATTACCTTATGAGCAACGGGTAAACAGGGTAGGACGCTACTTCCTGGAGCTTGGAAGAATGAATGGTGATCTCGTTGAAACTTATCAGATTCTTCAGGAGTTTGATGGGGTCAATACTGAGAGGATGGTTCCCCTCACGAGAGGGTCTATAACCAGAGGGCACAGGCTCAAAATAAAGGGGCACCGATTTCAGACAGAGATGAGATGGAATTTCTTCTCTCAGAGGGTTGTGAGTCTTTGGAACTCCTTGTCACAGAGAGAGCTCGGGGGCAGAGTTCTCGTATATATTTAAGACTGAGATAGAGAAACTTTTGACCTATCTTGACCCCCTTTAGGTGTCACGGTGGCTCAGTGGTTAGCATTGCTGCCGCACAGTGGCAAGGACCCGGGTTCAATTCCAGCCTCTGGTGACTGTCTGTATGGAGTTTGCACGTTCTCCCTGTATCTGCACGGGGTTGTTCCGGTTTCCTCCCACTATCCAAAGATATGCAGTTTCGGGTGAATTAGCCATGGTAAATTGCGCAGAGTGTTCAGGGATATGGAGGTTAGGTGCATTATTCAGAGGTGAAAATAGAGTAAGAAAGTTGGGGAATGGGTCTGGTTGGGATATCCTTCGTCGGGTTGATGTGGATTTGTTGGGCCAAAGGGCCTGTTTTCACACTGAAGGGAGCCTATGATTCTATTGGGGAATTGAGGGTTACGAGGAAAGGACAGGAAAGTGGAGATGAGAAATTTCAGGCCATCCATGATCCTATTGAATGGTGGAGCAGGCTAGAGGGGCCAAATGGTCTCCGCCTGTTCCTCTTAGTAATGGCCTTCCTGACCCTCTGACAGTGCGGCACTCCCTCAGTGATGCCCTGGGACTGTCAGCATGGATTTGATGTTCAAGTCTCTGGACCTGGTATTGGAAGGAATAACTCTCTGACTGGGGGATGGGAGAGAGCTACAACGTGACTCCTACCTTCCTAGTGACTCTCATACCTTTCTCATAGGCCCACATCAGGCAGGTCTGTTCATCCTTCTCCCCACTGGAACGGCTGGGGTCTGAGGCCACCAGGTTCATGTCAGCTCCACTGTCCAATAGGAATTGGACCAGTCGGATGTGGCCATGGTAACAGGCACTGTGTAGACCTGTAATAAAAAACACATTCAGTCTCACAGAGCAACATTGTTGGGGACATTTTGAGAAGCTCCTCAAACCCATCAGTGACCCTTAGGAACCAAAGCTCCTTCAGTTTCACTCTGTCTACCCTCCTCTGAGCTGAAATATCCCTGCCCGGAATCTCCCCATTCCTCTAGGAAGCTGCTATTGAATCTTGTTTGCAGCTTCCCTGTTGGGAAGTGCATTCCAGAGCAGAACATACCAACGGACAGAGCACATCCAACATACAAATTAGGAACTGCGGGAGATCATTCACTCAGATCACAACAGATCAGTTTATCTTCCAAATGCCACATTCTCATCTCTTTGGTAACCTTTGATGTCCCTTTCCTAACAAGAAGCTATCTACCTTCATCTTAAAAATGCTCAGTGATCTTCCTTGTCTTCCTCTCCGCCCAATATTTTCCTGTTTTTAAGTGAGTCTATTTCTTGCTGTAAGTGCATGTAGCAAGGAGCTTCATAAAGGGGTTGGATTTTTAACTAGTGGAGTTGTACTTGGACAGTTCAGAACTGTTTAAGACAAGGAACAAGGGACAGTACAGCACAGGAACAGGCCATGTGCTGACACATAACACCTTTCCAAACTAAAACCTTTTGCTTCTATGCGGTCCGTATCCCTGTATTAGAATCTATTTATTTGCAATGAATAATAATTGTTATTACGTACAGCAACCTGGCCTGTGCTTTCTATCACCCTTGGCTCGGAAAGACAGGGAAATCAGGGAATTTTGTGAACTTTTAAAAAGTTCTTTAACCTTTGTGATGACTTTTGGAATAATGGGGTTTGATTTCCAATGACGACAGTCAGTTTTAAATCTGCGGTAGGTCTTTTGTTAAGCAACGATATTAAGGGGTATGGGCCAAAGGCAGGTTATTGTGATTAGGCCACAGATCAGCCATGATCTCACTGACTGGTAGAATAGGTTCCTCTGTACCTCAGTGAAGCTTGACACTTTCATCACAACTTCCTACACTTTTTAGCAAAGAGCCTCTTCGCCCCTTCCACAACACCTCATTTCTTACCAGTGTGTCCATCCCTTCCCTGATGATTTATGCTCATGGCATTCTGGCTGATTAGAAACTTGACCAGCTCAAGGTCCTTCCCGTAAGTGCAGGAGCTGCAATCAAGGTGGGTAATGAATAAATGTCAGGCGATTCTTACTCAGGAGAACAGAAGAATGAATGAGAAGGCACTCGCGACGGGAGAGACTCTACCTGTGGAAAGAGGTTTCACTGAAGATATTTTCCTTGGTTAAGCTTTCAGTTCCGGAAAGTCGGATGAGTTCACTGGCCACATCCAGCTTCCCGTTGTAGCAAGCCCTGAGGAAAACAAAGAGAAACAGGACCAATCCATTTCCACTCAAGGTAAACCTAGCAAGGCAGCAAGAGAAGGCTTCGGGTAAAAAATGAGGTCTGCAGATGCTGGAGATCACAGTTGAACATGTGTTGCTGGTTAAAGCGCAGCAGGTCAGTCAGCATCCAAGGAACAGGAAATTCGACGTTTCAGGCATAAGCCCTTCTTCAGGAATGAGGAAAGTGTGTCCAGCAGGCTAAGATAAAAGGTAGGGAGGAGAGACTTGGGGGAGGGGCGTTGGAGATGTGATAGGTGGAAGGAGGTCAAGGTGAGGGTGATAGGCCGGAGTGGGGTGGGGGCGGAGAGGTTAGGAAGAAGATTGCAGGTTAGGAGGGCGGTGCTGAGTTGAGGGAACCGACTGAGACAAGGTGGGGGGAGGGGAAATGAGGAAACTGGAGAAATCTGAGTTCATCCCTTGTGGTTGGAGGGTTCCCAGGCGGAAGATGAGGCGCTCCTCCTCCAGCCGTCGTGTTGTTATGTTTTGCCGGTGGAGGAGTCCAAGGACCTGCATGTCCTCGGTGGAGTGGGAGGGAGAGTTAAAGTGTTGAGCCACGGGGTGGTTGGGTTGGTTGGTCCAGGCGTCCCTGAGGTGTTCTCTGAAGCGTTCCGCAAGTAGGCGGCCCGTCTCCCCAATGTAGAGGAGGCCACATCGGGTGCAGCGGATGCAATAAATGATGTGTGTGGAGGTACAGGTGAACTTGTGGTGGATATGGAAGGATCCCTTGGGGCCTTGGAGGGAAGTGAGGGAGGAGGTGTGGGCGCAAGTTTTACATTTCCTGCGGTTGCAGGGGAAGGTGCCGGGAGTGGAGGTTGGGTTGGTGGGGGGTGTGGACCTGACGAGGGAGTCACGAAGGGAGTGGTCTCAGACTCCTCCCTCCCCTTCCTAGACCTTTCCATTTCTATCTCGGGCGACCGTCTCAACACAGACATCTACTACAAACCGACTGACTCCCACAGCTATCTGGACTACACCTCCTCCCACCCTGCCCCCTGTAAAAACTCCATCCCATATTCCCAATTCCTTCGTCTCCGCCGCATCTGCTCCCAGGAGGACCAGTTCCAACACAGCACTGCCCAGATGGCCTCTTTCTTCAAGGACCGCAGATTCCCCCCAAACGTGATCGACGATGCCCTCCACCGCATCTCCTCAACTTCCCGCTCCTCCACCCTTGAGCCCCGCTCCTCCAACTGCCACCAAGACAGAACCCCACTGGTTCTCACCTACCACCCCACCAACCTCCGTATACAACGTATCATCCGCCGTCATTTCCGCCACCTCCAAACGGACCCCACCACCAGGGATATATTTCCCTCCCCTCCCCTATCAGCATTCCGCAAAGACCACTCCCTTCATGACTCCCTTGTCAGGTCCACACCCCCCACCAACCCAACCTCCACTCCCGGCACCTTCCCCTGCAACCGCAGGAAATGTAAAACTTGCGCCCACACCTCCTCTCTCACGTCCCTCCAAGGCCCCAAGGGATCCTTCCATATCCGCCACAAGTTCACCTGTACCTCCACACACATCATCTATTGCATCCGCTGCACCCGATGTGGCCTCTTCTACATTGGGGAGACGGGCCGCCTACTTGCGGAACGCTTCAGAGAACACCTCAGGGACGCCCGGACCAACCAACCCAACCACCCCGTGGCTCAACACTTTAACTCTCCCTCCCACTCCACCGAGGACATGCAGGTCCTTGGACTCCTCCACCGGCAAAACATAACAACACGACGGTTGGAGGAAGAGCGCCTCATCTTCTGCCTGGGAACCCTCCAACCACAAGGGATGAACTCGGATTTCTCCAGTTTCCTCATTTCCCCTCCCCCCACCTTGTCTCAGTCGGTTCCCTCAACTCAGCACCGCCCTCCTAACCTGAAATCTTCTTCCTAACCTCTCCGCCCCCACCCCACTCCGGCCTATCATCCTCACCTTGACCTCCTTCCACCTATCACATCTCCATCGCCCCTCCCCCAAGTCCCTCCTCCCTACCTTTTATCTTAGCCTGCCTGGCACCCTTCCCTCATTCCTGATGAAGGGCTTATGCCCGAAACGTCGAATTTCCTATTCCTTGTATGCTGCCTGACCTGCTGTGCTTTAACCAGCAACACATGTTCAACGGCAAGAGAAGGCTGTCATCTCCAGCCTCTGGAGTAGTTTGGAAGAATTCCATCATATTTACAACGCGGTCACAATCGATCGGCTGAAAAACCCATCTGGCCCATTAATGTTCTTTGGGAAGGGAATCTTCAACGTGACTCCAGACCCAAAGTAATGAATCACAGAATAACGGAATGGTTCCAATGTAGAAGGAGGCCATTTGGCCCACTCTATGTGCACCCAGGACTAACTCTCCAAAACAGCATTTCACTTAGTGCCATCCTCCTGGCTTCTCCTTGTAACTCCACCCATTTGTTCTGTTCAAATAACCATCCAATTCCCTTCTCCACTACAATCCCATGCAGCACATTCCAGACTTTAACCAGGAAAATGTTTACACTTCTGCTGACTACTTTAAATTTTTGCCCTCTCTCTGTCACTAGTTGGAATATTTTCCCCCAATTTACTCTGGTCAGACCTCCTACCATTTTAACAATTTCCGTCAAATCTGCCTTCTCTTTTCCAAAGAAAACAGTCCCAATTTCTCCAAACTCTCATGTAACTGTAATTCTCTTGAATGTGTTCACATCCTTCCGAAGGGGAGCTGCCCAGAATTAGATGCAATACTTTGAATGAGGTCAAATTAGTTCAAGTCCCCAAGTCTATGAACCTGTTAGGAAATCCAAGCAAAGTCTGGGTTTTATTAACCACGCTCTCCCTACTGTGTTCCCACCTTTAATGACTTGTGCACATATACACCCAGGTTCCACTGCCCCTCTACACCCTCTTAGTTTTGCATCTTATATTTCATATTGTCCCTCCACGTTCTATTGTCCAAAATGCATCACCTCTATAGGGAACCCTCATCTGACACTGTCTCCCCACACCACCAACTTTTGAAGTTCTACATTGTCCACCTCACAGTTTATAAAGCTTCCAAAGTTTTGAACCGTTCACCAATTCTCTAATTGTGCCCAGCACACCCAGCCCTGGTCGTTAATATATATGTTGAGAAAAGCAATGCTCCCAACACTGTCCCTTGGGCAACTCCACTACAACCATTCCCCAGACTGAAAGACAACCGTTGTGGGTGGCACGGTGGCACAGTGGTTAGCACTGCTGCCTCACAGCGCCTGTAGACCCGGGTTCAATTCCCGACTCAGGCGACTGACTGTGTGGAGTTTGCACGTTCTCCCCGTGTCTGCGTGGGTTTCCTCCGGGTGCTCCGGTTTCCTCCCACAGTCCAAAGATGTGCGGGCCAGGTGAATTGGCCAAGCTAAATTGCCCGTAGTGTTAGGTAAGGGGTAAATGTAGGGATATGGGTGGGTTGCGCTTCGGCGGGTCGGTGTGGACTTGTTGGGCCGAAGGGCCTGTTTCCACACTGTAAGTCTAATCTAATCTAATCATTAGCCTCTGTTTCCTGTCCCTCGGCCAATTCCAGATCCATGCTGCTACTGCCCATTTTATTCCTTCAGCTCTAACTTGGTGCATGAGTCTGTTTCATGAGGCAGTATTGAATGTGTTCGGGAAGTCTAATGACAGCAGTGTCCTCATCAACCTCCCTGTTACCTCATCGAAAACCTCCAGCAAGTTAGTTAAACATCAATTTCCAGTAAGAAATTAAGCCTGTTTTATCTGTGTGACTGTTCAGTTTTCCTAAATGTTTTCGAACCACCAAACCACTGTCTGTGATTGACACCCAGCTGCCCTCTGAAACAGCTGAGCAAAGCATCCCGTCCAACAATAATTAGGGATGGCCAACAGCGCCCACATCCCGTTGAAGAATTTTGTTTTTTGAAAAAGCCAACTGGAAAGCAGCTATAAGCCACAGAAGCCTCACATACTTCACCTCCCCCTGGCAGCAAACCCTTCGATTCCTTTCCCCCATGTGTGTTTATCCAGATTCCCCCTCAATGTTCCCCCACACCCCATCTCTGTGAGAATGAGTCCCACCTTCCCTTCCCCTCCCTGTGAGAATGAGTCTCACATTCCCCTCCCCTCCCTGTGAGAATGAGCCCCACATTCCCCTCCCCTCCCTGTGGGAACAGTACCTACTGAATTCCTGGTTGGATTTATAAGGGATTCTCTCATCGCTGCGGCTCCTAGGTCATGGCTGATCCATATTTTATCTCCCTCCGTCTACTTTGCTTGACCTAATTTGATCCAGGTGACCCCAGCACCCGCAGCTTTCTGGGGGAGAGTTCCAGATTTCCACTGCCCTTTGTGTGAGGCCGGGCTCCCTGGAGCCTTGATTGTAAACTTAACCTCATGTTTTGAACTCCGAGTAGTTCCTCTTCATCAGGCCATCACCTCCTTTCACCGTCTGAACCAGGTTTAATAAAACACCGCCACACACAGGAGGTGCAAGCTGGCTCCATCCAACCCAGCCTCGTCATTTAACCCTTTCCTCCCTGGGATTATTCTAGTGAATCTGCTGTGCCCCCTCCAGGGTCAGTCTCCCCTTCCTGAGGAGCGGGGCCCAGAACTGAACCTGGTTCCTCCTGATTGGCCATGACCTGGGGTTGAGTGTAAGTTGACTATCACTTCCTCCATTTTGTGTGATCACCCTCTCAGCTGACACACCAACATCCTACCAGCGTTGTACTTTGTACCTGTCTATTAGTCTTTGTGGTGATCAAGGTAACAATGAAGAGAATGCATCAGCCAACTTACAGATGGAGAGGTGTGTCACCATAGATATTCACGGCATGGGGATGTACATCAAAGTTCCCTTGGAGCAGGTACCTGACGATTTCACAGTGCCCAAATCGGCAACTAAAATGGAGGGGTGAATGATCCTCATTGTCCTGAGCATTCACTGAGATAATCATATAACAAGAGATAACCACTGGTTACTAATATTGGGTACATGATCAGCAATCACCATTGGTTAGTAATGTTGTAGATATAATTCAAGAGAATTGTTGTTCAGTAATGTTATGGATGTAACTAGAATAATTTAATTAGTAATATCAATGACATAACCGAACATAACCATCGGTTAGTAATGTTTAGATATATAACTAAAGATGGACATTGATAGTTACGTCAGTGATCGAGCTAGAGATAATCATTAGTTAGTAATATTAGAGATATAACTCGAGACAACATTAGTTAAGAATGTTGGAGTGACCCTCTTTCAATATGGCTAGATATCGAAGCCTCCCAGGCAAGGTGCCCCCTTACCAGTTTGCTGTTTTTGGACAAGGTGAGGACAGTTAGGAAATGTTGCCATAACCCAATAGTCATCAATACTGTTAAAGCATGGAGGGCAATTCGGCAGAGGGAAGGTGATATTGGCAAAACATCTTTGTTTTCACCTTTAGTGAATATCCCAAGTTTTCAACCGGGTATGATAGATTCAGGATTTAAACGTTGGGCAGCTAGGGGTATATCTTGCATGGGTGATTTATTTGAGGGAGATGTAATGATGTCCTTTGATCAGTTAGTACAGAAGTATGAGTTACCTAATAGAGACCACTTTCGTTTTTTTCAAGTTAGGGATTTTATTCAAAAAAAGACCACACTTTTGACTGATCCCTACAAATCTGACATAAAAAGAGGGGTACTAAGGGCTAAGAGTACACGCTCTGTCAGGACTCTATATCACCAATTGGGGGGTGCCACCTCAGATGAGTCTGATCAACTCTGCAAGATGTGGGAAAGAGAGCTGGGTGTTGAAGTTGCTTCAGAGGCACGGGAGGATATTTGGGAGAATGCAAGGAAGATATCAATTTGCAATAGGACCCATGCTTTACAGTTGAAGATTCTCCACAGGGTCCACTTAGCCCCAGACTGTTTGTCAAAATTTAAACCAGGGGTAGCTTCAGCATGCCCCAAGTGCAAGGTCTGCACGGGTACTCTTACCCATTGTCTCTGGTCTTGTGACAGGCTTCAAACATATTGGAGCGCTGTAGTGGGTGCAATGGAGAGGATTTTAGGTGTAGGGGTGGAGAAGGACCCTATTTCGCTCCTTTTGGGCCTACCCATTGTAACGATTGTGTTTCATGTGTCCAATATCCAGGGAGGAGGAACTGTGAATGTATGAGTGTTTTGTTTGGCTGGGCTGAGTTATTACTATTTATTTGTTTGTTGTCAGGTATTTATTTAGTTAATTTAACTGGTTAGTTAAATAACCAGTTTAGGTTTTTAAAAAATTTTATTCTTCTCTATATATGTTTATACATTCGTATAGGAGGGTGGGTTGGGGAAATTGTTTTCATTATTTGAGTTTAGTTTTATACTATTTTTGTACTGTTTTGAATTGCACTGTTTTGTATTTGCAATATTTAAAAATCTATTTTTACTTAATAAAAATATATTATTAAAAAAGTGTTGGAATGAAAATAATCTTTATCACAGTTTGAATCGTTACATTATTTGGTTACAGTAGAACTTCCATTAGGTTTAGAAATAACTTTTAAATTCAGTGCAGGTGGGAAGAGTTAGACATGGCGATCTTAGCTCTCAGGAAACATGGTTTAGATTAATATAACATAGCTGGAGAAAGCAGGGATTTCTGTGTGCCACTTCTATCTCAGGACATTAGATTAGATTACTTACAGTGTGGAAACAGGCCCTTCGGCCCAACAAGTCCACACCGACCCGCCAAAGCGCAACCCACCCATACCCCTACATATACCCCTTACCTAACACTACGGGCAATTTAGCATGGCCAATTCACCTGACCCGCACATCTTTGGAGAACTGTGGGAGGAAACCGGAGCACCCGGAGGAAACCCACGCAGACACGGGGAGAACGTGCAAACTCCACACAGTCAGTCGCCTGAGGCGGGAATTGAACCCAGGTCCCTGGCGCTGTGAGGCAGCAGTGCTAACCACTGTGCCACCGTGCCGCCCAAAGGTCATCAGAGGTCTATTGGCAATTGCAGCCAACACCCTTAGCTCCAATAGTATATTGACCAGCTAGTTGAGAGCTGGAGGGGCCAGACCCTAATCCTTGAATCAACCACGGACCCAGCTCTTCATTACTGGACCTGATCCCAAACCAGACTTTAATCCTTTAAAAGCGCAGCAGGTCAGGCAGCATCCAAGGAGCAGGAGAATCGACATTACGGGCATGAGCCCTTCTTTAATCCTCAAGCAGAGCCCAGAGTCAGCCTGACTATGATCCCAGCATCTCTTGCAAAATGAGGCAAATCCAGTGATCTGACTGTAAGTACAAGTCAGAAGCTAACTCGGAAATTGAGATCAGATTCCCCTCCTGAAGGTCCTGTTGTTCTGACCCAGGATGGACTCTGGAGCCAGACTTGACTGTGGTCTTGATTTCTTACTTAATGGGAGGGTTCTGTCCTCCAAGGGCAGCACCAAACCTGTGTTCCTGCTCAGCGCCAAGCCCGTGTTCCTGCTCAGCGCCAAACACGTGTTCCTGCTCAGCACGATGCCCGTGTTCCTGCTGAGCACCAAACCGGTGTTCCTGATCAGCGCCAAACCCGTGTTCCTACTCAGTAAGATGCCCATGTTCCTGCTGAGCGCCAAACCCCTGTTCCTGGTCAGTGCCACACCCATGTTCCTGCGCACCACCAAGCCCGTGCTCCTGCTGAGCGCCAAATCTGTGTTCCTACTCAGCACCAAGCCCGTGTTCCTACTCAGCAAGATGCCCGTGTTCCTGGTCAGCGCCAAACCCGTGTTCCTGCTGAGCGCCAAACCCATGTTCCTGCTCAGTGCCAAGCCCGTGTTCCTGGTCAGCTCCAAACCCGTGTTCCTGGTCAGCGCCAAGCCCGTGTTCCTGCTCAGCGCCAAGCCCGTGTTCCTGCTCAGCATGAAACCCGTGTTCCTGGTCAGTGCCACACCCATGTTCCTGCTCAGTACCAAACCCATGTTCCTGGTCAGCGCCAAACCCGTGTTCCTGCTCAGCACCAAGCCCGTGTTCCTGCTCAGCGCCAAACCCGTGTTCCTGGTCAGCGCCAAGCCCGTGTTCCTGCTCAGCGCCAAACCCGTGTTCCTGGTCAGCCCCAAACCCGTGTTCCTGGTCAGCGCCAAGCTCATATTCCTGGTCAGCGCCAAGCCTGTGTTCCTGCTCAGCGCCAAACCCGTGTTCCTGCTCAGCACCAAACCCGTGTTCCTGCTGAGCGCCAAACCCGTGTTCCTGCTGAGTGCCAAACCCGTGTTCCTGGTCAGCACCAAGCCCGTGTTCCTACTCAGCAAGATGCCCGTGTTCCTGCTCAGCAACAAACCCGTGTTCCTGCTCAGCGCCAAGCCCGTGTTCCTGCTCAGCGCCAAACCCGTGTTCCTGCTCAGCAACAAACCCGTGTTCCTGCTCAGCGCCAAGCCCGTGTTCCTGGTCAGCACCAAACCCGTGTTCCTACTCAGCGCCAAGCCCGTGTTCCTGCTCAGCATCAAACCCGTGTTCCTGCTCAGCGCCAAACCCGTGTTCCTGCTCAGCGCTAAGCCCATGTTCCTGCTCAGCGCCAAACCCGTGTTCCTGCTCAGCGCCAAACCCGTGTTCCTGCTCAGCACCAAATCCGTGTTCCTGCTCAGCGCCAAGCCCGTGTTCCTACTCAGTGCCAAACCCGTGTTCCTGGTCAGCACCAAACCCGTGTTCCTGCTCAGCACCAAACCCGTGTTCCTGGTCAGCGCCAAGCCCGTGTTCCTGCTCAGCGCCAAACCCTTGTTCCTACTCAGCACCAGGCCCATGTTCAGGGACAGCTAGTGCCTAATCAGCCCCTTCGCCTTGTCTAGCTGTTCAATATGATGAAGGCTGACCTGCCCTGATCCCTATTTACTCACCTTGGTGTTTTATCCTTGACTAATAAGAAATCAGTGTTGATATTGTCAGCTGACTCCTGCCAAGTTTCACCAACTGTTTTAGGGAGAGAGATTCCCTCCCGGTGTAACGTGTGTGAGGATCTGCTTCCTGACATCACTCGGATTGGAAAATCCCACTTTCTTGTTTTGGACTCAAGCCTTAGAGATTCCAGAGACTTCCCACTCAATCCCCTCACCACTTTTATCAGTCACTTCAACAGGAGGGGATCAGAATTGGAGTAACCATGAGGCTGGAAGCAATTAGGAAGGTAAACGACACACTGGCTGTCATTGCAAGAGGGTTTGAGTACAAGAACAAGTCCTACTGTAGTTGTATATGGTGTTGCTGAGACTACACTGGAGAATATTATTCTGAAGAAGTGTCACTGGACCCAAAATGTGAATTCAAATTCATCTCTACAAACGCTGCAGACTCGCTGAGCTCTTCCAGCAGTTTCTGGTTTTGTTTCTGGGGTGTGTAATGTGCAGCTTTGGTCTCGCTAACTCAGGAAGAGGAAAAAGGCGGCTTATGGGAGGATGAGGTGTGAAGGCTCAGTTAGGGGGCTTGAGAGTTACAAGTTAGCCAGAAAAGATCTAAAGAGAGGGCTAAGAAGTACATGGATTTTAGTAAGGCATTTGATAAGGTTCCCCATGGTAGGCTTATGTGGAAACTCAGGAGGCATGGGATAAAGGGAAATTTGGCCAATTGGCTAGAAAACTGGCTAACCGGTCGAAGACAGAGAGCGGTGGTAGATGGTAAATATTCAGCCTGGAGCACAGTTACAAGTGGAGTTCCACAGGGATCAGTTCTGGGTCCTCTGCTGTTTGTAATTTTTATTAATGACTTGGATGAGGGAGTCGAAGGGTGGGTCAGTAAATTTGCAGATGATACGAAGATTGGTGGAGTTGTGGACAGTGAGGAGGGCTGT
This sequence comes from Hemiscyllium ocellatum, assembly GCF_020745735.1. Taxonomy (NCBI): domain Eukaryota; kingdom Metazoa; phylum Chordata; class Chondrichthyes; order Orectolobiformes; family Hemiscylliidae; genus Hemiscyllium; species Hemiscyllium ocellatum. The sequence goes on along the minus strand of NC_083409.1, from coordinate 114,360,882 downwards.
TGTCGGCTGCAAAGGGACTTAGATATGATGCAGAGCTGGGCTGAGGAGTGGCAGATGGAGTTCAACCCTGCCAAGTGTGAGGTTGTCCATTTTGGAAGAACAAATAAGAATGCGGAATACAGGGTTAACGGTAGGGTTCTTAGTCAGGTGGAGGAACAGAGGGATCTTGGGGTCTATGTACATAGATCTTTGAAAGTTGCCACTCAGGTGGATAGAGCTTGTAAGAAGGTCTATGGTGTATTAGCGTTCATTAGCAGAGGGATTGAATTCAAGACTCGTGAAGTGATGTTGCAGCTGTACAGGACTTTGGTTAGGCCACATTTGGAGTACTGTGTGCAGTTCTGGTCGCCTCACTTTAGGAAAGATGTGGAAGCTTTAGAGAGGGTGCAGAGAAGATTTACCAGGATGTTGCCTGGAATGGAGAATAGGTCGTACGAGGATAGGTTGAGAGTTCTCGGCCTTTTCTCATTGGAACGGCGAAGGATGAGGGGTGACTTGATAGAGGTTTATAAGATGATCAGAGGAATAGATAGAGTAGACAGTCAGAGACTTTTTCCCCAGGTACAACAGAGTGTTACATGGGGACATAAATTTAAGGTGAAGGGTGGAAGGTATAGGGGGGGATGTCAGGGGTGGGTTCTTTACCCAGAGAGTGGTGGGGGCATGGAATGCGCTGCCCGTGGGAGTGGTAGAGTCAGAATCATTGGCGACCTTTAAGCGGCAATTGGATAGGTACATGGATGGGTGCTTAATCTAGGATAGATGTTCGGCACAACATCGTGGGCCGAAGGGCCTGTTCTGTGCTGTATTGTTCTATGTTCTATGTTCTAAGTGCCAGGAGGGGACTTGAGAAGTTGTTGGTGGATAGGATCAAGGGAAGTCCTAAGGCCTTCTGTAGGTATATTAGGAATAAAAAAATAACTAGAGTAAGATTAGGACCAATCAAAGATAGCAGTAGAAAGTTGTGTGTGAAATCTGAGGACATGGGGAAGTGCTGAATGAATGCTTTTCGTCAGTATTCACATTGGAAAAAGGCAATGTTAGTGAGAATATGGAGATAAATGGGATTGAGGTTGACAAAGAGGAGGTTTTAGTAATTTTGCGAGAACTGAAAATAGATAAGAGCCCAGGGCCAGATGGGATGTATCCTGGGATTCTCTGGGAAGCCAGGGAGGAAATTGCAGAGCCTTTGGCTTCGATCTTTATGTCATCATTGTCGACAGGAATAGCGCCAGAAGACTAGAGGATAGCAAATGTTGTTCCTTTGTTTAAGAAGGGGAGTCAGGATAACCCTGGTAATTATAGAGCAGTGAGCCTTACTTTGGCTGTCGGTAACGTGTTGGAAAAGGTTATAAGAGATAGGATTTATAATCATCTGGAGAGGAATAAGTTGATTAGATAGTCACATGGTTTTGTGAAGGATACGTCGTGCCTCACTAACTTTATTGAGTTCTTCAAGAAGGTGACAAAACAGGTGAATGAAGCTAAGGTGGTTGATGTGGTGGATATGGACCTCAATGAGGTGTTTGATAAGGTTCCACATGGTAGGCTATTGTACAAAATAAGGAGTTTTAGGATTGAAGGTGATTTAATGGTTTGGATCAGAAATTGGCTAACTGAAAAAAGACAGAGGGTCGTGGTTGATGGGAAATGTTCATCCTGGAGCTCAGTTACCAGTGGTATGTCACAAGGATATGTTTTGGGGCCACTGCTGTTTGTCATTTTTATAAATGATCTGGAGGTGGGCATAGGAGGATGGGTTAGTAAATTTGCAGATGACATTAAGGTAGGCAGAGTTGTGGATAGTGCCAAAGGATGTTGTGGATTACAGAGGGACATAGATAAGATGCAGAGCTGGGCTGAGAAGTGGCAAATGTAATGTAACGCGGAAAAATATGAGATAGTTCATTCGGAAGAAGTAACAGGAATGCAGAGTATTGGGCTCATGGTAAAATTCTTGGCAGTAAAGATGAACAGAGAGATCTCAGTGTCCAAGTGCATAAATCCCTGAAAGTTGCCACCCAGGTTCATAGGGTTGTTAAGAAGGCATATGGTATGTTGGCGTTTACTGGTATGGGGATTGAGTTTCAGGGCCACGAGGCCATGCTTCAGCTGTACAAGACACTGGTAAGGCCACACCTGGAGTATTGTGTACAGTTCTGGTCATCCATTATTGGAAAGATGTGGAAGCTTTGGAAAGGCTTCAGAGGAGATTTACCAGGATGTTGCCTGGTCTGGAACGAAGGTCTTACGAGGAAAGACTGAGGGAACTGACGCTGTTTTCATTGGAGAGAAGGAGGTTGAGAGGTGACTTAATAATCAGAGGGTTGGATAGGATGGAGAGTGAGAGCCTTTTTCCTTGGATGGTGATGGCTAGCACAAGGGGACACTGCTTTAAATTGAGGGGTGATAGATATAGGACAGATGTCAGAAGTAGATTCTTTACTCAGAGAGTAGTAGGGGCGTGGAACGCACTGCCTGCAACAGTAGTAGACTCACTGATGTTAAGGGCATTTAAATGAGCATTGGACATACATATAGATAATAATGGAATGGTGTAGCTTAGATACATATCAGATTATCTTCAAAGGATGGTGCAACATTGAGGGCCGAAGGGCCTGTACTGAGCTGTTACGTTTTATGTCCTAAAGGAGATACAAGAGTGTGAGTGCAGTGACGGTACACCAGTCTGATTACAGAGCTGCCCTACGAGGAGAGATCAGTTTTGCTGGGCCCCTACTCTCCACAGTCTGGAAGAACGAGAGGAAATCTGATCGAAACATATGGAATGCTGTCAGCGCTGTACTAACTGGATAGGGAGGGGTTATATTGGGAGGGTTATATTGTGGGGGAGTGTAAGGTCCAGAGCAAGGGAGATAGTGTCATGGTATGCTATAGACCATCTTGGACTGAACTAAGGTCATGTTGCTATATTCAGAGATTGGTGAACCGGTGAAAATGTTCTTTGACCCCAGATTGGCCTGTTTCCACACTGTAGGGATTCTATTCTGAGGCGGTGGGGGCAAAGTCACTGAATATGTTTAAAAAAGAAATACATTTCTTGGCGCTAAAGGTGGCAAGGGGAATAGGGAGAGAATGGGAGTATGGCTCTGAAATAGAGAATGTGCCAGGGTCATGTTGAACAGTAAAACAAGCGTAATGGCCTGAATGGCCTACTCCTGCTGCTATTTTCTATATTCTATTACCCATACATTCCCTCAAGTCTATTCCACTATGGTTCCTTGGCCACCTCGATTCCACCACCCTGCATTATCCCCATATCCTCAAAAACATTTAGTGCCCACCAATGTTATCTATCTTGGTAGTCACATTCGAGAAAGCTGTGAATGTTTCTTTGAGTAAACCCGTTAATCTTGTCTCACCATCAGTTTTGCAGGCTTCAGTCAGCAGCAGTTTGACGATATTGGGATAACCCTTTGCACAAGCTAAATGCAGTGGTCTGTCTCCGACCTCCCCACTCACATTGGCGTCCGCTCCGAACTTCAGCAGCAGTCTGGTCACCTGAGAGGAACAAGAGCATGCCCAGTACAGAGGCTGTTACAGCGTGTTCGAGAGAAAATAGTCATTTGCTCAGTCAGAATACAAGTTTTGCTAAACAAAAGGCACATTTGTTCAAATTTTTCATCTCACACTCATCAGGGCAACACACAAGAATACCCGTTCATGGGGCAGGCCAGCCTTTATACCACACGGCACGAGACTGCTGGGCTGGTAGTTGGTTAGAAAATGGACTCTGGATGGTCAAGGCATTGCCACAGAGAATGTGCCTCATTCATGCTGACTGACAGTTAACAAATAGGCTCTCTTGAAAAGTTAAAGTAAGCAGGTTAAATCTAATTGTTTTGAGCACTATCCTGTGAAATGGAGCAGTTGACAGCTGTCACCTATTTTGTTGAGGTGAAACAGTCACAGTGTGTGGATATATTCCTTTTGTCTGGAATGAGAAGGGCTGGACATAAATATATGCAGCTCACAGTAGATGCAAACTGGACGGACAATCCTACACTGTTTGCTAGCATTAATATCTCACTCAATCCAGCAAATGTCCAAGTACAGAATCACACTGACTATTACATACTCACAGTGCTGTGAGCTTTGTAAATACGGTCGGGTTGGGCATGTCCGTACCAGACCTCACTTGGGATCAGCCTTTGCCAACACTTTACAGGATGATAGCAATTTCTTCACTTCCCTTGGCGACATGACCATTTCCAAGGCTGACCCTTTTTTAAGAGTTGGTGCTAGGATGGAGGCCAGGTTCCATCTGAACTTTCTGTAATTCACCAGCACAAGAAATGACGGAAATTCCTAGACAGTTGTGGGAAACAGGGCACCTTTGATCACCCTCACTTTATCTTCCAATGAATGTAACCTGGCATGTTGACTTTTTAGCCCAAATCGGTCAGTTGGAATGCCTGGAACACACTTTTGTCCCTTCTAAGGTATACGCACACCTGGGAGAAATGTCTAAGGATGATGTCCAAGTTCTGTAAAGTTAAAAATCACACAACACCAGGTTATAGTCCAACAGGTTTAATTGAAAGCACTAGCTTTCGGAGCGACGCTCCTTCATCAGGTGATAGTGGAGGGCTCGATCGTAACACAGAATTTATAGCAAAAATTTACAGTGTGATGTAACTGAAATTATACATTGAAAAATTGATTGTCTGTTAAGCCTTTCATCTGTTAGAATACAGTGATAGTCTCACTTCTTTCATGTGTAAATCACAAAACTTTTTTTTTAAGTTGCGTTCACGGGTTAGCTGTTAACAATGGGTGATAGCTAGACAATATGGTGAAGGAGCAGGGAAATCGACGTTTCGGGCAAAAGCCCTTCATCAGGAATAAAGGCAGTGAGCCTGAAGCGTGGAGAGATAAGCTCAGCACTGTCCCCATGACTTGCCCAGACTTGTCCTACCCACCTATCTTCTTTTCCACCTATCCAATCCACCCTCTTCTCTCTGACCTATCACGTTCATCTCCTCCCCCACTCACCCATTATACTCTATGCTACTTTCTCCCCACCCCCACCCTCCTCTAGCTTATCTCTCCACGCTTCAGGCTCACTGCCTTAATTCTTGATGAAGGGCTTTTGCCCGAAACGTCGATTTCGCTGCTCCTCGGATGCTGCCTGAACTGCTGTGCTCTTCTAGCACCACTGATCCAGAATCTGGTTTCCAGCATCTGCAGTCATTGTTTTTACCTTATATGTTGAAGGTGTTAGCCCCTTGTGTTCTCTGAGCTAAAAAATTCCTGATGAAGGGCTTATGCTCGAAACATTGAATCTCCTGTTCCTTGGATGCTGCCTGACCTGCTGCGCTTTTCCAGCAACACATTTTCAGCTCTGATCTCCAGCATCTGCAGACCTCACTTTCTCCCCTGTGTTCTCTGTCTATGACCTGATGTTTCGATTGATTCTAATCTAAAAAGTGAGATAACAGAGTTTTACATAAATTTATGCAGTTTTTGTGGAAGGCATCTTGAAACCTATAGTACAGGGGATCTCCAGCTTCTGTCGCGACACTACGGATTTCTTACAGAAACTCAGCACCCACGTCGAACCGGGAACATTCCTCGTCACAATGGACATTTCCGCATTCTACACCAGCATCCCCCACAAGGATGGCATCGCGGCAACAGCCTCAGTACACAACACCAACAACTGCCAGTCTCCAAACACCATCCTACAGCTCATCAGCTTTATCCTCGATCATAACGTCTTCACCTTTGACAACCAGTTCTTCATCCAGACACACGGAACAGCCATGGGGACCAAATTTGCACCCCAATATGCCAACATTTTTGTGCACAGGTTCAAACAAGATTTATTCTCTATGCAGGATCTCCAACCAACATTGTACGCCAGGTACATTGATGACATTTTCTTCCTCTGGACCCATGGCGAGGAGTCACTGATAAAACTACACAGTGACATCAACAAGTTTCATCCCACCATCAAACTCACCATGGACTACTCTCGACTATCTGTCTCATTCTTGGACACATGCATCTCCATCAAGGACGGACACCTCAGCACCACACTCTACCGCAAACCCACAGACAACCTCACAATGCTACACTTCTCCAGCTTCCACCCAAAACATATTAAAACAGCCATTCCCTATGGACAAGCCCTACGCATACACCGGATCTGCTCAGATGAGGAGGAACGTGACGGACACCTGGAAGTACTCAAGGATGCCCTCACAAGAACGGGGTCCGATGCTCAACTCATCGACCGCCAGTTCCGACGTGCCACAGCAAGGAACTGTAATGACCTCCTCAGGAGACAGACACGTGCTGCAACTGACAGGGTACCCTTCATTGTTCAGTATTTCCCAGGAGCTGAAAAACTACGCTATGTTCTTCGTGACCTGCAACACATTATCAATAAGGATGAGCACCTCACCAACACCTTCCCCACACCTCCACTACTTGCCTCTAAACAACCACCAAACCTCAAACAGATCGTTGTTCGTAGCAAACTGCCCGGCTCTCAGGACAACTCCATACAACCCTGTCACGGTGGACGCTGCAAGACGTGTCAGATTGTGGACATAGATACCACTATTACGCATGGGAACACCTCCCACCTTGTACATGGCAGGTAGTCATGTGACTCAGCCAACATTGTCTATCTTATACGTTGCAGGCAAGGGTGCCCGGAGGGATGGTACATTGGGGAAACCGAGCAAAGGCTACAACAACGGATGAATGGGCACCGCACAACAATCAGCAGACAGGAGGGTTCCCTCCCAGTTGGGGAACACTTCAATAGACCAGGAGATTCAGCCTCGGACCTTCGGGTGACCATCCTCCAAGGTGGACTTCGGGACAGACAGCAGAGGAAAGTGGCCGAGCAGAGGCTGATAGCTAAGTTCGGTACCCATAGGGAGGGCCTCAACCGGGAACTTGGGTTCATGTCACATTACAGGTGACCACCATTGCACTACACACACACACACACACACACACACACACACACACACACACACACACACACACACACACACACACACACACACACACACACACACTCTCTCACACTCACAACCCCCACCCCAGACAGACCCACATACACACATATATTGTGTGGGGTGAATTTGTACTGGCAGAGTTACATTGCACTTTGCTCAAACACTGCATACATTCATGTAGAACTCTGAGCTCAAAAACTGCATGAATTTATGTAAAACTCATCTCACTTTTTAGATTAGAATCAATCTAAACATCAGGTCATAGACAGAGAACACAGGGGGCCAACACCTTCAACATATTGTCTAGCTATCGCCGTTGTTAACAGCTAACCCGAAAATGCAACTTTAGAAAAAAGGTTTTGTGATTTACACATGAAAGAAGTGAAACTATCACTGTATTCTAACAGATGAAAGGCTTAACAGACAATCAATTTTTCAATGTATAATTTCAGTTACATCACACTGTCAATGTTTGCTATAAATTCTGTATGTTAGGATTGAGCCCTCCACTATCACCTGATGAAGGAGTGTCGCTCCGAAAGCTAGTGTGCTTCCAATTAAACCTGTTGGACTATAACCTGGTGTTGTGTGATTTTTAACTTTGTACACCCCAGTCCAACACCGGCATCTCCAAATCATGACAAGTTCTGTAAGTGCTCCTCACTGCTCTTCCCTTTTTCAGCGTGTCATCCAGGTAGATGGTGACCTGGGGTTGACCGTGTAAAATGTTCTCCACCACCCACCGAATCAGAGCACAGGCTGACAATACCTCAAATGGCAGTCTCGTAGATTGGTGCAAACCCTTAATGGGTATTGATTGGAGTGTACTCCTGGGAATCCTCATCCAACAGCAACTGCAGGGATGCAGGCAGACACCCAGCTTTGTGAAGGGCAGCGCCCCCTCCTTCCCCCCCATACACCTCCTTTCCCACATCCCCACCAGTTTTGTATATAAATCCTCCATTTGAGGGATTGGGTATTTATCCAGGTGTGAGAAGCAGTTTCCTGTTTGTTTAAGGTCCCCACAAAGGTGAACCGACCAATCAGGCCTCCCAGATAGTATGATCGGGTGCTGCCCAGTTGATTCCTTCACTCTCCAGCCTCCTGATTTCTGCCTCTACTTTTCCTCGTGAGGCAAATGGCCCTGGGCCAGCCTTGCAGAATCATGGAATTGCTTCCTGGTCAACATGTAAACTGGCCTTGGGCCCTTTGATAGTCATAGAGTCACCACGGAAACAGACCCTTTGGTCCAACCCATCCATGCCGACCAGATACCCAACCCAGTCTAGTCCCACCTGCCTGCACCTGGCCCATATCCCTCCAAACCCTTCCTATTCATATACCCATCCAGATGTCTCTTATATGTTGTAATTGTACCAGCCTCCACCACTTCCTCTGGCAGCTCATTCCATACACATACCACCCTCTATGTGAAAAAGTTGCCCTGTAGGTCTCTTTTATATCTTTCCCCTCTCACCCTAAATCTTTGACTTTAGTTCTGGACTCCCCACCCCAGGGAAAAGACTTTGTCTATTTATCCTATCCATGCCCCTCATAATTTTATAAACCTCGATAAGGCCACCCCTCAGCCTCCGACGCTCCAAGGAAAACAGCCCCAGCCTGTTCAGCCTCTCCCTGTACCTCAGATCCTCCAACCCTGGCAACATCCTTGTAAATCTTTACTGAACCTTTTCAAGTTTCACAACATCTTTGCGATAGGAAGGAGACCAGAATTGCACACAATATTCCAACAGTGGCCTAACCAATGTCCTGTACAGCCACAACATAACTTCCCAACTCCTGTACTCAATACTCTGACCAATAATGGAAAGTATACCAAACGCCTTCTTCACTATCCTATCTACCTGTAACTCTACTTTCAAGGAGCTATGAACTTGCACTCCAAGGTCTCTTTGTTCAGCAACACTCCCGAGGACCTTACCATTAAGTGTATAAGTCCTGCTAAGATTTGCTTTCCCTCGCATTTATTTAAATTAAGCTCCATCTGCCACTTCTCAGCCCATTGGCCCATCTGGTCCAGATCCTGTTGTAATCTGAGGTCACCCTCTTCGTTGTCCACTACACCTCCAATTTTGGTGTCATCTGCAAACTTACTAACTATACAACCTATGACATGAGATTGCATTGGATTCCATGCAGCGCAGAACAGACCCAATGGCCCTCAATGCTGCACTGACCTGTGAACTAATCTCAGCTCATCCCCCTACACTATCCCATCATCATCCATGTGATTATCCAAGGATTGTTTAAATCTCCCTAATGTGGCTGAGTTGACTACATTAGCAGGTAGGGCATTCCACGCCCTTACCACTCTCTGAGTAAAGAACCTGCCTCTGACATCTGTCTTAAATCTATCACCCCTCAATTTGTAGTTATACCCCCTCGTACAAGCTGATGTCATCATCCAAGGAAAAAGACTTTCATGGTCCACCCTATCTAATCCTCTGACCATCTTGTATGTCTCTATCAAATCCCCTCTTAGCCTTCTTCTTTCCAACAAGAACAGCCCCAGATCCCTCAGTCTTTCCTCATAAGACCTTCCCTCCAGACCAGGCAACATCCTGGTAAATCTCCTCTGCATCGTTCCCTATGCTTCTATATCCTTCCTGTAATGGGGCAACCAGAACTGTACACAATATTCCAAGTGTGGCCACACCTGCGTTTTGTATAGTTACAGCATGATATTGCGGCTCCGGAACTCAATCCCTCTACCAATGAAACCTAACACACCGTGTGCTTTCTTAACAGCGTATCCACCTGGGTGGCAACTTTCAGGGATCTATGTACATGGATTCCAAGATCCCTCTGCACCTCCAGACTATCATGAATCTTTCCATTGAGCCAGTGTTCTGCCTTCCTGTTATTCTTCCCAAAGTGCATCACCTCACATTTAGCTGCATTGAACTCCATTTACCACCTCTCAGCCCAATTCTGCAATTTATCCAAGTCCCCCTGCAACCTGCAACATTCTTCCAGACTGTCCACTATTCCACCGATGTTAGTGTCATCTGCAAACTTACTAATCCATCCACCTATGTCTGCATCTAAGTTGTTTATAAAATTAACAAACAGCAGTGGTCCTAAAACAGATCCTTGGGGCACACCACGAGTAACCGGAGTCCAGGCTGAATATTTTCCATCAACCACCGCTCGCTGCCTTCTTTCAGAAGGCCAGTTTCTAATCCAGACTGCTAAATCACCCTCAATCCCATGCCTCTGCATTTTCTCCAACAGCCTACCATGTGGAACCTTATCATAGACTTTGCTGAAGTCCATGTGCACCACATCAACTGCCCTATCCTCACCTACATGCTTGGTCACCTTCTCAATGAAGTTTGTAAGACATCACCTGCCCTTGATGAATCCATGTTGACTGTCTCCAATCAAATTGTTGCTTGTGAGTTGAATTCAGGGCAAGGTCAGCAACATGTCCTACCTCTTATAATCCTTTCCAAAACTTTTCCTACAACAGACATAAGGCTCACTGGTCTATAATTACCTGGGTCATCTCTACTGCCCTTCTTGAACAAGGGCACAACATTTGCAATCCTCCAGTCCTCTGATACTAAACCTGTAGACAATGGCAACTCAAAGATCAAGGCCAAAGGCACTTCCTCCCGAGCTTCCCAGAGAATCCTCAGATAAATCCCAGGGGACTTATCTACTTTCACACCTTTGAGAATTGATGACACCTCCTCCTTACTAACCTCAATCCTTTCAAGTCTCAGCTGTCTCTCCAATTGATCCATTCAATCTAATAGGGTTCGGAACCAATGGTATTTATTGCAGATATAATCCTCAGTAGCACAGAAATTCTCCCTAAACTCCCACATCTGACATGAAGAGCATATCACTCTACTCAGGGCCATTTTTGCTTCTTCCAGTCCACAGACCCAGAAAATAGCACTGTCTTATTCCTCTACAAAACACTGCTCCAGGCCAACCTAATACTTATGACTTAAGAGACATATGTCAATAAAACATATAATTAATGAATAACCCATTAAACTCACTATTGGAGATTTACAGCAAGGCTATTGTTAAAACTATTCACTTATCTGTTTCTGTGCTGTGACCTCTCCCAAACAGGTTCCTCCAAAATCAGTTGTGAATTTTGCTGTTTGTTAAGTTTTCCCAAACGCACTCCAATGTCCAGAGTTACATGGATTCAAACAGCAAAGGCAGTAACTGTGCAGATTCACTGCTGTGTCAGTTAGCAGTGTGGGTTTCTTTTCTCTCTCTCTCTCTCTCTCTCTCTCCTATACAGACCATGTGCTGCCTTTGTCTGTTCCTCTCCCTTTTAAAACTGCTGCTGCCTTTTTCCAAGCTTCCAAAACAATGCGGTAGCATATAAAACAGTAATTGCTGCTTCTGGAATTTGAGGAAATCACCTCCAGCACCTAAAATTCCTCATAAAAGGAGCAGCTCTTACAGCCAGAAGTTTTTCCCAGTCTCCATCTCGACCTTCCTGAAAAAGCTCCAGGTACCTAGTTAGGATTTCACTCAGACAGGCATTTTTTAATCAAAAAGTGTTGACCCCATCTCAGTGAATCTTTCACAACCAATCTTGTCCCCAACAGGCTTGAGCCCAAGTCATTTACTACAATCAGTGGGAACTGAACCAGTTGCTTCTCACATGAGAACAGAACTGAAGTTGTTCCCTTCCTCTGTAAAGGCTCCCTGGTCTAGGTTCTGTCTTGTGACTTCTTGAAGAAATTAACAGTTGGACTCAGAGTAAATGTTGTCAAAGGCTGGTTCTCCAATCCCTGACACAGCTGTACCAGTATCCGCGTCCATTAGAACCAGGTGACCATTTAATCAGATGTTTATTTTGATTGGTTCTGGTTAGAATGTTGCTCAACAATTTAACTGTAGAAAGGTTATACCCGAAACATTGAATTCTCCACTGACCTTAAATCTACTCCCAGCCCTGAAGACATTGACTTCCCCACCTCCTGGCTAACTGTGTTCCCCCAGCCTCCTGCCTGTCCCTCCTGCTGCTGCCTGTCTTGCTGTGTTCCCCCAGCCTCCTGCCTGTCCCTCCTGATGCTGCCTGTCTTGCTGTGTTCCCCCAGCCTCCTGCCTGTCCCGCCTGATGCTGCCTGCCTTGCTGTGTTCCCTCAGCCTCCTGCCTGTCCCTCCTGCTGCTGCCTGTCTTGCTGTGTTCTCCCAGCCTCCTGCCTGTCCCTCCTGATGCTGTCTGCCTTGCTGTGTTCCCCCAGCCTCCTGCCTGTCCCTCCTGATGCTGCCTGCCTTGCTGTGTTCCCCCAGCCTCCTGCCTGTCCCTCCTGCTGCTGCCTGTCTTGCTGTGTTCTCCCAGCCTCCTGCCTGTCCCTCCTGATGCTGCCTGCCTTACTGTGTTCTCCCAGCCTCCTGCCTGTCCCTCCTGATGCTGCCTGCCTTGCTGTGTTCTCCCAGCCTCCTGCCTGTCCCTCCTGATGCTGCCTGCCTTGCTGTGTTCCCCCAGCCTCCTGCCTGTCCCTCCTGATGCTGCCTGCCTTGCTGTGTTCCCCCAGCCTCCTGCCTGTCCCTCCTGCTGCTGCCTGTCTTGCTGTGTTCTCCCAGCCTCCTGCCTGTCCCTCCTGATGCTGCCTGCCTTGCTGTGTTCTCCCAGCCTCCTGCCTGTCCCTCCTGATGCTGCCTGCCTTACTGTGTTCCCCCAGCCTCCTGCCTGTCCCTCCTGATGCTGCCTGCCTTGCTGTGTTCCCCCAGCCTCCTGCCTGTCCCTCCTGATGCTGCCTGCCTTGCTGTGTTCCCCCAGCCTCCTGCCTGTCCCTCCTGATGCTGCCTGCCTTGCTGTGTTCCCCCAGCCTCCTGCCTGTCCCTCCTCATGCTGCCTGCCTTGCTGTGTTCCCCCAGCCTCCTGCCTGTCCCTCCTGATGCTGCCTGGCTTGCTGTGTTCCCCCAGCCTCCTGCCTGTCCCTCCTGATGCTGCCTGCCTTGCTGTGTTCCCCCAGCCTCCTGCCTGTCCCTCCTGATGCTGCCTGCCTTGCTGTGTTCCCCCAGCCTCCTGCCTGTCTCCTTTGGATTCCAGCATCTGCAGGTTTTTGTCACTAAACGATGTACCTGTTCCAAATCATGTGGGGTGGGTTTCCAGAGTGTACACTCCCCTGGATACCGGCCTGTGAGTTATTTTACTCAGTTCAGGCCTAGTGAGACTCTTTTGCTGTCTGAGTCCACAGACCAGCAGCAACTACAGGAGCTTGCCGGCCTGGATCCTGAAGAAGATTTTAACCGTTTGGCTGAAGTTTGGCCTGGTTTTGGGGTTTTGCTGTGGGCTGACCGAGAGTCCCTCTGTTCAAGATTTGTCCTGAGTGAGGCTGTGCGATTGCCTTCCCTCAAGTGTTGTTCCTCAGGCTGTGGGACTGGTGAAGGTGTCACGTCCATTGGAATACCATGTAACTCATGCTCCACTTGCTGCATGGACCAATGATAAAGCCAGTTGCCTGCTTGAAGTTCAATTGGGCTTCAGCCAGTAGGTGCATTCGCACCGTTACCTCATTAATCCCCCAAACCAGTTTCTCAGAATCTCATTAAGGGTGAAACCAAAGTCACATGTTTCTATCAGTCATCTTAACCTCGTCAAAAATCCCAGGACGGATTCCCCTGGTTCTCATATTGCTGAATAAACCAGTTAACATCTCAGAATTGGAGGAGGCTTGGGTTATAATATTCCTTCGGGTAAAAAATGAGGTCTGCAGATGCTGGAGGTCAGAGCTGAAAATGTGTTGCTGGTTAAAGCGCAGCAGGTCAGGCAGCATCCAAGGAACAGGAAATTCGACGTTTCGGGCATAAGCCCTTCATAGGAATTCCTGATGAAGGGCTTATGCCCGAAACGTCGAATTTCCTGTTCCTTGGATGCTGCCTAATCTGCTGTGCTTTAACCAGCAACACATTATAATATTCCTTAACTAAATCTGTCAATTCTTGAAACGTTTTAGTATCTGGTGCCTCAAGGAGAGTCAGGCTCCTAATAACCGAGAAAGCTGCAGCTCCGAACACTGACAGCAGAATTACATCTCGCTTTTCATCTGCTCTGGTGTCATTTGCTCAGAAAAGATATTGCATTCTTTCCACAGACTGGGCCCAGTGTTTGAACCAGTCCATCTTCCAAAATAACAGCTTGATGACAGAAATGCCTATCCCAACTCCAAGGCTGTTGTGAGTGAATTTCTTCAGGGGTGTGTTTTTTTCTCATTGCCACTGAAATAACTCCACTGAGGATGGGGTCCTGTCACCACGCCCCCCTTTATTTACACATGGAGGGTCCCCAACATTGCTCCAGCTCCCTCAGAGCAGTTCTCAGAGTGAACAGAACCTTTGACACTTCTGTCTATATCTGTCAGTCAGGACTCCATGATTGGACCAGATTAACAGCCCCAATCGGGGAGCTCATACTCTGTGACCTCATTACAATCACTACACACATTGAAAGTATCAAATCCATCAAATACGTTTTTGGCCCTCTATCAGATTATCTCTTGCCTTTTCCTTTCTCAAGAAAGGACATTTGGCATGTTCAGTCTCTCTTGATGGTAATGACTGATTACCCTGGCATCATCCTTATCTGTCTTCTCCAGTATCTCAATAGCCTTTATGGTAAGTATACTCAGTAACTCCAATTGTAGTCCAACCCAGGTCTGAGACAAGTTTAAGTAACAATGATACAATTGTGCATCTGTTGTCAGGACGATGTCAATGGAGATGGGAGAAGGATTATTGTAAAAACTAAGATTTGTGGAAAAATTACTGTATGTTTCTGTAAGCAAATTACTGGACATTCTTTGTAGGTACTGTATATACAGCTGCTGCTTTAGGCAGCACAAGGAGAAGGTGCTCATGACCTGGAGCCAACAGTGTGTACAAATGTCTTTCAGCCAGTAACAAGTAGCTGATTGATCTGTGGATTAGTGACCAGTCATCAATGCCAAAGACCCACTGCCTGCCAACAGCTGTGTGATTTGTTCTCAGTGAACTAAACATCTTGGTGCTGGGAACAAGATGAAGAGAAGACTTTCAGACTTCCACTGGCTCAGTAGCTCTCTGTTCACTGCAGTAAAAGCTACTTTAAACCTGAAGAACAGCATTTTCTTTCCTTCAGCAGTTGCCATTAGTTGTGACTTTTACTTAAAATGGCAGAGACATTTTAGAATTGTGAATCAGTTACCCTTGTACAAACCACTGAAAGGATATAGAGAAAGAAGATTGAGAAACAATGCTTTGGATAGTGTGAATGCAGCCAGTCTTTTTCCCAGGGTTAGGGAATCGAGGACTAGGGGGCATCAGTTTAAGGTTAGAGGGGAAAGAATAAAAGGGAACCTGAGGGGCAACTTTATTTACCCAGAGGGTGGTACGCTTATGGGATGAGCTGCCAGCGGAAGTGGTTGTGGCGGAATAATTAACAACATTTGGACAAATACATGGATAGGAAAGGATTGGACGGATATAGACCAAGTGCAGGGAAATGGGGTTAGAGTGGATGGAAAGTTTGATCGGCATAGACCAGTTTGTACCCAAGGGCCTGTCTCCGTGCTGTAGAACTTTCTGACACTCTCAACACAATCACCATCACCACAGATCCTGTAAATTGGAAATGCTTTCCCAATCTTTCCCTCCACCCATGACACCCACGCCATTTTCCCTATCTGATAGGATTTTCCCTATCATAAGGGGGAGTTTCGAAGGGGTTAGAATTAGAACCCGTAAAATTATAGCCAATGGTTCACTTGGGCATTATGTTATGGCTATACAAGATATTCATAAGGCTATATTTGGAATACTGCATTCAATTCTGGTTGCCCTGCTATAGGGAGGAAATTCTTAAACTGGAAAGGATACCCAAAAGATTTAGAAAGGTATTACTGAGACTGGAAGGGTTGAATTAGAAGGAGAGGCTGGTTAGGCTGGGACATTTTTTCTTGTACTACAGGAGGCTAAGGGATAACCTTACAGAGGTTTATAAAATCATGAAGGGCATAGATAAGGTGTACAGCCAAGGTATGTTCCCTAGGGAAGGGGAGTCCAAAACTAGAGGGCATAGGTTCAGGGTGAGGGGAGAAAGATTAGATTCCCTACAGTGTGGAAACTGACCATTCATCCCAATGAGTCCACATCGACCCTCTGAAGAATAACCCCACTTAGACCCGTTTCCCTTTGACTAATGCAATTAACACTATGGGCAATTTAGCATGGCCAATCCACCTGACACACACACCTTTGGATTGTGGGAGGAAACTGGAGCACCCAGAGGAAACCCACACAGACAGTCACCCAAGGCTGGAATTGAACCTGGGACCCTGGTGCTGTGAGGCAGCAGTGCTAACCACTGAGTCACCATGCGAAAGATATAAAAGCCACCTGAGGGGCAATTTTCTCACACAGCGGATGGTGTGTGTGTATGGAATGAGCTGGTGAGGAAGTGGTGGAGGCTGGTACAATTACAACATTTCAAAAACATTTGGACAAGTACATGGATATGAAAGGTTTAGAGGGAAATGAGTCAAGCCCAGGCAAATGGGGGGAGTTGAGTTGAGGAAATCTGGTCAGCATGGACAGATTGGGCTGAAGGGTCTGTTTCCTTGCTTATGACTCTGAGCAGCTCAAGTCTAGTTACTTGAAATGAATAGTAATCCTTGTTAAATATATGGCCCAGGCTTTCTATGCTTCCTGGGACTGAAAATAGGGTAAATTTGGAAATTCTGCTTACTTTATAACATCTTTAGCTTTACTGATAATTCTGGATACAGTTGGATTTGAGTTCCAGCTCTGTACCCCAGTGAGGTATGACCCAGTGTAACCAGGTCAAACTTCTTTCAATTTTCTGACTTCATCTGGTAGAGGCTGCACACTGAGCTGGTCAGTTCACTAGTTACCTGCTCATGACCATAATAAGTGGCGATGTGTAAAGGTGTGAAGAAGACAGCATCCTGGACATTGACAAAGGCTCCATGTTGTAATAGGATGTGTACTGTCTGTGGAAAACAACCAGAGAGTGTTAGAAGGGGAGACCAGGAAAGAAACACAACTGTGCAATTAAACAGTGTGAGCCAAGCTAGAAAGCGTTATTATTTTTTTGAATCATCCATGGGATCTGTGAGTAAAGGCAGCGGTAAGCTGTCAGAGAAGGGAATCTGTCTTCATGGAGAAAGTGAGGACTGCAGATGCTGGAGATCAGAGCTGAAAATGTGTTGCTGGAAAAGCGCAGCAGGTCAGGCAGCATCAAAGGAACAGGAGAATCGACGCTTCGGGCATTCATTCCTGAAGAAGGGCTTATGGCCGAAACGTCGATTTTCCTGTTCCTTGGATGCTGCCTAACCTGCTGCGCTTCTCCAGCAACACATTTCCAATCTGTCTTCATGACCTGGTCTAGTCTACATGTGACACCAGACCCACAACAATGTGGTGGCTTTAAACTGCCCTCTGAAATGATACATTCTAACATATGATATAGGGGCAGGGGGAGACCATTTGGCCCCTCAAATCTGCTTCACTATTCATGAGAAACTTTACTGAAAGGCTGGTTGACTACAGTGTCCAATAAGAGTTGACCTGATTGTGGTTCCAATGGTACATTCCGACTCTCCTGATAACCTCAATGGTCAAACACATTATACAGATTGGAGCAGTCAAACATAGACAGCAAAAGTCAGCCTGAACAACACAGTCTACATCCCACAGCAGAATTTTAAAAAATTCTTTTCTGTGATTCTGCAAAAAAAGAGACAGCTGAATGTTCTGACAGACCATTTCCGAGTGCAGTTAAATCTCGACTCTATCTGCTATGGGACTGGAGTCTCATGTAGGACAGACCTGGTATAGTTGGCAGAATTCCTTCCCTGAAGGATATTCACAAACATCACAACCACCTGTCACTGCGGTTAACAATGGTGTTTCTTTACATCATCGTCATGTTGCAGTTGTATAAGACTCTGGTGCGGCCTCATCTGGAGTATTGTGTGCAGTTTTGGTCGCCATACTATAGGAAGGATGTGGAGGCATTGGAACGAGTGCAGAGGAGGTTTACCAGGATGTTGCCTGGAATGGTAGGAAAATCTTATGAGGAAAGGCTGAGGCACTTGGGGCTGTTCTCATTGGAGAAGAGAAGGTTTAGGGGAGATCTGATAGAGGTGTATAAGATGATTAGGGGTTTAGATAGGGTAGATACTAAGAACCTTTTACCGCTAATGGAGTCAGGTGTTACTAGGGGACACAGCTTTAAATTAAGGGGTGGTAGGTATAGGACAGATGTTAGGGGTAGATTCTTCACACAGCGGGTTGTGAGTTCATGGAATGCCCTGCCAGTAGCAGTGGTGAACTCTCCCTCTTTATGGTCATTTAAGCGGGCATTGGATAGGCATTTGGAAGTTATTGGGCTAGTATAGGTTAGGTAGGATTCGGTCGGCGCAACATCGAGGGCCGAAGGGCCTGTACTGCGCTGTATCCTTCTATGTTCTATGTTCCATGTTCTATGTTCCATGTTCTATGTTCTATGTTCTATGTTCTATGTTCCATGTTCTATGTTCTATGTTCCATGTTCTATGTTCTATGTTCTATGTTCTATGTTCTATGTTCTATGTTATTGGCTGGGAAATAAAAACAAAAAGTGCTGGAGAAACTCAGGCAGCTTCAGCGCAAACAGAAAGACAGTTAATGTTGCACATCCAGTCACCCTTTGTCAGACTATCGTCTAGGAACGTGGCTGTTTACTCAAACACAAACAAACTGCCAAATAAAACATATAACTGCTCACATTTACACAGCTTCATTAATGAACTAAAATTTTCTAATTCCTTTCAAGAATTTTGGATGAAGCAAAATTGAACACTTTGCTCCATCATCTTTAGAAAGCACTTGCTAAGATCCCACACATTAGGCTGCTCAGTGAGATGAGCTCACGGTGTTGCAGGTAATGTATTAGCATGGACAGAAAATTGGATATCTATTAGAAGTTAGAGAGTTGGAAGAAAGGACGGGCATGTTCAAGATAGCAACCTGTAGGTAATGGAGTGCCACAGGGATCAGTGCTGGGGCCACAATGATTTCTAATGCATTTTCCCAACCTGGAGAGGAAAGTGAATGGATTACAGCCAGGATTGTGCATGACACAACAACAGGAGGAAGGCAAGTAGTGAGGATGACACAAAGAGTCTGCGCAGGGATTAGAGATGTTAAGCAAGTGGGTAAAAACCTGGCAGATGGAACACAGTGTGGGGAAATGTGAGGCTATGCACTTTGGCAGGAAGAATAGGGATTTGAATGTTATTTAAAAGGAGAAGGACTATGGAAAACTACAGAACAGAGAGATTTGGGAATCCTTGTTCGTAAATTACAGAAAGCTAGTGTCCAAGTTCAGAGGATAAGAGAGAACACAAATGGAATGCTGGTCTTTATTTCAAAATATAGGGAGGCTTTGTGAAACTACGCAAGGCACAAGTCAGACCACAGCTGGACTACTGGAGCAGTTTTGAGCCCCTTTTCCAAGGCTAAATATACTGACATTGGAGGCAGTCCAGAGGGAGTGAGGATAACAAGTGTGGAGGGACTGTCTTATGAGGAGAGGTTGAGTAGGGTTGTACTCATTGGAGTTTAGAAGAATGAGAGGTGACCTGACTGAAATCTGCAGGATTCTTAGTGGGCTCGACAGGGTCACTGTGGGCTAGACAGGGTCAATGTGGGCTTCACAGTGTCGATGTGGAAAGGTTTATTTTCCCTGTGGGAGGGTCCAGGACCAAAGGACATCTTCTCAGAATAAGGGATCACACATTTAAGTCAGAGATGAGGAAGAATGTTTTCTCTCCAAGGGGAGTGAAACTTGGAATTCTTTACTACAGAGCGGCTGTCAAGGCTGTCTCATTAAATATATTTAAGACTGAGGCAGGCAGGTTTTTAATCAGTAAGGGAATACTCAGGCTTATGGGGAGATTGGAGGAAGGTGGAGTTGAGGATCATGGCAGAGGAGATTCGATGGGCTGAATGCCTCATTCTGCTCCTATGTGTTATAGTCAAATAAAGAAATGTCAGGAATGGATGAGCAAAAGCTTATTGAAGAGTGAGGTTTTGAGGAACATTCAAAACATAGGAAGGAATATTTATTGTCTCGGCCCAATCACTGAGTATGATCAAGACAGAGATCAATAGGTTTCTGGATATTAAAGCTATCAAGACACCTGGGGTTATCACAGGAAAATGGCATTGAGGTAGGTGATTATAACCATCAGGTAGATTATAACCAGCTCAAGGGCTAAATAGCCTATTCCTGCTCCTGTATTCATGGACATGAGAGACAGAGAGTCAGAAAGGTTTAGTGAAGGACGAGCAGAGCTTCGTGCCCAGGCAAGTGAGGACATGCCACTAGCTTTATTACGTGAAGGATGCTGTTTAAATCCGAGGTGTTATTGATGATTTCGAAGTGTGGCCTTACCTGATTGTTGGCTGCAATGGTTGCAATGTGAAGAGCAGTGAGTGCTCCATAGCCCACCTGCTGAATGTCTGCCCCTCCGTGCAGCAGGGCAGTGACCAGCTCAGTGTTGTCCTGAAGAGCAGGAAACATTGTGTTCACCTTCATAACACTCACAACCAGCTGCAGCTCTGTACACTGGCCTTACGGGTTACTCTGGGTATTGCTCATGTGTAGGTAATCCCCCCTCCTGTATTTTTCTTCTTTTTTTTCTTTTTATATCCTTTACCTACAGGTGGAGAGCCCTTAACGCAGATCCAGCTCCCTCAAAGCCAGCTCTTAGAGTGAACAGAACATCTGACATTCCCACCTCCTCTACATCAGCACCAACATTAACATTCATTCTCCAAATTAAATCCTAATCTGATTAAGGTGATTACAATGCGTAATGCATTTGGTTGGGTCAATTGAGTGACATTGGTGGAATAATCAACATAGATATTCCCGATGAAGGGCTTTTGCCTGAAACGTCGGTTTTCCTGCTCCTCGGATGCTGCCTGAACTGCTGTGCTTTTCCAGCCCCACTCTATTCCGGAATAATCAACATACACAAGGGATAAAGAGTCCAAATCCAAGCCAGGCCATTGAAGGGGACGTAAGGAAGCTTTCCCCTCATACACAGGCTTTGGAAAGCTGTAATTCTCTCTCCCTCAAAAGCCACACTGACCAGAGGGTTAATGACAAATATCAAAATGAAGATGAAAAGTACTATGGTCCAGACCAGACCCTCTCAAAGCATTTTCAGAAGGTAGCCCAGACCTTAACTTTACCTTCAATCGAAGGTCGATGTGAATTGGGTGTTCCTGGTGTGATGTGATTGGTCAAACTGCTTCACATTAAGCAAAAGATGACTTATTTAAACATTTTAGTTGAAATACAAACAAAAGAAAGAGAATATTGGAAAAAATAATCAAACAATATTGGGTTCAGTTTTGGTCACCTTGTTATAGGAAGGATGTTATTAGACTGAAAAGAGTGCAGCAGGAATTTACGACACTGCTGCCTGGACTCAATGGTCTGAGCTATAGGGAGAGGTTGGACAAGAGAGGACTTTTTTCTTTAGAGTGTAGGAGACTGAGGAAGGGGTACCTTACAGAGGTGTATAAGATGATGAGAGGCATGGATAGGGTGGATGCACTCAGTCTTTTTCCCAGGGTTAGGGAATCGAGGACTAAAGGGGGTCAGTTTAAGGTTAGGGGGAAAGAATAAAAGGGGACCTGAGGGGCAACCTTTTTACACAGAGGATGGGACGCATATGGGATGAGCAGAAGTGGTTGAGGTGGATACATTAACAACATTTAAAAAGCATTTGAACAAATACGTGGACAGGAAAGGATATGGGCCAAATGCAGGGACATGGGGTTAGTGTGGATGGACATTTTGCTCGGCATGGACCAGTTCGGGCCGAAGGGCCTGTCTCTGTGCTGTAGGATTCTCTAACTCTCTAGAACTCTAATAGATACAGCACCTATTACTAATTAATGTTCCAATATAGTAATAAGATAACAATAGTAACTTGGCAACAAGATAAGTTCAGGCACAAATTTTTCCTCCAATCCAGGAGGAAAAAACATCAAGAGAAAATTCAGAGAAAGACGCAGTTAGAAATTATTCACCGAAACGTCCAACTCTTCTGGGGCAGGCAATAAACGAGGAAGCAAGTAATGTCTGCAAAAATGGGATGGCTATTCTCATGGGGGATTTTAATCTGCATCTGCATGAACCAGCTTGGTCAGGGTCACCTTGAGGAGTGATCGTTGAGTATATCTGTGATAGATTTCTTGAACAGTATGTAATAGAACCAATGAAGGAGCAAGCTATCCTAGATCTGGTCCTGTGCTGAAAAATGTGGTGCTGGAAAACCGCAGCAGGTCAGGCAGCATCCAAGGAGCAGGAGAATCGACGTTTCGGACATAAGCCCTTCTTCAGTAGATCTGGTCCTGTGTAATGAGACAGGAATAATTAATGATCTCATAGTTAGGGATCCTCTTGGAAGCAGTGATCACAATATGTTTGAATTTAAAATACAACTGGAGAGTTTGAAGATACAATCCAATACCAGGGTCCTGTGCTTGAACAAAGGGACAGCAATAGAATGAGGGAGGACCTGGCTAAAGGAGACTGGGAACAGAGACTTGAAGTGCTCAGCTAAAGTATATTCTGGTGAGAAGGAAGGACGGTAAGAGGAGGGGTAATCTGCCATGGGTGTCTAAGGGAATAAGGCAGGCTATCAAAGTGAAAGAGAAGACCCAAAATGGCCCAAAACAGCAGGAATCTGGAAAATTGGGAAATATTTAAAGGTCAATAGAAAGCCACAAAGAGAGCTATTAAGAAAAGTAAGATAGATATAAGAATAAACAGTCTGGCGCACTGACCTCTACACCGCTGAAGCCAGGACCTAACTCAAAGACACCTCTTCCTACCACCCCCGTGACCATGACCCTACCCACACACCCCCCCCCATCACCACACCATCATCTCCCAGACCATACAGAACCTCATCACCTCAGGAGATCTCCCACCCACAGCTTCCAACCTCATAGTCCGGGAACCCCGCACTGCCCGGTTCTACCGCCTTCCCAAGATCCACAAGCCTGAGCACCCTGGCCGACTCATTGTCTCAGCATGCTCCTGCCCCACCGAAGTCATCTCCACCTACCTCAATATTGTCCTAGAGGTAATGTTATAGCTGTACAAGGTGCTGGTGAGGCCACACCTGGAGTACTGTGTGCAGATTTGGTCTCCTTCCTTGAGCAAGGATGGAATGGCACTGGAGGGGGTGCAGGGAGGTTCACGAGGTTGATTCTGGAGTTGAGGGGGTTGGCTTATGAGGAGAGACTGAGTAGATTGGGATTATATTCATTGGAATTCAGAAGAATGAGAGGGGATCTTATCGAAGCGTATAAAATTATGAAGGGAATCAATAAAATAGATATAGGATGTTTCCACTGCTGGGTGAGACTAGGATAAGAGGGCACAGCCTCAAGATTAGAGGAAGCAGGCTTAGAACTGAACTGAGAAGGAATATCTTCACCCAGAGGGTTGTGAATTGATGGAATTCCTTGTCCGGGAAGTAGTTGATGATACTTCAGTAATCACTTTTAAAGCTGAGGGAGGGATACAGTGAGTGGGTGGGTGAGTGGAGTTGAGGCCATGATCTGATTGAATGGCAGAGC
The DNA here is from genome assembly GCF_020745735.1 of Hemiscyllium ocellatum. Classification (NCBI taxonomy): domain Eukaryota; kingdom Metazoa; phylum Chordata; class Chondrichthyes; order Orectolobiformes; family Hemiscylliidae; genus Hemiscyllium; species Hemiscyllium ocellatum. The sequence continues at coordinate 114,337,231 of NC_083409.1, read as the reverse complement.
AGGCTCGAAGGGCTGGAGGGCCTACTCCTGCTCCTAGTTCTGATGTTCTTATGAGGACCCCAAACAGCTTCTGCTGCTAGAACTACAAGAAGCTAGAAAGCCTGGTTGTGAGAGCTGGCCACATCCATTCAGACTGTTAAAAAATCCCAGGCCTCATGAGTTCTGGTAAACTGCTCAGCATCTCTGCCTCTGCCTTTACAACCTCTCCTCAAAACAAAAGGACAAAATCACCTTTAAAAGTGACAACGTTGTCACAAAAGTTCATTATTTGTTTTGGGAATAAAGGTTACCAAATCAAGTGAGATGATTGATGGAGATTAGTGATTAGGGATAGTCAACATGGCTTTGTGCGTGGGAAATCATGTCTCACAAACTTGATTGAGTTTTTTGAGGAAGTAACATAGACGTTTGATGAGGGCAGAGCGGTAGATGTGATCTATATGGATTTCAGTGAGGTGTTCAACAAGGTTCCTCATGGGAGACTGATTAGCAAGGTTAGATCTCATGGAATACAGGGAGAACTAGCCATTTGGATACAGAACTGGCTCAAAGGTAGAAGACAGAGGGTAGTGGTGGAGGGTTGTTTTTCAGACTGGAGGCCTGTGACCAGTGGAGTTCCACAATGATCAGTGTTGGTTTCTCTACTTTTTGTCATTTATATAAATTATTTGGATGTGAGCATAAGAGGTACAGTTAATAATTTTGCAGATGACACCAAAATTGGAGTTGTAGTGGACAGCGAAGAGGGTTACCTCAGATTACAACAGGATCTGAACCTGATGGGCCAATGGGCTGAGAAGTGGCAGATGGAGTTTAATTCAGATAAGTGCGAGGTGCTGCATTTTGGGAAGCAAATTTTAGCAGGACTTATACACTTAATGGTAAGTTCCTAGGGAACGTTACTGAACAAAGAGACCTTTGAGTACAGGTTCATAGCTCCTTGAAAGTGGAGTCGCAGGTAGATAGGATAGTGAAGAAGGTGTTTGGTATGCTTTCCTTTATTGGTCAGAGTATTGAGTACAGGAGTTGGGAGGTCATGTTGCGGCTGTACAGGACATTGGTTAGGCCACTGTTGGAATATTGTGTGCAATTCTGATCTCCTTCCAATCGGAAAGATGTTGTGAAACTTGAAAGGGTTCAGAAAAGATTTGGAGGAATTGAGCTATAAGGAGACACTGAACAGGCTGTGGCTGTTTTCCCTGGAGCGTCGGAGGCTGAAGGGTGACTTTATAGAGGTTTACAAAATTATGAGGGGCATGGATAGGGTAAATAGGCAAAGTCTTTTCCTTGGAGTTGGGGAGTCCAGAACTAGAGGGCATAGGTTTAGGGTGAGAGGGGAAAGATATAAAAGGGACCTACGAGGGAATATTTTCATGCAGAGGGTGGTATGTATGTGGGATGAGCTGCTGGAGGAAATGATGGAGGCTGGTACAATTGCAACATTTAAGAGGCGTTTGGATGGGTATATGAATTGGAAGGGTTTGGAAGGATATGGACCGGGTGCTGGAAGGTGGAACTAGATTGGGTTGGGATATCTGGTCAGCATGGACGGTTTGGACTGAAGGGTCTGTATCCATGCTGTACATCTCTATGACTCTATGAGATAAGATACACGTCAGCCATGATGGAATTAAATAGTAAAACTGGCTTGAGGGGCTGAATGGCCAATGTTGCATAATTTCCACATCAGACAGAACCCAATGTAAGTCTCTCTGGAGGGGGTGTAGCTGTGGGATCTCCCTCTGTTCAGGGGAAGGAGCCTTCACTCACCTTGAAAGCAGCCAGATGTAGCGCCGTGAATCCATTCCTTGTCAATCTCGATGGACGAAGGCCTTTGAGCATCAGGGTCCTGACGTGGGCCTTGGTACCTTTCATAGAGTAATCGTTTATATTGAAATCCTGGGGACAATATTTCTGTTCCTAGTCTAATACCCCACTGTTATCAGTTTAAAGACTGCAAGAATATTGCCAATTCAGTTAATTTGATTAATTTGGAATTCAAAGATAATCCCAGAATAAAACCAATGGTTCATTCTATCCTTTCAGGACAAAATGTTATTTGGTCCAGTTCTTCATTGCTTGGTTTTCTGACTTCAAACCTTTCCAAACAGTAATCTCATTTATTCTTTACTTCTCTGAAGCAATTTGACAAATTGCCACAAAAAATAAACAAGTGACCACATGGTCTGCAGCAGCCCAGGAGGGCAGCACACCATCACCTTCCCATGGACACCAGCAACAGGCAATCAATGCCAGCCTTGCAAGTGATTCCTGCATCCAGAGAATGAATGGATGATACACTCCCAACATGAGCACAGGCCATTCACGTGGGAAGGGGAAGACTTAATGAAAACACCAATGAAGTCAACATCATAGGCTGTAGGTCCACCACTGAGGTCCAGGTCTGGACATTGACAAGAAATGGGAAATATGGTTTCACCCAGAGAGTGGGGAGGAATTCTCTACTACAGAAAGCAGCTGAGGCTGAAACATTAAATATTTCAAGGAAGAATTAGATATAGTTCTTGGGGGTAAAGGGATTTTAAAGGGTATGAGGAAAAAGGGGGAATAAAGGTCTGAGTTGGATGATCAAACATAATCACATTGATGATATGATCGAAATTATTGACCTCCTCGTGTTCTGTTTTCAGTTGGAACCCTCACTGAGAGTTCCCAACTTTGGTTCTAACCCTCAGGTACAATTGGTCTTCAGCAATCATCAACCAAATCCCTGGGAAGGCCCCAGCTGGAATGCCATCTCCTTGTTGTTTCAGGGGCACTGGGTGACCCTGGGAAGACTGACATTTATTGCCTGACCCTATCTGGTGTTGATCTAAGTGAGCTGTTTGGGGAGTTGGTGAAGTGGTACTATCATTAAACTAACAATCAAGTGAGCCAGCCCAATATGTGGGGGTATGGGTTCAAATCTCACCATAGCAGTATTTAATTTAAAATCAATTAATTTATCTGGAAATTTTTTAAAAACTAGTTTCAATAATGATGACCATGAAATCCTAGTCAATTACTGTTAAACCCAATCTGTCACTAATGTCCTTAAGGGAAGGAAATCTGCCATCTTTGCTTGGTTGGTCTCCATGTGAGTCCAGCCCCACAGCGATGTGGTTAATTATGAGATAGTTCCATAAGCCATTCAGTTGAAGGGCAATTAGAAATGGATAACAACTGGTAGCATTGTCAATCAGCGTCAAACCCCAGAAAAGAATAAAGAGAAAAAGGTTTGGGATATATTTGCTCTGGATTGCAGGTCCACATTACCACCAACCACCACCTCCTGAGGAGCACCCAAATCTAAGCACCAAATTTTAGGATAAGTATCAGACCATTAAAGAGCATGATGTGGAGGTGCTGATGTTGGACTAGGAAGGACAAAGTCAAAGTCACATGACACCAGGTTATAGTCCAACAGGTTTATTTGAAATCACAAGCTTTCGGAGCTCTGCTCCTTTGTCTGATGAAGTGGAGGGTAGGACATAGGCACAGAATTTATGTGCAGAGAGATCAGTGCAAGATAACTCCAGATAATTAAGAGTGTCAAAGATAGTACAAATGGTGTGTATTTAGACCATTCTAAAGCATTAATGAAATACTGATGTAATCACTGCTGTCATGTGGGAGCTGGATAAGGTGGAATAACCAGCTGTGCGATAGAATCATAGACTCTGACAGTGCAGAAAGAAGGCATTCAACCCATTGTGACTGTCCCAGCTAAAGAAAGAGCTACCCAGCTCGTTCCACTCTCTGCAGCCCTCAAACTCTGGTAATGATCAGATGGTCTGTTCATTTTTGTGCTGTTGGGTGAAGGATCAGTACTGGCCCCAGGACACAGTGCAGAAGCACCACGCTTTTCCAAAATACTGACACGGGAACTTTCACATCCACATGAGCAGCAGTCGGAATCTCGATTCGTGTTTCATCTCAAAATAACAGCACCAGGGATGTAGGTTTTAGAATCTAGAATCCCGACAGGGTGGAAAGAGGTCTCTGAAGGGCATCTCACACAGACCCATCCTATCCCCATTTCCCATGGCTAATCCACCTAACCTGCTCATCTTTGGACTGTGGGAGGAAACCCACCCGGACACAGGAAAAGTATGCAAATTCCATAGACAGATGCCTGAGGTTGGAATTGAAGCCAGGTCCCCAGCACTGTGAGGCAGCAGCACTAACCACTAAACCATCCATCCTCAGTGAATGTGGAAGGTTTGAAGAGGCTGGGATTGTTCTCAGAGCAGAGAAGGTTCTGGAGGTTAACCGAAAACCATAGAGAGAGTTTGATGGAGTAAATCAGAGAAAGTGTTTCCAGGGGCAGGAGGGTGAGGGAGCAGAGGGAGACAGATCGAAAGGAATCAGTAAAAGCCCGGGGGGGCGAGGGGAGTGGAGGGGGATTGTTTTACACAGTGAGGTGTTGGGATCTGGAAGGTGCTGCCTGAGAGGGCAGTGGGAGCAGATTCAATCAGAACTTTCACACAGGAACCAGGGAAACACTGGAAGGAGGAGTATAAAATGCAGCATTGTGGAGAAAGAATGGGTAAGTGGGCTAAACTGTAACTCCATCAAAGAACCAGTAGAGACAGGACTGACTGAATGGCATCCTTCATGCTGTATGAATCTGTGATTCTTGTAAATTCTCCCTCGGTATTTTCCCATGAATTATTATAAAACTGTCAAAACTGAGCCATGTTAGGAAATATTATATAATCAAACATTTAGCCAAAAACGTAGATGTTGAGGAGACAGGAGTGGAGATGGAGGGGTTGAGGAGGGATTGAGAGTGGGAGAGTATCAGGAGGTCTTTGGGATAGTTAAGCCTGGAAGTGACTCACCGTCACAAATGCAGCAGAGATGAAGTAGAGACAAGCCACTCTTTGTCCGGTAGTTCATGTTCACTTTACTAAAGGCTTCGTCTGAGCTGGAAAGAAGGATATTTTCCAGAATTCAATCTCTGAAACCACAGCAGAACGTATAATTGATCCTGTTCAAAAAATACATTTTGATCTCATCTCTTTCAAAAGTGCCCAGATATTTGACCATAAATGCCAACAAAGAACAATTCAGGTGTTGTGAATTCCAGTTTTTAATACTCAGTCATAGGACATAGGCATTGCTGGCTGGGTCAGTATGTATTACCTGTCCCTAGTTGCCCGTTGAGAAGGTGGGGGTGAGCTGCCTTCTTGAACCGCTGCAGTCCATGTGCTATGGGTAGACCACAATGCCCTTAAGGAGGGAATTCCAGGATTTTGACCCAGTGACATTGAAGGAACAGCAATATATTTCCAAGTCAGAATGGTGAGTGGCTTAGAGGGGAACTTGAAAGTGGTTTCAATTTATCTACTGCCCTTGTCCTTCTAGATGGAAGTGGTTGTGGGTTTGGAAGGTGCTGTCTGAGGATCTATGGTGAGTTTCTGCAGTGCATCTTGGAGATAGTCCACACACTATTGAGCGGCAGTGGTGGAGGGAGAGCATGTTTGTGGATATGGTGACAAAACACTGAGAACCAAGGTAGGTTAGTGAGCATGGGGGAATATGGGTAGATGAATGGCTTTTCTGGTGAAGAAAGATTGGACAAGCTAAATGTTTATTAACAGAAGATTAAAAGAGTAAGAGGCAATTTGATTGAAACAGCTGAAGTTCTGAGGACTCTTTACTGGGTGGATGTGAAGAGAATGTTTCCTGCTGTGGGAGAATCTAGAATTAGGGGTCACGATGTAAAAATAAGGGAATACACATTTAACACAGAGATAAGAAGGATTTATTTTTCTCACAGAGGGCCATGATTCTTTGGAACTTGGAAGTTGTAGTTAAGATTTTTACAGCAAATTGGATAGAATCTGGATAAGCAACAGTTTGGAAAGTGGTCCACTTTATGTGGAAATGTTGAGTAAGTAGATCGTGGTCAATTTGAATGGGGAAGCAGGCTTGAATGGCCGAGTGGCCTACTCCTCCTTATAACTGATGTGCTCATCCATCTATTTGTCTGGGTGTTGGTGTGAGCTGTGAGCTGGTCCACAGTATGATAAACTGAATTTTGAACAGGGTGGAAAATGGGAGATGAGTTACAGCTTGCTGGAATACTCACATTCGAAGGTAAAAAAACTATGAATAACAGTTCCAACAACAGGAACTGGAGGATTAGTGGGCTTTGTGGGTGGAACTAAGAAATTAGGTGTAAATGGTGATGTTATTGGGGTTGTACCATAGGCCACCAAATAATTAATGGGAACTAGAGGAACAAATACACAGGGAAATTGGGAGACTTGAAGGAACAATAGGGTTATCAAGGTGGGGACTTTAATTTTCCTAATATAGACTGGGATTGCCAGAATGTTAAGGGGTAAAGTGGGGTGGAATCTGTTAAGTGTCTTCAGGAAAGTTTCCTCAAGCATGGGGTTTATAGAGGGTCCTATTCGAGAAGGGACAAAACTCGACTTACTCTTGGGAAATAGGACAGGACAGGCGACAGAGGTTACAGTGAGGGAGCACTTTGGGACCAGTGATCATAGTTCCATTAATTTTAAAATAGTTATGGAGAGGGACAAGACTGGTCCACATGTTCTAGCATTCAGCCTTTCATGGCCAGACTGTGCAACAGTTTCTTCCCCCAAGCCATCAGGCTCCTTAACACTGCATAAGTCGGCTCTTTTACATCTGGAATTCTTTGCACGACTTTGAAGTGCTGCTGGAACAATGTCTATTAATTATCATTCCTTTATTACACTGAAATTTGTGTTTTCCACTTCTAATGCACTTTATGCTGCCCTTTGTACGATTGTGTAGCTCGTGCTGTCCATGTAGCACCTTGGTCCCGGAGGAACACTGTCTTGTTTTTTACAATATCAGTTGTATGAGGTAGAAATGACAAATTAAAACTACTCTACTGTACATTACTTTAAACTGGAGCAAGGTGGATTTTGATGGAATGCGATAGGAGCTTTCAGAAGTTGATTGGAGTAGTTTGTTTGTCGGCAGAGACCGCGGCAAGTGGGAATCCTTGAAAACTGAGAGAGCGAGAGTTCACGGTCTGTATGTTCCCGTGAGGGTGAAGGGCAAGGTTGACAGGCATAGAGAACCCAGGATGACAAGAGATATTGAGGCTTTGACCAGAAAAAGAGGAGGTGTGGCTCAGGAACAGGCAGCTGGGATCAAGGGAATCCCTGGAGCTATATAGGGAATACAGGACTTTACTGAAGAAGGAAATCAGGAGGGTGAAAAGGGGGCACGAGATATTCTGGGCTTAGAAGATTAGGGTGAATCCAAAGAGGTTCTTTAAGTATGTTAAAGGAAAAAGAATAACTAGAGAGAGAGAGTGTAGGGCCCTCAAGGACCAAAGTGACCACGTCTGTGTAGAACCGCAGGAGATGGGAGAGGTTCTCAATGAATATTTCTCTTTGTGTTTACCGTGGAGAAAGACATGAAGACTTGGGAACTTGGGGAAGTTAGTGGTGATATCTTGGGGACCGTCCACATCACAGAAGAGAAGGTATTGGATGCATTAGAATGTATAAAAGTGGTTAAATCTCCTGGTCCTGACCAGATATATCTAAGAAAACTGCAAGAGGTTAGGGAAGCAATTTTGGGGGCCCTGGCTGATTTTTTTTGCATCGTTGTCAGCCACAGGTGAGGTCACAGAAGACTGGAGGGTGAAGAATGTTGTGCCATTATTTAAGAAGGGTTGCAAAGAAAATCCTGGGAACTATAGACCAGTAAGCCTAACATCTGTGGTGGGTGAGCTACTTGAGAAGTTTTTGAGGGATAAGATATACATGCATTTGGAAAGACAGGATTTGATTAGGAACAGTCAGCGTGGCTGTGTGGATGGGAGATCATGCCTCACAAATTTGTTAGAGTTTTTTGATGAAGTGACCAGGAAGGTTGATGAGAGCAGGACGGTTTGTATGGATTTCAATAAGGCCTTTGTTAAGATTCCACATGATAGGCTGCTCTGGAAGGTTAGATCACATGGAATCCAGGTGGAGCTGACAAATTGGATACACAATTGGCTTAATGGTAGGAAACAGAGGGTAATAGTGGAAGGATGCGGAGGCCTGTGACTTGTGGTGGTGCCTCAGGGATCGGTGCTGGGCCCATTGCTGTTTGTTATCAATGATTTGGATGAGAATGTACAGGGCAGGTTTAGTAAGTTTGCAGATGACAATTAAAGTAGGCAGTATCATGGAGAGTGAGGAAAGTTATCAGAAATTGATCAGCTGGGGGAGTGGGCCAAGAAATGGGAAATGGGGTTTAATATAGATAAGTGTGAGGTCTTGCATTTTTTAAAGTAAAATCAAGGTAGGAGTTTCATGATGAATGGTGGGGCCTTAAGGAGTGTAGTGGAACAGAGGGACCTTGGAGTTCAGGTGCATGGTTCTCTGAAAGTGGAGTCCCAGGTAGACAGGGCAGTGAGGAAGGGTTTTGGCACATTGGCCTTCATCAGTCAGGGCACTGAGTGTAGAAGTTGGGAAGTTATGTTGCAGTTGTACAGGACATTGGTGTGGCTGCACTTGGATAGTGTGTTATGCTTTGGTCACCTTGCTATAGGAAGGATGTTATTAAGCTGGAAATTTACAAGATTGTTACCAGGGCTCAATGGTCTGAATTATAGGGAGAGGTTGGTCAAGTTAGGACAAGATTTAGAGTGTAGGAAACTGAGGGGGGAGTCTTATAGAGGTGTATAAGATTATGAGAGGCATGGATAGATTGAATGCACTCAATCCTTTCCCCAAGGTTGGGGAATTGAGGGTTAGAGGACATCAGGTTAAGGTTAGAGGGTGGTACGCATATGGAATGAGCTGCCAGTGGAAGTGGTTGAGGCGGGTACATTAACAACATTTAAAAGGCATTTGGACAAATACATGGACAGGAAAGGTTTAGAAAGATACAGGCCAAATGCAGGGAAATGGGGTTAGTGTGGACGGACATTTTGGTTGTCATGGTCCAATTTGGGCCAAAGGGCCTGTCTCTGTGCTGTAGGACTCTGTGACTCTATAACAGAGGAGCTGAGACATGATAGAGATCAGAAATATAACAAAGTTGGTAACTGATAGTCTTTGGTCTTTGACAATAGAGAGAACATGGAGGCTGAAACTTCCCTCACGATCAAGTAGGTCACCAAGTTGTCTGGGCCTGACACTAGATCCTTTCAAACTCCAAAATAATTAAAAACAATATCAGACTTTCCTGCTCCTTACCTGAAGACATGCTTAAGTTCCAGAAGTTCGTTGTCTTTAATGCACAGATCATCCTCCAGTCTCTCGACCACAGCACCATAAGATTCACTCACTTTCTTCTTCCATTCATCTCAGAAGAAACAACACATTTTAGTTAAAATCTCTTCCTCTCAACAAATTTCTTCCTTAAGCAGGTTATTCATAATTTCACCTCCACCTACTGCAGCATGAACTGAACTATACAATCCGACAGTACAGAGCAGCCCATTGGCTGCTTATTGTGGTTGCACAAGCTCTTCAAAAGAGGGAAACATTTAATCCCACTTTTCAGTGGACAGACATTAATCCCCATCTCCTGACATATTTTACCATTTCCAGTATTTCTCGAATTCCCTTTGTGAAAGTTATTATTGAACTTATTTCCAATGCCCATTCAGGCAGCACATTCCAGATCACAACAACACATGAGTGCTACCAAGATAACACATGCTCTGTCCCATCACAGACCCCAACACTGTGGGCCATTGATATTCAAACATCAAAATACCTACCCCTCCATCCTCCAAAATCAGACCATAAGTCTCTTCTCCTTCTCCAGATTTACAAAGCAGAAAAAGCAGGATCTGGTACAGAAAGTCACACAGTGGTGGTCTGAGGTAACACATTGAGTTTTGAGAAGAAGTAACAAAGACGATTGATGAGGGCAAAGTGGTGGACATGACCTATATGGACTTCAGTAAGGCAAGGTTCCTCTTGGGAGACTGGTTGGCAAGGTTAGATCTCATGGAATACAGGGAGAACTAGCCATTTGGATACAGAACTGGCTCAAAGGTAGAAGACAGAGGGTGGTGGTGGAGGGTTGTTTTTCAGACTGGAGGCCTGTGACCAGTGGAGTGCCACAAGGATCGGTGCTGGGTCCTCTACTTTTTGTCATTTATATAAATGATTTGGATGTGAGCATAAGAGGTACAGTTAGTAACTTTGCAGATGACACCAAAATGGAGGTGTAGTGGACAGTGAAGAGGGTGACCTCAGATTGCAACAGGATCTGGACCAGATGGGCTAATGGGCTGAGATGTGGCAGATGGAGTTCAATTTAGATTAAGGTGAGGTGCTGCATTTTGGGAAAGCAAATTTTAGCAGGACTTATACACTAATGGTAAGGTCCTACGGAGTGTTACTGATCAAAGAGACCTTGGAGTACAGGTTCATAGCTCCTTGAAAGTGGAGTCGCAGGTAGATAGGAAGAAGGTGTGTGGTATGCTTTCCTTTATTGGTCCGAGTATTGAGTACAGGAGTTGGGAGGTCATGTTGCAGCTGTACAGGACATTGGTTAGGCCACTGTTGGAATATTGCGTGCAATTCTGGTCTCCTTCCTATCAGAAAGATGTTGTGAAACTTGAAAGGGTTCAGAAAAGATTTACAAGGATGTTCCCAGGGTTGGAGGATTTGAACTACAGGGAGAGGCTGAACAGGCTGGGGCTGTTTTCCCTGGAGCGTTGGAGGCTGAGGGGTGACCTTATAGAGGTTTACAAAATTATGAAGGGCATGGATAGGGTAAATAGACAAAGTCTTTTCCCTGGGGTGGCAGAGTCTAGAACTAGAGGGCATAGGTTTAGGTGAGAGGAGAAAGATATAAAAGAGACCTAAGGGGCAAATTTTTCATGCAGAGGGTGGTACGTGTATGGAATGAGCTGCCAGAGGATGTGGTGGAGGCTGGTAGAATTGCAGCACTTAAAAGGCATTTGGATAGGTATATGAATGGGAAGGGTTTGGAGGGATATGGGCCAGGTGCTGGCAGGTGGGACTAGATTGGGTTGGGATATCTGGTCGGCATGGACAGGTTGGACTGAAGGGTCTGTTTCCTTGCTGTACATCTCTATAATTCTGTGACTCTGTGAGCTTATATGTTACTGCTTGGAGTCAGTGGACTGGTCCACATTTAAGATCTCATTAGGCAGCCTAAAGGAGTATGTAACTCCAGTCACAGAGCTCATCAGATTGTGTGTAAATGATTGTGTGTCAATCCAGATGCATCACAGCTTCATTTAGTAAACGGCTTAGCTTAAGACCACAGGATATGACAGAGAATTGTGACCATAGTCCAGTCCACGACGTAAACCAGCCTTCCATCCATTGACTCTGTCTATACTTCCTGCTGCCTTTGGAAAGCAGCCAACATCTTCAAAGACCCCTCCCACCCCGGTTACACTCTCTTCCACCCTCTTTTATCAGGCAGAAAGTACAAATGTTTGGACACAGGTACTGACAGATTCAAAAACAGCTTCATCCCCGCCATTATCAGATTTAAGAACAGATCTCTCATATATTAGAGTTGATCTTTTCTCTGCACCTTCTCTGTAGCTGTAACACTATATTTGACATTCTGTTCTATTACCCTGATGTACTTATGAAAGGTATGATTTGTCTGGATAGCACGCACAATATTTTTCACGATATCTCAGTAAATGTGACAATAATAAACCAAATCAGATCAAATTATCCTTATGCCCCTGCCTCTTTTTTACATATTGCTGTCAATCTGTGTCCTCTGAATGTTGACTTTTCCAACATTGGAAGCAAGGGCTTTCCTTATTTAATTTGTCACAGCACTTCGATTAAACTCCCCTGAACCTTCTCTTCTCTCAGAAAAATAATTCCATCTTCTCAAATATCCACAATTTTATTGAATCACTCATGCCTGCTCACATTGCAGTAAATCGCTTTGCACCATAGAAAAGATTTAATTCCAATCAGACCCATAGTATTCTGGTGAAAATTCCCATGAGAGTCTCATTGACACATGTTAATGAATTCTACTGGTTCTGCATGAAATATGGAAAGTAGGTTTTAATGTTCCACAATAACACAGGCTTCCTATTCCTGACCTCACTGGCACTTGGCACAGGAAGTAGTCCTGAGATTGCAACCCCAGAGCTCCTGCTTTTCAACGTCCTACCGAACCTCCTGAACCTCCTTTGCAGGACATCCTCTCTCTTCCTGCCCAGGTTGGTAGTACTAATAGAGAGCACAACATCGAGCTGTTCATCCTCTCCATGTATTGCAGGAGGAGCATTCCACAGAGTCGTGTTCTCCTGCCATTGTGAATCCCATCGACTAAATCAATTTTATCAATAATTCAGGAACTGATAACACAATCTAATCCACTCATCATCAAACCTGGGTCTCTCATTCCCACTCTCTGTATTATGCAGACTACAACCACAAAAAGTGAGTACTTTATCTTTCTCCAATTAACTAAATCTGCAAACCTGGTTCTTGAGCAGTCAAGCCTTGGTCATCTTTTCAGTCTTGACTTCAGCTGTGCCCCAAAATCCGCCCCCAGGGTCACTCCCACTGACCCTACTCCCTTGGTACTTATCCTGCTCATCAGCTCCAGGTTCATTTTCCTTCACTCTGTTGCTGCTGCTGTTCAGATTGACCAAGGGCCTAAAGATCCGTAAAACCCTTACATGACCCTTACATGACCCCTCTCCCAGCTTTTTATCCCTGTTGTAAACAGTGACTAACATGTTTATACATTTGCAAATGATTTACTTTGGTTCCATCGTTTTGCAATATTTTCTGTATGTTTGTTCTCATTTCTCCCACCCATCTCCATGTTCTTCATTCGCTTCATCTCTGTCATTGGATGGTGAGGAAAGCTTATGACAAATCTGTGAGGTGAAGTTGGTGAGTGTCTTGTTTATCTTTGCTGCCTTCTGCTGTATCTGGAGTGTATTGATCTGGTGGTCCTGTTCCTTGGATGCTGCCTAACCTGCTGTGCTTTAACCAGCAACACATTTTCAGCTCTGATCTCCAGCATCTGCAAACCTCACTTTTTACTCAATGCCCTGAATGGACAGTTGATGTAACTGCAGGAGTATCTGGGGAAATTGTGTCGTTGCTCCTTCACTGTCATGGGGACAGACAGAGCTACAGCACAGAGAAAGCCATTTGGCCTCAGCTGGTCAAAAACAACCACCTAACTATACAAATCCCATTTGTCTGCACTTGACCCACAGCCTTGTATGCCTTGGCATCATAAGTGTGCATCTAAATCCTTCTTCAACGCAATGAGGGATTCTGCCTCTCCCATCCCACAGGCAGTGCACCTCAGATTCCCACCACCTTGTCGGTGCAAGTTGTTTTCCTCATAACACCTCTAAACCTCCTGCCCATTCACTTACATCTATGCCCGTGGTCATTGACCACTCCATGTCATTATCATCTGCATTGGATGATGAACCATAAGAATATGTTGTTGATATAAGGCTGGGCACTTTTGTCTTTGTTAATATGGAATTTTGGAACCATGCCTGTGACAAGATATCATCACATTAATTTGCTTAGGATTTCACACTGAAGTTGTTGTGAATGGGGCATGTTTTGGTTGAGAGATCTGCCTCATCTTGGAACTTTTCCTCTGTTATGTTTCTTGAACAATTTTCCAGACTTAGTGTTTACTGCTATTTGATTTGCTTATTCCCAAGTTTTTTTTTAATTGAAGATCAATAACTGATTTATCTGAACACCAATGATGATTGTGTTGCAAATGAACTTTTGATATACATTTCAACAGTTGTATGATGTAAATAGCACACGTAGTTTTTTAATAAAGCTATCGACAGACCCTCCTAAGGGCTGGTATCTGCTATGGAAGCATGATCTCGCCAGTGTCTTATTTCTTCTTGAAGTGAACTATTGATCAGCAATGAAGTTGTCAAACATATTTCTCATTTATCTGTTGTCTAAATAACACATGATGTGATGATCTTCTCATGTAGCAGAGAAGTGTGCTACTTTGTTCCGCATTTGATTTGTTGAGGTTGTTTGAAAAATTGGGGATTATGCTCAGCACATTTGATAATTTACTGATCTATAAAATGGGTCTTTTATCTTGAATTTCTCTGGTGGAAAGATCGGTACCAGAAATGGTGCTGCATTGGCTGATTGTTAATACACATATGAAGTTGTTGTAGGGTCTCCCATCAGTATCTAAACAATAAGCAGATAGTGAAAAGTAGGTGGATCCTATTCGGGGCAATGAGAGTGATGTATGATTATACATTTCTGTATACACAAAGCAAAATTGGAGGGATATTTGTACTCAGACCTCTGGAAAGCCTTCCAGCCCTGACAGGCCTCTGTTCCACTCTGTGAGTGGAAAAGAAGCAACGAAGACTCTGGAAAGAAAAACTTTAAACTCAAGCCAAGACCTGGGTGTAAGTGACTGGCTGCCTAATTAAGGATTTCCTGCAGGTGACAGTGATACCATTGTCCAAAACCAATTGAACTGTAAGAAAAACACCTCATTCCAGCCATGTATTTTGGATCCTAGCTCCACAGAAAGCCACTCCCTTTAGCTGATGCTTTCTACGTCATGGATGGCATGGTGGCACAGTGGTTAGCACTGCTGCCTCACAGTGCCAGAGACCTGGGTTCAATTCCCGCCTCAGGCGACTGACTGTGTGGAGTTTGCACATTCTCCCCGTGTCTGCGTGGGTTTTCTCCGGGTGCTCCGGTTTCCTCCCACAGTCCAAAGACATGCAGGTTAGGTGAAGTGGCCATGCTAAATTGCCCGTAGTGTTAGGTATAGGGGAATGGGTCTGGGTGGGTTGCACTTTGGTGGGTCGGTGTGGGCTGAAGGGCCTGTTTCCACACTGTAATTAATCCAATGTACATGTGATATTTCACAGAACTGTCTGCCTTGTTTGTGCATAGTTTGCAGCTAAACCTTCAGTGTGTCACATGCTAAAGGATAAGTTTGTTCATAATAAATATGCAATTATTTCTTTCATATTTATGAGTTTCTTTTTTCCTTGGCAGCAGTAAAGGTTTTGCAAATTAACCGAAACAGTGATTAAACTAGTCATTTCTACATTTGTGAGTTGCGGGCTTCATTTCCAACATTCCATTCCCATTGGGTTTCTGACACCAGGCTCGCCATTTTAAAGCCATGTTTCTATTATTATAACAGATCATATTCCCACAGAACTATTAGTGCTCGGAGCTCACTATTCTCATTCACCTGACTTTATACATTCACATACATGCATTGTAAAGTTGTTGGTGCAATTTTTGCAGATCTTCGCCTTATGCTGTCTAGTGTCATACAACTGTCTTCTCTGGTACTGTCCGACACTCTTCAGTCAGAGAGTGGGGAATCGATGGAATTCATTGCCACTGAAGGCTGTGGAGGCCAGGTCATTGAGTATATTTAAGACAGAGATGGATATGTTCTTGATTATCAAGAGCTTTAGCTGGGGTAAAGACAATTCTGATGCTATTAGGCAAGATTCAGGATGTATTGGATGGGGAAGGAAACTGCAGGGGATGGGCACAACTGAAATGTGGAGCTTATTCAAGGAACAGCTACTGCGTGTCCTGGATAAGTCTGTACCTGTCAGGCAGGGAGGGAGTGGTCGAGCGAGGAAACCGTGATTTACTAAAGAAGCTGAAGCTCTTGTCAACAGGAAGAAGAAGGCTTATGTTAGGATGAGACGTGACGGCTCAGTTAGGATGCTTGACAGTTATAAGTTAGTCAAGAAAGACCTAAAGAGAGAGCTAAGAAGAGCCAGGAGGGGACATGAGAAGTCTTTGGCAGATAGGATCAAGGAAAACCGCAAAGCTTTCTATAGCTATGTCAGGAATAAAAGAATGACTAGAGTAAGATTAGAGCCTGTCAAAAACAGTAGTGGGAAGTTGTGTGTGGAGTCTGAAGAGATAGAAGAGGCGATGAATATTTTTTGTCAGTATTCACACAGGAAAAAGACAATGTTGTCAAGGAGAATACTGAGATCCAGGCTACTAGACTAGACAGGATTGAGGTTCACAAGGAGGAGGTGTTAGTAATTCTGGAAAGTGTGAAAATGGATAAGTCCCCTGGGCTGGATGGGGTTCGTCCTGGGATTCTCTGGGAAGCGAGGGAGGAGATTACAGAGGCTTTGGCTTTGATCTTTATATTGTCATTGTCTACACGAATAGTGCCAGAAGACTGGAGGATAGCAAATGTTGTTCCCTTGCTCAAGAAGGGGAGTAGAGACAATCCTGGTAATTATAGACCAGACAGCCTTACTTCGGTTGTGGGTAAAGTGTTGGAAAAGGTTATAAGAGATAGGATTTATAATCATCTAGAGAGGAATATGATGATTAGAGATAGTCAACATGGTTTTGTGAAGGGTAGGTCATGCCTCAAAAATCTTATTGAGTTATTTGAGAAGGTGACTAAACAGGTGGATGAGGGTAAAGCAGTTGATGTTGTGTATATGGATTTCAGTAAGGTGTTTGGTAAGGTTCCCCATGGTAGGTTATTGTAGAAAATACGGAGGCATGGGATTGAGGATGATTTAGTGGTTTGGATCTGAAATTGGCTAGCTGAAAGAAAGCAGAGGGTGGTGGTTGATGGGATAAGTTACTAGTGGTGTACTGCAAGGATCTAGTTTGGGGCCACTGCTGTTTGTCATATTCATGAATGACCTGGATGAGGGCTTAGAAGGATAGGTTAGTAAATTTGTGGATGACACTAAGATCGGTGGAGTTGTGAACAGTGCTGAAGGATGTTGCAGGTTACAGAGGGACATTGAAAAGCTGCCGAGCTGGGCTGAGAAGTGGCAAATGGAGTTTAATACGGAAAAGTGTAAGATTCTTGGCAGTGTAGATGAGCAGAGAGATCTTGGTGTCCAATTGCATAGATCCCTGAAAGTTGCCACCCAGGTTGTAAAGAATGCGTACGGTGTGTTAGCTTTTATTGGTAGAGGGATTGAGTTTCAGAGCCATGAGGTCATGCTGTAGCTGTACTTGGAGTATTGCATACAGTTCTGGTCACCACATTATAGGAAGGATGTGGATGCTTTGGAAAGGGTTTAGAGGAGATTTTCCAGGATGTTGCGTGGTATGGAGAGATGGTCTTATGAGGAAAGGTTGAAAGACTTGAGGCTGTTTTCACTAGAGAGAAGAAGGTTAAGATGAGACTTAATAGAGACAAACAAGATAATCAGAGGGTTAGATAGGGTGGACAGTGAGAGCCTTTTTCCTAGGATGATAATGGCTAGCATGAGGGGACATAGCCTTAAACTAAGGGATGATAGATCTAAGACAGATGTCAGAGGTAGTTTCTTTACTCAGAGAGTAGTAGGGGCATGGAATGCCCTGCCTGCAACAGTAAGAGACTGACCAACTTTAAGGGCATTTAAATGGCTATTGGATAAACATCTGGATAAAAATGGAATAGTGTAGGTTAGAGGCTTCAGATCAATTTCACAGCGCGGCACATCAAGGGCCAAAAGGCCTGTACTGAGCTGTAATGTTCGATGTTCTATGTCAAGGGGATCAAGGGTTACGGGAGAAAGCAGGAGAATGGGGTTGAGAAACCTAACAGCCATGATTGAATGGCAGAGCAGACTAGATGGGTAGAATGGCCTAATTTTTGCTCCTATGTCTTATTCTTTAGTGCCCTTTATTCTTCTTCATTTGTTGTTTCTGATGTCCACCCTGTTGTCAGTTCAGACCTTTCCCAATGACACAAGTGAATATTTCCACCGAGGTCATTGGTGCCGATTCTGTTCAGGTCCAGTATGTTTCTATTGGGTAGGTGTCTCCGGAAAGGACTCTGGGATCCACGATCCTGCATCACGCCTCAACCCACATATTGACTCCACTTCTACTCTAGTCTGCACATAACTCTGGGAATAGTTCTGGGATGACCACTTTGAGGTCCTGCTTTTTAACATCTTCCTTATTTCCTATAAATCTGACCATTAGACATGAATACCAACTCTCTGCATGACATCATGTGCCACAATCCCTGGCTCACTGCCTTCCCTGGCTCAACACCCACTCCACGCTGTCCCAGACACTGAAACGAGAGAGGCAACACATCATGTGGGCCTCACATTGAGTGCTGTGAATCTCAGGCTGATTTACTGAGTATATTCAAACTTAAGATGGACAGATATTTGAATTCTACATTTATGAGCAACAGACAAGAACAGCGAGTTAAGGCCAAGGTCAGATCTGTCCTGATTTTACTGTATGATAAAGCAGGTTTGAGGAGCTGAACAGTTGAGATATTTTTAACCGATCTATTCAGACATGTCTAGGGCAGATGGGTCCTGAACTTGCACCTTCTGGCCCACAGGTAGGGCACACCACCATATCAGCCCTCAGACTGGCCTATTCTTGCTGTTGTTTGTTCTGCTCTTAATTGGGAATTTGGTGCCTTGGTTGAGTACAGAATGACCATCAAATCTCCAAGCAGAAAGGTCAGTAATTTAACAGAGAAAAAGCACTGGTATGATCTGGGAGGGAGGTATGAGGGGTGTTTCCAAAGCAGCAAGAATTAATGTATTACAGAGGCACAGTCTGTCATACTAACACACTGAGCACAAAGTCTGATATCTGCATTACACATGGAATGAGCAGACACATTTTTACTATAGCTGTTTTGATCTTCACATTAACATTCATTTCAGCCTCACAGAGATTCTTTTACCTGTGCAGGTCTGGTTCGGCCTGGATTTGTAGTTTCCCATCGTGTTTCTTCTCTTGTCGGCTTTTAGAAAGGTGGGATGTCACTCCCTTTCTCCCAACAATAAGAGTGTTTTCCACAGAGTGACCCTGCTGATAAACCAGGCCAAAAATAAACCGAGACGCTCACTGTGGAATGTTGGAATACAATCACAGGACAAAATAAAACTCCCTGGCGCGTGGACCGAGGAATCAAAGCAGCAGCTGGGACCTGTCAAAGTGCTCAAATTGCCAAGCAACACTTCCATTATAACCAGAACTGAAAGAAGTCATTCAGGCAAACGTTTTAAAGAATTGTTTTTGGGATGTGCACATCACAATCCAATTTGGAATTTATTGTCCAGCATTATAGATCTTGAGAAAGTGGTGGTGAGCTGCCTTCTTTCACTACAGTCCGAGCGGAGTAGGTAAATGCCGTGGTTCTGTCATGGAAAGAGTTCCAGATTTCTGACTCAAGAGCAGTGAAGAAAATACTATTATAGACTGAGTTAAACCTCCTACATCACCAGGTTTTAGTCAACCCAACCCCAGGTTATAGTTCAACAGGTTATTTGGAGACACTAGCCTTCAAAGCGCTGCTCCTTCACCAGAACCTCCAAATAAACCATGTTGGACTATAAGGAGACAGTGAGGTCTGCAGATGCTGGAGATCCGAGTTGAGAGAGTGTTGATGGAAAAGCACAGCAGGTCAGGCAGCATCCGAGGAGCAGGAAAATCGACGTTTCAGACTGGAGCCCTTCATCAGGAATGTTAGATTATAACCAGGTGTTGTGTGACTTCTAACTTTTGACGACCCAGTCCAACACGGGCACCTCTAAATCATGGAGATAGATATATTTTGACCAACTTCTTCGGATAAATTATGCTCTTGAGCAGGTACAACTTGAACATGGGCCTCCGAACCAAGAGATAGAGACACTAACACTGCTCCACATGAGGCCCTCTGTTATGATCCAAGCTAGGACAGTGTTGAACATTCAGGCAGCATCCAAAGTGCAGCGAAATCGACATTTCGGGCAAAAGCCCTTCATCAGGAATACCATAGTTACATTACAGTTATGCATTGTATGACCATCATTACATTACTGCTACACACAGTATGACCATCATTATATTACAGTTATACACAGTATGGCCATCTTTACATTATAGCTACATGCAGTATGACCATCGTTACATGACAGTCATACACAGTATGACTATAGTTACATTACAGTTATACACTGTATGACAATAATTACATTACAGTTACACACAGTACCACCACATTTACATTAAACTTATACACAGCATGAACACAGTTACATTACAGTTACACACAGTATGACCATCGTTACATTACGATTAAACACAGTGTCAGCACAGTTACATCACAGCTACACACAGTATCACCATAGTTATATGACAGTTATACACAGTATGACCATAGTTACATCACAGTTATACATCATATGACCATCGTTACATTACAGCTACACACTGTATCACCATAGTTACATTATGGTTATACACAGTCTGACCATAGTTACATTACGGCTACATACAGTATCACCATAGTTACATTACAGTTGTATATAGAATGACCATAGATACATTAGAGCTACACACAGTATGACTGTTGTTACATTAGTTATTCACTGTGTGACCATAATTACATTACAGCTACACATTGTATGACCATCATTACATTACAATTATACGCAGTATGACCATAGATTACAGTTACACAGCATGGCTAAAATTACATTACAGCTACACACAGTATGACCATTGCTACATTACAGCCATACACAGTATCGCCATAGTTACATTACAGCTACACAGTGTATGACCATTGCTACATTACAGTTATACACTGTATGACCATCATCACATTACAGCTACACACAGCATGACCATAGTTACATTACAGCTACACACAGTATGACCATCATTACATTACACTTATACACAGTATGATCATAGTTACATTTCAGTTATACACAGTATCACCATCATTGAGGGATCTATGTACTTGAACACCAAGATCCCTCTGTTCCTCTACACTGCCAAGAATCCTGTCCTTAATCCTAGATTTAGCATTCAAGTTCCACCTTTCAAAATGCATCACTTCACATTTATCCAGGTTGAACTCCATCTGCCATTTCTCAGCCCAGCTCTGCATCCTGTCTATGTCACGCTGCAGCCTGCAATAGCCCTCACTACTATCAACGGCACCTCCAACCTTTATGTCATCTGCATATTTACTAACCCACCCCTCAACCTCCTCATCCAAGTCATTTATAAAAGCTACAAAGAGCAGAGGCCTAAGATACGAGCCTTGTGGGACCCCACTCAACATTAACCTCCAGCCAGAATACTTTGTATCTACAACCACTCTCTACCTTCTGTCAGTCAGCCAATTCTGAATCCAGATAGCCAAATCTCCCTGTATCCCATACTTCCTGACTTAATGAATGAGCCAACCATGGGGAACCTTACTCAATGCCTTGCTGAAGTCCATCTTCACCACATCTACTGCTCGACTGTCATCGATGTTTCGTTGCCTCCTCAAAGAACTCAATAAGATTTGAGGCATGACATGCCCCTCACAAAACCATGCTGTCCTATCCCTCAGAAGTCTTTCCAAAACTTTGCTGACCACAGACATAAGACTGACTGGTTTTTAATTGTCAGGGATTTCACTATTACCCTTCTTGAAAGGACCTAGGATAAATCTGGTCAGGCCCTGGGACTTATCAATCTTAATGTTTTCCAAAACTTACAGCACATCAACTTCATCAATCTTGATCTGGTCAAGCCTGTTTCCCAGCTCCTCAAAGTTCTCATTCACTACAAGGTCCCTTTCCTTGGTGAAAAATGTAACAAAAAACTAATTTAGGGCTTCCCCTACCTGCTCAGACTCCACACACAAGTTCCCTTTGCTATCCCTGATCAGCCCTACCTTCTCCCTGAGTATTCTCTTATTCCTTATTTATGAGTAAAATGCCTTTGGGTTCTCCCTAATCCTTCCTGCCAAGCCTTTCATGTGCCCCCTCCTGGATCTCCTCAGTCCCTTTCTGAGCTCCTTTCTAGCAAGCCTGTAATCCTCTAAAACTGTGCTAGATCCTTGCTTCCTCCCCCTTCCATAAGCTGCCTTCTTCCTTTTGATGAGAAGTTCCTCTGTTCTCGTCATCCAAGGTTCCTTAATCTTACCTCTTCTTACCTGTCTCAGAGGAATAAATTTATACATCACTCGCAACAACTGCTCCTTAAATAGTCTCCACATGTCTGCTGTGCCCTTTCTGTGGAACAATTGCTCCCCGTCTGTACTTCCCAACTCCTGTCTGATAGGATTATAATTTCCTTTTCCCCAATTAAATACTTTCCCTTGGTAACTGCTCCTTTCCCTCTCCATGGCTATGGTAAATGTGAGGCAGTGATGGTCAATGTCACCACAGTGTTCTCCCACCATGAGATCTGACACCTGTCCTGGCTCATTGCCGAGCACCAAATCCAAAATGGCCTCTCCGCTCATCGGCCTGTCCACATACTGAGTAAGGAAACCCTCCTGAACATACCTGACAAAAACGGCTCCATCCAAACTATCTGCACTTAGGAGGTTCCAGTCGATATTGGGAAAGTTGAAATCACCCATAACAACAACCCTGCTACATCTGCATTTTTCCAAAATCTGCCCACCTATGAGTTCTCCAATTTCCCTACTGAAGCTCCCTACTGAACAAAGAAAGAAGAAAGAAAATTTACAGCCCAGGAACAGGCCCTTCGGCCCTCCAAGCCTGAGCCAATCCAAATCTACTGTCTAAACCTGTCGCCCAATACCCTCTGCTGCCCACCTACTCATTTAAGATGTCCAGATACATCTTAAATGAATCTACCGTGCCTGCCTCTACCACCTCTGCTGGTAACGAGTTCCAGACACCCACCACCCTCTGTGTGAAGTACTTGCCGCGTGTATCCTCCTTAAATATTTTCATCTCTCACTTTGAAAGCCTGACCTCTCGTTATTGAATCCTTCACCCTGGAAAAAAGCCTATCTCAATCTACCCTGTCTAGATTAGATTAGATTCATTAAAGTGTGGAAGCCGGCCCGTCAGCCCAACAGTCCACACTGACCGTCCAAAGAGTAACCCACCCAGATCCACTTCCCCTCTGACTAATGCACCTAACACTATGGGCAATGTAGCATGGCTATACCCTTCATGATTTTGTAAATCTCAATCAGGTCCCCCCTCAATGTCCTTTTTTCTAATGAAAACAAACCTAACCTACTCAACCTCTCTTCATAGCTAGCACCTTCCATACCAGGCAACATCCTCGTAAACCTTCTCTGCACCCTCTCCAAAGCGTCCACATCCTTTTGGTAATGTGGTGACCCGAACTGTACACAGTATTCCAAATGTGGCCGAACCAATTTTAACATGACCTGCCAGCTCTTATACTCAATTCCCATCCAATGAAGGCAAGCATACCATATGCCTTCTTGACCACTCTATCCACCTGTGCAGCAACCTTCAGGGTACAATGGACCTGCACTCCCAGATAGAGCCCCTCTGTTCATCAACTTTTCCCAAGGCTCTTCCGTTCACTGTATAATTCGCTCTAGAATTAGACTTGCCTAAATGTATCACCTCACATTTGCCTGGATTAAACTCCATCTGCCACGTCTCCGCCCAACTCTCCAGTCTATGTATATCCTCATGTATTCTCTGACAGTCCCTTATGCTTTCTGCTACTCCACTAATCTTCGTGTCATCTGCAAACTTGCTGATCATACCAACAGTGCTATATCACAAACAACATGTATATGTATATACAAGTATATCACAAACAACAGTGGCCCCAGCACTGACCCCTGTGGAACACCACTGGTCACCTTTCTCCATTTCAAGAAACTCCCTTCAACTACTACTCTCTGTCTCTTGTTGCTCAACCAGTTCTTTATCCACCTAGCTAGAACACCCTGCACACCATGTGACTTCACTTTCTCTATTAGTCTACCATGGGGAACTAAAGTCCATGTATACGATATCTACAACCCTTCCTTCATCTATAAACTTCGTCACTTCCTCAAAGAACTCTTGGTAAGGCATGATCTCCCCCACACAAAACCATATTACCCATCAATGATAAGCTGACTCTTTTCCAAATATAAATAGATTTTATCCCTCAGTACCTTCCCCAGCAACTCTCCCACCACTGACGTCAGGCTCACTGTTCTGTAGTTATCTGGAATATCCCTACTACTCTCCATGTACAGGGGGACAACACGAGCATCCTCCAGTCCTCCGGCGCCTCACCTGTGTTTAATGATGCCACAAAGATATCTGTCAGGGCCCCAGCTATTTCTTCTCTCGCCTATCTCAGCATTCTGGGATAGATCCCATCCAGTCCTGGGGTTGTCCACCTTAATAACCTACCCAACACATTTCTACAGACCCCAATACTGCTATTAGTCGGTCTGTAGAAAACCCCCAATTGGGTGGCTGCTCCCTTACTGTTCCTAACTTCAACTCATACTGACTCAGTAGACAAACGTCCATTTCTGTAGCTGTGATGCACTCTCTGATTAGCAACGCTACACGCCCTCCTCTTTTTCCACCCTCCCTGTTCTTTTAAACATTCTAAACCCTGGAACATCAAGCAACCATTCCTGCCCCCGTGAAACCCAAGTCTCTGTTATGGCCACAACATCATTGTCCCAAGTACTGATCCATGCTCTAAGTTCATCATTCTTATTTCTGACATTTCTTGCATTAAAGCAGCCACACTTTAACTGAACAGGTACAGCAGATGAGTTCCGGCAGGAACATCCTACTCTGCTGCCATCTTACTGGAAGCTGCTGTCAGAAAATCCTTGGTGCATCTTGTGGGCAGTATATAGGGCTCCTGTTGGTGATGGAGTGCATGAATGTTTCAGGCAGTTGATTGGGTGGCCAGTCAGACAGGCTGCTTTGACTTGTCGTTAAGTTTCTTCAGTGGCGTGGAGTTTGATTAGATTCCCTACAGTGTGGAATCAGTCCCTTCGGCCCAACCAGTCCACACCGACCCTCCCAGACCCATTTCCCTTTTGACTAATGCACCTAACACTATGGGCAATTTAGCATAGTCAATCCACCTGACCTGCACATCTTTGGACTGTGGGAGGAAACCCACGTACACACGGGGAGAATGTGCAAACTCCATACAGTCGCCCGAGGCTGGTATCGAACCTGGGACCCCAGTGCTGTGAGGCAGCAGTACTAGTCACTGAGCCACTGTGCCTCCCAATTGCACTCATGTAACTGCAAATGCTTACATTTATATCACAACATTACAGTGGAATTTGAATTCAATAAAAATCTGAAATAAAGAGTCCAATGATGACCATGAAACCATTGTCAATTGTTGGAAAAACCCATCTAGTTCACTTTTGTCCTTTACAGAAGGAAACCACCATCCTCACCTGGTTTGGCCTACAGGTGACTCCAGTCCATCAGCACTGTGGGTGACTCTTAACTTCCCTCTGGTCAATGAGTGATGGGAATGAATGCTGTTGAGCCAATGATACCCTCTTCCAAAGAATGAATTAAAAAAAATGTATTAGCATAGAGGGAGGATTTATTCAAAGGCAGAAAACAGAGTAGGTATAAACAGGTTATTGTCAAAGCATCATACTGTGCAGAAAAGGCCTTTCTGCCCATCGAGTCTGCACCGACATAACTACCACTAAAAGTGCATTAATCCCAATTTCCTGCACTTGTCTCATATCCCTGAATGTTGTGATATTTGAATGCCCATCCAAATATTTTTTAAAGGTTGTAATGTTTCCAGCCTCTGCTACCTTCCCAGGTACCACCTACCGAGTGAATTTTTATTTCCCAAATCCCCTCTGAATCTCCTGCCCCTGATCCTAAAACTGTGCCCTCCCATGATTGACCCCTCAACCAAGGGGAACAGCTGCTCTCTATTCACATTATCCATATCCCTCATAATCTTATACACCTCAACCATTTCCCTTTAGCCTTCTCTACTCTGAATAAAACAATCCAAGCTGATCTGGTCTCTCCTTGTCACTCAATTTTTCAAACCCAGGCGACATCCTGGTGTACCACATCTGTATCCCCTCTCGTGCTATCACACCATTCCCTGTAGTGAGGTGACCAGAACTGCACACAGTACTCCAGCTGGGCCTGAGCAATGTTCTGTAAAAATCCAACATCACCTCCTTGCTCTTACACACTGTGGCATGACTGATGGTAGCAAGAGTTCTATGTGCCTTCTTCACTATTCTGTTCAGGTTGGCAGATTGTGATTAGTTGAGTGCTACAAGTATCTAGATTTGATTTGATTCGATTTATTATTGTCACATTTACCGAAATACTATGAAAAGTATGGTTTTGTGTGCTATCCAGACAAATGATACCTTACATAAATACATCAGCTTTATAGAACAGAATGCAGAATATAGAGTTACAGCTACAGAGAAGGTGCAGAGAAAGATCAACTCTAATATATGAGCGGTCCATTCATAAGTCTGATAACAGCAGGAAAGAAGCTGTTCCTGAATTTGTCGGTACATATTTCCAATTTTTTTATCTTCTGTCCATAGGAAGAGGGTGGAATAGAGGTTAACCAGGGTGGGAGGAGCCTTTGATGATGTTGGCTGGTTTCCCGAGGCAGCTGGAAGTGTGAATGGAGTTAATAGGTGGAAGGCTGGTTTGTGTGATGGACTGAGCTGTGTTCACAACTGTCCGTAATTTCTTGCAGTCTTGGGCAGCGCAGTTGCCATACCAAGCTGTGGTGTATTTGCATAGGATGCTTTCTATGGTGCATCTATAAAAATTGGTAAGAGTCATTGTGGACATGCCGAATTTCCTTAGCCTCCTGAGGAAGCAGAGGCATTGGTGTGCTTTATTGACTGTCGTGTTGACTTGGATGGACCAGGACAGACTGTTGGTGATCATCACTTGACACACTCAACCATCTCCACTTCAGCACCATTGATACCGAAAGGGATGTGTCCTCCACTCTGCTTCCTGAAGTTGATGACCAGCTCCTTCATTTTGCTGACATTGAGAGAGAGGTTGTTGTCTTGACACCATGCTAGGCTCTCTCTTCCCTGTATTCCATCTTGTCATTGTTTGAGATCCAACCCACTATGGAGGTATCAGCAAACTTACAAATGGAGTTGCAGCTGGATTTGGCCACATGGTGATGAGTGTGTAATGAATATACAAAGAGGGTGAGTACATAGCCTTGCGGATTACCTTTGTTGAGGATAATCATTGATGAGGTGCTGTCATCTGTCCTTGCTGATTGCAGTCTGGGGTTCAGGAGTCAAGGATATGGTTGCGAAGCCGGGAGCAGAGTTCTACATCTCAGACTTTGGAGATGAATTTGGTTGGAATTATGGTGTTGAAGTTGGAGCTAATGTCAGTAAACAGGAGTCTGACATAGGTTTCCTTGTTATCCAGATGTTCCTGGGATGAGAGTAGAGCTTTGGGAGATGGTGCCTGTGAAGGACCTATTCTGACTGAAGGTGAATTGTAGTGGATCAAGGCAGGCTGGGAGGCTGCAGTTGATGTGGGTCATTACTAATATCTCAATGCACCTCATAATGATGGAAATATCTGTGCTCAGGCCTCAACTTTTTAAAATCTGTATTAATAATCTAGAAGAAGGAAGCTAGCACAAGTTTGCTGATCATACAAAGATAGGTGGGAAAGTAAACTGACAGAAGGGCTTATGCCCGAAACGTCGATTCTCCTGCTCCTCGGATGCTGCCTGGCCTGCTGTGTTTTTCCAGCACCACACGTTTCAACTCTGGCCTCCAGCATCTGCAGTCCTCACTTTCTCCAAGTAAACTAACAGGAGAACCAAAGAACCTCCAAAGGAAGGTAGGGAGATTAAGTAAATGGGCATAAGTGCAAAAATGAAACTATTAACTATGGCTAGAAAGAATAGAGAAACATAATATTTTTAAATGCTAAGAATGTATTAAATGCCTACATCGGAGGGATTACACAGGAAATACAAACTGACAAATTGGTACAAACAATCAAGGTAGCAAGGCCAAGTTGGCATTGATGCAAGTTCCAGTACATGAGTAAGGAAATCTTTCCCAGCAGAACTGCAACAAAAATTCACTAGATTGATTTCTGCAATGGGCAATCTTTCCAGTGATGAAAGACAGAATGAAATGAAACTGTATTCTCTGAAGTTCAAAAGAATTAGTTCTGGAACAACGTTGACCTGATCAGGTGTACCCAAGAACTCTGTAGGAAGCTAGAAAAGTGATTGCTGGGCCTCTTGCCGAGACATTTGTATCATTGATAGTCACAGGTGATGTGCTGGAAGACTGGAGGTTGGCAAACGTGGTGCCACTGTTTAAGAAGGGTGCTAAGGACAAGCCAGGGAACTATAGACCAGTGAGCCTGACCTCAGTGGTGGGCAAGTTGTTGGAGGGAATCCTGAGGGACAGGATGTGCATGTATTTGGAAAGGCAAGGACTGATTTGGGATAGTCAACATGGCTTTGTGCGTGGGAAATCATGTCTCACAAACTTGATTGAGTTTTTTGAAGAAGTAACAAAGAAGATTGATGAGGGCAAAGCAGTAGATGTGATCTATATGGACTTTAGATCCGGCATTCAACAAGGTTCCCCATGGGAGACTGATTAGCAAGGTTAGATCTCATGGAATACAGGGAGAACTAGCCATTTGGATACAGAACTAGCTCAAAGGTAGAAGACAGAGGGTGGTGGTAGAGAGTTGTTTTTCAAACTGGAGGCCTGTGACCAATGGAGTACCACAAGGATCAGTGCTGGGCCCCTCAACTTTTTGTCGTTTACATAAATGATTTGGATGCGAGCATAAGAGGTATAGTTAGTAAGTTTGCAGATGACACCAAAATTGGAGGTGTAGTGGACAGTGAAGAAGGTGACCTCAGATTATAACAGGATCTGGACCAGATGGGCCAATGGGCTGAGAAGCAGCAGATGGAGTTTAATTCAGATAAATGCGAGGTGCCGCATTTTGAGAAAGCAAATCTTAGTAGGACTTATACACTTAATGGTAAGGTCCTAGGGAGTGTTGCTGATCAAAGAGACCTTGGAGTGCAGGTTCATAGCTCCTTGAAAGTGGAGTCACAGGTAGATAGGATAGTGAAGAAGGTGCTTGGTATGCTTTCCTTTATTGGTCAGAGTAATGAGTGCAGGAGTTGGGAGGTCACGTTGTGGCTGTACAGGACATTGATTAGGCCACTGTTGGAATATTGCGTGCAATTCTGGTCTCCTTCCTATCGGAAAGATGTTGTGATACTTGAAAGGGTTAAGGAAAGATTTACAAGGGTGTTGCCAGGGTTGGAGGATCTGAGCTATAGGGAGAGGCTGAAAGGCTGGGGCTGTTTTCCCTGGAGCATCGGAGGCTGAGGGGTGACCTTATGGAGGTTTACAAAATTTTGAGGAACATGGATAGGATAAATAGACAAAGTCTTTTCCCTGTGGTCGGGGAGTCCAAAACGTGAAGGCATAGGTTTAGGGTGAGAGGGGAAAGATATAAAAGAGACCTAAGGGGCAACTTTTTCACACGGAGGGGGTACGTGTATGGAATGAGCTGCCAGAAGATGTGGTGGAGGCTGGTACAATTGCAACATTTAGGAGGCATTTGGATGAGTATATGAATAGGAAGGGTTTGGAGGGATATGGGCCAGGTGTTGGCAGGTGGGACTAGATTGGGTTGGAATATCTGGTCAGCATGGACGGGTTGAACCGAAGGGTCTGTTTCCATGCTGTACATCTCTATGACTCTATAACATGGAACATGGGTGCTGGAGGTGAATGTATATCGATCTTATCAGGTGGCAGGATATATTGACAGATTGATGACCAAAGAATATAGGATTCTTTTTGGTTGTGGGTATCACTGGCTGGTCCAGAATTTATTGCCCATCATTAATTGCCTTAGAAAGCTACTAAGAGTCAACCACATTGATGGGTCTGGAGTCATATGTAAGTCAGACTGGGTAAAGGCAGCAGATTTCTTTTCCCCAAGGAGATTAATGAATCAGATGGGGGTTTTCCCCAATAGCTGGCAATGGTTTCCTGGTTATCATTAGAATCATAATTCCAGATTTCTTTGTTGAATTCAAATTTTACCAACTGCAGGATTTGAACCCAGGTCCCCAGAACATTACCTGAGCTGGAATGGATTCAATCTGGTGAATGTTTTACTTATGTGCCATAAATGACTCCCTAAGAGTTGCCCAATTGGAGGCTTGTCAGCGCAGCAGTGACGTGGGTAAAGCTGAAGTTGCTGGGGGCCACACTTGAATGAGGGCATGTCAATTGCTGTTTGCCCTCAAAGACAGTGTTTGGGAGGCACTGGTGCTCAGGAAGCAAGACCAGGCAATGGGAGATGGTGAATGAGGTGATAGGTCACTTAAGGCAGGCAGTGCTATTGCCATTGGGGTGGCTTTTGCCACGAGATGAATAACCAAAAAGACCCACCCCGTAAACTGTTGAGATGAAGCTAGGATTGACATGGTTATCTGCCTGGGCAGTGATTGGCCCTCCCAGTGCAGGCAATTGGGAGTAGAAGAAACCCCTAATTGGCCATTTAAAAGAATCAAATGGCGTACGTGCAGACGGCCAGCTTTCCTGTTACTGGCTTCCTGTTGTTGAGATGGCTTTCCATGTTATTTTGCCAGCCTTCTCACCTCCCAACCCATCCTCAAAAGACCTGGTAAAAATTTAGTCTATTAACGTTGATTTTTTTCTTTCGAGGTGCTGCTAGACCAATGGAGATTTACCAGCATTTTCTGGTTTTACTTCTGTTTCTGAGATTGAGTTTCAAGGCAGTGGTTGAGAAAACTTCAGGGTGTTATATATTGGCAGCTAACAAAGAACACATGAATAGAGTTATTAATAAAAACAGAGACTGAGTACAGTAATAGACAAATAAACAGAGGGACATAAAAAGGCATGTGCGTAAATGTAAATACCCAGAAAGGGAACCATTTAATAAAGGAAAACAATGCAGATGGTAGGAATGTGAAATTAAAAAAAACACAGCAGATGAGGCACATAGGGGAAGTCCAGAAATGATTTACAAGAATGAGAAACTTCAGTTTAGAACATAGAACATTACAGCGCAGTCCAGGCCCTTCAGCCCTCGATGTTGCGCTGACGTGTAGAACCAATCTGAAGCCCATCTAATCTACACTATTCCATTTTCATCCATATGTTTATCCAATGACCATGTAAATGCCCTTAAATTTGGTGAGTCTACTACTGTTGCAGGCAGTATGTTCCATGCTCCTACTACTCTCTGAGTAAAGAAACTACCTCTGACATCCATCACCCCTCAATTGAAAGCTATATCCCCACGTGCTAGCTATTGCATAGATTGAAGTAATTGAGACTGTTCTCCTTGCAGAGAAGGCTGGGAGATTTGATAGCGGTTTTCAAAATCATGAGTGGGTTAGATACATTGGATAGGAAGAAACTGTTTCCGTTTGTAAAACAAACAAGAAAAAGGGGCCATAGATTTAAAATGATTTGCAGAAGAAAGGATGGTATATATTTTAAAAAAAATTCACACAGTGTGTAGTTCAACTATGGAATGCACTTCCTGGAACTGTTGTGGAGGCAAGTTCAATGAAAGCTTTGAATGGGAAATTAGATGATGATTTTGATACAAAATATGTATAAGGGTGTGTGAAAAAAGCAGGAAACTGACACAAGGAAATGATGCTCATTTGAGGACCCAGTGCAGACATCATAAGACCATAAAATCCAGAAACAGTAGCAGACCTTTCAGCCACTCAAGCCTGCTCCACCGTTCAATAAGATCATGGCTGATCCAACACTCTTCACGTTATTTCCTGCCCCTTCACCATCACCATTGGTTGGCTGACGAATCAGGAACCTTTCTCAGCTGGGTATGTACACAAGGACTCTACTCTCTGTAGCAAGGAATTTGAGAAGAGCAAGAGGAGATTCTTTACCCTCTGAAAGAAAATCCTCATCTCAGTCTTCAATTGGCATCCCCGTATTCTGAGACTGTGCCCTCTGGTCCTAGACGCTCCTGTGTGGGGAAATATCCTCTCAGCATTTATCCTGTCAAGCCCTATAAGAATCCGATACATACCAATGAAATCGCATCTCATTCTTCTAAATTCCAATGAGTCCCAAACCTGTCTAACCTTTGCTGACAAAACAATGTCTCCATCTTGGGATCATCCTTGGGAACCTCCCGTGAACTGCCTTCAATGGATGAATATCTTTTCTTAAATAAGGAACCCAAAACTGCTCACACTACTCCAGATGTGGTCTCACCAGCACTTTGTGCAGTTACAGTAAGACTTCCGTATCCTTATACTCCAAACCCCTTGAAATAAAGGCCAACATTCCATTAGCCTTCCTGATTACCTGCTGCCCCAGTGTGCTAGCTATTTGTGTTTTGTGCATAAGTTCCCACAAATCCCTTTGAGTTCCAGCTTTCTGTAGATTTTCTCCATTGAAATAATACTATTTTATTCTTCCTTCCAAAATGATCTTCATATTTTCCCAGATCATACTCCATTTGGCAATTTTTTGTTTATTTATTTAATCTATTAATATTTCTCTGTAAACTGTATGTATTTCTTTCACAGTCTGTCTTTCCACCACCCGGGCTCCCGCCTCAGGCGACTGACTGTGTGGAGTTTACACGTTCTCCCCGTGTCTGCGTGGGTTTCCTCCGAGTGCTCCGGTTTCCTCCCACAGTCCAAAAATGTGCAGGTTAGGTGAATCAGCCATGCTAAATTGCCCGTAGTGTTAGGTGAAGGGATAAATGTAGGGGAATGGGTCTGGGTGGGTTGTGCTTCGGCGGTCAGTATGGACTTGTTGAGCCGAAGGGCCTGTTTCCACACTGTAAGTAATCTAATCTAATCTATCTTTGTGTCATCTGCAAATCTAGCTTGTTGATTTGCCTCCTTACTGTCGAGTCATTAATATATATTGGGAACAGTTGCAGTGCCAGCACTGATCCCTGCGGCACCCACTGGTTAGATTAGACTAGATTTCCTACAGTATGGAAACAGGCCCTTCGGCCCAACAAGTCCACAACGACCCTCCGAAGAGTAACCCATCTGCACCCATTCCCTTACCCTGTATTTACCCCTGACTAATTCACCTAACTCTATGGGCAATTTAGCATGGCCAATTTACCTGGCTAGCACATTTTCGGGAGGAAACCAAAGCATCCACAAACCCACGCAAACATGGGGAAAATGTGCAAACTCCACACAGGCAGTTACTCGAGGCAAGAATTGAACCTGGGTCCCTGACACTGTGAGGTAGCAGTGCTAACCCCTGAGCCACCATGCCACCCTACAGATTGCCAATCTGAAAAGAATCCCTTATTCCCACTTGCTGTTTCCTGCCCATTAGCCATTTCTCTAACCATGCCAATATATTACCTCCAACACCACTGGCTCTTATGACGTCTTTTTGTGAGGTACCTTGTTGAATGTCTTCCGAAAGTCCAAATGCAACATTTTTGCTGCTTCATTATCCATGCTGGTTGAGACTTCCTCAAAACTACTCAGACATGCTTTGCCTTTTCATGAAGCCATGCTGATTCTGCTTGATTGGATTGATTTTCCTAATGTTATGCTATTACTTAGAGTCAGAGAGTTGTCCAGCACAGAAACAGACCCTTTAGTCCCATTTGCCAGCATTTGGCTCATATGCCTGTATACCCTTTCTATTCATACATCTATCCAGATATTTTTAAAATAGTTATTATACCACATTCCACCACTCCCTCTAGCAGATCATTCCAGACATGCATCCCATCTCTGCGTGAAAAAACTTGCCCCTTAGGTCTCTTTTATATGTTTTCACTCTCACCCTAAACTTATGCCCTCTAGTTCTGGACTCCACAATCCTAGGGAAAAGACCTTGTCTATTTATCCTAACCATGCCCCTCATAATTTTGTAAACCTCTACAAAGTCACCCCTCAGCCTCCGATGCTCCAGGGAAAACAGCCCAAGCCTGTTCAGCTTCTCCCTATAGCTCAAATCCTCCAACCCTGGCAACATCCTTATAAATCTTTTCTGAACCCTTTCAAGTTTCACAACATCTTTCCAATAGGAAGGAGACCAGAATTGCACGCAATATTCCAACAGTGGCCTAACCAATGTTTTGTACATCCGCAACATGACCTCCCAACTCCTGTACTCAATACTCTGACCAACAAAGGAAAGCATACCAAATGGCTTCTTCACTATCCTATCTGCCTGCCACTCCACTTTCAAGGAGCTATGAACCTGCACTCCAAGGTCTCTTTCCTGGAGATTTATCCACCTTCATGCATTTTAAGACATCCAGCACCTCTTCCTCTGTAATATGGACATTTTTCAAGATGTCACTATTCTCTATCTTCCATATCCTTCTTCACAGTAAACACTGATGCAAAATCTTGTTTAGTATCTCCGCCATCTCCTGCGTCTCCACACAAAGGCCGCCTTGTTGATCTTTAAAGGGGCCCTATTCTCTCGCTAATTACCCTTTTGTCCTTAACCCTATTTGCCAAAACTATTTCATGTTCCCTTTTTGCTCTCCTGATTTCCCTCTTTAGCATATTCCTACAGCCTTTATACTCTTCTAGGGATTCAATCAATCTCTCCTGACATTTGTTTCTTTCTCAGTCCAGCATTCCCTACACCTCCCAGCCTTGCTCTTCACCCAAACAGGAATATACTTTCTCTGGACTCTCATTCTCATTTCTGAAGGCTTCCCATTTTCCAGCCGTCCCTTTAACTGCGAACATCTGTCCCCAATCGCTTTTGAAAGTTCTTGCCTAATATCATCAAAATTACTCTTCCTCCAATTTAGAACTTTTAGATCTGGTCTATCCTTTTCCAAGACTATTCTAAAACTAATAAACTTTAAAGTAAGGGGAGATAGGTATAAGATAGATGTCAGAGGTAGTTTCTTTACTCAGAGAGTAGTAAGGGTATGGAATGCTTTGCTTGCAACGGTAGTAGATTTGCCATGTTTAAGTGCATTTAAGTCGTCATTGGACAGGCATATGGGCGTACATGGAATAGAGTAGGTGGGATGGGCTTCAGATTAGTATGACAGGTCGGCGCAACATCGAGGGCCAAAGGGCCTGTACTGTGCTCTAATGTTCTATGTTCTACGTATGAAATAGAATTATCGTACCTGCCCTAACGTGCACCCTACTGACACCTCAGTCACCTGCCTTGCCTCATTTCACAAGAGTAGGTCAAGTTTTGCACCTTCTCTAGTAGGTACATCCACATACTGATTCAAAAAAGTTTTCTTGTACACACATAACAAACTTCTTTCCATTCAAGCCCTTAACATTATAGGAGTCGCAGTCTATGTTTGAAAAGTTTAGATATGATGCAGAGCTGGGCTGAGGAGTGGCAGATGGAATTCAACCCTGTCAAGTGTGAGGTTGTCCATTTTGGAAAGACAAATAAGAATGCGGAATACAGGGTTAACGGTAGGGTTATTAGTCAGGTGGAGGAGCAGAGGGATCTTGAGGTCTATGTTCATAACTCTTTGAAAGTTGCCACTCAGGTGGATAGAGCTTGGTAAGAAGGTCTATGGTGTATTAGCGTTCATTAGCAGAGGGATTGAATTCAAGAGTCGTGAAGTGATGTTGCAGCTGTACAGGACCTTGGTAAGGCCACATTTGGAGTACTGTGTGCAGTTCTGGTCGCCTCACTTTAGGAAAGATGTGGAAGCTTTGGAGAGGGTGCAGAGGAGATTTACCAGGATGTTGCCTGGAACGGAGAATAGGTCATACGAGGATAGGTTGAGAGTGCTAGGCCTTTTCTTATTGGAACGGCTAAGGATGAGGGGTGACTTGACAGAGGTTTATAAAATGATCAGGGGAATAGATAGAGTAGACAGTCAGAGACTTTTCCCCTGGGTACAACAGGGTGTTACAAGGGGACATAAATTTAAGGTGAAGGGTGGAAGGTATAGGGGGATGTCAGGGGTAGGTTCTTTACCCAGAGAGTGGTGGGGGCATGGAATGCGCTGCCTGTGGGAGTGGCAGAGTCAGAATCATTGGTGACCTTTAAGTGGCAATTGGATAGGTACATGGACAGGTGCTTATGCTAGGACAAATGTTCAGCACAACATCGTGGGCCAAAGGGCCAGTTCTGTGCTGCATTGTTCTATCCCCTACCATAACCACCCTATTATTCTTACAATTAATTGAGATGGCCTTACAAATTTGTTTCTCAATTTCCTGACTATTGGGGGTCTATAATACAATCCCAATGTGATCATCCTTTTCTTATTTCTCAGTTCCACTTCCTTAATAATTGAT
The DNA here is from genome assembly GCF_020745735.1 of Hemiscyllium ocellatum. Classification (NCBI taxonomy): domain Eukaryota; kingdom Metazoa; phylum Chordata; class Chondrichthyes; order Orectolobiformes; family Hemiscylliidae; genus Hemiscyllium; species Hemiscyllium ocellatum. Next base: position 114,301,181 of record NC_083409.1, on the reverse strand, counting down.
TCCAATACCTTTCCAACAATTGATGTTAGGCTAATCAATCTATTGTTACCTGCTTTTTGCCTTCCTTTTTTGAATAAGGGTATCATGTTGAATAAGGGTATTAAGTTTTCCAATCCTTTGGCAGCTCTCCAGAGTCCAAGGTGTTTTGGAAAATTACAACGAATGCATTAACTATCTCTATAGCTACCTCTTTTATGATCCTAGGATGGAAGTCATCAGATGCAGCAAACATATCTGCCTTTAATCCCACTAATCTGTCTAATATTTCTCAAATGATTGCATCTAATTCCCTCCCCATATCCTTTAGTATAAATAGGATACTTAAAACAGCTTCCATCATAAAGACTTTCACAAAATATCTGTTTAACTGTTTGGCCATTTCTTTGTTCCCATAACCGTCACCTATTTTCTAAGGGGCCTATGTTTACGTTGACCTTTCTTTTCCTTTTCATATATTTACAGGAACACTCTCCTTAACTTTGCAGTTAGTCATGGCTGGTTTATCCTTTTCTTAGAATCTTTCCTCCTTACTGGGATGTACTTTTGCTGAGAGTGGTGAAATACCTCTTCAGATGTCTGCCAGTGATTGCTTCCTGCCATTCTTGCTGATCTATTCATCCAGTTCACTTGAACTAACTCTATCCTCATTTCACTGTAATTTGCCTTATTTAGGTTAAACATACTTGTGTCTGACCCACTCACTCTAAAGATTGAACATTAAAATCTAATATGATTACTACTTCCTTGGGTTATCATTTACTCTGAGGTAATTTATTAAACTTGTCTCAACCAGACCCAATATGGCTGAACGGCCTCCTTCTGCATTATAGAATTTCTGTCATTCTGAATATCTATGGAGAAATTAAGATTAATGTTTCAGGTCATGACCTTTCATCATACATGGAAGAAGTTAAGAGATGGAACAAATTATATCAAAGCCAGCAATATGGGTGAGTGTGAGAGAAGGGAGTAACAAAAAAATGGCAGCTCTGGGATGGAATGGATAGCAGAAATGTAGGCAAAAGTGGGTACTGCAGATGCTGGAGATCAGAGTCTAGATTAGAGTGGTGCTGGACAGCACGTCAGGCAGCATCTGAGGAGCAGGGAAATCAATGTTTCGGGCAAAAGCCCTTCATCAGGAATGTATGCATGGCAAGAGATGGTTATGGTGCAAGTTAAAAAAAAACGTGGATGTGGAGAAGCTGTAAGGAGTAATCAACAGCAATGGCATTATGCTAATAGCTGGGTCCAATCAGTTATAAAGTGGGAGGATGAAATAATTTAGTGAAGGTTTGACTGACTATTTCAGCTATCTGAATGATAGTGTTCTAGCCCAGTGAGGTGAGATCTTCACTGTGCTTTGTGACAAGGAGAAAATGAGTGACTAAAACCAGCCAGACACAAACTCAATACAAAAATATCAATACCAAATTTTAATTTATCCATTTTATTTTATAAATTCTAATAAAATCACAGCATGATATAGCACAAGAGGCCAATCATACTGTTGTGTTTGTGCTAGCTTGTTTAATCAGTCCCACTCCCTACCTCTTTCCCCACAATCCTGCAATTTTATCTTTTCAGGTATTTTATCCAATTTCCTTAGATGGATTCTCAATCATAACTCACCGCATTATCTGAATCTGTGTTTGCTGATTACTAACATTCTGGTCAGTGAGAACAATTTCTCTTTATTCATGCGTGGAAACTCCCCTAAATCCTGAGAATATTCAATCGATTATGGGACAATCAAATAGGTCCCCCTTCCCGCCACCCTTACATGATGGATAGAACCTGTAACAAATTGTTAATTACTAACCTTCCTACAATCCTGCATTTCTCATTGTTAATGTACATCCAATGGGTAATTTAGCACGGCCAATTCACCTCACTTGTACGTCTTTGGGTTGTGGGAGGAAACCCACATTGACAAGGGGAGAATGTGCAAACTGCACAGTCACCCAAGGGTAGAATTGAAGTGGGTCCCAGGTGCTGTGAGGCAGCAGAGCTAACCACTGAACCACCATGCCACCCAGGACTGCAGTAGTTCAAGCAGGCAGCTCATCAATATCTTCTCAATGGCAACTAGGGATGGGTAATAAATACTGGACCAGCCAGTGACACGCCTATGCCATGGAAGAATTTAAGAAAAAGATCACACTAACTGGTGCATTAGCTTGGCGAGTAAGTGACTGCAATGTGAAGTATATGTGTATTGAACCATTTGTTATCTGACGGTTGCCTTGATGCTGTAGAATTAATTTGCATTTGCTATTTACACAGTTGGACGTTTGGGAATCAGCTCTGCTTTGTTTTTCAGCACTCACTGTAAACAGACCTGAAGGGAGATGAACTTGAGAATTGACAAATCAAAACCAAAAAATGCTGGGGAATGATAATTTATTTGAAATTAATTTTTAAAAGGGACTGCAAATGTGAAAATCAACTTCTCCATAATCAAAGCCCCTCATCCCTACTCCCATTCAGGTAAACCCACTCTACCCCATTTCCAAACATTTTGAGATCCTTCTCAAAGTCTGGCCCAGAAGTGCACAAAATCCTCCTAAGGAGGGTCTAGCAGTGACTTGTACAATCTCTTGAATTCTGTACTCTCTCTTTCTAATAATAAACTAAACGATTCCATATACTTGTTAAATAGCTTATCCCATCACCAAAGGTTTGTTGTAGATAAAGCCCAAGTTTTCTCTGTTCCTGCAATTTCTTTAAAACTGCATCATTCACTTTGTTGCCAAATCTATATTCAAATGATGCCTGGCGTATTCATGTCCATGGTCAGAGGGAAAAGATAAAATACACTGAATTTAGAAAAAGGTCACTCAGAATAGCGATGAGTTATTCATTATCCTCCACCTGACATTGTTTTGTCTCACCCTATCAGCACTGCTCCCACTAAGCTGCACAGACACAGCTGCTCCAAGGGTCTACACTGGCAAATGGCTAGCCAATGCCATTCACAACACTGACTTCCTCTTCCATAAGTTGGTGCCTATTTTACAATGGAGTAAAACAAGAAAATCGCCATATAAATGAATTATAAAGCCTGATTTGAGTTTTTGCCAGCAAGTCTCCTCTGACGAATTTCTTCAGTAAGCTGCTTTCTGAAACTCAGCATGCTCATCACATCCTTGCGCTGGAGTATTTCTTCGATGGAAAGTAACTGGACATCATCTGCCAACTGAGGGACTGATTTTCCCCGCAAGGCTTCAAACATCTCCAGCACCGCTGTCGCCGAGTCTTCCGCTGTCGTTTGTGGGCCGGGGAAAATCCTGGCATTCCACAGACTAGGGCGGAATTTCCCACTGCCGGAGAATAGATCCTGGGAGAGTTTCAGGCCAAGGTACGTGGTAGCCTCTTCAAAATTGATGCCCAGAAACTGCAGCTGGTGAATCTCCAACAGGGATGAGACCGTACGCTTGAGATTGTCTCCAGTTCCAAAGATCACGGTGGCAAAGCCCCCTGGGACGCAGAGTGTGTGCAGGAAGATGTCTGGGGGTATCATGGTATTCGCCCTGATGCAGCAGCCACTAATAATGCTGTGGGCACCCACACAAGTGCCCTGCCCCAGCCGGGAATACTCAACTATACTACCAGGAGACACATCACAATTCAATCCTACCAGGCTCTCGATGATGCATGGAACTTGTCCGTAATCCTCAGAGCAGGACTGACCAATTCCAGTGGACCCAGAGAGCAGCCCCAACTGCTTTCTCATGGTGCTATCTGCTGTCAGGTGGTGGAGATATTCCTGGGTGGTGCCCAGGTGATAGAATTTGGAATTGTTCAACATAACCACATTGAGTGGAGTCCCTTGGAGACGAGAGAAGATTTTCTGCCGAACTGCCACCAGTTGCTGTTTCTCCTGGCTGACATTAGCTGTATTGTTAGTGTACTCTGGCGTGGCCCTTGGCCCCAATGCTTGCAGAAAGTCACCATATGCATCAATCTCACACCCGAGGGTGCCAATTTCTTCAAGAATCACCAGCAACTGCTTGGCTGTTTGACGGTCAAAGTAATAGATGCTATCTGTGTAGACAAAGCCCACATCCTCAGTATCTCCGCCACTCCTGACCCAATGGCTAGCTTTGCAGATAGCTCCTGCCTTCTGCATTGTTTCCACACTGGGCTTGTGAAGGAAGCGATAGCATGTTTTATACTCCAGCTCTTTCTGTACAGCCTCCATCTGACCAAGCTCCAGCACAAAGACACCATGTGTGGTGCCAATGGACAAGGAGGAAGGATGAGCAAGGGCAGTGAAACCAGGTCTGTCAAAGCATATGGCTTCAGTCTCACCCAGACTATAAAGCTCTATGTCATCGGCACAGCTCACCAGAACCCCAGGCTTCATGTGAGTGGGGAAGTCGATATACATTGCAAGCTTGAGTTCCAACATTTGATAAACAGGGTTGCCCAGAGGAAGGGTGGTAAAAATCTTTCCCAGTGCACTGGCACTCAACAAACGCTGGCTGTAACCTCCTACAATGAAAAAAAGGAAAACATCACAGTGACAAACATGTATTAAAAATAGATTTATGGACCACATTCACTCTCTTTTCAAATCCCGCCATAGCCACACTCTTCCCCATCCATCTCACCTCCTCCAGCTCTTTCACCCCATCCCTATCTCTGTAACCTCATCCAGCCCCTACACTCCTGAATGGTCTCTAAACATCTATTGTGCACTCTGAATATTTATCACCACATCACTAGCACTTGTGCCTTCATGGGCAGCCCTCCTTAAACCCTTCAGTTTAATACTCTTTACCTTGCTAAGCAAGTTTTCAGTCACCAGATTCAATGCTAAATTTGAACTAAATTACACATTTATTGGCGTTGGAACATTTCAACGCTTTTAAAACAGTAAATAAATGCAAGTTTGAAACATCCTTCAATATGCTCATTATTATTATTATTTAAGTGATTTATTTTTACACCTATTACATTGCAATTCAGCCTTTGGACTATGAGTATGTTTCTTAAATAAAATGCCACTATTATAATCATGGACTTCATGCTTGGAGTTTTTGTAACCAGAGTGTTCAGATTCCAAGTAATTGCCAAAAGAACTAAGCACAAGAGTTGAATAAATACTTGAAGGCAAACATTTGCAGGAGATGGGGAGACAGAAGTGGTGCAAAGAGACTCATAACTCCCTTCATAAGCACAATGGGTCAAAAGGCCTCTGACAGCCCTTTAACCAGCACAACTCTCAGTACTGATACTTTGACAGTGCGGCACTCCCTCAGTCCTGACGCTGGGACATTGAGGCACTTTCTCCGTATTGCTTGAGGAGTAGCAGCTGGAAAGGAGACTCAAGTGTCTGGACTGCAACTTGAACCCATAGCGTTCTGATTCAAGAGATGTTTGTACGATTTGTTCTGAAGGTGTAGAAGTGTACTGTACCTTTAAAAGAGTTGAAAAGCTAGCAAGGACTGACAAAGTACAGAAAGTCCTGAACAAAGTAAGACTGTAACACTCGGGAAACAAATAGCTGCTGCTGAGTTGCTATGAAACAAAAAGGCAAATTAAATTTGGCCAATCAGTTTAAATTATGCCTCAAGATACCAAAATTCAATCAAATTTGAATTTAGTATTTTGATAATATTAAAACCAATGGAACGGGCCAATGTTCTGAGATACAAAACCAGACATTTTGAACAGTTCAAGGGAGTCACCAACAAATACAGACTGCTAGTTGAAGAGCTCTCTGAAAGGTACTTGGTCTGTAAGAAGTTTGTGCAGCAGAACATCGAAGCTGACCTACAGAAAAATCTACAGAAGAAAAACTACAAAGGAGAATTGACAAAGCTGATTGGTTTTGAAACAATGTTTTTGTAAGTCTTAATCGGGGTTTTATTGGACTAATATTGTAGAGTGGGAGGTAAAAGATAGGTTTAAAAGAAAGGAATTTCAAATAGTTGTTGGTTTTAATATTCTCTGCTGGACCTATTAGAATAAAATTGTTAATTTTTACTTTAAATAGTGACCTTTGGGATAGCTCTTTGCCTTTCGAAATTAACAGATTAAGGAGTTAGATGAAATTTCTCTGTGCGGCTGGTTTAAATTAGCAGAGGGATTTACCCAGTGTTGTAACATATCCACTGAGCCAAGGCTGGCTCCTGGCTTGCAGAACAGCTTCTCTAAATAACTGGATAGTTTGTAGACTTTAGAATTGCATGATCCATACCCAGGGCAGTAGGCTCTCTGGGAATCCATGATTGTAAACTGAAGTACTGATCTCTGTTCAAGTTATCTTATTTTTCCCAACACAATTTATACAATCCCCTTTTTAATCCACACAAAAAGACTTTCCGTATTTACCAGCATGAATTAAAAGAATGGTGAAGTTATCCAACTTGTCTGCATAGAGTTCCTCTAATCGATGAAGAGCAAGGAGTGTAGACCCTCCGTTTCCTGTGCAAAACACATACTTATAAACAACTTTCCTTCAAATAAAAACCAAATATTGCGGATGCCAGAAATCTGAAACAAATGTAGAAAATGCTGAAGCATTTAAGGCAGAATCTGTGGACAGAAAATCAGAGTTAATGCTCTGAGGCCTGAACTTCTGAAAAGGCTCCTAGTGGGCTTGAAATGATAACTACGTTCTTTTGAACACTTTACATTGAGAATTAATGGCTCAGAGATTAGACAAACATGGCATCTTGACTTTGTCCACTCTTTAATATTCCATACACTACCAAGGGAAGAACAGGTTTGATTTACAAACCTATTCTCTGATTGGACAGTTTCATTGTCAAATTAACGTGGCCACTCTTTGACAGAACTATTCCATTTATGTGAAGAACAGAAGGTGGACATTTCACCCATCAAATGCATGCTGGCTCAGTGTAGAGCAATTCAGTTAACTGGCCTCAAAGCATATAGCTTTGCAAATTTAGTTTGTTTAAACTCCCATTCAATTTCCTTTTAAAATCATTGATTCCTTCCTCTTCCACCATACACACTGGCACTGGGTTCCAGGCCATTACCACCTACTGCTTAAAATCATTCCTCCTGTCACTGCGGAGCCCCTATTTGCCCATTACTTGCCCAAATCCTAAACTTGAGTTTATAATGCCTTCCCTATCCCATCTACCAAAACACATCAGTTCACATTTCTCTGTTTCTCTGATCTACCCATTTATTCCAGCCTATGTTGTGTTGCAGGCAACTCATCCCATTCTGTGCACTGCCAAATATAAAGGAGCACAGACCTGCCTTAGACAGGTAAAACCTAGGTTCACCTGATTGATTCCTGGCACTAGAGGGTTGGCTTAGGAGGAGAGGCTGCGTTCTCTGGAATATAGAAAATTAAAAGGTGATCTCATGGAATCATTTAAGAATATAAAAGGGTTTGACAAGGAAATGACGAGAGGATGTTTCCACAGGTTACAGGGATCATCGATTCAGGAAAAAGTGCCATAGAAAATAGGAGTAGAGTTGGACATGCGGCCATTTGTGCACGCTCTGCTCTTTGTATGCCGTTTTTGACTGAAATGAAAATTTCCTTTCATAGAGGGGTTGTGAATCAGAGAAGCATCTCAGTTATTGGGTATTTTCAACATCTGAGATCACAGGCTTTTGGATTTTAACAAAGTCAAGGAAGATGAGGGTAAAGCTGGAAAGTGGATTTGAAGCTGAAGATCCGGATCTACCTTCTTATGTTTTCATGACCTCTCCAGCTTGTTCCTCTATGACACTGCAAATTAGTTCACTTCAATTTTACAGGTCCAATTTCCTTTTGAATGTAACTATAGAATCTAATTCCACTTTATTTCCAGAAAGTACAATTCAGATGTTAAAATGCTCTTAGGGAGGGATGTTTTACCCTGAGGTTCTTTTAGCCAATATTAATAACTTAGACATATTTGCCAGAGGAAACATTTTCTTCATGTAATCACTCCATCATTGCCTAGGCAGGTGAAAGTGTGACTGCCAGTAAACTGTGGAATTCCCTCCAATAATTTCTCCACCTCTCCTTCTTCTTTTGAAGATGCACCTTAAAACCCACCTACTTGGCCAAGTTTTTGGATGCATTTGGTTCCATGTCACACTTTGTTTTCTAATGCTATTCTGAAGCACTCTGGAACATTGCAATTAGTCAAGATGCTATATAAATACAAGTTGTTGTTCCGGCTCTTTTAGGAGAGACCAAAACTGGGTGCCATGAATAAAACGGTGACTAATAAATAAATAGGAAATTCAGTAGAAATTTTTTCTTTACCCAGACAGTGGTGAGAATATGCAACTTTTTGCATTGAATATAGGAGCTCGGAGGTCAGGTTGTGGCTGTACAAAACCACTGGTTAGGCCACTTTTGGAATAGTGCATTCAATTCTGGTGTCTCTGCTATAGGAAGAATGTTGTTAAAGTAGAAAGGGTTCAGAAAAGATTCACAAGGATGTTGCCAAGGTTGGAGGGTTTGAGCTATAGGGAGAGGCTGAACAGGCTGGGGCTGTTTTCCTTTGAGTGGAATTGAGAGGTGATCTCATAGAGGTTTATAAAATCATGAGGGGCATGGATAGGGTGAATAGTCAAGGTCTTTGCCCCAGGGTAGGGGAGTCCAAAACTAGAGGGAATAGGTTTAAGGTGAGAGAGGAAAGATTTAAAAAGGAGTTAAGGGGCAACCTTTTCACACAGAGAGTGGTGCGTGTATGGAATGAACTGTCAGAGGAAGTGGTGGAGGCCTGTACAACTACAACATTTAAAAGGCATCTGGCTGGGTATATGAATAGGAAGGGTTTAGAGGGATATGGGCTAAATGCTAGTAAATGGGATTAGATTAATTTAGGATATCTGGTGGGCATGGACGGGTTAGACAGAAGGGTCTGTTTCTATGCTGTACATGTCCACGAGTCCAATACTCTAACTCAGTACTACAGGGGAGCAGTTGATGTCAATAGTTGTACTGAACAGCCTATTTCTGTGCTATAGATATTATGTAATTCTATAGGAGACCAATCTAAGCTTCTCCAGTTTCACCACATTAAGAGAAGCCCCCCATCTAACAAATCCTCTCCATGAACTTGAACCTTTTCTGAAAGCATAGTGCCCAGAACCTTGTACAATACACTCACTGAGGGTGAACTAGTGATTGCTAACAGTTTAGCATAACACCCTTGGTCATCTTTTTGTACCGAGGCCTTACCAATTTTTGGCCCAATAGGATCAGCAAAAACATGGTAGTGCACACCAAGGGGAAGCTCGCTCTGCCTGAGCTTGCTGCGGATCTGACGCTCGAACACCTGCTCTTGCTTTTCATCAGCAGCTGTAATCACTACAATGTCCCAGAACTCACCAGGACTCACCGCCTTTCCTGTGGAAAAAGGTAAATGTAAACCATTAGGGGAAAGTTACAGGGAAGCAATAACACATGGAGCAGTGATTTAGCAGAAATCAGGACAAACAAATTAGCAACCAGAAAAGTCAATCTAACTCTCCGCATCACAGCGTTCTACAATTTCTCTCTTTAAATACCAATAAATGCTAGCCTAGCCAGTGACACCCATCTCCAAGTAATGAATGCCTTTGAATACATTACAGAATGTCTTTGGAAAATCCAAGTACACCGTGTTGTTAGGTTCCCTTTACCCATTCTATTTGTTCCTTAGAGTCATTGAGTAATAGAGTTCTTTTCTTTAATTCATATATAGCTTGTGGACATAGTTAGCTGGGCCAGCATTTATTGCCCACCTCTAATTGCCCAGATGGTAATTAATAGTCAGCCACATTGCTGTGGATCTGGAGTTACAAGTAGGCTAGACCGATAAGGATGGCAGGTTCCTTCTCTAAAGGACATCAGGAAAGCAAGTGGGCTTTTCCAACAATCATACACTCTTAATTCAACATTTTACTGAAGTCAAGTTGCACCATTACCATGACAGAATTCAAACCCAGGTCTCTGGATTAATACTGCAAATGTGTTGCTGGTCAAAGCACAGCAGGCCAGGCAGCATCTCAGGAATAGAGAATTCGACGTTTCGAGCATAAGCCCTTCATCAGGAATAAGAGATGAAGGGCTTATGCTCGAAACGTCGAATTCTCTATTCCTGAGATGCTGCCTGGCCTGTTGTGCTTTGACCAGCAATACATTTGCAGCTGTGATCTCCAGTATCTGCAGACCTCATTTTCTCCTCTCTGGATTAATAGTCTAGCGCTAATACCACAAGGGCATCACCTGCCCTGTCACACAGAAAAGAGCACAGCGCAGAAAAAGACCCTTCTGCCCATTGAGTCTGTGCCAGTCAAAAACAAACACCTAACTATTCTAATCACATTTTACAGCACTTGGCCCATATGTCTTGGCACTGCAAATGTATATCTAAATATTTCTTAAACTTTATGAGCACTTCTGCCTCTACCAGCCTTACAGGCATCATCACAGATTCCCACCAGTCTCTGTGTGAAGAGCAGTTTCCTCACATCCCCTCTAAATCTTTACCTTAAATCTATGTCTGGTGATTGATCCCTCCATCAAGAGGAAAGGTTTCTACCTGTCTGACCTATTTATGCCCCTTATAATTTTATACATCTCAATCGTGTTCCCCCCTCACCCTAATCGCCATTACTTCAAGGAAAACACCCCCAGTCAATCCAATCTCTCTTTTTCACTGAAGCTCACCAGTCTAGCAAACATCCTAGTAACAATCCTCTTCAGTGCAATTACATCCCTCCTATTATGTAGATTCCAGAACCGCATACAATACCTTTCAGTGACCTAACCAAATTTTCACAGAGTGCCAACCTACCTTCCTGCTCTTAAACTCTATGCTTGGCTCATAAAGATAAGTCTCTCATATGCCTTCCTAACCACATACACACCAACGTCCCTCTGATACTCAGTCCTTCCCAGAGTGTATTCCCTTGCCTTGTTTGTCCTGCCCGAGCGTATCACATTACGTTTATCTGGATTGACCTTGCTCAAACATTTCTAATAAATCTGTGAACACACAATTTCTCTTTATTAAAACAATGGCTTAAAACTCATAAAGGTGGATAAATCCTGTGGATCCCATAATTTTGCAGGAAACTAGGGAAGTGATTGTTGGGACCCTTGCTAAGATATTTGTATTATTGACACACACAGGACATTGGTGAGGTCACTTATGGAATACTACATTCAGTTCTGATCTCCCTGCTATAGGAAAGATGTTGTGGAACCTGAAAGGGTTCAGAAAAGATTTACAAGGATGTTGCCAGGGTTGGAATGTTTGAGATATAGGGAGAGGCTGAATAAGTGAAGGTTTTTTTTCCCTTGGAGCATCAGAGGCTGAGAGATTACCTTAACAAGGTCAATAAAATCATGAAGGGTATAAGTAGGGTGAATAGCCAAGATCTTTTTCTCAGGGTAGGGGAATCCAAAAGTAGAGAGCACAGCTTGAAGGAGAGAGAAAAGTTTTGAAAGGGACTTGAGAGGCAACATTTTCATGCAGAGGGTGGTGCATATATGAAACGAGCCGTCAGGTTAAGTGATGAAGGCAGGTACAATTACAATATGTAAAGGGCATCTGGATGGCTACAGGAATAGGAAGGTTTTAATATGGGTCAAATGCTAGCAAGTGGGAATAGATTAATTTAGGATATCTGGTTGGCATGGACGAGTTGGATTGAAGTATCTGTTTCTACAACCGTGTATCTGCCTGATTGTATTAGGACTGTTAGAAAATCATGTTACTATTTTCTTAATAATTGATTCTGTCATTTGGTGTTATATTTGTGATTTTCCAATCTAGTGTGGCCATTCCTGAACCTAGGGAATTTGGGAAGAACATAACCAATGCACCTGCCATCTCTGCAGATGTTTATTTTAGACTTTGGGGTGGAGGCTATCACGCCCTGAGATTTGTCAACTTTTCGTTCTAATAGTTTTCTTAGTTTGTTTGAATTTTCTCCCCTCTGACCAATGACTAATATTTACAGTGTTCAGTGTTTTCTCTTTCAACGTGAAACTCTCCTGAACTTTCTTTGCTAGCAATGGATGATGTATCGTTAGCAAAGTCTTTTGTCCTCAGAAGAAAAGAACATCTCTTTGCTGAAATTTATGGAATCTTATTGAACCCACTAAGGAACCCAAGTATGACCTTCGCAGAGCCATTCAGACACCCAAAGACCAATACCGATCCAAACTAGAGACCCAGACAGACATCCAGCAACTATGGCAAGGACTAAAAAACATTACAGGCTCGAAAAAGAGACGGTGCAAGACAGCAGACAGTGACATATCCCTCCCAGATCATGTCAACTCCTTTTATGTGCACTTTGAGCAGAGTTTCAGTGGAGAGGTAACACCAATTCTGACAAGTCCTGATGAACCTATCCAAACAGTCACAGCATCAGAGGTCAGATCAGTTTTCCTTCGTGTGAATCCAAGGAAAGCGATGGGACCAGATGGAGTACCAGGCCGCGCTCTCAGAGCACGTGCAGATCAACTGGCAGAGGTCTTCTCGGACATCTTCAACCTCTCCCTGCAGCAGGTCACTCTCCCTGCCTGTTTCCAGAGGCCGACATCATCCCTGTGCCTAAGAAGGCTCATGCAGCATGTCTCAGTGACTATCGCCCAGTGGCGTGGTCATGAAGTGCTTTGAAAGGCTGGTCATGGCATCAACTCCAGCCTCCCCACTTCTCTTGACCCACTCCAATTGCCTATCGTACCAACAGATCCGTGTTAGATGCCAAATCACTTGTCCTTCACTCCTCCCTAGAACATCTTGACACCAAGAACAGCTACAGAAGAATCCTACCCATTGATGAGAGTTCAGCCTTCAACACTATTATCCACTGGAGACTGATTACTAAACTTAGTGATCTCGGACTAAGCCCCACTCTCTGCAACTGGATCCTCAGTTTCCTGACCCACAGGCCACAATCAGTGAAGATTGGGGACAATATTTCATCCTCACTAACGCTCAACACTGGAGCCCCCCCAGGGGGTGGGTACTCAGCCCCCTACTGTACTCACTGTATACCCATGGCTGCGTCGCCAAACACCAGACTAATGCCATTTACAGATTCACTGATGACACCACCATAGTTGGCCAAATCTCTAAATTTCTTTTACAGTTCCAGCATTGCGTCCTGCATCTGTGTAGGTGAGGGGAACTATGGACTGGGAGACGGGCTAGTTGGAAGCAAGGAGGTAGGAGAAATTGTGAGAGAGGATGGAAAGGGAAGAAGAGTGGGTAGAGAAGGATGGGAGTTGTGGCAGTAGCGTGAGAGGGTAGAAGGGTAGATATGTGACGGGATGAGAGTGTGGGGGTTAGAAGGGAATCAGGATGGGGGTGTTCTGAGAGGGAAGTGTGGAGATGCTTGGGGTAATAGGGGTGAGGGTTAGGAGGGAATCAGGGTGGGCATGTTCAGAGATGGGATGTGCGCGTGTGGTGATATTCCAGGGAGGTGCTGGGGAAGGTGGATGGTGGTGGGGAAGGGGTATGTTTTAGGGGTGACGGTGTTGGGTGAGGGGGTATGCTTCGGGGATGACGGTGTTGGGGGAGGGGGAATGTTTCAGGGTGATGGTGCTGGGGGAAGAGGGCTGCTCAGGGTGATGGTGTTGAGGGAGGGGTGTGTTTTGGGGAGACGGTGTTGGGGGAGTGGGCATGTTTTGAGATGATGGTGTTGGGGGATGGGTATGTTTTGGGGGCACGGTGTTGGGGGAGGGATATGTTTTGTGGGTGATGGTGCTGGGGGAGGGGTATGTTTTGGGGATGATGGTGTTGAGGAAGGGGGTGACGGTGCTGGAGGAGGGGGTTTATTTGGGGTGACGGTGTTGGGGAGGGGTATGTTTTGGGGGTGACAGTACTTGGGGAGGGGTATGTTTTTAGGTGACGGTGCTTGGGGAGGGATATGTTTCGGGTTGACGGTGTAGGGGGAGGGGTACGTTGTGGGGGTGACGGTGTGTTTTCAGGGTGACCGTGTTGGGGGAGGGGTTATGTTTTGGGGGTGACGGTGTTGGGGCAGGGGGTATGTTTTGGGGGTGCTGGTGCCGGGAGAGGGGTGTGTTTTGGGGGTGAGGGTGTTGGGGGAGGGGCTATGTTTTGGGGAGATGGTTTGGGGGAGGGGTGTGTTATGGGGTGACGGTGATGGGGAAGGAGTGTGTTTTGGGGTGACGGTGTTGGGTGAGGGGATATGTTTTGGGGGGGGGACGGTTTTGGGGGAGGGGTATGTTTCGGGGTGATGGTATTGTGGGAGGGCATGTTTTGAGGGACGGTGCTGGGGGAGAGGGTATGTTTGGGGGGACGGTGTTGGGGGAGGGGGTATGTTTTGGGGGGGACGGTGTTGGGGGAGGGGGTATGTTTTGGGGGTGATGGTGTTGGGGAAGGGGTATGTTTTGGGGGTGATGGTGCTGTGAGACGGGTATGTTTTGGGGCTGACGGTGTTGGCGAGGGGTGTGTTTATTGGGGGATGGTTTTGGGGGATGGGGCATGTTTTTGAGGTGATGGTGCTAGGGGAGTGGTATGTTTTGGGGTGATGGTATTGGGGGAGGAATATGTTTTGGGGTGACAGTGATGGGGGAGGGGTGTGTTTTTGGGGTGACAGTGTTGGGGAGGGATATGTTTTGGGGGTAACGGTGTTGGGGGAGGGGTGTGTTATGGGGGAAACAGTGCTGGGGAAGAGGTATGTTTTGGGGGTGACGGTGCTGGGGGAGGGATGTGTTTTGGGGATGACGGTGCTGGAGCAGGGGGTTTGTTTGGGGTGACGGTGTTGGGGAGGGGTATGTTTTGGGGGTGACGGTACTTGGGGATGGGAATGTTTTGGGGTGATGGTGTTGGGGGATAGGTATGTTTTGGGATGATGGTGCTTGGGGAGGGGTATGTTTCGGGGTGACGGTGTTGAGGAAGGGGTGTGTTTTGGGGTGACAGTGTTGGGGAGGGGCGTGTTTTGGGGGTGATGGGTGCTGGGGAGTGGGTATGTTTCGGTGAGATGGTTTGCGGGAGGAGTGTGTTTTGGGATGACAGTGCTGGGGGAAGTGGAATGTTTTGGGGGTAACGTTGTTGGGGGAGAGGTGTGTTTTGCGGATGACGGTGTGTTTTCAGGGTGACCGTGGTGGGGGAGGGGGTATGTTTTGGGGGTGACGGTGTTGGAAGAGGGAATATGTTTTGAGTGTGCTGGTGCTGGGGGAGGGGTATGTTTTGGGGGGCGCGGTGTTGGGGAAGGGGTATGCTTTGGGGGGGAACGGTCTTGGAGGAGGGGTATGTTTTGGGGGGGATGGTCTTGGGGGAGGGGTATGTTTTGGGGGGACGGCGCTGAGGGAAAGAGTATGTTTGGGGGGGACGGTGCGGTGAGAGGGATATGTTTTGGGGGTGACGGTGCTGAGGGAGAGGGTATGTTTGGGGGGTACGGTTTTGGGGGTGACGGTGCTAGGGAAGTAGTATATTTTGGGGTGACGGTATTGGGGGAGGGGTATGTTTTGGGGGTGACGGTGTTGGGGGAGGGATATGTTTTGGGGATGACGGTGTTGGGGAGGGGTGCGTTTTGGGGTGACGGTGTTGGGGGAGAAGTGTGTTTTGGGGGTGACGGCGTTGGGTGAGGGGGTATGTTTTGGGGGGTGACGGTATTGGGGAGGGGGAATATTTTGAGTGTGATGGTGCTGGGGGAGGGGTATGTTTTGGGGGGCACGGTGTTGGGGAATGGGTATGTTTTGGGGGGAATGGTGTTGGGGGAGGGGTATGTTTTGGGGGTGACGGTACTTGGGGAGGGGTATGTTTCGGGGAGACGATGATGGGGGAGGGGTGTGTTTTGGGGTAATGGTGTCAGGGGAGGGGTATGTTTCGGAGTGACGGTGATGGGGGAGGGGTGTGTTTTGGGGTAACGGTGCTGGGTGAGGGGGAATGTTTTGGGGGGCAGAGTGTCGGGGGAGGGGTATGTTGTGGGGTGACGGTATTGGGGGAGGGATGTGTTTTAGGGTGATGTTGCTGGAGAGGGGGTATGTTTCAGGGAGACGGTTTGCAGGAGGGGTGTGTTTTGGGGTGACAGTGCTAGGGGAAGGGGAATGTTTTGGGGGTAACAGTATTGGGGGAGGGGTGTGTTTTCAGGGTGACCATTTTGGGGGAGGGGGTATGTTTGGGAGTGACGGTGTTGGGAGTGGTGGTATGTTTTGGGTGTGCTGGTGCTGGGGGTGATGGTTTTGGGGGGTAGGGGTGTGTTTGGGGGGTGATGGTGTTGGGGGTGATGGTTTTGGGGGGTAGGGGTGTGTTTGGGGGGTGATGGTGTTGGGGGTAGGGGTGTGTTGGGGGGTGATGGTGTTGGGGGGTAGGGGTGTGTTTGGGGGGTGATGGTGTTGGGGGGTAGGGGTGTGTTTGGGGGGTGATGGTGTTGGGGGGTAGGGGTGTGTTTGGGGGTGATGGTGTTGGGGGGTAGGGGTGTGTTGGGGGGTTGGGTGTTGGGGGTAGGGGTGTGTTGGGGGTGATGGTGTTGGGGGGTAGGGGTGTGTTTGGGGGGTGATGGTGTTGGGGGTAGGGGTGTGTTTGGGGGGTGATGGTGTTGGGGGGTAGGGGTGTGTTTGGGGGGTGATGGTGTTGGGGGGTAGGGGTGTGTTTGGGGGGTGATGGTGTTGGGGGGTAGGGGTGTGTTTGGGGGGTGATGGTGTTGGGGGGTAGGGGTGTGTTTGGGGGGTGATGGTGTTGGGGGGTAGGGGTGTGTTTGGGGGGTGATGGTGTTGGGGGGGTAGGGGTGTGTTTGGGGGGTGATGGTGTTGGGGGGGTAGGGGTGTGTTTGGGGGGTGATGGTGTTGGGGGGGTAGGGGTGTGTTTGGGGGGTGATGGTGTTGGGGGGGTGGGGTGTGTTTGGGGGGTGATGGTGTTGGGGGGTAGGGGTGTGTTTGGGGGGTGATGGTGTTGGGGGGTAGGGGTGTGTTTGGGGGGTGATGGTGTTGGGGGGGTAGGGGTGTGTTTGGGGGGTGATGGTGTTGGGGGGGTAGGGGTGTGTTTGGGGGATGATGGTGTTGGGGGTAGGGGTGTGTTTGGGGGGTGACTGTGTGGGGGGAGGGGTGTGTTTGGGGGTGACGGTGTTTGGGGGGTGACTGTGTGGGGGGAGGAGTGTGTTTGGGGGGTGACGGTGTTGGGGGGTGATGGTGTTGGGGGTAGGGGTGTGTTGGGGGGTGATGGTGTTGGGGGTAGGGGTGTGTTGGGGGGTGATGGTGTTGGGGGGAGGGGCGTGTTTGGGGGGTGACTGTGTGGGGGAGGGGTGTGTTTGGGGGGTGACGGTGTTGGGGGGTGATGGTGTTGGGGGGAGGGGTGTGTTGGGGGGTGATGGTGTTGGGGGTAGGGGTGTGTTGGGGGGTGATGGTGTTGGGGGGAGGGGTGTGTTTGGGGGGTGATGGTGTTGGGGGGGTAGGGGTGTGTTTGGGGGGTGATGGTGTTGGGTGGTAGGGGTGTGTTTGGGGGGTGATGGTGTTGGGGGAGGGGCGTGTTTGGGGGTGACGGTGTTGGGGGGTAGGGGTGTGTTTGGGGGATGATGGTGTGGGGGGAGGTGTGTGTTTGGGGGATGATGGTGTGGGGGGAGGGGTGTGTTTGGGGGGTGACGGTGTTGAGGGGGGAGGGGTGTGTTTGGGGGGTGATGGTGTTGGGGGGGAGGGGTGTGTTTGGGGGGTGACGGTGTGGGGGTAGGGGTGTGTTTGGGGGGTGATGGTGTTGGGGGGAGGGGTGTGTTTGGGGGGTGACGGTGTGGGGGGGGGGAGGGTCCGCGCCCCCACCTCGAACCTTCTGGAAGTCCCGCAGCCGCCTCTGCGTCGCGCTCCGCAACTTGTCCGCGTCATCCATTGTCCCAGGGTCACGGGGTCACCGCCGCGGGTGGAACCATCCACTCTGATTGGGGGGGAGATGGGTAAAACTGAGATTAATATAATAGGCGTCTCGACATCCCGAACAGGGAGCATATAATCCAACCAGTAATCATGTTGAAATTCTCCATGTGCCCAGAGGCAGTGTCGGTGATTGTAAACAGACGCTGCAGGACGGGGGTTGATGTGGTGATGGTTGATTCCACGCCTGCGCAGTATCGGCCCAGATCGCCCATAGCAACCGCGGGGTCAGACATGGCGGCGCTTCGGGAGCAGCCGGTGAGAAACAAGGCGAGTGTGGGCCAGCGACCCCGACCCCGACCCCAACTCCCCTTCCGCCCGCAGAGGCATCTCCTCCCTCACCCCCGGCACGGAATCCTCCGATCCCGTGGATCCCATCCTGGTCACCCTGTCCCTGGGCTTCTGCTTCTCTGGTCATTAGCTTCTTGTTCGGGGATCTGACTGCGCACAGAGTCACAGTTGCACTCATTCATTTCAGGTCGATTCCCCTTCAAAAATACTTCATGAACTTATTATTTTTTTGCCCATCCTTGTGGGTTTAAGCTACTGCTCAGTTGCAAGGTCTTTGTGACATAACTTCAAATCCTCACGCTCACTTCTGGAGTGACATTAAGAGGCAATGTAGATTTTGATGGTGCGGCTTTATTTATTTTTGTGCTGAGAATCAATGGACGAATGTCCAGGTGCTGACTCAATCTGGCTTAAGATGGGGAAGATCAGGCGAAGTTTTAATAATTAAATTAAATTTTGCAGTGATTCAAGAAGATTCTCAAGTTAATTTAGCTGTACCATCATTGAAGATAAATGAAATGTACTGAGGCCCAAATTTCCTTTTGCACATTCACTGCCTCTTGATTTTTTTTTAAAGGAATGTGATATTTCATGAGCAGGTACAATACTTAGGGTGACATTACCTGCCTTCCAGATATAAAATGCTGACCTTTGAGTCAAATAAACAAGCATGAATTACACCTATGATCATTGAAAATACAACATTGGCACCTAGTAAAATGTGTAGTAAAATGTTCATTAGGAGCATTTTTAAAGATTTGATGTATGCCATATAGGAGAAATTGTAAAATATGGAACTTAAAGTTTGGTCAAAGATTATTTTAAAGCATGCCTTACAGATAGGGCCGCAGCTCTTCACTTTATATATTAATTTAAAAATCACACAACACTAGGTTATAGTCCAACAAGTTTAATTGGAAGCACTAGCTTTCAGAGCGCTGCTCCTTCATCAGGAAGTTGTGGAAAACACCAGCATCTCCAAATCATTATATATTAATGATCCGGATGAAGGGACAGGAGGCATTCTAGCGAAGTTCGCCGATGATATGAAGTTAGGCGAACAGGCAGGTAGTTGTGAGGAGGTGGGGAGGCTGCAGAAAGATTTAGACAGTTTAGGAGAGTGGTCCAAGAAATGGCTGATGAAATTCAATGTGAGCAAATGTGAGGTCTTGCACTTTGGAAAAAAGAATACAGGCATGGATTATTTTATAAATGGTGAGAAAATTCATAAAATCAAAGTAAAAGGGATCTAGGAGTGCTCGTCCAGGATTCTCTAAAGGTTGACTTGCAGGTTGAATCCGTGGTTAAGAAAGCAAATATATTGTCATTTATCTCAGGATGGTTGGAATGTAAAAGCAACAATGTGCTACTGAGACTTTATAAAGCTCTGGTAAGGCCCCATTTAGAATACTGTGACCAGTTTTGGGCCCCACACCTCAGGAAGGATATACTAGCACTGGAGCGTATCCAACAGGTATTCACGAGGATGATCCCTGGAATTGTAGGCCTAACATACAATAAGCGGTTGAGGATCCTAGGATTGTATTCATTAGAGTTTAGAAGGGTGAGGGGAGATCTAGTAGAAACTTACAAGATAATGCATGGCTTAGAAAGGGTGGATACTGGAAACTTGTTTCCATCAGGTGGGGGAACTTAGACCTGTGGGCACTAGAATTAGAGGGGGTCAATTTAAAATGGAAATGAGACATTTCTTCAGCCAGAGTGGTGGGCCTGTGGAATTCATTGCCACTGAGCACAGTAGAGGCTGGGATGTTAAATGTCTTCAAGGCTGAGATTGATAAATTCTTAATCTTGCAAGAAATTAAGGGATACGGGGAGAATGCGGGTAAGTGGAGTTGAAATGCCCATCACCATGATCGAATGGCGGATTGGACTCGATGAGCTGAAAGACCTTACTTCCAATCCTATATCTTATGGTCTTAAATTTCATAGCTTAGGGCCTGACAGCTGAAGCACAATCACAGTGGTTCAAAATCAGGCTGCAGTAAAGGTAAAAATTGGAAGATCGCAGAGATCTTGGATGTTTCTGTGGCTGGGAAGAGTTTTAGAGATGAAGAGAATGAGGCCATACGAAGTAATCTGGCAGTAAGTTGGGAAATGTAAAAAACTGGTTCCCAGGATCTACAGCCTTTTGCATGGTGGGAGAAAGAGTTCCAGGTTTCCATTTCCATTTGTGCGAGAAGAGTGCTACTGGTCATCATCCCTTCACTTTAATGTTCTGTGCTCTTATTCTGAGTTCCTCCACCTGAGGAAGCAAGTTCTCTTTCGACACTATAAAAATGTATCAGATCACCTATCAACATTCTAAAATCCAGAGAATACAAACAAAGTTTATGCAAACAATCCCAATAATTTAATCCTTTTTGTCCCTTGTATTGTTCTGTTGAATCTCTATACAGCACCCTCCATGATTTTTCTCTTTTACCAGTTCACAGGATATGGATGTCATTGGCACGATCATTCATCCCTTACTGCTGTTAGGCAGATTGTCAAGGAGTGGTAATGCTACTGGACTAGCAATCCAGAACTTTCAGCCAATATTCTATTGACATGGGTTTGAATTTTTCCATGGTAGCTGGTGAAATTTAAATCTACTAAAGATCTGAATCAAAAGCTTGCCGAATGGTAACCACTGGCAATTGTTATAGGAAACAATCTGGTTCAAAAGTGTCCTTTAGAGACAAAAATCTCCTGTTCTTACCTAGCTCAGCCAACATTCAACACTTCAAACTTTTGACTATCTTCTGTGCAGTTAGTGATGGACAGTAAATGCAGGCCTTACCAGTGAAGTCCACATCCTAGAATGAATTAAAAGAGCTACCTTCTTGAACCACTTCAGTCCACGTGGCATAAGTTGATACATGGCTTTCCTGAGGTGCAATGCCCAGCACCTGATAAATCTGCATAAACTCAATCATCACCTTTGTCTTCCAGACCCTTGAGAGGAAGGCTAAAATTTATTTTGTCATTTTGTGCTGATGCAGTAACCCTTAGTGAATTGTGCACCTAGACATTTAATTCCCTCTGTTCCTCCATGGCTACTAATATCTCACCTACAAGAAGATTAAACAGCTTGGTTCTCGTGATGAAACCTCATATCTTCACATTCCCAGCATTGTTCTGACTATGTCAGTTTGTAACTTTAAGTTGGAGTCTACATCACTTTTCACACCTCTAAATAGATTTTCAGTCTGTTAGAAAGCTTTTCTATCCGATCTTTTACATCTCCACAATGCACAATGAAGCATGTTTTGAAATGTCACAATTTAATCCAGGATTTTTAATGGAATGTGGGCATGACTAGCTAGGTCAGTATTTATTGCCCACCCCTAATTGCCCAGAGTTAACCACATGAGGATGCAACACAAAAGCTCCAATAAACAGCAATGAGGTAAAGAGCAGGACCTCAACTGTGATCATTCTAAACAATAAAGTGCTCCTTCACTGCTGCATTGAAATGTCAGTCTAGATGATGTGCTGTTTTAAAAGAGAAAGTGAGAAGACAAAATCTTTTCAGCTTTCTTTGTTACAAGTTGATGGCTTTGTATATTCCACAGATCTTCACAGATCTGAGGCTAGACAGAAGCCACCTTGTGTCTCCTTCAAAATCATTAATCCTGTCATGTGGAGAGATGGACAGTACGTTGAAGGAGAAGAAACTGGATAAGATTGCGGTAGTAAACCTATCTAAACATTACCTGAAAAACCTGGGCAGCTTGTCTCTTTGCTGTACTCTGAAGATTTGCATCCTGTCCAGGAATTACATCACTAAAATTGATGCTCTCGCAAACTGTCGCAATTTAATCAAGCTGGATCTCCATGGAAACCATGTAAGTGATAAAGAATGTGGAGGTGTGTTCAATAAAAACAGTATCACATAGAGCCATAGAGATGTACA
Source organism: Hemiscyllium ocellatum (assembly GCF_020745735.1). Classification (NCBI taxonomy): domain Eukaryota; kingdom Metazoa; phylum Chordata; class Chondrichthyes; order Orectolobiformes; family Hemiscylliidae; genus Hemiscyllium; species Hemiscyllium ocellatum. The sequence goes on along the minus strand of NC_083409.1, from coordinate 114,279,156 downwards.
GCACGGAAACAGACCCTTTGGTACAACCTGTCCATGCCGACCAGATATCCCAACCCAATCTAGTCCCACCTGCCAGCATCTGGCCCGTATCCCTCCAAACCCTTCCTATTCATATACCCATCCAAATGCCTTTTAAATGTTGCAATTGTACCAGCCTCCACCACTTCCTCTGGCAGCTCATTCCATACACGTATCACCCTCTGTATGAAAAACTTGCCCCTTAGGTCTCTTTTATATCTTTCCCCTCTCACCCTAAACCTATACCCTCTAATTCTGGACTCTCCGACCCCAAGGAAAAGACTTTGTCTATTTATCCTATCCATGCCTCTCATGATTTTGTAAACCTCTATAAGGTCACCCCTCAGCCTCCGACGCTCCAGGGAAAACAGCCCAGCCTGTTCAGCCTCTCCTTATAGCTCAAATCCTCCAACCCTGGCAACATCCTTGTAAATCTTTTCTGAACCCCTTCAAGTTTCACAACATCTCTCCAATAGGAAGGAGACCAGAATTTCACGCAATATTCCAATGACTGAAAGTTTCAGAATCTGTCAGATTTGTATCTGAATGTGAAATGTTGGTAATCTTGGATCAGGTTCTAATGTGAGTTATTTGGGTCCTGACACAAGCTCAGGTCAGACTTCCAGATTACTGTTAGACAATGTTTATTGTTGCACTGTAAATGATGCTAAGGCTAGATGAAGAACAACATACTCTGAGCTATACAGGAGTCCAACATTTTAGCTGAACATTAACTCGTGACTGTTGAGGTCTCAGATATCACAATTACCTCAAAACATCATCTAGGGATAGTCAGTTCTGCTGTAGCGTGGTAATTACATTCTCATGCAATCTTGTGTTTTAGAAAATAGCATAATTGCAGCAACATTTAGACTAATGGGGCTGGAATTGCGTTATAACCAATACACGCTTTAAAACTTTATACTTTAGAAATAGGGTCCTCAATTTGCTAATTGAGTTATAGCAAATTCACATTAACAAAACACACGTTATAGCAGAACGACCTGTATTACTAAATCCTAACCCACAGGTTGGAACTGTACAGCTACTAAGCAGTGCACAGTATGAGTTATTGAATGAGATTTATCGAGAACAAAAGACTTGCTTCTCATCAAGATCTGTATGTCCTCAAGTGCTTAACCAGCAGTCAGTACATTTTACAGTTCTTTCACTATAAAGACTTAGTTGGAGGGAGGAAGTACCCAAGGAAGTCTCGGGCTCCACATAATTTTCCTGTCATCTGCAAACTTACTGATCAAGTCTCCTACATTAATGTTCAGCTCATTAATGTATGTAACAAACAGTAAGGGATCCAGCACTGAACTTCAAGTCACAAAAACACACTTCGACCATCGTCAGTCTGATGGTGATGCTGCCTCTAAACTAATTTTGAATCCAAATTGCCCTGAATCTCTCGGGCTCTTAGCTTCTTAACCAGTCTCACATGTACAACCTTTGTTAAAAGCCTTACTAAAGTCCATCAAGTGCTCTGTCCTGATCCAACACCTAGTAAATTTCTCAAACAATACAGCCAAATTTCACAGAATCACAGGGCTGTTATAATGTAGAAAGTGGCTATTTGGTACTTGTGCCTGCACTGTCTGTCAAAAAAACATAATTACCTACTGCCAATTTCCTGCTTTTTCCTCATACCCTTGCATCCAATTACTCTTTAAATAATTATTTAATGGCCTGGTAAAAGCCTGAATTGATCATGTCTCCACCAAACTTCTAGTCACTGCTTTGGAAACTCTTAAGTACTTGCTGTGAAAATGTTTTCTTTTGCTTCATATTTGCTTCTTTTCGAATCACTTTAAATCTGTGCTGTCTGGTTCTTGAACCTTTTACAAGCTGCCTTTTGACTCTTCCTATCAAAATGATTGACCTTTCTCCATTCCTACATTAAACGTGGCATGTTTTTGCCAACCTATTCAACCTATCTGTATCCCCTTGCTGATTGTTTAGGTCCTCGTCAAAACGTGCTCTCCCATCTATTTTTGTAATGTCAGCAAATTTGGATACATTACGCTCTGTCCATTTCCAAGTCATTAATGTAAATGGTAAATAGTTAAGGCCCCAGGATTGATTGCTGTGGCACCCACTAGTTACATATTTTTATTTTGAAGAAAACCCATTCATCCTGACTCGCTGTCCTCTGTGTGTGAACCAATCATCAATCCATGTTAATAAATTTCTCCTAATACCGAATTCCTATCTTGTACCATAAACCTTTCTGTGGCATCTCATTAAATGACTTTTGGAAATCCAAATAAACTATGTCGACCAGTTCCCCATCTTCAAGTCTGCTTGTTATATCCTGAAAAAACTCTGGCAAATTGTTAGACATGATTTCCCTTTCACAAAACCATGTTGGTTCTGTTTGATTACATTAAGATTTTCTAAATGCCCTACCATTTCTTCCTTGATAAAGGACTTTAGCATTTTCCAAATTACAGATGCTAAGTTAACTACCAGTAGCAGTACTGCACAACACACAACTTCAATGTTTGCCTGAATTTTATTCATATGTGAGCAAGCATAAGGCATTCAGCCCCTCAAACCTGCTTTGCTATTCAGTAAGGTCATGGATGATCTGATTATAATTTCAAATTCACATTTGTGCCCATCCTTGATAACCTTTCACCCTCTTGCTTAACAGGAATCTGTACACCTGTTATATTTTAATATTAGTGGCCCCTTAGTACCACCTTTGTGGGCCAGCCTGGATTCCACACTCAGCTTCGAGGACAGGATTGTTTGGATGGTGAAGTTTCCTGACAGCTGCTGAGCAGTCAGCGGGAAATTCTCATCAATCACAGAAGCCCTGCCGCCATGTTACGCTCCAAGGAATCTTCCCAGCAGCATCAATGGCAGCATTTGCTAGCACTGGGCCTAAAACTGTCCCTGATCCTAATCCTGGAGTCTAGGACCAGAGAAGTGAGGGAGGATCTCACAGTGAGGCCTTGGGGAAATGTAGAGTAGGAGTTGAACACCTTAATATTGAGACCAAAGGTAGGGAGCATGTGCAGAGGCAGACCTTGGGTGAGCTGTCTGATGCGGAGGCACACCACTCCTCAACCCTAATGCCTGAACAGGTTAAACATGCTGACATTCTCCTTTGCCCCAAACTCCTGTTGCTAACCTCAAAATTGAGGCTGGGTGGGAAGTGACCCTAAAGTGGTCAATGATCAGTCATATCACGACATCAATTTGTTAGAGGGTGGTTGGGATCCCTGGGAAGTTTACAGGGCTTTCTGTCCAGAAGACGTGTGGCAGAGAACCGTAAAAGCCTGACCCAAGTGTGGGATTGAAGATATCATCTGATTGTTAAGTGATTAGATGGTAAACACCTTACAGATGGAGAATGGGCCAAATGGCCTCATCCTGTACGCCATGATACTAAATAAACATATATAATAGAATCATACAGTACAGAAAGAGACCCTTCAGCCCATCAAATCTGTACCAGTAAAAATACACTACTGTCTACTCTAGTCTCAATTATTGGTGATAGACCCATAGCCTTGAATGTTATGACATATCAAGTGTGTATTCGAATACTTTTTAAAGGTTAAGACCATAAGACTTAGGAGTGGAAGTAAGGCCATTCGGCCCATCGAGTCCACTCCGCCATTCAATCATGGCTGATGGGCATTTCAACTCCACTTACCAGCGTTCTCCCCTAGCCCTTAATTCCTCAAGACAACAAGAATTTATCAATCTCGCCCTTGAAGACATTTAGCGTCCCGGCCTCCACTGCACTCTGTGGCAATGAATTCCACAGGCCCACCACTCTCTGACTGAAGAAATGTCTCAGCATTTCTGTTCTGAATTGACCCCCTCTAATTCTAAGGCTTTGTCCACGGGAGCTAGTCACCTCGCCTAACGGAAACAATTTCCTAGCGTCCACCCTTTCCAAGCCATGTATTATCTTGTACGTCTCTATTAAGTCTCCCCTCAAGCTTCTAAACTCCAACGAATACAATCCCAGGATCCTCAGCCATTCCTCATATGTTAGACCTGCCATTCCAGGGATCATCCGTGTGAATCTCCGCTGGACACGTTCCAGTGCCAGTATGTCCTTCCTGAGGTGTGGGGACCAAAACTGGACACAGTACTCCAAATGGGGCCTAACCAGAGCTTTATAAAGTCTCAATAGCACATCTCTGTTTTTATATTCCAACCCTCTTGAGATAAGAGACAACATTGCATTCGCTTTCTTAATCACGGACTCAACCTGCATGTTTACCTTTAGAGAATCCTCGACTAGCAATCCCAGATCCCTTTGTACTTTGGCTTTACTAATTTTCTCACCATTTAGAAAGTAGTTTATGCTTTTATTCTTTTTGCCAAAGTGCAAGACCTCGCACTTGCTCACGTTAAATTCCATCAGCCATTTCCTGGACCACTCTCCCAACCTGTCTAGATCCTTCTGTAGCCTCCCCACTTCCTCAGTACTATCTGCCTGTCCACCTAACTTCGTATCATCGGCAAACATCGCTAGAATGCCCCCAGTCCCCTCATCCAAATCATTAATATATAATGCGAATAGCTGTGGCCCCAACACTGAACCCTGCGGGACACCGCTCGTCACCGGCTGCCATTCTGAAAAAGAACCTTTTATCCCAACTCTCTGCCTTCTGTTAAACAGCCAATCCTCAATCCATCCCAGCAGCTCACCTCGAACACCATGGGCCCTCACCTTGCTCAGCAGCCTCCCGTGTGGCACCTTATCAAAGGCCTTTTGAAAGTCTAGATAGACCACATCCACTGGGTTTCCCTGGTCTAACCTATTTGTTACCTCTTCAAAAAATTCCAACAGGTTTGTCAGGCATGACCTCCCCTTACTAAAACCATGTTGACTTGTTCTAATCAGACTCTGCTCTTCCAAGAATTTAGAAACCTCATCCTTAATGATGGATTCTAGAATTTTACCAACAACCAAGGTTAAGCTGATTGGCCTATAATTTTCCATCTTTTGTCTTGATCCTTTCTTGAACAAGGGGGTTACAACAGCCATCTTCCAATCATCCGGGACCTTTCCTGACTCCAGTGACTCTTGAAAGATCTCAACCAATGCCTCTGCTATTTCCTCAGCCACCTCTCTCAGAACTCTAAGGTGTATCCCATCGGGCCAGGAGATTTATCAATTTTAAGACTTTTTTAACTTTTCTAGCACTATCTCTTTCATAACGGCAACCATACTCAACTCAGCCCCGTGACTCCCTTTAATTTTTGGGATATTACTCATGTCTTCCACTGTGAAAACTGACGCAAAGTACTTATTAAGTTCTCCTGCTATTTCCTTATCTCCCATCACTAGGCTTCCTGCATCAGTTTGAAGTGGCCCAATGTCTACTTTTGCCTGTCGTTTGTTTCTTATGTACTGAAATAAACTTTTACTATCATTTCTAATATTACTGGCTAGCCTACCTTCATATTTGATCTTCTCATTTCTTATTACACTCTTTGTTATCCTCTGTTTGTTTTTGTATCCTTCCCAATCTTCTGATTTCCCACTGTTCTTGGCCACTTTATAGGATCTCTCTTTTTCTTTAATACATTTCCTGACTTCCTTTGTCAGCCATGGTTGTGAGGTTTCCTGAACTGCCCTCCCATTCGAGGCCCCCACTACCCTCTGGGTGAAAAGACCTTTTCTCAACTCCCCTCTAAACTCTGTCTTTCACTTTAAAAGTGTGCATCCTTTTTATTGGCCCTTCAATGAAACTTCTCCATGCTCCTCATAATCTTATAAACCTCAGTCAGATCCCTTCTTAACTTTCTCTGCTCCAAAGAAAGCAACCTGAGCCTATCCAGCTTCTCTTTGTAGCTGAATCTCTCAATTGCAGGCAACACCCTTCCTATAGGGTGGTACTAAGGGGCTGCTGACCAGAACTGTACACAGTACACAAGCTGTGGCCTAACCAAAGTCCTGCACAGCTCCAATATAACTTCCCTGCTCTTATAAGCTATGCCATGACTGATTAGGTAAGTGTAACCACCCTATTAACCTGTCCTACCATCTTCAGGGATATGTGAATTAGTTCCCCAAGATCCTTCTGTTCCTCTGAGCTTCCTATTGTCCTGCCATCCATTGAGTACTCCCTTATCTTGTTCTTGTTTTCAAAGTGCATCACCTCACATTTATCAGGGTTAAACCCATCTGCCACTGATCTAGCCATCCATCTGATCAATCCGTTTATATCTTGTAAATTACGACCTTCTTCCTCACTGTCAAACCACTCAGCCAATTTTCATGCAATCCTCAAAATTACTTACTATCTCCTCCACATTCCCATCCTCACAGAGTCATAGAGCTGTACAGCACGGAAACAGACTCTTAAGTCCAACCTGTTTATGCCAACCAGATATCCTAAATTAATCTAGTCCCATTTATCAACACTTGGCACATATCCCTCTAACCCTTTCCTATTCATATACCCATCAAGATGCCTTTTAAATGTTGTAATTGTACCAGGCTCCACAACCTCTGCAGGTGCTCATTCCATACACACACCACCCTCTGCCCCTTAGGTCTCTTTTAAATCTTTCCCCTCTTACTTTAATCTATGCTGTCTAGTTTTGGACTCCCCTATCCTGCACAAGCTCTTTTCTATTTACCCTATCCCTGCCCCTCATGATTTTGTAAACCTCTATGAGGTCATCTCTCAGCCATCACAAACAATCAGAGACTTAGCACTGATCCTTATTGTTTATATGACAGGACATTGGCCTCCAGGCACACAAACTGCTTTTTAACACCTTCCCTTGACTGTTAGAAACAAAATCAATAAAATTTAGACGAGACCACCAATACTGAAAACAAGATAATTTATTCTGCGATCTTATAAGAAAGGGCATCAATTGCAGAAGCAAATGAGCAATAAGAATTCAAATTCTTACACAGTTATACCTTTGAGCTGCGTGAGGTCATCTCTCCCGCCTCCTACATTACCCAATCTTTCTTAGTATTCTGCCACTGCCCAGCTATGCTCTGCCCTTATTGCCCCTTTCTCTCCAAGTTGGCAGCCTTTCCCTCTGTAAGTGCTGACATAAGGCTAAACCTGTATCTTGATGTTCTTTTACTTTGCTTGTCACGTCTTCCATTGTTCATAGGTACATTCCATTCTTGAACATACGTTTTAACAGTGTATCTTTTCGTGCCTAGTTTATGCGTTTCAGCTATCTCAGCTATTATGATGAAAGAAATTATTTGCTTTAATAATTCTGCACTAATGTTAATACTCAACTATCTATAATTATACATTAAAGAAATAGATACATTTCCCTAATGCTTGCCTAGCTGATATTTTTTCCTGTTCCCCTTTCTCCACATACACTCTCTTGCTTTTCTATTTCTGCAAAAACAACACACTTCCCTATTTCTTACAACTCCCCCATTTCTTTTTCTTCACCATTTGTTGTTTTTGCAATTTTATTTTCTGCCCTCTTTTCACTCTATGGTGCAGAGGTTCACAATCTTGCCATTTCTGTCCTTCTAAGCCTGTCTTTTTCAAACTCTAGGAGTAATCTGCTACTCTCTTTATTGTGCTTGTGCTATTGTCATGATCATTATTGATTGTTGTCCTCCCAAAGACATTGCCAACTTAGTCATTATCCACTTTAACACATTAAATCCTATCAGTAGACCTACAATTATTAGTAATATATAAATGCCTAAATTAACTAACCATTTTCCCCAACCAGTCAGTCTCGTCACCCCATCCCCATCTTTCATCTTTTCAGAGTTCATCCCCAATTTCTCTTATATTGCTTATCTTTTTCTTTACTATTTCTGCCTTATCTTCCACTATGGATGTCGTGTCTGGGATGAAGGTGCAACATTTCTTACCAATCAGAGCACAGGTTCCCCCTTTTTTGGCCAAATGATAGTCTAAAGCCATTCAATTCTGTAAAGCTGTTAGTCTTGTGGCAATCATTTTGGTGGTTATGGCTGATATCTGGGAGTGAGTTTCTCCCATTGCGCCGGTGGTATCATTAATTAAATTTTCAAGGGCAGCCGCCAATTTCTGTATTTCCACCCCTGGCCTTGTAGTGCCGTAGTTTGGGAGTAGTGTCCACAGCAGACGGTCTCCTTCAAAGACCTCTCAGGTCTTACGTCTTATCCCCCACTTCCTTTCTCAGGTTGGGCTCATGTTTCTCTATTCGGAGGTTTTTCTATTCTATATAAGCGAGGTAACAGCAGCCACTCCAGCCTTTCTGGTTTTGAGGCAGTGTTTGCATGGATTCCTCCACATTCGGTCACGCAAATGTATTTTTCCCCAGGAATAAATGGATAGGCCTTCAAGTCGCATATCCAATATGTTCCATTTAATATTTGGGGAATATTCGTGGCTGTGGCTTGGCTGGTGTAGACACAAGATGATTTTCCTAATTGGAAGGGTGCGGCGTCATTCTGATTACAGAAACAGGTGGTATTTACTGCTCCTTTCAGTGGGGAAACTCTAAGGCCATCGATAGTACCCAGAGTTTTTGGAGCTGGCCTAGGGAACCATCCCGCAAAGTTATATTCACTCCTGCCAGATCTCCACTTTGTATCATTTGAGCCCGAGTCAAATTGTTGTACATCGTACACTTCTCTTTTGGTGAGCAGTATTAGATTAGATTAGACTTACAGTGTGGAAACAGGCCCTTCGGCCCAACAAGTCCACACCGACCCGCCGAAGCGCAACCCACCCATACCCCCACATTTACCCCTTACCTAACACTACGGGCAATTTAGCTTGGCCAATTCACCTGACCCGCACATCTTTGTGACTGTGGGAGGAAACCGGAGCACCCGGAGGAAACCCACGCAGACACGGGGAGAACGTGCAAACTCCACACAGTCAGTCGCCTGAGTCGGGAATTGAACCCGGGTCTACAGGCGCTGTGAGGCGAGGTGGGGATCCCAGATTTGCCATGGTGTGGGACTTCTGCACAGACCCAACAGTCGGCAAGTCCCTCTTGTTTAGCATAATTCTGGCATAGTGTAGTGAAGTGATTTTTCCCACTTCCTTGAACAGTTAGTACTACTAATGTCACAATACTACACCAGTACCCGCCTATCTCTGACCCCTGCCTACCGTCCTGTCTATCTATCTTAATCTTTTAGGTGCCAGGGAGAGGTGAGTCCAGAAAGCCCTTACAATTAATAACAATAGATATCATCAAACGTTAAAAGAGTCTTTTGTCTCAGTTCATTCCTTCTTTCTTAGTTTAATTTTCAGAGAGTTGTCTGATGAGCATGCCACTCCACCAATGGGGCGTTCACAGGACCTTTAACGCGAGTGTGATGACTTCACCCTTTCTCAGCAGTTCTCTATTGGGGGTAGTTTGGTGTAATCCACCCTGTATACTTTGAAAGGGTCTCACCCCTGGGTTTCGTCCCCCCCCCATTACTTTCTTATTAATCTTTTGGCAAGTTGTACACCCTGTGCATATCTGTTTTGCCAACGTATAGAATCCCTTACATCCATATTTCCTTACGACTAAATCACACATTGCTTGCAATCCCCAGTGACGCCCCTGATGTAGGATAGCTATAATCTCTTGCATCATCATTTTATTCAACAGTTCCCTCCCATCGGGTAACATCTAGCACCCATCTGCTGTTTTTGCAGCTCCTAAATCTTTTAGTCCCTTTTCCTCCTTTGCAGTAAACAACGGGGCACTCTGAAGATCTGAGATTGTAGGTATTAGGGAGTATATCACCGCTCCTTGTGGATTCAGGATCGCTTCTTTAGTTACCTCATTGGCCAGTCTATTTCCTCTTACTTCAGGTTCATTCCCCTTCTGATGTCTGTTTATATGAACTATTGTTATTTCTCTTGGGAGTAATAGGGATTCCAGCACTTGTTTTATCAATTCCTCATGAGCTAGTTCTTTCCCAATGCTATTTATCAGTCCTCTTTCTTGCCAAATTTTTCCAAAGGTACGTACCACTCCAAATGCATATTTGGAGTCTGTACATATCGTTCCTTCTTTGTTTTCTAAGGTTTTGAGAGCTCTTTCTAAGGCATAGAGTTCCCAAGTTTGGGCTGCCCAGCCATTAGGCAGTCTTTCAGCCTCGATAACACTTCCCTCTATCCCATCTACTACAGCATATCCATTGTGCCTTTTACCCTCAATCATCCGGGAGGACCCATCGATAAACAACCGAGCTCCCACATGCAACGGTACGTCTCTTAAGTTCATTCACACTTTAGTCTGTTATTCAGTAATATCAGGGCAGTCATGCTCTGGATTGCTAAGGGCCACCCCCCTCTCCCTGCCACAGAAATGCAGCTGGATTCAAGCAACTATCTGTGACTAACACAAGGTCATCCTGTTCTATTAAGATTGGCTCACAGACTCTAGGATCTTAAAATATGAGACATTGTCCTGCTTTCTGATTTAGTGTGGTCCGTACCTGGTGTGGGGTGCTGAGTGTTAAGGCTCCCTCAAAAGTAAGTTTCCGACTCTCCTCTACCAATAAGGCTGTTGCTGCCACTGCCTGCACACACTCTGGCCAGTAATGTAGCTTTCCATTCTTTAATTAACAATAAATTAATGCAGTCATATTTTAAATTAACCATGAATCAATATGATAGGTCACTGAGAAGGAATCCTGCCAATTAATATTGATTCAGGCTAGCACAATTGATTTATTATAAATATTAATTATTAATTATATATATATATATATAAAATTCAGAGTGGAAACACAACAAATGACTAAAACATTTTAAAAACTGCTATCGTGCAGTTCTGTCTGTTTACCAGTCACTTGTGACTTCTCATTCTGTTTCTGTAATTGTTTTGCTCGAGCACATTCATTTTTAAGAACACCAACAGATTCCATAGCACCATTTGCAGTTAATACAATCCCCAATATGGTGGCAATATCTCGTCATGAGTGCAAAACCGATTCTTTGTGCCTCTCATCACAAAACAGTTGCCATAATCCAATTAACTTTATCGTTCCCACTCCCTTGGGCTTAAAATTTAAGGATGATGACCTTGCTGCCCCTGTAATGACTAGGAAAACTACGTCCTCTTTGTAAGGTCCCACCTTTAAATTTATCAAGGATTCCTGGGGGGTCCCTGGGGGCAGGAACTCCTGACACCCCTATGTTTCATCAAGTTCATAAACGGCACTTTACTTCCTTTTTCAGGTCTGGACACTCTCTCAAAGTGACCTGTCTTTCAAAAATAATAAGATCCCGCCTGTGGGGATTTTCACTTTGATCCTTGTTCCTGTCTCCCAGACCCCTTAACATCTCCTCCCCCATCCCTTCTCCTCACTTTATTTTCAACATGCTGCCCACCACCATTCTGGTTTCCTTCACCTTTTAGTTTTGTCCTTTTCTTTATTACCTCATCAACCGTGGCTATCATTATTTTTGCTTTCTGTTTCTGCTTCTCATGTTATGTTTCCAGATCAATTGCTGAGCCCATTTAACCAACTGAACAGCTTTAGGGCCACCTCATGGCCATTCCTCATCACCCAATGTTTTGTTTAGACCATTAATTTTGTTTTTAAAAATTGCAATATTTCTCGCTCCCTGTAATCTCAAACTTATATATTATAAATTCATTTATTCAGTGTTTAATATTTAAAATGTAAAATGCGTACAGTTCCCAACTTTGAAATTCACTATAATTACCTGGTTTTAGTCCCTTGACTTAAATCCAAAATCAGTTTTCTTAAATAGTCCTGACCAGTCATTGCTCAATTACAATGCTATAGGTTGTTAAAAAAAACATCTAATGCATGAATAATGGCCAAATCCAAGGTCACCGATTTTAATCATAGAATTTTTTTTGATTTATTACAATCTAATGTTGAACTGAAACTTCAACTGTCCTCCATAAATTGCTTTTATGTAAGGATAATAATTAGAAACTGATAGTAAGGCAGTCATGACCTGTAAAAAGAGCAGGAGTTAACATTTTATTTCATAATCTGTAAAATCCTTAACCTTAAAAGAAATCATGTTAAAATTTCCATAATAGAAATCAGATTCAAAACAGTCCCGGCTCTCAAGCTCCAGGGAACAGACATTTAATGACCAACAAACAAATGTGCAGTCAAACTGAATCACAAAGGGTGAAACTTTCTATTAGCTGTACAGCTCTTTTCTCTCTCTCTCTCTCTCTCTCTCACACACATACACAGAAGCACCGTATCTCACAGACACTTTCAGCTTCCTGCAACAACTCCTAAGACCATAAGACTCCTCTAGGTTTTGAATATTTTTCTGGATGTCTTGCTATAAGTTAGTTATGAAGTGTACCCTCAGTAACCCTTCAGCTACTAGCCCTTCTGACATGAAGGATAATCTGATTCCTCCTGACTGTAAGGTTGTTTTCCATTGACATTTTATCATTTTTTTTAGCCTTTCCTCGCGTCCAAGGATTGTACTTCCAATCTCCTAACATTTTTGGGATGTGGTCCTAGGACGTCCCTTTCATGTCCCCTTTGACACTTAAATTACTATTATTATTTCCCATTTTAATACTCGGCCATTTCTTTATGTAATTTAATTAACCTTACTGAGGTCCGGTGTCACCTTCTTCCACACCCATTTCAGGGTCCTGACCTTCGCGTGGAGGATTTCTCCTCTTAACAACCCGGTCTAAGGCTGGGTGGTCGAATCAGATAGACACCTTACTCGTCAGATTAATCTAGCCAATTAAATACTTTATTTTATACATTGCCAATTCCCCGTACTTCTCGTACGCCCCCGACCACCAAGGCAATACTTAAAGGTCCATTTTCTTTACCTTGGTCTGTGCACAGAGTTATCTGGTCGTTTCAGCACGCCCCGTCCCGCGACAATTCCCGGATATATCCACTTGGCAGCAACTACCGCTGCCTACCCTGGTCTACCGGATTCACCTAATCCAGTCGCCCAGAACCCCGATTCCCTGGATTCCCAGATACATCCACCTGGCAGCAAATATTGGTGCCGGTCACCCGGATATATCTACCTGGCAGCAACTACCGCTGCCTACCCTGGTCGACCGGATTCGCCTAACCCAGTCACCCAGAATCCCGGATCCCCAAATATATCCAACTTGCAGCAAATACCGCTGCCCACCCCAGTCACCCGGATAAATCTTTTAAGACCTTTTTTACCCGAGTCTTGTGCACACAAGAGTCACCCGACCGAAATTGCTGCGTCTGCCCTTCTTGTTTCCAGGATCTCTCAGTCCGGATCACGCTCGCCCAAGCTGCTGCGACAAGGAGGGAAACTAGAGACCACCAAAATCAGCGAGGTGCACCTTCTCCGTTTATCCCAAAAATGCTGAGCGACCGGAGCCTGGGATCCCGGACGAGCCCCCAAATCTGTTAGAAACAAAATCAATAAAATTTGGACGAGACCACTAACACTGGAAATAAGACAATTTATTCTATGATATTATAAGAAAGGGCATCAATTACAGAAGCAAATGAGCAATAAGAATTCAAATTCTTACACAGTTATGCCTTTGAGCTGCGTGAGGTCATCTCTCCCGACTCCTACATTACCCAATCTTTCTTAGTATTCTGCCACTGCCCAGCTATGCTCTGCCCTTATTGCCCCCTTTCTCTCCAAGTTGGCAGCCTTTCCCTCTGTAAGTGCTGACATAAGGCTAAACCTGTATCTTGATGTTCTTTTACTTTGCTTGTAACATCTTCCATTGTTCATAGGTACATTCCATTCTTGAACATACGTTTTAACAGTGTATCTTTTCATGCCTAGTTTATGCGTTTCAGCTATCTCAGCTATTTTGCTGAGACTATTATTTAAAACATTATGATGAAAGAAATTATTTGCTTTAATAGTTCTGCACTAATGTTAATACTCAACTATCCATAATTATATATTAAAGATAAAGATACATTTCCCTAATGCTTGCCTAGCTGATATTTTTCTTGTTCCCCTTTCTCCACATACACTTTCTTGCTTTTCTATTTCTGCAAAAACAACACACTTCCCTATTTCTTACAACTCCTATTACTAAACCACTTTTAGATTCAACGTGCCAACTCTCGTGAACTTTCATCATATCAGTTTCTCATGTGGGACCTTGTCAAAGGCCTTGCTGAAATCCAGATAAACTACATCAACTGCAGTACCCTCAGCCAAACAATTTTCTCCAATAGTTCCCCTACCGCTGAAGTGAGACGCACTGGTCTGTAATTCCCTGGTCTATCTCCTCCACCCTTCTTATAAAGTGAAACTATGATGATGTTACCTAATGTGGTGATGAAACGTCTGAAAACAAACCTTCCAGCTCAGCGAGCAAACTTACATCCAAAGTGAGACAATATTTGTTGACGTCCAGTCCTCTAGCATGTCCCCTGTGGCCAAAGATGATTTAAAAATTGTGTCAGCAACTTGGGCTAAAACTCATCTGGATCTATATATCTGGGTGATTGTTCAGATCAAGCAATCTGATCCTTTCAGATATGGTTCTGCTTACTTTCAAATACAATAGAATGCTGGAGTACAGAAGGATGCCAGTTGGCCCTCTTTAACCCTGCTGGCATTTATGGGTGAAACCTTATGACCAGCAAAGAATTTTAGAGACAAAGTCTGGGTCCCAACTTTGCCCAGGTCAGGAGGCAGTCAATAAAGACGCATTTATCATCCTCTTGGGGTGGGCAGGAGGGCCCACAGCAATACTTCACCTGCAGTCCTGTGCTGCTGAGCTAGAGAGGAGAGTGCAAAGCCATCTTAAATGACATTGAGCCCAGAGCTCTGAACAATATTGTCAAGAAAACAGATAGCCCAAAGTTGGTAAAAGTAATAGGAAGGAAAACCCCTCTAACTATCGGTTGTGGCTAAGGCTACAATCTTGGTGTACCTTCATGGGACAGTGAAAATCAGCACCACTGGCTGTCCTGCCTGCTGCCGGGAAGCTACCTTCATATTTCTGGTGACTCTGAAACTCAGCAGGTCGAGGGAGGTGGAAACATAGACTGATGCAATGTGACAATTAGCCCCCTTTTGGACCCTTGCTTGGCCTAACTGACTACACACCACTGTAAGCATCTGATGCTACATTGACCTCAGTTTCATCAAGGTTAGTCTGAGATAGAAACGCAGCAGGGGTCTGACCCGGCAGGTTTTTCTCAAATTTTGCTTCTGTTCCACATCCAAATCTCCCCCGGTGGGGCTGGGTCAATTCCGTTGTATAAGAACTAATTAGTGCCACTCCCCCTCCCCTCTGCACAGCCCTATAACTGGCTATGATGTACTAATTTGTTTATTTTTCCTCCACTATCAGATCATTAATCTCCCAGATGAATACTTTTGGACCGATCTGAAGTGTCTGCAGGTCCTCTTTCTCCATGACAACATCATTGGAGACATTAGAAATGTCAAATCCCTGTTTTCCTGCCCGAACCTCATTATTCTCACCCTGTTTGACACCCCAGTCAGTCTGCTTCCAAATTATCGGCATCACGTTGTCAACGGCATTTTGTCTCTCAAAGCCTTGGATCACTTTGTCATCGCAGATGAGGAAATCATTGAGGATTGTTTGCAAAGGAAATATTTCAAAGCTCTAAGTCCACATTTCTTTTTTCACATCCCCGTCCCTCCAAAGGTTGGTGCTTTTATTTAGTGTGGAGAGAATAAAAATACTTTTGAACAGGTTGAAAATCAGAATGTAATTCAGAAAAAAAATGGGGCAATTTGCTTTAAAAATAGATAGCAGCCATTCTGGGAGTCACTGGGAAGACAATAGTGTCACTGGGACTAGTATTCTAGAGACTGAGATCATGTTCAGGGGAGAACCTGGGTTCAAATCCCACCCAGTGGTAACTCAGCTGGATGGCTGGTCAGTGATCCCAACAGCATCGGTGTAATTCCTGTATTTGCTGAGGTTCCTATAAAGGACTCTTCCTTCTAACCTCATCCCTTCACCTGAGGCACATGACCCACTGGTTAAATGACCACTAGTTGTCTGTCTCTCTCTAATGAGAGAGCAGTCCTGTGGTCTGGTGAGACTATAGTGTCTTTTTACCACCACTATTTATGACCAGGTTAACTTAGATCTGATATATTGGTTTTGAAATCACTTAGCCTGCCTATTACTTGCTGCTTATGCTGTAGACGTATTGTGTAGCTTCACCAGGTTGATACCTCATCTTCAGGTATGCCTGTTGCATTAGTCAAGGACTTTGGTTTTATTGACATAACCATAATGCTGCCACCTTTTTATGGAGCAAAGCTGTGAAAATTCATCTGAGATTCAGATCAGTTATGATCTAATCAATTGTTAGTAACTGTCTTGAGGGACTGAATGGCCTCCTCCTATTTGTGTTCTCATTTAATTTGCTTCCCTCATCCTTCAGAAATGTGATCCAGTTCAGAATAGCTCTCAGCAATAAAAGAAACTCCCTCCCTCTCTGTTTTTTTTTGCCAATGAGGTTTACACAAGTTACTCAAGTCCTGCACTGCAAGCACTTTCTCCCAACCAACTCAGACCAAGCCTTAACCCTGGGACTTTGATACATCGATTCTTTAGGAAAAAGGTCTACCCAATAAATAAATCATTGAGAGCCCAGCGTAGGTGTGGCAATCTGGGTGGAGAGTGTTAGAGTGTGCTATCTGAGAAAATTAACCACCAAACCTAGAAACTGTCGCAGGGTTTGTTCCAGGTGTGATAAGAAGGCCGAGGTGAAAGTGAGGACTGCAGATGTTGGAGATTAGAGTCAAGATTAGAGTGGTGCTGGAAAAGCACAACAGGTCAAGCAGCATCCGAGGAGCAGGATTCCTGATGAAGGGCTCCTGCCCAAAACGTCGATTTTCCCTGTTCCCCAGATGCTGCCTGACCTGCTGTGCTTTTCCAGCACCACTCTAATCTTGATAAGAAGGCCTGGTATGTGTGATAGGGGTTTAGGACATGGGGAGTTTAGGCCCTAAAGGTATTGCACCTTTATTGAATCCAGAAAGTTGCAGGGTCCCCAAGAGGAAAATGAGGTGTTGTTCTGGAAGAACTGAGCCTCACTGGAGCACTGCAGCAAGCTTGAGACAGAGATGTTTGCTAGGGAACATGGTGGTGTGTTAAAGTGGTAGGCAACTGGAAAGTCAGGGTCATTTTTGCAGGCAGAACGTAGGTGTTCTGTGAAGTGATTACCCAGTCTGTGCTTCGTTTCCCCAATGTAGAGGAGATCACATTGTGAGCAGCGAGTGTATTAGATTAGATTGTGAGAAGTGCAGGTAAAGTGCTGCTTCCTCTGGAAGGTATGTTTGGGCCCTTGGATACTGAGGAGGAAGGAGGTAAATGGGCAGGTGTTACACCTTTGGCAGTTGCAAGGTAAGGTGCCGTGAGTGAGTGGAGGTGTTGGGAGTGATGGAAGAATGGACCAGGGTGTCCCTGAGGGAACGATCCCAGCAGAAGGTGGATAAGGGAGGGGAGGGGAAGGGAATATGTGGCTGGTGGTGGCATCTTGTTGAAGGTGGCAGAAATGGCAGCTGATCATCAGGATTTGTTCTCACTGTTTGGAAACCAGCATTGAAGCATCCTATCTCTAACTTCCTCCAGCCCCGACACCTCTCCCTATCTCTGTAACCTCCTCCAGTTCCTATCGTTGTAACTTCCTTTAGCAAACATTCCTCTGGTATCTCTGTGCTTTTCCAGTCTGGCCTTTTTCTCCTCTTTAACATGTTAATTAATAACTCACTTTTTTGGCTCTGTATTTGATTTCTTCTATTATTTTATCTTTTTGTTCAATGTTACATTTTTTGTGTGATTACAAGCCTGCAAAATGCTGCAGCATGTTTTACTAAAGGTGCTGCATAGATATGAATTGTTGTTTTGGTGTGAATAAGCACTTTGATCTCTCACTGAAAAGGAATCCCTGATGGTGCTTTTACTTCTCACACAGACTTCGACTTGGCAGAGTGAGTTGGACAATCTCAGAACTCTACTCTCTACCATCAACAACATCCTTGCCCATCACTCTCCGGTGCTGATCATTCAGCGATGGAGCCGTGGATTCTTGACAAGAAGGAAGTTGAGGTGTTGATTAACTTGGACCTAATCAGGTGTACCCTAGAACTCTGTGGGAAGCTAGGGATGTGGTTTCTGGGCCACTTGCTGAGATATTTGTATCATTGATAGTCACGGGTGAGGTACCAGAAGACTGGAGGTTGGCTGATGTGGTGCCACTGTTTAAGAAAGGTGATAAGAAAAAGCCAGGGAACTATAAACTGGTGAGCCTGACATCGGTGGTGGACAAGTTGTTGGAGGGAATCCTGAGGGTCAGAATTTACATGTATTGGAAAGGCAAAGACTGATTAGGGATAGTCTACCTGGCTTTGTGTGTGGGAAATCATATCTCACCGAGTTTTTTGAAGAAATAACAAAGAAGATTAATGATGGCAATGTTATAGACGTGATCTATATGGACTTCAGTAAGACGTTTAACAAGGTTCCTCATGGGAGACTGGTTAGCAAGGTTAGATCTCACGAATTACATGGAGAACTAGCCATTTGGATTCAGGACTGGTTCAAAGGTAGACCGTAAAGGGTGGTGGTGGAGGGTTATTTTCAGACTGGAGGCCTGTGACCAGTAGTGTGCCACAAGGATTGGTGCTGGGTCCACTACATTTTGTCATTATATAAATGATTTGGATATGTACATTAGGAGATATGGTAAATAAGTTTGCAGATGACACCAAAATTGGAGGTGTAGTGGACAGAGAAGAGGGTTACCTCAGATTACAACAGGATCTTGATCAGATGGGCTAATGGGCTGAGGAATGGCAGATAAAGTTTAATTTAGATAAATGTGAGGTGTTGCATTTTGGGAAAGCAAATCTTAGCAGGACTTATACACTTAATGGAAAGGTCATAGGGAGAGTTGCTGAACAAAGAGACCTTGGAGTGCAGGTTCATAGCTCCTTGAAAGTAGAGTCGCAGGTAGATAGGATAGTGAAGAAGGCATTTGATATGCTTTCCTTTATTGGTCAGAGTATTGAATACAGGAGTTGGGAGGTCATGTTGCAGCTGTACAGGACATTGGTTAGGCCACTTTTGGAATATTGTGTGCAATTCTGGTCTCCTTCCTTTCGGAAGGATGATGTGAAAATTGAAAAGGTTCAGAAAAGATTTACAAGGAGATTGCCAATTTGGAGGATTTGAGCTGTAGGGAGAGGTTGAATAAGCTGGAGCTGTTTTCCCTGGAGGGTCAGAGGCTGAGGGACGACTTTATAAAGGTTTATAAAATCATGAGGGGCATGGATAGGTAAATAGACAAGGTCTTTTCCCTGGGGTGGGGGAGTCCTGAACTAGAGGGGCATAGGTTTAGGATGAGAGGGAAAAGATATAAAAGAGACCTAAGGGGCAACTTTTTCACGCAGAGGGTGGTGTGTGTATGGAATGAGCTGCCAGAGGAAGTCCTGGAGGCTGGTACAATTGCAACATTTAAAGGCATCTGGATGGGTATATGAATAGGAAGGGCTTAGAGAGATATGGGCCAAGTGCTGGCAAATGGGACTAGATTAGTTTAGGATATCTGGTGGGCATGGATGAGTTGGACCCAAGGGTCTGTTTCTATGCTGTATATCTCTATGACTCTATAACTTCCAAGTGAGTACCCATAATTCCTGTGCTCAAAGACCCATACTGACTTAACATTCACCAACAACAGTGCTTTTAAAATTCTCATCCTTGTGTTCAAATATATTCATGGCTTCTCCCCTCCCTACCTTTGCAAATATTTCTAATTCTGGTCTGCAACACATCCCTGATTTTTTATGCTCTCTGATTAGTGACCATACCTTCAGCTGTCTGGACTCTGAGCTTCATCAGTCTCTCCACCTCTCCATTTTTCCATTCTGACATTCCAAAAAACCCATGCTGTTATGTTTCCTGATGTTAGCACCCTGACTGCTACATGGTTACCAAAAATGTTTTGAAACTTTTTATCTACGTTCAATGTCATAAATAATTACAAGTCATCCTTTCACACACTTTCTTGAACCCACATCACCGATACATAGATGATGTGTTCATTTGGTTTGATTTCCATTTTATGGAATCATAGAATCCCTACAGTGTGAAAACAGACCCTTCGGCCCAACAAGTCCACACTGACCTTCCGAAGAGTAACCCATCCAGACCCATTCCCCTACATTTACCCCTGACTAATGCACCTAACCTACACATCCCGGGACGCTATGGGCAATTTAGCATGGCAAATCCACCTTACCTGCACATCTTTGGATTGAGGGAGACGTGGGGAGAAAGTGCAAATTCCACACAGACAGTTGCCTGAAGTTGAAATCAAACCCTGGAGCTGTGAGTGATGCTGGAAAAGCACAGCAGGTCAGGCAGCGTCCGAGGAGCAGGATCTGCAGTTCTTGATTTTACCTGGAGCTGTGAGGCAGCAGTGCTAACTACTGAGCCATCGTGTCACCCCTTCCTGGGATCTTGGCTGTGTACAATGTACTGCTTCATTCACTAATGTTCAAAACAGTGACTGCACTCCAGAGAGGGGTGGGTGTGAACTGCCTTTGAGTGAACCACTATTTCGGACATTGGCAATGCAAATCTTTTCACTTATTTTCAGTAACAAGACACTGTTGAACAATGTACTGGAGCAGATTCACCATCACCCCCCCCAGTTCTGTATCCCCGATCTACATTGACATTCTCTTAAATGTCCCGAATGTATCTGACTTTACTACCACTGTACACCCACCACTCTCTGTGTAAGGAACCTGCCTCTGACATCTCCCCTAAACCTTCCTCCAATCACATTAAAATTAAGCCCCCTCGTAATAGCCATTTCTACCCTGGGAAAATGTCTCTGACTATCCACTGTGTCTATGCCTCTCAACCTCTATCAAGTCACCTCTCATCCTTTTTCTCTCCAATGAGAAACGCTGTAGCTCCCTCCATCTTTCTTCATAAGACATGCCCTCCAGTCCAGGCAGCATCCTGGCACAGGTACACAATCCTTTATCTGAAACTCTCGGGGCCAACATGTTTTCGGAATTCAGAATTTTTCGGATTTTGGAATAAAATGACAGTTTCTTCGTCAAACACAGCTTCTTGTGGGATCTCTTGCCATCATGTAGTACGGAGTTCTGGTTTGAGGTGTGATGAGAAACAAGGTTCTCCTTTAGAGCAGGAAGAAAGTCTGGGCTTGGTGGATGGGAAGTCCAAAGCCTCAGTGACAATGTTGAATCTCCACATGTCACCTTGGGAAGTAGCTGGCCAACATTATGCATGAGATTCAGACCTTCCACTGTCAGCACCTGCAACTTTTATTGATCCTTTGTTCCATCACCAAACTCACCATACAGATACAGATTCTTTGGTTTATCCTTGAATATTTATGTTTGAAAGAGCTAGCCAATTAATCCCAATCTCCGGTATCCATTGCCTTGCAACTTTTTATTTTCAATTATTTCGCCAGTTCCCATGTGAAAGTTCTGATTGAATCTGCTCCCACCGCCCTTTCAGACAGCACCTTCCAGATCCCAACAACTCACAGTGTAAAACAATCCCCCTCACCTCCCCCTCTGGGGCTTTTACTGATTCATTTCATCCTGCATAGCATCTGCTTCCTGAAACAGCTTCTCCCAATTGATCGAACAAAATGCTTTGTAATTCTGAGCACCTTAATTGGATCACCCTTCAACTCCTCTGCTCAGAGGAGAATGATCCCAGCTTCTCTCATCATTGTTTTCTCTTTTTATTAACACCTGGACTTTGAAGTAACCAGTACCAAGTCACTAACATTACAGTTGTTCACATTTTATTTTATGAAAGCAGTGCCCCAGATGCATATAACAGTCAACATCTGCCAAGAAAGACACTGAATGTACAGTTATGCAGCCGTGGCATCCATGTACTGCAAGATGGCAGTGTGTGGGTGAGTCAGCGTTGCACTTTTTATACCACACAAACTAATATTATCTTGACACATGACACTATATATCTGAGCACTGGCTGGGACTGTGTATCAGAGAACCGGGTGGGACTGTGTATCATACAGAGTACTGAGTGGCACAGTGTAACAGCACTGAGTGGGACTGTGTATCAGAGTACTGGGTGAGACTGTGTAAGAGCACTGGGTGGGACTGTGTATCAGCACTGGGTGGGACTGCGTAACAGAGTACCAGGTGGGACTGTGTATTAGCACTGGTTGGGACTGTGTAACAGCACTGGGTGGGACTGTGTATCACAGTAC
This sequence comes from Hemiscyllium ocellatum, assembly GCF_020745735.1. Classification (NCBI taxonomy): domain Eukaryota; kingdom Metazoa; phylum Chordata; class Chondrichthyes; order Orectolobiformes; family Hemiscylliidae; genus Hemiscyllium; species Hemiscyllium ocellatum. Next base: position 114,256,952 of record NC_083409.1, on the reverse strand, counting down.
TGATGGGACTGTGTAACAGCACCGTGTGGGAATGTGTATCAGAGTACTGGTGGGACTGTGTATCAGCACCGTGTGGGAATGTGTATCAGAGTACTGGATGGGACTGTGTATCAGAGCACGAGGTGGGACTGTGTATCAGAGCACTGAGTGGGACTGTGTATCAGCACTGGGTGGAAGTGTGCATTGAAGTACTGTGTAGGACTGTGTATCAGAGTAGTGGGTGAGACAGTGTATCAGAGTAGTGGGTGAGACAGTGTATCAGAGTAGGGAGTGAGACAGTGTATCAGAGTACTGGGTGGGACTATGTATCAACACTGGGTGTATTTATACTGGGTGGGACTGTGTATCTGCATTGGGCAGGAATCTGTAACAGCATTGGAAGGGACTGTGTATCAGAGCACTGGGTAGGATTGTGTATCAGCACTGGATGGAAGTGTGCATTGAAGCACTGGGTGGGAGTGTGTATCAGCACTGGGTGGGACTGTGTATCAGAGTACTGGGTGAAACTGTCTATCAACACTAGGTGAGACTGTGTAACAGCACTGGGTGGGACTGTGTATCTGAGCACTGGGTGGGACTGAGTCTCAGAACACTGGGTGGGACTGAGTCTCAGAACACTGGGTGGGACTGTGAATCAGCACCGTGTGGGACTGTGTATCAGAGTACTGGATGAGACTGTGCAACAGCACCATGTGGGACTGTGTATCAGCACTGGGTGGGACTATGTATCATACAGAGTACTGGGTGGGACTGTGTAATAGCACTGGGTAGGACTGTGTATCAGAGCACCGAGTGGGACTGTGTATCAACACTGGATGGGACTGTGGATCAGAGTAGTGGGTAAGACAGTGTATCAACTCTTGGTGTGACTGTGTATTTATATCGGTTGGGATTGTGTATCCGAGCACTGGGTGGAACCGTGTATCAGAGCACTGGGTGGGACCGTGTATCAGAGTACTGGGTGGGACTGTATCTGAGCACTGGGTAGGACTGTGTATCAGCACTGGGTGGAAGTGTATATCGGAGTACTGGTTGGGACTGTGTCTCTGAGCACTGAGATGCATCCTGTTCAGTTCCAGATCCAATTCCATGGTTGTGTCTGTGGGAATTGATTCTGTTTACTTATCACAATCAGCACAGCTGGTAGAGCTGGGACACAGCTCAGGAAATGCACCAGGTTTTATTCAGAGAGCTGTTAGTGCTGTTAAACTGTTAGGCTTAGGGTTAGCTTCTCATCAGCAACTTCAGAAAGAGCATGGAGACAGTAGCTTTATAAAGAGCAAGAGTGAACATAAGAATGGGGACAACAGCCTCATAAAGTTAGAATTATATCTTACTGGCCATAGAACCATAGAATCCTACAATGTAGAAGTACCATTCGGCCCATCAAGTCTGCACAGCCCATCTGAAGAGCATCCCACCCAGACTTGGCCTCCTAATCCCACATTTACCATGGCTAACCCATCTAGCCTACACATCCCTGAACACTACAGAGAGTTTCAGCATGGCCAATCCACATAGCCTGCACATCATTGGACTCCTCTGAGGGAGGAGTCGGAGAATACGCATGCAGACACGGGGAGAATGTGCAAACTCCACACAGACAAGACTGGACTCAAACCGAGGTCTCTGGCACTGTGAGGCAGCAGTGCCAACCATGAGCCACCTCACTGCCCTTGTTTAATTAACTGTCATTACAAATGGATTGGAAAATTACAAAATTGAGCCCAGTGTTAATCTTCAGAGATTTTCAAACTGTCTGGGGATGATTTGTTATGTAGATTAATTTAATTGTCAATGTGTTCAGTAAGTAACGAAACTGTCTTGTTGATGAACCAGGTCGCAGGGAGCAGAGGTAAAGAGGATGGCCAGTGCAATTCTGTCCAGTTACAGATAGATGAAAACAAGCTGCAGATTGATTTGCTGGAGGTATGTCTGATTACTCAAGCTATTTCTGTCTGTGCTGGCTGATAGCAGGAGAGTTTTAATGATAAGATGGGACCCAATATCCGTGCCAAGAGCACCCCCTGGTGGGCAGTAAGGGTGCTATTCAACAGCCATTGGCCTCAGGTTCAGTATAACAGCCTGAGCTGGTGACATTGCAGTGTTGGCAGTGCCACTGCACCCTGCAGTTACAAGGAGAGCGTGAGGCATGCTCACTGTGAGGCAGGAGCGTTTTATTCTGGGTCAGAGTCAAGCAGAACTGCCTTGTAGTTTGGACAGTGGAGGACCACCAATAGGCTTAGGGTTAGCTTCTCATCAGCAACTTCAGAAAGAGCATGGAGACAGTCGCTTTATAAAGAGCAAGAGAGAACACGAGAATGGGGACAGCAGCCTCATAAAGAGCAAAATAGAGTGGGACAGCAATAATCCATAAAGTTAAAAATCACACAACACCAGGTTATAGTCCACAACCACCTGGGTGAAGGAGCAGCTCCGAAAGCTAGAACTATAATCTGGTGTTGTGTGAATTTTAACTTTGTACACCCCAGTCCAACACTGGCATCTCCAAATCATAATCCATAAAGCTGGGAGAGAGAGTGTGGGGACAGTGCTTCTCAAACAGTGTGAGAGCACAGGGACAGCATCATCAGAGAGAGTGAGAGGGTGGAGACAGCAGTTTCATAAAGAACAGGAAAGAGCACAGGGACAGAGAGGGAATTGGGGACAGCAGCTCCAATAAAGAGCAGGAGGGAGAAAGCAGGAACACGATTAGATTACATTAGATTCCCTACAGTATGGAAACAGGCCCTTCGGCCCAACGAGTCCACACCTACCCTCCAAATAGCAACACACCCAGACCCATTCCCCTACTCTATATTTCCCCCAGACTAACGCACCTAACATTATGGATAATTTAGCATGACCGGTTCACCTAACCTGCACATCTTTGGATTGTGGGAGGAAACCAGAGCACCCGGAGGAAACACACGCAGACACGGGGAGAATGTGCAAACTCCACACAGTCACCCAAGGCAGGAATTGAACCCACGTCCCTGGTGCTGTGAGGCAACAGTGCTGCTAACCACTGAGCCACCGTACTAAGATGGAGGGAGATTGGGAACAGAGCTTCTCAAACAACATTAGAGAGAGGGTCAGTAGCTTCATGAAGAGGAGATTGGAAGTGCCTGAGAAGGGCAGTCACAGTTGGAGATCATACCCAGCAGCAGAAAGTCCCTTTAACCTGTTTCTATCTGTCAGAGCTGAAATACAATGTAATCATAGGTAATTGATGAATGTATCTTCCACATCTCATTTGATTGACCAAGTGGTTTATTCAGGAAATATTATTACATCTGAGGAAGTATAAGCAGCTCAGGGCCAAGTTAAAAAGAAGAACCAAAAATTAATAATCTCCTGATTACCACCTGGACCACTTGCAAATTGAAGTAAGGCAAATAGATTAGAGCAGTAAACGTACGGCTCAAAGATTGATCTGAGAGCAATGGGCTCTGATCCATTGGGCTCTGGCACTAGTCTTGGGGTAAGGGAGAGTTTTTCCACTGGGTCAAACTTTACTTGAGCCATGCTGAGACCACTGTCTCGGCAAATTATATAACTCGAGTTGTAGATAAAGCTTTAAACTGATTTTCAGTTGAAGTTTCAGTTGAAGAGAAGTTAAAAAATTCAAAAAGAACGGAGAGAGCAGAGGTGCAGAATAGTGAACAGAAGGGTAGTAATCAAAGTGGGAGAGGAAAGGGCAGAACCTATAAGCAGAAAAATGAAGCAGAAATGAGAACGGGAGAGAATACTGAATGGTAAAACGTCAAAGCTTAGGGCTCTTTATCTGAACGTTGCAGTATTTGTAACAAGATAGATGAATTGATGGCTGAAAGAATGAGAATTACTTGATAGCTGTTACAGAGACATGGTTGCAAGGTGACCAAATTTAGGAACTCAATATTTTATGTTCTGGAAGAAGACACAAAATGAAACAGGAAGTGGGATAGCTTTGTTCGTAAGGAAGGTATTAGTGCAATACGATGAGCAATGATAGAGGTGCAATAGATCCTGATGTGACATCAGTTTGGGTGGAATAGGAAGGGAAAGATGTTACAGAATAGAGTTTCTCCCTAGTTTTTTATGTTTCTATGAGTCATCTATAGGTCCCTGAAGAGTTGCCTCACTTCAGCACAATGTGTAAATCAGGAAACAATCGAGGCAAGTTGAAACATAGACAATTGGAGCAGGAACAGGCCATTCAGCTCTTGGAGCCTGCTCCTCCATTCAATATGATCATGTCTGATTATCTAACTCATGCCCCTGTTCCCACTTTCTCCCCATACCCTTCCATCCCTTTAGCCGTAAGAACTACATCTAAATCCTTCTTAGAAACATTCAGTGTTGTAGCCTCAACCACTTTCTGTGGCAGAGAATTCCACAGGTTCCCCACTGTCTGGGTGAAGAACGATTTTCCTCATCTCAATCTTAAATCCTTGTCCTTGTCCTTGAACAGGGACCCCCTGGTTCTGGATTTCCCACTTTTTGGGAGCAACCTTCCTATACTTACCCTGGCTAGTCCTGTTAGAATTGTATAGGTGACTTCACCTGATGAAAGAGCGGCACTCCAAAAGCTTGTTATTTTAAATAAACCTGTGGGACTATACCCTGGTGTCATGTGACTTCTGACTTTGTCCAGTGAATTTAGTCCTAACTGATCCGGTCTGTCTTCATGGAGAGACATTCCAAAGATAACAAGTAAGAAAGGTGCTGATGGGAGAAAAGATCTTCTGCCTCTGTCACAAGGAACAAAGTAATTAACAAACTAAAGGCAGACAAGTCCCCAGGAGCTGAGGGTCTACATCCAAGGATTTTAAAGGAAGCAGCTGCAGAAATAGTGGAACCATTGGTTGAAATATTCCAGAACTCACTAAATTCCTGGAGGGTTCCAGCAGACTGGAAAACTGCTCATGAGACACCCTCTGTTCAAGAAGGGAGGGGGAGTGAAAGAAGGAAACATTGGTGAGTTAATCAAATATCTGTGGTTTGTAAAAAAGGTTGGAATTCATTATTAAGGAATAAATAGCACAACATTTAGAAAAGCTTAATGTAATCAAACAGAGTCACCATGGTTGTGTGGAAGGGAAATCATGGCTGAGTTTTTTGAGGATATTACAGTTTATAAGGGGGGACCAGTAGATGTAGTGAATTTGCATTTTCCATAAGGCCTTTGTTAAGATGCCTCATAAAATGTAAGGTGGGAACTCAGTGTATTGGGGGTAATGGAATACCATGGAATTGATTGGTTCACAAACAGAAGACAGATCAGGTTTAATGGATCTTTTTCAGGTTAGAAAAACATAACCAGTGGGGTTCCAGAAGGGTCAATCTTGGGGACTCAATTATTTATGATCTATATTAATGTCTTGAAAAACAAGCTAGGGTATAATGCATCCACATTTGCTGATGATATAATAGGTGGGAAGGCATATTTTGATCAGGACATAAGGAATCTGTAAGGGAATATACATTGAGTGATTGGGTAAAAACATGGCAGATGGATGTTGGAAAGCATGAGGTCATGTATTTTAATAGGAAGAATCAAAAGGCAGACATTATTTAAATGAAGAAAGACTCCGAAAAAGTTCAGCAAAGAAGGATTTGAATGTTCTTGTGCAAGAAAGACAAGAAGTTATCATTTAGGTGCAGCGAGAGATTGAGGCAAAATAGGGAGGTCTTCTAAAACTATACAAGGCGCTGGTCAGAAACATACACAGAGAATACTGGAGAAACTCAGTGGGTCTGACAGTATCTGTGGGGAGAGAAACTGAGTTAATGTTTCGAGTCAAGTAAGGCTTCTTCAGATCATTAGTCAGACCACAGCTGGAATACTGTGAACAGTTCTGGTCAAGTGAGATGTTGGTTTTTATTGTGATTGGGGTTGGAGTTTAAAAATAGGGAGTCTTGTTAAAACTGACGAAGAAATTGATGAGGCTGCACCTGAAGTACAGTGTACAGTTTGGTCCCACATTTAAGAAAGTATATACTCGCATTGGAGGCTGTTTAAAAAAGATATGCTGATTCTTGCGATGAAAGGATTGACTTGATAAGAACATGTAAACAAGTTCGGTCTTTATTGATTAGAGTTTAGAAGAATGAGGGGTAATCTTATTCAAAATTACACGATACTAAAGGGGCTTGACAGGGTGGATATTGAGAAGCTGTTACCACTGGTGGGGGATTGTCATGTTTACTGGACAAGGGGCATTAATTTGAAACTGAGATATAGAGTAATATAGAGTATTACAGATGTACAGCACAGAAACAACCCGTCCATGCCGACCAGATATTCCAACCTAATCTAGTCCCACCTGCCAGCACCCGGCCCATATCCCTCCAAACCCTTCCTATTCATATACCCATCCTGATGCCTCTTAAATGTTGCAATTTAAGAGGCCTCCACCAGTTCCTGTGGCAGCTCATTCCATACACGTACCACCCTCTGCATGAAAAGGTTGACCTTAGGTCTCTTTTAAATCTTTCCCCTCTCACCCTAAACCTATGCCCCTCTAGTTCTGGACTCCCCCACTCAGGGAAAAATACTTCATCTATTTCTTAGAAAGTATTTCTTCTCTAAGGGCGTGATGAATTTCTTGAATTCTTGACCCCAGAGAGTTGTGGAGGCCAGCTCACTGCAAATATTTAAGGAGGTAGATTGATCTTTGAAATCCTGGGGAGTTCAGGCCTCTGATTATATTGCATGAAAGAGAAGTTGAGGTCTGGGCATGATCTTGTTGAATGGTGGTGCAGGCTTGAAGGGCCAGATGGCTGACTCCTGCTGCTAGTTTTTTGTTGTTGTTATGATCAGTGTGAGAAGCTGGTTTTAATGCTCCTGCATCTGACCTGGATTGAGACTTCAGTGCAATGATGTCACTTTTGATGAGCGACTTGGACCTGAAACAGCCATCTGTCCTCTCTGCTGTGAGGCTGCTCCAACTCCAGGTACAGCTCCTCCTTGCTTCAGATTGCAAGCATTTATTTTCTCCTTCTATTTTATACTCAGCTGTAAATGTTACTTTGATTAGTTTTGGAATAGAATTCAGTATTCAATTCGATATTGAATAACCTATTCACATTACATTCTGTTTGTTTAGGATCGATGTGAAGCTAATGAAATAACTTCTGGCCTTTACCCACCTATTTCACAGTGGAAAATGGAGAACACTCCAAACCTTAAGCCTAACAAAAGCAATGCTTTCCAGCCTAGGACATTTAGACAACCAGTGTTTGACCCTAATTCAGGTAACATTGACTTACAAGAGCATACCCATCTGGCCCATTCACACATATAGTGCAGTGTTTCAGGCATGACACTGCACAATACATCCCAGCCCTTTTAAAGAATAATCACTCTCTGAATGTGAACCTCACTGGCTGGGCCAGCATTTATTCCCCATCCCTAGGTGGCCTTGGGAAGGTGGTGGTGAGCTGCCGCCTTGAATCACTGCAGTCCACCTGCAGAGCCACAATGGTATTAGAGATGAGGATTTTGAACCAGCCAGTCTGAAGGAACAGCGATATATTTCCAAGTTATGAGTTGCTTAAAGGGGAACTTGCAGAGGTGGTATTCCTACGTATCTTGCAATTGTCTTTCTAGATCAAACTGGTTGTGAGTTTAGAAGGTGCTGTCTGAGGATCTTTGGTGGATTTCTGCAGTACATCTTGTAAATAGTACCCACTACTGCTACTGAGCGTTGGTGGTGGAGGGAGTGGATGTTTTTGTATGTGATGTCAATCAAACAGGTTGCTTTGTCAAGCTTATTGTTGGAGCTGCACCCATCCTGGCACATTGGGAGTATTCTATCACACTCCTGAGTTGTGGCTTGTAGTGTTATTAATTCTGGAGCCAGATGGTGAATAAGAAAACCAGACACCAATTTTAATAACAGATTTATTACAGAATGCAATGTTACAAATGTCAAACTCCTTCCTAACTAACAGTCAGTGTCCCAGACATCTCTCCTTACATTCCTTTTTAAGCTATGAAGCATTGGCCACATGATCAGTTAAATTTAAAGGGGCTCTTTTATGCTCCTTCAACCAAAAACCCTGCTTAAGGTAATAAAACGATCAGTGTCCTTAGTGCCCACTTGCCCACTATGTCAATAATCGTTAACCTGAATAATACAAATAAAGTACCATTCTCAGATGGTGGTCAGGTTTTGAGGAGTTAGGAGGTATGTTACTCGCTGCAGAATTTGAAGCCGCTGACCTGCTCTTGTAGCTGCTACATGCCTATGAAATGTCAGAGATTTCTGTTGGTGGTGAACTAGGCTGTTCGGCCCACTGGTCCCAGGATGTTAATGGTGGGGATTAAAGTGATGACAATGCTGTTAAATGTGGAGGTGAGCTGTTTGAATACTTTTATTAAAGCTGATCATTGTATGGTGCTTGTGTGCCCTGAATATTGAGATGCCACTTTTCAACCTAAGGCTTCAGTTTGTGTAAGTTCTGCTGTCTTGAATCTTCTGAGAGGGACATAAAGATCAAATTGTAAAACTCAAGACCATTCAGAGAAAGAGGTTGCATTTCTGCAGCATCTTTGATTACCCCAGGATGAGCCAAGGCACTCTCCAGCCATTGAAGCATAATTACTGTTATAAAAGTAAGAAATGCAACAACCTACCTGCTCATAGCAAAGTCCCAACAACAGCAATGTGAGAAATGATCAAGGAATGTGTTTTCCTGATGCTGATTCAGGGATAATGCTGGCCAGGACACTAAGGAGAATTGCCTTGATCTTCTTTGAAATAGAGCAATGATATCTTTACTTCCACTGTGAGAGGGCAGACAGTACCCAGTCTAACTCTCTCTGAAATCTCCAAACGTATAACATTTCCTCATCATCACACTGCATCGCAGTGTCAGCCTGGATTGTCTGACGTTGAAGTGGCAATGCTGCCCATTAACCCAGAGCTAGTATATTAGAGGGTGAATAAACTCATACATGTCTCATCACTGCTCACAACAAGTCCACACTGACCCTGACTTATATTGCAGACCGTGCACGTCTTTTATGAATGGCCCAGGCAGAAACAGTATGAGCACTCACTGAAGGAACAAGCCACCATTGTGCTGGTGGTGAAGATATACTTCAACAACTCTGAGAATGCTGCTCTGCAGGTCACAGATATATTGAACAGTACAATAAGTAAATAAAGCTTCACAAATCAGCGCTTGATTTGCAGTTTCAGTTTTTCAAACCCCTTTGCATGATCACATGCCAACTTTCCAGTGTGTCACTTCATACCTGGACAAGCTCCAGAATGCAGAAACGGGCCATTCGGTCCAGCAGCTCTGTGCTGGGGTTTCTGTTCCATAAAACCTCCTCCCACCTGTCTTCCTCACACCCTATCACCACATCCTCCTATTCCTTTATCAACTATTCTCAACTACCCCTGCAGTCAGGAGTTCCACACTCTCACCACTTGCAGTGTAAAGGCCTCTCAAGAATTCTCCTGGATTTATTAGTGACTGTCTTTTGTCACATTTTGTCTAAGCCTATCCCATCAATCTCTTATTTGATTTGAAAGACCTCTATCAGGTCACCCCACAGACTTCTCTTTTTTTCGAGCTAAGACCATAACATGTAGGAGCAGAAGTAGGCCACTCAGCCCATTCAGTCTCTGCCACTCGCTGAGATTCTGGTTGATCTGATAATCCACAAATACCATTTTCCTGCCATTTCTCATGATTCCTTTACTGATTAAAAATCTGTTTCTCTCGGCCTTGAATATACTCAGTGACATTTCATTGACATTCCTCTGCAATAATAAATTGCACAGACTCACTACCCTCTGACAGAAAACAATCATCCTCATCTCTGTATTAAATGGTTGACTAGGCGAAAGTGAGCACTGCAGATGTTGGAGATTAAAATCGAGAGCGTGACACTGGAAAAGCACAGCAGGTCAGGCAGCATCAGAGAAGCAGGAAAATCAACATTTCAGACAAACGCCCTTCATCAGGAATGACGCTGGGAACCTTGGGGTGGAGAGATAAGTGGGACAGGGTGGGACTGGGGGGAAGATAGCTGAGAGTGCAATAGGTGGATGGAGGTGGGGGTAAAGGTGATAGGTCGGAGAGGAGGGTGGTGCAGATAGGTGGGAAGGGAAGATGGGTAGGTAGGACAGGTCATGAGGGCAGTGCTGAGCTGGAAGGTTAGAACTGGGGTGAGGTGGGGGGAGAGGAAATGAGGAAACTGGTGAAATCCACATTGATGCCCTGGGGTTGGAGGGTACGGAGGCGTTCTTCCTCTAGGTGTCGGGTGGTAAGGGAGTGATGATGGAGGAGGCCCAGGAACTGCATGTCCTCAGAGTGGGAGGGGGAGTTATTCTGTCCTCATGACCCATCCCATCTACCCACCTTCCTTCCCACATATCTGCACCACCCTCCTCTCCGACTTATCACCTTTGCCCCCACCTCCATTCACCTATTGCACTCTCAGCTACCTTCTCCCCAGTCCCACCCCCCTCCCCCCCCCCCCCCCCCCCCAACTTATCTCTCATAGAGTCATAGAGATGTGCAGCATGGAAACAGACCCTTCAGTCCAACCCATCCACGCCGACCAGATATCCCAACCCAATATAGTCCCACCTGCAAGCACCCGGCCCATATCCCTCCAAACCCTTCCTATTCATATACCCATCCAAATGCCTCTCAAATGTTGCAATTGTACCAGCCTCCACCACATCCTCTGGTAGCTCATTCCATACATGTACCACCCTCTGTGCGAAGAAATTGCCCCTTAGGTCTCTTTTATATCTTTCCCCTCTCATCCTAAACCTATGCCCTCTAGTTCTGGACTCCCCGACCCCAGGGAAAAGACTTTGTCTATTTATCCTATCCATGCCCCTCATAATTTTGTAAACCTCTATAAGATCACCCCTTGGCCTCCAACGCTCCAGGGAAAACAGCCCCAGCCTGTTCAGCCTCTCCCAATAGCTCAGATCCTCCAACCCTGGCAACATCCTTGTAAATCTTTTCTGAACCCTTTCAAGTTTCACAACATCTTTCCAATAGGAAGGAGACCAGAATTGCATACAATATTCCAACAGTGGCCTAACCAATGTCCTGTATAGCTGCAACATGATCTCCCAACTCCAGTACTCAATACTCTGACCAATAAAGGAAGGCATACCAAACACCTTCTTCACTATCCTATCTACCTGTGATTCCACTTTCAAGGAGCTATGAACCTGCACTCCAAAGTCTCTGTTCAGCAACACTCCCTAGGACGTAACCATTAAGTGTATAAGTCCTGCTAAGATTTGCTTTCCCAAAGTGCAGCACCTCGCATTTATCTCCACCCCTTTGGCTTCCAGTCTCATTCCTGATGAAGGGCTTTTGCCCAAAGCGTCAATTTTCCTTCTCCTCAGATGCTGCCTGACTTGCTGTGCTTTTCCAGCATGACATTCTTGATATTAAATGGCTAACCCTTACTCTGAGATTATGCTGTCCGCTCCTAGACTCTCCCACAAGGGTGAACAACCTTTCCACATCAGATCTATCAAGTTCCCTGAGAAATCTGTATGTTTAATAAGGTCACTGTTTATTCTTCTAAACCTAAATGAGTACAAGCCCAATCTCTTCACTTCTAATACAGTCCTTCCATACATGAGGCCAGCTGAGTGAACCTTCACCAGACTGCCTCCAATGCAAATATATCTTACCTTATATAAGGTGCCCAGAAGTGTTCACAATATTTCAACAGTGGGCTGACTATTTTTGTACTCTATTTTCTTTGAACTATAAGCCAATATTTCATTTGGCTTCCCTATTACCTGATGAATTTGAATGCTATCTTTTGTGATCACCCTCAAATCCATCAGTGCTGCAGTTTCCAGCAAATAAATAATACTTAGTTCATTCATTCTTCCTGCCAAAGGGCATAACCTCATATTTTCCACACAATTTTCCATTATATGCCATCTGTCAAGTTTACCCATTCACTTTACCTGTCTATATTCCTTCATAGACTCTGGATCATCTACAAACTGGGCATTAGTACATTCACTTTCATCTCTGAGTAATTCATACACATTGAAAATAATTGTGGTCCCAGTACTGATCCTGGTGGCCCTTCACTAGTTACAGGCCGACATCCTGGAAATGCTCCTTATACCAACTCTCCGGCTTCTATTGGTTAGCCAATCCTCTATCCATGTTTATTTATTACTGACAGCACCATGGACTCTCAGCTTTATGGTGAGCTAACAAATGCCTTTAGGAAATCCAAATATATTACATCTACTGGTTCCCCCACCCCCACCTCTTATCTATCCTGCTTGGTACTTAGTGTCTTAGAGATGTACAGCATGGAAACAGACTCTTCAGTCCAACTTGTCCATGCTGACCAGATATTCCAATCCAATCTAGTCCCACCTGGCCCCTATGCCTCCAAGCCCTTCCTATTCATATACCCATTCAGATGTCTTTTAAATATTGCAATTGTACTAACTTCCACCACTTCCTTTGGCAGTTCATTCCACACACGCACATCCTCTGCATGGAAAAGGTACCCCTTAGGTCTCTTTTATATCTTTCTTCTCTCAGCCTAAACCTATGCCCTCTAGTTCTAGACTCCCCAAACCCAGGAACTTGTCTATTTACAATATCCATGCCCCTCATGATTTTATAAACCTCTATCAAGTCACCCCTTAGCCTCCAATGCTCCAGGGAAAACAACCCCAGCCTATTCAACGTCTACCTACAGCTCAAATCCTCCAACCCTGTCAACATCTTTGCTAATCTTTTCTGAACCCTTTCAAGTTTCACAACAAATTTCTGATAGGATGGAGACCAGAACTGCACACAATACTCCCAAAATGGCCAAACCAATATCCTGTACAGCCATAACATAACCTCCCAACTCCTGTATCAATACTCTGGCCAATAAAGGAAAGCATACCAAACGCTTTCTTCACTATCCTATCTACCTGCAATTCTACTGTCAAGGAGCAATGAACCTGCACTCCAAGCTCTCCTTGTTCAGGAACACTCTCTTTAAGTGTCCTGACTATTATAAGTCCTGCCAAGATTAGCTTTTCTAAAACTGCAGCACCTTGCATTTATCTAAATTAAACTCTATCTGCCACTCAGCTCATTGGCCCATCTGATCAAGATCCTGTTGGAATCTGAGATAACCTTCTTCACTGTCCACTACACCTCCAATTTTGATATCATCTGCAAACTTACTAACCATACCTCCTACGCTCACATCCAAATCATTTATATAAATGATGAAAAGCAGTTGACCCAGCACTGATCCTTGTGGCACTCCACTGGTCACAGCCCTCCAGTCTGAAAAACAACCCTCCACCACCACCCTCTGTCTTCTACCTTAGAGCCAGTTCTGTATCCAAATGGCGAGTTCTCTCTGTATTCCACAAGATCTAACCTTGCTAACCAGCCTCCCATGGGGAACCTTGTCGAATGCCTTACTGAAGTCCACATAGATCACATCTACCACTCTGCCCTCATCAATCCTTTGTGTTACTTCTTCAAAAAACTCAATCTAGTTTGTGAGACTTGATTTTGCATGCACAAAGCCATGTTGACTATCCATAATTAGTCTTTGCCTTTCCAAAACATGTACAACCTGTCCCTCAGGATTCCCTTCAACAATTGCCCACCATTGACATCAGGCTCACCGCTCTTTAGTTCCCTGGCTTGTCCTTACCACCTTTCCTAAACAGTGGCACCATGTTAGCCAATCTCCAGCCGTCCAGCACCTCACCTGTGACTGTCAATGATACAAATATCTCAGCATGAGCCTCAGCAATCACCTCCATAGTTTCCCATAGAGTTCTTGGGTACGCCTGATCAGGTCCTGGGGATTTATTCACTTTTATGCATTTCAAGACATCCAGCACTTCGTCCTCTGTAATATGGACATTTTTCAAGATGTCACCATCTATTTTCATGCATTTTATATCTTCCATGTCCTTTTCCGCAGTAAATGCTGATGCAAAATACTCGTTTAGTATCTTCTGTGGCTCCACACAAAGGCCACCTTGCTGATCTTTGAGGGGCCCTATTCTCTCCCCAGTTATCCTTTGTCCTTGATGGATTTGTAAAAACCCTTTGGATTCTCCTTAACTCTATTTGCCAAAGCTATCTATGTCCCCTTTTTGCTCTCCTGATTTCCCTCTTAAGTACACTCCTACTGCCTTTATACTCTTCTAACGATTCACTCAATCTATCCTGTCCATACCTTCTTTTTCTAAACCAAACCTTCAATTTCTTTAGTCATCCAGCATTCTCTATACCTACCAGCCTTTCCTTTCACCCGAACAGGAATATATTGTACCTGGACTCTCGTTATTTCTGAAGGCTTACCATTTTACAGCCATCCCTTTACATGTAAACATTTGCCTCCCACCAGCTTTTGAAAATTCTTGCCTAATAACATCAAAATTGGCCTTTCTCCAATTTAGAATTTCAACTTTTAGATCTGGTCTGTCCTTTTCCATCACTATTTTAAAACGAATAGAATTATGGTCGCTGGCCTCAAAGTGCTCCCCCACTGACACCTCAGTCACCTGCCCTGCCTTATTTCCCAAGAGTAGGCCGAGTTTTGCACCTTCTCTAGTAGGTACATCCACATACTGAATCAGAATTTTTTCTTGTAGATACTTAACAAATTCCTCTCCATCTAAACCCTTAACACTATGGCAGTCCCAGTCTATGTTTGGAAAGTTAAAATCCCCTACCCTAACCTTCTTCAAGGAATTCTAATAAGTTTGTCAGGCATGATTCCTCTTCATGAAGCTATGCTGACTCTGCTTGATCATATGTTTTTAAATGCTCTACTCTGTCTATAATAAACTGTAGTAACTTCCCAATGAAGCATTAAGCTAACTGGCCTGTAGTTACCTTTTCTTGCCTCCTTCCCCTTTTGAATGTGTGTTACATCGGGCAGTTTCCCAATCCTCTGGGAGTTTTCCAGAATCTAAGGATTCCTGGAAGATTACTGCCAGTGCATCCACTATCTTTGTAGCTGCTTCCTTTCTTATGTGAGGTCCAGGGGATTTGTCAGGCTTTAGCTCCATTAATTTCCCCAGCCCTTCTTCCTACAGTGATAGTTATTGCACTTATTTCCTACCCACCCCTTGATTATTTTGGAATTCTAATAATGTCTTTCCCTGGCAAAAACATTTTTCCCCACACTGGCCCAGTCACTCTCAAGAGAACTTAAGCCCTTTTCCACATATTCCAGTGATCCATCATTAACTATTCCCTACATTGTAATTAAGTCATCCTACAGTAATTAAGTAATCCTCACTAAATTATTTCTCACTGACCTAATCATCCCTGAATACTAGATTAAGGTCCCATTTCTGTGCCCCAGCAGATACCTAACTCTCCATCATTACCTTTTTGGCTGACTGTCCTCTTGTGGTAAAAACAATGACTGCAGATGCTGGAAACTAGATTCTGGATCAGTGGTGCTGGAAGAGCACAGCAGTTCAGGCAGCATCCGAGGAGCAGCGAAATCGATGTTTCGGGCAAAAGCCCTTCATCAGGAATTGTGGGCCCTCTTGTGGGTATGTTTTGCTTTCTATATGTTTGTGTGTCCATCTGTCCCTCTCACCCTTGCTGGATGTTAGTCCCTGTGTATCTTTCACACCTCTCTCCTTGTGTCTTTCTCTCATTCCATACCTGTTCCTTTCTCAAACTCCACTTCACTCCCTGTATCTCTCTTGCACTATTTCTGTCTCTGTGTATATTGCTGTAATCCACTCACCTTTTTTTGAAATTAAATGATTTTGTGTAAACTGTTCATATGTGCACAGGGAATGGCGGGATTACTGCTACAGATCATTCCAGTGAAGGCACTTTGCCAGTTATTTAGTTTTTTCCTAATGCAGATTGACCTGACTTTATGTTTCTGCCATTTTCCTCCTTTGATTCATGCTCATATGTAAACTTACCACACAGATTTTTGACACACTTTTATTTAGTAATGATCAAGAAATTGTGAATTGTTCAAAAAGAGCCATTCATCCCTTATCTTCACAAGTAGATGAGCAGCTGAAAATAATTCATTTGATTTCAATACCCACTGAATGTGCTGAAAATGTGTTGCTGGAAAAGCGCAGCAGGTCAGACAACATCCAAGGAGCAGGAGATTCGACGTTTCGGGCATAAGCCCTTCTTCAGACCTCACTTTCTCCTCCTACCCACTGAATGTGGCCTGGCTACTATCAATGCGAATGGGCTAAGATCAGATTCAGAGCAGAGAGGAACAGAAGACCAGGGGCTTATGTATAAGGGGTTGGTACAGCTGTGATTGCAAACAGTGAGAAAATCAACAGATTGGTAACCTAAAACTGAGTCTAATAGTAATTCTTCACTTCATATTGATTTGGTAAATTTTATTTCACTATGTCACAATCAGGAACACTGCAATGTTCGCTCTCACATATTTTGCCAACAGCACACAAAACTATTTTGTGTCACATGAAGATCAAGTTGTGAGTAGATATTGACATTATCTCACAAAACAATGTCCTCACCTCTCTCTACAGTACTAGTCCCACTATATATCATGTTGATGTTGGTTGAAACATGCAATAACATTTCATTGTCATTTAGTGTTTCACAGACTATGTTATCATTGTCTTGATCATGTTGGAACCAGTCCAGCATTACAACTACCAGACTCTCTACCATCACTTATTGTGAAATTTTGAATTCTGCCTGTAAACAGATGGTAGAGAATCTGGTAGTTTTGATGCTGGTGTGGTTCCAACATGATAACATTAACTGTTACAAGATTTCTTAGTAACAAATTAAAAGAAGTTGTCTAGCAGTTTTTGAAAAACGTTTTTAAGGTCATTGACAATGCTGGCCCTTTGCTCTGTTAACGTCACCCCAACAGACCAGCTTCACAACCATTAGTGCTGAGTGTTATTTAAATTTATATTTCTTCTCTATTTAGAATTCTATTTTATTTCAAATGTTATTTCATTTACTATTATACATCCACAATGTTTCACCTTATGCTATTTTCTGTTGAGAAAGATCCAAAGAACTGAACACCAGACTATAATTGAATTCTCAATGGAAAAAATCACAGGAATTAGTACAGGGGCCTCAACTCTTTACAAATTATATATAAATATATATATATAATTTGGATGAAAGGATCAAAGGTATGGTGGCTAAATTTGTGATGATACAGAGACAGAGTATGAAGGTTAATTGGAGAACAGACATAAGGAGCCTACAAAAGGATATAGATGGGCTGAGTGATTGAGTAAAGATCTGGAAAACGCAGCACAATGTGGGAAAACATGAACTTGTCTATTTTGTCAGAAAGAATAAAAAAAGGTACAATACCTAAATGGTGAGAGATTGCAGAGCTTGGATATGGAAAGAGATTGGGCTACTCTATGAATGAATCACAAGGTGTTAGCATGCAGAAGCAGCAAGAAATCAGGAAAGCTAATGTAATGTTATGGTTTATTGTGAGGTAAAAATTGAATGCATGAGTAGGGAAGTTTTGCATCAGCCATATAGGGCATTGTATCTGGAGTACTGTGTACTGGTTGCCATACTTATGGAAGGTTGTTAATGCAGTGGAAGCACTTCCAAGAAGGCTAGACTCATGCCTGGAATGAGCAGATTTCCTTATGAGGTTAATCATGTACTGTCTGGAGTTTAGAAAAGTCAGAGGTGACTGCATTGAAACATACAAAATCTGAGGGGATTTGACCAGGTGTTTCTTGTTGTGGGAGAATCTAGAACTACAGGTCATAGTTTAAAAATAATGGGTTGCCCATTTGAGCCAAAGCTGAGCGAAAAGACATTCCCTTAAAGGGTTGTGAATCTATGGAGTTCCCTTCTTCAAAAGGTAGTGGATGCAGAATCTTTAAATATTTTTAGGCTGTGGTTGATAGATTCTTGATGGCCAAGGGGATGATTTTGGCGGGGGGAGGGGGGGTGGGGGGTGGAATGTAGGAATGTAGAGTTGAGGTTAAAATTAGATCAGCCACAATCTTACTGAATGATGGAACAGACTGGAAGGGCCAGGTAACCTACTCTTGGTCATGATCAGACATCTGACTCACATTACACTGATTGATATAAAGTTAGCAAGAATACAACTATGATGTTAAGTGAGGGTTTGCTCAAAGTGATAGAAATAGCAAGTATGCGGTTGATAAATGGCTGCGCAGTCAGTAAGAGACACACCATCTGAGGGACATCAATAAAGGTTAAAGTATGGATTGATACAATGTAAAAAACACATTAGCACCAACACTCAACCAGTGGCTCTGAAATGGTCCCCTTTGTCCCAGTAACCTCAGAAGTAGTACATTTCTTCAAAGAAGGTGCAGTGAATTCATTATCTTATGGAATATTACAGAACAGAAAGAGATTATTCAGCCAACAATGCTGTGCTGGCTTTTTGGTAGAGTGACTGACTTAGCCTCACTTCTCTAATTCGTTAAAGCTGCCGAAATATTTTCTCTATAAGTATCAATTTAATTCCCTCTTAAAAATTACATCCATAAAAATGACATGCTTCCACTGCCTTTTGAAGACAGCATTTTCTGGATTCCAACAACTCACTTAACTCTTCCTCTGGTTCTCTTGTCAATAGTCAATCTGTCACTGACTCTCTTGCCATTGGAAACACTGGCCCCGTGTCATCATTTGAACCCTGCTACTGAATCTCTCAGTACATTCCATCCTTGCTGCTATCAAAAGGAGTTTACACATTCTCCCAGTGTCTGCTTGGGTTTCCTGCAGGTGCTCTGGTTTCCTTACACAATCCAAGGACGTGCAGGTCAAGTGAGTTGGCCATGTTATTTTGCCCATAGTGTTCAGGGATATGTAGATTAGGTGCATTAGTCAGATAGACATACGGTAATAGCATAGGGGAATGGGTCTGGGTGGGTTACTCTTTGGTAGGTCGGTGTGGACTTGTTGGGCCACATGGTAGGGATTTTATGAAAAGGTAGACCATCAGACATAGGCCATCTGTGTACAATACAAAACTGTTGGGATCAATCCTGTTACAATGTAAATTAGGCCTCCTGTCCATACACAGGCAGAACAGTCATCAAACCATTTTCACACAGCAGTTGGGGATGTGGAATGCACTGCCTGGAAAAGTGGTGCAAGGTAGACAAGCAGGAGGCCCTGAGTTTACGTTTGATCTCACTGATGTACAGAAGACCACATCAGCAGCACAGGATGTAAACTGGGTTGGAGGAGAGGCAGGCGAACCTCTGTCTCACCTGGAAGGATTGTTTGGGGCCCAGGAGGGAGCTGAGGGGGGTGCTAGATCAGCAAGGCTTGCATCTTTACTGGTTGCAGCGAATGGTATCGGGGGGGGGGGGGTGTTGGTGGGGACACTGACACCGAACCAAGGATTGGCAAAGGAAACAGTCATTGTGGAAGGCGGGGGGGGGGGGGGGGGGAAATGTTCTTGGTAGTGGGGTCTTGTTGGAGTTAGTGGAAGTGTTTAAGGATTATATGTTGGATGTAGAGACTGGTGGGGTGATGGGTGAGGACAAGAGGGATCCTGTCTTTATTGCATTTGGATGGGGGAGGGATTTAGAGCAGTGGCTCTCCTGATTCCTTTCCCAGCCCCTCCCCCTCCCTTCCATTCCTCTGACTGACCCTTCCTTCCAGCCACCAACTGGATTCATTCCTCCCATCGACCAACCATGCCGTACCGTCTACCTGTGTTCACCTAACCCTACCTCACCACTCCACCCCTGTCCCCAGCCAAAACCCTTCCCCACCCTGCACCTTTTATCTGCAGCTCACCTCACATTTAACCCCAATCCTGAAGAAGGGTTACATCCAAAATGTTGACTTTTTTTACCTCCTGGCTTATTGTGTTCCCCCAGCCTCCTGTCTATCTACCTTGGATTCCAGCACCTGCAGTTCTTTTGTTTCTGGAAAAAGTGCTGCCGTCAGGTTCGACTGAGGCATCCAAGAGGGAATTGGATAGTTACTTGGATATAAATATTGGATATGGGGAGAAAGCGGAAGATTGGCACTAGGTAATAATGTTCATTTGAAGATCTAGTGCAAATATTATGGGCCAAGTGACCTCCTCCTGTGCTGTAACTCTCTGAATCTGTGAAGTGAGATGTATTTAAGGACATTGAAAACATTTTTTTATTTAACCAAGATTTGGCTGTCCACATTGTGTTTGACCAAGAATATGTTATTGTATGAATTGCTGTCAGAGCAATTGCTGTGCTAACATCCCGCCTGGGTCATTAATAATTGCCACTCTACTGCCACTGCTCCCCCAACTGATTTACCCAGACACTTACAGGTAGACAATTAATTAATAATAGGTGAGGAGAACGTTTGTAGCAATGTCTAAACTACCATCAATAGCCACAGCAATCCCCTTTTCTGCATTTTAGGCACAATGTGTTATAACCACATACAGCTGATGGAACAGTGAAAGATTAACACATCCATCAAACCTGCCCCACACTGTGTTGGTCAATTATTAAACTAAATACATCAGCCATTACTTTTTCATTCATATACTTGACTTAAATGCAAATGGACATACAAACATGACATGTGAGTGGAGATTGGGAGTGCTTGAACACATCGAACTCCCATCTTCAAAACATTACATGGCATCAGGGCAGGAGCAAAGTTACTCAGATGTTTTGCTCCAGGAGGTGGTAACACCTGTCGGATTGGGAAATTCAAACTTGGTCTGTGATCAAAGACAGGAGGGTGTGAATGGTAGGTGAGTTAGGTAAGGGAATCTAGAAGGCAGCTGTCGAAGAGCCTCTGTCCCTGCAACTGTCCAACAGCTGTGGTCCTTGTAAGCTGTGTGAATGGGAGTGGGCACTGCAGAGAAGATAAGCCATCTGACCACAGCACTTGGTCAGGGAGCCACTCGTGGGGAAGAGGAAGTAGGAAGGTAGGAGTGGTAAGGGACAGATACTGTTTTCTTCAGCTGTGAACATGAATCTTGAAGTGTCAGGGTTAAGGACATATCCTCAGAGCTGGAAGGGAACTTGGCCTGGGAGGGGAGGGACCCAGCTGTTGGACATCCACATTGGTACTAACAATATTGACACGACTTCAAAGGAGGTTTTGCTGAAAGACTTTGAACAGTTAGCAGCTAAACCAAAAAGCAGAAACTCCAAGATAATAACCTCAGGATTAGTACCTGATGCACTGGCAAACTAGCATAGTGGAATTAAGATCAAGAAGTTAAATATGGAGCTTGAAGATGGATGGAATGGGTTTCAGTTCATTGGGCACTGGCACTGGTAATGGGGCAGAACAGAGCTGTTCTGGATTTTAGGGTGGATGCAGGATGTTGCTTCCCTTTGTGGGAGAGGATAGGACCACAGGACATGATCTCAGGGTGCCCATTTAAGACAGAGATGAGGAGGAATCTTTTTCATAAATTAGTGAATCTATGGAATTCTTTACCACAGAGGACTGTTGAGGCTGGGTCATTAAGTATATTCAAGGTTGAGATATGCAGAGTTTTAATTAGGAAGGTAACCAAGGAAAAGGCTGGAAAGTGAAAATGAGGATGATCAGACCAGTCATGATCTCACTGGAGCAGTCTCATCAGGCTGAATGGCAGACTTCTGTTCCTGCATCTTACATTGTCAGAATCATCTTGCCCATTGTTCCAGGCCCCTTAATGATATCCTCATGAGCCTGAGCCACTTTCTCCAGGGTGTATTCAGGTCCCACCACTGGCTTCAGCCAGCCCATCTCCATTCCTGCAAAGAATACAGCCGCCGACTCCAGCCGATCTTCCTGTGACAAACAGAAAGGCTCAAAGAATCATAAAATCCCTACAGGGCAGAAAAGGCCATTCGGCCCATTGAGCCTAGACCAACCGTACAAACAGCATCCCAACCAGACGCGCCCCCATCCCCTTAATGCTCCTCACTTCCCTTCCCCCAACACTCACTGTTTACCACTTATGCAGATTCCGCAGTACTTCCTATTTCCCATTCCCGAACCCTCAGTCTTTCCCAGTTCCCTTTCCCAATCACCTACTGCCTCCCACTTCCCTTACCTGATCTTTCACTGCTTCCTACTTCCTTTTCCTGGTCCCTCCCTGCCTCCCACTCCTCTCTGAACTTCACTGCTTCCTGCTCCATAAGTGGGTAGGAAGGGGTGGACAAGTCAGGGGAGGCAGTGAGCAAAGAACAAGAGAGGGAAGCGTTGAGAAGAGAGTTGGTGAATGGAAAGCAATGAGCAGGAGGTAAACAAGACAAGTTAGCAAGTTATTAAAAGTTCATAAGAAGGTTTTGGAGCCCATTATTTTCAAGGGAAACACAGCCTTTTCATATAAGATTTTCTAGGTCAGGAATTTAACCCATATTTATGACATACTTTCTTGTGGAAAAGTGCTTTTCATTCAGACTGTCTTGTTGTAGACACATATTAGGAGTGCTAAATGGAGGATAACTGTACAGAAACAATGGCAGCTCATTTGCAGACACACAATGCTCCCACAAAAACAATGTAAAAACAATCAATTAATCTGCTTTTGTGATATTAATTGAATATTGGACAGGGCATAACACCTTTGCTCTTTATTAACATAGTCTATACGGGATCTTTTGTGCCTGCCTGAAATCAGATGAGACCTCAGATTATTATCTCACCTTGAAGACAGTACCTCCAACAGTGTAGCACTCCTTCAGTGCTGCATTGCACTGCTGCCCTCGATTTTTATTCTGAATGCCTGGAGTGAAATTTGTACCCAATTATTGACTAATGAGCTGTGGCTGCCACAGAATTTGAAAACAAGGATAAGAATTGAGTTATTTTAGGCTGGGAACCAATGGACGACAGCAAGCACAGACGTAAGTAATACATTTAGTATCAGCCTGGGATGTGCTTCTGGTTGTAGGGAGAGGGGAATGTCTAAAGGAACAAATTTAACAAGAACAAATGTTTGTGAAAGTGTTTAAACTTAAAGCAGAAAGTAAAATTTCTGTTTATTACTGCTCTTCTACATTAACATTCTTGTTGTAAATCCCTGAATGGCAGTTTGATAAAGATATCAACTGTTTAGTTCACATGAAAACAATGCAGACAGAAATGAGGTACAGGTGTTTTACATGCACATGCATTAACTGTACCCTCTGATTTATAAAGCAAGCATTTGAAAAGTGATCTTCTTACCTCAGTTATTGTACCGAATGCAACTCCAATGATGCTGGACTCCTTAGCCATTGTATCCCTGGGGTTTATCTCAATGCTACCTCTGCAGCCTACAATCTGTAAAATTAAACCAAGTGTCAGTCATACCATTTTAATGACAAGATTCATTCCTTTCATTTTAATTCCTGAAGAAGGGCTCATGCCCGAAACATCGATTCTCCTGCTCTTTGGATGCTGCCTGATCTGCTGCGCTTTTCCAGCAACAAATTTTTCAGCCCATTTTAATGGTAACAGTGTTCAGGTCTGAGCACCACACCTCAGGAAAGATATATTGGCCTTGGAGAAGGTGAAGCACAAGCACATAATTAAAAAGGTTAAATCTATGAGGACAGGTTGTGAAGAAAAGGCAAGTATTCCCTTAAGTAACTAAGGTGCTCAAGATGATTAAAAAGATTGGATAATTTCTTTTCATCTAATGTCACAAAGCTGGTCCCTTTATTCTAAAAGCTATCAGAACATAGAACATTACAGCGCAGTACAGGCCCTTTGGCCCTCGATGTTGCGCTGTCCTGTCATACTAATCTGAAGTCCATCCCACCTACGCTATTCCATGTACGTCCATATGCCTGTCCAATGACGACTTAAATGCACTTAAACTTGGCGAATCTACTACCGTTGCAGGCAAAGCATTCCATACCCTTCCTACCCCTTTTCTCAAGGATACTGTGTCCTTGGTTTTTTCAAAGGGGTCATAAACAGCTCCCAGCTCTGATTAGACTGGTTTGGTACAGAGATTAAAGGGCACTGAGAGGCCTTCTTGTTCACATATAAACAGATGAGACTCCAAGCCAAAGTGGTCATGGTTTAGAAGTGACCCGTGTAATGAAAGGGGAGTGGTCAGCTCTGGAAGCAAAAGTTAGGAATTCAACAGTGATCTATGTGGAAACAGATTGCTAACCTTTCTTTCCTTCTGCCCTTCCAACTTCAACCTGTAAGCATTCTTTCCATTTCAATCTGTAAGCATTTGTTCCATTTTTACTGTTTTTGTTTAAGGGGATTTGCTTATTGGGACTGTTGTGTGTGTGTGTGTGTGTGTTCAGAACAGCAAAATTAAGTCTAGTTTGGATAGACTGAGTTCTGTAGGGGTTCTCTATTCTATTCTTCATATTTCATTATGTGGTTTTGTGAATAAACTTTTGTGTGTTTTAAAACCTGATAGGTAACAGAGCTAACTTACTCTGGGTCATTTTCACTATACATTTACCGAAACAAATTGCAAAGTTATTGTCTGGGCTGCCTGCTTAAGAATGTTTTGAGTGGTCTGGCCTAGTCCATAACACTGGTAGAAAGTGAGGACTGCAGATGCTGGAGATTAGAGTCAAGAGCATGGTGCTGGAAAAGCACAGCAGGTCAGACAGCATCTGAGGAGCAGGAGAATCAGTGTTTCGGGCATAAGCCCTTCCTGATGAAGGGCTTATGCCTGAAATGTTGATTTTCCTGCTCCTCGATACTCATTGTGTGGTTTTGTGAATACATTTTTGTCTGTTTTAAAACCTGATAGTCAACTTAGCTAACTTACTCTGGGTCATTTTTACTGTATATTTATCAAATCAAATTGCAAAGTTTGTTCTTGTGGAAGGTAACTCAATCATTTCTCCCAATTTTTGACAACTTACTCATTGTCCAATTTGATTTGAGGAATGTCCAATTCAGAACCCTCTGAACCTGGTTCTCCCTTCTGTGCTGTCGTCATGAACACCTTCTCCTCTTGCTTTCCTTTCCTGCTAAAATACCTTTTGAGCATATTCACATGACACACTGAGATTTCTTGCTGTCGGAGTCCTTATCAAGCAGGTCACCTCACTCAGTTTCCTCTCAATTTGATACAGTCCACTAAACCTGGCTTTAAAGGCTCACCTGTCACTGGAAGTAACACCAATACCTTATCCCCAATTGCAAAATTGTGAATTTGTAATTTCTTCTCTGCTTCCTGTTTCATTGTATGCTGTGATATTTTAAAATGCTGTCTAGCCAACTCTCCAGCTCTATTTAATCGTTCCCTAAAATTTGACAAATAGTACAAATGGGTGGTCTCTGAATTCTGACTTATTAATTTCTCCTTAATCGATTTTAATGGTCCTCCTACTTCATGCCCAAACATTAATTCAAATGGACTGAATTTGGTTGATTCATTCAGTGCATCTTTGATCGTAAAAAGTATAAACAGAACTCCCTTATCCTAATCATCTGGATAATCCTGACCATAAACCCTCAGCATGGTCTTTAGTGTTTGATGCCATCTCTCGAACACTCCCTGCATTCTCGGTGGTATGCAGTAGATTTGAATTGCTGTATTTCCAAGTTTTCCGTAACCTCCTCGAATAGTTTGGATGTGAAGTTTGATCCTTGATCTGACCAGATCTCACTTGGTAGTCCGTAGCTAGTAAAAATAATTTAAGTAATTCTTCTACAATTCTTTTAGCTGTGATGCTGCATAATGGGATTGCCGCAGGAAATCTAGTTGATAACTCCATTATTGTTAATAAATACTTTTACCCTACTTGCATAGGTAGGGGACCTACGCAATCAATCAAGACTCTTGTGAAAGGCTCCTCAAATGCTGTAACAGATATTAAAGGTGCAGGTTTTATTGCTGCCTGTGGTGTTTTGATTAGTTGACATACATGATACGTCTGGCAAAATTCAACTACATCCTTGTGTAGTCCAGGCCAGTAAAAAATGTCTTTGTATTTTAGCCTGTGTTTTCCTCATCTCTGAATGACCTCCAAGTAGTAGCTCATGCGCCACTCACAGAACCTCCTTTCTATACTTTAGTGGCAAAACAATTTGATGAATCTCTGCCCATTTTTCATCTGCTTGAATGTGTGATGGTCTCCATTTCCTTTCTTTCTTTGTAAATGCCTTTTCACATAACTGTTTTAACTCCTCATCTTTCTGCTGTAATTCAATCAGCTTAGCAGAGCTAAAGATACTAGCATGTTTACCTATTTGCTCCTTCTTGTTCCACTTATCTTATCCAAAAAGGTCTCCGATAACACTATATCAGCTTCCTTTTCTGTGCCTTTTGATCCCTCCTGCTTCAGCTTGTGCCTCTGTGATCTTGTGATCACACAATCGGGGAACATTCCTGGAAAAACATTCTTCATGTCTTCAGTTGCCTGTGTTTCCATTGGCTTTTCAACTAGGAAAGGCAGCATGCCTACCAGTGAATCAGCTATACCATTTGCAAGGACAAATTGTATTCCTGGAGCTGAGAGTTTGTCCAGTACTCCTACCACAAATTCTTCACTTTCTTCTGGATTCTCTTACCTCACTTTACATAACTGGGCACTTTTTATCTCACCATGAATTCCTGTTACCAGTACTTTTTCTGCAATAGTCCCTCAGGACAGCATATCTCCTCATCCTTCAGCATTACAGACTGAGACCTATGTCCCTTAATATTGTTGCCTTCTTACCTACTACTCTTCGTCTATGTGAATATACCCTTGCATGTATATTTTTTAAGCTGTTCTGGCACTTACTTCTTAATCAACCTCTCATCATCTTGTACACTCTGAGGCAGTTGTCTAACTTCCCTTGTGTTTTTTGTTACTCGTCCAACAAAACTCCCAGGCTTGTCCGGTTTTCCTACATCTGACTTTGTCCTAGCCCACCAACACTGTGATTTTGTGTGGCCCACTTTATTACTATGAAAACTCCTCGGCCTTTTAACTTCTTTGTCTCCCTCAAGGGTTTCTTTTGTACCATGTGGTAAGTTATCTTTATGATATTCACTGACATCTACCTTTCCCGTGAGGATTTCTCTTTACCAAAATTTCTATCCCTCATGGACTGAAATTGATTCTGGAAGCCAAAGCAGGTTTTATGGACCAGCTCATAATCACCAGCCCCTTCAGCTGCTAGCCTTGCTGTTTTAACTCTCTGCTCTTTCACATGAGTAGGCACTACTTCATCACTGAGCCTAACCTCAACCTTTATCTTCAACCTTTTAAGCTGACATTCTTTTTTGAAGTGTCAGTTTTGAAGTTCAAAAGCTCTCTTTTTCTTTTCTCTTCTGCTGCTCTCTGTTTTCTCTCAGTTCTGCTACTCTCTCTTTTTCCTCTCTTCTGCTTCTAATTGTAACTCTGTTTAATTTCTGCTGCCCTTTCCTTATCTCTTGATTCAAACTCAAGCTGCTTCATTTTCATTTGAATTCTTACCACCTCTATAGATTCTGAGGGTTTCTCCAGCAAATTTAAATGCTGAGCTATTGTAATGATCTCTCCTTCCCTCATAGACGCAGACAGGTCCAATTCCAGCCTCTCTGCTAATTCTTACAACTTGGTCTTATTCACCTTTTGCAAAACTTCCAAAGTCACCGCATCCACATCCAGAAAACTTCTGGCCACTCAAAGAGCCATTACTATCCCAATCTTTGTCCACCTAACCCCAGACCAACACATGAAATAAAGACACTAGCACCTACCATTCACTGTTTAAAATCCCACAAAGAGACCCCAATCTGTTATGGACTAGGCCAGAACACTCAAAACATTCTTAAGCAGGCAATTCAGGCCATAACTTTGCAATTTGTTCAGTAAGTGTACAGCGAATATTACCCAGATTAACTTAGCAAGGTTGATGACTAGATTTTAAAACAGACAAAAATGTATTCACAAAATTACACAATGAAACACAAAGAACAGAATAAAGAATCCGACAGAACTCAGCCTATCCAACTCGACAATTATGCTGTTCCAAATATACACAACAGTCCCAATAAGCAACCCCCCTTTAAACCCAGTATAAATGGAATACATGCTTACAGGATGAAGTTGAAGGGCAGAAAAGGGAGAGAGAGTTTCCACATTGCTCACTTTTGGACTCCTCACCAGGTCAGACTGAATGATAAACTGCTCAGCTCAGCTAGCTAGAGAGCTGACCACTCCCTTTCCTTTATATAGGTTACTTCTAAAACATGACCACTTTGGCTTGAAGTCTAAGCTGTTTACATATAAACAAAAAGCCTCTCAAAATCTTTTTCATTTCTGTACCAAACCAGACTGATTGGAGCCCAACCCGGTTTATTACCCCTCTGAAAAAAATCAAGAACAGAGTCTCCTTGAGCCACGGAACAGCTTTCAGAAATAAAGGGACTAGCTTTGTGACAGGTTACAGTGACTGGAGCTCACCCATAGTCATGGTGCCAAAGCCAGATAGTTGCCAAGGTTATGTGTGGACTATCGCAAAGTCAACATCGTTACAAAGAATGATGCATATCCAATTCCACAGTTGGAGGACTGTGTCGAAAAGGTGGGACAAGCAACTTACATTTCTAATTTGGACTTGCTCAGAGGCTACTGGCAAGGACCTCTGTCAGAGAGCAAAGGCAATTTCAGCTTTCGTAATGCCAAATGGAATATATCAGTTCAAAGACATGCCAACTGGTATGAAAAACACTGCAGTCACATTTCGGAGACTGACTAAGACAGTCATTGCCGGGTTACCCAATTGTGTTGTTGACATTGATGACCTGGTGATTTTTAGTCACTCCTGGATGGAACATTTACAGCATTTATTGAGCTTGTTTGATCGACTTTGGAAGGCAAGCTTGCTGGTAAACCAAAGTGAATTTGCCAAAGCCCAAGTCACCTTCCTGGGCTATGTTTTTGGAGATGGATAAATGGCCCCAAAGATTGCAAAAACAAAAGTAATTGGGGAATTTCCCACACTGTCAACGGAAAAAGCAGTACTACCATTCCTGGGATGGAGTGGATTTTACTGAATGTTTGTGCTGAACGTTAGCAGTTTGGCTGCTCCACTCACTGAATTGTTGAAAAAGGGCAAGAAGTTTCAGTGGACAGCAGACTGTCAAAAGGCATTTGACAGCCTAAACACTGTGTTAACCACTGCCCCAGTATTAGCCACGCTGGATTACATGAAGCCTTTCAAAGTGGCTATCGATGCCAGTGATGTAGGTGTCGGTGCAGTGCTCCTGCAGGAAGAGGACGAGGGAATGGAAAGACCCATTGGGTATTTTTCCAGGAAGTTGAATATTCATCAACAAAACTATTCAATGGTGGAGAAAGAGACTTTGAGCTTGGTGCTGGCATTACAACATTTCAGTGTTTATATTACCCACAATATATCTGAGACAATCATATACACTGATCGTAACCCACTGACATTTGTGGAAAAATCTAAGGACAAAAATGCCAGACTGTTTAAATGGAGCTTGTTGTTGCAGCCATTCAATTTGACAACTGTGCAGGTGGCAGGTTGTGAAAATGTGAAATGAGACTTGAATGAGATACTGTGGCAGGTGAGCCATGACCTGAATTTGCATGTGGTTACAAGACCATAAGACATAGGAGTGGAAGTAAGGCCATTCAGCCCATCGAGTCCACTCCGCCATTCAATCATGGCTGATGGGCATTTCAACTCCACTTACCAGCATTCTCCCCGTAGCCCTTAATTCCTTGTGACATCAAGGATTTATCAATCTCTGCCTTGAAGACATTTAGCGTCCCAGCCTCCACTGCACTCTGCGGCAATGAATTCCACAGGCCCACCACTCTCTGGCTGAAGAAATGTCTCCGCATTTCTGTTCTGAATTGACCCCCTCTAATTCTAAGGCTGTGTCCACAGGTCCTAGTCTCCTCGCCTAACGGAAAAACTTTCCTCGCGTCCACCCTTTCCAAGCCATGTATTGTCTTGTACGTTTCTATTAAATCTCCCCTTAATCTTCTAAACTCCAATGAATACAATCCCAGGATCCTCAGCCGTTCCTCGTATGTTAGACCTACCATTCCAGGGATCATCCGTGTGAATCTCCGCTGGACACGCTCCAGTGCCAGTATGTCCTTCCTGAAGTGTAGGGACCAACTGGACACAGTACTCCAAATGGGGTCTAACCAGAGCTTTATAAAGTCTCAGTAGCACAACAGTGCTTTTATATTCCAACCCTCTTGAGATAAATGACAACATTGCATTCGCTTTCTTAATCATGGATTCAACCTGCATGTTTACCTTTAGAGAATCCTCGACTAGCACTCCCAGATCCCTTTATACTTTGGCTTTATGAATTTTCTCACCGTTTAGAAAGTAGTCTATGCTTTTATTCTTTTTTCCAAAGTGCAAGACCTCGCATTTGCTCACATTGAATTCCATCAGCCATTTCCTGGACCACTCTCCCAAACTGTCTAGATCCTTCTGCAGCCTCCCCACTTCCTCAGTACTACCTGCCTGTCCACCTAACTTCATATCATCGGCAAACTTTGCTAGAATGCCCCCAGTCCCTTCATCCAGATCATTAATATATAATGTGAACAGCTGCGGCCCCAACACTGAACCCTGCGGGACACCACTTGTCACCGGCTGCCATTCCGAAAAAGAACCTTTTATCCCAACTCTCTGCCTTCTGTCAGACAGCCAATCCTCAATCCATACCAGTAGCTCACCTTGAACGCCATGGGCCCTCACCTTGCTCAGCAGCCTCCCGTGTGGTACCTTATCAAAGGCCTTTTGGAAGTCTAGATAGACCACATCCACTGGGTTTCCCTGGTCTAACCTACTTGTCACCTCTTCAAAGAATTCCAACAGGTTTGTCAGACATGACCTCCCCTTACTAAATCCATGTTGACTTGTTCTAATCAGACTCTGCTCTTCTAAGAATTTAGAAACCTCATCCTTAATGATGGATTCTAGAATTTTACCAAACTAGTTGTGCATGTTTGTATGTTTATAGTTAGTACAGTGTTTCTGTGTGTTTTAGGCTACTAACCAGTTTGTTTTTGAAGGGTTTTAAAAATGAAGCCATCTTTTGATATTGAATGGTTCATAAAGCTGGTCCTTTTTTTCTAAAAGCTGTTCCATTTCTCAAGGATACTGTGTCCTTAGTTTTTCTCAGAGGGGTACAAACAGCTCCTGGTTCTGATTAGACTGGTTTAGTACAGAGATTAAAATGTATTGAGAGGCCTTCTTGTTTACATGTAAACAGATGAGACTTCAAGCCAAAGTGGTCATGTTTTAGAAGTGATCTGTATAATGAAAGGGGAATGGTCAGCTCTGGAAGCAAAAATTAAGTTAGAAATTCAACAGTGATCTATGTGGAAACTTCTAAACTCTCTCTCCTTCTGCCCTTCTAACTTCAACCTGTAAGCATTTGTTCCATTTTTACTGTATTTTTAAGGGGATTTGCTCATTGGGACTGTTGTGTGTGTTCAGACCAGCATAATTAAGTCTAGTTTGGATAGACTGAGTTCTGTAGGAGTTCTTTATTCTGTTCTTTGTGTTTCATTATATGGTTTTGTGAATAAACTTTTGTGTATTTTAAAACCTGATACGAAACTTAGCTAACTTACTCCATTTTCACTATACATTTACCGAAACAAATTGCAAAGTTATTGTCTAGGCTGCCTGCTTAAGAATGTTTTGAGTGGTCTGGCCTCATCCATAACACTGGTAGAAAGTGAGGACTACAGATGCTGGAGATTAGAGTCGAGAGCATGGTGCTGGAAAAGCACAGCAGGTCAGGCAGCGTCTGAGGAACAGGAGAATCAGTGTTTCGGGCAAAAGCCCTTCCTGAAATGTCAATTTTCCTGCTCCTCGATGCTGCCTGACCTGCTGTGCTTTTTCAGCATCTCATTCTCAACTAGTGCATAACACTACCCTATTTCAAAAACAAAATACCTTGTATGCTACAAGTCTGAAATGAAAGCAGAAAGTGATGGAAATACTCAGAAGAACAGGCAGCATCTATGGAGAGAAAGACAGAAGGTTAACAAACTTCCAGTTGTTTGTCATTTCAGTTCTTTGCTCCATTTCTGCTCTAACCTATCTGTCCTTGGCCTCCTGCAAGATCAACAAAGCTCAATCTAAACTTGAGGAACAGCATCGCACCTTTCAGCAAAGAATTTTATAACATTACAGGCTTAACACTACAAGACAGGTTCAATTCAAGAGGGCATTGGACAATTATTGTAAAACAAGTGTGACATGCTATGGGAAAAATGCAGGAAGTTGGCATGAGATAATGATATGCATTTGAAGAGCTGCTGCAGCATGATGGGCTGAATGAACTGTAAAACTTCTGTGATTCTGTGACAATCTTTATTACAGTTCACAATATTTACAAGTTTTGCATCAACTACAAATTTTAAAATTCCACCTTGGACACCCAAGTGTGGATTGTTTAACATAGATCAAGAAAAGCAGTAGCTCCAGTACTGTTCCCTACAGAACTGTATTGTAGATATTTCTAATCATTTTCTCAGATAAGTTATGTCAGATCCCCCTGAAGCAGGTAGGACTTGAACCTGGAGCTTCTGACCCAGAGATAGGAACACTACTACTGTGCCACAATAGCTCCTTGCAACATGGAGCTAGATGCACAACCATTGCTGTACAAGCCCAATCAGAGCAAGAAATATAATGTACACTTTCCTCCAGTCTGAAAAACAACCAAGGGCAGCACGATGGCTCAGTGCTTAGCACTCTTACCTCACAACATCAGGGACCTGGGTTCAATTCCCACCTCAGGCGACTGTCTGTGTGGAGTTTCCGCATTCTTCCCATCTCTGAGTAGGTTTCCTCTGGGTGCTTCAGTTTCCTCCCATAGTTCAAAGATGTGCAGGTTAGGTGGAGTGACCATGCTAAATTGTCCATAGTGTCAGGGATGTTCAGGCTAGGTGGACTACTTATAAAGTAGGGGTGGATCTGGGTGGGCTGCTATTCAGAGAGTCAGTGTGGACT
The DNA here is from genome assembly GCF_020745735.1 of Hemiscyllium ocellatum. NCBI lineage: Eukaryota > Metazoa > Chordata > Chondrichthyes > Orectolobiformes > Hemiscylliidae > Hemiscyllium > Hemiscyllium ocellatum. The sequence goes on along the minus strand of NC_083409.1, from coordinate 114,224,054 downwards.
TAATAGGCCAAATGGCCTGCTTCCACACTGTAGGGATTCCATGTTTCCTGTCACTTAAGGTAACTTCATATCTGGGCTGCCCCTGTCTGTTTGTTCAGCATTACTGGCAAGGCTGTTATGGGCCACTTTATCAAATGCTTTTTGAAAATCCATACAGACCACATTCTCCTCATCAACCCTCTTTGTTATTTCAGCACAAACAGAAATTAAGTTAGTTAATCACATTTTGTCTTGTTCCTTACTTTCTCTCCCATTCCCGTGTCTGCACTTGCTTTAAACTTACTACATTTCTTATCTTTACTGGTTTAAGATCTGAAATATCAATTGCCTTTCTCTCTCCACAAACACTGTTAACTTTGTGAATGTTTTCAGTATTTTTTGAAAGGAGCTTGGTGAAAGGAATGTACAACAAGGAGATGTGACATTAAAATCAGACCTAGGCAGTTGAGAGATACTGTCAGGAAGCATTTTACAGACAAAGGTATATTGGAAATCTGGAACACTCCCTCAAAAACTTATCAAAATTGGATATCAATAGAGATTTTAAAATGGAGATTGGCAGATTTTTGTTCTGTAATGTTATAGAGGGTTACAAACCAAACTGGTAAGGCAGTTGAGATCAGCTATGATCCAACCAATCAGCACATTAGATGAAGACAGGTGGATATTTGTAGCAGTCTCATTAGATGATGGGCTTACTCCTATTGCAATGTTTAATAAAATGAACACCAACTGCAGCAAAAATATACAAAAACAGAAATTGCTGGAAAAACTCAGCAGGTCTGGCAGCATCTATAAACAGAAATCAGAGTTAGCATTTTGGGTTCTGATGAAGACTCATTCAACCCAAAACGTTAACTCTGATTTCTCTACAAGGATGCTGCCAGATCCACTGAACTCTTTCAGCAATTTCTGTTTTTGTTTCTGATTTACAGCATCTTTCGGTTTTTATACATTAAAAATGTAATTATCTCCTGAACAATTACATTGTTGGAGGATGTTGTACTTACAGTCACTCGGCCACCAGCTGCAAGCAGTTGAAGATCATTGCTCAGATTCACATTGGACAACATTTCAATGATCACATCTACTCCTTGACCATCAGTATAATCCTTCACAGAGAAAGTGAGGTTAAGAATTAGATACATAAAAGCCAAATGCAATGAACTAACCAATTGTTTATGTTTAGTGTGACTCTCCTTTTTTCTATTCTTATATATAATTCAATCACTTCAATAAATTACCTGGTCAATTTAGCAGAATAAAAATTACAACTGAATAAATAGGTGATAAGAGAAAACAAATTTGGAAATCTGCAGCGCCTTTCACAACCTCGCTGAGTCCCAAAACACTTTTCAGCCAATATATTCCTTCTGAAGTGCAGTGACTGTTTTAATGTAGGAAACATAGTAATCAATGGGTGCACAGACAGTAATGACCTAACAACAAAACTGTTTTAGTGATGCTGGCTGCTGGATAAATACTGGTGAGAGCTCCTCTATTCTTCTTCAAAATAGTGGGGGCCATGGGATATTTTATGACTACATAGTCAGTGGAGTGGAACTTTAATCCACAAATTCATAGAATAGAATCATAGATTCCCTACAGTGTGGAAACAGGCCTTTTGGCCCAACATGTCCACACCAACCCTCCGAAGAGTAACCCTCCCACACCCATCCCCCTACCCTATTACTCTACATTAACCCCTGAAAATGCATCTAACCTACACATCCCTAAACACTATGGGTAATTTATTATGGTCAATTCAGCTAACCTGCACATCTTTGGACTGTGGGAGGAAACAGAGCACTCAGGGAAAACCCATGCAGACATGGGGAGAATTTGAAAACTCCACACTGACAGTTGCCCGAGGCTGGAATCGTACCTGGGTCCCTGACGCTGTGAGGCTACAGTGCTAACCACTGTGCCACTGTGATGTCCTGAATATTGTGACTTGGCTTAATAGTGAACTTAACTGATTTGAAACAGCAACAAATATTTGAATAGAAAGGGTAAACAAAACAACAAAGAAGGTCAGCCTGTTTGACCTAAACCTTGTATGGGCGATCATTCACAGTGACTAGCTCTATGGTCAGAGTCCACCTTTTCAGTCACTCATGTCTGTGCTGCACAAACATAGTCCACCGCTGCTGCTGAGTTGGTCTCAGTGCCTTGCTCAGTATGCGAGGAGAGGAAAGGGAGTTAGGATCCTAAGAGATAGTTTCAAAGAGGATGGAGTTCGTTTTTTGGTGAGATGGGAGTGTGACAGTAGTGATGAGCTCAAGAGACAGATATGATGGGTGAAAGATAGAGACAAAATTAACAAGCATTAGAAATTCAAGAGCAATAAAGGTCTTTAACCCATCATTGTTCCAACTGAAACTATTATTCTGTTACAACTTTTTTTTCTTCTAATATTATTGACTTCTAGTTCCTCCCAAACTTATCTGGAGAAAACTCCAAAAGATTGAACTATTTTTTAAATTTATGCTTGGCCTAAGTGTCGCTGGCTGGGCCAGCATTTATTGTTCTTCCCTAGTTTGCCCTTGAAAAGGCAATGGCGAGCTGCCTTCTCGGAATACTGAAGTCTATGTGTTCTACGTTGATCCACAATGCCCTTGGGGAGGGAATTCCAGCATTTTGACCCAGTGACAGTGGAAGAACGGTGATATATTTCCAAGTCAGGATGGTGAGTAACTTAAAGAGGAATGTGCAGGTGGTGGTGTTTCCATGTATCTGTTGCCATTGACCTATATTGAAGTGGTCATGTATTTGGACGGTGCTGTTGAAGGATCTTTAGTGAATTTCTGCACAGCATCTTGTTGCTATTGAGCCTCAGAGGTGAAGAGAATGGATGCTTGTAGATGTGGTGCTAATCAAGCAGGCTGCTTTATCCTGGATAGTGTCAAGCTTCTTGAGTGTTGTTGGAGCCGCACTCATTCAGGCAAGTGGGGAGTATTCCATCACACTCCTGTCTTGTTGATGGGGAAAGTGAGGAATGCAGATGCTGGAGATCAAAGTCAAGAATGGGGTGCTAGAAAAGCATAGAAGGCCAGGCAGTATCCGAGGAGCAGGAGAATTGACGTTTCGGGCAAGAACCCTTTATCAGGAATTGCTGATGAAGGACTCTTGCTCAAAACATCGATTCTCCTGCTCCTTGGATGCTGCCTGATCTGTTGTGCTTTTCCAGCACCCCACCCTTGACCTTGTAGATTGGGGACAGGTTTTGAGGAGGCAAAAGCTGAGTTACTGACAGCAGGATTCCTAGAGTCTGATCTGCTCCTGTAGCCACTGCATTTATATGAATAGTCCAGTTTAATTTCTGGTCAATGCCCAACACCCAGGATGTTGACAGTGGAGGGATTCAGTGATGGTAATGCCACTGAATGCCAAATGGCGATAGTTTGATTATCTCTCTTGGAGTAAGTCCCTGCCTGGCATTCATGTGGCATGAATTTCATTTCCATTTTATCATTGCAAGCCATGGGATTGTGAAGATCTTGCTGCATTTTGACATGAACTGTTTCTATATCTGAGGAGTCACAATTGGTGCTGAATATTATGCAATCATCAGCAAATATAACCATTTCTGACTTTTCTGGTAGAGGCAAGGTTCATGATGAAACAGCTGAATATGATTGGACCTAGAGCACGACCCTGAAGAACTCCTACAGAGATGTCTTGGAGCTGAGATGACTGACCTCCAACAAATACAACTATCTTCCTATGTGCCAGGGATGACTCCCAATTAATGCACAGTCTTTCCCCCAATTCATATTGATGCCAGTTTTGCTAGGGTCCATAGAACATAGAACAATACTGCACAGAACAGGCCCTTCGGCCCACGATGTTGTGCCGAACATTCGTCCTAGCTTAAGCACCTATCCATGTACCTATCCAATTGCCGCTTAAAGGTCACCAATGATTCTGACTCTGCCACTCCCACAGACAGCGCATTCCATGCCCCCACCACTCTCTGGGTAAAGAACCTACTCCTGACATCCCCCCCATACCTTCCACCCTTCACCTTAAATTTATGTCCCCTTGTAACACTCTGTTGTACCCAGGGAAAAAGTCTCTGTCTACTCTATCTATTCCTCTGATCATCTTATAAACCTCTATCAAGTCACCCCTCATCCTTCACCGTTCCAATGAGAAAAGGCCTAGCACTCTCAACCTTTCCTTGTACAACCTATTCTCCATTCCAGGCAACATCCTGGTAAATCTCCTCTGCTCCCTCTCCAAAGCTTCCACATCTTTCCTAAAGTGAGACGACCAGGACTGCACACAGTATCCAAATGTGGCCTTACCAAGGTCCTGTACAGCTGCAACATTTAACTCACGACTCTTGAATTCAATCCCTCTGCAAATGAACACTAATACACCATAGGCCTTCTTACAAGTTACATAGAACGTAGAACATAGAAGGATACAGCGCAGTACAGGCCCTTCGGCCCTCGATGTTGCGCCGACCGAGTCCTACCTAACCTATACTAGCCCAATAACTTCCAAATGCCTATCCAATGCCCGCTTAAATGAACATAAAGAAGGAGAGTTCACCACTGATACGGGCAGGGCATTCCATGAACTCACAACCCGCTGTGTGAAGAATCTACCCCTAACATCTGTCCTATACCTACCACCCCTTAATTTAAAGCTATGTCCCCTAGTAACACCTGACTCCATTAGCGGTAAAAGGTTCTTAGTATCTACCCTATCTAAACCCCTAATCATCTTATACACTTCTATCAGATCTCCCCTAAACCTTCTCTTCTCCAATGAGAACAGCCCCAAGTGCCTCAGCCTTTCCTCATAAGATTTTCCTACCATTCCAGGCAACATCCTGGTAAACCTCCTCTGCACTCGTTCTAAAGCTTCCACATCCTTCCTATAGTATGGCGACCAAAACTGCACACAATACTCCAGATGAGGCCTCACCAGAGTCTTATACAACTGCAACATGACCTCAGGACTCCGGAACTCAATTCCTCTGCCAATAAAGCCCAGTACACCATATGCCTTCCTCACAGCACTATTTACCTGGGTGGCAACTTTCAGAGATCTGTGTACATAGACACCAAGATCCCTCTGCTCATCCACACTACCAAGTAGCCTACCATTAGCCCAGTAATCCATCATCTTGTTATTCCTACCAAAGTGAACGACTTCGCACTTAGCTACATTGAATTCCATTTGCCACATTTCCGCCCAGCTCTGCAACTTATCTACATAAAGTTCTATCCACCTGAGTGGCAACTTTCAAAGAGCTATGAACATAGACCCCAAGATCCCTATGCTCTTCCACCTTACTAAGATCCCTACCGTTAACCCTGTATTCTGCATTCTTATATGTCCTTCCAAAATGGACAACCCCACACTTGACAGGGCTGAATTCCATCTGCCACTTCTCAGCCCAGCTCTGCATCATATCTAAGTCCCTTTGTAGCTGACAACAGCCCTCCTCACTGTCCACAACTCCACCAATCTTCGAATCGTCTGCAAATTTACTGACCCACCTTTCGACTCCCTCTTCCAAGTCATTAATAAAAATTACAAACAGCAGAGGACCCAGAACTGATCCCTGCGGAACTCCACTTGTAACTGGGCTCCAGGTCCCTTCGATTGATATTTCAATCAAATCCGTAATGAGGTCAGGAGATGAGTGGCCCTGGCAGAACCCAAACTGGGTGTTGTTGAGCAGATTATTGCTGAGAAGGTGCTGCTTGATAGCACAGTTGATGACACCTTGCATCACTTTACTGATGGTTAAGACTAATCTGGTTGGGTGGTAATTGGCTTGGTTGGATTTGCCCTGCTTTTTTGTGTACAAGACATACCTGGAAAAGTTTCTATATTATTGGGTAGATGCCAGTATTGAAGCTGTACTGTAACAGCCTGGCTAGGGATGCAGCAACTTCTGGAGCATAGGTTTTCAATAGTATTGTCGGAATGTTGTCAGAATCCACAGCCTTTACAGTAACAAATCCCTCCAACTGTTTCTTGATTTCACATGAAGTGAATTGAATTGGCTGAATTGGCATGTGTGATGGTGGGCACCTTTGGAAGATGCCAAGATAATAATGTCTGTTACCCTCAATGTTCCTTAACAGCTGTCCATCAGATCACTCTTTTGTGCTGTCTATTGTACCCAAAGAAGAGCTACTCTGGAGCAAGGTGTTCGGTGTAGCACAGTGGCTGATCTCTTCCTTCTAGATCAGGAGGTTATTGGTTCACCCAGATCAGGCAACGCACATTCCTGGCCGGCATTCCCACTGCAGTGTGAGGGACTGTCACATGGTTGGGTGGTCAGTACACGGGGTGTAGTCCTCTGTTAGTGGTGTTGTCTTTTGGATGAGATTAAACAGAGACCATGTGTTCCCTCATAGGTAATGTACTGTAAAAGATTCCATGGAATCTTGTTTAAATATGCAGTTCTTCCCGACATCCTAGGGCCAAATTTTATCCCTGAACCAACATCACTAAAATAGTCCATTGCTTATGGAAAGTAGCTGTGTGTAAATTGGCTATTGCATTTCTCTTATTCTAACGGTAACTACATTTCAAAAAGTACTTCACTAACTATAATGCTCTTTTGGATGTTATGAGGTCATGAAATGAGCTGTATAAATGCAAGCTCTTTCTTTTTATACAGTTTGATTGCTTGCAATGGATAGGATCAAAGACATAAGCAATACCATCCTTCTGAATGCCAGGAGACAGAAATAAGGCTGACAGTATAGCCAGCAACACTGAGTCTTTATTCATTCTGCTAACTCTTGTCGTTTGGAAACCATGAAGCCTGAGGAAATGTAAACACTGTGAAATGCATGACCAATGGAGATTTTGAAGTGCTGAATCTGTACCTTGATCTTATCAATGTAGCCAGTCTCCCTGTGGTTGAAAGTCTTGTGAGCTCCATTCTTTTGAACCAGACTGAGTCCTTCCTGAGTCCCAGCTGTCCCAAGAACCTTCAGGCCGTAAGCTCTGGCAATCTGGCACGCTGCTATCCCAACCTGAAACTCAGCACAACAATTATGCACTACCTTTCATGGAAGCAGCTTCTTAACTTCATGAGCCAACTCATTCCAACCAAACACAATACCTCCATTCTCCAATTGCCGTAAGCAAGCAAACACAGAAATCCAAATTCCAATTACTATTTTCCTCCTGACTGCATTTCTGATTTCACATTGAGTATTTTTTTTGTGCATGCACATTTGAGTCAGGAAAAGGAGCACCAAGATCACACTGTACAATATTAATAAGTCAATGGGATTGTCTAAAATGATTTAGAGAAAGTGATTCATCAGCACTACCAGAAATAAAATGGAGTAATTTTATAAAAAGGTGACACCAACATCAGTAAAATGATTTCAAACATGGACACATGCAACAAAATATATCGGATCTACATTGATCTAATTGGTAACTCTTTCAAAGAATTGTCACCGCAGGATGGGCTGAATGGTTTATTCCTGCAGTTTGTGATTCTAACATATTTATAATACGATTATAATAAAATACTGCAATAGATCAACTCAATTTTTTAAAAAATCATTCACAGCTTGTAAGTGTTGCTGGCATGAGTACCATTTATTTCCTATCCTAAACAGCCTTTGAAAAAGTGGTCGAGAGTGTGGTGCTGGAAAAGCACAGCAGGTCAGGTAGCATCCCAGAAGCAGGAGAATCAACGTTTCGGGCAAAAGCCCTTCATCAGAAATGGTTCATCAGGAATTTGAAAAGGTGATGATGAGCAATCTTCTTGAGTTTCTTCAAGCATAGTTGAAGTGATTTGCTCAGCACTTCAGAGGGTAGTTAAAAATGAACCATTTGCTGTAGGTCTGGAATCATGGACAGGTCAGAACAAGTAAGGGCAGCAGGTCTTCTTCCTTAAAGGTCGTGATGAAATGTGAACTTGTGTCTCTGCATCCGTTGGCCCTGGCCTCTGGATTCCCAGCCCATTCTTCACCCCATAGATTTTATTTAAAAATGGGAGCAATTTGGGTTGAAGAGAGAAAGGACAAGTCTTCTGGTTCAGGAGTTGGAAATGAAACATCAGTTGAAAAACTGCCATAAAAATTTAGGAGAATACGGGAGGACATTTGTTTTTCACAAAATGTGGTTGGAATATGAGCTTTAGAACAGGAAGAGTTTTAGATACAGACAACAATTCAGGGAAAGTACTTAAGTTCGGGAAGATGGAGGGCTTTAACTGAAAAGTAAGGCAGAAAGATAAATAGCAGAGAAGCAGTACAGATACAATGAGTTAAATGGCCTCTGTGTAATAACATTAGGTGACCCAAAAAGGTTTTCACCCGAGTGTGAAAATACAAAGTTTGGCTCATTCTCCTCTTCCAATTACATGCATAGACATGTAGAATAATTGCATGGGTCTCTGGTGTTGCCTGAAGCCTTACTGTCTCTCAGAAATAATATTAGGTTACACGAGGGACTGGGGAAAGGAGGAAGAAGAGGTCAAAGAGACGCATAATATATATGTATCAATGTAGAAATGTTATTTCTTACTTTGCTAGACAAAACTATACACATTCATCTTTGGAGGGGTTCTCCCTGAGAACCTCCAGACAAGGAGCTTTCCCCAGTTAAAACAGTATAGGCAAGAGTCCATGCAGCCAGAGGCAGAGTGGATTGGTGTTAGAACTACCCTCTTGTTATCACACCAGCTGCCACATTCCAAGTTTAACAGAGCTGAGAGAAGGTAAGCCTGAAAGCCAAGTGGGAGGGGGGGGGAATAAGTTGGAAGTTGGGTGGAGTAGGGGAGGGTCTCATATGAGAGAAGGGATGAGGCGGTAGGTAGACGTGTGGGGGATAGAATAGCAGGATAGTGGTGAGGGTGTAGACTAAGTTGTTGGGATTTTGGGGGATTGAAAGTTAAGCTGCTGAGTTGATGGCCTTGAGGATTCAGATGTACATTTTCTGGAGTATGCCCGGTCTACAATTAACTGGAATCCAGAAGATCTAGACGAAGGAGCTTGAAATTGAGGGCGTCAAAGCAGGGAATTGCAATTTGCGTTGAAGGTTCAGGACAGCCTGTGCTTAGGGAAAAGATCGGCGTGCAGTAATGACAGCGTTAGATAAGATGTTGGCAATCCCAAAAAATATTATTTGCTCTAAAGTTCTCGGACATTTATAAAAATCCAATTCAGGTAGGAAAATAATGCAGCTTACCCCTCCACTTGCTCCATGAATTAGAACAGTTTCTCCAGCCTTCACATGGGCTCTGAAAGAGAAAGGAGTTCCACTGAGAGAATATCCGTTTGGCCTGCATCCAAAACTAGAATCAAAGCTGGTGACCAGTCAATTCAGATGCTGGGAGTGCCACTTCCTCTGAGGTGATTTCTGTCAAAACGGTAGAGATTGAGCAGTAAATCCAACTCAGTAAGTGTGCAAATCCACACAATTTAGGCTCACATTCCTTCCAGCACAGAAAATGAAGAGCTGATCGAATCACGGTGGCCAGGCCAATTGAAGGATTCAATAATGTAGACAGTTTCTCTCCATTTCCTCTGTGGAAGAATCCAGAACAAGGAAACGGAATCATAACATTAGAGCCACACCATTGTTCAGGGGCTAAATCAGGAAACCACTTCACACATTTCTCCCTCCAAAAACCTTTGAGTTGTGACATCAATTGAAAATTTCAAAACTGAGATTAATAATTTTTGTTAAGCAAAGTTACTAAATGTTGCAGAATCAAATCGGTCCAATGGAGTTAAGATACAAACCAACCACCTTTGAACCTAATGGGGGAAGAGGCTCAAAACGCTGAACAGTCTCTTTCGGTTCCTGTGTTCTGAATCATAAGAAGAGTTCTTGTCTGGACAACTTCTTGTCAATTTCTCTCTGTTCACTTTATTTTTTATCAAACATAAAATAAATAATAAAATCATGAGATAATCAAAAGTGTAAATGAATTGCACCTTCTTGACGACAGAATTGAAGTTGCAGTTTGCAAGGTATAGTAAGCCACACAATGACAGAGTTATGATGAATGCTAGCTAATGCTGAAAGGGTTTAATCTGAATAATTATCAGTTTTCATTAGTGTCTGTCATCATCTCCTGAACTGTTTTTAATCACTTGAAAGAAACGATGTTGCTGGGAATGGAGACTTTGATATAAAAATAAATTGGAAAGACTGGGACTTCATTCACTGGAGTGTAGGAAGTTGAGGGGTGACCTTATTGAGGTTTATAAAATCATGAGGGACATAAGATAAGGTGAATGACAAAGATCTTTTCCCTAGGGTTGGTGAGTTCAAAACTAGGGGGCACAGTTTTAAGGAGAGAGGAGAAAGATTTAAAAAGGAAATGAGAGGCATTTTTTTTAACACAGAAGTGGTTAGTGTGTGGACTGAACTCCCAGAGAAAGTAGTGGATGCAGATACAATTACAACATTTAAAAGACATTTGGATAAGTTCATGAATTGGAAAGTTTTGGAGGGATCTGGGCAAGTGGGATTAGTTTAGTTTAGGAATGTGGTCGGCATGGATCAAAGGGTCTGTTTCCATGCTATATGACTCTATGAGAGAAATATTTCATGGTATCTTTTCTCCTTCATTAGACCTGCGTTTTCTGTGTCCTCTTACTTCAGAATATTGCATGGCTGTGAGGGGCAGAAAGGTTCAAATTGTATTGTTTATCAACGATGTATTTATAGATATTAAATACTGCAGGGTTCTGTGGCTGAGCGTCCATCTAAAATAGAGTTTCATAAATTGGTTGCATGCTTTTGCTTTTGTTGACTATTAAAACAGAGATCTGGTTGTTTCTAATATACTGCTGCACTCTGCATTAGTTGATTTAATGTAAGTGGTACTGAAATTGAAACCACAAGATCTAGAGCACGAAGGTAATGAAAATGCAACTCCTGCAATGCTGTGATATCACTCACCATGAATTACAGTCGACATAATTTTAAGGCACTGATGATTCCATATGGAAAACTGTGTGCGGCTTTGGTCTCTTTACTTAGGAAGGACACACTTGTACTCGAGGGAGTTCAAGAAAGATGGCTCACAAACCAAGTTCCTGGGATTAGTGATTATCTCTTGAGGATACATTGTGTAGACTAGACCTATCGCCTTCCAAGCTACCTTCCCACTAGCCCCACCCATTTATATCTCAGCCCCCTTGGGGACCCCCAACATTTCTGATGAAGGGCTTATGCCAGAAACGTCGACTCTCCTGCTCCTCGGATGCTGCCTGACCTGCTGTGCTTTTCCAGTGCCACACACTTTGACTCTCCTAAACTTCAAGGAGAAAGTGAGGACAGCAGATGCTGGAGAGCAGAGTCGAGAGGGCATATGCCCTTCATCAGATTTATCTCTAATACTTATGGTAATTTAGAAGAAAGAGAGATTATCTCACTGAAACTCTTAAAAATCTTAGGGGCAGGGCAGATAATGAGAAAATATTTCTCCAATTCAAAAAATAATCACTCATGGGATGTGGGCATTGTTGGCTGGGCAAGCATTTATTGGCTATCCCAGTTACCCTTGAGAAGGTGGTGGTGAACTGCTTTCTTGAACTGCTGCAGTCCACCTGCTCTGGGTAGGCCAACAATGCTGCTTGGGAGGGAAATCCAGGATTTGATCCACTAACACAGAAGGAATAGTGATATATTTCTAAGTCAGGATGGTGGGTGGCTTGCAGTGGAATTTGCAGGGGATGGTGTTCCCATGTATCTGCTGCCCTTGTCCTTCTATATGGCAGTAGTTGTGGATTTGCAAAGTGTTATCTGAAGAGCTTTAGTGAATTTCTGCGGTGCATCTCCACTGAGCTTGATGTGGAGGGAGCGAATGATTGTGGATGTGGTGTCAATCAAGCGGGCTGCTTTGTCCTGGATGGTGTAAAGTTTCTTGAGTGTTGTTGGAGCTATTACCATCCAGGTAATTGGGGAGTATTCCATCACACTCCTGGCTTGTGCCTTCAAGATGATGGACAGGCAATGGGGAGTTAGTAGATGTATTAGTTACTGCAGTATTCCTAGCATCTGAAGTGCTGTTGCAGTCACTGTATTAATATGGTTAGTCCAGTTGGGTTTCTGGTTAATGGTAATTACCAGGATGATGATAGTGGGGTATTCAGTGATGGCAATGCCATTCAATGTTAATGGGCAATGGATAGATTGTCTGGCATTTGTGCGGCACAAATGTTATTCGCAATACAAAGTGACTTGGGGGTACATGTGCGTAAAGTACAGAAAGGCAGCACAAAGGTTCAGCAGGTAATCAGGAAGGCCAATAGAATAGTGGCCCTTATTTCAGGGGCTTAGAGGACAAGAATAGGGAATTCTTACTGCAACTGTACAAGGTGCTAGTGAGACCACATTGGGATTACAATGATCAATTTTGGTCCCTTTATTTAAGAAAATATATCATTTCATTGGATGCAATTCAGAGAAGGTTCACTAGGTTGATCTCCAGACTTTACCGATTAGAATTTAAAAGAATGAGAGTTGATTTCATTTGAAAAGTATAGGATTCTTAAGGGGCTTGACAGGGTAAATACTGAGAGGATGTTTCTCCTCAAGGAACAGTCTAGGACTGGAGGACATTGTTTCAGAATCAAGAGGCACAAATTAAGACTGAGTTGAGGAAGAATTTCTTTTCTTAGAGGGTTGTGAGTCTTTGGAATTCCTTGCTACAGAGAGCTCTGGGGGCAGAGGCCTCGTGTGTATTGAAGACTGAGATAGATAGATTCTTAATCAGCTGGGGGATCAAGAGTTATGGAAAAGGGCAGGAAAGTGGATGCAAGGAATGTCAGATCAGCCATGATCCAAATGAATGGGAAGCAGGCTCAAGGGCCAAACTACTTCTTCTGTTTCTATTTTGATGGTCTCATGCTAAATGTTAGTTGCCACATTTCAGGTCAAACCTGAAAATCATCCAGATCATGCTGCATTTGGACATGAACTGCCTAGTATCTGAACAGTTGCAAATAGACTGTAAGGGATCAGTCATTTGGGACTGAGTTAAGGAGGAATTTTTTTCAGTCAGAGATATGTAAACCTTTAGAATTCTTATTCCATAGAGCTGTAGTTACTCAGAACTCCGAGTATATTCAAATAAAAGGTTGATAAGTTCTTGGGTGTTAAGTGAATTAAAGGGTCTGAGGATATTGCTGAAAGGTGTAATTGGATAGCAGATTAATCATGATCTTTTTGTCATTGGATCTGACTCAAAGGACCAAACGGCTATCCCTGATCCTCTTTTTGATAGTGCTGTATATTTATGGTTGCCTTACTTGTGGAAGAGTGCTCGATATGCAGTGAAGTAAGGAATTCCAATAGCTGATCCTTGCTTGTAGTTAAGATTTTCTGGCAAGTGGTAAACACGGTTCTCCGAAGCAACTGAATACTCAGCATATCCACCAGTGATGGTTCCACATGTGAAAACACGGTCCCCTTTCTATGTTGGAGCAAGAAGGACAAATTTATTGAAAACAGCTTCATTTTAAATCTGTTCAAATTATTAAAAACTTCCCAATTTGCTAAAAATATATCATAGTAAAACCAATGCTCCGTAATATACTAAAATTGTCAAGCTTGTGCATGCCATCTAACATGTTTTCAATATAACTTCTACTGTATTGATGGAAACTGCCTGTGTAAACATGCCAATCTGCAAGTACTTCCTGGTGAAGGGCTTTTGCCTGAAACGTCGATTTCGCTGCTCATTGGATGCTGCCTGAACTGCTGTGCTCTTCCAGCACCACTGATCCAGAATCTGGTTTCCAGCATCTGCAGTCATTGTTTTTACCAAGTACATCCTCCTGTCTGAAGAGGTGTTGAAGTTTTGTGTTTCCCAGCTTCTGATACTTCATAGGAAACCTAATGCTACAACCAACTTGACTGTTAGTCTGCTTCGATAGTTTAATATAAACTGTTAGTTTAATATAAACTATAAATAATATTAACTTAGAAGTTGGTAAGTTGAAAATAAAGACAGAAAATGGGGGATCCTCATCAAATTTGCATATCCCAGTTCAGTTATCCAACATTCTTTTAACCTAGCTTTGACAAAGGGTCAGTTAGACTCGAAACGTCAGCTCTTTTCTCTCCTTACAGATGCTGCCAGACCTGCTGAGATTTTCCAGCATTTTCTCTTTTGGTTTCAGATTCCAGCATCGGCAGTAGTTTGCTTTTATTCTTTTAACCTCATTCACCCAAAGCTCTGCTTAGCCCGAATACCTAACGTGCAGCCTATGACTGTTTCACACTAAATCATTTACTGTAATAAATTTCATTCAAACAGAACCCACAAAATACATGCCACTGGAGGACTTACCTACACTTAAACTTACTTCCTTTGGAATTGCATGGGACAATGGGCAGCAAGACTCAATCCATCACAATATTTTTCATTCCAATCCAGGTAGTGTCCTATTCTTGAAGGTCCTGCTTAAGTGCACTTCTGTCAGGTCTTGTTTGTCGGCCAGATCACTATTTGGTGTCCATTCAATTGCCATTCTGGTGAAGAGTATGTTCAGGTGGTGAACTTCGTATCCCACTGTCTGTTACCTCTTTGTGATGGTGACCTGAGGGGGCTTCTGACCACTCCTGTGTGGTGCTTCTTCATTGCTGGTGGTGGCTCTACAAGTGATGTCTCAGTTCTTACGTATGCAACATTGGTGGAAGACATCCAACTTATCTGACACTTTTGATGCTATTTCTTGCTGGTATAGATTGCAGTTGGTTCACCTACAGATATAAACACAGCTTCATGGCCACATTGATGCTGTTGGATATCCAAACCATGTGGAGTTGCTGAAAGATCGATGGTGCTCAGCTAATTCTTCTGTGGACATTATCATAAATCACATGACAATGGGTTATAGTCCAATAGGTTTATTTGAAACAGCTAAAGAGAGAGATTTGATTCTGTTGGACTATAACCCCGTGTCATGTGATTTTTTTTACATTGTCCACTCTAGTCCAACACTGGCACCTCCACATCAGTTCTTCTGTGGACATCGATCAATGCATCAACCTCCCTGGAGTTGTTGGTTCCGAGGTAGAAGAGAGAGTGAGGGCTGCAGATACTGGAGATCAGAGTTAAAATGTGTGGCACTGGAAAAGCACAGCAGGCCAGGCAGTATCGGAGAAGCAGGAGAGTCGACATTTCAGTCATAAGCCCTTCATCAGGAATGTGGGGGCTTGGGGAGCAAAGGGGCTTACAGATAAATGGGAGGGGGGGTGGGGCTGGGGGAAAGAGCTTGGAAGGTGATAGGTAGATGAAGGTGGGGGGTGATGGTGATAGGTTGGAGCGAGGATGGAACATTGTATATAGAACTCTACAGTGCAGTACAGGCCGTTCGACCCTTGATGTTGCACTGACCTGCAAAATTAATCTGATGCCCATCTAACCTACACCATTCCATTATTATCCACATGTATGTCCAATGACCATTTAAAGGTGCTGGGCGCTCTACTTTTTGTCATTTATATAAATGATTTGGATGCAAGCATAAGAGGTATGGTTAGTAAGTGTGCAGATGACACCAAAATTGGAGGTGTAGTGGACAGGGAAGAAGGTTACTTCAGATTATAACAGGATCTTGATCAGATGGGGCAATGGGCTGAGAAGTGGCAGGTGGAGTTTAATTCAGATAAATGAGAGGTGCTGCATTTTTTGGGAAAGCAAATTTTACCATTATACACCTAATGGTAAGGTCCAAGGGAATGTTGCTGAACAAAGAGACCTTGGAGTGCAGATTTGTAGCTCCTTGAAAGTGGAGTTGCAGGTAGATAGAATAGTGAAGAAGGTGTTTGGTATGCTTTCCTTTATTGGTCAGAGCACTGAGTACAGGATTTGAGCTATAAGGAGTGGCTGAACAGGCTGGGGCTGTTTTCCCTGGAGCGTCGGAGGCTGAGGGGTGACCTTATAAAGGTTTACAAAATTATGAAGGGCATAGAACCTGGAACATAGAAAAGTACAGCACAGAACAGGCCCTTAGGCCCATGATGTTATGCCGAGACTTAATCCTAATATAAAATATAGTAACTTATCCTTCGCACCCCTCAACTCACTGCTATTCATGTGCATGTCCAGGAGTCACTTAAACGTCCGTAATGACTTCGCTTCCACCTTAAAACTATGACCCCTCATACCAGTCAATCCTGCCCTGGGGAAAAGTCTCTGGCGATTGACTCTAACTATTCCTCTCATTAGTTTGTACACCTCAATCAGGTCTCCTCTCTTCCTCCTTCTCTCCAGTGAGAAAAGTCCAAGCTTATTCAACCTTTCTTCCTAAGGCAAGCCCTCCAGTCCAGGCAGCATTCTGGTAAACCTTCTTTACATCCTCTCCAAAGCCTCTGCACCCTTCCTATAGTAGGGAGACCAGAACTGGACACAATATTCCAAGTGTGGTCTCACCAGGGACTTGCAGAGTTGTAGCAAAACCTCGCAGCTCTTAAACTCGATCCCCCTGTTAATGAAAGCCAAAACACCGTACGCTTTCTTAACAACCCTATCCACTTGGGTGGCAACTTGGACGGATCTATGTACTTGCACACCCAGATCCCTCTGTTCCTCCACACTGCCAAGAATCCCGTCTTTAATCCTATATTCAGCATTTGAGTTCAACCTTCCAAAATGCATCACTTCACATTTATCCAGGTTGATCTCCATCTGCCATTTCCCTGCCCAGCTCTGCATCCTGTCTAAGTCGTGCTGCAGCACTCTATACTATCGACAACACCTCCAACCTTTGTGTCATCTGCAAATTTACTAACCCACCCCTCAACCTCCTCATCCAAGTCATTTATAAAAACTACAAAGAGCAGAGGCCCTGTGGCAGCCCACTCAACATTGTCCTCCAGGCAGAATACTTTCCATCTACAACCACTCTCTGCCTTCTGTCAGCCAGCCAATTCTGAATCCAGACAGCCAAATCTCTCTGTCAATAAGATTTGTGAGGCATAACCTGCCCCCCACAAAGCCATGCTGACTGCCTTTAATCACACAAATAGTCATAAATCCTATCCCTCAGAATGCTTTCCACAACTTTGCTGACCATAGCCGTAAGACTGACTGGTCTGTAATTGCCAGGGATTTCCCTATTACCCATCTTGAAAAGTGGAACAACATTCACCTCCTTCCAATCCTCCGGTATGACTCCCGCGGAGAATGAGGAGCCAAATATCCTCGCCAGTAGCTTAGCAATCTCCTTTCTCGTTTCCCGGAGCAGCCTAGGATAAATCTGGTCAGGCCCTGGGGACTTATCAATCTTAATGTTTTCCAAAATTTCTAGCACATCAACTTCATCAACCTTGATCTGGTCAAGACTGTTTCCCAGCTCCTCTAAGTTTTCATTTACAACAAGTTCCCTTTCCTTGGTGAAAACTGAAGCAAAAAATTCATTTAGGGCTTCCCCTATCTGCTCAGTCTCCAAGCACAAGTTCCCTCCATTATCCCTGATTGGCCCTACCTTCTCCCTGAGCATTCTCTTATTCTTCATGTATAAGTAAAACGTCTTTGGGTTCTCCCTAGTCAGTCTTGTCAAGTCTTTTTCATGTCCCCTCGTGCCTCTCCTCAGTCCATTTCTGAGCTCCTTTCTAGCAAGCCTGTAATCATCTAAAGCTGTACTAGATCCTTGCTTCCTCCACCTTGTGTAAGCTGCCTTCTTCCTTTTGACGAGAAGTTCCTCTGTTCTCGTCATCCAAGCTTCCTTAATCTTACCCCTTCTTACCTGTCTCAGAGGAATAAATTCGTACATCACTTGCAACAACTGCTCCTTAAACAGTCTCCACATGTCTGTTGTGCCCTTTCTGTGGAACAATTGCTCCTAGTCTGTACTACCCAACTCCTGTCTGATAGCGCCATAATTTCCTTTTCCCCAATTAAATATCTTCCCTTGGTAACTGCTCCTTTCCCTCTCCAAGGCTATGCTAAATGTGAGGCAGTGATAGTCACTGTCACCAAAGTGCTCTCCCACCGCGAGATCTGACACCTGTTCTGGCTCGTTGCCGAGCACCAAATCCAAAATGGCCTCTCCCCTCGTCGGCCTGTCTACATACTGAGTAAGGAAACCCTCCTGAACATACCTGACAAAAACGGCTCCATCCAAACCATCTGCACTTGGGAGGTTCCAGCCGATATTGGGAAAGTTGAAATCACCCATAATAACAACTACTCTACCCGTCCTGCTCTTCAGCTTCCAACCTAACTCTCTGTAGTCACTTTTCAGATCCTCATTCCTTATCCTGGCTATATCATTGGTGCCAATATGTACCACGATTTCTGGCTGCTCACCCTCCCCCTTCAAAATCTTGTAATCTCGATTGGCGACATCCCGGACCCTGGCACCAGGGAGGCAATATACCTTCCGGGAGCCCTGTTCCTGATCACAAAACCTCCTGTCAATCCGTCTAACTATTGAGTCCCCTACCACTAGCGCTTTTCTATTTCCCCCCCTTCCCTTCTGAGCCCCAGTGCCAGGCTCAGTGCCAGAGACCTGACAACTATGGCTTTCCCCGGTAGGCAGTTCCCACCAGCAGTATCCAAAACGGTATACTTATTGCGGAGAGGAATGGTCACAGGGGATCCCTGCTCTGACCGTCGGTTCCCTTTCCACCCCGATTGTAACCCAGCTGTCCTTATCCTGTGTCTGGGGAGTGACCACCTCCCTGTACATCCTCTCAATTTCCCCCTCAGCCTCCCGGATGATCCGTAGTTCATTTAGCTCCAGCTCCAGTTCCCTATCTCGGTTTTCAAGGAGCTGGAGTTGGGTGCACTTCCCTCAAATGTAGTCAGCAGAAACATGTGATGTGTCTGTCTCCTGCCACATTCTACAGGAGGAACATGCAACTGCCCTAACGTCCATATCCCACTCCTCTGAAAGCCCACACAGAACTAAACAAAGGAAGAGAAGAAAAAAAAATCTGAAACTTACCTGATTTATAGACTCCTAGTAATGTTAGAGAAGGTGCATGGGAGGGAGGCATTTGGATGGGTATATGAATAGAAAGGGTTTGGCAGGATATGGGCCAGGTACTGACAGGTGGGGCTAGATTGGGTTGGGATATCTGGTCAGCATGGACAGGTTGAACCAATGGACTCTAAATGCCCTTAACGTCGGTGAGTCTACTATTTTTGCTGGCAGGCCATTCCACACCCTTACTACTCTGAGTTAAGAAACTACCTCTAATATCTGTCCTAAATCTAACACCCCTCAATTTAAAGCTATGGTCCCCTCATGTTAGCCTTCACCATCTGAGGGAAATGGCTCTCATTATCCACCCTATCTAACCCTCTGATTTTCTTACACATCTTGATTAATCACCTCTCAACCTTCTTCTCTCCAACTAAAACAACCTCAGTTCCCTCAGTATAAGTCTTCTGAAGCCTTTCCAAAGCTTCCACATCCTTCCTATAATGCAGTGACCAGAACTGTACACAATACTCCAGGTGTGGCCTTACCAGTGTCTTGTACAGCTGAAGCATGGCCTTGTGGCTCTGAAACTCAATCCCCATACCAGTAAACGCCAACATACCATATGCCTTCTTAACAACCCTATGAACCTGGGTGACAATTTTCAGGGATTTATGCACCTGGACACCGAGATCTCTCTGTTCATCTACACTGCCAAGAATTTTACCATGAGCCCAGTACTCTTCATTCCTGTTACTTCTTCTAAAATGAACTACCTCACATTTTTCTGCATTACGTTACATTTGCCACTTCTCAGGCCAGCTCTGCATCTTATCTATGTCCCTCTGTAATCCACAACACCCTTTGGCACTATCCACAATTCTGCCCACCTTAGTGTCATCTGCAAATTTACTAACCCATCCTTTACGCCCACCTCCAGATCATTTATAAAAATGACAAACAGCAGTGGCCCCAAAACATATCCTTGTGACACACCACTGGTAACTGAGCTCCTGGATGAACATTTCCCATTAACCACGACCCTCTGTCTTTTTTCAGTTAGCCAATTTTTGACCCAAACCACTTAAATCACCTTCAATCCCAAAACTCCTTATTTTGTGCAATAGCCTACCATGTGGAACCTTATCAAACACCTCATTAAGGTCCATATATACCACATCAACCACCTTAGCTTCATCCACCTGTTTTGTCACCTTCTTGAAGAACTCAATAAGGTTAGTGAGACATGACCTATCCTTCACAAAACTACGTTGATTATCTCTAATCAACTTATTCCTTTCCAGATTATTATCCTATCTCTTATAACCTTTTCCAACACCTCACCCACAACAGAAGTATGGCTCACTGGCCTGTAATTACCAGGATTGACCCGGCTCCCCTTCTTAAACAAGGGAAGTACATTTGCTTTAGAACATAGAATATGGAACAATACAGCGCAGAACAGGCCCTTCGGCCCTCAATGTTGCACCGACCTGTGAACTATTCTCAGCTCGTCCCCCTACACTATCACAAAATCATCCATGTGCTTATCCAAGGATTGTTTAAATCTCCCTAATGTGGCTGAGTTGACTACATTAGCAGGTAGGGCATTCTACGCCCTTACCACTCTCTGTGTAAAGAACCTGCCTCTGACATCTGTCTTAAATCTATCACCCCTCAATTTGTAGTTATACCCCCTCGTACACACTGACACCATCATCCTGGGGAAAAGACTCTCACTGTCACCCTATCTAATCCTCTGATCATCTTCCATATCTCTATCAAATCCCCTCTTAGCCTTCTTCTTTCCAATGATTACAGAACCAAGTCCCTCAGCCTTTCCTCATAAGACCTTCCCTCCAGACCAGGCAACATCCTGGTAAATCTCCTCCGCACCTTTTCCAGTGCTTCCACATCCTTCCCGAAATATGGGGACGAGAACTGTACACAATATTCCAAGTGTGGCTGCACTAGCATTTTGTATAGTTACAGCATGATATTGCGGCTCCGGAACTCAATCCCTCTACCAATGAAACCTAACACACCGTATGCCTTCTTAACAGCACTATCCACCTGGGTGGCAACTTTCAGGGATCTATGTACATGGATTCCAAGATCCTTCTGCACATCCACACTACCAAGAATCTTTCCATTGACCCAGTACTCTGCCTTCCTGTTATTCTTCCCAAAGTGCATCACCTCACATTTAGCTACATTGAAGTCCATTTGCCCTTTCTCAGCCCAATTCTGCAGTTTATCCACGTTCCCCTGCAACCTGTAACATTCTTCCAAACTGTCCACTACTCCACCGACTTCAGTGTCCTTCAGTCTTCTGGCACTACTCCTGTCGACAATGATGACATAAAGATCAAAGCCAAAGGCTCTGCAGTCTCCTCTCTGGCTTCCCAGAGAATCCCAGGATAAATCCCATCTGGTCCTGGGCTCTTATCTATTTTCAGATCTTCCAAAATTGCTAAAACCTCCTCTTTGTCAACCTCAATCCCATCTAATCTCATAGCCTGTATCTCCATATTCTCACTAATATTGCCTTTTTCCATTGTGAATACTGACGAAAATATTCATTCAGCACTTCCCCCATGTCTTCAGATTCCACACACAACTTTCCACCACTATCTTCAATTGGCCCTAATCTTACTCTAGTCATTCTTTTATTCTTGATATACCTATAAATGGCCTTAAGGTTTTCCTTGATCCTATCCGCCAACAACTTCTCAAGTGCCCTCCTGGCTCTTCTTCCTCTCTTTATATCTTTTCTGGCTAACTTGTAACTCTCAAGCCCCCTAACTGAGCCTTCATGCCTCATCCTCACATAAGCTTTCCTCTTCCTCTTGACAAGACATTCAACTTCTTTAGTAAACCATGGCTCCCTCTCTCGACAACTACCTCCCTGCCTGACAGGCAGAGACTTAACAAGAACCTGCAGTAGCTGTTCCTTGAATAAGCTCCATATTTCAGGAGTGTCCATCCCCTGCAGTTTCCTTCCCCATCCTATGCATCCTAAAAGTGGAGCAGTTAAGTGGGAAGGACGATGGACAGGCAGGACAGTTCAAGAGGGAGGTGTTGACTTGGAGGGTTGGATCTGGGATAAGGTGAGGGGAGGGAAGATGAGGAGACTGGTGAAATCCACATTGATGCCATGTGATTGAAGGCTCCCAAGGCGGAAGATGAGACGTTCCTCCTCCAAGCATTAGGTGGCTTGGATTTGGCGGTGGAGGAGGCCTAGGGAGAAGTGACTGACATCCTCAATGTTTGTTGATCGATGGCCGTGGGGAATTTTGTTGCCATCCAGTTGTCATTAACTTGGTCTTCTCAATGCTGCATTAGACCAACCTTGGCTCAAGAATGGAGGTCACATTTTAGAGTGTACATGATTCAGAAGTAGCATGTTAAGAATATCCAGCAAGCTGAACTTAAATGGAGTATATCAGATAACTCATTTTTTATTACACTAGTTCTATTTTGATTTAGAAACAAAAAAAAATAGCATTGTGGTTACATTTCCTTCCCAAAACCTCATGCACCATTGGGATTTTTGCAACAGTCAATAATAGATTATCACTAAAACCAGCTTTAATTAACCAAATTTAAATCTAAAGCCTATGTCCTCAAAGCATTCGCCTGGACCTCTGGATTACCACCATGCCACCGTCACTCCCACTTTCTAGGCACTACACAAACACAGATTATGTCCATAGCATGTTCAGAGTTATTAAGAGAAAAACTATGCTTGCCACAAGAGTATTTTTAAAAAATAGCATTTTAAAAAATAATTTCAAGTCAATTTTGAGAGAACAGGATCATTTTAAGACCATCAAAAATTCAGCAAATTACCTTAAATTTGCTGACAAATTGTCCCACTTGTTCCACAACTCCTGCCACATCATTTCCAGGAATCCAGGGCAGAGATGGCTTCCTAGGATAGGTTCCAGCACGCATGTAAGTTTCAACTGGATTTACTCCACAAGCATGAACTTTGATTAGAACCTAGGAGTGTAAAGAGCATCATTACTCTTCAAAACAATGTTGCTGGCCACAGTGTGGGTCAGGCTGAAGCGATAGTTAATCCTTTAATAAACCAACATATGAAGATCCAGATGGTGGGGAACTTTCTATGCTAAGCATATAATTATATTATACAATGACAGCATGGTAGTAGACATTCAGCACTTCACCACTCTGTTGGCTCCTCGACAGAATTAATTATTTTATTCCACTCTCACTTGCTCATTCTCCATGACCTTGCAAATTTCTTCACAATTTTACACCAAACTTTCTTTCAAAAGTACCTTTTGAGTAGTTTGTCATATAATTTCACTTGAGAATAAAGGACAAAATAGAAATGACACAAAAAAAATTAGAAGTGAAGTGACTTATTAGTTATTGGCTACAAGCTGTGAGTATTAGTTGGTTCAAGTATTGTCCTGCAATCTTGGTTCAGGTATTTTGTAACTGTTTGACCTCATCTTTTGCACTGCATCTTTATCTCAGGTATTCAAATAAAGGAAATAGGAATATGTAGGAGTTGACCATACAACTCCTCCAACATTCAATAATAATAGGGCTGGCCTTCCTCTTCATTTCCACTTGCCTGCCCTACCCTTCGACTTGTTGATTGAGCTAAACAGATGGGGTTCATGACACCACTGGAAGTCAGCTCTGTGAGCATTTTCAATTCTACACCCAGTTCAATTATGTTTCTGGGACTTGTGCTCTGTTATGTTGGATAATCAGACTTTCACCCTAAATATTTAGAATAGTAATGTAAATCAGTTCTTTACCCATGACTAACAAAATCCATAAGTATGACAGCAAAACCAGCAAATTCTTGGATACTGGCTCTAAGCCAAGAAACAAAACTGCACCCCGCAGGTTTAGAAATTAATCATAGAATCCCTACAGTGCAGAAAGAGGCTATTCAGCCCATTAAGGCTGCACCAAACATCCTAAGAGTGTGGTGCTGGAAACCCAGATCTCTACCCTATCCTTACAACCTTGCATTTGCCATGGCTATCAACCTAGCCTGCACACACCCTGGACACTATGGACACTTTAGCATGGCCTATTCACCTAAGCTGCGCACCTCTGAACTGTGGGGAGAAACACAGAGAGAACATGCAAACTCTATACATGATGTGAAGGTGCCGGTGTTGGACTGGGGTGGACAAAGTTAAAAAGTTATAGTCCAACAGGTTTATTTTGAAGCACTAGCTTTTAGAGCGCTGCTCCTTTATCAGATAGCTGTGGAGCAGGATCATAAGACCAGAATTGTATAGCAAAAGATTAGTGTCATACAACTGAAATGCTTTATTAAACAATGTAGATTGCTGTTGTGGTTCTGTTCGCCGAGCTGGGAATTTGTATTGCAGGCGTTTTGTCCCATGTCTAGGTGACATCCTCTGTGCTTGGGAGCCTCCTGTGAAGCGCTTCTGTGATCTTTCCTCCAGCATTTGTAGTGGTTTGTATCTGCCGCTTCCAGTTGTCAGTTCCAGCTGTCCGCTGCAGTGGTCAGTATATTGGGTCCAGGTCGATGTGTTTGTTGATAGAATCTGTGGATGAGTGCCATGCCTCTAGGAATTCCCTAGCTGTTCTCTGTTTGGCTTGTCCTATAATAGTAGTGTTGTCCCAGTCAAACTCATGTTGCTTGTCATCTGAGTGTGTGGCTACTAAGGATACACCAACTAGCCACGAAATGACATGACAAGCATCCTTAGTAGCCACACACTCAGATGACAAGCAACATGAGTTTGACTGGGACAACACTACTATTATATGACAAGCCAAACAGAGAACAGCCAGGGAATTCCTAGAGGCATGGCACTCATCCACAGATTCAATCAATAAGCACATCGACCTGGACCCAATATATCGGCCACTGCAGTGGACAGCTGGAACTGACAACCGGAAGCGGCAGATACAAATCACTATAAATGCCGGAGGAAACATCACAGAAGCGCTTCACAGGAGGCTCTCAAACACTGAGGATGTCACCTAGACAGGGGACGAAACGTCTGCAATACAACTTCTCAGCTCGGCGAACAGAACCACAACAACGAGCACCCGAGCTACAAATCCTCTCCCAACCTTTAAACTAGACTGCTGTTATTCATCCTTCATCGTTTAGAATGGGTTGCAGGTTTCTGTTCATTAATATGTAAATCCAAGGACTTCTTTCAAGTCACATTCTCGAAATAGCTTAAGATTTTATATAAAAAGATGACATCTCAGCTCAGACAATGTATTAAAGGTATGAGGTTAGAGTCAGAGTGGTTCTATTTCCAAAGTAGGAATTTATAAAATGTTATATGGATTGACTGCCTGCATTGACTGCCTGTAGATTGTGCACTTTTTGAGAAAAATAGAATGCATTTACAATTATAATTCTGCAAATGCAAACTTACTCCATTGACTTGTGTGTGTGTGTGTGTGTGTGTGTGTGTGTGTGTGTGTGTGTGTGTGAGTGTGTAAGTGTATGAGAATGAGTGAAAGAGAGTGAGTGAGAGAGAGTGTATAGTCTAGTGGGGTCACATGTCATGTGACATGCACACAAGGTCTCTTTTCAAGTCACCTTCATGGGTTCCGAATTTGGCTATCAACCTCTGCTCAGCTACTCTGCATTATTGCGTATCTCAAAGTCTACTTTGGAGAATAGACTCCCAACGATTCGAAGCCGAATGTCCCCGATCGCTGAAGTGTTCCCTGACTGGGAGGGAACATCCCTGCCTGGCGATTGTTGCATGTGTCCATTCATCTGTTGTTGTAGCGTCTGCTTGGTCTTGTCAATGTACAATGCCTCGGGGCATCCTTGCCTGCAGCGTATGAGATAGACAACGATGGCCAAGTCACAGGAGTACCTGCCGTGTACATGGTGGGTGGTGTCCCCATGTGTAATGGTGGTATCCATGTTGAAACTCTGACACGTCTTGCAGTGGTTGTCATGACAGGGTTGTATGGTGTTATGGTCCATGTTGTCCTGAAGACTGGGCAGTTTGCTGAGAACAATGGTCTGTTTAAGGTTTGGCGATTATTTCCAGGTGAGAAGTGGAAATGTAGGGAAGATCTTGGCAAGGTACTCGTCCTCATTGATAATGTGTTGCAGGCAGCAAAGAACATAGCGTAGTTTCTCCGCTCCTGGGAAGTACAAGACAGCAAAGGGTACCTATCGGTTGCATGCTGCCTCTGTCTCCTGAGGAGGTCATTCCAGTTTCTTGCTGTGGGATGTGCTGGTTGGAGGACCTGTGCAGCAAAGAAGTCTTGTTCGAACTTGTGCATGAAAATGTTGGCATATTGGAGTGCAAATTTGGTCCCCATGGCTGCTCCATGTGTCTGGATGAAGATCAGGTTGTCAAAGGCGAAAACATTGTGATTGAGGATGAAGCGGATGAGTTGCAGGATGGTGCTCGGAGATTTGCAGTTGTTGGTATTAAGTACTGAGGCTGTTGCAGCGATGCCATCATTGTGGGAGATGCTAAAACGCCCATGGTGATGAGGAATGTTCCTGGTTCAACTAGTCCGTGGGTGCTGAGTAAGAAATCTGTTGTGTCGCGGCAGAAGCTGGGGACCCTTGTACAATGGATTTCAAAATTCCCTCAACATACCCAGAGAGGTTCTCACACAGGGCCCCATTGCTGATATGATAAGATGTCCGTGTGTGGGCTTTGTGAATCTTCAGAAGGCAGTAGATGTCCCCTACGTGAGAAGTACATGGTATAAGACAGCATAGGGAACTCTGAAGGACTTGGTCAAAAGTCTTGATCAATGTGTTTAGTACACAGGTTATTCTTCAGTCGGATCAACCAATAGTTGGCTGTAGTGTTTCAGGTTGTTCAGTTGTCAGTACACTTCCGTGCTGATGATGATGGCTTCTCCTTCATCTGCTGGTTTGATGACAATGTTGTGAATGGTTTTGAGAGCATAGATGGCATTGCATTGTGATTGGTTGATGTTTTGCTGTAACTTGTGGGCACGGCTGATGAATCTGGCATTTACACATATCCTGACAGTTTGGGTATATGGGTTAAGCTCAGGGCAGTGGTCCTCTGCAGGGATCCAAATCAACTCCTTCTTTGGTTGCTCCACTACAGATCTCTCTGATGATTGTTCCAGTTTTTCTGCTGACATCTTGGAAGAGTTCTCGGAGCCTCATTCATCTGATGAATTCCTCTGTGGCTGCCACAAGACCAATGGGGTCCACTATGGTGGTGGGGCAGAAATTGAGCTCTCAGCTGAGAACTTCAATCTTTTCCGGTTGGAGGGTATGGTCCGATAGGTTGATGATCGATTTCCCTGTGGAGATAACATTTTCAACTGTGGTGCCAAGGGAGACTTGGCTACTGCTGGTGGTGATGCCAGTTTTCTCCAGTTTCTTGTTTTTGGTGTGCATGTACATGGTGTAGCTCTGTCACCTTGTCTGGTTGGCAGTGTCTCATTACTGTACTGTTGTATTTTGAGCGCAAGCTGAGAGTATGGACTCTATCTTGATTTCAAGGTTATGGCCCCTGCTGTAAAGTTAGTGCAGAAGATGTTTGAGGAGTTTGCGAGAGGTGAGGCAGTAAAGTCTCTCAGCGCAATCTGAGTTGTAGGTCAACTTGAGTGGGATCGTGATCCATAATTCTTTTGGGATATTTCCTGCTTTCTTGATTTCTGCAGAAACTTAATGTCTGTGTCGACATACATGATCTTCTTGGAGATCCTCTCCACTTTGAGCCGGCAGTTAGTGGTGTCAATGGTAGCCATGAGGTGGAGGTGCCAGTTTTGGACTGGGGTGTACAATGTTAACAATTACACAACACCAGGGTATAGTCTAACAGATTTATTTGGATGCACTAGCTTTCAGAGTGCGCTCCTTTATCAGACAGCTGTGGAACAGGATCATAAGACACAGAATGTTTAGCAAAAGATTACAGTGTCACACACCTCAAATGATATATTGAACACTTTCTCACACACACTCTCTCTCATACACATACATCCCCCCCACACACACATCCGTGCACACATCATCTTGCAGGCTTATACTCCATCACAATCATACACACTTTACCAAGCATGCACACATGCAAACACACAGTCTCTCATGTGCACTCACACGCACACTCATGCACACGCCCCCCCCCCCCCCCCACACACACACACATATCTAGGTCTGTGGGGTGAATTTGCATTTGCAAAATTACATTTGCAGATACATTGTATTTTGCTTAAAAACACACAATCTGCAGGCAGTCAATCCATATAACATTTCATAAATTCCTACTTTAGAAATAGTGTTACGACATAGTGGTAAACCCTTCTGTTAATTAAGCCAAACACAGAAAAGCTCACATCACCTCGTAATCTGTTAAAGTATGAATGACAGAGAACTCCCCAAATTCCACTAAGAAAAAAATATTAACTTTATTCTTTAACTCTAAAAGTGAACATTAAACAACTATTGACAACACTAAGCTTCCTTTCTCTTAAAGGTTTGTTATCTACCTCCAACTGATCCAATAAAAGCCCCTAGTAAAATTACATCAACTTAATTTTCAAAAACACCCAGCAGTGTCATCATCAGCGTTCTTCTTCTTTCATCTGTAGATCTCCCTGGGTCGTCTTTGGTCTTTTGCTGCAAAGATGTTTCATATGAAAAAGGTACCTTTGACAGAGAACGTTTTGCTGGCAGTTAGTCTGACGATGGCAGTTGGTCACTCTCTCTGGCTAACTCTCAAAATGTCTGCTTCTTTATACCCCAAACTTTGGACTGTCTCGTTGGTTTGATGTTGGCAAAATAGTAAAATTTAAATTCAAATGGGTTTTAGTATCCTGGGTCATAATTTAAACTGATTGGTTAAATTCAAATGGTTATCAACATAGCAACCAAAACTCAGGTATTTGTTTCACAGCCAAATGTTACATATTTCCAATTTTCCAGTACACTGTGAGACTGCTAGTCAGTCACATGACAGGTACGTGCAAGCTCTCAGTGCAAAATAATTTTCACTCTCTCTTAAAGGTACACGCTTTCAACTTCATAACAATAGAACCAATCAGATTCAAGATTGGGATACAGACAGATTCTAACCTCACACTTTTAATACACTGTCTGAGCTGAGATGTCATTTTTTTAATAAAACCTTAAGTTATCTCAAGAATGTGATTTAAAAGAAGTCCTGAGATTTACATACCTGCAACCTGCAACCCATTCTAAAAGATGAAAGCCTTAACAGTCATCTAGGTTTGTTCAATATATCATTTCAGCTGTTTGACACTGTAATGTTTTGCTATAAATTCTGTCTTATGATCCTGCTCCACAGCTACCTGATGAAGGAACAGCACTCCGAAAGTTAGTGCTTCCAAATAAACCTGTTGGACTATAACCTGGTGTTATGTGATTTTAAACTCTATACAGCCACCCAAAGCTAGAATCGAACCCAATTCCCTGGCATTGTGAGGCTAACCACTGAACCATCATGCAACCTTATTAAATGTTTGATAATTCAACAAAAATTATAATCTCAACTCAAAAGTCATAGCCTTGTAAAGCAAATTGTTTGCTTGTCACAGATGATCATGGAAACCAACCTCACATTCATGGACTCCATTTACGCTTCGCATTGCTGCAGAAAGACTGCCACCATCATTCAAGACCATCCACCACCCCCACCCCCCCCCCCAACCAATGCTCTCCTCTACAACCTCTTCCATCAGGCATAGGATAAAGAAATTTGAACACACACACACACACACACACACACACACACACACACACACGTTCAAGAACAGCTTCTTCCCTGCTGTTACTAGACTGCCGAATGGACCTCTCCAACTTCAAATAATGTTGATCTTTATTCACGTGCCTCCTGTGCAGCCATAATTTTGTATGTCTCTCTCTGTCCACGTATCCTATGGTCGGCTAGTCCTTATTAGCTATGATTTGCCTATATTGCTTGCAAACCAAAGCTTTTCACTGTACTTAGGTACATGTGACTATAATAACTCAAGTTATAAAGATGTGCAGCATGGAAACAGACCCTTCGGTCCAAACCATCCATGCCGACCAGAAATCCGAACCCAATCTAGTCCCACCTGCCAGCACCCTGCCCATATCCCTCCAAACCCTTCCTATTCATATACCCATGCAAATGCCTCTTAAATGTTGCAATTGTACCAGCCTCCACCACTTCCTCTGGCAGCTCATTCCATAACCTTACCACCATCTGTGTGAAAAAAGTTGCCCCTTAGGTCTCTTTTATATCTTTCCCCTCTCACCCTAAACCTATACCCTCTAGTTCTGGACTCCCCCATCCCACAGAAAAGACTTTGCCTACTTATCCTATCCATGTCTCTCATAATTTTGTAAACCTCTATAAGGTCACCTCTCAGCCTCCGACGCTCCAGGGAAAACAGTCCCAGCCTATTCAACCTCTCCCTATAGCTCAAATCCTCCAACCCTGGCAACATCCTTGTAAATCTTTCCTGAACCCTTTCAAGTTTCACAACATCTTTCCAATAGGAAGGAGACCAGAATTGCATGCAATATTCCAACAGTGGCCTAACCAATGTCCTGTACAGCCGCAACATGACCTCCCAACTCCTGTACTCAATACTCTGACCAATAAAGGAAAGCATCCCAAATGCCTTCTTCAGTATAACTGTGTGACTGGTTCTCAGGGAGCTGAACATGTTGACACTGTAAACAAGACACTGAGACGCTTTTGGACCTCCGCCACCTCAGCAACTCCCTCGTGTGCAGTAAAAGCTACTTTTAGCCTGAAGAAAGCCACTTTATTTTTTCTTGAGTTCTTGCTGTAAACAGCAACTTTTAATGAGTAATCCAGAGATCTATAAGTGAACTATCCACCTAGCCTCTTGCAAATCAGTAGAAGTGTCCAGAGAAGGAAAGTCCAGAAGCATATCATCTCAGCAAATTCTGCGAACAGAGGCCTTGTTTATGCTCTGTTCATAACATCTGTTTTGTTTCCTGTATTTGTGTCTATGTCTGTGTGTAAGGCAAGTTTATAAGGGGATTAATGTTAGTTTTCTGCCTTCAGCTCATAATTGCTTACCTGTAGCTGGAGTTTAATTACTAGTAATAAATATGATGTGGAGGTACCAGTGTTGGACTGGGGTAGACAAAGTTAAAAATCACTCAACAACTAGGTTTGTTCAATATATCATTTTAATTGCATGACACTGTGTTCTCTTACTATAAATTCTCTGTCTTACGATCCTGCACCACTAGTTACCTGATGAAAGAGCAGTGCTCATAAAGCTAATGCTTCCAAATAAATCTGTTGGACTATAACCTAGTGTTGTGTGATTTTTAACTTAGTAATAAATAGTAATTCTTGTTAAGTACAGAAAACTGGTCCAAAGTTTTTGTCAACTTAAGAAGTAAACTGGGGAATCTTGCATACTTTTAAAGATCTTTAATGTATGTGAAGACTTCATGAATAATGGGGCCTGAATTCTAGAATACTACCCCAGTGAAGCATGACACCTCAAAAGTTTGCCTATCTTCCCATTAAATACATCAATGCTATCAATTCAATGGCTTCCTGATATACAGAGTTGCACATTCTCACTATATTTTAAATGAAGAAGTTTATTTTGTGTTCCTTTTGGATTTCTTGGTGACTACCAAATATTGGTGGCCTCCTTCTAACCTAACTCCATCAGTAATTTCTAAACCTTCTAACATGGTACAAGAAGTTTCCCCTTTTGTAAACCAAAGGGCCCCAGTCTGTATTGTCCTTTGATTAAAATCTATCCATTCTGGTATCCTCTTTAGGAAACACTTTTGTACCTTCTCCAGAGCCTCTGTGTCATTTCCAAAACACAAAGAGCAGAAATTAACCCAGTACCCAGAAGGCAATCTAACTAAGCTTCTTTCTACAGTTTGAATCACTTAAAGATTCGAGTTGCCATTGACCAATTTTAATTTGTTCAGAAACCTTTCAACTAAAAGAAACACGGACAAGATGTATTTTTGTTTTTCTCTTTGCAAACCTAAATCTAACAGAACCAATGAATTTCATCTGAATTTAAGCCTCAGCATAGGAGGTGAAACTAGCCTTGTTGTACAGAACTGTAAAGTCTCTCTCGGTCATTATGGTACTCAGTAGAAAGATGCACCTTACCTGATTTTCACCTGGGTTAGGTATGGGAATATCCATCTCCAACTTGAGCTCTGATGGTCCACCAAATTTATAGACCCGCACAGCACGCATGAATGAGGCAGCTGATGTTCTAGAAGTCATGATAATCTAAGATTTAATTAGTTATTGCATTAAACTTCTGTAAAATTCTGTAAACCTCTTCAAACTTCCGTAAACACCTGCAACAATTCACATATAATTTAACTTACTTATTTTAATTCATTAGCTAGGAATCTCACCTTGGGTTTAAAAAGTTGTAGGTTCAAGTCCCAGCCAAAAGCTTTTCATCTAGGCTGACATGACCAATGCAGTGTGATACTAAGTGTTTTGCTGAACTGTCAGAATTCCTGTCTTTTGACTGAGATGTTAAACAAAAGCCCTGTCTATCCACTTAAATAGACAGAAAAGATTCCACAACCTTATTGAGAAGAGTGAGGGTAACCAGGTCAATACTCACCCTTCAATGGCCATCATGACAACATATTGTTTGATCTACGTCTCATCACACCTTTTGTGAGTCTGCTATGATTCTTTCTCTGACAGAAATTGACATCCCTGTTTCTAAAAACACTTCTTGACTATAAAACATCTCGAGGTCATGAAAAGTGCGATGAAAAAGCTGGTCTGCTTCACCAGCACCTTCCAAACCTACAATGACTAACATCTAGGAGGACTACAGCAGATACAGTGAAACATAACTACTTCCAAGTTCCCCTCCAAGCCGCACACCATCCTGACCTGGAAATATATCACTGTTCCTTCAGTGTTGTTAGTCCAAAATTCTGGAATTCCATCCCTAACAGCATTGTGGGTCTACCTATGCACATTGACTGCAGAAATTCAAGAATACAGCTCACCACCACCTTCTCAAAGGCAACTAGGATCGGACAAAAAGTGCTCACCCAGCCAGTGATGCTCACATCCCATGAATGAATTTAAAAAGTGCCTCTTTAAACCACATATTCAAAACTGTTTGAATAATCCAACATTCTGTGCAGCAGAGAAGAACATTTGTGATGAATCTTGAGAAAGAGATAGTCATTACTCAAACTCAATCCCAACTGATACAATGATGCAAGTTATCAACCATCAACGTGTAAGAGATTGATAGCTTGATATCAGTTTCTTGACTTTGAACATTATCATAAATGAGATAGCCAGTTAACATAAAATCATAGTGAAAGATCAGCATTCCAACAATGCAGGTTGAAACATAAAGCCTGATTCGTTTCAATTGGTCAGTCAGTTGGAGGGTTCAAGGAAAACTACTGTCTGAATGTCCCTCTGAAGTAAGGACTTGCACACCACAGTGGAGCAGCTAAGACACACCAAGTGATGCTGAACACAGAGTTGGCCACCTCGGCACAAACCATCATATTTATGGGACAGAAAGCTACCAACACTGCTCTACTGACTGTTATGATCCCAGGTGGTTTTTATTAGACAAATCACTTCCCAGACTGAAATCTGGCTTGATAATCAAAATATGCCTTAACATTGATTTTGAAGAGGTTGGCTTTCACTGAAACACAGGCAAGCAAAGGTACAGATTTGGCTTTAACAATAAAACAGCAGCAAAAAAAACAAAAGAATGAGTAAACCAAATTATTTACATGTAACACATATAAAGGTTGTGAAACATGTAGTAAATTACAATCCCATGGATTCCACAGCATTCCTTTACAGTACTCAAACACTCCAGAGAGAGCATCCTCTTCTCTGCTACACATCAGGGTTAACTCAGCTAATGCTTCAATTGCTGTCCTGAGAAACTGATGACTTCTCTCTTGAGTCTTTGAATAATGGAATGTAGAAATTCCCAGATTCAAATAACCCCATTATGGTTTTAATCAAACATTTCTGGTCTGGAAACTAAACTCCTTGCACTCAGGCAATCTATACCTTAATAGTTCCAAGCTACTTCCCTTCTTTTGGTGCAAACACCTCTATAAGTCCAACTTCAACCAAGACATCTGCAAAGCTACTGTACTGAAATGCAAAAAGCTTTTCTTCCAACCCATGCATTTTTCTCCTCAGCAAAAGAAACAAAATCAATCACTGACAATCTCTTTCAACAAAAACAAATTTTCAATAACTTTCAAGAACTCTCTCTCTCAAACTTTTTCTTTTCTTAAAAAAAGAAATCATCATGGTTTCAGAAAAACCGACAAGCTAATCATTAAACCCCTCAGAAACGCAGAACAAAACCCACATGCCATGAGGTGAAATCAAAAATCAAAACAAATGATATACGCACATAACGTGTAGGCTTGCTCGCTAGGAGCTGAAAATGAACCTTGCAGCTCAGCGAGCAAACCTATATCCAGTACATAACATCTCAGGACTGCTCTGAACAGTAAAAACATCATTCTCCAACACTTACTTGTTAAGAGTTTGTTCAGATTAAGATTAACGTTCCAATTTTTGTATATTTTCCCTCAAGTAGCAGACAGGAGATGTTTTATCTATTTCTTTTCTTCGTCAAATTTACTAGAGTCTAAAGGGCAGCAAACAGGATCTGATCACTGTAGGGATCTACAATAAACGACCTATATAAGGGCAGACGGAACCAGAGTTGGCTGGGAGCATTCCCAATTCAAGCCAAAAAAAATCATGGCTTCAGGTCCTAAGGTCCACAACACATAAGCCAGGCTAACACACTGAGTGCAGTATGGAGGGAGCACTACATTAATGATTAATATGAAGTGAGCACTGCACTGTCAGAAGGAGCAGTGCACTGTCATACAGGCAAAACCAAGGGGCACTGCATCATGGAGAGGTGAAACCAAGGGGTACTGCATGATGGAGAGGCAAAACCAAGGGGCACAACACTACAGAGATGCAAAATCAAGGTGCACTGCACTGTAGAGAGGCAAAACCAAGGGGTGCTACACTGTCAGAGAGACACTACCAAAGAAGTGCTGCACTGTGGAGAGACAGCACCAAAGGAGCATTGCACTGTGCACAGATAGTACCAAAGAGGTGCTGCACTGTCAAGAGAATGTTGGCGGCCTTTCCTTGACAGCGGGCCTAG
Source organism: Hemiscyllium ocellatum (assembly GCF_020745735.1). NCBI lineage: Eukaryota > Metazoa > Chordata > Chondrichthyes > Orectolobiformes > Hemiscylliidae > Hemiscyllium > Hemiscyllium ocellatum. Next base: position 114,188,967 of record NC_083409.1, on the reverse strand, counting down.
TAGATGGATTCTATAGATGGGAGTTTGGATTTTGTGACTGTCTGGAACGAGTTCACCACTCTCTGTAATCGTCTCCGATCTTGAATGGTACAGTTACCATACCAGGTGGAGATACATCCAGACAAAATGCTCTCGATGACGCACCTATAAATGTTGACAGAGATATTCGGCATTATGCCAAACTTTCTCAGCTACCTGAGGAAGAAGAGACATTGTTGGGCCTTTGTAACCAGTGCATCCACATGAAGAGTTCAAGAAAGCTTGTTGGTGATGACCACTCCTAGGAGCTTGACACTCTACACTCGTTCCACCTCTGTGCTGTAAATGTATGTGGGGGGGGGGGGGGGGGGGGGGGCGTGAGTAACATCCCACCGAAACTCAATAACGAGTTCCTTGGTTTTGATGGCATTGAGAGCTAGGTTGTTCTCAGTGCACCATTTTTCCAAGTCTTTCACCTCCCGTCGGTAATCTGTTTCATTGCCATCTGAGATTCAACCGACGATGGTGGTGTCAATAAATGGCATTAGTCTGGTATTTGATGACACAGTCATGGGTATACAGTGAGTACAGTAGGGGGCTGAGTACGCACCCCTGGGGGAGGCTCCAGTGTTGTGTGTTAGTGAGGATGAAATATTGTCCCCAATCTTCACTGATTGTGGCTCGTGGATCAGGAAACTGAGGATCCAGTTGCAGAGAGTGGGGCTTAGTCCGAGATCACTAAGTTTAGTAATCAGTCTCGAGGGGATAATTGTGTTGAAGGCTGAGCTGTAGTTAATGAGTACGATTCTTACATAGCTATTCTTGGTGTCAAGATGTTCTAGGGAGGACTGAAGGGCAAGTGATATGGCATCTCATGTGGATCCATTGGTCAAATAGGCAAATTGGAATGGATCAAGAATGGTGAGGAGTCTGGAGGTGATTAATGCCATGAGCAACTTTTCAAAGCACTTCATGACCACTGAAGTTAGGGCCACTGGGCGACAGTCATTCAGACATGCTGCATGAGCCTTCTTAGGCACAGGGATGATGTTGGCCCTCTTGAAACAGGCAGGGACAGTGGCCTGCTGCAGGGAGAGGTTGAAGATATCCGAGAAGACCTCTGCCAGTTGATCTGCACATGCTCTGAGTGCACGGCCTGGTACTCCGTCTGGTCCCATGCTTTCCTTGGATTCACAAAAGGAAAACTGATCTGACCTCTGATGCTGTGACTGTCGGATAGGTTCATCAGAACATGTCGGAATAGGTGTTACCTCTCCAGCGAAATTCTGCTCGAACTGAGCATAGAAGGCGTTGAGACAATCTGGGAGGGATGTGTCATCTCTGCTATTTTGCACTATCTCTTTTTCGAACCTGTGATGTCATTCAGTCCTTGCCATAATCGCTGGGTCTCTAGTTTGGATCGGTATTGGCCCTTGGCTGTCTTAATGGCTCTGTGAAGGTCATGCTTAGACTCCTTATATTTGAGTGGGTTTCCTGATTTAAAGCTTCATGCCTGGTTTTTTGCAGTTTCTGTATGTCCTGGTTCATCCAGGGTTTCCTGTTGGAGAACACCCGGTTTGACCCCCTCAGCATGCAGTCCTCCACACACTTGCTGATAGAGTCTGTGACAGTGGTGGCGTACTCGTCCAAAGTACCTGCGGCCTGTTCACGGCCCAATCAGCCGATTCCAGATAGCACCGGAGTTGATTCTCTGCCTCCTCCGACCAGTACTGGACCTGTATCCGCAAGGGGGTCTCCTGCTTGAGCTTTTGTATGTAAGTGGGGAGAAGAAACACGGCATTGTGGTCGGAGTTCCCGAAATGAGGGCGGGGGATGGAGCGATAGTGATTAATTCAGCCCGGACAATCACAAAGGCCAACATCCCACCAAAGAATCCATCTGCCAGTCCCGCTGTCAAGGAAAGACTGCCAGCATTCCCAAAGATCCATCCCACCCTGGCAATGCTTTTCTACAACTTCTACCATCTGGGAGAAGGTACAGAAGTCTGAACACACACACACACACACACACACACACACACACACACACACACACACACACACACACACACACACACACACACACACACCAGCCAGTTTCGAAACAGTTTCTACCCTACTGTTGTTAGAATACTGAATGGACCCACAAACTCTGAGCATTCGCCTGTTTTTGTTTTTGCTGTTTACCTATTATTTGCTTATCTATGCTATTTAACTATGTGTTCTGCCTGTATTGATCGCAAGACAAAGCTTTTTACTATGCCTTGGTACACATCAATTAATTACGTTCAATGCAATTAAAGGGTGTGCTGCACTATTAGAAAGATAGTACCAAAGGAGCACTGCACTGTCAGAGAGACAGTACCAAAGGAGTACTGCACTGTCAGAGAGACAGTACCAAAGGAGCACTGCACTGTCAGAGAGACAGTACCAAAGGAGTACTCCACCATCAGAGAGATTATACCAAAGGAGCACTGCACTGTTAAAGAGACAGTACTGAAGGAGAACTGCACTGTTAGAGAGACAACACCAAAGAAGCGCGGCACTGCCAGACAGCGAGTAGCAAAGAGGTGCTGCACTGTCAGAGAGATAGTACCAAAGGAGCACTGCACCGTCTGAGGGTCAGTACTGAGGAAGTGCCGCACTGTCAGAGGGTCAGTCCTGAGGGAATGTCGCACTATCAGTGGGTCACAACTAACAGAATGCTGGACTGCCTGAAGGAAAGTACTAAGGTACTTCCTGAATGCAACTTGTTCTTTTGCCATTCTAGTTTGGGCATTGGATTCACATTATTTTGATTTGATTGAAACACTACAACTGTGCCATAGTTTACATATTTGAGTTTTTGTTATAAATAATTTTAAAATACTGTACATCTACTTTGAGACTTCAATCATATTGAGAATGGATTTTAATGATATTTCTCTCTCACTTCTGGTTGCTTCATACATTCAGCATGCTTAACTCTTTAGCAGAAATAAACAGCACTTGCCAAACAGCTCAGTGATCAAGGGGTAAAAAATGAGGTCTGCAGATGCTGGAGATCACAGCTGAAAATGTGTTGCTGGTTAAAGCACAGCAGGTTAGGCAGCATCTAAGGAACAGGAAATTCGACGTTTCGGGCCAGAGCCCTTCATCAGGAATGAGGAGAGTGTGCCAGGCAGGCTTTTTATCTTAGCCTGCTGGACACACTCTCCTCATTCCTGATGAAGGGCTCTGGCCCGAAACGTCGAATTTCCTGTTCCTTAGATGCTGCCTAACCTGCTGTGCTTTAACCAGCAACACATTTTCAGCTCAGTGATCAAGACCAAGCAAGGAAATTTACTAGAGAAGGGTAGATGTGGTGGTGCAAGTTTTCACAGACAGTGGACATGATGGTTGAGGTGGGGAAGGGGGAAGGCAGTAGAATAGGTTTTTGCTATATGGTGAGATTAGATTAGATTAGATTCCCTACAGTGTGGAAACAGGCCCTTCAGCCCAACAAGTCCACACCGACCTTCCGAAGAGTAACCCACCCAGATCCCTCACCTGACCTGCACATCTTTGGACTGTGGGAGGAAACCCACGCAGGCAAAAGGAGGATGTACAAACTCCACGCAGACAGTCACCCAAGACTGGAATCAAACCTGGGACCCTGGGGTTGTGAGACAGCAATGCTAACCACTGAGCCACCCCTTCTTTAGCATTTTCATACCTTGAATGGTATTTTCTCAATCATTCCTATTCTATTTTCATTAAAAACAGATATGCAGTCAACGCATTAAATTTTACGAAAGTTATCCTTTCCTGCACAAACTGTTGCCTTCGTGGTTCAAGGGTATCAAAATGAGGTATTTATGCAGCCCAGTCTGACTCTATAATTTCAGTTGTGATTTGAACTTAATTAATTTAATTTACATTGAATGTTAGTTGGAAACAAATTTGGTTGTTTTTCCATGTGTACATCAATTGATACACCATTCTGTATGATACATACAATTCCCACCATAAGATAGTCCCAACTAACAATTTACATAAATGTGAAATATTACAAAATATTGTTTTATTGTGATCTTTTAGATTTGGTTAAACTTACTATGCCTTTGATTATAATGAAGGCAGCTGACCATCATCTTCTCCAAGGATCGTAGGGTGGGATAATAAATGCTCGTCTAACCAGCAAAACCCACATCTCCTGAATGAACTTAAAATGTCTTGTCTCATAAGAAAATAATTTGTTACGATACATTTCATGCTAGTGATGAAAAAATGCCTGGATTCCTTACTGTCGCACTTACTTTCACCTTGTGGAGCTGTTCCATATTGTGCTCTTACACATTGTTTGGTCCACCATTCAGAAGCATTTGGAAAGTGTAGTGCTATATGCTTCATGCTCATTTCCAGAGTGAGATTTCAGCCAGGAAGGTAGTTCCAATCATGACGTAAATCCCTCTCAACAGGCACCATATTTTAAGCTTTTTAAGCTAATATGATGATCCTAAAGATGACTGAGATTCAGAACATCTTGGAACGAACAGAGGCAAGATCATTTTGAATTTGATCAATTTCTGGGCTAGGTCCTGGTCCCCAAGGGGTGCTTGCAGTTGCAGGAAATTAATACCAGACCTGTCTGCAATAGAACATAAAACATAGAATAGAACAGGCCGATCCTCCGTTAGTACTATTTATCATTTACTACATGATGAAGTGTCGGGACATATGGACAATCTGCTTAAAACATGGGATCAGGATTTGGGACTAGAAATCTCTATAGAAACGTGGAATGATATTTGGGAAAATGCTAGAAGAATTACTATCTGTAACAGAACCCAGGCTATCCAGCTGAAGATACTTCATAGGGCCCATATAGCACCGGCTCGATTGGCAAAATTTAAGGCAGGAGCATCTCCAATGTGTCCCAAATGCAAAATAGAGGTGGGCACTCTGGTACATTGCCTATGGACTTGTCATAAGATCCGTAGATATTGGACTAAAGTAGCAAGTACCCTGACAGATATTTTAGGAACGGAAATTAGAGTGGACCCTGTATCTCTCCTTTTGGGCTTTTCGAACTTTTCCTCCCTGGATACGCACGGGAAGAGACTATTTTCTATTCTCTCTTTCTGTGCAAGGAAAAATATTTTGATGAACTGGGTGGCTGAGGGCCCCCCTGGACTTTCAAATTGGCACAGATTAATTATGGAATATATTCCCCATGACTTCCTTACAAATATGGTGCACCGAAAGACTGAATTATTTTATAAAATATGGCAGCCCTTTTTGAATTACATAAATGCAGATATTTCGGCCATCCTAACAAGGGCCTTTATTTAGTGAGGACTACAAACCTGGCTGCTCCGGGGCCCCTTGGGAGAGGAATCCCGCACGAATACGGGTTTTATTACATTTGATGTTAATACATTTCGAGCATGTAAGAGACTTAAGTATACACTCTGGTTAGTTATAGGTTAGATTAGTAGAATGTTGAGTTTTGGTTTTTTTTAATTTTATTTTGGTTTTTGTTTTTTTTTCTTTCCTTTGTTAAATTTTGACTATAGTATATTTGGTTTAATTGTACATCAATGTTGGTATTTGAGAGTTTTGTTTATTTTTATAAACTTGCAAAAATGTTAAATTTCTAATAAAAATATCTAAAAAAAAGAATAGAACAGGCCCTTTGACCCACGATGTTGCACCAAGGATTAATCCTAATGTAAAATATAATACCTTAACCTACGCACCCCTCAACTCATTGCTATCCATGTACATGTCCAGCAGTGGCTTACATGTCCCTAATGACTCTGCCTACACCACCATCGCTGGCAACCCATTCCATGCACTGACAACTCTCTGCGTAATGAACCTAACTCTGACATCTCCTCTATTCCTTCCTTCTAACACCTTAAAACTATGACTCGTCGTGCCAGTCAATCTTGCCCTGGGGAAAAATCTCTGGCTATTGACTCTATTCATGCCTCTCATTACCTTGTACACCTCGATCAGGTCTCCTCCCTTCCTCCTTCTCTCCAGAGAGAAAAGTTCGAGCTTAGTCAACCTGTTTGTAAGACAAACCCTCCAGTCCAGGCAGCATCCTGGTAAACTTTCTTTGCACCCTCTCCAAAACCTCTGTATCTTTCCTATAGTAGCGCGACCAGAACTGGACACAATATTCCAAGTGTGGTCTCACCAGGGACTTGTAGAGCTGCAGCAAAACCTCGCAGCTCTTAAACTCAATCCCCCTGTTAATGAAAGCCAAAACACCATATGCTTTCTTAACAATCCTATCCACTTGGGTGACAACTTTGAGGGATCTTTGCACTTGAACACCAAGATCCCGCTGTTCCTCCACACTGCCAAGAATCCCGTCTTTAATCCTATATTCAGCATTCAAGTTTGACCATTCAAAATGTATCACTTCGCATTTATCCAGGTTGAACTCCATCTGCCATTTCTCAGCCCAGCTCTGCATCCTGTCCATGTGGTGCTGCAGCCTGCAATAGCCCCCGATACTATCGACGGCACCTCCAACCTTTGTGTCATCTACAAATTTACTAGCCCACCCCTCATTTATAAAAACTATAAAGAGCAGAGGCCCAAGAACCTCACTCAACACTGACCTCCAGGCAGAATACTTTCCATCTACAACTACTCTCTGCCTTCTGTCAATCAACCAATTCTGAATCCAGATAGCCAAATCTCCCTGTATCCCATACATCCTGACTTTATGAATGAGCCTACCATGGAGAACCTTATCAAATGGCCAAGACTGTGTTCCAGAACTCATGAGACACACAACTACTGGCAGGATGAAAGCAGAGACTGCACAGCAGTCAAGCACTTCTTCAAAGATGCTTTCCAGATAGTCCCTGTGAACAACAAGTTCAAAATGGCTGACAACAAAATCTCTGCAAACAGAGTTTTAAAGTTGTTTGGGAGGTATCACCAGTGTCAATCCCCTCAATCTCTCCTTTATCCAGTCCAGTCACAAACCTGCTACCATTACTCAGAACATACTCATAAAACCATTGCTCCTGATTAATAAGTACAAATTTTTATATTTCTCTTTACTTGCAGGGCAAGAGTTATAGCTGGGGGAAAGGCAATTATGATGCAGTTAGGCAAGATTTAGGATGCATAAGATGGGAAAGTAAACTGCAGGGGATGGGCACAATTGAAATGTGGAGCTTGTTCAAGGAACAGCTACTGCATGAAGAAGTTGAAGCTCTTGTCAGGAGGAAGAAGGCAGCTTATGTAAAGGTGACACATGAAGGCTCAATTAGGGTGCTTGAGAGTAACAAGTTAGCCAGCAAAGTCCAGAAGAGAGAGCTAAGAAGAGCCAGGAGGGGACATGAGAAGTCTTTGGCAGGCAATATCAAGGAAAACCCTAAGGCTTTCTACAGCTATGTCAGGAATAAAAGAATGACTAGAGTAAGATTAGGCCCTGTCAAGGATTGCAGTGGGAAGTTGTGCATGGAGTCCAAAGAGATACGAGAGGCGCTAAATGAATATTTTTCGTTAGTATTCACACAGGAAAAAGACCACGTTGTCGAGGAAAATACTGAGATACTGGCTATAAGATGAGACAAGATTGAGGTTCATAAGGAGGAGGTGTTAGCAATTCTGGAAAGTGTGAAAATAGATTAGGCCCCTGGGCTGGATCGGATTTATCCTAGGATTCTCTGGGAAGCCAGCGAGGAGATTGCAGAGCCTTTGATTTTGATCTTTATGTCATCATTGTCTACAGGAATAGTGCTAGAAGATTGGAGGATAGCAAATGTCCCCTTGTTCAAGAAGGGGAGTAGAGATAACCTTGTTAATAATAGACCATACTTCAGTTGTGGGTAAAGTATTGGAAAGGATTATAAGAGACAGGATTTATAGTCATCTAGAGAGGAATAAGTTGATTAGACAATATAGACAATAGACAATAGGTGCAGGAGTAGGCCATTCTGCCCTTCGAGCCTGCACCACCATTCAATATGATCATGGCTGATCATCCTTAATCAGTATCCTGTTCCTGCCTTATCTCCATAACCCTTGATTCCACAATCCTTGAGAGCTCTATCCAACTCTTTCTTAAATGAATCCAGAGACTGGGCCTCCACTGCCTTCTGGGGCAGAGCATTCCACACAGCCACCACTCTCTGGGTGAAGAAGTTTCTCCTCATCTCTGTCCTAAATGGTCAACCCCATATTTTTAAGCTGTGTCCTCTGGTTCAGCACTCACCCATCAGCAGAAACATGTTACCTGCCTCCAGAGTGTCCAATCCTTTAATAATCTTATATGTCTCAATCATATCCCTCTCAGTCTTCTAAACTCAAGGGTATACAAGCCCAGTCGCTTCAGTCTTTTAGTGTAAGGTAATCCCACCATTCCAGGAATTGACCTCGTGAACCTACGCTGCACTCCCTCAATAGCCAGAATGTCTTTCCTCAAATTTGGAGACCAGAACTGCACACAGTACTCCAGGTGTGGTCTCACCAGGGCCCTGTATAGCTGCAGAAGGACCACTTTGCTTCTATACTCAATCCCTCTTGTTATGAAGGCCAGCATGCTATTAGCCTTCTTCACTACCTGCTGTACCTGCATGCTTACCTTCATTGACTGGTGTACAAGAACAACCAGATCTCTCTGTACTGCCCCTTTACCTAAATTGATTCCATTTAGGTAGTAATCTGCCTTCCTGTTCTTGCCACCAAAGTGGAAAACCACACATTTATCCACATTAAACTGCATCTGCCATACATCTGACCACTCAGCTAACTTGTCCAAGTCTCCCTGTAATCTCCTAACATCCTCATCATGTTTCACCCTGCCACCCAGCTTAGTATCATCAGCAAATTTGCTAATGTTATTACTAATACCATCTTCTATATCATTAACATATATTGTAAAAAGCTACGGTCCCAGTACTGATCCCTGCGGTACCCCACTGGTCACTGCCTGCCATTCCGAAATGGAGCCATTTATCACTACTCTTTGTTTCCTATCAGCCAATAAATTTTCAATCCAAGTTAGTATTTTGCCCCCAATACCATGCGGCCTAATTTTGCTCACTAACCTCCTATTTGGGACTTTATCAAAAACTTTCTGAAAGTCCAGGTACACTACATCTACTGGATCTTCCTCGTCCATCTTCAGAGTTATATCCTCAAAAAATTCCAGAAAATTTGTCAAGCATGATTTCCCCTTCATAAATCCATGCTGACTCTGACCTATCCTGTTACTACTATCCAGATGTGTCGTAATTTCATCCTTTACAATAGACTCCAGCATCTTTCCCACCACTGAGGTCAGACTAACTGGTCTATAATTTCCTGCTTTCTCTCTTCCACCTTTCTTAAAAAGTGGTATAACATTAGCCACCCTCCAATCTGCAGGAACTGATTCCGAATCTATCGAACTCTGGAAAATAATCACCAATGCATCCACGATTTCCTGAGCCACCTCCTTCAGTACCCTGGAATGTAGACCATCAGGCCCCGAGGACTTATCAACCTTCAGACCTAACAGTCTCTCCAACACCAATTCCTGGCAAATATAAATTCCCTTCAGTTCAGGTCCTTCAGCCACTGATACCTCAGGGAGATTGCTTGTGTCTTCCCCAGTGAACACAGATCTGAAGTACCAATTCAATTCTTCTGCCATTTCTTTGTTCCCCGTAATATAGAACATAGAACATTACAGCGCAGAACAGGCCCTTTGGCCCTCGATGTTGCGCCGAACTATGGAACCAATCTGAAGTCCATCTATCCTACACTATTCGATTTTCATCCATATATCTATCCAATGACTATTTAAATGCCCTTAAAACTGGTGAGTTTATTACTGTTCCACGCCATTACTACTCTCTGAGTAAAGAAACTAACTCTTACATCTGTACTATATCGATCACCCTTCAATTTAAAACTATGTCCCCTCATGCTAGCCGTCACCATCCGAACAAATATTCCCCTGTTTCTGTCTTCGAGGGCCCAATTTTAGTCCTAACCATTTTTTTGCCTTTCACAAACCTAAAAAAACTTTTACTATCCTCCTTTATATTATTGGCCAGTTTACCTTCATACCTCATTTTTTTCTCTGCGTATTTCCTTCTTAGTAATCCTCTGTTGTTCTTTAAAAGCTTCCTGGTCCTCCGTTTTCCCACTTATCTTTGCTATGTTATACTTTTTCTCTTTTAACATATGTTTCTGAACTTCCCTCATCAGCCAGGGCCACCTATGTCTCCTCCTAGGATCTTTCTTCCTTTTTGGAATGAACTGATCCTGCAACTTCTGCATTATACACAGAAATATCCATCATTGTTCCTCCCTGTCATCCCTGCTAAGATATTCACCATTGAACTTTGGCCAGCTCCTCCCTCATAGCTCCATAGTTCCCTTTATTCAACTGAAATATTGTCACTTCCGATTGTACCCTCTCCCTCCCAAATTGCAGATTGAAGCTTATTGTATTATGGTCACTACTTCCCAATGGCTCCTTCACCTCGAGGTTCCTGACCAATTCTAGTTCGTTGCACAATACCAGATCCAGAATTGCCTTCTCCTTGGTCGGCTCCAGCACCAGCTGTTCTAAGAATCCATCTCTGAGGCACTCCACAAAGTCTCTTTCTTGAGGTCCAATCCCATCCTGATTCTCCCAGTCTACCTGCATGTTGAAATCCCCCATAACAACTGTAGTAACATCTTTGCGACAGGCCAATTTCAGCTCCTGATTTAACTTACATCCGACATCCAGAATACTGTTTGGGGGCCTGTAGATAACTCCCAACAGGGTCTTTTTACCCTTAGTATTTCGCCGCTCTATCCACACTGACTCTACATCCCCTGATTCTAGGTCCCCCCGCGCAAGGGACTGAATATCATCCCTTACCAACATGGCCACCCCATCCCCTCTGCCCATCAGTCTGTCCTTATGATAACACGTGTAGCCTTGAATATTCATTTCCCAGGCCCTGTCCACTTGAAGCTACATCTCAGTTTTCCCCACAATATCGTATCTGCCAAGTTCCAAAAGAGCTTCAAGCTCATCCATCTTATTTTTAATGCTTCGTGCATTCATGTATAGTATTTTTAATTTGTTACTGCCCTCACCCTTCCCATCAACTCCTATTTCACTCAACCTTACAGCATGATCCCTTTCTGAGTTTTCTGCCTCATTGATACAGTTGTCTTTCTTGACTTCTCTTGTTCTAACTTTCCCTCCAATTTCCTTCTTAAACATCCAGTTTGTGCCCCCCCCCGGCTACTACTTAGTTTAAATGTAGCGGTGTTGCAGTAGCAAACCTGCCTGCCAGAATGCTGGTCCCTAACCTACTAAGGTGCAAACCATCTCTCTTGTAGAATTTAAGCTTACCACAAAACATACCCCAGTGATCCAAGAATTTAAATCCTTGCTTCCTGCACCAGTTCCCCAGCCACACGTTCAAGTCCATTATCTCCCTGTTTCTGGCCTCACCAGCCCAAGGAACTGGAAGCAAACCAGAGATAACCACCTTGGACGTCCTGCTTTTCAGCCTTCTTCCTAGTTCTCTGCAGTCCCGCTGTAGTATGTTCCTCCTCTTCTTCCCGACATCATTTGTGCCATCATGTACCACCACCTCTGGCTCTTCACCTTCATCCTTGAGGATTTCCTGCACTCTGTCTGTGATGTCTTTAACCCTGGCACCAGGAAGGCAACACACCATCCTTAAATCCCGTCTGCTGCCACAAAAACCCCGGTCAGTTCCTCTCACGATGGAGTCCACTATTACCACGACTCTGTGCGATGTCCGACTCTTCCGCTCTGTCTCCACGCCAACTTTTGACTGACAGACCTGGCCGCCTCCCGGACTGGCAGTGTCATCAGTCTCTACTGTTTCCAAAAGATTCAACTTGTTCCTGACAGGTACTTCCCCCAGGGTCTCTTGCACCTGTCTCCTCTCTGCCTTTCTCATTGTCTGCTCTCTTCTGGTACGATCGGTCTAATAACCTCACTGAAGGTCTTGTCCATAAAGATCTCATTCTCTCGGATGAGCCTAAGGTCCTTGAGTTCTTTCATCAGTGCTGCAATATGCTCTGTCAGTAGCTGAACGTGCACACACTTTCCTCACTTACACGAGCCAGTCACACTAGAGTCGTTGACCTCCCACATCAAACACGTAGCACACTGAACCAGCTGGGCAGTCATGCCTTTACCCTCTTCACCTGTGGTGTAATCACTTCACTCAACCTCCTTATCAAAGACTCCTGAGCTAAAGCCTCACTCTTCAATCCACAGGAACTTCCTTGGACCCTCTTTTTTGGGGCAAGTCTGTGGACTTTTAATTTAGGTTAGAGGAGGAGGGAGGGAGGGAGGCCCTACTTTGTAGGACCTGGGGTCTAGAACACACCCACTCAAATAACAATCACTTACCTTCCCGACCGGCTTTGCGCTCTGCCTTCACTTCCACCCAGCTCCCGCCACTCTGATGCGAAAAGGGATTAGGGATAGTCAACACAGTTACGTGAAGAGTAGGTAGTGCCTCACAAACCTTATTGAGTTCTTTGAGAAGGTGACCAAACAGGTGGATGAGGGTAAAGCAGTTGATGTGGTGTATATGGATTTTAGTAAAGCTTTTGATAAAGTTCCCCACGATAGGCTAAGGCACAAAATATGGCAGCATGGGATTGAGGGTGATTTAGCAGTTTGGATCAGAAATTGGCTAGCTGAAAGAAGACAGAGGGAAATGTTCATCCTGGAGTCCAGTTACTAGTGGTGTACCACAAGGATCTGTTTTGTGGCCACCGCTATTGTCATTATTCTCAATGACCTGGATGAGAGCATAGAAGGATGGGTTACTAAATTTGACGATGACACTAAAGTCGATGGAGTGTGGACAGTGCGGCAGGATGTTGCAGGTTACAGAGGGACATAGATAAGCTGCAGAGTTGGGCTGAGAGGTGGCAAATGGAGTTTAATATGGAAAAGTGTGAGGTGATTCATTTTGGAAGGAGTAACAGGAATATGGAGTACTGGGCTAATGGTAAGATTCTTGGTAATGTGAATGAGTAGAGAGATCTCAGTGTCCATGTGCAAAGATCACTGAAAGTTGCTACTCAAATTAAAAATCACACAACACCAGGTTATTGGCCAACAGGTTTAATTGGAAGCACACTAGCTTTCGGAGAGACACTCCTTCATCAGGTGATAGTGGAGGATGAAGGAGCGTCGCTCCAAAAGCTAGTGTGCTTCCAAATAAACCTGTTGGACTATAACCTGGTGTTGTGTGATTTTTAACTTTGTACACCCCAGTCCAACACCAGCATCTCCAAATCATGGCTACTCAAGTTGATAGGGTTGTTAAGAAGGTATACAGTGTGTCAGCTTTTATTGGGAGAGGGATTGCGTTTTGGAGCCATGAGGTCATGTTGCAGCTGTACAAAACTCTGGTGCAGCCACATTTGGGGTATTGCATACAGTTCTGGTCACCGCATTTGGGCGGCACGGTGGCACAGTGGTTAGCACTGCTGCCTCACAGCGCCTGAGACCCGGGTTCAATTCCCAACTCAGGCGACAGACTGTGTGGAGTTTGCACGTTCTCCCCGTGTCTGCGTGGGTTTCCTCCGGGTGCTCCGGTTTCCTCCCACAGTCCAAAGATGTGCGGGTCAGGTGAATTGGCCATGCTAAATTGCCCGTAGTGTTAGGTAAGGGGTAAATGTAGGGGTATGGGTGGGTTGCGCTTCGGCAGGTTGGTGTGGACTTGTTGGGCCGAAGGGCCTGTTTCCACACTGTAAGTCTAATCTAATCTAATCTAATTATAGGAAGGATGTGGAAGCATTGGAAAGTGTACAGAGGTGATTGACCAGGATGTTGCCTGGTATGGAGGGAAGGTCTTATGAGATGATATACTAGATGATCAGTGGATTAGATACAGTGGACAGCGAGAGCCTTTTTTCCTTGGATGGTGTTGGCTAGCACAAGGGGACATAGCTTTAAATTGAGGGGTGATAAATAAAGGACAGATGTCAGAGGTAGATTCTTTACTCAGAGAGTAGTAAGGGCGTGGAATGCCCTGCTTGCAACAGTTGTAGACTCGCCAACTTTAAGGACATTTAAATGGTCATTGAATAAATATATGGATGATAATGGAATAGTGTAGGTTAGATAGGCTTCAGATCAGTTTCACTGGTTGGCGCAACATCAAGGGCCAAAGGGCCCATACTGCGCTGTATTGTTCTATGTTCTATGGGTTGTAGACCAAAACTGGAAAAGAATACTGCTGTAAGCCCAGGACTACAAAATGAGTTGTTGCATTTTTAAAGACAAGTTGCGGATCTCATTATGAGGTTTGCTACCACTGTTAGTTTGTTCAAGCAATGTTAGAAGATGTCCATGGTGAATGAGTGCACAGCAAGCTTTGCCCAGAGACAGACTATTGATTGGTCTGTGCAATCTGGAGTTGTGGAGGCCAGTAGTCGTCATCATAGAGTCATACAGCACGAGACAGACCCTTCGGTAGAACTGGTCCATGCTGAACATAATCCCAAACTAAACTACTGATAGCCATGCTGGCCCATTACCGTGACACAGACTGACACCACACTGCTCCCTGAGGGCAACAAGCCTGACTTGGAATGTGTAGGGTATGGAACATGGTAACAACTCACTGGCTCCTGGGCAGCTCAATAGAGAATGTGTGCATAATACAGGATCCTCTAGAATGCAACAGAGAAAGATTTTCTCCACTGTTCTCTGCAGTGAATTAACTAAAACCTGGAATAGATTGCCATTCCTGATGAAGGGCTTTTGCCAGAAACATCAATTTTCCTGCTCCTCGAATGCTGCCTGATCTGCTGTGCTTTTCAGCACCACTCTAATCTAAACTCTGGTTTCCAGCATCTGCAGTGCTCACTTTTGCCTAAAACCTGGAATAATTCATTATTCTCTTTCACTGTCTGCTACAAGGTATTGCCTCTAATGAGTGACTGAAAGATTGAATAATTTGTGTGCCAACAGTTCAGTTTCTGCAGTAAAGAGTAGACAGAACTGACATCAGAATTTGAAGTTAAAGTCTTGTTACCTGTGGACTGGTGCTTTAGAACTGTTTCTCCAGTAATGTTTTGCTCCATCCATAATATCCAACTTTATTTGTTTGTCTGTACTTATATGTCAGAGTATAAGAAGAGACTTTCAGCCAGTGCAGTTATAGGTTGACAACTTGTAGTACTGTTTAACTCTGGTTAAGACTGATTTCTTTGTAATAAATAGTAGTTTCTTGTTAAGGGCAGTGTTTCCTTTTGGTCTGAGTCCATCTGAGACAGCAAAATTGGGAACTTTGAATGAGATTTGAGTATCAGCATACTTTTCCAAGTGAATCATGATGTGTCCGCTTCATGCAGTCTAACCCTGTATCTTCCAGCTCCTTCTCTTCGTAGTGACAACACCCACATGTGGCCCAACAACAAGAGGATTCCCACACTGCTGTTCTGGGGCAGGTGACCAACTGATTTGGATTTTCTAAGCAGGGTGGATCAGCTCCTTGGGGAAATAATATTAAGCAATGTTTTGGCAAGGGGACTGTAAATGGTCATGACCAATTTAGCAGGCATTAGAGCCAACTAAGTTGAACTCAGAGATCAGGAGGAAAACATAGCGCATACCATGGATGCAGTCAATCATCACAAAAGCTGAACAGTTTCTCTCATTCCAAGGCAATTGTTCACCCTGCTTCTAGACCTGCCCTGTCTTTCATTCTTGCACCTAGGCTGCATTCTCAACTGGATTCCTTCTCTAGCTAGAGCCATTGATTCTTTACACATTTGGGTCAGGTTCTGTGCAGATGGAAATAGGACTGGTTCAGTTGATTTCACACAAACCAATCGCCCTCCACTACTCCTACCACTAACCACTCTGTGAAACACTGAGCTTATGTTAAAATTGATTGACAACAGGGTTGCAGCTGCCTGGTGAGGTGGTAGAAGCAGATACATTAGCAACGTTTAAGAGGCATCTGGACATACACACGAACAAGCAGAGAATACAGGGAAAAGAAGCAAGTCCAGGCAGATTGGATTAGTTTGGAATGGTATCACGGTTGGTGCAGACATGATGGGCTGAAGGGCATGTTCCTGTGCTATATTGTACTTTATTCTAAAGTATTTTGCAAAAGAAGCAAAGGCAATGTGAGAATATATGGTTTCACACAAGTGGGTAGAATGTGGAATGCACTGCCTGGAAATGTTGGGGTGACAGGTTCAATTGAGGCATTCAAGAGGGAATTGGATGATTACTTGGATAGAAATAGTGTGCATGGAATCGGGGGAAAGGCAGTGGATTGTCAGTGAGTTCAGACAGCTAGCACAGACAGGATGGGCTGAATGCCCATAGTATTCAAGACAAAGTCGATGAACCTTCTTGTTCAAATCAGTATAAAGGGATATGATCTAGTAGCCATTACAGAAATGTAGTTGCAGGCTGGTGATGATTGGGAATTAAATATCCAAGGGTATCAGGTAATTAGGAAGGATAGGCACGGAAGGTAAGGGAGGTGGCGTCAAACTCTTAATTAAGGATGAGATTAGGGTGATAGGGAGAGATGATATAGCATCTACAGAGCAAAATGTTGAATCCATTTGAAATAATATAACCTAAAACCAGGGTGTAAAGGCTTAAACAAGGGAGACGATAATGGGATGAGAAAGGAGTTGGCTAAATTATACTGGGAACACAAGTTATATGGTGGAACAGTTGAGGACTTTCAAAGAGATTTTTCACAGTGCTCAAAGAAAGTATATTCTGGTCAAAAACAAGGACAGCCAGCCTTGGATAACCAAGGAAGACATAAAATTAAAAGCTTAGGCTTACAAAGTATCGAGTAAAAAATGAGGTCTGCAGATGCTGGAGATCACAGCTGCAAATGTGTTGCTGGTATCCAAGAGTATTGCGAAACAGGAAAATTGGGAAAACTTTAAAAAGCAACAAGAAACCATGAAGCAAGCAATAAAAAAAGGAAACATAGATTATGAATGCAAACTAGCACAGAATATAAAACCAAGTAGGAAAGGTTTTTATGAATATTCAAAACGGAAAAGGGTTGCAGAATGAGAAAGGAGAATTAAAATTGGGTAATGAGGAAACGACCAAGGCCTTGAGTAACTATTTTGTGTCAATC
This sequence comes from Hemiscyllium ocellatum, assembly GCF_020745735.1. Classification (NCBI taxonomy): domain Eukaryota; kingdom Metazoa; phylum Chordata; class Chondrichthyes; order Orectolobiformes; family Hemiscylliidae; genus Hemiscyllium; species Hemiscyllium ocellatum. The sequence goes on along the minus strand of NC_083409.1, from coordinate 114,171,878 downwards.
TTCACAGTGGAAGATGTACCTAACATGCCTAAGGATACAATGGGAGGTGAGGGCTTCAATTCAATTGTTATCACTGAAGGGGATGTGTTGAGCAAACTTGAGGATCCAAAGGTAAATAAGTCCCCTGGTCCTGATGGAATGCATCCCAGGGTGCTGAAAGAAATGGTGGAGGTTATAGTAAATGCGTTAGTTAATTTACTAAAATTCACTGGACTCTGGGCAGTTCCTGGCAGACCAGCAAAGGTCATGCTGCTGTTTAAAATAAGCTAGTTAGCTTAACATCTGTGGTCGGGAAAATGCTGAAGGCTATCATTAAAGAAGAATTAGTGAAATATCTGGATGGAAAGTGTTCCATCAGGCAGACACAGCATGGATTCAGGAAGGGTCATGTTTGACAATCTTACTGGAGTTCTTTGAGGATGTCACAAGCACAGTGGATGGAGGGGAACAGGTGGATGTTGTCTACTTGATTTTCCAGAAGGCATATGATAAGGCGCCACATAAAAGACTCATCCATAAGACAAGAATGCATGGAGTTGTGGGGAGTATACTTGCATTTTCCCGACCACAGATGTTAAGCTAACTAGCTTATTTTAAACAGCAGCATGACCTTTGCTGGTCTGCCAGGAACTGCCCAGAGTCCAGTGAATTTTAGTAAATTAACTATACCTTATAAAGATATATCAAATTATGAAAGGGATAGATAAGATAAAGACAGGCAAGTTGTTTCTGCTGGTGGGTGAAACTAGAACTCGGGGACATGGCCCAAAGATTCAGGGGAATAAATTTAGGACAGAGATGAGGAGGAACTGCCTTTCCCAGACAGGAGTCAATCTATGGAATTCTCTATCCAAGGAAGCATTAGAGGCAGCTGAGACGATAGATCAGACATATATTAATGAATAGCAGAGCAGGCATGACAGGTCAAATAGCCTGAACTGCTTCTATTACTATGAAACGCCATCAGGTAGCTAGTGGAGTAGGATCATAGGACACAGAATTTATAGCAAAAGATCTTAGTGTCATACATTGATGAAATATATTTAACAAACCTAGATTGCTTTTAGAGAAAGTGAGGACAGCAGATGCTGGAGATCAAAGTCCAGAGTGTGGTGCTGGAAAAGCACAGCAGGTTCAAGCAGCATCCCAGCAGCAGGACAATTAAGCCTTTCTTATGCCTGAAACGTCAATTCTCCGGCTCCTGGGATGCTGCCTTACTTGCTGTGCTTTTCCAGCACCACAATCTCAACTAGATTGCTGTTAAGTCTTTCATCTTCTAGAATGGACTGCAAGTTTTGGTTCATTCATATGTAAATCCCAGAACTTCTTTCAAGTCACTTTCCCGAGATAGGGCGGCACGGTGGCACAGTGGTTAGCACTGCTGCCTCACAGCGCCTGAGACCCGGGTTCAATTCCCAACAGACTGTGTGGAGTTTGCACGTTCTCCCCGTGTCTGCATGGGCTTTCTCCGGGTGCTCCGGTTTCCTCCCACAGTCCAAAGATGTGCGGGTCAGGTGAATTGGCCATACTAAATTGCCCGTAGTGTTAGGTAAGGGGTAAATGTAGGGGTATGGGTGGGTTGCGCTTCGGCGGGTCAGTGTGGACTTGTTGGGCCGAAGGGCCTGTTTCCACACTGTAAGTCTAATCTAATATAACTCAAGGTTTCTCAGAAAAGGGCTACATCTCAGCTCAGTCAATGCATTAAAGGTGAGTCTGTACATCTCCACATGATGGAACTACGAGCAGCGCTCCAAAAGTTTGTACTTCCAAATAAACCTGTTGGACTATAACATCGTGTTGTGTGATTTTACACAATGAAACTAGGAACACAACAGCTCACTATCCCCCTCACCATCCCCTTTGGGGCTTTTCCCTGCAATCTGTCTCCCTCCGCTCCCTCATCCTCCTGCCCCTGGAAACACTGCCTCCTTGTTTCATGATTTGGAGACGCCGGTGTTGGACTGGGGTGCACAAAGTTAAAAATCACACAACACCAGGTTATAGTCCGACAGGTTTAATTGGAAGCACTAGCTTTCGGAGCGACGCTCCTTCATTAGGTGGCTGTGGCGTACACAATTGCAAGACAGAATTTTTCGCAAAAGTGTGATGTACCTGAAATTATACAATGAAAAATACCATGATTGTTTGGTTAAGTCTCTCATCTGTTAGAATGGCCATGTAAGTGTCACTTCTTTCAAATGTAAATCACAAAACTTTCTTTAAAAGTTAGCTTCAGGTTAACTTTAATAATTGGTGTCAGCCCATATAATATGTTGAAGGTGTTGGTCCCCTCTGTTCTATTGTCTCTGCCATAATGTTTAGACTGAGTTGTGTACTCCACAACCCCCTGGTGAAGGAGCAGCGCTCTGAAAGTTAGTGCTTCCAGATAAACCTGTTGGGCTTTATCCTTATTTCACTGTTTCGAATGGGAGCAGGTCAACCCCAGAGCGGGGGGGGAAATCATTCTGTATTTATTTCATCTATAAAAGGGAGTCTAAGACATCGTGTCGCTAAACGAGCAGCTTGCTTCAAATCTGAGAGGTTTCTTACGGTTTTCGAGAAGCTGCTTTGCTTGGTGACGGTGAGAGCAGCACCGCTAACCGATCCCGCCAAATTACAGCCTGCCCCGAGGGCCACATGAAAATGAAGCCATTACAACCACATCGAACACCGGAAGTGCCGGTCGCGCTCCTCCTATTGTCCCACGGAGGCCGCCGTCCCTGCGGCCGTTAACGTTCACTGAGCGGCGCGCGGACTGTTTCCCCGGCAACCGCCCCCCCCCCCCCCCCCGGCGATGGAGAGTTTCCGCGAGCGCAAGCAGCAGCGGCTGCAGGCCGGCGCCGATCGGAGCCGCGCGGGGGGAGTGGACCCGGAGATCAGGGCCCTCGTGGACACACTCAACCGCTCGGAGCGCTTCAGCACCACCAGCTCGTGTGCAGGCCGGGTGCTGCTGCTGGCGGTGAGGGGGCAGCGCCGGGGGGAAATGGGGGCGTAGGGTCGGGAAAGGGCAATTTTGGGAAAGGAACATGGGGGAGAAGAAAGGGGGGGGGAGTGTGGGGATGTGGGTGTTGAGGGGGATGGGTGATGTGAGGGTGTGGGGTGCTGTGGAGGTGGATGGGTCATGGGGGAGGATGGAGGGGGGGGAGTTGGGTGGAGATGAGTGGAATTTGGGAATGGGGTAATGTGGGGTCGGGGAGGGGGGTAATGTGGGTGGTCGGGGAGGGGGGGTAGTGTGGGTGGTCGGGGAGGGGGGGTAGTGTGGGTGGTCGGGGAGGGGGGGTAGTGTGGGTGGTCGGGGAGGGGGGGTAATGTGGGTGGTCGGGGAGGGGGGGTAGTGTGGGTGGTCGGGGAAGGGGGTAGTGTGGGTGGTCGGGGAAGGGGGTAGTGTGGGTCGTCGGGGAAGGGGGTAGTGTGGGTGGTCGGGGAAGGGGGTAGTGTGGGTCGTCGGGGAAGGGGGGTAGTGTGGGTCGTCGGGGAGGGGGGTAGTGTGGGTCGTCGGGGAGGGGGGGTAGTGTGGGTCGTCGGGGAGGGGGGGTAATGTGGGTCGTCGGGGAGGGGGGTAATGTGGGTCGTCGGGGAGGGGGGTAATGTGGGTCGTCGGGGAGGGGGGTAATGTGGGTCGTCGGGGAGGGGGGTAATGTGGGTCGTCGGGGAGGGGGTAGTGTGGGTCGTCGGGGAGGGGGGGTAGTGTGGGTCGTCGGGGAGGGGGGGGTAGTGTGGGTCGTCGGGGAGGGGGGGGTAGTGTGGGTGGTCGGGGAAGGGGGTAGCGTGGGTGGTCGGGGAGGGGGGGTAGTGTGGGTGGTCGGGGAGGGGAGTAATGTGGGTCGTCGGGGAAGGGGGTAGTGTGGGTCGTCGGGGAGGGGGGTAATGCGGGTCGTCGGGGAAGGGAATTTGTGAAGGAGAGAAATAGAGAGATGTGATAAGGAGTTGGGGGTGAATGGGGAGTGAGGGGGCATTAAGGAAGTAAGTGAGGAAGGGTAGCAGTAGTGAGCAGCATTGATCACACTGAGCACAGCCAATCATTGACCTTCATGTTCTAGAAACTCCTATCACAGCTCTGTGCCTTTGTGGAAAAATTACAGGAACTTTAGGTGAGAAGTGTTTTAGGGATGGAGAGTCGACGGGTAAGGTGGAAGGAGAGAGCATAACCAGGGCATTCCCCTGAATTTGTACACCTGAAGAAAGCTATGCAGAGGAGAAAAAAAACAGTAACAATTCAATAAATGTACTGTTAGCAGTGGAGCTCTGTTTGAAATTGAATTTTGTTCTTAAACTCCATTTCCCTAACAATTAAAAATAGAGGTTTTGCTGCAGCTGTATAAGGTGCTGGTGAGGCCACACCTGGAGTAATGTGTACAGTTTTCGTCAGTGTACAATACTTTTCGTCAGTATTCACTCAGGAACAGGACACTGTTGCTGGTGTGAATATTGAGTCACAAGTGATTAGAATGGATGGCATTGAAGTATGTAGGGAAGAGGTTTTGGGAATACTGGAAAGGATGAAAATAGATAAGTCTCCTGGGCCTGATGGCATTTATCCTAGGATCCTCTGGGAAGCTAGGGAGGAGATAGCAGAGCCATTGGCCTGGATTTTTATGTTGTCATTGTCAACGGGAATAGTACCAGAAGACTGGAGGATGGCGAATGTGGTCCCCTTGTTCAAGAAGGGGAGTAGGGATAGCCCGAGTAACTATAGGCCAGTGAGTCTGACTTCTGTGGTGGGCAAAGTCTTAGAGAGAATTGTAAGGGATAAGATTTATGAACATCTGGATAGGAATAACGTGATCAAGGATAGTCAGCATGGTTTTGTGAAGGGCAGGTCGTGCCTCACAAACCTTATTGAGTTCTTTGAGCAAGTGACTAAGGAGGTGGACGAGGGTAAAGCAGTAGATGTTGTGTATATGGATTTTAGTAAGGCGTTCGATAAGGTACCCCATGGTAGGCTAATGCAAAAACTACGGAGGTATGGCATTGAGGGTGCATTAGAGGTTTGGATTAGAAATTGGCTGGCTGGAAGGAGACAGAGGGTAGTAGTTGATGGTATAGGTTCATCTTGGAGTGCAGTTACTAGCGGTGTACCTCAAGGATCTGTTTTGGGACCATTGCTTTTTGTTATCTTTATAAATGATCTAGAGGAGGGGCTTGAAAGCTGGGTGAGTAAGTTTGCGGATGACACAAAGGTCGGTGGAGTTGTGGATAGTGAGGAAGGATGTGGCAGGTTACAGCGGGATATAGACAAGTTGCAAAGCTGGGCAGAAAGGTGGCAAATGGAATTCAATGTAGCTAAGTGTGAAGTCATTCACTTTGGTAGGAGTAACAAGAAGATGGATTACTGGGCTAATGGTCGGATACTTGGTAGTGTGGATGAGCAGAGGGATCTTGGTGTCCATGTACACAGATCTCTGAAAGTTGCCACCCAGGTAAATAGTGCTGTGAGGAAGGCATATGGTGTACTGGGCTTTATTGGCAGAGGAATTGAGTTCCGGAGTCCTGAGGTCATGTTGCAGTTGTATAAGACTCTGGTGCGGCCTCATCTGGAGTATTGTGTGCAGTTTTGGTCGCCATACTATAGGAAGGATGTGGAGGCATTGGAACGAGTGCAGAGGAGGTTTACCAGGATGTTGCCTGGTATGGTAGGAAAATCGTATGAGGAAAGACTGAGGCACTTGGGGCTGTTCTCATTGGAGAAAAGAAGGTTTTGGGGAGATTTGATAGAGGTGTACAAGATGATTAGGGGTTTAGATAGGGTAGACACTGAGAACCTTTTACCGCTAATGGAGTCAGCTGTTACAAGGGGACACAGCTTTAAATTAAGGGGTGGAAGGTATAGGACAGATGTTAGGGGTAGATTCTTTACACAACGGGTTGTGAGTTCATGGAATGCCCTGCCAGTAGCAGTGGTGAACTCTCCACTTAAGCGGGCATTGGATAGGCATTTGGAAGTTATTGGGCTAGTGTAGGTTAGGTAGGATTCGGTCGGCGCAACATTGAGGGCCGAAGGGCCTGTACTGCGCTGTATTTTTCTATGTTCTATGTTTTGGTCTCCTTACTTGAGGAAGGAGGTACTGGTACTGGAGGGCGTGCAGAGGAGTTCACTAGGTTGATTCCAGAGTTGAGACGGTTGGCTTATGAGGCGAGTTTGTGTAGACTGGGACTATATTCATTCGAATTTAGAGAAAGAAGAGGGATTTTATAGAAACATAATATTATGAAGGGAATCAATAAAATAGAAACAGGTTATTTCCACTGGTGGCATCCAAGGAGCAGCTGCCTGAACTGCTGTGCTCTTCCAGCACCACTAATCCAGAATCTGGTTTCCAGCATTAGCAGTCATTGTTTTTAACCTGTTTCCTGGTGAGTGAAGCTTGAACTAGGGAGCAGATTTAGGACTGAGTTGAAGGGGAACTTCTTCACCCAAAGGATTGTGAATCTGTGGAATTCTCTGCTCAGCAGAGAAGCAGTTGAGGTTGCCTCATTGAATGTTTACATGGCCAAGATATGTTTTTGGACAGTAAAGGAATTAAGGGTTATGGTGAGCAGGCAGGTAAGTGTGCTGAGTCCACAAAAAGATCAGCCACAATCTTATTTGGGCTCAAGGGGCCAAATGGCTTATTCCTCCTATTTCTTATGAAATATACAAGTTGGAGGAGTATCTGTAATTCACTAGTCTTACTGTTTTTCTCTCTTTTGAGATGTAGGAGTAGTAGCTGCATAATGTGGGGATAAAAGTAAACTGACAGTTGTGAGTGGAGAGGACTGTGTGACCCACTAAGCCACAGCTGAGTTGCTAAAAACTTTAAGGGACGTAACGGCCTAATAGTATTATTGCTGGACCTGTAATCCAGAAACTCGGGTAATGTTCTGGGAACCTCGGTTCAGATCCCACCATGGCAGATGGTGGAATCGGAGTTCAACTTCAACAAAAAGCTGAAATTCAGAGTCTAATGATGATCATGAATCTATTGTCAATTCTTTGCAAAATCCCATCTGGTTCATTAATGTCCTTTATGTGCTCAGGCCTGCATTTGACTCCACAGCAATATATTTGACTCTCAACTGCCCTCTGGGCAAATAGAGATGGGTATTAAATGCTGGCCTAACCAGCAATATCCTCTTCCAGTGAATTTAAAAAAAACTTATTGTTGGCAACTACTGGCTTAAGAGTGTGATCTGGCACATTAGTTGTTTGATGTAGTATTGATCTTTTACGATGGATCAATGCAGCCATGTAATCTGTAACATACTTGTGATTTGTTTAGGGCTCTGATCAAACTAAAGTACAAAAACAGAATTGCTTGTGGTTATTTGTGACTCATCAGAAATGTCGGAAAGAAGATGTGGTGAGTTACCAATATTTTGTACTCCTTAATTTCTCTAGTTTTGTCTGACAGAGGATTTTCTTCAATGTTTGTATCACTAATTCACCATCCCTTAATTTTCGTAGTAGAAGGCATTATTAGCATTCCAAAATTAATAAATTTTGGGCAAAAGGAGGGGAGGCAATAAATACAGTAATTTTACAAGAGCAAAAGTTCTAGGTAACCTAATGGGACTAAAGCCTGATGAGTCGCTTGGATCCGATGGGATGCAACATAGGATATTGAAAGAAGTAGCTACAGAGATAGTGAATGCACTGGAAGTAATCTTCCAAGATTACTTAGACTCTGAAACAATCCCAAAGGATTGGAAAAAGCCAAAGTGATACCTTTGTTTAGAAAGTAAAGGAGAAAAATAACAGCTAACTATGGACCAGTTAGCTTAACGTTTGTTCTCGGAAAAATGTTAGAGTCCATTTTCAAAGATCTAATAGCAGAGCATTTAGAAATACATAATATAATCAAGGACAGTCAACATAGCTTCATAAAGGGGAAATGTTGACTGACAAATTTACTAGATTTCTTTGAGAAAGTAACCAGTATAATGGCGAAACAGGATATAGTGGATATAATATATTTGGATTTTCAGAAGGCCTTAAATAAGATACTGTACGATAGGCTACTTAATAAGAGCCCATGGTATTGGATTGAGGATTGAATGAGTCATGGAAAACAGAATTGGGGTAAGGGGAGCATATTCAGGATGGCATCACGTAACTGTGGAGTGATACAAGGATCAGTACTGGAACCACAATTACTCAACAATATTTGTTAATGACTTGGAAGAGGAAATATACTGTAGCCAGATTTGTCGATGACACCAAAAGAGGCCAGTAGTGACGGTGGCGCAAAAGGTCTGCAGAAGGGTATAAACAGATTAAGTGGGCATAAACTTGTATGTAATGTGGGGAAATGAGGTTATGCACTTTGACAGGAAGAATAGAGGAGCTAATATTATTTAAATTGAGAAATGGTGGCTCAGTGGTTAGCACTACTGTCCCACAGAACCAGGGACCCGGGTTCGATTCCAACCTCAGGCAACTATCTGTGTGGAGTTTGCACATTCTGCCCATGTCTGCGTGGATTTCCTCCGCGTGCTACGGCTTCCTCCCACAGTCCAAAAATGTGCAAGTTAGGTGAATTGGCCATGCTAAATTGCCCGTAGTATTCAGGGATGTGTATGTTAGGTGCATTAGTCAGGGATTAATGTAGAGTTATAGGGGAATCGGTCTGGGTGGGTTACTCTTCGGAGGGTCGTGAATTTGTTGGGCTGAATGACCTGTTTCCACACTGAAGAGATTTTATGAAAACTACAGAACACAGGGGAATCCTTGTACATAAAACTCAAAAAACTAGTTTCCGAGTTCAGATAATAGGAAACCAAATGGAATGTTGGCCTTTATTTCAAAGGGATTGGAATATAAAAATAGGATAATTAGACTTATATCGGATGTGGTGGTACTGACTTATGAAGAGAGGTTGAGTAGGTTGGACCTGTAATCATCTGAGTTTAGAAGAATGAGAGGCACCCTTATTGAAACATGCAGGATTCTGAGGGAATTTCACAGGATAGCTTGTTCTTGATAAAAGGGTCTAGATCAAACCATCAAATCTCCTGCTTCTCGTATGTTACCTGACTGGCTGTGCTTTTCCAACGCCGTGCTTTTCCAACGCCACACTTTTCGACTCTGATCTCCAGCATCTGCAGTCCTCACTTTGTCCAGCGTAGATCGAAAAGGTCGTTTCCACTATTAGTAGAGTCTAGGACTATGGTTCAGACTAAGAGGTCACCTTTTTAAAACAGAGGAGGAATTTCATTTCTGAGGATAGTGAATCTGTGGAATGGTTTTATCACAGGAGGCAGTTGAGGCTCTGTTGTTGAATATATTCAAAGCTGAGGTAATAAGTAAGAATTTTGGGAAAATGTCAGGAAAATGATCAGATCAGCGATGAAGCAGGCCTGATGGACTGAATGGCCTGCTCCAATCTCTCAATTTCTGGTTCAGACATCTTTCTAAATGGCATGGTAGGAAATGTCTGTGTAGCTTACTGCTGGTAACTAGATGTCTTGACAAATACAATGTTCACCTTGGTGTCCATTCAATGGGACATGCTGTGCCTTTCGCTCAGAAATTACTGATACTTCCACGAATGTCTGGAGTGAAGCTCACTTGGTCGAGGAGATGTATGAGCCCTCAATTTTTCAACTAATACTTCTTAACTGATACTAACATATTTAAGTTCTGCAGTTACACAAGTTGGTTGCCTGGTATTTCTGGGAGATTTTCTGTATTTCGTTCCATGAAGGCAGACACCTAGTAGCTGCCTGGTTTCTTGCCCACTTCTCTGTTTACCACCATAAATTCTGCTGTCACATTTAATGGACCCATATTTATCCTCGCTAATCTTCCTTTCACATATTGAAAGAAGCTTTATTGCAGTTCTCCATTAAGTGTTCCTCACAAGCTTACATTCATCTCTTTTTCCTATCTTTGTCAGTTTCTTGGCCTTCCTTCGCTGAGTCCTAAATTGCCCCATATTTAGGCTTCCATTATTTCTGGAATTCATACAAGCAACTGCCTTTGATCTAATGCATTCTTTAAATTCTTTCATTCACCATGTTGATTCACCTTTCCTTTTGTGCCTTGGTGAATTGTATATCTGTTGTAGGCCTTATAATGTTTCTTTAAATATTGGCAATTGTTTGTCTAGTGTCAAATCCTTATGTATTTTCTCAATTACCTGACTGAACTTGCCCGTCATATCCTCATAGTTTCTGTTGTTCAGAGTTAAGACCGTGGTTTCATCGAGTCCCTTCAGCCCAACATGTCTGCAATGGCTAAAAACAATCACCTAACTATTCTAGTCCCATTTTTCAGCATTTGGCCTACATCTTTGTATGCCTTGACACAGGTGCATATCTAAATTCTACTTATTAGTTCTTTCTCATTACAAAGTATTAAACCCAAAACAGCCAGATCTTTAATTGGCTGCTTGATGTACTGTTTCAGAAACACATCTCATACAAAATCCAGGAATTAATCCTCCACAGTATTTGGGCCAACTTTATGAACCTTGTCTCTTTGCAAATTGAACTCAATATTACTGTATTACATTAATCTTTAATTTTGTTTATGATGTAGCCAACGTTACACTATATTTTGGTGCAACATGCTATTTCATATCTCTGTTATATTGTTCAGTCTTCTTGATAAAATTCTACTAGAGGAAATTGTTTCCCTGTATTTGATCTATTGCATTCTTGTTCACAATCATTGTTTAAATCAGTAACATCCTGGGGTTACCATTAACCAGAAACTAAACTGAAGAAGCTATGTAAAATACTCTGGCAACAAGAGCAGGTCAGGGACTCTGAATCCTGTAGTGAGGAACTTGCCTGCTATTCCCTCTGCTTTCTAAAAGACACAAGTCAGGATTGTGATGGGCAACTGCCCATTTGTCAGGGTGGGCACAGCTGCAACAACATTCAAAGCAGGACATCATCCAAGACAAAGCAATGATTGGCTGAAAATGTGTTGCTGGAAAAGCGCAGCAGGTCAGGCAGCATCCAAGGAGCAGGAGAATCGACGTTTTGGACATGAGCCCTTCTTCAGGAATCCTGAAGAAGGGCTCATGCCCAAATCATCGATTCTCCTGCTCCTTGGATGCTGCCTGACCTGCTGCGCTTTTCCAGCAACACATTTTCAGCTCTGATCTCCAGCATCTGCTGTCCTCACTTTCTCCTAAAGCAATGATTGGGCGTTACACTACGTCCATCACATTCAGTATTCACTCCCTTTACCACAAGCGCACAGTTGCGGTAGTGTGTGCCATGAACAAGATGCATTGCAGCAATTCATGAAGAATACTTTGTCAGTACCCTCCACTTACACTACCTAGTTAGGGCAACAGATGCATGAGAGTTCCCCTCCAAGTCTCACATTATCCTGCCTTGGAAATATGTCATCATTCCTTCACTCATTGGGTTAATATCCTGGAACTCCTTCCCTAACAGTATTGTGGTTGTCCCTATACCCTATAGACTGGAGCAGCTCAAGAAGGCAGCTCATCATTGCTCTTTCCAGGGTAACTAGGGATGGGCTATAAATGCTGAACTAGCCAGTAGTACTCACATCCAATAAATAAATACATCTTAAAACTGACCCAGTTTAATTGAAAGCCTCAATTGAGCTTGATATGGAGATGCAGGTGTTGGACTGGGTGGGGTGTACAAAGTTAAAAATCATACAACACCAGGTTATAGTCCAACAGATTTAATTGGAAGCACTAGCTTTTGGAGCGCTGCTCCTTCATCAGGTTGTTATTTAGTTAATCACCATTGGATGCTTTCATGGGAACAGTTATTCATTGCCTACTCTGATTAGGCACTCGTGAGTTAGAACACCTCTATCAAATTTTCTCTCAAACCTCCTGAAGCGGAATCCTGAAATTTCCAGTCTATCCATACATAAGAATCGTTTCTGTACCCTCTCTAATGTCTTACATTGTTTCTAAAGTGTGGTGCTCAGAACCAGACCCACATTCGGCTTCAGCCAGAGTTTTATGTTTAAACATGTTTAGTAGAGCCTTGTTTTTGTACTTTATGTCACGCCTTATGAAGTACAAGATCCTGTATGTCTTATTAACAATTTCTTAACCTCAATGACTTAGCTGCCTATATCCTTTGCTCGTCCCCAGACCTGTCTCCATCATCCTTTCAGGTTGTGATTCCTAGACATAACTTGCAATACACAAATGTTTTCTCCTTCCACTTCTGTGTCTTTTGCCAGTCAACTTCAATCTATACCCGCTGGATGAAGATCCCACTGCTACTGGAAGGTGTTTCCTCATGTTTACTCTATCAGAACTCCCATGATTTTGAACAACTCTTATCAATCCTTTAACTTTGTCTCAGAAGAGCAATTTTATCTTCTCCAGTCTCACCACATTCACTGAAGTTTCTATACACTAGATTCTCTTGGTCTTTTCAGAGTTTACTGACAGATGGGATTGTAATAATAACCAGGAGCAAGTTTAGATTAATTTTTGGTGTGAACTAGTGTGTTACCTTTTGTTTATGCGTTCTATTCTTCCTCCATTCTCCGATAGATTGCGGGTTTGCTGAAAGCAGAGGATAATGCAGTGTTTAAATTTGAGCCATTTGTTCTCCATGTCCAGTGCAGGACGCTAGAGGATGCACAACTCTTGGTAAGAATCAGTTGCTGACTTAATTGAGTTACTCAAACTCTTTCTTCATTGTAGAAAAGTAATCATCCACACTTAATGAAAAGTTGCCGTTTGTCTGAAAAATTCTGGAATATAAAGAAGTGAAGCTTCAGTTTACGGAGCCTTGATCTAACCTGCCTGAGTTGTGGTACTGCAACTCAGGAAGGATGTAATGGCTTTTGATGTGTAGAGCAGATCCACCCAAATGGAAAGAAGCATTTAATGTTAAATTATGAGGAAATATTGTGTAACTTTGGTTAGTATTCCCTTGAGTTTAGAGGATTGAGGAGTGATCTAATTAGTTTTCATTCATTCATGGGCTATAGACATTGCTGGCTGGCCCAGCATTTATTACCCATCCATACTTGATATTGAGGAAGGAGTGATGAGCTACCTTCTCGAAATACTACTGTCTGGTGTAGGTAGACCCACAATGCCGTTAAGGAGGGAGTCACAAAAGTTTGACTCAGCGGCAATGAAGGAACAGCAATATATTTCCAAGTCAGAATGGTGAGTGGCTTGAAGGAGAATTTGAAGGTGGTGGTATCTCTGTGTACCTGCTAACTTAGTCCTTCTGCATGATATTTGTCATGGTTTGAAAGAGACTTGATGAATTTCTGCAGTATATCTTGTAGATGGTACACACTGCTGCTGCTGAGCATGAGTTGTGGAGTGGAGGGGGACTGAATATTTGTGAATGTGGTGCCAATCAACCGTGCTGATTTTTCCTGAATGGTGTCAAGCTTTGTGAGTGTTGCTGGAGCTGCACTCATCCAGGCAAGTGGAGACAGTGTTCCATTCTACTTCATAATTGTACCTTATAGATAGTGAACGGGCTTTGGGGAGTCAGAAGGTGGGTTACTGTTTGCAGAATTCCTAGTCTGCCCATGTATGCAGAGATTTTATACGGTTAGGCGAGTTCAGTTTCTGCTCAATTGTCACCCGAAGGATGTTGATCTAATCAATGTAATGGGAATATTAAAATGATCTGAGAATTAGTATAAATACATTTACGGGTAAGCTAGATAGGTAGTTGACGGAGGAGGGAATTAAAGGAAATGGTAATTGTGTGCAATGAAAAAGGGCTTGTTTGGAGAATCAACACTGGCAAGAACTACGTGGTCCAAATGGCTTGTTTCTGATCGGGGACTTCTGTGTAAAATGAGCATGTAGTCAATTAAAATGTTTTTAAAAATGCAACTACCTTAAATCAGGACAGTTTTATTTTACTGATTTACTGATTGGCTACTGTTCTGGATTACAGCACTCTGTCGCTATAAACTCTGGCTTCAGGAACTCTGGGATCACGGTTGGCAAGAAAGGCAAAATAATGATGGTAATGTGGGGTCTTGCATGTAGTATTGCATTAAAAATTATTTGCGCATTTTAGTTTTAGATGAAGGCCTGAAAGTTAATCACGCGCTGCCTATTAGAATTTCATTCTGAACACAATCTAAACTAATCTCCCCTTGATGGTTTCCATATGTGAGTAATCAGTGAGCTCAGTACCCCTGTGATCGAATTCTGCATGAAGCTGCATGGACTGTGCAACTTCCATTGCCTTCCGATTGAGCCACTGTAGCTCCCTTCCCTAGGTTAGGTTAAGCCCTGGGAGGTCGTGTCCCATTAATCAGCCTGCCTCACTGAGACCTCTTGTATTTAATCATTACACCCATAGAATGATACAGCACAGGAGGTGGCCACTTGAGCCATTTTTCTGTGCCTTTCTTTGAAAGAGCTGTTCATTCCATTCTCCTGCTGTTTCCCAAGGCTGCGCAAGTTATTCTTTTTTAAGTATACCTTTCTAATTCCTTTTTGAAAGTTGTTATTGAATTTGTTTCCATTTCCCAATTGGGCTTCATATTCCAGGTCACAATGTGCTCCATCTTTAAACAAAGATTTCAGTGCTACCTTTAATTTTTTAAATAGAGTCAGCTTAAAAACCATATGGTTGTCAATCCTCCTAACTTTTTATTGTTTTGTGGGATGCGGATGTTGCTGGCAAGGCTGACGTTTGTCACTTCTGAAGGCCCTTGCAATGAATTGCTGCTAGGATCATTTCAGATAGTGTTAAGAGTTGACCACATTGCTGTGGGTTTGAAGTCCTACTTAAGTTAGACCCTCAGGTCAGGCAAGCAAACTTGCTTGCCCAAAAGACATGAATAAACCAAGTGGGGGTTTACAATAACTGTATGATTTTGTAGTCACCATTAGACAAGGGCTTTAATTCCAGATGTTTTTTATCAATTGAATTTAAATTCTGCCTGCTTCCATGGTGTTTCCACTGCATTTGCACAGGCCGCTAGGGTACAACTTTGGTGACGTTACTCTAAGCCAAATATTGCTTTCTTAAATGCGACAAATACTTTTGCATCTTATAAATATATTGACTGGAAACCTATTCATAGATTCAAACAGCACAGACAAGGCCCTTTGGCCTATCAGGTCTACTGACATAACTACCGCAATAAGGCGTGCTGATCTCAATTTCTCATATCTTTGAATGCTATAATATTTGAAGAGCTCAACCAAATATTTTTAAAAGTTTGTAAGATTTTCAGCCTCCACAACCTTCCCAAGTGTGTTTCAGATTCCCACCACCTGCTGAGTGAAAAAAGTTTTTATCCCCCCCAAATCCTCTCTGAATTTCCTGCTTCTTACCCTAGAAATTTACCCTCACTGATTGAGCCCTCAAATGAGGGGAACAGTTATTCTCTGTCCACACTGTCCATCCCCCTCAATCATGTTCCCCTCAATCTTCTGTGCTATCGAGAAAACAATCCAAACCTATCCAACTGCTCCTTATAGCTCAGTCTCTCAATCCCAACATCCTGATGAACCTCCTCTGTACTCCCTCTGGTGCTGTCACATCCATCCTGTAGTGAGGTGACCAGAACTGCACACACAACACCAGCTTCGGCCTGACCAACGCTTTGTATGTCTCAACATTTCCACCTTGCTCTTATACTCTGTCATAACTGATGAAAGCAAGTGTTCCATACATGCTTTCTTCCTAACGATCCTATTCATGTGCCCTGGTTACTTCAGGGACCTGTGAATAATTACCCATGATCCCAGTGTTCCTCTGAGCTACCCAGTGTCCTGCCATTCATTAAATACTCTCTCATCTTGTTTCTTCTTCCAAAATGCATCACCTCACACTTATCAGGATTAAATACTATCTGCCACTGATATGCCCTTCTGACCAACCCATCTATATTTCCCTGTAGCCTACAAACATCATCTTTGCTATCAACTGCTCAACCAATCTTGGTATCATCTGCAAACTTGGTTAAAATTCCCCCAGCATTTTCATAAATATCATTTCAGTATACAAAAGCAATAAGAGTCCCAGTACTGATCCTTGTTGTGCACCACTGAACACTGGCCTCCAGCCTTCTCCCACTACCCTTTGTGTCTTATTACTAAGCCAGTTTCTGATCCATCTCACCAACTTTCCCTCTATTCCAAGTGCTTTCTCAATTCATATAAATTACATCAGCTTAACTTCCCTCTTTAATTCATAACTGTAAACATGCCTAAAGATAGCAGTTCCAATTTTTCTATTCTGCATTCTTCATTGTTGTTGAAGTTATCAATTCCTGAATGTTGATGTTTGTTGTCAAAATAAACATCCATCATTGTAAATGTCTCTGGGAATCAGCTTGACATCACAGGCAAGGAGCTACCATTGTTTAACTTCAGTGCTAATATTGCCATAAGGTGATAGGTTAGGTTGACATTTCTCTTTGAAGTCTTTGTCAGAAACCAAGTCATGGCGAAGCTTCCAGACTGATCATTGTCACCATAGGTGTCTTGTTTAAAGTGCTTTGGAGATGCCGGTGTTGGGGTGTACAAAGTTAAAAATCATACAACACCAGGTTATAGTCCAACTGGTTTAATTGGAAGCACACTAGCTTTCGGAGTGACGCTCCTTTCATCAGGGGGTAGTGGAGGGCTCAATCACTACCGCCTGATGAAGAAGCATCGCTCCGAAAGCTAGTGTGCTTCCAATTAAACCTGTTGGACTATAACCTGGTGTTGTATGATTTTTAACTTTGTGTAAAGTGAAGAGCAAATGTTCACTTACTATGCCACTAGATGGCAGAATGGTCAACCAATTCTTCAGCTCATCCTGTAAACATTTGTAGATCATTGAATTACACAACCTGGACTGCTGTCTGCTTTGTGATTGAAAGTTAGTGAAGTAAAGAACAAGAGAAATGTAGCCAGGGTGGGAAAGCAATGCAAAGGTAAGTGCAACAGCTTTACAAATATTTGGATTTGCAACAAGTTGGGATATGGGTGTTGCTGGCACTGCTGTTCTTAAATGCCCCCAGAAGACATTAGAGAACCATCTTGAATACAATGGAGTGGTTGAAGCTTTTCATGTCTAAACTAAGAGTCAACACGTTGGCCCACATCTCTGTTCAGATTCACTTACCTGAGCAGTTATCCTGGGAAATTTAGAGTGTTCCTGGCTAACAATAAAACTGAGACGCCATCACTGACACATATGCTATAAGCTCCACCCCCACTTCCCCTGGCCTAACAACAACCTCGCCACTGATAGCACCTGATTCCTCATTGACTTCTTTTTACTCCCTGCTCCAAAACAAATCAAAGGAACCACCCTCAAGAAAATTTTGCCACGGCAGCTGTTGGAATTTGAATTCAATAAACATCTGGAATTAAGAATCTAATGATGACCGTTAATCCATTATCAATTGTTGGAAAAATCTATTTGGTTTACTAATATCCTTTAGAGAAGGAAACTGCCATCCTTACCTGATCTGGCCTATGTGTGACTCCAGATCTATGACAGTGTGGTTAACTCTTAACTGCCTGCTGGGTAATTAAGGGTGGGTAATAAATGCTGGCCTAGCCTGAGACTCCCTCATCCTGTGAATGAATTTTTTTTAAATGTGGAGAAGACAGGAGAATGTGAAAACTGTATAAACACACATTTAAGCATGCGTCTCCCACAAAGATATGGGTGTCAATATTCCTACTTTAATGGAAACACGCTACATTTAAACACCTGTTGAGTCTCAAACTGCTTTGATATCTGTTTTTTTTCTCTTGTCATTAGGCTGTTCGCAGCACTCATTGCCTGGAAGTTCCTTTGTGTCATCGAGGAACGGTATTGGTGAGTGAGGAGTACATCGATTACCTAGTGCAAGTGGCTAATCAGAAAATGGAGGAAAACGAGAAGAGGAGAGAACGGTAAAATGGCAATTGCAGGCTAGTGAAGTCTGTTCGAACAATATGAGAAAACAGAGAACGAATTTTACTTGTGTAAACCTAGCTCTGAGTAGCAATCTCACTTTAGAGTCAGCGGTCATAGAGTCACAGAGATGTACAGCATGGAAACAGACCCTTCAGTCCAACCCGTCCATGCCGACCAGATATCCCAACACAATTTAGTTCTACCAGCCAACACCCAGCCCATATCCCTCCAAACCCTTCCTATTCATATACCCATACAATTGCAACATTTAAGAGGCATTTGGATCAGCCTCCACCACTTCCTGTGGCAGCTCATTCCATACATGTACCACCCTCTGTGAAAAAGTTGCCCCGTAAGTCTCTTTTATATCTTTCTCCTCTCACCCTAAACCTATGCCCTCTAGTTCTGAACTCGCCGACCCCAGAGCAAAGACTTTGCCTATTTACCCTATTCATGCCCCTCATTGTTTTGTAAACCTCTATAAGGTCACCCCTCAACCTTCAACGCTCCAGGGAAAACAGCCCAAGCCTTTCCCTATAACTCAAGTCCTCCAACCCTGGCAACATCCTTGTTAATCTTTTCTGAACCCTTTCAAGTTTCACAACATCTTTCCAATAGGAAGGAGACCAGAATTGCATGCAACATTCCAACAGTGGGCTAACCAATGTCCTTTACAGCTGCAACATGACCTCCCAACTCCTGTACTCAATACTCTGACCAATAAAGGAAAGCATACCAAACGCCGCCCTCACTATCCTATCTACCTGCGACTCCACTTTCAAGGAACTACAAACCTGCACTCCAAGGTCTCTTTGTTCAGCAACACTCCCGAGGACCTTACCATTAAGTGGATAAGTTCTGCTAAGATTTGCTTTCCCAAAATGCAGCACATCGCATTTATCTGAATTAAACTCCATCTGCCAATTGGCTAATGAATAGAAGGCAACGTTATGATAAAGGTGGGCATTTTAAGGCTGGCAACCTGAAACCAGTGAACTGCCACAGGAATCGGTGCTGGGGCCACAGTTATTTACAATATGTATTCATGATTTGGATGACATATGAATATGTTACCATCAAGTTTGCAGATGACAGAATAGGTGAAAAGAGAAGTAGTGAGGATGATGCACAGTCTACAAAGGGATATAAACAGATTGGGTGAAAACTTGGCAGGTGAAATATGTTGGAAAATGTATGGTAATGTATTTTGGCAGGGAAATGTAGAAGATCTGAATATATAAATGAGGAGTGATTGCAGATAGCTGCAGCAGAGGGATTTTGGGGGTCCAACGATATGAATCACAAAAGATTCTGCTGGCAGTGAAGAGTATACATATTGGAAGCAATAAATGTCAAACTTTTTAAAAACTTTGTAAATGTCCAAAAATGAGAAGAATTGAATTAAGCAAAAATTGGTACATACTGTACACAAAAATATCAAGCAAGGCAATTTTTTGTAATTTTTTTTTAAAAGCATCTTTCATGCTGGTCTGCAGAATGAAATTAAAGTGGTGAAACGTAGACAGCCAGCAGTTATTAGCAGATTATTGGTGTCAGTAAACACTTCAAGTCCAAAGAGCTAATATCCAAGTTCAGCCAGTAATGGAGAAGTCAAACAGAATGTTGGCCTTTATTTCAAAGAAAATTGAGTATTGAAGCAGGGAGGTTTTGCTAAAACATACAAGGCACCCGTCCGACCACCGCTGGAATACTATGAACAGTTTTGGGCTGTTTATCTGAGGAAAGATATTGGAGGCAGTCCAGAAAAGGTTCACCAGGCTGATGCCTGGCGTAGAGGGGCTGTCTTATGAGAGATTACGTAAGCTGGGCTTTTACTCAGTAACATTTATAAGAATGAGAGAACTTACTGAAGAATACAATATTATATGGGGACTTGACAGGGTAAATGCGGAGATTATTTTGGAAAGTCGAAGTGCAGAGGATATAATCTGAGATTAAGATGTCACATTTAAAATCGATGAGGAGGAACTTCTGAGTGCAGTGAATATATGGCATTATTTACCGCAAAGTGTTGTAGAGTCTAGGTTGTTAAGTATATTCAGGGCAGAAGTAGACATTTTTTAATCAATTAGGGAATCCAGGATTATGGGGAAATGGCAGGAAAGTGGAGTTTAATATTATCAGATCAGTCATGATTTCATTGAATGACAAAGCACACTTGATGGGCTAAATGGCCTACTTCTGCTGCTATGCCTTATGATTACTAATGACTTCACCGTTAGGTCAGAAATTGAGATATTTGTTGATGTTTTTCCAAGAATCCCTACAGTGGGAAACAGGCCATTTTCCTTTAATGCACCTAAGCTACACATCCCTGAACACTGGACAATTTAGCGTGGCCAAATCACCTAACTTGCACATCTTTGGACTGTGGGAGGAATCTGGAGCACCCAGAAGAAACCTACAGGTTTATGTAATGTTTAGCACCATTCAAGATTCTTTAGATACTTAAGCAGTTTTTGTCCATTTTGGGAAAGACCTGGACAGTATCCAGGTTAGGGTTGATAAGTGGCAAGTCACTGGTGTCAACTGGTGCCAGTAATGACATGTCCAACAAGTTAGAATCCAACCGTGCTACAGGAGCAGATCAACTGCTTGGAATTCTGGGGCACTTAAGTCACCACTTGTCTCCAAAGTCTTTCCATTATTCACAGCACGCAAGTTATGACACTGTTGAAATATGCTCTTTTGCCTGCACGAATACAACTGCAGGAGCACTGAAGAAGCTCAACATGATCTGGGACAAAGCAACTCATTTGACTGGCACCCCATGCACCAAATTCAGAATTCACTCTCTCCTTTGAACATAGTAGCAGCATAGCTGCAAATGTGTTGCTGGTCAAAGCACAGCAGGCCAGGCAGCATCTCAGGAATAGACCTCTATTCCTTCCTGAGATGCTGCCTGGCCTGCTGTGCTTTGACCAGCAACACATTTGCAGCTGTGATCTCCAGCATCTGCAGACCTCATTTTTTACACATAGTAGCAGCATAGTTGGTCAAGACCAGCAGGTAGGAGAAAGTGAGGACTGCAGATGCTGGAGATCAGAGCTGAAAAGTGTGTTGCTGTAAAAGTGCAGCAGGTCAGGAAGCATCCAAGGAGCAGGAGGATCGACGTTCGACTTCGAGGAATTCCTGAAGAAGGGCTTATGCCCGAAACGTCGATTCTCCTGCTCCATGGATCCTACCTGACCTGCTGTTCTTTTCCAGCAACACATTTTTCAGCCAAGACCAGCAGGTATGTGGGAGCACCATAATTTGTAAGTTCCCCTCCAAGCCACACACCATAATTACTTGAAAATGACTTGCTGTTACTTCAGTGTTGCTGGATTAAAATCCTGAAACTCACTCTCTAGGATCACTGTGGATGTCCCGACACTGAACTGATGCAACAATTCAAGAAAGCAGATCACTGCAACTTTCTCAAGGACAATTGAGGATAGACATTAAATGGTTGGCCTTTCCAGCAATGCTCACATCTGATAAACAAATACAAAGTAAATGTTGATATCTCTTGAATTCTGTGGTTCAGCACTTTTTTTCATCATGGATCCTGATTTCAACATTTCTGTTTGGAGCCAACCAAATAATGTGAGTTGGTGCTTGAGAGAATGTGGCCAAATAGCAGAGATCCAGTTGAGATCAAGACAAGCAGCATTCAAACAGAAAACATCTGTAGAGCTGCAGGGTTTTCTTAAACCTACCCTGGCTCTACTTGAATTATTTGGAGAAAATGAAAATGAATTAATAGTAGAAAACGTCATTCAGACTGTTTGCCAAAGCACTCACAATGACGACAGGCTGTGAAATGCAGATACTGCGATTGTTTAGCATTTATTGTCTGTGTTGCAGATAAGGAAGTTTAAAGTCAGAAGAATGTAGAGGTGGACAGTGCTGCATTTGTGTAAACTGTTTTGAGGAAGCAGTTGCTGCCAGTGAGTTTCTTCTGCCAGGCATAGCATTCATCTAAATCAATAAAAGCTACAGATCAGCCCTGTTCTGATTGAATGGAGAAACAGACTCCAGGGGTTGAAGAATACCTTATTCCTGTAGCAAAAAAGATTCACAATCCAATCATGTTTAAACGTTATTAAAATCTTGTAATAATAGCTCGCAAAAAAGAAAGATATGTCATTTCGCTACAGTTACAACATTTAAGAGACATTTGGATAGGTATATGGCTAGGAAAGGTTTAAAAGGATATGGACCAAGACCAGGCAAATTGGGAGGCAATGGCCTAGTGGTATTATCGCTGGACTGTTAATCCAGATCCCCAGGTAATGACCCAGGTTCGAATGCCCCCACGGCAGATGATGGAATTTGAATTCAATAACAAATGTGGAGTTAAGAGTCTAATGATGACTATGAATCCATTGTCGATTATTGTAAAAACCCATCTGGTTCACTAATGTCCTTCAGGAAAGGAAACTGCCATCCTTACCTAGTCTGGCCTACATGTGACTCCAGATCCACAGCAATGTGGTTGGCTCTCAACTTCCCCTTGGGCAGTTAAGGATGGGCAATAAATGCTGGCCTACACAATGATGCCCTCATCTTGTGAATGAATTTTGAAAAATGGGATTAATTTAGTTTGGGAAAACATGTATGAGTTGGATTAAAGGATCTGTTTCCATCTTTATGACTCTGTGGGGTCTTTAAAATCATTTGCGTTGCATTCTTGTAGGAAATGTGACAGCTAATGCACACCCAGCAATATCCCACCCAGCAATATCCCACAAACATTAATAAGGTAGTGTCCAAATGATGTGATTTTGTGACTTTAGATATTGCCTTGGACACCAGAGCGAACTCCTTTGTTCTTCAAGATATTGCCATAAGTATCTTTCATGCTGCATTGGCTGAAGACCGTATGTTGGTTCAATGTCCCATCGGAAGGATGAACTCTCCATCAGTGCGACACTGAGTTTTGAACTGAAATGTCTGCAGTGGGACTTGACTTTCAACGTTCTGTCTCTGAGACCTTGCTACCCACTGAGCCACAGCTTAACCCATTTGAGTTTTCATTAATTACTTTCTTTAAAGCACTGGATTCTGGCTTGTGAATTTTATCAAAATGGCTTATAATTTTGTGCAGACATTCACTAAAATTATTTTACAACCACAGAGTTATACAGCAGAGGGGACTATTCAGCCTGTTCTACCAGTGCCAGTTCTTTGAAAGAACTGTCCAGTATAGTCCCAAAACCATGTAAATTGTTCCTTATGAATAATGCCTTCTAAAAGCTCTGTGATCCCACCAATCTGGGTTTCATTTTCTTCATTCTTTTTTGGGGTGTAGGTATCACTGGCAGGGCAAGTATTTATCTTTTGTTTCCCTTTTACAATCATGGTTCTTCCTTAGCCTGTTCATAGGGCAATTAGGTGCCTTTGCAACAGCACTCAATGTGATTGTATGCACCCCCTGCAGATGTTCAAGAAGGCAGAGTACTCATCACCTGAGGGCAGTTAGAGATGAGCAATAAATTATGGCCCAACCATTGATGTGCATTCCCATGAACCAATTTAATTAAAACACACATGTGGCCAGACCAGGTAAGGATGGCAGATGTTCCTCCCAAACGTTGGATGAACTAGATGGATTTTTCCAACAACTTCTTGTTTACTTACCTTTCCGTCCTGCGATATTAGAGCATGAAAATTCCAAATTCAGTCATGTCTTAACCAGTGTTTCCTGTAAACTGCAATCAGAAATGTGCCATAGGAAAAAGAAGCAGGACAGATCGAGACACAATGTATATTTATCTTAAAAGGAATATATACATCAACTTTTAAAGAGATTGCACACTGCAACAAGGTGGCAGATCACGGCAAACAGAAATTAAAGGACATATTGATTTTTATTTCACTCCAGGACATTAAGGTACCAAGCCACCTGACTTCCAAAAGTTTTAGTCATCAAATCAAAAAATTGGGGTGGTACAGTTTA
Source organism: Hemiscyllium ocellatum (assembly GCF_020745735.1). Lineage (NCBI taxonomy): Eukaryota > Metazoa > Chordata > Chondrichthyes > Orectolobiformes > Hemiscylliidae > Hemiscyllium > Hemiscyllium ocellatum. Next base: position 114,148,081 of record NC_083409.1, on the reverse strand, counting down.
AACCTTGGATCTGCTGTCATAATTTTGTGTAGTTTTGGAGTTTTCCAGCATCTCTATGCCTTTATACAGAATATTTCAGTGCTCTTTATAGAATTGAAAGAGGCCATTTGGCTGTCGTACTATCACTAGCACTTTGAAAGAATTGTCCAATTTGTTGTACTTCCCACATCTTTCTCCATAGCCCTATAAAATTTTCTTTTGAGGATTTTTCCAATTCCCTTTTGAAAGTTATTAAATCTGCTCCCAGTGCCCTTTCAGGCACTGCTGTCCAGATCTCACTTTCAAAACAAAATCTCCCGGCTTGATAACTGTCAAAAGAAATTAAATCTGTGGTGTTTAATTATCAGTACTCTTACCAGTAGAAACAGTTTCTATTTTGTTTAGTCTTATTAAACTGTCTCTTCATTTTGATTCTTGTATGAATTTTAGGTTTTGTGCTGGTCTCGAAGCTGCTCTAAGTGCTCCAGTGACTACTGAACAACTGGATGAAAAGGTGAACATAGCTGCCAGTGTGTACACTCGCAGAAGAAGGCAGAGAGCTACCAAGAAGGAACGAGGAAATGGTGGAACAACAGCCCATAGTGATGGCGAGAGTGACCTCGCATTTCTGATGGGCAACACCTGATCATGACATTTTAATCCTCAGAATGAAATTGAAGAAAACTGCAGCCCTTGCGCAGAGTTGGAGAGCCTGAAGGGCTCAACTGATATCTCTGAAAATCATCTTTCCATCAACAATTGGGATAATTTAATCAGAGGTCTGTTTTTTTTTCCCCCAGTTGTATGGGTCTTTTTTTTTCAGACTTTTTTTTGGTGAACTAAATTTTATCCTTCTTCATTTAAAAACAAAATGAAGATTTTAAGTAACATTAACCAGGTGAGACTGTGACACTTCAGGTCACGTTAGTTGAAAATTTCTTCAAATGTTCACTTAGTGAAGGCAACGTAAGACAAAGGTGTTTAAATAATATGTGTCTCAGATGATCCGTGTTATATTTAATTTAAATACTTGCAAGAGGAAAACATTTGCAGGGCTGTGAGAAAAGGGATGGAGTGTAGGATTGATCAGCTCTTTTAATGAGTTAACACGTGCATGATGGGGTGAATGACTTCTACCACATTTGTGAATAATATGAGCGAGTGCAGAAATGTGTCTTTGATTGACTGTGCACATGCATTCCCAGCAATACAAGTGCAATTAATGCTGACTGTACAGTAAGACACTGACAGTTCCCATTGTAGTTTTTAATATGGTAAAACCTCACTAGATGCTGAGTGTCATCAAATTAAAATCTGGTGCCATATTTCTTGGAGTCTTTAAAAGGTGACCAAAGCGTGTTTAAAGAGTTACGATTAAAGAAATGTCTTAGAGATAAAGAAATTCAGGGAAGGAATCCCATAATTTGGAGCCAGGTATCCAAATGTACAATGAATAAAGGTTAAAGAACGACATGCTATTTTGTGGAATACACACAACACTACTTCCTAAATCACTGCATCTCCAGTCCAACAAGGAAGGAAGCATTGCTTGATTAAGTTCTGCAATGTAAATGGAGCGAATAGCTAATAGAAAGTAAAAGAAAATTGGGGAATGGTGACTGTAACACAGTTGGGTTCATTGTAGGAAAATGGGGTGGAGAGGTAATCAAGCAGGACAACTCCGTAACAGCTGATTAATCCTCTCCTGGGAAATGGGTAAACAGTACACAGACTCAGATCAAAATGAGTGAGAGGTAATAAAACAAATCTGGTACTATGGATAAATTGACAGAGTATGAAACTTAAAAGGGAAGCATTTGTTCCCTTAAAACTCCCGATATTGAGATTAATAGAAAGCTAGGAAGGATAGCTTTTGCATTGCACCCTTTGCAACTGTCGGCTGCCCCGAAAGCTGCTTAGCCAATGAAATAGATTCTGTTGGTGATTTATCTTAAACTTGGCTTGGCTGGAGAGGCAGGTGTGACTTCTCTGGTCTGCCACAGTGTAAGAGTGGAGCAAAAGGCCTGAGGATTGTTAAACCATATCTCTGGTTTGAATTATAAGCCACAGTTGCTTTTTTGTTTATGACGCTGATGACGTTTTTGTACTTTTCTTTTTTTGTGAAGCATGCTGGATATTTGATGGTTCACTAAAATTCAACAAGACAGTCGCCTTCTTCCTATTCCAATTATGAGGGTAATTGGGCATTTAGTGTCGGAAATAGCAGTCCATGGATACAATTCAGCTGCAGAATTCCAAAAAGAAATACTGAGCTTACTGTTTGTATACAAATCATGACTGGTGGCTACTTAGTTCTGTTATGATGTATAAACTTAACCTTGGCTTCTGTGCACTAAAACTGCTTTTGTTGCAAAATTTTTTTTTAATCAAAATACTACTGTTAACATAATTATCATTTTTGGGCTGTACCTGAATTTAGTTTCTCCTCTCTTATCCTTTTTTTAATTTTTGATGTACAAAGGGGTGAGGACCTTCAATGAATATAGAGGCTGGAGAACTTGGGCAAAGAAGGCTAAAGAGGGCTTAATCAAACTGTTCAAAATTGTGAAGTGAATTTGATAGAGTAAGGAAGGTGAAACTGTTTCCAGTGTCAGGAGGGTCAGCGATAAGACAGGTGCGAATTGGAGGGAGATAGCGAGAGAAAAACCGTCTGGGAGACAATGAGGAATTTTTTTTAAAATACAGTGAGTTGCTGTGATCTGTAATGCACTGCCTGAACTGGCAATGGAAGCAAATTCAATAGTTTCAGAAGGGAATTAGATCTGTACTTCAAATATTTGCAGCACCACGGCAAAAGAGCGGGGAAATAAAATTATTTGGAATGCTTGCTTAACGAGCAAGCACAGACCCAATGGGCCATAAGGTCCTCTTTATAACGTATGATTCCATAATTGATCAGGAGATGTGTTACTTGATAAGGCTGACATTTTACTGTCACACAGTTTTCCTGAAGGCAGGAGTGGATTGGCTTCGTACAAACTGGATTGCTACACTGTGCTTTGTTTGGCCCTTTCACAGAGAAGGAGCATTAGATTGTGTTGATATGGGTCTGCAGCAACAAAGGAAGATCAGGTAAGGACAACAGGTTCCTTTCTCGACAGGACTTTTTTTTTAACTGGGTTGACCTTTTACGACAATACAGCAGCCTTGCGGTCATTTTTACTGGAAGCAGCTTTATATTTTCAATATTTAAACTGAATTTAAATTATCCGTGTAATTTAAATAGGTATTCCTGGATTATTAATCCTGGTGTAAAAAGTGAGGTCTGCAGATGCTGGAGATCAGAGCTGAAAATGTGTTGCTGGTTTTATCTTAGCCTGCTGGACACACTTTCCTCATTCCTGATGAAGGGCTTTTGCCCGAAACGTCGAATTTCCTGTTCCTTGGATGCTGCCTAACCTGCTGCGCTTTAACCAGCAACACATTTTCAGTTATTAATCCTGGTGCCCAGTTAGCCACTAAATAACTTCAAACCCAGAATGGTGTTGTGTACATTTTTTAATAAAGGTTTAAACAATTCTTTTCTGCAGTCTGATCTGCTTCTTACATTTCCTGAAAAAGTACTGCAGCAGCTGAGTAAGATTTACTGAATTTCCCAATAGGAAATAGTGTTAGATTTTTGTAGACTTCTCTATCAAGCCAGTAGATGGTGTGACTCTGTAACAGTCTCACAAGACTGGCTCATACTTGATTCTGAAGCAGTGGGTGATGGTTTAGCAGAAATCTCCAACCTCCAATTAAATATGGAAGATGGCAGATGGAAGCTGTTGTTTTCAGTCCCTGCTCCAAACCCAGTTTCTACTACCTGTGATCCAATTCCTCCCTATCAACTGTCTGCGTCTGTTCACAAATTTAGTGTCAGGTGAGTTTCCAACCTCATTTTCATGCCATTGTTAAGACCATACAGTATGTCAGGAGGCAATCTCCACACATTGGCGATTAAACACCTTAAATATAAATATTTATTGGTTATAAAAACCCATTTGATTCACTAATACCCTTTAGGGAAGGAAATCTGTTATCCTTATCTGGTCTGATCTGCACATGACTCCAGACCCTCAATGTGGTTGACTTTTTAACAGCTGTCTGGGTAATTCAGAATGGGTAATAAATGCTGGCCTAGCTAGCAATACCTGCATCATATGAAGGAAAAAGAAAATAAAAAGCTTTAAGGATTTAAACGTGTGAAAATGAATATTGACACAGAATAACAACTACATGAAGATGTCTATCAAGCAAAGTCACTGAGAACCATGACCTAAAGTACACTTGTCAGTGGGAGCTCATAAACGCACGTGTTGAGAACTGTTGACAAGGAGCCATAAGGATGAGGGGGTCGCGTGATGTGGCTTGAGAACTATAAGGGACAGGTGGGCAGGGTGTTTTTTTCTTTCTTGCTTATAGGCTGCGGGTGAATGAGCCTAGAGAAGGTCGTGGTAAGCTGCCCTCTTCGACTACTGCAGTCCACGTGCTGTGGGTTGACCCACAATGCCATTAGGGAGGGCATTCCAAGTTTTTGACCCAGTGACACTGAAGGAATGGCAATGTATTTCCAAGTGAAAATGTTGCGTTGTTTGATTGACTGTCTACAAGGAGATTTGGTGCACTCTGATTTTGAAAGGAGCAATACAAATCCAAATCTACTTCAAAGAGTGAAAGGGAAGAACAATAGATTGCGATATTCAGCAGTGGATTCTAGTTTTATTTTACCAAAAAGTCCTACCGAGGGTAACTGGGAAACCCATGATTTGGGGATGACGAGCAGTAGAAGACATAAGGTGTGGAGGAGGGTTAGAAATTGACTTTACAAATCCATTTCAGATGCAGTTGTTATTATAGTTTTCCGTCATGGCTAAGTTATAACATTTAAGTCATTGGAGTGTGGTTAATATTGTAGAATTCTTTAACAAGACCAGAGAGGTAATGTAACACTAATAAATTATTTTCTTTCCACATCAATGTCTGATACTTCATAAAAAACACATGTCAGCCAAGATTCCCTTCAAGCAATGTGCTGAAACATGTCACCCCTTGAAAATTATGTAAAAGACTATACAATATATATTAATATTGGGGGTTGGGGAGAGAAAATTATGGCTTTTACATGTAACAAAATCTTCACTGGGTGGTGAAAATGCTCGCTGTTTGACCTTGAACACAAACTTGCAATAAATGGCCAGAGGACAATTGCAAAGAATGAAAATCCAAACCATTAAACTATTTTGTTTAAATGAAAAGGTGGACATGGTAGAAACACAGAGATTTTCTTTAAAAAACATCATTAGCAATATCAGTTTTTAAAAATCAAGATATGAATACAATAAGCACATACTTTTATATTCCTTATGGGGCTCTGGACACTGCTGCCTGGTCCAGTATTTATCTCCCATCCCTAACTGCCCTGGAAAAATGAGCAGTCTTTTTTAACTGTTGTAATCCCTTTGGTAGAGGGGCACCCAAAGTCCAGTTAGAGAGGGAGCTCCAAATTAGGAGCTAGTAACAATGAAGGATTGACAATATATTTCCAAGTCAAAATGTGTATTCTTGTTCTTTTGAACATAAAGAACATACAAACTAGGAGCAGGAGTAGGCTGCCTGGTCCTTTGAGCTTGCTCTGCCATTCAATAAAATGGTGGCAGATCTCTTCGTGGACTCAGATCCACTTAACTGCGTGTTCACCGTATCCCTGTATTCCTTTATTGTTCAAAAAAAAATCTATCTTAGCTTGAGGACTTGTCTACTGAGGTAGTATGGGCTGAGATGAGAAACAGGAAAGGAGTTTTCTACAGACCTCCGAATAGTTCCAGAGATGTTGGGGAAAGGATAGCAAAGATTATTCTTGATGGGAGCGAGAGTGACTGAGTAGTTGTTATGGGGGACTTTAACTTTCCAAATATTGACTAGTAGTACTCTAGTTTGAGTATTTTAGTTTTTATCCACTGCAGGATGGTTTACTGACACAGTATGTAGACAGACCAACAAGGGGCGAGGCCACATTGGATTTGATACTGGGTAATGAACCCAGCTAGGTGTTAGATTTGGAGGTAGTTGAGCACTTGGGTAATGGTGGCCACAATTCGGTTATGTTTAATGGTGGGAAAGTTTAGGTATATACCACAGGTCAAGAGTTATAGCTGAGGGAAAGGCAATTATGTGCAGCATGGTGGCTCACAGCACCAGGGTGCCAGGTTCGATTCCAGCCTTGGGCGACTGTGTGTGGAGTTTGCGCATTCTCCCCGTGTCTGCATGGGTTTCTTGCGGGTGCTCTGGTTTCCTCCCACAGTCCAAAGATGATTTGGCCATGCTAAATTGCCCGTAGTGTTAGGTGCATTAGTCAGAGGGAATGGGTCTGGGTGGGTTACTCTTTGGAGGGTCGGTGTGGGCTGTTTGGGCCAAAGGACCTATTTCCACACTGTAGAGAATCTAATGTAAATCTAATCTAGGCTAATAATGCAATTAGGCAAGATTTCAGATTTGTGGGATTGGGAAGGAAATTGCAGGGGATGGGCACAATTGAAATGTGGAGTTTAAACGAGGAACTTGATAAATATGTACCTGTCAGTCAGGGAGGAAATTGTCGAGTGAGGGAGCTATGAAAAGTTGAATCTCTACCAGTGCACTTGAAGACGGATACAAAATACCTATGCAATGCCTCGGCCATTTCGTCATATCTTGTAACTAAATACCCATTCTCATCCTCTAAAGGTCCAATGTTTACTTTAGACACTCTTTTTCATTTTATATATTTATAGAAATATTTGCTATCTGTCTTTATATTCTGTGTGAGTTTTTTCCTTACATTCTATCGTACTTTTCTTTATAGATCTTTGTGGCTTTCTGTTGACCTTTAAAGTTTTCCCAATCTTCTTTAGCTATTTCTCTCGCCATCTCTAAAAGTGGCAAGTGCACTGATGAGAATTTTGGAAAATTACTTGGACTCGGGCAGTCACAGCAGATTGGATGGTAGTTGTGAATTTGCAATGTGCAAATTACAAAGTTGGAGGAGCGGAGTGAGTTTTTGAGTGGATCTTGTACATGGTACACACTGCTAGTGAGTGACAGGTGATGGAGGGAGTGGATGAACAAAAGAGCAAAGAAAATTTACAGCCCAGGAATATGCCCTCCAAACCTGAGCAGATCCAAATCCACTGTCTAAACCCAGGGCCCAGTTCCAAAGCAAGTGTATCCCTCTACTCCCCACCGACTCATGCATCTGTCCAGACACATTTTAAATGAACCTACCGTGCCTGCCTCTACTACCTCTGCCGGCAACACGTTCCAAGCCCCTACCATTCTCTGTGTAAAGTACTTGCCGCGTGTATCCCCTTAAACTTTTTCGCCTCGCGCCTTGAAAACGTGACCTCTCGTTATTGAATCCTTCAGCGTGGGAAAAAGCTTATCTCTATCTACCCCGTCTATACCCATCATAATTTTGTAAATCTCAATCAGGTCTACAAAAAGGAAACCCTCAGTCTCCTTTTTTCTAATGAAAACAATCCTAACCACTCAACCTCTCTTCATAGCTAGCACCTTCCATACCAGGCAACATCCTCATAAATCTTCTCTGCACCCTCTCCAAAGTGTCCACATCCTTTTGGTAATGTGGTGACCAGAACTGTACACAGTATTCTAAATGCGGTTGAACCAACTTTGTGTACAATTTTAACATGATCTGCCAGCTCTTATACTCAATACCCCGTCCAATGAAGACAAGCAAAACATATGCCTTCTTGACCAATCTATCCACCTGTGCAGCAATTTTCAGGGAACAATGGACCTGCACTCCCAGATCTTCATCTCCAACTTTTCCCAAGGCTCTTCCGTTTATAATTCGCTCTAGATATAAATGGACTTTGCAAAATGCGTCACCTCACATTTGCCTGGATTGAACTCCATCTGCCATTTCTCCGCCCAACTCTCCAGTCTATCTATGTCCGCCTGTATTCTTTGACCGTCCCCTATGCTTTCTGCTTCTCCACCAATCTTCGTGTCATCTGCAAATTTGCTGATATACCAGCAGTGCCCTCTTCCAGATCATTTATGTATATCACAAACAGCAGTGATCCCTGTGGAACACCTGGTCACCATTCTCTATTTTGAGAAACTCCCTTCAACTACTACACTCTGTCTCCTGTTGTTCAACCAGTTCTTTATCCACCTAGCTACAACTCTGCACACCATGTGACTTCATTTTCACTATTCGTTTACCATGGGGAACCTTACCAAACACCTTACTAAAGTCCACATATATGACACCTTCCTTCATCTTATCAACTTGGTCACTTCCTCAACTCTATTAAGTTGGTAAGGCACGATCTTCCCTGCACAAAATTATGTTGCCTATCACTGATAAGCCCATTCTTTTCCAAATATAAATAGATTTTATCCCTCAGTACCTTCTCCAGCAACTTTCCCACCACTGGCATCAGGCTCACTGGTCTGTAGTTACTCAGAATATCTCTACTACCCTTGTACAGGGGGACAACATGAGCAACCCTCCAGTTCTCTGGCATCTCACCTATGTTTGAAGATGCCACGAAGATATCTGTCAGGGCCCCAGCTATTTCCCCTCTCACCTCCCTCAGCAACCTGGGATAGATCCCATCCGACCCTGGGGATTTGTCCACCTTAATAACCTCTAGCCTACCCAACATATCTTCCCTACTTATGTCAACGTGATCCAGAGTAATCAAACTTCTATCTCTAATCTCATTATTCATCATGTCCCTCTCCTCACTGAACATTGATGCAAAGTAACCATTCAGAATCTCGCCCTTTTTCTCAGGTTCGACACACAGCCTTCCTTCATTATCCTTTAGTGGACCAATTCTTTCTCTAGTTACCCACTTGCTTCTTAATTAAGAATAAAATGCTTTGGGATTCTCCTTAATTCTGCTCGCTAAAGTTATCTCATGACCCCTTTTAGCCTGCTTGATTCCTCATTGGATTGGTCCTACTCTTCCAATATTCCTCCAGGGCCAGTTCTGTTCTTAGCTGCCTAGACCTTATGTACGCTTCCCTTTTCCTCTTGGCTAGTCGTACGATTTCCCCTGTCATCCACAGTTCATGAATCTTGCCCTTCCTATCCTTTGCTTTCAAAGGGATATGCCTACCCTGCACTGCCTTTAATCTATCTTTGAAAGCCTCCCACATATCAAATGTGGACTTCCCATTCAAATAGCTGTGTCCAATTCACATTTCCCAGGTCCTGCCTAATTTTGATATCATTGGCCTTGGTCCAGTTTAGTACTGTTCCCTTAGGACCACTCTCATCTTTGTCTATGAGTATTCTAAAACTTACAGAATTGTGGTCACTGTTCCCAAAGAAATCCCCCACCGCAACTTCTACCACCAGGCCTGGGTCATTCGCCAACACCAAGTCCAATATGGCCCCTTCCCTCGTCAAACTATTGACATACTGTGGATGTGCCAATCGAGCAGTATGGTTTATCCTGGATGGTGTCAAGCTTCTTGAATGTTTACTTAGATTAGATTACTTAGATTCCCTACACTGTGTAAATAGGCCCTTCGGCCCAACAAGGCTACACCGACCCTCCGAAGAGCAACCCATCCAGACCCATTGCCCACATTACCCCTTCACCTGACAGTATGGGCAATTGAGCATGGCAAATTCACCTAACCTGCACATCTTTGGACTGTGGGAGGAAACCGGAGCACCCGGAGGAAACCCACGCAGACACGGGGAGAATGTGCAATCTCCACACAGTCAGTCGCCTGAGGCGGGAATTAAACCCAGGTCTCTGGCACTGTGAGGCAGCAGTGCTAATCACTGTGCCACCGTGCCACCACCACCCCACCCAACCCTGACGCCCACGTGTTGTTGGGGCTGCACCCATCCAGCATGTAGGGAGTATTCCATCACACTTCTGCATTCTGCCTTGTGAAGATAGTGGAGTCACTAGCCTGGGATTATTTAATTTGAAGTTGCAGTTGCTAGATAGCAACTGTGCAAAAGACCTGGTGTTTTGGACCTCATCAAGCCATTCATTAAAATACGTGTTTTTGATGCCAAATATTTAACCAACCAGAATTTCCTCAATAAGTCAGAAAGTATTTATGAACTGTAGCCACTGGTGTAATGTCGGAAAGGCAGATGCTAATCTGTGCACAGCGAGACCCATCACACAGCATCCTCATTCAAAACATCATTGGTATTGTATCAGTGGTCGAGAGATGAATAATAATGAGGTCACAGGGAAAAACTCCTGCTCTTTCTCCTGCAGTGGATCAAGCAATTCTGAGCACCTGATAGATGACCTGGAGTGTCAATTTAATATATCCATCTGAAAGCACAGAATCATCAGTACTGACCCTCTGATAGTGTGGCACTCCCTCAGTCCTGACCCTCTGACAGTGCGGCACTCTCTCAGTACTGACCCTCTGACAGTATGGCACACCCTCAGTCTTGACCCTCTGACAGTGCAGCACTCCCTCAGTACTGACCCTCTGACAGTGCGGCACTCCCTCAGTACTGACCCTTTGATCATGTGGCACTCCCTCAGCACTGACCCTTTGATCATGTGGCACTCCCTCAGCACTGACCCTTTGATCATGTGGCACTCCCTCAGCACTAACCCTTCGATCATGTGGCATTAGGGTGGTGATGGCCTAGTGGTATTATTGCTAGACTGTTTATCCAGATATCCTGAATTTTTTTTTCTCGAGTTCGAATCCTACCATGGCAGATGGTGGAATTTGAATTCAGTAAAAATCTAGAAAATAGTCTCATGATGACCAAGAATCCATTGTTAATTTTTGGAAAAAAAAACAACTGATTCACTAATGTCCTTGAGGGAAGGAAATTGCCATCCATACCTGGTCTGGCCTACATGTGACTCCAGAACCATAGCAATCTGGACGACTCATAATTGTCCTCTGGGCAATTAGGGATGGGTGTCAAATGCTGACCCAAACAGCCCACATCCAATGGGTGAATAAATTTTTTAAAACTCCCTCAGCACTGACCCTCCAACAGTGCGGCACTCCCTCAGTACTGACCATCCGACAGTGCGGCACTCCCTCAGCACTGACCCTCCGACAGTGCAGCACTCCCTCAGCACTGACCCTCCGACAGTGCAACACTCCCTCAGCACTGACCTTCCAACAGTGCAGCACTCCCTCAGTAATGACCATCCGACAGTGCGGCACTCCCTCAGCACTGACCCTCCGACAGTGCAACAACTCCCTCAGCACTGACCCTCTGACAGTGCGGCACTCCCTCAGTACTGCTCCACATTTCAATTGTGCCTATCCCCTGCAGTTTCCTTCCCTGTCCTGTGCATCCTAAATCTTGCCTAATCGCATCATGATTGCCTTTCCCCCAGCTATAACTCTTGCTCTGCGGTATATACCTATCCCTTTTATCGCTAAAGTAAACATTACTGACTTGTGGTCACTATCACCAAAGTGCTCACCTACCTCCAAATCTAACACCTGGCCGGGTTCATTACCCAGTACCAAATCCAATGTGGCCTCACCCCTTGTTGGCCTGTCTACATACTGTGTCAGGAAACCCTCCTGCACACACTGGACAACAACTGACCCATCTTAAGTACTCGAACTATAGTATTTCCAGACACTATTTGGAAAGTTAAAGGCCCCTATAACAACTACTCTGTTACTCTCGCTCCTATCCAGAATCATCTTTGCTATCCTTCCCTCTTCATCTCTGGAACTATTCAGAGATCGATAAAAAAACTCTCTGCAGAGTAACCTCTCCTTTCCTGTTTCTAATCTCAGCCCATACTACCTCAGTAGACAAGTCCTCAAACGTCCTTTCAGCCACCATACTACCTTCCTTGATTAACAATGCCATACCTCCCCCCTCTTTTATCATCTTACCTGTTCTTACTGAAACACCTAAACCCCGAAACTGCAACAACCATTCCTGTCCCTGCTCTGTCCATATCTCCGAAATGGCCACAACATTGAAATACAGAGGGATTTGGGTGCCCTTGTGCATTAAACAAAGAAGGTTGGTGTGCAGAAACAGCAAGTAATTAGGAAGCAAATATATAATTGTTTTATTCTGAGGGGAATTAAATGCAAGAGTTGGGAGGTTGTGTTTCATTTACACAGGGCGTTGGTGAGACTGTACCTGGAGTGCTGTGTACGGTATGCTTGTCATACTTACAAACTGATGCTTGGAAGCAGTTCAGTCTCATTTTACCAGACTAATATCTGGAATGCTGTGTGTTTAGAAGAGTCTGGGGTGATTTAAATGAAACATAAGATCCTGAGGGAACTTGGCTGTGTAGATGTGGAGAGATGTTTCCTTTTGTGGGAGAGTCTAGAACAAGGGATCCTTATTTAAAAATAAAGCAACACACATTTCAATTGGAGATGAGGAAACTTTTCTTTTCTCTCAGGAGGATGTTGACATATTACTTCAAAAGCCAGTGGATGCAGAATCTTTAAATATTTTTAAGGCAGAGATAGTTTCTTGATGAGCAACAGGATGGAAGATTATTGGGAATATGTAGGAATGAAGAGTTGCAGTTAAAATCAGATCAGCCATGATCTTATTGAAGGTGGAGCAGGTGTGAAGGTCCGAATGGCTTCCTCTTGTTCTTTATTCGTATGTTCATACACATCCTGTTCCCTCCATCACCGACGTTCAGTAGCAGCTGTGTGTACTATCTACACGATGCACTGTAGAAATTCACCAAAGATCCTCAGACAGCACCTTCCACACCCACGACCACTTCCATCTAGAAGGACATGGGCAACAGGTAGAGTCATAGAGTTATACAGCATGGAAACAGACCCTTCAGTACCAACTTGCTCATGCCGACCAGATATCCTAAACCAATCTAGTCCCATTTTCCAGCATTTGACCCATATCCCTCTAAATCCTTCCTATTCATGTACCCATCCAGATGCCTTTTAAATGCTGTAATTGTACCAGTTTCCACACTTCCTCAGGCAGCTCATTCCATACACACACTTTCCCCTCAGGTCCCTTTTAAATCTCTCCCCTCTCACTGTAAACCTATGACCTCTAGTTTGGATTCTCCTACCACAGATGAAAGACCTTGTCTATTTACCCCATCTATGCCCCTCCATAAGGTCACCCCCTCAGCCTCCAACACTCCAGGGAAAACAGCCCCAGCCTGTTCAGCCTCTCCCTATAGCTCAAATCCTCCAAATCTGGCAACATCCTTGTAAATCTTTTCTGAACATTTTCAAGTTTCACAACATCTTTCCAATAGCAGCGAGACCAGAATTGAACACGGTGTTCTAAAAGTGACCTAACTAATGTCCTGTACAGCTGCAAAAGGATGTCCTAGCTCTTATACTCAATGCAGTGACCAATGAACAATAAGGAACTATAAACCTGCACTTCTTTGTTCAGCAACACTCCCCAGGGACCTACCATTAACTGTATAAATCCTGGTCAAGTTTTGATTAGATTACTCACAGTGTGGAAACAGGCCCTTTGGCCCAACAAGTCTACACCATCCCACCGAAGCGCATCCCGCCCAGACCCATCCTACAATTTTACTCCTTCGCCTAATACCTCAGCACGGTTATTGCCCGTGCTAAAATACCTCGGGCAATTTAGCACGGCCAATTCACCTAATCTGCATGTTTTTGGATTGTGGGAGGAACTCCACACACAGAGTCACCTGAGGCAGGAATTGAACCCAGGTCTCTGGCACTGTGAGGCAGCAGTGCTAACCTCTGTTCCACCATACTGCTCACCATGCCTTAACAATATGCAGCATCTTACATTTATCTAAATTAAACACCACTAATTGATCTCCAAACACAGCAGATTCCTTCCCTCTGACTCCCCATCTCTTTGTGGGCTGTGACATTTTATTCTGCTATTGACCTCTTGTCTTTCACGTACAGTTCCTTCAGCCTATCCCATCATTTCAGGAGTTAAAGATTTGGCCTCTGATTCTGAAGCCTGAATTGTTGTTCAGTTCAGCTTAGTCAGGATTAAATAAATTGTATTAGAGTCCAGGCGCACACCAATGATGCTCCAGTTGAGGGTTTCTGATCAAACTGAGTAATCATTTCTCATTAGCCAACGCACAGCTGGAAGCCATTAGCAAGACAAATGCAAATGGGACCAAGCCCAAGTCCAGCTCAATGACGAGGAGAAATGATATCATTGGTTGCACCCCAATTGTCAGGGCTTTCTTCTGGCAATTTCTTTCCATTAAGCTCCTGTAAAATGATTGAATCTGACGACAGCTCAGGAACTGTACAGAAGGTTCAAGCTGGACCATTGTGGCACTGAATGGATGAAACCAGCACCTCACTCTGTCCAGGGGAAACCCTTCATTCACCTGTTGTCTGTAAGTCACAGCACCTTGCAAAATAATAAAAAAAACACCTTCCAAAACCTCAAAACATCTCAGTGACGTTTTGCAGCCAATTAATTAATTTTCACAAAGTGATGCAGTTCTGGCCTCCTTCCTATCGGAAAGATGTTGTGAAACTTAAAAGGGTTCAGAAAAGATTTACAAGGATGCTGCCAGGTTTGGAGGATTTGAGCTACAGGGAGAGGCTGAACAGGCTGGGGCTGTTCTCCCTGGAGCGTCGGAGGCTGAGGGGTGACCTTACAGAGGTCTATCAGATCATGAGGGGCATGGATAGAATAAATAGACAAAGTCTTTTCCCTGGAGTCGGGGAATCCAGAACTAGAGGGCATAGGTTAGGGTGAGAGGAGAAAGATATAAAAGAGACCTAAGGGGCAACTTTTTCATGCAGAGGGTGGTACATGTATGGAATGAGCTGCCAAAGGAAGTGTTGGAGGCTGGTACAATTACAACATTTGAAAGGCATTTGGTTGTGTATATGAATAGGAAGGGTTTGGAGGGATATGGGCCTCGTGCTGGCAGGTAGGACTAGATTGGTTTGGGATATCTGGTCAGCATGGACGGGTTGGACCGAAGGGTCTGTTTCCATGCTGTACATATCTATGACTCTAGGATTGTTGAAATGTAAGAGATGCAGCTGACAGTCCGACTTGCAGTGGTTTGAGAGGGCAGCTCATCACCACCTTCACAAGGGCAACTAGGGTTGGGCAATAAGTACTGGCCCAGCCAGTGTCACCTGCATTCCAAACTTCAGAGACTATAGGCCTAAACTGCTCAAAATCTCTTCATAAAGCAAGCTCCTCCTGCCTAAACTCAATATAGTGAACCTCCTCTGAATTGTCTCCAAATCAATTACATCCCTCCTCAAGTAAGTGGAACAAAACTGTATGCAATACTCCAGTGTCTCTTTGTCCCCATAGACCCTGGACATATAGCCACCTTTTGGTTCTATGTTCCTTTTTATTGTAGTTCAAAGCTCAATGTGTATGTTAATGTTTCAGAGGTCAGATGTTCATAAACGTTCTGTAGATAGGAGGTCCACCATTCTCACCTTGTCAAGACAGGCAGGAGGCTGGGGGAACACAGCAAGGCAGGCAGCATCAGGAGGGACAGGCAGGAGGCTGGACGAACACAGCAAGGCAGGCAGCATCAGGAGGTGGAGAAGTCGCCATTTCGGGTGGAACCCTTCTTCAATCCTGGGGGTGGGTGCCACGGGGCTGGGGGTTGTTGTTTGGGTGGAGAGAGGGGCAGGGTGGTGAGGTAGTGATAGGTAAATGCAGACAAACATTCAGCCTGATTGGCAGTCAGGAATAGGAAAGGGAGGTTATTTGGAGGTAAATTGGAAGAACAACATCTCATATTCCATCTCGGCAGCCTACAGCCTGGAGTGCTCAACACTGAGTTCTCCAAGGTAAAAACAATGACTGCAGATGCTGGAAACCAGATTCTGGATTAGTGGTGCTGGAAGAGCACAGCAGTTCAGGCAGCATCCGAGAAGCAGTAAAATCGACGTTTCGGGCAAAAGCCCTTCATCAGGAATAAAGGCAGAGAGCCTGAAGCGTGGAGAGATAAGCTAGAGGAGGGTGGGGGTGGGGAGAAAGTAGCATAGAGTACAATAGGTGAGTGGGGGAGGGGATGAAAGCGATAGGTCAGGGAGGAGAGGGTGGAGTGGATAGGTGGAAAAGGAGCGAGGCAGGTAGGACAAGTCCGGACAAGTCATGGGGACAGTGCCGAGCTGGAAGTTTGAAACTAGGGTGAGGTGGGGGAAGAGGAAATGAGGAAACTGTTGAAGTCCACATTGATGCCCTGGGGTTGAAGCATTCTGAGGCAGAAGATGAGGCGTTCTTCCTCCAGGCGTCTGGTGGTGAGGGAGCGGTGGTGAAGGAGGCCCAGGACCTCCATGTCCTCGGCAGAGTGGGAGGGGAAGTTGAAATGTTGGGCCATGGGGCGGTGAGGTTGATTGGTGCAGGTGTCCCGGAGATGTTCCCTTAAGCGCTCTGCTAGGAGGTGCCCAGTCTCTTCAATGTAGAGGAGACCGCATCGGGAGCAATGGATACAATAAATGATATTAGTGGATGTGCAGGTAAAACTTTGATGAATGTGGAAGGCTCCTTTAGGGCCTGGGATAGAGGTGAGGGAGGAGGTGTGGGCACAGGTTTTACAGTTCCTGCGGTGGCAGGGAAAGTGCCAGGATGGGAGGGTGGGTCATAGGGGGCCGTGGACCTGACCAGGTAGTCACAGAGGGAACGGTCTTTGCGGAAGGCGGAAAGGGGTGGGGAGGGAAATATATCCCTGGGTGGTGGGGTCTGTTTGGAGGTAGCGGAAATGTCAGCGGATGATTTGGTTTATGCGAAGGTTTGTAGGGTGGAAGGTGAGCACCAGGGGCGGTCTGTCCTTGTTACGGTTGGAGGGGTGGAGTCTGAGGGCGGAGGTGTGGGATGTGAACGAGATGTGTTGGAGGGCATCTTTAACCACATGGGAAGGGAAATTGCGGTCTCTAAAGAAGGAGGCCATCTGGTGTGTTCTGTGGTGGAACTGGTCCTCCTGGGAGCAGATACGGCAGAGGAATTGGGAATACAGGATGGTATTTTTGCAAGAGGTAGGGTGGGAAGAGGTGTAATCCAGGTAGCTGTGGGAGTCGGTGGGTTTGTAAAAAACGTCAGTGTCAAGTTGGTTGTCATTAATGTAAATGGAAAGCTCCAGGAAGGGGAGGGAGGTGTCAGAGATGGTCCAGGTAAATTTAAGGTCAGAGTGGAATGTGTTGGTGAAGTTGATGAATTGCTCAACCTCCTCGCGGGAGCACGAGGTGGCGCCAATGCAGTCATCAATGTAGCGGAGGAAGAGGTGGGGAGTGGTGCTGGTGTAATTACGGAAGATCAACTGTTCTACATAGCCAACAAAGAGACAGACATAGCTGGGGCCCATACGTGTGCCCATGGCTACCCCTTTGGTCTGGAGGAAGTGGGAGGATTCGAAGGAGAAATTATTATGGGTGAGGACCAGTTTGGCCAAACGAATGAGAGTGTCGGTGGAAGGGTACTGTTGGGGATGTCTGGAGAGGAAAAAACAGAGGGCTTGGAGGCCCTGGTCATGGCAGATTGAGGTGTAGAGAGATTGGATATCCATGGTGAAGATGTGGCATTGGGGGCCAGGGAAACGGAAGTCTTGGAGGAGGTGGAAGGCATGGGTGGTGCCTCAAACGTATGTGGGGAGTTCCTGGACTAGGGGGGATAGGACAGTGTTGAGGTAGGTAGAGATGAGTTCAGTGGGGCAGGAGCATGCTGAGACAATGGGTAGCCCAGGGTGGTCAGGCTTGTGGATCTTGGGAAGGAGGTAGAACCGGGCAGTGCAGGGTTCCCGGACTATGAGGTTGGAAGCTATGGGTGGGAGATCTCCTGAGGTGATGAGGTTCTGTATGGTCTGGGAGATGGTGGTTTGGTGATGGGTGGGGTCATGGTCAAGGGGGCAGTAGGAAGAGGTGTCCTCGAGTTGGCGTTTGGCTTCAGCGGTGTAGAGGTCAGTGCGCCAGACTACCACTGTGCCCCCTTTATCTGCCGGCTTCATGGTGAGGTTGGGATTGGAGCAGAGGGATTGGAGGGCTGTGCATTGTGAGGGTGAGAGGTTGGAGTGGGGGAGGGGGGTAGACAGGTTGAGGCGGTTAATGTCCCAGCGGCAGTTGGAAACGAAGAGGTCGAGGGCGGGTAATAGGCCAGCACGGGGTGTCCAGGTGGATGCAGTGTGTTGGAGGCGGGCGAAGGGGTCCTCGGAAGGTGGGCGGGAATCCTGATTGTGAAAGTAAGCTCGGAGATGGAGGCAACGGAAGAATTGTTCGACGTCACGGCGTGTATTAAATTCATTGATGTGTGGGCGGAGGGGGATGAAGGTGAGTCCTTTGCTGAGGACTGATCGTTCGTCCTCAGTGAGGGGGAGGTCTGGAGGGATGGTGAAAACCCGGCAGGGCTGGGAGCTGGGATCTGGTGTGGGTGTGGAGCTGGGAGTGGGATCGGAGCCAGTACCTGGAGTGGGTGTGATGGTGGGGGGAGTGGGGGTGGAGTCATGAGCAGGGGTAGTGTTCCCCTCGGGGTTCTGGGGGGTGGGGATAGTGACAGTGGGGTCTGTGGGGGGCGTGTCAGCAGAATGGCGGTGAGTGGCACTGGTGGGGGCGGAAGTAGTGGTGACCATGGCAGTGGGGGGGGGGCAGAAGTCACTGAGTGTGTGACATCAGCAATGATGTGAGGGGCGGAAGTGATGTCACGTGTGGTGCATGAGGAATTGTGAGGGGCGGAAGTAGTTGTGGGAGTGGCCATGATGGGGGCGGAAGTGACAGATCCGGGCAGGACAGAGGATTGGTGGCAGTATCATTCCACCCATATTCTCAAAATATTGCAATAATTTTGCAAACAGAATGCTTCCCTTCTGCCTGAAAGTTTCTGTGACTCAAATACAGTGGGTGACAAGAATTATTTGTTTTATTTATTCACTGTGGGACATGGGCATCACTGGCTGGGCCCAACATTTATTGCCCATCCCTAGTTGCCCCTTGAGAAGGAAGGGTTGAGCTGCCTTCTTGAACTGCTCCAGCTCATGTGCTGGGGATTGGCCTACAATGCCCTTTGGAAGGGAATTTCAGGATGTTCAGCCAGCGATACTAAAGGAACGGTGATATATTTCCAAGTCAAGATGGTGAGTGGCTTGGAGGGAAACTTGCCGGGAATGGTGTTCCCATGTATCTGTTGCACTCGTCCTTCTGGATGGAAGTGGTCATGGGTTTAGAAGGTGCTATCTAAGAATCTTTGGTGAATCTCTGCAGTGCATCTTGTAGACAGTACACACTGCTGCTACTGAGCGTCGGTGGTGAAGGGAGTGGATTCTTGTGGATGTGGTGCCAGTCAAGTGGGGGCTGCTTTATCCTGGATGGCTGCATAGTGTCAAACATCTTGAGTGTTGTTAGAACTGCAGCTTCCAGGCAAGTGGGGAGTATTCCATCACCCTCCTGACTTGTGCCACTGGAGATGGTGGGTAGGTTTTGGGGAGTTACTCACTGCAGTATTCCTAGCCTCTGACCTGCCCTTACAGCCACTGTGTTTATTTGGTGAGTCCAGTTGAGTTTCTGGTCAATGATAACCCCGGGATGGTGATAGTGGGTTAATTCAGTGATAGTAATGCCAAAGACTGTCAATGGACAACAGCCCTAGCTTAATCTGTCATCCAAAATATGAGGTTTATCCTACACAATAAAAATGAGATACTGCAGGTACTGGAACTTCAAAATAAAGAACAAAGAGTACTGAAAATACTCAGCAGGACTGGCAGCATCTGTAAAGACACAAATAGAGTTAATATTTCCCAGAAACACAGAATCACAAAATTCTTATGACACAGAAGTGAGCCATTTGCTCCATTCTGCCTGCAATGGAATTCCCTCTGCCATCCTGTCTTTTCACCATATTCCCTGCACATCATTTCCATCCAAATTCCCATCCAATTTCTTCTTCAGTGCCTCATTGAACCTGCCACCACCATATATTCCAGCCAGTGTGTTCCTGACCCGAACCACTCACTGGGTGAACATTGTTTTCCCACATCACCTTTGCTTCATTTGCACATCACTTTAAATCAACATCCTCTTTTGCGAGTGGGAACAGCTTCTCCCTACCTTCTCTGTACAGGCTACTCATGAGTTTGAACCCTCTATCAGATCTCCTCTCTCAGCCTTTCTCTCTTGAAGGAGATCATCCCAACTTCTTCAAACTCTCCTCATCATTGAAGTTTCTCATTCCTGGAACCACCCCTGCACATTGCTTCTGCACTCTCTCTCCAAAGTGTTCACATCTTTCCTGTAATAAGCTTCCCACAAGTGGATGCAATACTCCAGCTGAGGTCTAACAGGTCTCTTATAAAAGTTCAACATCACCTCCTTGCTCTTGGACTCTATGCCCCTGTTAATAAAGCAAAGGATACTGTGTGCTTTATTAACTGCTCTCTGAGCTTGTCCTGCTGTCATTGGTCTGTCCACACATATCCCCTGGTCACTATGTTCCCGCACCCCCTTTAGAATTTATTTTGTTTTGATTTTCAGTGTTCTCCTGACCAAAGTATATCACCTCACATTCTCTTCCTTGAACCTTCTCTGCCTCCTATTTGCCTGCTCCACCAAGTTGTCACATTCCTCTGTAGTTTCACACAGCTGTCCTCCCAGTTTACTGGCTTCTGTAAACTTTGAAATCGAGCTCAAGTCTCTTTGTATAGACGAACATAAGAGCTACGAGCAGGAGCAGGCCATTCAGCCCCTCGAGCTTGGTCCACCATTTGATACAATAATGGCTGACCTCATCTCAGCCTCAACTCCACAAGCCTTTAGCCCATAAGAACAGCCCCTGCTGAGTATGGCCAGCTGCTGCTAGATTAGATTCCCTACTGTGTGGAAACAAGCCCTCCAGCCCAACAAGTCCCCGTCTGACTCTCTGAGGAGTAACCCACCCAGACCCTGACTAATGCATCGAGCACTATGAGCAATTTCCCATGGTCAATTCACCAAACCTGCACATCTTTGGTCTATGGGAGGAAACCCACGCAGACACAGGGAGAATGTACGAACTCCACACAGACAGTCATCCGAGGCTGGAATCAAACCTAGGACCCTGGTGCTGTGAGGCAGCAGTGCTAACCACCGAGCCACTGTGCGGCCCCCTATCTCTAGCACCTGCTGCTTTTGTTTTCTCCTAGCTCAATATGCCAGCCATTCCTGGAGTAGCTTTAAGCTTGTTCTATCCAAAATCACAGGGAAAGTGGAGGGTGACCCTAACTGTATCAGGCTGTTTGTTGTTCATTAGCGTGACTTTCTGTAACAGATATGATCTTTTTCGCAGTGATTGAATGTTTTTGTCCTTTTGGCTGAAGACTTTACTCCTCCAACAGATGAATCCAATGTTGAGACTCACCTTCAAAACCTTGCTCTCTGGAAAACCAGAATCAGCCCTGCGTTTTTGCTTTTTACGAGTTATAATTACACTTCGACATTTAAAACACTGCAATAATCAGGCAAAGAGCACCATAAATAAATATCTCTCTAAATCCCTCCTGAAATAAGTATAATTAGTCTTAAAATTGTTAGCAAAATTATTATAATTTTTTTAAAATGAATACTTGTTTAAAAGATCAGAATAAGGCAGGTCCTTTTGTAATCAGCTTTAAACGCTAGAATTACAAAGTAAGGAGCACTTGTCTGATTGTGAAGTGCAGCCCATTATTCTGTTGATTTGAGTCTTTCTCAGCTCCTTCTGATTTTCATGTAGAGGGGGTGGGGGGGATTGTTCAACATATTCACTGCGTTCTCCTGAGCAATCAGAGGTTTCCCCGATTGATTCAGAATGTTAAACCCAGCTGGGAACTTTTAGCTCTGACCTCCTGAGTGTAGAAAGTAGTATCTAATATCTCCTGCTCTTATTGGCTTCCAGTCATTGACTAAAATATTCACTGAATTTTCACAGAAAAACAAAATGAGACTCAAAAATTCTGTTATTATTATTTTACACACTCAGGTGAAAACAGCAGTGTCAAGTGATCATTCGTCACATAGAGAGAATTGAATCTGGTCAAGCAATTCTTGTCCAGTACAGAGGGAGTGCCGCACTGTGAGAGGGTCAGTGCTGAGGGAGTGCCGCACTGTCAGAGGGTCAGTACTGAGGGAGTGTCGCACTGTTAGAGGGTCAGTGCTGAGGGAGTGCCGCACTGTCAGAGGATCAGTGCTGGGGGAGTGCCACGCTGTCAGACGGTCAGTGCTGATGGAGTGCCGCACTGTCAGAGGGTCAGTACTGAGGGAGTGCCGCACTGTCAGAGGGTCAGTGCTGAGGGAGTGCCGCACTGTCAGAGGATCAGTGCTGAGGTAGTGTCGCACTGTCAGAGGATCAGTGCTGGGGGAGTTCCGCACTGTCAGAGGGTCAGTGCTGAGGGAGTGCCGCACTGTCAGAGGGTCAGTGCTGAGGGAGTGCCGCACTGTCAGAGGGTCAGTACTGAGGGAGTGTGACACTGTTAGAGGGTCAGTGCTGAGGTAGTGTCGCACTGTCAGAGGATCAGTGCTGTGGGAGTGCCACGCTGTCACAGGGTCAGTGCTGAGGGAGTGCCGCGCTGTCAGAGGATCAGTAATGAGGGAGTACCGCACTGTCAGAGAGTCAATATTGAGGGAGTGCCGCACTGTCATACGGTCAGTACTGGAGAGTGCTACACTGTTGGAGGGCCAATGCTGAGGGAGTGCTGCACTGTCAGAGGGTCAGTGCTGAGGGAATGCCGCACTGTCAGAGAGTCCATACTGGGGAAGTGCTACACTGTCGGAGGGTCAGTACTGGGGAAGTGCTACACTGTAAAATGAATGTAAAACGTACATTTTAAAAATGAGATTAAATGAATGTACAAGTTGGTAGCAGCAGATGACTATGTAGTCTCTAAACCTTCTCCATCATTCAACAGATCGTGAATGATCTATTTATAACTTGAATTTGACATTTCCCTCAGTTGTTGATTTATCAGTGCAACACGAATCTACTTCCACCTTAAAAATCTTTCTGAGGCACAGAGTTCCAAATTCATGTAATTTTCTGTCAGAACAAAAAAGATCCCCTCCTCTCTGACTGAACAAAGTGATCTCGAATTTTAAACTCTATCCCTAGTTCTGGATTAACCGCAAGATGAAACCTTTTTTCCATATCCATCTTGTCAAGACCATTCAGAATCTTAAACACTTCAAACAAATCCCCCCTCATCCTCTAAACTCCAGTGGAAACAAGCCCAGTCTATCCAACCATCCCTCCTTAAATAAGGACACCAAAACTGTGCGTAATATTCAAGATATGGTCATCCAAATGCCATGTAGAACTTGAAAATAACTTGCTACTTTTATTGGTCAATGCCTCTTGGATTAACACTAGCATCCCATTGGCCTTCTTGACAATGCTGATAAGTTAAATATTTGTAACTCATGCAGCAGAACAGCTGGATCCCTGTATACCCCAGAATTCTGCAATCATTCTCCATTAAAGGAACTCTGCTTTCTCATTCTTTCTGCCAAAGTTAACAAGTTCACATCTTCCAACTTCATATTCCCTTTGGCAGGTTTTTGTTCACTCACTATATCTATTTATATTGCTCTGAATCCTTGTAATGCCATCTTCACAACATGCATTCCTACCTATCTTTGTCTTATTTGCAAATTTAGGAAGTTAGGAACAGGAGGAGGCCATTCAGCCCTTTGAGCCTGTTCTGTCAGTCAACAAGACTATGGCTAATCTGTAGCTTAACTCTATATACATGTCTTTGACCCATATCTGTTAATATCTCTGCTTATCAAAATATTTATCTATCTCAGATTTAAAACTAACAACTGAACTAGTGTCCACTGTCATTTGTGGAAGAGTTCCAAATCTCCCCCACCCTTTATGCATCAAAGTGCTTCCTAACATCTCTCCTGAATAGTCTGGCCCTAATATTCAGAGTATTCCCCTAGCTCCAGATCTGCTCGCAGTACTCCCAAGTTGAGAATAACGAGAGGTTTTGTATAACTACAGCATAACTTCTGCAAACTTGTACTCCAATACTCTAGCCATTCCTCTCGATACAAACGCCACCATTCCATTAGTTTCCTTGATTATTTTCTGCATCTGTTTGTGACATTTTAAAGATCTATGCACCTAAACCCCCAAGTCTCTTTGAACATCCACTGTATTTAACTTCATGTCTTCTCGAAAGTTCCCTGACCTCTCCTTTTTCAGTCCAAAATGGGTAACCACACACTTTCGTTGAACTCCATCTGCCACAGTTTTGCCCATTGACTTCAGCTTTCAATATCCCTTTGTCATTTTATGCTATAGTCTACTCTGCCTACACTGCTGCCTATCTTTGTGTCCTCAGTAAATCTGGATATATGACTTTCTCTGCTATTCTCCAAGACACGAATACATCATGTGAATCACTGAGGCTCTAACACAGATCCCTGTGGGACACCACCAGTTACATCCCGCCTGTCACTCAAACAATTTTCTAGCCACATCAGCAATTTGCCCTCAATTGCATCAGCTTCTACCTTAGTTAACATTCTCTCACTTGGGACCTTACCCGATGTCTTTGGGAAGGTTTTTAAAAATCATTTTTGGGATACAAGTGTTGCTTGTTGACCCAGCATTTATTGCCCATCCCTAATTGCCCCTTGAGAAGTTGGGGATGAGCTGCCTTCCTGAATCACTGCAGTCCATGTGCTGTAGGTAGACCCACGATACCCTTACGGAGGGAATTAGATGAAGTGAATGTGTCAAACTGTAGCAGATGGAATTTAATGTAAGTCCATATAAACAGCATCCGTAAACATTCCCCCTCCTCTATCTCAGTTACCCCACTTCAAAAAATTCATTAAGGTTTTTCAGGAATGACCTGCTCACCGTGAATCCATGCTGACTCATCCTGATTAAGTATAAATTTTCGAGGTGGTCAGTTACCCCATCCTTGATTAATGCCTCCAACCATTACCCCATCCCTGGTGTTAAGCTAATGAGTCTTCAATTTCCTGTCTTTCTCCTTTCATCCTTCTTAAAAAGCAGAGTGACAGAAGCGATTTTCCCATGCAGCAGCAAGACTCCTGTGTCTGGGAACTGTGAAAGATTATAGTTAGGGGTCTACACCCTAATCTGGTTACCTTCCTTCCTTTAACACATTTAGGTGGAAACCATCAGGTCCTGAGGATTTGTCACTCTTTAGTTCCAATCATTTACTCATTCCTGATGTTTTACTTATGTTAATGTTATTCAGTCCCAGTTTCTGATCCACTATTAATTTTTTTCAGGACTTCCTGTAAGCCATCCCCATTTTCTGTTGGAAATACTGAGGCGGAGTAATGATCTACCACATCAGCCACTTCCCACAGTCATTGACAATATCCCCACTTTCACTCTTTAGTGGGTCAGCGTTGCTCCTGACCATCTGCTTTCCCTTTATGTAACTGTAACATTTCTTCTTCTTGATTTTGATGTCCTTGGTAAGTTTCCTTTCATAGTCCCTTTTAGTTGCTCCTATAAGCTACATGGGGCCCTTTGCTGGTCTTTGTATCTTTCCCATTAGCAGGATCTGTGCTGTTTTTGTATTTTTGTAAGCTCTTTTTTAAAATGCTATTTTATACTGTTCCTCATCTCCAATGGCTGTTTTGGGGAAGTGGAGTTTTTCTCTCTCAGGGTATAAGCTGATCAGCTACCACAGCCTCACCTAGTTCATCGATGTCAATTGTGAAAAGCTGATGAGTCAGCACAGACTCCTGTGTACACCCCAATTAGTACATGCAGTTAAACCATAACAAACCCATTGATACACTCTCCCAGTATTGGACCAGCTAGCTAGTCCTTTATCATTGCTGGTACTTTACCACCAACTTCAGCAGTTCCTAATGTTTGTGAATAATCTTTTACGTGGAGCCTTATAAATTCTATCTGTAAATCTAAGTACAGGAATTCCCCCTATCCAGTGTAAGCTATTTCTTCAAAGGGTTCCAACCAAACAATTAAACAGGATTTCCTTCTCACAAAGCCATTATGACTCTTCCAAAATCTATTGATATTTTTTAAGCACTTAGATATTTTGGCTAGTACCAAACTGGGAAGAGCTGTCTCACAGACCAGTCAAACACCAGCCTGACACAGTCATACCCACAGACTCAGACTTTACAATGTCCCAGGCACCACCATCACCATCCCTGGATATGTCCTGTCCCACCGACAGGACAGACCCAGTACAGCAAGCAGCACAGTGGGATACAGTTGGCAGGGACCTGTTCTGGGAGGCCTCATCATTGATTCCCCATGAAGTCTCATGGTTTCAGGGTAAACATGGGCAAGGAAATCTCTTGCTGATTAACACATACTGTCCTTCCTCAGCTGATGAATCAGTGCTCCTCCATGCTGATCAACCCTTAGAGGAAGCACTGAGGGTGGCAAATTAACAAAATGTACTCTGGGTGGGGGATTTCAATGTCCACCACCAAGTCTGGCTCAGGCTGGTCGGATTCTAAAAGGCATAGCTGCTAGACTGGGTCTGCGGCAGGTGGTGAGGGAACCAAGAAGAGGGAAAAACAGAACCTGATTTCATCCTCACCAACCTGCCAGCTGTAGGTGCATTTGTCCATGACAGTATCAGTAAGAGTGACCACTCCACAGACCTTATGTAGACAAATTTCCATCTTCACATTGAGAATACACTCCATCGTGTTGTGTGGCACTATGCCCATGCTAAAGGGGACAGACTTCATACAGATCTAGAGCTCAAGCCTAGGCATCCATGAGGCACTGTGGGCCACCAACAGCAGCAGAACTGTACTCCAGCACAATCTGTAACCTCATGGCCCGGCATATCCCCCACTCACCCATTACCATCAAGCCAGGAGATCAACCCTGGTTCAATGGAGAGTGCAGGAGGGCATGCCAGGAGCAGCACCAGGCAGACCTGAAGAAGAGGTGCCAACCTGTGAAGCCACCACACAGGATTACTTCCAAACAGCATAAACAGCCAGTGATAGACAGAGCTAAATGATCCCACAACCAATGGATCAGATCTAAGCTCTGCAGTCCTGTCACATCCAGTCGTGAATGGTGGTGGACAATTAATTGACTGGAAGAGGAGATTCCACAAATATCTCCATTCTCAATGATGGAAGAGCCCAGCACATCAGGGCAAAAGATAAGGCTGAAGCTTTCACAGCAACCTTCAGCTGGAAGTGGATGATCCATCTCAGGGTCCTCCAGTGGTCCCCAGCAAGCCAGGAATTGAGTTACTTGTTGCAGGATTGCTAGCATTTGACCTGCACTCACAGCCATTATATTTATATGGCTAGTCCAGTTAAGTTCCCGGTCAATGGCAACCTTCAGGATGTTATGGTGGAGGATTCAGTGACAGTGAAACCATTGAATTTCAAGGGGTGGTAGTTGGATTGTTTCTTAAAGGCAATGGTCATTGCCTGGCATTTATGTGGCTTGAATGTTACTTCCTACTTAACAGCCCAAGCCTGGATATTGTCCAGATCATGTTGCATTAATGAGCTGGGCTCTTCCATCATCAATGCTGCTCCTGGTATGCCCTCCTGAACTCTCCATTCAACCAAGGTTGACCCCCTGGCTTGATGGTAATGGTTGAGTGAGGGATGTGCCAGGCCATGAGGTTACAGATTGCGCTGAGGTACAGTTCGGCTGCTGTTGATGGCCCACAACGCCTCATGGATGCCCAGTCTCGAGTTGCTTGATCTGTTGAAGTCTGTCCTGTTTAGCACGGTCATAGTACCACACAACAAAATGGAGGGTATTCTCAATATGAAGATGAGGCTTCATCTCCACAAGGACTGTGCAGTGGTCACTCTTACTGATACTGTCACGGACAGTCAGCAGGTTGGAAAGGATGAGGTATGGTATGTGTTTCCTTCTTGTTGCTATATTCACCACCTGCCACGGACCCAGTCTAGAAGCAATATCCTTTTGGATCCGACCGGCTCAATCAGTAGTATTGCTGCTGAGCCAATCTTAGCTGTGGACTTTGAAATCCCTCACCCTGAGTACATTTTGTGTCGTTGCTACCTTCAGTGCTTCCTCTAAATGTTGTCCAACATGGAGGACCACTGATTCATCAGCCAAGTCACTATGTGGCATGTGGTAATTAGCAGGAAGTTTCCTTGCCCATGTTTAACCTGAAGCCATGGAGACTTCATTGGAGCTGGAGTCAATGTTGAGGACTCCCAGAGGAATTCCGTCCCAACTGTATCCCATTTTGCTGCTCCCTCTGCTGGGTCTGTCTTGCCAGTGGGACATATTCAGGGATGGTGATGGTGGTGTGTGGGACATTGTCTGTAAGGTACGATTCCGTGAGTATGCCTATGTCAGGCTGATGCTTGACTAGTTTGTGAGACAGCTCTCCCAATGTTGGCACTAACCCCAGTTGTTAGTGAGGGGGACACTGCTGGGTTGACAGGGCTGTTTCTGCCATTGTCATTTCCAGTTCCTGGGTTGATGTCAGGTGATTCATTCAGTTTTATTCCTTTATTTTTGACTTGTTGGCAATTGACACAACTGAATGAGTTGCCCAAGCATTTTGGTGAAAAGCCAAGAGACAGCCCCATTGCTGTTGTTCTGGAGTCTCATGTAGGCTAGACAAGGTAAAACCAGTAGATTTACTTCTCTTAAGGGCAATAGTGAACCAGACAATAATTTGAAGGTCAGCATTAGAACTTTAATTCAGATTTATTTTTAAACTGAATCAGCCATCATGGGATTTGAACCCATTTGGCCAGATCATTTCCCAACTTTTTGGATTACTTGTTGAGCAGCAACTTCAGTAGGCTATCACCTCCCTCTAATCAAAGAGTTCTCATTGCCTGTTTTAGAACATAGAACATAGAACAATACAGCGCAGAACAGGCCCTTCGGCCCTCGATGTTGTGCCAACCTGTGAACTATTCTCAGCTCGTCCCCCTACACTATCCCATCATCATCCATGTGCTTATCTAAGGATTGTTTAAATCTCCCTAATGTGGCTGAGGTGACTACATTAGCAGGTAGGGCATTCCACGCCCTTACCACTCTCTGCATAAAGAACCTGCCTCTGACATCTGTCTTAAATCTATCACCCCTCAATTTGTAGTTATGCCCCTCGTACACACTGACATCATCATCCTAGGAAAAAGACTCTCACTGTCTACCCTATCTAATCCTCTGATCATCTTGTATGTCTCTATCAAATCCCCTCTTAGCCTTCTTCTTGCCAGTGAGAACAGACCCAAGTCCCTCAGCCTTTCATAGAACATAGAACATAGAACAGTACAGCACAGAACAGGCCCTTCAGCCCACGATGCTGTGCCGACCATTGATCCTCATGTAAGGCAAACCTAATGTATGAACCCTCAAATTTCTGTGACCAAATGCATGTCCAGGAGTCTCTTAAATGTCCCCAATGACCTTGCTTCCACAACTGCTGCTGGCAACGCATTCCATGCTCTCACAACTCTCTGTGTAAAGAACCCGCCTCTGACATCCCCTCTATACTTTCCTCCAACCAGCTTATAACTATGACCCCTCATGTTAGTCATTTCTACCCTGGGAAATAGTCTCTGGATATTGACTCCATCTATGCCTCTCATTATCTTGTACACCTCAATTAGGTCCCCTCTCTTCTTTCTTTTTTCCAATGAAAAATGTTTGAGCTCAGTCAACCTCTCTTCATAAGACAAGCCCTCCATTCCAGTCAGCATCCTGGTAAACCTTCTCTGAATCCTCTCCAAAGCATCCACATCTTTCCTGTAATAGGGCGACCAGAACTGGACACAATATTCCAAGTTGAAACTGTGTTGCTGGAAAAGCGCAGCAGGTCAGGCAGCATCCAAGGAAAAGGAAATTCGACGTTTCGGGCATAAGCCCTTCATCAGGATTCCAAGTGCGGTCTAACCAAAGTTTTATTGAGCTGCAACAAGATCTCACAGCTCTTAAACTGAATCCCCCTGTTAATGAAAGCCAAAACACCACATGCTTTCTTAACAACCCTGTCCACTTGGGTGGCAATTTTAAGGGATCTATGTACCTGCACCCCAAGATCCTGCTGTTCCTCCACACTGCCAAGAATCCCGTCTTTAATCCTGTACTCAACTTTCAAGTTCGACCTTCCAAAATTCATCACTTTGTATTTATCCAGGTTGAACTCCATCTGCCACCTCTCAGCCCATCTCTGCATCCTGTCAATGTCCCGCTGCAGCCTACAACAGCCCTCTATACTGTCAACGACACCTCCAACCTTTGTGTCGTCTGCAAACTTGCTAACCCATCCTTCAATCTCCTCATCCAAGTCATTAATAAAAATTACAAAGAGTAGAGGCCCAAGAACAGAGCCCTGTGGAACACCACTCAACACTGACTTCCAGGCAGAATACTTTCCTTCCACTATACTTGCTGTCTTCTGTCGACCAGCCAATTCTGTGTCCAGACAGCTAAATTTCCCTGTATTCCCATTCCTCCTGACATTCTGAACAAGCCTACCATGAGGAACCTTATCAAATGCCTTGCTGAGGTCCACATACACTACATCCACCACTCAACCCTCATCAATTTGTCTAGTAACATTCTCAAAGAACTAAACATCCTCAAAGAACATTCCTCATAAGACCTTCCCTCCAGACCAGGCAACATCCTGGTAAATCTCCTCCGCACCTTTTCCAATGCTTCCACATCCTTCCCGAAATATGGGCACCAGAACTGTACACAATATTCCAAGTGTGGCTGCACCTGCGTTTTGTATAGTTGCGCATGATATTATGGCTTTGGAACTCAATCCCTGTACGAATGAAACCTAACACACTGTATGCCTTCTTAACAGCACTATCCACCTGGGTGGCAACTTTCAGGGATCTATGTACATGGATTCCAAGATCTCTCTGCACATCCACACTACCACAAATCTTTCCATTGACCCAGTACTCTGCCTTCCTGTTATTCTTCCCAAAGCGCATCACCTCACATTTAGCTGCGTTGAACTCCATTTGCCACCTCTCCGCTCAGTTCTGCAGTTTATCCAAGTTCCCCTGCAACCTGTAACATTCTTCCAAACTGTCCACAACTCCACCAACTTTAGTGTCATCTGCAAACTTACTAACCTGTCCACCTATGCCTGCGTCCAAGTCATTTATAAAAATGACAAATAGCAGTGGTCCCAAAACAGATCCTTGTGGCACACCACTAGTAACTGGACTCCAGGCTGAATATTTTCCATCAACCACCACTCGCTGCCTTCTTTCAGAAAGCCAGTTTCTAATCCAGACTGCTAAATCATCCTCAATTCCATGCCTCTGCATTTTCTCCAACAGCCTAACATTTTCCAGGCTATTGGAAACTTTCCAGACTCCAAGGCGTTTTGGAAAATTCACACCAATCCATCCCTTACCTTATTAGCTGCCTTGTTCTGAGATCCTGGGATGAAATCCATTAGTTTGTTCAGTACCACTTCCCAAGTGACTTTGAGTTCTTTCACTTTCTCGTTTACTGGTAGTATGGGATGTTTCTTGGGTCCTCAACAATGCAGGGGAGATCACTCAATATTCCTCAAAACATATCCTTCAAACTGGTATCACTGAGAAAGAGGTCCCTTGTCATTGTTACCTATTTGGGAAGACTTTGTACGGAAATGTGTTCCTCATTTTCTCCACCTTAACAGTGACCACACTTCAGTAACACTTCTAGGCTATATGAGACTTATTAAAGTTCTATATTAATGCAAGTATTCCTCTCTTGGTCTTTACTCAGATTACAGTCTAAAGACAAAAGCAGTAGACAGAATTACAACATTTGAAGGGAAATTGTATGAATTCATGAAGAGAAAACAGCTTGACCTACTATGTGGAGTAGGCAGGCAAGAGTGGGGCTAATCGGATAGCCTTAAAGCACTTCCCCTGTAATATTAACTAGCTTCAATAATACTGAATCTACCAAACTGACACAATCAAAATGACACAATCCATTTCACTCATGTCTTTTAAAGAAGAAAATCTGCCATCCTTACCTGGTCTGGTTTACACGTGTCTCCAGATTCCCAGCTACTGAGGCTAACTCTTCAACTGCCCTTTGAAATGGCGAAGCGAGACATTCGCTTATATCAATCACTGCAGAAAAGCTGAAAAATATAGTCCAAGGTGCCTAGAATTAAAAACCTCTCAGTGATGACAAAGGTATATCCTGCCCGGTCAATCCCACCAACTGTGCCCTCACTAACTTCAGGGGCATGTGCCAAAATGGGAGAACTGTCTCAAAGATGACTAAAGCAGCTGCCTGACATCATCATAGCAATGGAATCCTACCTTACAGGAAATGTCCCAGACCCCACCATCACAAACCCTGGATATGTTCTGTCCCACCAGCAGGACAGACCCAGCAGAGAAGGTGGTGGAACAGTGGGATACAGTCAGCAGGGAGTTGCCCTGGGAGTCCTCAACATTAACACCAGGTCTCATGAAGTGTCATGGCAAGAAAACCTCCTGTTGAGTACCACATACGTACCACCTCTTACCATCTCCCCCCCCCCCCCCCCACCCCTCCTCCCAGCCTCAACACAGGCTGATTGGAGGAAGCACTGAGCATGGGAAATGACACATAATGTTGCCTGGGTGGGGAACTTCAATGTACATCAGCAAGAGTGGCCCAGCAGCATTACTGATCGAGCTGGTCAGATTCCAAAAGACATTGCTGCCAGATTGGGCTAGTTGCAATGCCAGCATGTGAGAGAGGGCAGACTTTGATGGGTCAGCAGTTTAAAACTGAGAATCCATGAGGCACAGCCACAACAACAACAACAGATTGTGTTTAACCAGAGTCTGTAGCCTCCTGGCACAATGTATCCACCACTCCATCAATGGCAGCAGCACTTACTCTCCATCCCTGTTGACCTTGAGAAGGTTTTGGTTGAACTGTTGCTATTGACCTAATGTAGACACAAACAATGCGCTGTTAGGAAGGGGATCCGAAATGTTGACCCAGCATCTAAGAATGAACAACTGGTTCAAAGTCAGGAGGAGCTAGTATTCCATCTATCTGCTGTCCTCACAGAACATTTGAATCACAGAATTTTACTGTGCAGAAGAAAGTCATTTGATCTCTTGTGGAGATAGTGATGATTGCAGATGGTGTAGAGTCAGAGTCAATAAAATGAGAAGCTGGAAAAAGCACAGCAGATCAATCAGGTTCAGCGGAGCAGGAGAGTCAGTGTTTCGGGCAGAACCTTCACCTGGTGCTGTTTGACCTGCTATGCTTTATCCTGCTCCATATTTTATCGACATTTGATCCATCGTGTCTGTACGGGTTACCAAAGGAGCTACCCAGCTAATTCCACTCTCCAATCTTAACTCCATAGCCCTCGAAATACATCACTTTCAAACATATCTCCAGCTCTCTTTTGAAATCTCTGCCTCCTCCTCTCTCCCAGGCAACACATTTCAAATCCTAACACTCTCTGGATGAAGGTGTTTCTCTCATTTCACTCCTAGCTTTCTTGTTGACAATCTTGACATTGTGATCCCTAGTTTCTGATGTCGAAAAGTGTGAAGGGCTTATGTCCAAAACATCAACTCTCCTGCTCCTTAGATGCTGCCTGACCTGCTGTGCTTTTCCAGCACCACACTTTTCAACTGTGATCTCCAGCATCTGCAGTCCTCACTTTCTCCTAGTTACTGGCATTCAAATAGTGAAAACAAAATATCCTCTTTACCCTGCCAAAATTGTTCTTAATTTTGAACACCTCAATAAGATCCCTCTTAATCTCCTCTGCTCTAAGCCACATAAACCCGATATCTGTAATTATCCAACACCATAATTATCTAACACCATAATTATTCAACACCATAATTCCAAACAAACTCATCTCTCAACCCCGAAACCTAGAACTCTGCTTACCCAAGCATTGGACCCTCAACTTTCTGACCTACAGACTGCAATCAGTAAGGATGGACAACACGTCCTCCACAATAATCCTCAACATTGGTGTCCTGTGAGGCTGTGTACTCAGCCCCTTACTATGCTTCTTGTACTATATTCAGGAATGTGGGGCCAAATTCAGCGCTAACTCCATTTACAAATTTGCTGATGACATCATGTTATTGGATCGGATCTCAAACAAGGATGAGACAGAGTACAGGAAAGAAATAGAGAACTTAGTGGCATGCTGTAAAGACAACAATCTCTCCATCAGTGTCAGCAAAATGAAGGAGATGGTCATTGACTTCAGGAAGTGGAGTGGACGGCATCAATGGTGCTGAGATGCTGATGATCGAGAGCTTCAGGTTCCTAGGAGTAAATATCACCAACAATCTCTCCTGGTCTATCCACATCGCTGCTACAATCAAGACATCACACCAACACCTCTACTTCCTCAGGAGGCTAAGGATATTCAGCAAACCACAATGACTCATCAGTTTTTATAGATGCACCATAGAGAGCATCCTATCCAAATATATCACAGCTTGGTCTGCCAACTGCTCTGCCCAAGACCACAAAAAATTGGCATAGTGATTTAGTGGTTTGGATCAGAAATTGGCTAGCTGAAAGAAGACAGAGGGTAATGGTTGAGGGAAATGTTCATCCTGGAGTTCAGTTACTGGTGGGGTACCACAAGGATCTGTTTTGGGGCCACTGCTGTTTGTTATTATTATAAAAGACCTAGATGAGGGCCTAGAAGGATGGGTTAGTGAATTTGCGATGACACTAAGGTTATGGAGTTGTGGACAGTGCTGAAGGATGTTGTAGGTTACAGAAGGCCATAGATAAGCTGCAGAGCTGGGCTGAGAGGTGACAAGTGAAGTTTAATGCGGAAACATATGAGGTGATTCACTTTGGAAGGAGTAACAGGAATAAAGAGTACTGAGCTAATGGTAAGATTCTTGGTAGTGTGAATGAGCAGAGAGATCTCGGTGTTCATGTACATAGGGTTACGACACAAGGTAAACCCCCCTGCCAATTTAAACCTGCAACACAGAAATGATTTAACCCGCACTGTAATCTGTTAAAATTCAAGAGGCAAAGAACAAAAATCACTATTTAAAGTAAAGATTAACAACTTCAATTTTTAAAAGTCTAACAGAGAATAATTAACTAACAACTATTTGTAACTCATTTACCTCAACCCATCTTTTACCTTCCCCGGTGCAATACTAGTCCGATACAACCCTGATTAAGATTTAAAGAAAAATTCAAATTTCGAAACCAGCCAGCTGTCAAATCTTCTCTTTGTCCCTTCCTCTGTAGATTTGCTGTCCAGGTCAGTGTTGATGTATTTTCTCTGTGCAAACCTCTTCTCTAGGCAGGTACCTGACTAGCAGCCGACATCTGTTGGTCTTTTGGCAGTTCTCCTCCAACAGTGAAATTCATTTAATATTTATACCCCAAAGCATCAAATCATTTCATTGGTGTTAATATTGTTAAATTCAAACTTGATTGGAGTTTAGTATCTTGGGGCATAATTTAAACAGATTGGCTGAATTTGAATTTTTTTTTGTCTCATAGCAATCCAGGTACTGCTAACTGCCAGACCAAATGTTGCATTGTAAGTTCTCGAGCACTCTGTGAGCTTCCTCAGTTCTTCAACTCTCTTAAAGGTACAGTACAAATTACACCTTCATAACAATAGATCTCTGAAAGTTGCCACCCAGGTTTGTAGGGTTGTAAGAAGGCATATGGTGTGTTAGATCTTATTGGGAGAGAGATTGAGTTTTGGAGCCACTAAGTCATGTTGCAGCTGTACAAAACTGGTGCGGCCGCACTTGGAGTATTGCGTACAATTCTGGTCACCACATTATAGGAAGGATGTGGAAGCTTTGGAAAGGGTTTAGAGGCAATTTCTTAAGATGTTGCCTTGTACATAGGGAAGATCTGATGAGGAAAGGCTGAGGGAATTGACTGTTTTTATTAGAGAAAAGAACAAAATAACAAAGAACAAAGAGAATTACAGCACAGGAACAGGCCCTTCGGCCCTCCAAGCCTGTGCCAATTCTAATCCTCTATCTAAACCTGCTGCCTATTTTCTAAAAGTCTGTATCCCTCTGCTCCCTGCCCAGTCATGTATCTGTCTAGATACATCTTCAATGACATTATCGTTCCTGCCCCTACCACCTCCACTGGCAACATATTCCAGGCACCCACCACCCTCTGCGTGAAGAACTTTCCATGTATATGTCCCCTAAATGTTTCCCCTCTCACTTTGAACTTGTGACCCCTTGTAATTGAGTCCCCCACTCTGGGAAAAAGTTTCTTGCTATCCACCCTGTCTAAACCACTCATGATTTTCCAGGCTTCAGTCAGGTCCCTCCTCAACCTCCTTCTTTCTAATGAAAAAATCCTAATCTACTCAACCTCTCCTCATAACTAGCGTCCTCCACACCAGGCAACATCCTCGTAAACCTTCTCTGCACCCTCTCCAAAGCATCCACATCCTTTCAGAAACGTGGCGACCAGAACTGTACACAATATTCCAAATGTGGCCGAACCAATGTCTTATACAACTGTAACAGGACCTGCCAACTCTTGTACTCAATACCTTGTCCAATGAAGGAACTCCTTCTTGACCACTCTACTGACCTGCGTTGCCACCTTCAGGGAACAATGGACCTGAAACACCCAGATCTCTCTGTACATCAGCTTTCCCCAGGACTTTTCCATTTACTGTATAGTTCACACTTGAACTGCATCTTCTGAAATTCATCACCTCACATTTGTCGGATTGAGAGGTGACTTAATTGAGACATATAAGATATTCATAGGGTTAGGTAGGCTGGACAGTGAGAGCCTTTTTCCTCAGTTGGTGATGGCTAGTACGAGGAGACATAGCTTTGAATTGAGGGGTGATAGATATAGGACAGTTGTCAGAGGTAGTTTAATTACTCAGAGTAGTAGGGGCATGGAACACACTGCCTGCAACAGTAGTAGACTTGCCAATTTTAAGGGCATTTAAATGGTCGTTGGGTAAACATATGGATGAAAATGGAATAGTGTAGGTTAGACAGGCTTCAGATTGGTTTCACAGGTCGGCGCAACATCAAGAGCTGAAGGGCCTGTACTGCGCTGTAATGTTCTATGCTCTACGTTCTAAATTACAAAGAATCATGAACACAGCCCAGTCCATCACAAAAGCCAGCCTTTCTTACAATGATTCTATCTACACTTTTCACTGTCTTGGGAAAATAGCCAACTTAATCAAAGACTCCTCCCACCCTGGTTATACCCTTTTCTACCCATTTCCATTGGGCAGAAGATACAAGAGTTTGAAAGCAGGTACCAACGGATTCACAAACTGTTATCAGACTTATGAACAGATCTCTTTTATATTAGAATTGATCTTCCTCTGCACCTTCTCTGTAGCTGCTACACTATATTCTGTATTCTGTTCTATAAACCTGATGTATTTATGTAAGGTATTATTTGGCTGGATAGCACACAAAACAATACTTTTAATGTTGCATGTAACAACATTAAATCAAATCAAATCAAGTTATCCTTTTAGATGGTAGAGGCCACAGGTTTGGCAGGTGCTGATGAAGGAGTCTTAGTGAGTTGCAGCAGTGCATCTTGTAGATGGTACACACTGCTGCTACTGAGCGAGTGGAGTGGGAAATCAATGCTGAAAGTGGTGGATGGGCTCTCAGTAAAGTGGCCTGCTTTGTCTTATCTGGTGACAACATCTTATGTGTTGTTGGAGCTGCACTCATCCAGGGAATTGGGAAGTATTCCATCAGATTCCTGACATTTGCCTTGTCGATGATAGACAAACTTTGGGGATTCAGACAGTGAGATGAAGAGCTTATGCTCAAAACATCGATTCTCCTGCTCCTCAGTTGCTGCCTGACTTGCTGTGCTTTTCTAGCATCACACCTTTGACTCTGATCTCCAGCACCTGCAGTCCTCACTTTCACCCAGTGAGTTACTTTCTGCAGGATTCCTTGCCTCTGACCTGCTCTTGTAGCTGCTTTTTAAATGTGGCTGCTCCAGTTAAGTGTCTGGTCAATGGTAACCCCCAGGATGTTGACAGTGGGGGATTCAGTGATGGTAGCACTACTGAATGTCAAGAAAAGATGTTAGAATCTTTATTGCTGAAGCTAATCATTATCTGGCAATTTAAGGAGTAAATGTCATTGGTCATTTATTAGACTAATTATGAATGTTTTTCAGATCTTGTTGTAACTAAGCATGAATTGTCTCAGTACCTGAAAAATTATTTAGATTTTAAGTGTTAGGTTATAGATTTTATTGTCACGTGTACCCAAGTACAGGAACACAATGAAAAGTGTATAATGTCGCCACACACAGTGCCACCTGAGGTATAAAGGTATCTAGATACAAAAAAAGCTTTGGCATAAAGTAGTAAAAGAAATGAGTGATAAAAAAGTTAAGCGATATTTCATAGAATAATAGAAAAATAAGGGAATAGAACACAGAACATTACAGCGCAGTACAGGCCCTTCGGCCCATTGATGTTGTGCCGCCCTGTCATACTAATCTGAAGTCCATCCCACCTACACTATTCCATGTACGTCCATTTGCCTGTCCAATGACGACTTAAATGCACTTAAACTTGGCGAATCTACTACTGTTGCAGGCAAAGCAATCTATACCCTTACTACTCTCTGAGTACTGAATAGGGAGAGACCAGACTAAGACCAGCCCGAAGCCACTGAGAAAGGACATGGACACGGTGAATACAGAGTAACTGATCCTAAAGTGAAAGGCAGGAAGTTCAGAAGGGATTTGAAAATGCTTATTTTCATCAAGAGGGTGATGATAGTCTGCACTGCAATGTCTCAGAGGATAGTTGAGGTGGGGAATAATCTTTAAAAGGTAAAAACAGAAATTTCTGGTGAAATTCAACAGGTCTAGCAGCATCTGTGGGGAGAAAGCAGAGTTAACATTTTGGGTCCAGTGACTGTTCATCAGAACTTTAAAGTACTTGGAGCACTTGAAGAGTCATAACTTTTATTACTAATGTGGGAGAGTGAGACTAGTGTAGGTAGGAATGTGTTCTGTGTGGAGCAGCCCCAGCACCCGGGTTCAAATCCAGTCTTGAGTTTGCACATTCTCCCTGTGTCTGTGTGGGTTTTTTTTCCACAGTCCAATGATGTGCAGTTAGGGTGGATCGGCCATGCTAAATTGCCACTGGTGTTGAGGGATTTGTAGGCTAGGTGGGTTAGCCATGGAGAATGTAGGGTTAGAGGGATAGTGGGGGCGTCTTGGTCTGGGTGAGATGCATTACAAAGGTCAGTGCAGACTTGATGGACTGAATGGCCTCGATCTACATTGTAGGAGTTTTGTATTTTTGGTGGTTCGGATTTGATGGGCTGAATGGCCTCTTCTGTTCAGTCTGATTCTATAAAGCTGAACATTGGTGATTGCACAGTGAACAGCTCCACTTCAGAACTTTGGATGGAGTGTACATCATTGAGTCCCTCATTTCCTGCTTCCCCCCCCCACCCCACCCCATCGGTGCACATGGCTTTACCATTAGA
Organism: Hemiscyllium ocellatum; assembly: GCF_020745735.1. Taxonomy (NCBI): domain Eukaryota; kingdom Metazoa; phylum Chordata; class Chondrichthyes; order Orectolobiformes; family Hemiscylliidae; genus Hemiscyllium; species Hemiscyllium ocellatum. Next base: position 114,108,694 of record NC_083409.1, on the reverse strand, counting down.
AAATGAACAGCAGCAACTCACCAAGCCTTCCTCACTGGCACCTTCCAATTCCAAAGCCACAGCCATCCAGAAGGACAAGGGCAGCAGATACATGGAACACCAGCCCCACAGGGTTCCGCTCCAAGCTTCAACCTGATTTGAAGATATATTGTTGACCTTTTGCTGAGTGAATATCCTGGAACTCTGGTTCTAACAGCACCTGGATACACCGACACCCCCAGTTCAACAAGAGCAGCTCAATACCACCACCCTCTCAAGGGCAATAGTAATGATGCACTCCTCATCAGAGTCACTCACACCCCGTGAATAAAGAGCGAAGAAAATCTCTTACGTTCTGATGGATTTCCAGCTGTGTCTGAGTGCACTGAGTGAAGTTGTGAGATGTGTGCAGTCTGAGTGAAAATATTTCTGTGATTGACATTAGTATGCATGAAGAAATGCAATCATAGAAACAAGAAAACATCAAAAACATTTACGGCACTGAAGGAGGCTATTCAGCCCATCACCTGAGTACTGGCTAAAAACAGAGCTAGTCTCATGACTGAGGATCTTATTAGTTTTTTAAACTGTGGTGAGGACTTTGGCCCTCCTGTAAATCCCTGATCCTCACCACTCTCTGGGTAAAAAACATTGTTCCTCAGCTCCCCTCTCACTCGTCTCCAATTACAGTGTGACCTCCCGCTCTGTTTTCCGAAAGAATCAGATTGTGTAGTTTCCATTTGGATGTTTCTGTGAGGGACTGACAGATGCAAACGATTGGCCAGAAATGCTCAGCATGGCAGGCAAACATTCCTGATCTAATGACCCACTCCTTCAGGGTGGTTACAAAAGCAACTCGTACGTGTGTGTTACACAAGTGAAGACATGGCTGGGCTTAGCATCAGGAAGGGGAATGACTTGATATTAAGCTTGTAAATCACTGTGTGTGTGGCAGTCCCATTCTTACATTGCATCGAAATGACAGCCAGAGGTTTATAATTAGACTCGTTAACAACCAAATCAACAACTGTACTTTACTCCTTTCATCTCCACAATGCATTGATCTTTCACTGTTCCTTTTCATTGAAAAAGAATACCCTCAAAAGTTGACACAAAAATAAACATTCCACCCTCCAATATGACAGCGTGATCCTAACAGCAAGCAGCTTCTGAAATCTGAGAGTCATCTGCAGCATCTGGACTCTGTTAGTCACTTCAGGTGACAGATGTGTTGTGTTTGCAATTATGACATGGTTCCGGTGAGGTAGATGCAGTGCTATTACCTCATGTAAACGACACCGTGCAGACATGTCGATAGTCAGGGTTGGCTGGGGGTTGGGGTGGGGGGTGTGGAGATCGAAGGGATGACAGGAGGGAGAGGGAGTTTTGTTCACCCACCACTCCCTGTGCTCACTCGCCCACAATGACTCCTTGCCCTGCAATGCCCTTATTTTCAAAATTCCCATCTTTGTTTTTGAATCCCTCCATGGCATTGCTTTTCCCTATCTCTCCAACCTGCTCCAGTCCTAAAACTTTCTGTGTTCCTCAGATACTGACCACTTGTGCATTTTAATTGGTCCACCATTGGCAGCTGTGCCTTCAGCTGCCTGGGTTCCAAGCTTGAGCGTTCCATCCCTCAACCTCTCCCTCTCTCTTTCTCTCACTCCTTTAACACTAACTATAAAGCTTCACCCTCTGACCAAGCTTGTGGTAATCAATTACACAGAAGTAACTAAATAAGCGCTGGAATCACAGCAAAAGGTTCCCACTTCACAACTCAGATACAGAAATACATAGTCCAAGAGACAGCTCTACTTCATAAATGGTATGTAATTGACTGAGAGTTTCATAGATTGGACCTAGCATCATGTGATCAATGGACTTTGATATACACATTCCGGCAGACTTTTCATTTTTATTCTTGAAATTAAAGAGCCCTGCATTTTGCAATGTGTTAGAAACATACATAGACAATTGGAGCAGGAATAGGCCATTCGACCCTTCAAGGCTGCTCCACCATCCAACCTGTTCCCACTTTCTCCCCATACTCTTTGATCCCTTTAGTGCTAAGAACTGCACCTAAATCCTTTTTGGAAACATTCAACTGCTTTCTTTGGCAGAGAATTCCCCAGGCTCCCCACTCTCTGGGTGAAGACATTTCTCCTTATCTCAGTCCAAAATGGCTTGCCCCATATCTTTAGACTGTGACCTCTTGGTTCTGGACTCTCCGGTCATTAGGAACATGCTTCCTGTAGTCCTGGCAGAGTTTTATATTTTCCTACAAGGCTCCTTCTTATTCTTCTAAACACCAGTGAGTGTAGTCCTAACCAATCCAAACTCTCCTCATACATCAGTCCTGCCGTCCCAGGAATCAGTCTGGTAACCCTTCACTGCACTCCCTCCACAGCCAGAACATCCTTCCTCTGGTAAGGAGATTAAAACTGTACACAATATTCCAGGTGTGCTCTCACCAATGCCCTGTAAGATCGCAGCAAGACATCCTTGTTCCTGTACTTGAATCCTCTCACTATAAAGGCCAACATACTGTCTGCTTTCTTCATCACCTGCTTTAGCTGCACACTTACCTTCAGAAACAAGGATCCCCCGGTTTCATTCCCCATTCCCAATCTATCGCCGTTCAGATAATAATCTGCCTTCCTGTTGTTGCTCCCAAAGCAGATAACCTCGTATCAATCCACATGAAACTGTATCTTGCCCACTCACTCAGTCTGTCCGAATCACAACTACAACATCTTTACATCCTCCTCACAGCTCAACCTCCCACCCAACTTTGTGTTGTCTGCAAATTTGTAATTGTTATTAAATGTGTAATGAAATATTTACAATTGTACAATGCTTTATCTTTATTTTAATGGTTATAGTTGTGGTATGAATAATGGTTACTTGTTTTATTTGTATTTTGATTGTAATTTAGGATCTATATCATGATGATTCCCCATCCTCCATGCTCATGTGTTCCTGGATCAGCCAGGGCTCAGTTGTTACCGAGTCACAGAGTTCTGTTCCCACTCTGGGGTTTCAGCATAGAAATCCAGATTGACATCTTGGTGCAGTACTGAGGGAGTGCTGCACTGTCAGAGCTACTGGCCTTCTGGGTGAGACTTTAAATTGAAGACCAACTCCATGTTCCAGCAGAAATAGAAGATCCTAAGGCAATTTTTCAAAGAGGAACTATGAAGTGTTCCTGGTGTACCAGCCAATGTTGGTTACTCCATCATTGTCACAAAAATCTAGTCACTATTACATTGCAGCTTGTGGGAGCTGTCTGTATAACGTTAACCTATACTCCAGAGGTATTTCATTGGCTGCAAAGCTCTTGAAGATGTCCAATGGACATAAAGGCGTTATACAAATGCACATCTTTCTTTTATCTTTTGTTCAGGCCAGTATCAGATTTTGTTTGATAATCACTCAAGTGAGACAACCTGGGGTGCTTCAGTATGTCAAATGAATGCTCAGAATTTAATCCTTTTCTCCCAGGAACCATTCTAGTGAATCTGGTTGGCCTGCCCTCTGAGGCCAGAACCCCCTTCCTGAGGAGCAGGACTAAGATTATAAATGGCACAATATTGAGGGTGGTTCCTTTTGGAGTAACTGGGTACATTTGGGCCTGTGGGATAGTCAGTCAGGGAAGAATGACGAGAGCTCAAGGTCAATGGCTTCATGGTGTATGCGATTAGAAGTTTACAGTTTTGAATGAGTTCGCACACTCTGCCCCATCGATGGTTCAAGGGCCCTAAGGTCCATTGTTCTTTAATAAGCAAAAAACAAACCAAAGACCTGCAGACACTGGAAATCTGAAACAAAAACAGAAATTGCTGGGCAAACTCAGCAGATCAGGCTGCACCTGTGGAGAGAAATTAGAGTTAACATTTTACGTCCACTGATCCTTCAGTTCTGCAAAAAGGTCATTGGATTTGAAACATTATCTGTTTCTCTCTCCACAGATGCTGCCAGACCTGCTGAGTTTCTCCAGTAATTTCTATTTTTATTCTATCCTTCCTTGGTTATCAGTGAACAGGAGGTGTGTTTCAAAACCTGATAGATGTCAGGGAAGCTCTGTAACCATCACAGCGTCCTGTCAAACACTAAAACGATGGATCAGAATCTGCCTTGCCCTGCCAACATGGATGCCTGTGTATTATAAAATGCACTGAAGGAGAACAGTTTTCTCCTTATACAGGATTTATACAGATTTATTTGCAGAATCTGTTCTCTTCTGTGTATTGAAATGTGTAAGACTCTTGGCTGCCTCAGGAAGGTATTTATGAATGGCCTCAGAAAGCTGTTACACCTCCATGATAGAGAGGGCAGTAGGGATGACATTGTAATAAAATGCTCTAAATTTTCCAGATATTCTGATTCATTCCAAAAGATCCAAGTTGTCATGGCTCTCATCACCTCCAGCCTCCCAAATTGCCTTGCTCCTTTGCTGTTCAAACTTTCTTTTGGCAAATATTAAGATTGATAAGGCCCCAGGGCCAGACCAGATTTATCCTAGGTTGCTCCGGGAAGTGAGAAAGGAGTTGCTAAGCCGCTGGCGAAGATCTTTGCCTCCTCACTCTCCACGGGGGTTGTACCGGCGGATTGGAGGGAGGCGAATGTTGTTCTACTTTTCAAGAAGGGGAGTAGAGAAATCCCTGGCAATTACAGACCAGTCAGTCTCACGTCAGTGGTCAGCAAGGTTTTGGAAAGAATTCTGAGGGATAGGATTTATGACTATTTGGAAAAGCATACAGTGATCAAAGACAGTCAGCACAGCTTTGTGAGGGGCATGTCATGCCTTACAATCTTATTGAATTCTTTGAGGAGGTGACAAGACAGGTTGATGAAGGTCAAGCAGTGGATGTGGTGTATATGGACTTCAGCAAGGCATTTGATAAGGTTCCCCATAGTAGGCTGATTTATAGAGTCAGGAGGAATGGGATATAGGGAGATTTGGCTATCTGGATTCAGAATTGGTTGACTGACAGAAGCAGAGAGTGGTTGTAGATGGAAAGTATTCTGCCTGGAGGACAGTGTTGAGTGGGGTCCCACAGGGCTCTATTCTTGGGCCTCTGCTCTTTGTAGTTTTTATAAATGACTTGGATGAGAATGTTGAGGGGTGGGTTAGTAAATTTGCAGATGACACAATGGTTGGAGGTGCCATCTATAGTATCCAGGGCTACTGCAGGCTGCAGCGTGACGTAGACAGGATTCAGAGCTGGTCTGAGAAATGGAAGATGGAATTCAACCTGGATAAATGCGAAGTGATGCATTTTGGAAGTTCAAACCCGAATGCTGAATATAGGATTACAGACAGGATGCTTTGTAGTGTGGAGGAACAGAGGGATCTGGGGTACAAGTATATCGATCCCTCAAAGTTGCCACCCAAGTGGATAGGGTTGTTAAGGAAGCGTATGATGTTTTGGCTTTCATTAACAGGGGGATCAAGTTTAAGAGTCGCAAGGTTTTGCTGCAGCTCTACAAGTCCTTGGTGAGACCACACTTGGAATACTGTGTCCAGTTCTGGTCGCCCTACTATAGGAAAGATACAGAGGCTTTGAAGAAGGTGCAAAGGAGGTTTATCAGGATGCTGCCTGGACTGGAGGGCTTGTCTTATGAAGAGAGATTGAATAAGCTCGGACCTTTCTCTTTGGAGTGAAGAGGAAGAGAGGTGACACGATCGAGGTGTACAAGGTAATGAGAGGCACGGATAGAGTCAATAGCCAGAGAATGTTCCCCAGGGCAGGATTGGCTGGTATGCGGAGTCATAATTTTAAGATATTAGGAGTAAGTTATAGAGGAGACATCAGAGGTAGGTTCTTTATGCAGAGAGTTGTCAGTGCATGGAATGCTTTACCAGCAGTGGTGATGGAAGCAGAGTCATTAGGGACATTAAGTGACTGCTAGACATGCACATGGATAGCAGTGAATTGAGGGGTGTGTAGGTTAGGTTATTTATCTTAGATCAGGAATAATCCTTGGCACACCATCGTGGGCCGAAGAGCCTGTTCTGTGCTGTACTTTTCTATGTTCTATGTTCTAAAAAGAACCATAGAGTCCTACAGCACAGAGACAGACCCTTTGGCTCTAACTGGTCCATACTGACCAAAATGTCCATCCACACGAACCCCATTTCCCTGCACTTGGCCCATATCCTTCTAACCTTTTCCTGCCCATGTATTTGTCCAAATGCCTTTTAAATGTTGTTAATGTACCTGCCTCATTCATTTCCGCTGGCAATGCATTCCACATGCGTACCACTCTCTGTGTAAAAAAAAGTTGCCCCTCAGATTACCTTTTATTCTTTCCCCTCTAACCTGATATCCTCTGGTTCTCAATTCCCCAACCCTGGGAAAAAGACTGAGTGCACTCACCCTATCCATACCTCTCATGATCTTATACATTTCTATAAGATCCTCCTCAGTCTTCTACGCACTAAAGAAAACAGTCTTAGCCTGCCCAACCTCTCCTTGTAACTCAGACCATTGAGTGCAGCCACCTTCCTTGTAAATTTCTTCTGAGCTCTTTCCAGTTACTAACTCTCCAGTCAGTGTTCCACTTTCCACACAACAATGATGACAAAGAAATTTCGGATTGTTGTAAAAACCCATCTGGTTCATTAAATGCCTTTTAGGGAAGGGAATCCGCTGTCTTTATCTGGTTTTCAATAATTTCAAGTAACTGGTACAGATTTGAAGGACAGAATGGCCTTCTTTCCTGCCTTAATATTCTGTGTTTCAGGGTGAAGATCTGGTAGGAGATGGTAGAGGTGACAGTGCAGTTTATGTATTGGGGCTAACGATAGGGAGGGTGGGATGGGGTTTGTGATGTGGTGAAACAGGGGCTGGAGGAAAGGATCGCTGCCTTTGTTCTGGCTTTACGTAGATAACATAAAGATCAGTCTCACAACTGGACAATGGGTGTTGTGACAGAGCGTGTGCACCGAGTCCTGTCTTGAAAGAGTCTCCGTCACCACGGTGTCATTGTGATACAGCTGGACTCCTTTCACCAGTTGGTTTATACTGGGATCACAGTGCAGCACCTGCTCCATTATCTGCTTCGGGTGGATTCTGGCACAGTTCACAATATTTATCTCATGCTTGTACATGAGAATGAAACATTTTCTTGTTACAACACAACACGGAGTGGGCTGCAGCTCCTAATGTACACACACACAAGTATCATCGCCCAGCTTGGCTGTTTGAGCCAGCAATGCTCCATCAACTGGTGTGAACAGATTTGAAGACGAGTCATGGAATTATAGAAGCATACAGCACAGTAGAGACCACTCAGCCCATCGAGTCTGCACCACCAAAAATATACTACCACCGAAATGAGTCCCACTTTCCTGCAATCTGCCCACAGCCTTGAACATTCTGATGTATTAAATGTTCATCCAAGATTTCTTAAAGGTTGGGAGGTTTCCTGCCTCAACTCCTCTCCCAGGCAGTACATTCCAGACCCCCACCATCCTCTGGGTGAAAAGGGTTTTCCTCAAATCTCCTCTAAACCTCTGCCTACCACTTAAAATTTATGCTCCCTTGGTATTGATCCTTCTGTAATGGGCAAACATTGAAATTGCTGGAAAAGCTCGGCAGGTCTGACAGTATCTGTGGAGAGAAATCAGAGTCAATGTTTCAGACCGATTGACCCTTCCTGAGAACAGAGGGAGTGCCACACTGTCGGAGGGTCAGGAGTGAGGGAGTGCAGCACTGTCAGAGGGTCAGTGCTGAGGGAGTGCTGCACTGTCAGAGGGTCAGTACTGAGGGAGTACCGCACAGTCAGAGGGTCAGTGCTGTGGCAGTGCCACACTGTCAGAGGGTCAGTGCTGAGGGAGTGGGCACTGGTGGAGGGTCAGTGCTGAGAGAGTGCTGCACTGTCAGAGGGTCAGTACTGTGACAGTGCCGCACTGTCAGAGGGTCAGTGCTGAGGGAGTGGGCACTGGTGGAGGGTCAGTGCTGAGAGAGTGCTGCACTGTCAGAGGGTCAGTGCTGTGACAGTGCCGCACTGTCAGAGGGTCAGTGCTGAGGGAGTGGGCACTGGTGGAGGGTCAGTGCTGAGAGAGTGCTGCACTGTCAGAGGGTCAGTGCTGTGATAGTGCGGCACTGTCAGAGGGTCAGTGCTGAGGGAGTGGGCACTGGTGGAGGGTCAGTGCTGAGGGAGTGCCGCACTGTTGGAGGGTTAGGACTGAGGGAGTGTCGCACTATCTTCCTCAGGAGAGAGCCAAATATGTGCATTGTGCTGGTGCTTTGAAGAAGAGGCTGGGAGCTGAGCAGACGTTGTGCTGATGGTGGCCATTCCTGGAGCTCGAGGGAGAACTGATTGTTGTTCAGCCTTGAACATGGGTAAATGGGGTCTGGGGACATGAGGGGCAGGCATTCAGGTCAGTCCCTGCAAGGGTCCGGTGGTGGGGACCCATGGGGCTTTGGTGCTGTTGGGGGGGGACATGTGTCAATGACATCTTTGAAGCATGATGTGGAAGTACCAGAGTTGGACTGGGGTGGACAAAGTTAAAAATCACACAACACCAGGTTATAGTCCAACAGGTTCATTTGGAAGTATAAACTTTCAGAGTCAGCTCCTTCATCAGGTAGCTAACTGTCAAATAAACCTGTTGGACGATAGCCTGGTGTTGTGTGATTTTTATCTTTGAAGCAAGCATTGCTTTTCCAGAGGAAATAGTTAAAGACCTGAATTGTCCACTTAAGCAGCTCAGCTGACTTAGCCAACTATCCAATCCCTGAATAAATGGCCTGGCAATAAGAATTCATCAGAAACCCTTGCCCCTTCCTCCAACATACTGTCCATGCTTCCCATTTCCCATGACACAGGAATTCAGTGCAAACACTTTCATGCATATTTCCAACCTAGGAGTGAGTCTTTGACTTGAATGCTATGAATCCTTTAGTAACCTGTGCCAAAAGAAGATCAACAGGGTTAACATTTGAAAAACAAAGTTCACAAGCAAGTTTTTCCCTTTAAATCGATTCTGTAAATGTCACTGCAATTGCTACACAAAAAAATAATTTGTCAGAACGCAGTGGGGTAGGAAAAGCTTTGATGATTGTTTTAAATGCCTCGCAATTGCTTGAACAGCAATACTTGACTGATTGTGAAGTGGCAGACATTGTAGAGAATGATGAAGCAATTTCTGGAGAGCTCCCTGATTTCTCGCAGCTATCAGCTGCTGTGCTGGATGGCATTGTCTGTAATCAAATGCTCGCTTCTGCAACTCTCAGGCAGAGAGCTGCAAGCATCGACAGACAGACGAGAGCACAGGCTGGACAGCTTGCAGGGAGATGGGATGGGGCATGGAGACTCTGCGGGATGGGGCAGAGGTCGGAATCTGCCTTTAAACTTTGCGCAAGAGGAAGAGAGAGAAGTTCCAGAAATAAATACAAGGCTTTCCTGTCCTGACCTATCATTGAAACAAACTGAGTGAGTCAGCTCTCCAAGTGAACAGCTCGGAGAATACCCTTCTTCGAAGGATTGTGCAGACCAGCAAATAAATTAGGAAGGAGAGGAGGAGCCTTTTTGGCCTGTAAAGCTATAGGGGTCTGCAGAATGAAAACAGGCCCTCCGGCCCCACTTCCCCATGCTGCCCAGTTTTCACAATTTAAATTCATCCTGTTTGCCTGCGTTCGGTCCATCTCCCTCCATATTTATCCCATCCATGTACCCGTCTAAATGTTTCTTAAACAACAAAATTGTACTCGCTTCCATCACTACCACTGGAGCCTGTTCCAGACACTCACCATCCTGTGTGTGTAAAAATTCTGGACTCTTTTGGATCTCTTCCCTCTCACCTTTAACCCTATGCCCTCTAGTCTTAGACTCCCCTACTATGGGAAAAAGCAGCCCGCTATCTATCTTATCTATTCCTTTCATGATTTTATATACTGCTATAAGGTCACCATTCATACCCTACTCTCCCAGTCTATCTAACCTCTCCTTATAACTCAAACCTTTCAGTCCAGGTAGCATTCCCATAAGTCTTTTCTGAACCCTCTCCAACATAATAATATTCTTTCTAAAGCAGGGCACACAGTACTCCAAATGTGGCCTCACCAATGTCTTGTATAGTTGCAACAAGAAGCCCCATCTCCGATACTCAATGCTCTGACCGATCATGCCGAAAGCCTTCGTCACTGCCCTGTCTAGCCATGACACTACTTTCAAGGAGCTATTAATCTGTACCTCTGGATCTCTTTGTTCTAACACTCCCCAGGGCCATACCATTGACTGTGTAAGTCTGATACTGGTCTGCTTTATCAAAAGAAAACACCTTGCCTATATCTAAATTATTCTCCATCTTTTAATAAAATCATGAGCAACAACTCCCCATTGCTAACTAAACCCTGCCTCTTCTCTAATAGTCTTTGACCCCCTTGTTAGCCAGGAATCTATCTACTCCACCTTAAAGATATGCAATGACCCATTGCATATGGGGAAAACAGTCTCTAAGATTCACAATTCTCTAAGAGAGAAAGGTCCTCCTCAACTCCTCCTTAAATAGTCAACCACTTATGTTTGTGAGTGTCCCTTTGTTTTAGCTTCTCCCACAAGAGGAAATGTCCTTGTAGTGTTCAGCTTGCCAAGGATCCTGTCTGTTCCAATGAGATCACCTCTTGTTCTTCCAATGGATATAGTCCTGGCCTGCCCAATTATTCCTCATAAAGTAACAGCTGCCCTTTCACCCCCAGGTGTCAGATGAGTAATCCTTGCTTCAAGTATATTAAAAAAAACAAAATTGTATAGAATATTCCAGATGTGGTCTCACCAATGCCCCATACAAACATTCTGACCTTATATAACGTTCTCATGAACTAAACACATTTGGATACATGATGCAGAATCTGTCCATAGAGTCATTGAGAACCACAGCACAGAAAAAGGCCCTTTGGCCCATCAGATCCAAAACAACCCCTTCATTATTCTAATCTTTGGAGCAGAGGAGATTGAGAAGAGATCTGATTGAGATACAGATTGAGATACGGATTGAGATACAGATTGAGATACGGATTGAGATACGGATTGAGATACGGATTGAGATACGGATTGAGATACGGATTGAGATACGGATTGAGATACGGATTGAGATACGGATTGAGATACGGATTGAGATACGGATTGAGATACGGATTGAGATACGGATTGAGATACGGATTGAGATACTGATTGAGATACAGATTGAGATACTGATTGAGATACAGATTGAGATACGGATTGAGATACGGATTGAGATACAGATTGAGATACTGATTGAGATACAGATTGAGATACAGATTGAGATACAGATTGAGATACTGATTGAGATACAGATTGAGATACAGATTGAGATACAGATTGAGATACAGATTGAGATACTGATTGAGATACAGATTGAGATACAGATTGAGATACTGATTGAGATACAGATTGAGATACAGATTGAGATACAGATTGAGATACTGATTGAGATACAGATTGAGATACAGATTGAGATACAGATTGAGATACTGATTGAGATACAGATTGAGATACAGATTGAGATACTGATTGAGATACAGATTGAGATACAGATTGAGATACAGATTGAGATACAGATTGAGATACTGATTGAGATACAGATTGAGATACAGATTGAGATACTGATTGAGATACAGATTGAGATACTGATTGAGATACAGATTGAGATACAGATTGAGATACTGATTGAGATACAGATTGAGATACTGATTGAGATACAGATTGAGATACAGATTGAGATACTGATTGAGATACAGATTGAGATACAGATTGAGATACAGATTGAGATACAGAACATTATGAGAGATATTGATAATGCAGACAGGAAGAAAACGTTCCCCTTGATGGAGGGACCAATGGCCAGGGGCACGGATTCACGGTAAGAGGCCGGAGTTTTGTGGAGACGTTCATCCAGTGAGTGATGGCAATCTGGAACCTGTAAGGGGGGTAGAAACCGAGACCCGTATAACATTGAAGAAGTATTTATGTGCTCATTTGTGATGGCAAGGCATATGAGGTTATTGTCTAAATAGTGGACCAATTAGGAACACCTTCAGACATCTCAAAGCCATACTAATCTTGCCAAGAAAGGTAGTTCATTGGTGTATTTATACACCTGCAGACGTAATGATTTCTTGCAAGTGCAAACTGGAGTGGGGTATAATCAGAGACTCATAGAGTCATAAAGTCAAATAACACAGAAACAGACCCAAAAACTGAAATTGCTGGAAAAGCTCAGCAGGTTCAATAGCATCTGTGGAGAGAAATCAGAGTTAATGTTTTGAGTCCCTTCCTCAGAACAGAAACAGACCCTTCAGTCGAACTCATCCACACCAACCAGACATCCCAATCTGATCTAGTGCTATTTGCCAGCATTAAAGTGGGTCCTGAGGCCTGGTGCTATTGAATTCTGGGTCCCAGTCTTTTTCCCTCCACCAACAAGCCAATATATTTGTTGGTTGGTACATCTCTCTGTGTATGTAGTGGTTTGAACCACCAGAGCCATATATTGACAGTTCATAGAAGTCTATTTGCAATTCAAATTTGATTATTTATACTGAACAGTAGTACTTGTTAAGTAAAAAAAAACCTGGTTGTGTTTTCTATTAAACTGATACAGGCAAATTGGCAACTTTCTACTTTGATTAAATCATTAACTTTTGTGGAAATCCTTGGAGTAGTGGGGCTTAAAATCAGTGAATTTCCCCAAAGTGAGTTGCAGGACTCGAGACTTCACATCCTCAGCTCTCTGTCTAATGGGAGCTGTGAACCCCACCATCAGTCCAGCAAAGAGGTAGCTCCTCCCCACACCCTGACTCTCCCAAAAGGAGTCCACGTTCCTGTGGTGCCATACAATTTCACAAGCACATTGCACCCACAGAGAGTGATGGTCAAGACTGCAACGTTCATTCCCTCTACAGCTGATCAGGAAGATCTTTGGCACTCACTCCACCCACCGTTGATGGGTCTTGGAAGGATCAGCAGGTTTACACTCAGCCAGATTGGCCACGGTCTTCCTTGGTCTTCAAGACATGGCGTAGGACTTGAACCGAGAGCTGGTGGCTCAGAGGCAGTGACCCTACCTAGTGCACCATCAGACTGCCTTAGACCCCACTATTAATTTGCAACTGAGCTTGTGTTTAACAAGAGATAGTCATGAAGAACTCCCCCAGGGTGGTTCTCTGGAACAAATTGCCAATAAAACTTCCTGACAGGTTTCACAGGAACAATTATCAAAGTATTTGACACCAAACCACAAGAGGAATTTATCAGCACAGGTGATGAAAAGTTGAGTCTAAAATGCGGGATATTTTAAGGAATTTCTTAACGGAGGTAAAGGGAATCAAAGATGTCATGTTTGGGAGGAAATTCAGAGCTTAGAGTCCAGGCAGCTGGGAGCACCACAGCCTTTGGTGGAAGGAATGTACTGGGATGAGAATCAGAGGGAGGGACCTCTCACACGGCTGTCATGTTGACATTCCAATCCTGGGGAACCGTCCTTCAGATGAGAAATTAAATTGCGTCATTGCCTGTCCTCTCAGATTGACATTCAACATCACATGGCAATGTTTCAAAAAGGTAGTAGGCAAGTTCTCCCATGTCCCAGAGCAATGTGGGCAGCACAGTGGCTCAGTGATTAGCACTGCCTCAGAACTCCAGGGACCTGAGTTCAATTCCAGCCTCAGGCGACTGTCTGTGTGGAGTTTGCACGTTCTCCTCGTATCTGTGCAGGTTCCTCCCACAATCCAAAGATGTGCAGGTAGATTGGCCATGCTAACTTGACCATGGTGTCCAAACTACGTGGATTGACCATGGGAAATGCAGGGTGACAGGGATAGGTAGGGGGTGGGATGCTCTTTGAAAAGTTGGTGTGGACTCAATGGGCCAAATGGCTGTAGGTTCTAATGTTTATTCTTTGACCAATGATCAACAAAAGGAACAGATGACCTGGTAATGATTGTTCTTCATGGGATCTTGCGTGTGGAAATGGACACTGCTTTCTTTCCAATGTTACAATAGTGACTGCCCTTTAAGTGGTCAGTAAAATCCTTGAGAAGTCTTGAAATCATGAAGGGTGCTGTATAAAAGTTAAAAAAAATGCAATTCCAAGTTAAAAAGGGAGGTAAAAGTGACAAAACATTGCTTTTCGAATGATTTCTGTAGCTTTAACCTCAATTATGGGAAATCCTTTGAGAAACCAGACACTGGATTCTGTACCGCAGCAGCAGTGTTTCTGATTATGGGACTGCAATATTGAATTTCATTTCCTCCACATAATGTGAAGGCCGGAAAAATGGAATTAAAGTGATTTGCTCCTCTGAACGACTTCTCCTCAAATACAATGGATGTTGAGTTTCACCCTGTTTCCTCTCACTAGAAGCCACAGCAATGAAACGTGGAACATGTTTAACATTTTAAACCTGCATTGTGTCTCAGACTCTCAGGAGCTGCCATGTAGTGACCACAAAGTGATGGCCATCCTTCCCACAGCCTCCTGGGCCTTTACAGGAGGGTCAGAGAAATGCCGATTTATTATGTTATACAGGACTTTGCTGCAGGCCACACTGACAGTACTGCTGTGTCCCGAGTTAGTCTCCTGAAAGCAATGATTGACTGACTCCTGGGATGAGAGGAAGGTCCAGTTTGGGGCTAGTTGGTTCAATAGACCAAGAGCTGACTTTTGTACAAAAGGAGTTCGGACTGGAGTGTAACATTCTCAGCAGCTTGACAGGGTCAGTGCTGGCTAAGGAACCTACCAATGTGAGGCCACAGTGTCAGGATAAAGAGTCAGCCACTTAGGACTGAAAGGAGGAGAAATTCTTTCAAAGGGTTGTGACTTTCTACCTCAGAGGGCTTGAGTATATTCAAAGCAGAACTTGGTAGATATTTGAGTGCTCAGGGAATTAAGAGATATGGGAGTGAATCAGAGAATAAACTCTTTACAGTGTGGAAGCAGGCCATTCTGCCCATTGAGCCCACACTGACCCTCCAAAGAACATCCCACCCCACCTCTATAACCCCCACATCCCATGGATGATCTACTTACCCTGCACATAATGGGCAAATTAGCATGACCAGTTCACCTAAACTGTATGTCTTTGGACAATGAGAGGAAACTGGAGCACTCAGACACAGGGATAACGTGTCAACTCCATGCAGACAGTCACCCGAGGGTGGAATCGAATCCAGGTCCCTGGCGCTGTGAGGCAGCAGTGCTGACCACTGAGCTACCATACTATCCCATGGATGGTGCAGGAAGGTGAAGTTATGCAGAAGGAAGCAGGTCACCCCTGATCTTATTGAATGACAGATACTTCTCTATCTCAAGTACATTGCTTCTGCAAAGCCGAATGTTACTTGAGGAGCAAAATCCCATTTTACAATTCAGCACTTTACCAGCTTCCAAATGCATTCAGGATTTTACAATTTTAGAGTCTCATCGTTATACAATCATAGAGTCAGACAGCCCTTCAGTCAAACTTATCCATGCTGACCAGGTTCCCAAATTAAACTGGTCCCATTTCCCTGCGTTTGGCCCATATCACGCCAAACCTTCCCTCTTCATGTACCCATCCAATGTCTTTTAAATGCTGTTATTGTACCTGCATCCACCACGTCCTCTGGCAATTTGTTCCACACATGAACCACCCTGTGTGTGAAAAAGTTGTCCCTAAGGTACCTTTTAAATCTTTCTCCTTTCACCTTAAAAATATGCCCCCCTAGTTTTGAACTCCCCATTTTCTAAACCCTTGCTACTCCCCATATTGATGTCCGTCATGATTTTATAAACCTCTATAAGGTCACCCCAACCTCTACGCTCCCAATGGAAAAATAGCCCAGCCTATCCAGCTTCTCCCTAAAACTCCAAGCTCTCCGATCCTAGCAACATTCTGATAATTTTTTTCTGAACCCTCTCCAATTTAGTAACATCCTTCCTATCTCCAGGCAACCAGAATTGCACACAGTACTCCAAAAGAGACCTCACTAACCGCCACAAGATGCCCAAACTCCTATACTTAACAGTCTGAGCAATGATTTGATTTATTGTAGTTACATGTACCTAAGTACAATGAAAAACTTTGCAAGCGTGCTAAATTACTTTTTAACCACCCTGTCTACCCGTGACATAAACTTCAAACAGCTATGTACCCAACCCCCCAGGTCTTTCTGTTCTACAACACCAGCCAGGGCTCGAACATTAATTGTATAAGGACCTAGAACAAAGAACAAAGAACATTCCAGCCCAGGGACAGGCCCTTCGGCCCTCCAAGCCTGCGCTGATCCAGGTCCTCTATCTAAACCTGTCGCCTATTTTCCTGTCTTTGTTTGTTTTACCAAAATGCAACACCTCACACTTATCCAAATTAAACTCCATCTGCCACTCCTCAGCCCATTGGTCCAGTTGATCAAGACCCCTTTATAATCTTAGATAACCTTCTTCACTGTCCACTATGTCACCAATTTTGGTGTCATCTGCAAACTTACTAACAAAGCCTCCAATATTGTCATTCAAATTGTTTATAAAAATTACAAACAAAAATGGACCCAGCACCAAACTTTGCAGAACACCACTGGCCACAAACCTTCAGTTTGAAAAACAACCCTCCACTACCACCCTTTCTCCAACCATCAAGCCAATTCTGTATCAAATTGACAAGTTCTCCCTGAATCCCATGTGATCTAACTTCACTAATCAGTCTACCAGGCAGAACTTTTTCAAATACTTTACTGGAGCCCATGTAGACAATGTCCACATCTCTGCCATCATCGATCTTTTTCGTTACTTCCTCAAAAAACTCAATCAAGTTAGTGAGACTCGATTTCCTACGGGCAAAGCCATGCTAACGATGCCTAATCAGTCCCTGCCTCTCCAAATGCAGGTAGATCCTGTCTCTCAGAAGCCCCCCTGACAGTTTACCCACCACTGATGTCAGACTCATGGTCTAAGGTTTAGATCAGAGTGGTGCAGGAAGAGCACAGCCAGTCAGGCAGCAGCCGAGGAGCAGGAAAATCAACGTTTCGGGCAGGATCCTTCATCAGGAATCACTGTTCCTGAAGAAGGGCTTTTGCCCGAAATGTCAATTTTCCTGCTCCTCGGATGCTGCCTGACTGGCTGTGCTCTTCCTGCACCACTCTGATCTAAACTCTGGTTTCCAGCATCTGCAGTCCTCACTTTTGCCTCACAGTCTAAGTATCCCATGTTTCCGTTCAAGGTGGCAGTGGAGTAGCACACTCCAACCAGAGCTCCTCCCACTCCAACCAGAGCTCCTCCCACTCCAACCAGAGCTCCTCCCACACCAACCAGAGCACCGCCCACTCCAACCAGAGCTCCTCCCACTCCAACCGGAGCTCCACCCACTCCAACTGGAGCTCCTCTCACTCCAACCAGAGCTCCTCCTACACCAACCAGAGCACCGCCCACTCCAACCAGAGCTCCTCCCACTCCAACCGGAGCTCCACCCACTCCAACTGGAGCTCCTCTCACTCCAACCAGAGCTCCTCCTACACCAACCAGAGCACCGCCCACTCCAACCAGAGCTCCTCCCACTCCAACCGGAGCTCCACCCACTCCAACTGGAGCTCCTCTCACTCCAACCAGAGCTCCTCCCACTCCAACCAGAGCTCCTCCCACTCCAACCAGAGCTCCTCCCACTCCAAGCAGAGCACCACCCACTCCAGCCAGAGCTCCTCCCACTCCAACCAGCGCTCCACCCACTCCAACCAGAGCTCCTCCCACTCCAACCAGAGCTCCTCCCACTCCAACCAGAGCACCGCCCACTCCAACCAGAGCTCCTCCCACTCCAACCGGAGCTCCACCCACTCCAACTGGAGCTCCTCTCACTCCAACCAGAGCTCCTCCTACACCAACCAGAGCACCGCCCACTCCAACCAGAGCTCCTCCCACTCCAACCGGAGCTCCTCCCACTCCAACAAGAGCTCTTCCCACTTAAACCGGAGCTCCTCCCACTCCAACCAGAGCTCCTCCCACTCCATCCAGTGCACCGCCCACTCAAACCAGAGCTCCTCCCACTCCAACCAGAGCTCCTCCCACTCCAACCAGAACTCCTCCCACTCCAACCAGAACTCCTCAGCTCATTCAATTTCATTTTCTTTTTCTCCCACTTCAGTCTCTCTCAGCCTGGTCTCTGGGTCTCTCTCATTCTGGTCTCTGGGTCTCTCTCATTCTGGTCTCTGGGTCTCTCTCAGCCTGGTCTCTGGGTCTCTCTCAGCCTGGTCTCTCGGCCTCTCTCAGCCTGGTCTCTGGGTCTCTCTCAACCTGGTCTCTCGGTGTCTCTCAGCCTGGTCTCTGGGTCTCTCTCAGCCTGGTCTCTGGGTCTCTCTCAGCCTGGTCTCTCGGTGTCTCTCAGCCTGGTCTCTGGGTCTCTCTCAGTCTGGTCTCTGGGTCTCTCTCATTCTGGTCTCTGGCTCTCTCTCAGCCTGGTCTCTGGGTCTTTCTCAGCCTGGTCTCTGGGTGTCTCTCAGTCTGGTCTCTGGGTGTCTCTCAACCTGGTCTCTGGATCTCTCTCAGTCTGGTCTCTGGGTGTCTCTCAGCCTGGTCTCTGGGTCTCTCTCAGCCTGGTCTCTAGGTGTCTCTCAGTCTGGTCTCTGGGTGTCTCTCAGTCTGGTCTCTGGATGTCTCTCAGCCTGGTCTCTGGGCCTCTCTCAGCCTGGTCTCTGGATGTCTCTCAGCCTGGTCTCTGGGCTTCTCTCAGCCTGGTCTCTGGGTGTCTCTCAGCCTGGTCTCTGGGTGTCTCTCAGTCTGGTCTCTGGATGTCTCTCAGACTGGTCTCTGGGTCTCTCTCAGCCTGGTCTCTGAGTCTCTCTCAGTCTGGTCTCTGGGCCTTTCTCAGCCTGGTCTCTGGGCCTCTCTCAGCCTGGTCTCTGGGCCTCTCTCAGCCTGGTCTCTGGGCCTCTCTCAGCCTGGTCTCTGGGCGTCTCTCAGCCTGGTCTCTGGGCCTCTCTCAGCCTGGTCTCTGGGCCTCTCTCAGCCTGGTCTCTGGGCCTCTCTCAGCCTGGTCTCTGGGCCTCTCTCAGCCTGGTCTCTGGGCCTCTCTCAGCCTGGTCTCTGGGCCTCTCTCAGCCTGGTCTCTGGGCCTCTCTCAGCCTGGTCTCTGGGCTTCTCTCAGCCTGGTCTCTGGGCTTCTCTCAGCCTGGTCTCTGGGCTTCTCTCAGCCTGGTCTCTGGGTGTCTCTCAGCCTGGTCTCTGGGTGTCTCTCAGCCTGGTCTCTGGGTCTCTCTCAGCCTGGTCTCTTGGCCTCTCTCAGCCTGGTCGCTAGGTCTCTCTCTGCCTGGTCTCTGGGTGTCTCTCAGCCTGGTCTCTGGGTGTCACTCAGCCTGGTCTCTTGGCCTCTCTCAGCCTGGTCTCTGGGCCTCTCTCAGCCTGGTCTCTGGGCCTCTCTCAGCCTGGTCTCTGGGTCTCTCTCAGCCTGGTCTCTGGGTCTCTCTCAGCCTGGTCTCTTGGCCTCTCTCAGCCTGGTCTCTTGGCCTCTCTCAGCCTGGTCTCTGGGTCTCTCTCAGCCTGGTCTCTGGGTCTCTCTCAGCCTGGTCTCTTGGCCTCTCTCAGCCTGGTCTCTGGGTCTCTCTCAGCCTGGTCTCTGGGTCTCTCTCAGCCTGGTCTCTGGGTCTCTCTCAGCCTGGTCTCTTGGCGGTCTGTTGACCGATCTCTCAGGACCCATGCCAGTGTCTCCGCTCAGTGTTAGAGTCGAGCCTGTCCGGACACGTTTCCGAGGCACCGGGGACGATCGGAGAGGCCACAGTTCCAGCATCGGCAGCAGTTGCTTCCAGAACAGAGTGAGGTAGCGGAGGACGCATCAAATACGTGGTGAACTTTCAACTTTCAACCACAAAAACCTTTAATGTAAGTTATTACCAATTTCTTTACTTTTCTGCTGTTCTATGAAGGATTACTTAACTTTTCAACTCTCGTTTCTCTTCCCACATTGTACCTGAGTTTGTTTGCACCTAGGCGTCTTGATTCCTAAAATGGCACCATTTGTGGCGATATTACACACATTTCACTGTACTCCTGTACTTCTCTACTTAATTACATGTGACAATAAAATCTAAAATCTAAAGATTTTACAGCCTTTCTTAAATAAAGACACAACATTAGACAATAGACAATAGGTGCAGGAGTCGGCCATTCTGCCCTTCGAGCCTGCACCGCCATTCAATATGACCATGGCTGATCATCCTTAATCAGTATCCTGTTCCTGCCTTATCTCCATAACCCTTGATCCCACTATCCTTAAGAGCTCTATCCAACTCTTTCTTGAAAGTATCCAGAGACTGGGCCTCCACTGCCTTCTGGGGCAGAGCATTCCACACAGCCACCACTCTCTGGGTGAAGAAGTTTCTCCTCATCTCTGTCCTAAATGGTCTACCCTTATTTTTAAACCGTGTCCTCTGATTCTCGACTCACCCATCAGCGGAAACATGCTTCCTGCCTCCAGAGTGTCCAATCCTTTAATAATCTTATATGTCTCAATCAGATCCCCTCTCAGCCTCCTAAACTCAAGCGTATACAAGCCCAGTCGCTGCAATCCTTCAGCGTAAGGTAGTCTCGCCATTCCGGGAATTGACCTCGTGAACCTATGCTGCACTCCCTCAATAGCCAGAATATCTTTCCTCAAATTTGGAGACCAGAACTGCACACAGTACTCCAGGTGTGGTCTCACCAGGGCCCTGTACAGCTGCAGAAGGACCACTTTGCTTCTATACTCAATCCCTCTGGTTATGAAGGCCAGCATGCTATTAGCCGCCTTCACTACCTGCTGTACCTGCATGCTTACCTTCATTGACTGGTGTACAAGAACACCCAGATCTCTCTGTACTGCCCCTTTACCTAACTTGACTCCATTTAGATAGTAATCTGCCTTCCTGTTCTTGCCACCAACGTGGATAACCATACATTTATCCACATTAAACTGCATCTGCCATGCATCCATCCACTCACTTAGCCTGTCCAGGTCACCCTGTAATCTCCTAACATCCTCCTCACATTTCACCCAGCCACCCAACTTTGTGTCACCAGCAAATTTGCTAATATTACTTTTAATACCTTCATCTATATCATTAATGTACATTGTAAAAAGCTGCGGTCCCAGTACTGATCCCTGCGGTACCCCACTGGTCACTGCCTACCATTCCGAAAGGGAGCCATTTATCATTACTCTTTGTTTCCTGTCAGCCAACCAATTTTCAATCCAATTATTTTGCTCCTAATACCATGCACCCTAATTTTGCTCACTAACCTCCTATGTGGGACTTTATCAAAGGCTTTCTGAAAGTCCAGGTACACTACATCTACTGGATCTCCCTTGTCCAGCTTCAGAGTTACAGCCTCAAAAAATTCCAGAAGATTAGTCAAGCATGATTTCCCCTTCATAAATCCATGCTGACTCTGACCTATCCTGTTACTACTATCCAGATGTGTCGTAATTTCATCCTTTATAATTGACTCCAGCATCTTTCCCACCACTGAGGCTTTCTCTCTCCCACCTTTCTTAGAAAGTGGGACAACATTAGCCACCCTCTGATCTGCAGGAACTGATCCTGAATCTATAGAACATTGGAAAATGATCACCAATATATCCACGATTTCTAGAGCCACCTCCTTCAGTACTCTGGGATGTAGGACTTATCAGCCTTCAGACCTAACAGTCTCTCCAACACCATTTCCTGCCTAATATAAATTCCCTTCAGTTCAGGTCCTTCAGCCACTATTACATCATAGTGCTCATGTCTTCCCCAGTGAAGACAGATCTAAAGTACCAATTTAACTCTTCTGCCATTTCTTTGTTCCCCGTAATAAATTCACCCGTTTCTGTCTTCAAGGGCCCAATTTTAGTCTTAACCATTTTTTTTCTTTTCACATACCCCTAAAAAAGCCTTTACTATCCTCCTTTATATTTTTGGCCAGTTTACCTTTGTACCTAATTTTTGCTTTGCGTATTACCTTTTTAGTTATCCTCTATTCTTCTTTAAAAGCTTCCCAGTCCTCTGATTTCCCACTCATCTTTGCTATGTTATACATTTTCCCTTTTGACTTTATATGGTCCTTAACTTCCCTCGTCAGCCACGGCCGCCCCTGCCTCCCCTTAGGATCTTCCTTCTTTTTTTGGAATGAACTGATCCTGCATCTTCTGCATCATACCCAGAAATATCTGCCATTGTTCCTCCACTGTCATCCCTGCTAAGGTATTGCACCATTGAACTTTGGCCAGCTCCTCCCTCATAGCTCCATAGTTCCCTTTATTGAACTGAAATATTGTCACTTCCGATTGTACCCTCTCCCTCTCAAATTGCAGATTGAAGCTTATTGTATTATGGTCACTACCTCCTAATGGCTCCTTTACTTCGAGGTCCCTGATCAAATCTGGTTTGTTGCACAATACCAGATCCAGAATTGCCTTCTCCCTGGTAGGCTCCAGCACCAGCTGTTCTAAGAATCCATCTCGGAGGCACTCCACAAACTCCCTTTTGTGGGATCCAGTATCATCCTGATTCTCCCAGTCTACCTGCATGTTGAAATCCCCCAAAACAACTGTAGTAACATCTTTGCAACAGGCCAATTTCAGCTCCTTATTCAACTTTACACTACATCCAGGCTACTGCTGGAGAGCCTGTAGTTAACTCCCATTAGGGTCTTTTACCCTTAGAATTTCTCAGCTCTATCCATACTGACTCTACATCCCCTAATTCTAAGTCCCCCCCGTGCAAGGGACTGAAAATCATTCTTTACCAACAGGGTCACCCCACCCCCTCTGTCCATCAGTCTGTCCTTACGATAGCACGTGTAGCCTTGAATATTCATTTCCCAGGGAAAATGTGAGGATTGCAGATGCTGGAGATCAGAGCTGAAAATGTGTTGCTAGAGAAGCGCAGCAGGTCAGGCAGCATCCAAGGAACAGGAGAATCAACGTTCCTGAAGAAGGGCTTATGCCCAAAACGTCGATTCTCCTGTTCTTTGGATGCTGCCTGACCTGCTGCACTTTTCCAGCAGCACATTTTCAGCACTATTCATTTCCCAGGCCCTGTCCACTTGAAGTTACGTCTCAGTTATCCCCTCAACATCGTATCTGCCAATTTCCAAATGAGCCTCAAGCTCATCCACCTTATTTTTAATGCTTCATGCATTCATATATAATATTTTTAATTTGTTACTCTCCTCACCTTCCTATCGATCCCTATTTCACTTGACTTTACGGCATGATCCTTTTTTGAGTTTTCTGCTCCATTGATTCTGTTGTCTCTCTTGACTTCTCTTGTTCTAACTTTCCCTTTAACTTCCTTCTTAAACTTCCAGTTTGTTCCCTCCCCCCGCTATTTAGTTTAAACGTAGCTGTGTTGCAGTGGCAAACCTACCTGCCAGAATGCTGGTCCCTAACCTATTAAGGTACAACCCGTCTCTCTTGTATAATTTATCCTTACCGCTAAACATACCCCAGTGATCCAAGAATTTAAATCCTTGCTTCCTGCACCAGTTCCCCAGCCACACGTTCAAGTCCATTATCTCCCTGTTTCTGGCCACACCAGCCCGAGGAACTGGAAGCAAACCGGAGATAACCACCTTGGACGTCCTGCCCTTCAGCCTTCTTCTGAGTTCTCCGAAGTCCCGCTGTAGTATGTTCCTCCTCTTCTGGCTCTTCACCTTCGTCCTTGAGGATTTCACTCTGTCTGCGATGTCCTTAATCCTGGCACGAGGAAGGCAACACACCATCCTCAAATCCCGCCTGTTGCTGCAGAAACCCCTTTTAGTTCCTCTCACTATGGAGTCCCCTATTACCATGGCTCTGTGCGATGTCTGACTCCTCAGCTCTGCCTCCACGCCAATATCTGATTGGCAGACCTGACGGCCTCTCGGACTGGCAGTGACATCTGTCTCTATGGTTTCCAAGAGATTCAACCTGTTCCTGACAGGTACTTCCCCCGGAGTCTCTTGCACTAGTCTCATCTCTGCCTTCCTCATTGTCTTCTCTCTTCTGCTCTCTTCTGGTATGCTCAGTGTAATAACCTCGCTGAAGGTCCTGTCCAGAAAGATCTCGTTCTCTCTGATGAGCCTGAGGTCATCTAGTTCTTTCATCAGTGCTGCAATTTGCTCTGTCAGAAGCTGAATGTGTACACACGTTCCACAGTTATACGAGCCAGATACACCAGAGTCCCTGTCCTCCCACATCATGCACGCAGTACACTGAATCAGCTTGGCAGTCATGTCTTCACCCTCTTCAACTGTAGAGCACACCTACTTAAATAGCACTCACCCACCTTCCGAACAACCTCTGCGCTCCGACTTCACTTCCACCAGCCCCTGCACCCACCATTCCTCTGTCACTCACCCACGGCTATTGATGATACAAATATCTCTGCTAGAGGCCCCGCAATTTCTTCCTTAATTTCCCACAATGTCCTGGGATACATATAATCAGGTCCCACAGATTGATCCATCTTTATTTTTGTTTAGACCCCCAGCATGTCCTCTTCTGTAATATCGACTCTTATTCAAAACATTAAAAATGATTTCTCAAAGTTCCCTAGCCTCACTTCTTTCTCCACTGTAAAAACTGAGTCAAAATATTTATTTAGTATCTCTCCCACCTCCTATGGTTCCACACATAAAGACTTCATTGATCTTTAAGGGCCCAATTCTCTCCCTGGTTGCTCTTTTGTTCTTAATGTACTTTAGAATCTCTTTGGATTACCCTTAACCTTATCTGCCAAGGTTTATGTCATATGCCCTTTTTCCCCTCCCTCTTAAGAATGCTCCTATAGCCGTTACACTCTTCAAGAGATTCACTTGATCCCAGTTGTCTTTGCCTAACACATGCCTCCTTCTTATTCTTGATGAGAGCCTTAAGATCTTCATTTGTTTTTGTTAGAGAGAAGAAGGTTGAGAGGTGACTTAATAGAGACATATAAGATAATCAGAGGGTTAGATAGGGTGGACAGGGAGAGCCTTTTTCCAAGTATGGGGACGGTGAGTACGAGGTGGCATAGCTTTAAATTGAGGGGTGCTAGATATAGGACAGATGTCAAGGTAGTTTCTTTACTCAGAGAGTAGTAAGGGTATGGAATGCTTTGCCTGCAACGGTAGTAGATTCGCCAACTTTAAGTACATTTAAGTCATCATTGGACAAGCACATGGACATGGAATAGTGTAGGTTAGATGGGCTTCAGATTAGTATGACAGGTCGCCACAACATCGAGGGCTGAAGGGCTTGTACTGTGCTGTAATGTTCTATGTTCTATGTTCATCCAATGTTCCCTCACTTTACCAGCCTTACCATTCACTCTAACAGGAACACAATACCTTTGAACGCTTGGCATCTCACATTTGAAAACCTCTCACTTGTCAGTCATCATTTTGATTAGATTAGATTACTTACAGTGTGGAAACAGGCCCTTCGGCCCAACAAGTCCACACCGACCCGCCGAAGCGCAACCCTCCCATACCCCTATATTTACCCCCTACCTAACATTACGGGCAATTTAGCATGGCCAATTCACCTGACCCGCACATCTTTGGACTGTGGGAGGAAACCGGAGCACCCGGAGGAAACCCACACAGGGAAAATGTGCAAACTCCACACAGTCAGTCGCCTGAGTCGGGAATTGAACCGGGTCTCGGGCGCTGTGAGGCAGCAGTGCTAGCCACTGTGCCACCGTGCCGCCCAGTACTTCTTATATTGGTTACCATTAAATATTTCTAACTTTTTGCAGATTTTTAGATATTGCTTACCATTGACAAATAACCACCTTAAAAATACCCCAACTCTTCCAGACATACAAAGCCAATAATCTTCATTACCTGCAAACAATCTACTCCAATCAACTTTTGAAAGTTCCTTTCTCATACTATCAATACTGTCCGGCGGACAGCTGAAACTGACAACCGGAAGCGGCAAGGACAGACCACTATAAATACCGGAAGAAACATCAAAGAAGCGCTTTGCAGGAGGCTCCAAAGCACTGATGATGTCGCCTAGCCAGGGGATGAAACGTTTGCAACAAAAACTTCCAGCTCGGCAAACAGAACCACAACAACGAGCACCCAAGCTACAAATCTGCACACAAAATTTGAAGGCCTATCCTTTTCCAACACTATTTTAAAACTAATGGTATAATGATCACTGGTCCCAAACTGCTCCCCCACGAACATGTCAGTCATTTGTTCTGCCTTATTCCACAAAAGAAAGTCCAGTTTCGCTTCTTTTTCTCATAGGTACATTTACATATCGATAAAGAAAATTTTCTTGAACACATTTAGCAAATTCCTCACCATCTAAGACCTCAATACAATGACAGACCCAGTTTATGTTTGGAAAGATAAAATCCCCTCCAATAACAACCCAATTATTCTTGCATATATGTGAGAGCTCTCTGAATGTTTGCTCCTCAGTTTCGCACTGACTATTAGAACATAGAACATAGAAAAGTACAGTGCAGTACAGGCCCTTCGGCCCTCGATGTTGCGCCGATCCAAGCTCACCTAACCTACACTAGCCCACTTTCCTCCATATGTGTATCCAATGCCCATTTAAATGCCCAGAAAGAGGGAGAGTCCACCACTTTACTAGCAGGGCATTCCATGAACTCATGACTCGCTGAATAAAGAATCTACCCCTAACATCTGTCCTATACCAACCTCCCCTTAATTTAAAGCTACGCCCCCTCGTAATAGCTGACTCCATACGTGGAAAAAGGTTCTCATGGTCAACCCTATCTAAACCCCTAATCATCTTGTACACCTCTAACAAGTCACCCCTAAACCTTCTTTTCTCCAATGAAAACAGCCCCAAGTGCCTCAGCCTTTCCTCATATGATCTTCCTACCATACCAGGCAACATCCTGATAAACCTCTCTGCACCCGTTCCAGTGCCTCCACATCCTTCCTATAGTATGGCAACCAAAACTGCACACAACACTCCAGATGCGGCCGCACCTGAGTCTTATACAACTGCAACATGACCTCAGGTCTCCGGAACTCAATTCCTCTACCAATTAAAGCCAGTACACCATATGCCTTCTTCATAGCACTATTTACCTGGGTGGCAACTTTCAGAGATCTGTGTACATGGACACCAAGATCCCTCTGCTCATCCACACTACCAAGTATCCGACCATTCACTCCATCTTCTTGTTACTCTTACCAAAGTGAATGACTTCACACTTAGCTACGTTGAACTCCATTTGCCATCTTTCTGCCCAGCTCTGCAGCTTATCTATATCCCGCTGTAACCTGCCACATCCTTCCTCACTGTCAACAACTCCACCGACTTTCGTATCATCCGCAAACTTGCTCACCCAACCTTCTAGCCCCTCCTCCAGGTCATTTATAAAAATGACAAACAGCAATGGTCCCAAAACAGATCCTTGCGGAACACCGCTGGTAACTGCACTCCAAGATGAACCTTTACCATCAACTACTACCCTCTGTCTTCTTCCAGCCGACCAATTCCTAATCCAAACCTCTAACGCACCCTCAATGCCATACCTCCGTGTTCTTTGCAGTAGCCTACCATGGGGAACCTTATCAAACGCCTGACTAAAATCCATATACACCACATCTACTGCTTTACCCTCGTCCACTTCCTTAGTCACCTTCTCAAAGAATTCAATAAGGTTTGTGAGGCACGACCAGCCCTTCACAAAACCATGCTGACTATCCTTGATCACATTATTCCTATCCAGATGTTCATAAATCCTATCCCTTACAATTCTCTCTAAGACTTTGCCCACAACAGAGGTAAGACTCACTGGCTATAGTTACTCGGGTTATCCCTACTCCCCTTCTTGAACAAGGGAAACACATTTGCTATCCTCCAGTCCATTGAAGGGTCTATTATACAATCTCATCAAGGTGATCATCTCTTCTTATTTCTGAGTTCCACCCATACAGCTTCACTGGAACTTCCCTCAGGAATATCTTTTCTAAGTACTGCTGTGATGTTTTCCTTAATCAAAACTGCCACACCCCTCCTCTACTGTGTCTCTTTCTATCTTCCTGTAGCATCTAAACCTCAGAAAAATACGCTGCCAGTCCTGATACTCCCTCAGCCATATTTCTGTAATAGCTATGATGTCCCAGACCCATGTTCCCTTAGTTCATCTGTCTTACCTGTAAGACCACTTGCATTGGAACAAATACAGTTTAATTCTTCAGAGTTACCTCGTTCTCTGCCTTGTTCTTGTCTGTCTTTTCTAATTAACTTCCAGTTTAAAGGTTCCCAAAGAGCTCTTGCAAATCCCTGCCAGGATATTGATCCCCTTCCAGTTCAGGTGAAACCTATCCCTTCTGCACCAGAAGAGAACCCAATGTTCCAAAACTCTGAATCCCTGCCCCCTGTACCATCCCCTTAGCCACTGATTGATCTCCCTATCTTCCTACTCTCGCTAGTACATGGTAATAGGAGTAATCCAGAGATTAATACCTTTGAGCTTCTGCTTTTTAATCCTGTATACAACTTCCTACATTGACTCTGCAAAGCCGTAACCCTTTTGTGAAGTATATTGTTCTTACCAATGTGTACAACAATGTCTGGCTTCTCACTCTCACCTTTGACAATTTGCTGTAACTGCTTTGAAACATCCTTTGAAACACCAGGGGGGAGGCAACATACCATCCTGAATTCTCACTTATAGCGGCAAAATCTCCTGTCTGTGTCCCTGTCAGGAGAGTCCCCTTGAACAATTATTCGTTTGAATATTGGCAAACCCCGCATAACAGAAAATTCATTCTTGGTGCCCAAGATCTGGCTACCATTGCTTTTTCTCCTCTGAGAGACTATCCTCCTCAGCTGCACCCAAAATGGTGTGTCTGTTTGAGAGTAGAATTAGAGTAATAGAATCTTAGAGATGTACAACATGGAAACAGACCCTTCAGTCCAACCTGTCCATGCCGATCAGATATCCCAACCCAATCTAGTCCCACCTGCCAGCACCCAGCCCATATCCCTCCAAACCCTTCCTATTCATATACCCATCCAAATGCCTCTTAAATGTTGCAATTGTACCAGCCTCCACCACATCTTCTGGCAGCTCATTCCCCACGCGTACCACCCTCTGCGTGAAAAAGTTGACCCTTAGGTCTCTTTTATATATTTCCTCTCTCACCTTAAACCTATGCCCTCTAGTTCTGGACTCCCCCACCCCAGGGAAAAGACCTTGTTGATTTATCCTATCCTTGCCCCTCACAATTTTGTAACCCTCTATAAGGTCACCCCTCAGCGTCCGACACTCCAGGGAAAACAGCCCCAGCCTGTTCAGCCTCTCCCTGTAGCTCAGATCCTCCAACCCTGGCAACATCCTTGTAAATCTTTTCTGAACCCTTTCAAGTTTCACAACATCTTTCCAATAGGAAGGAGACCAGATTTGCATACAATATTCCAACAGTGGTCTGACCAATGTCCTGTACAGCTGCAACATGACCTCCCAACATATACTCAATACTCTGACCAATAAAGGAAAGCATACCAAATGCCTTCTTCACTATCCTATCTACCTGTGACTCCACTTTCAAGGAGCTATGAACCTGCACTCTAAGGTCTCTTTGTTCAGCAACAGTCCCTAGGATCTTACCATTAAGTGTATAAGTCCTGCTAAGATTTGCTTTCCCAAAATGCAGCACTTCACATTTATCTGAATTGCCACAGGAAACTCCTGAATTACCTTCCTGTCTCTCCTGACAGTCACCCCATCGATCTGACTGAACCTGCATTGTGACCACCTCTCTGAAGATACTAACCATCACACCCTGTGCTTCTTGTAAGCTCCCCAGTGACTCCAGTTGCCTGTCTAGCTGATCCAAACAATCTGATATGAGACAGATTCAAACACACCTCCAGCAGACACAGTATCCAGGGACAGTCAACTGTTCCCTTATATTCCACATCCGACAGGAGGTGCACACCACAACGTTGACTGCCAAAACTGCTAGTTAAAACTTTGCCAACATACACTTGCCTAAGGAGACCCGCACTTTCCTTAAACCCAGTACTTGTAGGCTGATTACTGCTGACGCTGTATGTTGCAAAAATGTTTCTTCCCAAGTTCTGGACAACGGCTTGTCTTAATGTTTCTGCTGCTGCTCGTGACTCATCATTTGTTTCCCGACTTCTCTCATTGTTACATCTTATTGTCTGAACTCATTGTACCTTTGCTCATTTTATCGCTCCCACCCTCTGTTCTATTACAGACCTTCCCTTTTCACTATCCTCCCTTTCTCTCTGGTTCCATACTTGTTTACAACCTGTTACCACTCCATTTCTAATGAAAGGGTGTTGACCTCAAACATGATCTTTATTTGTCTCTTCACAGATACTGTCTGATCTACTGAGTATTTCTGGCATTTTCTGTTTTACTTAATTTCCAATTTCCAGCATGTGCAGTGTTTTTGCTTTTAACAGTATTTGTACAGCCTCTGATCAGAAATCTGATAACGCCTATTGAGTGCCAAAGGCTGGAACGAGACACATAGTTATTTATGCACGACATCCTCTTTATGTTTGAGATGTGTCTGTGTGTTAGTAACGAAAGCCTTGAGGGAATGGTATCCTTCAAGTCAGTGCAAGCCAGGACGAGGAAACTGTTCACTAACATCACCACCCACCTACCCTGGACAATGCCAGGACATTCATCTCAACTTCAACAGTGTAAACGTTTATCCTTAACCCCTCAACATCCACAGCACACACAACCAAATGGAAGAAATATCATTCCTCTCAATTTAAAATGGCCTATCTTTTAGCTTTTTATATTAGTGCATGGGATATGAGTGCCATTGGCTGGGTCAGTGTTTATTCTCCATTCTTAATTATCCTGGAGAAGGTGGTGGTGAGCTGCCTTCTTTAACCTGTTGTTCTCATGCTGCAGGGAGAATACAGTAGAGTTAGGGAGGGAATTCCAGGATTTTCACCCAACAGGAAGGAACAGCAATGTATTTCCAAGTCAGGATGGTGAGTGGCTTGGAGGGGAACCTGCAGGTGGTGGGGTTCCTATGTATCTGCTGCCCTTGTCCTTTGAGATGTTGATGTCAGTGAATTGGAAGGTGCCGTCAAAAGAAACTTGTTGAGTTAGTATAGTCCATAGTATAGTTAGTATAGTTAGTATAGTCCATCTTGTATATTTTACAAACAGGCTGCACCAGTAATAGAGGAAATAGTGAATGGGGTTTCGAGTCACGTGGGCTGCTTTACTTGGATGGTGTCAAGCTTCTTGAATGAATGAACAAATAATTTCTTGCCATGTGCATTTTATAGTGAGAATGAAACTAAATACAGTGAAAGGCTTTCATTGTTGCCACATTGTTGCTATTTTGAATAATTTAAGTATAAGGAAAAATAGATATAGAGAGTCAATCAATCCTGAGCCATCTCATCACCATCAATGATGCCTGTGCCACCATCCCTTTTCCATTACTTCAATACCGTCTACACCAGACACAACCAATGCCAAAATCACCGATCCTCAGTTTTTTTTTAATTAGATTAGATTACTTACAGTGTGGAAACAGGCCCTTCGGCCCAACAAGTCCACACCGACCCGCTGAAGCGCAACCCACCCATACCCCTACATATACCCCTTACCTAACACTACGGGCAATTTAGTATGGCCAATTCACCTGACCCGCACATCTTTGTGACTGTGGGAGGAAACCGGAGCACCCGGAGGAACCCCACGCAGACACGGGGAGAACGTGCAAACTCCACACAGTCTGTCGCCTGAGGTGGGAATTGAACCCAGGTCCCTGGCGCTGTGAGGCAGCAGTGCTAACCACTGTGCCACCGGCCCGAATTCACCTCCACCACAGTCTGGGCCAGACCCACCAATGCCAGAGTCAGGTCCCTTGCCACTTGAGTGTTGTTGGCAATGCACTCATCAAGTCATTTGGCAGCATTCTATCACACTCCTGACTTGAGCTTTGTCGATGGTGGACAGGACTTGCAGAGACAGGAGGTAAGTTATTTGCTGCAGAATTACTAGCTTCTGACTGACTCTTGAACTCTTAATTCTAATTCTATAGTCTCCAGGGGAACCAAACTCACCACATCTACACTGACAAGTTCTGAAAGAATTTTAAGGATTTAAGTTACTTTGCCTCTAAACTCCAGAGAATATAGGAACAATTCATTCAATCTCTCATCAAAAGGCAGCTCCATTTCATGAGCGTCTGCCGCATCCACTGTAAGGCAAGTGTGGACTCTTTCAGATAATGAGAAAGAGACTTCAAACAGCACTCTAGGTATAATCTCAACAAAGTCCCACATAATTTCAGCTTGATGGTCCAGGTGAATAAAGGTGAGGGATCATTGCAGCCAGAATTCTGGTTGTTTGCTGGCAACTCCTAAATCATCTGCATTGACATCCTCCAACACATCCAGATCCACGCCTTTGATCTGAGGGGGTGAGTGTGAGGATTGGGGGAGGGTCAGATCATGTAGCTTCATTCCTGTTGAAGGGCTTATGCCTGAAATGTCAATTCTCCTGCTCCTCAGATGCTGTCTGGCCTGCTGTGCTTTTCCAGTACCACACTCTCGACTCTGATCTCCAGCCTGTGCAGTACTCACTTTCTCCTAGTTGGTTATGGGGGCTGGGTCAAGGTTCAGGGCACTGTGGAGGCTGCTAGACCTCCAGAGATTCTCTGGTGCTCCTGATCTTTGTTTCCGATGCCTGGCATCGCAGGGCTTGGATTCATCCGGCGAGGATTGCTGGAGGTCAGCTCAGTCACTTTTGTTTAATTTCCTTCCAGGACCTGGGGGTCCTGTGTTTATTGTCTGTCCCCAGTTGCCCCCTTGAGAAGGTCTGGGGGTTGTGCTTCCTTCAGCCACTTATTACTGTGGGTAGACCCACAATGCCCTTAGGGATGGAATTCCAGAATTTTGACCTAGCAACACTGAAGGAACGGCAATATATTTCCAAGTCGGGATGGTGAGTGGCTTGGATGGGAACTTGCAGGGAGTGGTGTTCCCATGTATCTGCTGCCCTTGTCCTTCCAGATGGAAGTGCCCGTGGGTTTGGAAGGTGCGGTCTGAGGATCTTTGGTGAATTTCTGCAGTACATCTTGTAGATAGTACATACTGCTGCTACTGAGCACTGCTGATCGAGGGAGTGGTTGTTTGTGAATGTGGTGCCAATCAAAGAGGCTGCTGTGTCCTGGATGGTGTCAAGCTTCTTGAGTGTTGCCATTCAGGCAAGTGGGGGGTATTGCATCACACTACAGTCTTTCCTTGTAGATGGTGGACAGGCTTTAGGGAGTCATGTCTCACCAACTTGGTAGAGGTTTATAAAATCATGAGAGGCATAGATAAGGTGAATGGCCAAAGTTGTTTTCCCAAAGGTAGGGGAGTCCAGAACTAGAGAGCACAGGTTTAGGGTGAGAAGGGAAAGATTTAAAAGGGAGCTGAGGAGCAACTTTTTCACACAGAGGGCGGTGTGTATATCGAACGAGCTGCCAGAGAAAGTGGTTGAGGTGAGTACAATTACAACATTTAAAAGACATAGTAGATGAGAATGGTTGAGAAGGATATGGGCCAAACATAGGCAAATGGGACTAGTTCCATTTAGGAATCCTGTTTGGCAAGGACAGGTTGGGCTGAAGAGACTGTTTCTGTGCTGTATGATTCTATGACTCTACGTCTTTACTGTTATATGTTAACACCCTTGCTATAACGGCTAATGTAGTATTTGCCTTTCCAATACATGTTGCAACTGCATATTAATATTCTGTGATTGGTGTGCCAGGTCTGTCAAATCCCTTTGCATACCAACATTTCCACTGATGTCTCATTTTTAAAGATATTCTATTTTCCCTTTCGCTGAGCCAGCTAAATATTTTTACATCTCTCTACATTGTACTCCATGAGCCACCTTTATTTCCACTAAATGAATGGGTCCAAATCCCTCTGTAGCTTACATTCACATTGGGCTTTACATTGTCATAAAATTTGGATGCATTGTACTGATCCTTCTCATCTCCTTAGCGCAGACTGCAAATAGCTGAAGCTAAACATTGTTCCTAACAATAATTCTCTACTTAAAGCCAGCCAGCTGAAAATAACACATTTATTCCTATGTTTTGTCTATTATAGAGACAATCTAACCACCACCCCTTGACATTCAATGGTGTTACCATAATGAACTTCCCTGCTTTCAACATCCTGGTAGTTACCATTGACCAGAAACTCAACTGAGAGATAACACAAATATTGTCACTTTGATAAAATATAACCCTGCTGGAAGCAATCACAGACCATAAGACCTTATAACATAGGAGCAGAGTTAGGCCATTTGTCCCATTGAAACCGGTCTGCCTTGCTGTCATGACTGATGTGTTTCTCCACCCTATTTTCCTGCCTTCTCTCCACAACCCTTGAAACTGTCTATCTCCGTCTTAAATATACTCAATGACTTAGCCTCTACAGTCTCCTGCGTCAATGAATTCAACAGACTCCCCTCCCCCCCTCTGGCTAAAGAAATTCCTCCTCAAGACCATTTACATCCCCCAAAAAACTAATCGATTTGCAGAACTTGATGTCCCTTTTATAAATGCATGTCGAATCTGTCGGATTGGATTGTGATTTTCCAAGTGCTGGACAGGCAAAAAAAAATAGCCATTTACAATCCAGAAGAGCAATTTGTGGCAATAAGTCCCACATCTCCACAAATCATTTTGCTCTATTTCTTAATGGATAGTTTCCCTTCTCAGTTGCTTGTGCCCACTATACCACTATCCTCTGCAATCCACAATAGGAGACCATTTGCAGTACACATGGCTTCATCTCAATACCTTGCTCAAAGTCCTGCTGAGCAACAGGCTTTGGCTTTGCTTTCAGTTTCTCGATAAAAATGTTCCCATTTGCTCCACTTTCCGTTTTACATCTGTTAGCGCTTCTGTAATTGACATGACTACTGTTTAACAATAAAAAGGTTCGCCAAAAGAATAGAACGTCATGTGAGGCCTTTGTGCTCCTCTAACTCTGGCCTCTTGAGCATGCTGTAGTTTAATCAAAACAGAAAGAACCGCAGATGCTGGAAATCGGAAACGAAATCAGAAATTGCTGGAAAAGCTCATCAGGTCTGGCAGCAGCTGTGGAGAGATATCAGAGTTAAAGTTTCAGGTCAGTTCTCAGGAAGGGTCACTCAACCCAAAACACTAACTCTGATTTCTCTCCATAGATGCTGTCAGACATGCTGAGCTTTTCCAGCAATCTCTGCTTTTGTTCGTATTTTAATCACTCCACCATGCCATGGCCGTGCCTTTAGATGCATAGGCCCTAACATTGCCATCCCTCCAAAATCCTTTACATCCTTCCACCACACTCTCCTCCTTTAACATGCTCCTTTACAACCTTCAACTAAGCTTAACATCTTCTAACGTGGCTTATGTGTCATATTTTGTTTATAATGCTCTCACGAAGCACCTTGATATGTTTTCTTACAAAAAAGGTGCTATACCACTATCACCTGCAAGTCCCTTTCTGAGCCGCTCATCAAACCGTACAATCACAGAACTGTTATGGTGTACAAGGAGACCATTCGGACCATTTTGAAGTACTGCCTCCTCAGATGAGCATTGTCAGTTAGTGCCAATCTCTGCCTTTTCCCCATTACCCTTCACACCATCTCTAGTAACATTATCATCCAATCTCGCTCGAATGGACCAAATGAAACTGCTTCCAACACATTTCCATGCACTGCATTTCGATTCTGAAATACTCGCTACGTGGAAATATGTTTTCACACCACCCTTGCTTCATTTGCCAATCTCTTTAAATCTATACCCTCTTGCTCGTTTTCCAAAGATGAATGGGAACTGTTTGTCCCTATTCACTCTCTCTAAACTGCGTGTGATTTTGAAAACCTCTAGCAAATCTCCTTCCAATCGTCTTCTATACAAGAACTATCCCAACCTCTTCAATCTATCCTCATCACTAAAGTTTCTCATTCCTGGGGGCATTCTTGTAAATTGCTTCTGCTCTCTTCTGCAATGCATTCACATCTGTACTATAACACGGAGCCCACAACTGTGTTCGATTATTCCAGCTGAACTCTAACAAGTGTTTTACACATGTCTCACCATCCTGACTTGGAAATATATCGCCATTCCTTCAAAGACGCTGGATCAAAATCCTCACTAACAACACTGTGGGTCTACCTACAGCACATGGTCGAGCAGTTCAAGAAAGCAGCTCATCACCACCTTCTCAAGGACAACTACAGAGGGGCCCAGCCAGCAACACCCATGTCCCAAAGGTGAATGAAAAGGTATAAATATCAGTTGTTGTTATGGAACCTTAGATAGACCAGATCTAAACATAGTTCAGGTCTCCAGTTGAAGCATTGTGTACAGTTCTGTCCCCCCTATCACACTTAGATTACCGGCAGTTCAAGGTCAGGAAAAGTTTCATTCTTCACTCTGTTTGCAAGTCAAAGTGCAATGCAGGTTCATACAGTCATTCGTAATTACTGGAAACGTCCATATATGGGACCTCGAACAATACACTCCTTTTTGGGATCACGTCTGTATGTACGAGTGTTTGTAAGTCAGACATTCATGACTCGGGGAACCCCTCCACCCCATATAGTGCACGGTTCTAGTCTCCAAATCACAAAAGAATGAGTCAGAAGCCCTAGAAGAGGTGAAAAGCAGATTCATCAGGATGATATCATCAGGATGATACCAAAGCAGAGCAGTGATATTAATCAGGAAAGATTAAACAAGCTCGAGCTGTTCTTATCTCGAGAGTGAAAGGATTGTTGTTGTGACATTGCTTTGAGAGAATATGCAAATGATCAAAGAGCCAGGATGGGCTATCAGCCAGTTCATGGTGTCAGCGGTGGATTTTGTGAGTGATTGGTGCTGAATGCCAGGGATAACCGAGCCTTTTCCCCCATCCCATCACTCTTCAAATAAACTGAACCTCCTTACACTTTCCCAGACCTGTGTGAGGTCGATGAGTTCGCATAAAGAGATCAGAAACACAAAAGTTGGAGGATGACCTTGATGTCTTTGAGATTTAGTGGATTTTTTTTGGATAGAGAAGGCAGTGGTAACAATTAAGTACTCACGATTAAATCCCAACAGTAACTCAGGAACAGGTTCTTTATCACGAGAGTAGTGGGAATGTGGGACGATGTAAGGGAGTAGTTGTGGTGGATAGTATCAACGCCCCACCTTGTGGGGTGGCACAGTGGCTCAGTGGTTAGCACTGCTGCCTCACAGCACCAGAGTCCCAGGTTTGATTCCAGCCTTGGGTGATTGTCTGTGTGGAGTTTGCACATTCTCCCCGTGTCTGTGTGGGTTTCCTTCGGGTGCTCCGGTTTCCTCCCACAGTCCAAAGATGTGCAGGTTAGGGTGAATTGGCCATGCTAAATTGCCCATAGTGTTTCTGTGCATTAGTGAGAGGGAAATGGGACTGGGTGGTTTACTCTTCGGAGGGCCGGTATGGACTTGTTGGGCCAAAGGGCCTGTTTCCACACTGTAGGGAATCTAATCTAATCTAAACACAGGAGCGGGGAGGGTATAGAAGGCTAGGTTGATGAAGTAGGGTTTCAGAAGGCTGACATAGAGCACAAACACCGGTCTAGACTAGCTGGGCTGAATTGCCTGCAATTGGGGGTTGCACATTCTGTGTAAGTCAGTGCAACAGAAATCCCTTGATAATCTGCTTCCAAATGGGAAAATAACTGTGATTAATCGGGAAGTTGATGCAATAATACTAACCAGCTGCAAACCCACCAACTCAAGCTCACCGGAGTTTAGACTGCCCTCCAGGCAAGAACCAACTACAAGATACCTACCAGAAACATTACACTGGCAAGTCATATAATTGGCTTGTTTGCCCCTTAACCTCCTTCCTTCAGGAACATTTCTTACTTTTCTGAAACCATTCCCACTGGACGTTCTGGGTGGGAGAGGTTAGAGTTTATTGAGGGGCAGAGGTTATGAATTAGGCTGATTAAAAGTCTCCTCCAATTTAGTTTGATTTGCAAGCATGAGATTTTTTTTCCCCAGGACTGGGACAGCTGGAATTCAGCACAGGACATGGGGGCTGGGATGTGGCATCAATAGCCGAAGGCAGTTCTGAAACAAGCCAGGGTTTCTGACAGTCCAGATTACAGACTGAAGAAGCTGCTGAATTATTAAAGCAGAGACAGTTCAGTTCAGTTCAGAGTTTGAGGGCTGAACAAACCAACAAGACAACACAATGGAGAACACCAGGTCGTTCATGAACCAGAAACCACTTTTGGAAAGCAGACCTACTGCAATAAAAGGAAACAAAAGAAAGGTTTTCATTTCCAATGCAACCTTTATGACTTCAGTATCACCTATAGTGGATCACGGCCAATGAGACACTTTAGAAGTGAAAGTGTCAGTTTAGCAAACAGTCCCACCAGCAGAGAACACAGAAATGTTCCTTAGCTCAGACACAAGAGCTGCAATGTCTGTAATGGCTGTGTTGATTTCAGCATCAAGTGACCGGTTACTGGTGGGTGTCAGCTGCCCACACATTGTCAATGCAATAAGTGACAGTATGACACCATAGACTCCGGTACTGACAGTCAAAACCAAGCCCTTCTCAAAGCTGACCTTGTCCATCTTCCTGCCATGGAATGTCACTGAACAGGAAGACAATTTTTCTGCAGGAAAATTTGTCAATTTTACAGAAACCTCTAAAACTCTAACAGGACCAGAGAAAGTGAAGGCAGGAAGGAATTTTCCTGATGACTAGGGAGTCCAGAACCAAAGGTTACTGTTCAAAGACATAGGGTAGGCCATTTTAGTTTGAGATGTCGAGAAATGTCCTCAACCAGAGAGTGGGGAACCTCTGGAATTCGCTGCCACAGAGAGTGGCTAAGGCCAAAACATCACATGTTTTCAAGCAGGTGTCAGATCTATTCTTAAGGCCAAAGGGACCGAAGGGCATGGGAAGAAGATGGGACCAATACGGAGTTGGATGATAATCCATGATCATATTGAATGGTGGAACAGGTTTGATGGACCAAATGGCCTACTCCTCCCCCTATTTTGTATGTTTCTATGAGCCTAAATAGACCTTTTCTGTTTGCATGGTCAAATACTGTAGTGAGATTGATGAATGTGATTCATAGTGGGCTCCCTTGTTCATGACACTTCTCTTGAAGCTGTCAGACTGAGGAAACCATGTAAGTAGATCTTCAACTTCTGAAGTTGCACTGGGATTCAGGGTAGCTGCAATCACTAGGATCTGCAATGTCAAAAAATTGATTCTCCTGCTCATCAGATGCTGCCTGATCTGCTGTGCTTTCCCAATGCCACACATTTTGATGGACTCTCCAGCATCTGCAGTCCTCACTTTCGCCTAGGATCTGCAGTCGCACAAAGGCATCTCTCCCAATGCTCAGCAGGAAGATACCCTGATATTGTTGCATTTGCCCCTGTTCTTGTACAGGCTTATCAACTTTCCACACGCATTCCAGGGACCTTCCCTCGAACAGAGTTAGAGTTTGTGCTGATGCCATAAGAGAGATGCCGTAGCTGATGAGTTCAGGGTGGTATAGAATCAGCAGCTGGAGCTTTCCCCATGGTAAGTGAGTCAACAGTTTTGCTAATCCCCTCCAAAGAGTGTTCAATATTCAGTTCTGTCATAATGGACATATTTTCTCAGGAGAAAGTGAGAACTGCAGATGCTGGAGATCAGAGCTGAAAATGTGTTGCTGGAAAAGCGCAGCAGGTCAGGCAGCATCCAAGGAGCAAGAGAATCGACGGTTTGGGCATGAGCCCTTCTTCAGGAATGAGGAAAGTGTGCCAAGCAGGCTAAGATAAAAGGTAGGGAGGAGGGACTTGGGGGAGGGGCGTTGGAAATGCCATAGGTGGAAGGAAATTAAGGTGAGGGTGATAAGGTGAGGGTGATAGGCCAGAGTGGGGTGGGGGCGGAGAGGTCAGGAAGAAGATTGCAGGTTAGGAAGGTGGTGCTGAGTTCAAGGGTTGGGACTGAGACAAGGTGGGGGGAGGGGAAATAAGGAAACTGGAGAAATCTGAGTTCATCCCTTGTGGTTGGAGGGTACCTAGGTGGAAGATGAGGCACTCTTCCTCCATCTGTTGTGTTGCTACGGTCTGGCGATGGAGGAGTCCAAGGACCGACTCCCACAGCTACCTAGATTACACCTACTCCCATCCTGCCCCCTGTAAAAATGCCATCCCATATTCCCAATTCCTTCGTCTCCGCCGCATCTACTCCCAGGAGGACCAGTTCCAATACTGTATAACCCAGATGGCCTCCTTCTTCAAAGACCGCAGATTCCCCCCAGACGTGATCAACAATGCCCTCCACCACATCTCCTCCACTTCCTGCTCCTTCGCCCTTGAGCCCCGCCCCTCCAACCGCCACCAGGACAGAACCCCACTGGTTCTCACCTACCACCCCACCAACCTCCACATACATCGTATTATCCGCCGTCATTTCCGCCACCTCCAAACGGACCCCACCAACAGGGATATATTTCCCTCCCCTCCCCTATCAGCATTCCAAAAAGACCACTCCCTCCCTGACTCCCTCGTCAGGTCCACACCCCCCACCAACCCAACCTCCACTCCCTGCACCTTCCCCTGCAACCACAAGAAATGCAAAACTTGCGCCCACACCTCCTCCCTTACTTCCCTCCAAGGCCCCAAGGGATCCTTCCATATCCGCCACAAATTCACCTGCACCTTTCCACACATCCTTTCATGCATCTGCTGCACCCGATGTGGCCTCCTCTATATTGGGGAGACAGGCCACCTACTTGTGGAACGTTTCAGAGAACACCTCTGGGACACCCGGACCAACCAACCCAACCAC
Organism: Hemiscyllium ocellatum; assembly: GCF_020745735.1. Taxonomy (NCBI): domain Eukaryota; kingdom Metazoa; phylum Chordata; class Chondrichthyes; order Orectolobiformes; family Hemiscylliidae; genus Hemiscyllium; species Hemiscyllium ocellatum. Next base: position 114,067,883 of record NC_083409.1, on the reverse strand, counting down.
CCCGTGGCTCAACACTTTAACTCCCCCTCCCACTCCACCGAGGACATGCAGGTCCTTGGACTCCTCCATTGCCAGACCATAGCAACACAAAGGCTGGAGGAAGAGCGCCTCATCTTCTGCCTAGGAACCCTCCAACCACAAGGGATGAACTCAGATTTCTCCAGTTTCCTCATTTCCCCTCCCCCCACCTTGTCTCAGTTCAAACCCTCGAACTCAGCACCACCCTCCTAACCTGCAATCTTCTTCCTGACCTCTCCGCCCCCTCCCCCACTCCGGCCTATCACCCTCACCTTGACCTCCTTCCACCTATCACATTTCCAACACCCCTTCCCCAAGTCCCTCCACCCTACCTTTTATCTTAGCCTGCTTGGCACACTTTCCTCATTCCTGAAGAAGGGCTCATGCCCGAAACGTCGATTCTCCCGCTCCTTGGATGTTGCTTGACCTGCTGCGCTTTTCCAGCAACAGATTTTCTCAGGAGTCCAGAACTTCCCCATGATAGAAATGTCTATCACGAGGGGCATAATTTTACGGTAATTGGAGGAAGGTTTAGGGGAGATGTCAAAGGTAGGTTCTTTACACAGAGAGTGGTGTGTGTGTGGAATGCACTGCCAGTGGTTCTAGTAGAATAAGAGGCATTAGGGACTTTTAAGCAATGTTTGGATGGGCACATGGATGATAGTAAGTTGAAGTTTATGTAGGTTAGTCTGAGCATAGAGTAGGAAAAAGGTCAGCACGCCACTGAAGACCAAAGGGCCTGTACTGTGCTGTATGGTTCTATATTGTATGTTCTATGTTCTTCAGTGACAGTGTTCAATCAGGAGTACAATTCAAGTTAATGCTTCATCCATCTCTCCAATTGTTTACGGCAATCACCAATGCCTCCCATTCTTTGTGAATGCTATTTTTGTTGATGGTCCTGAATCCTATTGGATCTCTACATAGAACATAGAACATTACAGCGCAGTACAGGCCCTTCGGCCCTCGATGTTTCACCGCCCTGTCATACCAATCTGAAGCCCACCTAACCTACACTATTCCATGTACATCCATATGCCTGTCCAATGACGACTTAAATGTACTTAAAGTTGGCAAATCTACTACCGTTGTAGGCAAAGCATTCCATACCCTTACTATTCTCTGAATAAAGAAACTACCTCTGACATCTGTCCTATATCTATCACCCCTCAATTTAAAGCTATGCCCCCTCGTGCTCACCGTCATCATACTTGGAAAAAGGATCTCCTTGTTCACCCTATCTAACCCTCTGATTATCCTATATGTCTCTATTAAGTCAACTCGCAAACTTCTTTCCAACGAAAACAGCCTCAAGTCCCTCAGCCTTTCCTCATAAGACCTTCCCTCCATACCAGGCAACATCCTAGTAAATCTCCTCTGAACCCTTTCCAAAGCTTCTACATCCTTCTTATAATGCGGTGACCAGAACTGTACACAATACTCCAAGTGCGGTCGCACCAGAGTTTTGTACAGCTGTAGCATAACCTCATGGTTCCGGAACTCGATCCCTCTATTAATAAAAGCTAAAACACTGTATGCCTTCTTAACAATCCTGTCAACCTGGGTGGCAACTTTCAAGGATCTGTGTACCTGGACACCGAGATCTCTCTGCTCATCTACACTACCAAGAATCTTACCATTAGCCCAGTACTTTGCATTCCAGTTACTCCAACCAAAGTGAATCACCTCACACTTGTCCGCATTAAACTCCATTTGCCACCTCTCAGCCCAGCTCTGCAGCTTATCTATGTCTCTCTGTAACCTCCAACATCCTTCGTCACTATCCATAATTCCACCGACCTTAGTGTGGAATTACTAATCCATCCTTCTACGCCCTCATCCAGGTCATTTATAAAAATGACGAACAGCAGTGGACCCAACACCGACCCTTGTGGTACACCACTGGTAACTGGATTCCAGGATGAACATTTCCCATCAACCATCACCCTCTGTCTTCTTTCAACAAGCCAATTACTGATCCAAACTGCTATATCTCCCACAATCCCATTCCTCCGTATTTTGTACAATAGCCTACTGTGGGAAAACTTATCAAATGCCTTGCTGAACTCCATATACACCACATCAACCGGTTTACTCTCATCTACCTGTTTAGTCACCTTCTCAAAGAACTCAATAAGGTTTGTGAGACACAACCTACCCTTCACAAAACTGTGCTGACTATCCCTAATCAAATTATTCTTTTCTAGATGATTATAAATCCTAACTCTTATAACCTTTTCCAACACTCTACCAATGACTGAAGTAAGGCTCACACACTATTATCTTTGATTGGCCCTAATCTTATTCTTGTCATTCTTTTATTCCTTAAATAACTATAGAAAGCCTTAGGGTTTACCCTGATCCTATCTGCCAACAACTTCTCATGTCCCCTCCTGGCTCTTCTGAGCTCTCTCTTTAGGTCTTTCCTGGCTACCTTGTAACCCTCAAACGTCCTAACTGAACCTTCACATGTCATCCTAACATAAGCCTTCTTCTTCTCTTGACCAGAGATTCCACTTTCTTTGTAAACCACGGCTCCTGTGCTCTACAGCTTCCTCCCTGCCTGACAGGTACATACTTATCTAGGACGCACAGGAGCTTTTCCTTGAATAAGCTCCACATTTCTAATGTGCCCATCCCCTGCAGTTTCCTTACCTATCCTATGCTTCCTAAATTTTGCCTAATCGCATCGTAATTGCCTTTCCCCCAGCTGTAAGTCTGGCCCAGTGGTATACACCTATCCCTTTCCATCACTAAAGTAAACATAACAAAATTGTGATCGCTATCGCCAAAGTGCTCACCTACATCCGAGTCTAACACCTGGCCCGGCTCATTACCCAGTACCAAATCCAATGTGGCTTCGCCCCTTGTTGGCCTGTCTACATACTGTGTCAGGAAGCCCTCCTGCACACACTGCCCAAAAACTGACCCATCTATAGTACTTGTACTATAGTGTTCTCAGCCAATATTTGGAAAGTTGAAGTCCCCCATGACAAGTACCCTGTCTCTCTCACTCCTATCGAGAATCATCTTTGCTATCTTTTCCTCTACATCTCCGGAACTATTCAGAGGCCTGTAGAAAACTCCCAACAGGGTGACAGTTCCTTTCCTGTTTCTAACCTCAGCCCATACTACCTCAGTTGACGAGTCCCCAAATATCCTTTCTGCAACTGTAATACTGTCCTTGACCAATAATGCCACCTGCCCCACCCCACCCCCCCACCCCCACCCCTCTTCTTTTACCATCTTCTCTATTCTTACTGAAACATACATGCCATTGTCATTCCCGTGTGGAAGGACATTTGGACATTGCAGTAGCTTTGTAGCAGTGGTTATTGGTATATTACCTAGCACTTTATTTCAAGCAGCTCTTAGTGCATTCAATGTCTGCTTGCTTGGATTTCTCTCATAATTAATGAAGATGGAGTCACAGGTAGACAGGGCAGTGAAGAAGGCTTTTGGCACACAGACCTTCTTCAGACATGGCACTGAGTATAGAAGTTGGGAAGTTATGTTGCAATTGTACAGGACATTAGTGAGGCCGTACTTGGAGGATTGTGTTCAGTTTTGGTCACCTTGTTATAGGAAGGATGTTATTAAACTGGAAAGAGGGCAAAGGAAATTTACAACTCTGCTGCCTGGACTCAATGGTCTGAGTTACAGGGAGAGGATGGACAAGTGAGGTCTTTTTTCTTTGGAGTGTAGGAGACTGAGGGGGCGTATCTTACAGAAGTATATAAGATCATGAGAGGCATGGATAGGATGAATGCACTCAGTCTTTTTCTCAGGTTTAGGGAATCAAGGACCATGGGGCATCAGTTTATGGTTAGAAGGGAAAGAATAAAAGGGAACCTGAGGGGCAACTTATTTTTCACAAAGGGTGGTACGCATATGGAATGAGTTGCCAGCAGAAGTGTTTGAGGCAAGTGTATTAACAACATTTACAAGGCATTTGGGCAAATACATAAATTGGAAAGGTTTAGAAGGATATGGGCCAAGTGCAGGGAAATGGGGCTAGAGTGGACGGATGTTTTGGTCAGCATGGACCAGTTTGGGCTGAAGGGCCTGTCTCCGTGCTGTATGACTCTATGACACTATCAGGTGACAGGTTCCATGTTAGCTCAGAATCAATCAGCACTTGTCGCCTCTTGATGCTTCCCTTATGTTGAAAGTGGAATAGTTAGGAATGTTTTCCAAGCAATATTCCAATTTGTTCCTGCGTTGTCTGGGAATACAAAGAGTATCCTTTCAATTGAATAGAGGAACCATTAGTTATTAAGACCAAAAGAACTGCAGATGCTGTAAATCAGAAACAAAACAGACGTTGCTGGAAAAGCTCAGCAGGTCTGGCAGGATCTGTGAAGAGAAATCAGAATTAAAGTTTTGGTTCCAGTGACCCTTTTTCAGAATGGGTTACTGTCTGTTGGTTATTATCTGGGAAGGGAGTATGGCTGACATTAATATAAGAATGGTGTTTCTGTTTTGAATGAAGAAGCCTCCAGGGTTACTCCTCACCCTAGTGAATGACATGGTGTAAGTGTGTGTGACAGAATTACATCAGGTTCAGCTGATGCCAATTTCCTGACCTTCAGGATATCTTGTGTCACTGTTCATTCTGAAGGAGGGCATTAATTGCACAAAGACTGTGCCTCTCTCCATTCTCCGTTCCTTCCCAGGTTGAGATGTCCAAGGCAGGAGGAGCATGTCTGTGGCCTGTGCCCACTCTTATGTTGAGATTCCTCAAGAGGTAAACAGGCTCTGACTTAGAGATTCTGCTAAAAATAGTGTCAAGCTCCTCAAAAACTTAGTTCCTCACTTCTATGGGAGCAGAGATGTTCATGAAGTTAACAGGACCCCCTGGATTTGAGAGGTCCAGAGAGAACATGTTTTGAATCATTTGTGGGAGCTCTATTATTGAAAGTCACATGTTTTCTCTGAACTCTTCCCTTCCCAGATGAATGTGTGATGTGTCTCTCCGTGTTATGCTCTCAATAAGCCCGATAGCCTTAGGGAAGCTACAATCTTTTCAACCAATTGAGTTCCAGCCCAATCTCAGCTCTCCTACCCAAGTTTGAGACAAGCTGACAATCACTGATCAGTCCCATACACACAATCCTGATGATCCCTCTCACTTTTTGAAGAGCTCACTGCTGCTAACTTGAGAAAAGATGTAATTGCATTGGAGACGGTTCAGAGAAAGTTCTGCAGATTGATTCCAGAGATGAAAGGCTTGTTTTATGAGGAGTGACTGAGCAGGTTAGGTCTTTATTCACTGCAGTTTAGAAGATTGGGAAGAGAGATCTAATTGAGGTATACAAGATTCGATAAGGGATTGACAAAGTAGATGTAGAAAGCTTATTTCCACTTGTGGGTCAATCTCGAATGAGAGGTCATACTTTTAGGATAAGGGGAAATAAATTTAAAACAGAGATGAAGAGAAATGACCTCTCTTCCATGAATCTATGGAATTCACTCCCCCAGAGTGTGTTGGATGTCATGACATTGAGTAAATGTAAGGAGGAGATAGACAAACCTTTCATTAGGGGTTGAATGGTTCTTGAGAGTGGGTAGGAAAGTAGAGTTGAGGCTGAGATGTGATCAGTTATGAGGGGCTCGAGGGGCTGAATGGCCTCTTGCTGCTCATATTTCGTATGTTCTTTTCACTTGTTTGTTTGTCTGGTGGGATGATTTCCATCAACTTGAGCAGAGACTCTGACCTCCAAACTCTGTTTCTACTCCTGATTGGACAAATAATATAGACTAATGTTTAGTGCAGACAAATGCAGAGAAGTTCATAGCCAACAGTAGAGTGGTTCATCATTGTAAGCGCTATATTGTGGGATATAAATATCCTGCAGTCACTTTGAAGGCGACTGAGGAAAGGTCAGTATTGGGATGGGGTGGCTAATGGCTTGGGCAGGGGTTGACCACCAGGTGGGAATGGGTGCTCTCCAACAACACATAAGAAGCTCCACACCATCCAGAACAAAGCAGCCTGCTTGCTTGGCCCCACATCCACAAACATCCACTCCCTCCATAATTAATGCTCAGTAGATACATCTATAAGATACACTGCAGAAATTTGCCAAAGATCCTTAGACAGCACCTTCTAAACACACAGCCACTCGAAAGACAAGGACAGGAGATGCATGGAAACATCAAAATCTGCAAGTTCTTCTCCAAGCTACACACTATCCTGACTTGGGAATATATCACCATTCCTTCACCTGGGTCAAAATCCTGGAATTACCTCCCTAAGGTCTACCCACAGCATATGGGCTGCAGCGATTCAAGAAGGCAGCTCACTAGGGTAACGAGGGACAGGTAATAAATGCTGACCCAGCCAGAAATGTCTACATCCCGTGTATGGATAAGCAAAAACTTGCCTTAGTATCAAGGGTGAAATTAATAAGATGTCCTTGAAAATAAATCATTTATTGCCAAGGCAAGTCGGGTGTATTACAAATTTCCTTAGGAAGACATAGGACATCTGTTCTTATATAGGAGAAAGTGAGGACTGCAGATGCTGGAGATCAGAGTCAAAGAGTGTGGTGGGCTTATGCCCAAAATGTCAACTCTCCTGCTCGTTGGATTCTGCCTGAACAGCTGTGCTGTTTCAGCACCATGCTCTTCAAAGCTGTTCTTTTGTAGTTTGCTCTACTTTATTAATATCTTTCCGTGAGAACCTAAATTGATCTCCTGATACCCTGTAATGATATACTGCTTCTGCATATCTTCTGGATGTGATCCATCCTTCATTGAAAAGTATTCTTTTTTGATAGTTAGGCATTGTGTATGTCTGTGAGGTTTCCTTGTTTCTGACCCTGACGTTGACTCTTTGGTCTGGCCTACTCTTCATACTGCCTTTCATGTGTCTCTTTACATTTTTTAACATAAAGAATAAGTGAATTCTGCATATATCATGGAGCAATAATGATCTTCTCCTCTTCAGATTGATATGTATAGGTTCCTGACCTCTGATTCACCCACAGTTGGAATGGCTTTCTTCAAAGATCAAATCCTCTTTGGACTGGAATAAATTTGACAAGAACTCATCAGTAATTTCAACAACTTTGTCTCTCACAAATTCTAATTTTAAAACTCTGTAATCACATTTTTCCATTAATCTGTGAAAATCAGTAATTAAGTTATTTACGGATTTGTCTGACTGCTGAACTCTACTGTTCAATAATTGAAGGATTTATTTTATTAACCGATTACAGTAATTATTAAAAGTACTTGTGTCTTCTTTTCTGCATTAGCAAGCTATAACATAATCAGCTATAGTCCAAATTGAGTATGCCCAAAATATCATTACTTGTTCAGCTTCCGATTTAGTATCAAATCTGAAAGAAACTCTGTCTTACTCCGAGATGTGTAATTTTGTGTTCTATTTGACTCATCACTGAAATTAAATCTTAAAATTAAATACTATTTCTGTCACCATTTCTTCTTACTTTAAAGTTGTTCAATCCTGCAGTTGCTCCTGTTTTGATGTTTCAAACATTTTATATCGACGGTGTTTTATTTCCTTCTCCTAAAGGCTTTTTGCTGTCCTCTGTGCTGCTGACCTTGAGGTTTGCCTGTGCACTTTTGGTCCAACTTGAGCTTTCCCTCTTTCTGTGGCTAAAATGTGAGCAAAATCGAAAATTTCTTGCCTTTCCTGCCTAATGAACAACTCTTATTCAGTAAAATCGGGGAAAGGATAAGTCCTGCTGGTTATGTTGGTAAAGATGAATCATAGGAGAATGTGAAGACTGCAGATGCTGGAGATCAGAGCTGAAAAATGTGTTGCTGGAAAAGCACAGCATCCAAGGAGCAGGAGAGAGGAAGAGAGCTTCTTCAAGGATTCCTGAAGAAGGGCTTATGCCCGAAACGTCGATTCTCCTGCTCCTTGGATGCGGCCTGACCTGCTACGCTTTTCCAGCAGCACATTTTTCAGCTCAAAGATGAATCATACTTGTTCAACAGCTTTCACTGTTGTTCACTGTTCTTTGAATAATTCCTGTTGTCTTACAAAAGTAATAAAGATTCCACTTCACTTTGACAGCTCTAATTCCTATGACCTTAATAAATCCTAACCACCCTGACCATGGTCTCAGTTATGGGTCTCCTGCTCGTATTGTGGTGACAATAATTTCTTCCCTTTCTTCTTCTTTTAGATTCTGACTGCCCAGACCTTCCAGATTTCCACTGATTGTGTTGATTCCTGCTTTGTGATGTTCCCAGTGATGCACCCTCAGTTTAAACTATTTCTGTAGCTCTTGATTTATCTTATTGCAAATGTGTCATATGGTGTCCACCCAATGTGGTGACAATGCCCTCTTGATCTTTAAGTATTTCTCCTCTATTTTCAGACTTTCCAGTCAGTTGCCTTTTGTCCTAAAGATTTAATTTTGCCCACTATGGATTTAAACTTCAAGGACCATTCAATGTCCATGTGCTATCTGTGGCTGACCCTCAAATTAGATTAATCCTACAATTGATCAGTACCCAATGATATCTGTAACAGCCAGGTCATGTAGCTTTTCATTCACGCTCACTTGTATGTTTCTTTTACCAGGTCTGGTTTGTCCCCTTGGGTGGAAATTCTATCTTGTTGAACCTTGCCACAAGTTTGTCTGCTGATCACTTTAGGCCTAAGTTGGTCTAAAATCTGTAACTGGAAATTGTTCTGTACAATTCTGAAATCAATTTACAATCTGCAACAGTGTCAGCCATGTTATTTGGGTATATGATACCAATCACTGTCACATATGATTGGATATTGAGCTGCAAATGTCACTCTTTTATCCCTGGGTCTATGGGACTTAATTGATCTAAAATTGGCACGGTGGCTCAGTGCTTAGCACTGCTGCCTTACAGTGCCAGGGTCCCAGGTTCGATTCCAGCAGTGTGGAGTTTGCACATTCTCCCCGTGTCTGCGTGGGTTTCCTCTGGGTGCTCTAGTTTCCGCCCACATTTCAAAGATGTGCAGGTCAGGTGAATTGTCCACAGTTGTTAGGTTCATTAGTCAGAGGGGAAAATGGGTCTGGGTGGGTTACTCTTCCGAGGGTCGGTGTGGACTTGCAGGGCCGAAGGGCCTGTTTCCGCACTGTGGGTAATCTAATCTAAAAAAAATGCTCGAGGAAAATCATAAGGTGGTCGAACCAGAAAAGATTCTTGTCTTAAACAAGATGGAACATTTCTAACCCAATAACATCAGGAACAAGTGATAATAAGACAGAGAAACATTACTACGAAGAGACCTGGAAGACAGAGAGAAACTGTCTCTGTTCCCTTCAAGACCCAGAGATATCCTACTTTTTCTGCATCCAAGTCTTTATGACATAATCAGATTAGGTGGAGCATAATGCAGTCTCCGGCATTAACCCCTTCAGCACCATGAGCCCATACAATAAACATAATCACAGCTCAACTTCTTCCCTCAGCGCTCCTTCTGGGGCTTTTCCCCGATTCCCTTCCATCCGTCTCCCTCTGCTCCCTCACCCTCCTGCCCCTGGAAACACTCTCTCCTCATTTACTCGATCAAACTCACTTCATAATTTTCAACAACTCGATTCAGTCCCTTGAACGTTCAACAAAAACAGAAATTGCAGGAGAAATTCAGCAGGTCTGGTAGCATCTATGGAGAAAAAGCACAGTTAACATTTCACGTCCAATGACCCTTCATCAGAACATAATTTTACTGGAATCTTCTCTGCTTGAAGGAGAACAATCCCAGCTTCCCCAGTCTCTCTGTATTCACCTAAGTCCCCAGTCATAAATTTGAAACGAAAGAGCAGTGAAAAGATGGGAGAATACCTCCTCTCAATCCACTTTATCAACTCCTTATAATTTTCTGAAACATTCAACCAGATATCTTTTGGTCTAGTAAACAAATAACCTGTTCTTAGATGTTAAACATTTCATACATAGTTACAGGAGAATATAAGTTACAGGAGAAACATTGCCCGGCTATTGAAAAAGTTCATGAACCATAGAAACCCTACTGAGTAACCAAAGCAGACACATTCCCCCTACTTCATATTTACCCCTGACTAATGCACCTAACCTACACATGCCTGAACACCATGGGCAATTGAGCATGGGCAATCCACCAAACCTGCATATCGTTGGACTGTGGGGGAAACCAAGCAGACACAGGGAGAACGTGAAAACTCCAGACAGTTGCCCAAGGCTGGAATCGAACCAAGGTCCCTGGCACTGGGAGGCAGCAGTGCTAACCACTGAGCTACTGTGCCACCATAAACATGGCTGCCTGATAATCCTCAACTCTGCTGTCCTGCCTTTTATGCAAACTCCTATTTCCCTTACTAATCAACAATCTGTCTATCTCTGCCTTGGCAGCTTTCTGTGCTAAAGAATTCCATTGATTAACTGCCTCCTGAGAATAGGAATTCCTCCTAATCTCTGTCCTAACTGTGCAATTCCCTACTATGAGCTGATGCTCTCTGATCTGAGACTCTCCCACAAGGGAAAACAATCTCTCCTCATCTACGTTGTCAAGCCCCCTAAGAATATTGTATGTTTCTATAAGGTCACCTCTCATTTTTCTAAACTCCAATGAGTACAGGCCCAACCTATTCAACCTCTCCTGGTAAGATAGTACCTCCATATCTAGCATTAGCCTGGTGAATCTTTTCTGGACTGTCTCCAATGTCAGTATATCTTCCTTAGGTAAAGGGCCCAAAACTATTCATTGAATTAAATTGAACTTATTGTCACATGTACCGAGGCACAGTGAAAAGCTTTGTCTTGTGAGCAATACAGGCAGGTCACAGAGTAAAGTAGCAGAGACAGTAAATAATAGGTATACAGCTGCAAAAACAAAACCACAGGTACAGGCGAATGCTAAGAGTTTATGAGTCCATTCAATATTCTAACAACAGTAGGATAGATTAGATCAGATTCCATACAGTGTGGAAACAGGCCCTTCAGCCCAAAAAGTCCATACTGACCCTCTGAAGAGAAACCCACCTAGACCCATTTTCCCTCTGACTAATGCACCTAACACTTTGGGCAATTCAGCATGGCCAATTCACCTGACCTGCACATCTTTGGACTGTGGGAGGAAACCCACGCAGACACAGGGAGAATGTGTAAACTCCACACAGACAGTTACCCAAGGCTGGAATTGAACCTGGGATCCTGGTGCTGTGAGGCAGCAGTGCTAACCATTGAGCCACTGTGCCATGTTCAGGCTTCTGTACCTTCTCCCAGATGGTAGAAGTTATAGAAAAACATTGCCAGGGTGGGATGGATCTTTGAGAATGCTGCTGGCCTTTCCTTAGCAGTGGGCCTGATAGATGGATTCTATAGATGGGAGGTTGGCCTTTGTGATTGTCTGGGCTGAATTCACCCTCTCTGTAACCGTCTCCAATCTTGAATGGTACAGTTGCTGTACCAGGTAGTCATACATCCAGACAGAATGCTGTCAATGGTACACCTATAAAAGTTGGCTAGAGTATTCACCATCATGCCAAATTTCCTCAGCTCCCTGAGGAAGAAGAGATGTTGTTGGGCCTTTGTAACCTGTGTGTCCACATGAAGAGTCCAAGAAAGTTTGTTGTGGATGATCATTTCCAGGAGCATGACACTCTCCACTCGTTCCACCCTCTGTGCTTTAATGTGTAGGGGGGCATGAGTAACATCCCGCCGAAAGTTCTTTGGTTTTGCCGGCATTGAGAGCTAGGTTGTTCTCAGTGCACCATTTTTCCAGGTTTTCCACTTCTCAGCCCATTGGCCCATTTGATCAAGATCCCATTGTAATCTGAGGTAATCTTCTTTGCTGTACACTACACCTCCAATCTTGGTGCCATGAGCAAACTTACTAATTATACCTCTTACGATCACAACCATATCATTTATATAAATGAAGAAAAGTAGTGGACCCAGCACCAATCCTTGTGGCACTCTACTGGTCCCAGGCCTCTAGTCTGAAAAACAACCCTCCAACACCACCCTCTGTCTTCTACCTTTGAGCCAGTTCTGTATCCAAATGGCAAGTTCTCCCTGTAATCCATGAGATCTAACCTTACTCACCAGTCTCCCATGGGGAACCTTGTTGAACGCCTTACTGAGGTTCATATAGATCACATCTACCACTCTGTCCTCATCAATTCTCGTTGTTACTTCTTCAAAAAACGCAATCAAGTTTATGAGACATGATTTCCCATGCATAAAGCCACGTTGACTACTCTAATCAGTCCTCACCTTTCCAAATACATGTACATCCTGTCCCTCAGGATTCCCTCCAACAACTTGCCCACCATCGACATCAGGCTCACTGGTCTTTAGTTCCCTGACTTGTCCTTACCACCTTTCTTAAATAGTGGCACCATGTTAGCCAACCTCCAGTCTTCTGGCACCTCACCTGTAACTATCGATGATACAAATATCTCAACAAGAGGCCAAGCAATCACTTCTCTAGCTTCCCACAGAGTTCCAGGCTACACCTGATCAGGTCCTGGGGATTAATCCACTTTTATGCATTTCAAGACATCCAGCACTTCCTCCTCAGTAATATGGACATTTTTCAAGATGTCAGGTTAGAAGGGAAAGAATAAATGGGAACCTGAGGGTCAACATTTTTGCACAGAGCGTGGTACACATATGGAATAAGTGGCCAGTGGAAGTGCTTGAGGCAGGTACATTAACAACATTTAAAAGATATTTGGATAAGTACATGGATAGGAAGGATTGGAAGGATTTAGGTCCACGTGCAGGGAAATGGGGTTAGCATGGATGGACATTTTGGTCGGCATGGACCAGTTTGGGCCAAAGGGCCTGTCTCCGTGCTGTAAGACTCTATGATTCAACAACACTAAAGGAACATCTGAATCCTCACCATTTACCTTTCCATCCACAACTCCATTACCTCATTCATATATTTGTGGCTTCAGCACTGACCCCTGTGGAAATTCACAAGTGACATGTTGGAATCCGGAAAATGACCCCCCTTTATCTCGACTCTCTGTCTCCTATCAGTTAGCCAAATGTCTATCCATGCTAATATATTGTACAACCAAGACCATGGGCCCTTATCTGATTCAGTAGCCAAATATCTGATCCATCTGCATCCCTCTGCAGTCAGGATCTCCCTGCTGAGATGCAAATCGCAGAACTGCACCCACTTAGTTCAGACTGGTTTGTCAGAGCTGAAAAGAGACAAAAAAACTGCAGATGCAGAAATCCTGAAGAAGCATTAGACCCAAAACATCGACTATTCCATCTCCTGATGCTGCCTGCCTTGCTGTGTCCCCCAGCCTCCTGCCTGTCCCTCCTGGTGCTGCCTGCCTTGCTGTGTTCCCCCAGCCTCCTGCCTGTCCCTCCTGATGCTGCCTGGCTTGCTGTGTTCCCCCAGCCTCCTGCCTGTCCGTGCTGATGCTGCCTGCCTTGCTGTGTTCCCCCAGCCTCCTGCCTGTCCCTCCTGATGCTGCCTGCCTTGCTGTGTTCCCCCAGCCTCCTGCCTGTCCGTGCTGATGCTGCCTAGCTTGCTGTGTTCCCCCAGCCTCCTGCCTGTCCGTCCTGATGCTGCCTGGCTTGGTGTGTTCCCCTACCTCCTGCTTCTCAGAGCCAGAAAACAGCCAAACTGTGCAGTCCTGTATCCATCGCCGTCTGCCACCACGCTCCCTCCCCCAACCCCCACAAATCTATGACTTATGTTTCCACATTTCTTATCTCATTTTAGTGACAAAGTGCCTGAGAATTCACGCCTGCAAAATCCTGCACTTAGATTGAATTTGTCGGAAATCCCTTGGTAAAAGGTGCTAATTGACATCTCTGTTCGACCGGATGGGAAACACAAATTATCAGGAGTGAAATAGGTTCATGCCATGTTTGCAAAAATATTTTGCATTCAAGACTGTCATTACACAAAGCAAGTGGGTGGGTTAGATCTTTGAACTGAACTCACTTTGAAGTTTCAAGCAAGCTTGTTTCACAGGAGCGTAATGATCATTCTGAGAAATTCCATCACCATCCAGCATTTCTGTCTCCGTGTTACTCACTGCCATCAGCTCAGGCTCATTGGGCAGCAGGCTCAGTAAGTGCTGAGGGAGTGCCGCACTGTCAGAGGGTCAATTCTGAGAGAGTGCCGCACTGTCAGAGGGTCAGTACTGAGGGAGTGCTACACTGTCAGAGGGTCAGCACTGACAGAGTGCCACACTGTTGGAGATTCGGTACTGAGGGAGTGCCGCACTGTCAGACAGTCAGTGCTGAGGGAGTGCTGCACTGTTGGAGGGTCAGTACTGAAGGAGTGCCATACTGTCAGAAGGTCAGTGCTGAGGGAGTGCCACACTGCTGGAGGGTAGGTCGTGAGGTAGTGCCACACCCTCGGAGAGTCAGTGCTGAGGGAGTGCCACATTATCAAAAGGCAGTACTGAGGGAGTGCCGAACTGTCAGAGGGTCAGTGTTGAGGGACTGATGCACATTCAAAGGGTCAATGCTGAGGGAGTGCCACACCCTTGGAGAGTAAGTAGACAATAGACAATAGGTGCAGGAGTAGGCCATTCTGCCCTTCGAGCCTGCACAACCATTCAATATGATCATGGCTGATTATCCTTAATCAGTATCCTGTTCCTGCCTTATCTCCATAACCCTTGATTCCACTATCTTTGAGAGCTCTATCCAAGTCTTTCTTAAATGAATCCAGAGACTGGGCCTCCACTGCCCTCTGGGGCAGAGCATTCCACACACCCACTACTCTCTGGGTGAAGAAGTTTCTCCTCATCTCTGTCCTAAATGGTCTACCCTGTATTTTTAAGCTGTGTCCTCTGGTTCGGCACTCACCCATCAGCAGAAACATGTTTCCTGCTGCCAGAGTGTCCAATCCATTAATAATCTTAAATGTCTCAATCAGATCCCCTCTCAGTCTTCTAAACTCAAGGGTATACAAGCCCAGCCGCTCCAGTCTTTCAGCGTAAGGTAGTCCCGCCATTCCAGGAATTGACTTCATGAACCTACGCTGCACTCCCTCAATAGCCAGAATGTCTTTCATCAATTTGGAGACCAGAATTGCACACAATATTCCAGGTGCAGTCTCACCAAGGCTCTATACAGCTGCAGAAGAACCTCTTTGCTTCTATACTCAATCCCTCTTATTATGAAGGCCAACATGCTATTAGCCTTCTTCACTACCTGCTGTACCTGCATGCTTACCTTCATTGACTGGTGTACAAGAACACCCAGATCTTTTTGTACTGCCCCTTTACCTAAATTGATTCCCTTTAGGTAGTAATCTGCCTTCCTGTTCTTGCCATCAAAGTGGATAACCATACATTTATTCACATTAAACTGCATCTGCCATGCATCTGTCCACTCACCTAACTTGTCCAGGTTACCCTGTAATCTCCTAACATCCTCATCACATTTCACCCTGCCACCCAGCTTAGTATCATCAGCAAATTTGGTAATGTTATTACTAATACCATCTTCTATATCATTAATATATATTGTAAAAAAGCTGCGGTCCAGCACTGATCCCTGTGGTGCCCCACTGGTCACTTGCCTGCCATTCCGAAATGGAGCCATTTATCACTACTCTTTGTTTCCTATCAGCCAATCAACTTTCAATCCAAGTTAGTACTTTGTCCCCAATACCATGCGCCCTAATTTTGCTCACTAACCTTCTATGTGGGACTTTATCAAAAGCTTTCTGAAAGTCCAGGTACACTACATCTACTGGATCTCCCTCGTCCATCTTCAGAGTTACATCCTCAAAAAATTCCAGAAGATTAGTCAATCATGATTCCCCTTCATAAATCCATGCTGACTCTGACCTATCCTGTTACTACTATCCAGATGTGTCATAATTTCATCCTTTATAATAGACTCCAGCATCTTTCCCACCACTGAGGTCAGACTAACTGGTCTATAATTTCCTGCTTTCTCTCCCCCACCTTTCTTAAAAAGTGGTATAACATTAGCCACCCTCCAATCCGCAGGAACTGATCCTGAATCTGTCGAACTCTGGAAAATAATCACAAATGCATCCAAGATTTCTCGAGCCACCTCCTTCAGTACCCTGGGATGTAGGCCATTTGGTCCTTTGAGCCAGCACCACTATTCATTATGATCATGGCTGTTCATCTACAATCAGTAGCCTGTTCCTGTCCATAACTTTGATTCCACTATCATTATAAGCTCTATCCATCTCTTCCTTGAATGTATCCAGAGACTTGACCTCCATTGCCTCTGGGGCAGAGCATTCCATATATATCCACCACTCTCTGGGTGAAGAAGTTTCTCCTCAACTCTGTTCTAAATGGCCTACCCCTTATTTTTAAACTGTGTCCTCTGGTTCTGGACTCACACATCAGTGGAAACATGCTTCTTGTCTCCAGAGTGTCCAATCCTTTAATAATTTTATACGTCTCAATCAGATCCCCTCTCATCCTTCTGAACTCAGGTGTATACAAGCCCAGTTGCTCCAATCTTTCAACATATGATAGTCCTGCCATTCTGGGAATTGACCTCGTGAACCTATGCTGCACTCCCTCAATAGCTAGAATGTCCTTCCTCAAATGTCGAGACCAAAACTGCACACAATATTCCAGGTGCGGTCTCACCAGGGCCCTGTACAGCTGCAGAAGGACCTCTTTGCTCCTATACTCAATTCCTCTTATCATGAAGGCCAGCATGCTATTAGCTTTCTTCACTGCCTGCTGTACCTGCATGCTTGCTTTCATTGATTGATGTAAAAAGTGAGGTCTGCAGATGCTGGAGATCACAGCTGAAAATGTGTTGCTGGTTAAAGCACAGCAGGTTAGGCAGCATCCAAGGAACAGGAAATTCGACGTTTCGGGCCAGAGCCCTTCATCAGGAATGAGGAGAGTGTGCCAGGCAGGCTTTTTATCTTAGCCTGCTGGACACCCTCTCCTCATTCCTGATGAAGGGCTCTGGCCCGAAACGTCGAATTTCCTGTTCCTTGGATGCTGCCTAACCTGCTGTGCTTTAACCAGCAACACATTTTCAGCATGTAGACCATCAGGCCACGGGGACTCATCAATCTTCAGACCTAACAGTCTCTCCAACACCAATTCCTGACAAATATAAATTCCCTTCAGTTCAGGTCCTTCAGCCACTGTTACCTCAGGGAGATTGCTTGTGTCTTCCCCAGTGAACACAGACCTGAAGTACCAATTTAATTCTTCTGCCATTTCTTTGTTCCCCGTAATATATTCCCCTGTTTCTGTCTTCAAGGGCCCAATTTTAGTCTTAACCATTTTTTTGCCTTTCACATACCTTAAAAAAACTTTTACTATCCTCCTTTATATTTTTGGCCAGTTTACCTTCGTATCTCATTTTTTCTCTGCGTATTTCCTTCTTAGTAATCCTCTGTTGTTCTTTAAAAGCTTCCTAGTCCTCTGTTTTTCCACTTATCTTTGCTATGTTATACTTTTTCTCTTTTAACTTTATATGTTTCTTAACTTCCCTCGTCAGCCACAGCCGCCCATGCCTCCTTCTGGGATCTTTCTTCCTTTTTGGAATGAACTGATCCTGCATCTTCTGCATTATACCCAGAAATATCTGCCATTGTTCCTCCACTATCATCCCTGCTAAGGTATTGCACCATTGAACTTTGTCCAGCTCCTCCCTCATAGCTCCATAGTTCCCTTTATTCAACAGAAATATTGTTATTTCCGATTGTCCCCTCTCCCTCTCAAATTGCAGATTGAAGCTTATTGTATTATGGTCACTATGTCCCAATGCCTCCTTCACTTCGAGGTCCCTGATCAATTCTGGTTTGTTGCACATACCAGATCCAGAATTGCCTTCTCCCTGGTCGGCTCCAGCACCAGCTGTTCTAAGAATCCATCTCGGAGGCACTCCACAAAGTCTCTTTCTTGAGGTCCAATACCATCCTGATTCTCCCAGTCTATCTGCACGTTGAAATCCCCTATAACAACTGTAGTAACATCTTTGCAACAGGCCAATTTCAGCTCCTCATTCAACTTACATCTGACATCCAGACTACTGTTTGGGGGCCAGAACTGAAGAAGTTCTGCACTGTTGGAGGGCCAGTTCTAGGGGAGTGCCGCACTGACAGAGGGTCAATACTGAGGGTATGCCGCACTGTTGGAGTGTTGGTTCTGGGGGAGTCCCACACTCTACTGGGTCAGCATTTCAAACTGTAGTTTAAACTGAGACCTGTCTGGTGCCTGAGCTGGACATTCAGGATGATGCAGCCCTGTTGTGAAGATCTCTAAGGTGTCTGAGATGGTCTGTCAATGTTTGCTACCTGCACAGATATTGTAGAAACACTTATCCTTCTTACAGTGTTATTGGGGATACCATGTCATGTCCAAATTGGCTTCTAGATTTTCTACATTAGAACTGTGAGTACACTTTGAAAATGACTGAACTGGTTGCAAAATGCTTTTGGATGCTAATAGTGCTCCTGAAATACTTTCTTGTTCTTTCTTTATAAACACAGACAGGAAGAAAACAAAATGACCTACACCTTACAAGCCAGCTCGCATTTGCTGAACAAGAAATGAGTTTTTGTGTCACATCTTAATCTGGTCCATCAGGCGTTTTTAGCTTTTGGTTTCCGGGAATAGCTCCTGGATGTTTGATTGCAGGCAGATATCAAACAGGCTGGGAGCCTGAGTCACTAACTCACTGGCTCTCTGGTAAGAGTGTCATCAAAAGGACTAATGACCTGCACTTGACAATCACTGGAGTGCCTTTCCCTGCTGTCGTCACGGTTTCTCATGGTCATTACAGAGAAGGTAGCTGTCAAAGTTCCGTGGCCTAATGGTCCATGGTACATTTCAACATTAGAAAATTCTCCTTTTAAGATGCACTTACCTCCCTATGTGGCCTTGCCTCTTTACACTGGGGCCTTTACATTGGGAATAAGAACCAAATTCACAGTCATTATTACAACAGAAAGACTGAAAAGACTATTACCATTTCCCTCAGCTACTCCAGCTCTCGAGCTCAGTGAAGTGACTTTAATGCAAGAAGGTTCTGGGCTGCACAGGTTTTCGCTGTGGCACTCTCTTCACTCAGCCTCAATAATGTATACCAAAGAAAGAGACACTCTGACACTTGATCATATTTTTACAAGACTTCAGCACATTCCAAAGTACAAAGTTAAAAATCACACAACACCAGATTACAGTCCAACAAGTTTAATTGGAAGCACTAGCTTTCGGAGCGATGCTTCTTCATCAGGTGATTGTGTCCTGATGAAGGACCTGATGAAGGAGCGTCGCTCCGAAAGCTTGTGCTTCCAATCAAACCTGTTGGACTATAACCTGGTGTTGTGTGATTTTTAACTTTGAACCCTTAGGAGGCAGTGATTATGAAAGGATTGAATTTACTCTGCAATTTGATAGGAAGAAAATAGAATCAGAGGCCGCCAAATAAAGACAGCTACAGAGGCATGAGGGAGGAGCTGGATAGAATCGACTGGGAGAGGAGCCCAGCAGGAAAGACAGCGGAACAGCAATGGCAGGAGTTTCTGGGAGTAATTCAGGAGACACAGCAGAGATTCATCCCGAGGAAAAAGAAGCATGGTACAGGAAGGATGAGGCAACCATGGCTGACTAGGGAAGTCAGAGATAGCATAAAAGCAAAAGAGAAAGCATATAATGTAGCAAAGGATAATGGGAAGCCAGAGGATTGAGAAGCTTATAAAGACCAACTGAGGGCAACAAAAAAAAAAGAAATAAGGAGGGAGAAGATTAAATATGACGATAAGCTAGCCAGTAATATAAAGGAAGACTGTAAGAGTTTCTTTCGATATATAAAGGGCAATACAGAGGCAAAAGAGGACTTTGGGATGCTGGAAAATGACGCTGGAGAGATATGGGGGGAAAAAGGAAATGGTTGAGGAATTGAATAATTACTTAATGTCAGTCTTCACAGTGGAAGACCTGAGTAATATCCCAAAAATTCAAGCGAGTGAGGGGGCAGAGCTGAGTATGGTGGCCATTAGCAAGGAGAAGGTGGTAGAAAAGCTTTGACAAGGTGTCGTGCAGAAGGCTACAGAGTGAGATAAGAGCCTATGGTGTTACAGGCATGTTACTAACATGGATAGAAAGTTGGCTGTCTGGCAGAAAGTGGAGAGTAGGGAATAAAAGGGTCCTTCTCAGGATGGAAACTGGTGACAAGTGGTGTTCCACAAGGGTAAAAAATGAGGTCTGCAGATGCTGGAGATCACAGCTGAAAATGTGTTGCTGGTTAAAGCACAGCAGGCCAGGCAGCATCTCAGGAATAGGGAATTCGATGTTTAGAGCATAAGCCCTTCATCAGGAATGAGAGAGAGTAGCCAAGCAGGCTAAGATAAAAGGTAGGGAGGAGGGACTTGGGGGAGGGGCGATGGAGGTGGGATAGGTGGAAGGAGGTCAAGGTGAGGGTGATACGCCGGAGTGGGGTGGGGGCGGAGAGGTCAGGAAGGAGATTGCAGGTTAGGAGGGCAGTGCTGAGTTGAGGGAACCGACTGAGACAAGCTGGGGGGAGGGGAAATGAGGAAACTGGAGAAATCTGAATTCATACCTTGTGGTTGGAGGGTTCCCAGGCGGAAGATGAGGCGCTCCTCCTCCAGCCGTCGTGTTGTTATGTTCTGCCGGTGGAGGAGTCCAAGGACCTGCATGTCCTCGGTGGATTGGGAGGGAGAGTTAAAGTGTTGAGCCACGGGGTGGTTGGGTTGGTTGGTCCGGGCGGCCCAGAGGTGTTCTCTGAAGCGTTCCGCAAGTAAGCGGCCTGTCTCACCAATATAGAGGAGGCCACATTGGGTGCAGCGGATGCAATAGATGATGTGTGTGGAGGTACAGGTGAACTTGTGGCGGATATGGAAGGATCCCTTGGGGCCTTGGAGGGAAGTGAGTGTGGAGGTGTGGGCGCAAGTTTTACATTTCCTGCGGTTGCAGGGGAAGGTGCCGGGGGTGGAGGTTGGGTTGGTGGGGGGTGTGGATCTGACGAGTCACGAAGGGAGTGGTCCTTGCGGAACGCTGATAGGGGAGGGGAGGGAAATATATCCACAACTTTTCACTTTATACATTAATGATCTAGATGAAGGAACTGAGGATGTTCTGGCTAAGTTTCCAGATGATACAAAGGTAGGTGGAGGGACAGGTAGCATTGAGCAGGCAGGGAGGCTGCATATAAATTTGGACAATGAGGAGAGTAGGCAGAGAAGTGGCGGATGGTGTACAGCGTGGGAAAGTGTAAGGTCATGCACTCTGGTCGGAAGAATAGAGGCACTGATTATTTTCTAAATGGGGAGAAAATTCAGAAATCTGAAGTGCAAAGGGACTTGGGAGTTCTAGTCTAGGATTCTCTCAAGGTAAACTTGCAGGTGGGTCAGTAGTTAGGAAGGCAAAGGCAATGATGGCATTTATTTTGAGAGGATTTGAATATAAAAACAGGGATGTACATCTGAGGCTCTGTAAGGCTCTGGTCAGACCACATGTGGAGTATTGTGTGCAGTTTTGGGCCCCATATCTCAGGAAGGATGCACTGGCCCTGGAACAGGCTCAGAGGAGATTCACAAGAATGGTCCCAGGAATGAAAAGCTTAACATATCAGGAATGTTTGAGGACTCTGGGACTATACTTGATGGAGTTTAGAAGGATGAGGGAGGATCTAATTGAAATATATAGAATACTGAATGGCCTGGACAGAGTGGATGTTGGGAAGATGTTTCCATTGGTCGGAGAGACTAGGACCCGAGAGCACAGCCTAAAGGGAATAGTTTTTAGAACGAAGATAAGGAGAAACTTCTTCATTCAGAGAGTGGGGAATCTATGGAACTCACTGCCACGGAAGGCTGTGGAGGCCAGGTCATTGAGTATACTTCAGATAGAGATGGATAGAGTCTTGAGTATCAAGGGAGTTAAGGGTTATAGAGGGAAAGCGGGAGAATAGGGTTGAGTAACTTATCAGCCATGATTGAGTGGCAGAGCAGACTCGATGGGCCGAATGGTCTAATTTCTGCTCCTATGTCTTATTGTCTTGTGGTCACTGCTGTAACACAGGAATGTAACAAATGAGGCTGATTTATGGAAATACGCCACCTACAACATCTACAGTCACACAAACTCCCATGCTCTCACATCAATACACACATAAAAATAACACAAAGAACCGAAGGTGCTGGAGATTCACTTTTTAACTGCACAGCGAGGAGAGAGGGCATAGAGAAGTGAGGGCTACCGGGAAGGGTAAGTTATCCCACTTAAAAAGAAACTTACCTCAGGAGTCAGGCCTCTATTTTTTACAGATTGGCAAGGAGAGAGGGTGGAGAGAAGAGAGGGCTGCTGGGAAGGTTAAGTGATTGTTTTTTTAAGCGGGTGTCCGAAATAAGAGTGATGAACTTAGAGCATGGATCAGTACTTGGGATTATGAGTTTGTGGCAATAACAGAGACTTGGGTTTCACAGGGGCAGGAATGGTTGCTGGATGTTCCAGGGTTTAAAATGTATAAAAAGAACAGGGAGGGTGGAAAAAGAGGAGGAGATGTAGCATTACTAATCAGAGAGTGCATCACAGCTGCAGAAACGAAGGTTATTGAGGAAGGTTTGTCTACTGAGTCAGTCAGGAAGTGAGGAACAGCAAGGGAGCAGCCACCTCATTGGGGGTTTTCGACACTGTGGGTGGCACAGTGGCTCAGTAGTTAGCACTGCTGCCTCACAGCACCAGGGACCCGGGTTCAATTCTCGCCTCTGGCAACTGTCTGTGTGGAGTTTGCACATTCTCCTCGTGTCTGTGTAGGCTTCCTCTGGGTGCTCTGGTTTCCTCCCACAGTCCAAAGATGTGCAGATTAGGTGAATTGGCCATGCTAAATTGCCTGTAGTGTTAGGTGCATTTGTCAGGATAAATGTAGGGGAATGGGTCGCTCTTCAGAGGGTCGGTGTGGACTTGTTGGGCCGAAGGGCCTGTTTCCATACTATACGGAATCTGACCTGATCTAATAGCAGTAGGAAAATTGAAGAACTCATGGGCTGGCAGATTTTGGAAAAATACAGATGTAGCAGGGTTGTTGTTGTGGGTGACTTCAACTTTCCCAATATTGACTGGAACCGCCTCAGTGAAGATGGTTTGGATGGAGCCGTTTTTGTCAGGCGTTTTCAGGAGGGTTTCCTTACTCAGTATGTAGACAGGCCAATGAGGGGAGAGGCCATTTTGGATTTGGTGCTCTGCAACAAGTCAGGACAGGTGTCAGATCTCACGGTGGGAGATCACTTTGGTGACAGTGACCATCACTGCCTCACATTTACCATAGCCTTGGAGAGGGAAAGGAGCAGTTACCAAGGGAAGATATTTAATTGGGGAAAAGGAAATTATGACGCTATCAGACAGGAGTTGGGAAGTCCAGACTGGGAGCAATTGTTCCACAGAAAGGGCACAGCAGACATGTGGAGACTGTTTAAGGAGCAGTTGTTGCGAGTGATGTATAAATTTGTTCCTCTGAGGCAGGTAAGAAGGGGTAAGATTAAGGAATCTTGGATGATGAGAACAGAGGAGCTTCTCGTCAAAAGGAAGAAGGCAGCTTATGTAAGGTGGAGGAAGCAAGGATCTAGCACAGCTTTAGAGGATTACAGGCTTGCTAGAAAGGAGCTCAGAAATGGACTGAGGAGAGCCAGGAGGGGGCACGTGAAAGGCTTGGCAGGAAGGATTAGGGAGAACCCGAAGACCTTTGACTCATATGTGAAGAATATTGTGGGCGGCCCAGTGGCACAGTGGTTAGCACTGCTGCCTCACAGCGCCTGAGACCCGGGTTCAATTCCCGACTCAGGGGACTGACTGTGTGGAGTTTGCATGTTCTCCCCGTGTCTGCGTGGGTTTCCTCGGGTGCTCCGGTTTCCTCCCACAGTCCAAAGATGTGCAGGTCAGGTGAATTGGCCATGCTAAATTGCCAGTAGGGGTAAATGTAAGGGTATGGGTGGGTTGCGCTTCGGCGGGTCGGTGTGGACTTGTTGGGCTGAAGGGCCTGTTTCCACACTGTAAGTAATCTAATCTAATCTAATGATCAGGGAGAAGGTAGGGCCGGTCAGGGATAGCAGAGGGAACTTGTGCATGGAGTCTGACCAGATAGGGGAAAGCCCTAAATGAGTTTTTTGCTTCGGTTTTCACTAAGGAAAGGGACCTTGTTGTGAATGAGAACTTTGAGGAGTTGGGAAACAGGCTCGATCAGATCAAGATTGAGGAAGTTGATGTGCTGGAAATTTTGCCAAACATTAAGATTGATAAGTCCCCCAGGCCAGACCAGATTTATCCTAGGCTGCTCTAGGAAGCAGGAAAGGAGGTTGCTAAGCCACTGCCTCATCACTCTCCACGGGAGTCGTAGCAGAGGATTGGAGGGAGATGAATGTTGTTCCTCTTTTCAAAAAGGGGAATAGAGAAATCCCTGTCTTATGTCTGTGGTCAGTAAGTTTTTGAAAAGAATTTCGAAGGATAGGATTTATGACTGTTTGGAAAAGCATAGTGTGATTAAAGGCTTTGTGAGGGGCAAGTCATGCCTCACAAATCTTATTGAGTTCTTTGAGGAGGTGACAAGAATGGTCGGGCAGTGGATGTGGTGTATATGGACTTCAGCAAGGCATTTTATAGGGTTCTCCACAGGAGGCTCATTCATAAAATCAGATGATATGGGATAAAGGGAGATTTGGCTATCTGGATTCAGAATTGGTTGGCTGACAGAAGGCAGAGAGTGGTTGTAGATGGAAAGTATTCTGCCTGGAGGACAGTGTTGAGTGGGGTCCTGCAGGGCTCTGTTCTTGGGCCTCTGCTCTTTGTCGTTTTTATAAATGACTTGGATGAGGAGGTTGAGGGGTGGGTGACACATAGGTTGGAGGTGTCATTCATAGTATCAAGGGCTATTGCAGGCTGCAGCACGACATAGACAGGATGAGAGCTGGGCTGAGAAATGGCAGATGGAGTTCAACCTGGATAAATGTGAAGTGATGCATTTTGGAAGGTCAAACTCAAATGCTGAATTTCGAACTAAAGGTAGGATTCTTGAAAGTGTGGAGGAACAGTAGGATCTTGATGTTCAAGTGCATAGATCTCTCAAAGTTGCCACTTATCATATGAAAAATCAGAGGCTTTGGAGAGGGTATGGAGGACGTTTACCAAGATGCTGCCTGGACTGGAGGGCTTGTCTTATGAAGAGAGGTTGACTAAGCTCGGACATTTCTCTCAGGAGAGAAGGAGGAAGAGAGATGACCTGATCGAGATGTACAAGGTAATGACTATCACCTAATGAAGGAGTGTTGCTCCGAAAGCTAGTGTACTTCCAATTAAACCTGTTGGACTATAACCTGGTGTTGTGTGATTTTTAACTTTGTACACCCCAGTCCAACACCGGCATCTCCAAATCAAGGTAATGAGAGGCATGGATAGAGTCAATAGCCAGAGACGTTTCCCAAGGGCAGGACTGACTGGCACGAGGGGTCATAGTTTTAAGGTGTTAGGTAGAATGTATAAAGGAGACATCAGAGGTAGGTTCTTTACGCAGAGAGTTGTGAATGTATGGAATGTATTGTCAGCGGTGGTGGTGGAAGCAGAGTCATTAGGGACATTCAAGTGACTGCTGGACATGCACATGGATAGCAGTGAATTGAGGGGTTCGTAGGTTAGGTTATTTTATTTTAGATTAGGATTAATCCTCAGCACAACATCGTGGGTTGAAGGGCCTGTACTCTGCTGTACTTTTCTGTGTTCTATGTTCTCTGTTCTATCTGAAACAATGAAAGCAACTGGAGAAACCCAACTAGTGCAGCAGCATCTGTGGAGAGAGAAACAGAATTAACGCTTCAAGTCCTGCAACCCACCATTCACTGGACTTGAAATATTTATTCTGCTTTCTCTCTAAAGTCTTTCTAGCAATTTCTGTTTTTGTTTGTCTCATGCACACACACACACACACACACACACACGTTATTAACATGTGCTCTCACACACACATGAACGCACATACAGTCACACGTATGTTCATACAGGCACATATTCGCGCACACATTCACATCCACAAACTCATGCACTTTTTCACACACTCACGTTCATGCTCAAACACACACAAACACACACACACACACACACACAAACACACACAAACACACACACACACACACACACAAACACACACACACACACACACACACACACACACAAAATGCAGCACTCTTCACAAGAAACAAGGCTCCACCTTGATGTACAAACAGCAACAACCAACTTTTGAAGTGATATTAATCCAGAGTAATGTCTCAGCCAGGCTATGGGGGAGAACCCATTATCTCATCTCTGAAAGGGTGCGGCTATTGGAGGTGCCGTCTCCTAGATGAGACATTAAACCACAGCAATCCCTCTAATGGACACAAGAATCCCAAGGCCACTATTTGAAGAAGATTAGGAAGGTTTTACCTGTGTCCCGGTTAACGTACTTCAGGCTGTAAAATTAAAGCAGATTACCTCGTTCTTACTGCATAGCTGTATGTGGGAGCCTGCAGGAAATGGAACAGAAGGAAGAACTCAGGCAATTACAGTCATGGGGTACTGAGTGAATTGTCGGATCTGCAGACTAATAAATTCCCAGATCCTAATGGGCTTCATCCTGGGGTTTTAAGAGAAGCAGCTAGTTCAGTAATTGACACATTGGTTTTCACTTCCCAAAACCCCTTCGATTGAAGGACAGTCCCATTAGATTGGAAGAAAGAGAATGGAACTCCTTTATACAAAAGGATGGGAGTCAGAAAGTGGGTAACTAGTGTAAACTACAGCTTAACGTTTGTTTAGGGAAAATGTTAGAATGTATTATTAAAGATGTTATAATAGGGCACTTGGAGAAGTTCTAGGTAATGTGGCAAAGCTAACATAGTTTTGTCAAAAGCAAATCATGTTTGTTGAACTTATTGGAGCTTTTTGAAGAAGTAACTTGTGCTATAGATAAGAGGGGCCAGTGGATGTATTGTATTTGGATGTCCAGCAGTTATTTAATAAGGTGCCACCTCAAAAGTTCTCGTGGAAAGTAGTAGTTCCTAATATGGGGACAAATACTGGCATCGATAGAGGATTGACTGCTTAATAGGAAGCAGACAGGAGGTGTAAATCGATATCTTCAGGTTAGTGAGATGTAATGAGTGGTGTGCCACAGGGATCAGTGCTGAGACTTCAATGTTTACATCTGATATTAATGACACGTATGAGGGAATTGAAGGTATTGGTGCCACATTTGCTGCCAAAACCTTGATAGGAAAGGAAACTGTGAAGAGGACACCAGGTTAAAAAAAGATATTAATAGGTCCACGGATACAGATGTGGGAAAATGTGTTGTCCATTTTGGCAGGAAGAATAAAAAATAATCATATTATCAAAATAGTGGGAGATTGCAGAGCTCTGAGATTTTGGTGAATGGTAATGAATGAATCACAAAAGATGATGTGGAGATGCCGGTGTTGGACTGGGGTGTACAAAGTTAAAAATCACACAACACAAGGTTATAGTCCAACAGGTTTGATTGGAAGCGCTAGCTTTCAGAGCACTGCTCCTTCATCCTGTCAACCACCAGATGAAGGAGCAGCACTCCGAAAGCTAGTGCTTCCAAATAAACCTGTTGGACTATAACCTGGTATCACAAAAGATGAGTAGTCAGGTACAGGAAGCCATCAAGACATCTAACAGAATGTTATGAGGGGAATTGAACTGAAAACCTGAATAGTTACACTTCAGTTATATGGGGAATTGGTGAAACCACATCTGGATGCTGTGCACGGCATTGGCCACCTTACTTAAGGAATGATGGAAATACGAGGAAGCAGTTCAGAGAAGGGTTACTGGACTAATACCTGAAATGAGTGAGTTATCTAATGAGGAAAGGATAGACAGACAAAGTTTACATCTGCTGGAGTTTAGAATTGGAAGAGGTGGCTTGATTGAAATCTAAAATTGTCAAGAGTTTTGGCAAACACTTTTCCTTTTATGAGTGAAGCTAGAACCAGGGGTCATTGCAATATGAAAGATATATCTGAAAAGAAAGAAAAGTGAGATTTTGTTCTCTAGAGAATGAGAAAGGGTGGCACGGTGGCACAGTGGTTAGCACTGCTGCCTCACAGCGCCAGAGACCTGGGTTCAATTCCCACCTCAGGCAACTGTCTGTGTGGAGTTTGCACGTTCTCCCCGTGTCTGCGTGGGTTTCCTCCGGGTGCTCCGGTTTCCTCCCACAGTCCAAAGATGTGTGGGTCAGGTGAATTGGCCATGCTAAATTGCCCGTAGTGTTAGGTAAGGAGTAAATGTAGGGGTAGGGGTATGGGTGGGTTGCGCTTCGGCGGGTCGGTGTGGACTTGTTGGGCCGAAGGGCCTGTTTCCACACTTAAGTAATCTAATCTAATCTAAAGAATGGGGAGTTAATTAAAGATAATAAAGAAATGGCAGCTGTAATGAATAAATATTTGCTGTTGTCTTCACCGGAGAGGAAACAAGAATATGTCAGTGATGCCTGTAAATTTGGAAGTTGAAGAGGGAGAGGAACTGGCTGGAAATAGCAAAGTGAAGGACCCTAAACCGACAAGTCTCGAGGTCCAGATGCTCTTCATCCTAGGGTTTGTGTTGGTGTTTACTTTCCAACATTTGTTAAATTCTGGAAAAGTTCTACTTGACTGAAAAGTGGAAAGTATAAACCATTTATACAAAGTGAAGAAGACAGAATAAAGGAAATGATAGTCCAGTTATCTTGTCATGGAGAAGCTGTTGGAATCAATCAGTGAGGAGTTAGAGCTGTGCCTTTGGAAAGGCTTGAATGAATTGGAAAGAGTCAGCGTGGTTTTGCAAAAGCAAGACCCTGTTGAAACAATTTATTGGAATTATTTCAATAAATAAAATACTTTCTGAATAAAGGAGGGCCTGATGGTGTACAATATTTGGATTTTAACAAGGTCGCACAAAATATTTTTGCGCAAAACATGAGCTCATAGTCAGGGTGCAACATGGATAGAAGAATTTCAGAGTGATTCCCAATGCATAATGTGGTATTTATTTACACCCAGTGATGTGCAGCTCTATGATATCATCACAACGTTGTTCCAGGGTCCTGAAACATCCATAGCACTAATTTGAGGGAGAGCTGGAAGATTTTCCCCATTGCTGTGAAACAGATTAATACTTTTTTTTAAAACAAGCTATTCAGAGATGTTGTGATATAGCTACGGAGCAGTTGAGATTTGAACCCAGGCTTCCTAGCCTCAACGATCGTTGAACTAATATGCACATTCCAGATTAGAATGGCTAAAATAAACATTGGCTCTTTAGAGGGTGAGAAGGGGAATTTAGTTATGGAATATGATGACGTGGCCGAGGCATTGAACAGGTATATTGTAACGGTCTTCACAGTACAAAACATGAATAACATGCTAGTAATTGACAAAACGACACAGGTCAGTGAGGACCTGGAACCAGGGCGGCACGGTGGCATCAGGGCGGCATGGTGGCACAGTGGTTAGCACTGCTGTCTCTCAGCGCCTGAGACCTGGGTTCAATTCCCGACTCAGGCGACTGACTGCGTGGAGTTTGCACGTTCTCCCCGTGTCTGCGTGGCTTTCCTCCGGGTGCTCCGGTTTCCTCCCACAATCCAAAGATGTGCGGGTCAGGTGAATTGGCGATGCTAAATTGCCCGTAGTGTTAGGTAAGGAGTAAATGTAGGGGTAGGGGTATGGGTGGGTTGCGCTTCGGCGGGTCGGTGTGGACTTGTTGGGCCGAAGGGTCAGTTTCCACACTGTAAGTAATCTAATCTAAAAAAAACCAATCATTATTACAGAAAAAGTAGTGTTGGGCAAGCTGATGGAGCTAAGGATAGACAAGTCTCCTGACTCTGATGGAATGCATCCTTGGGTATGACAAAAGATGGCGGGAAAAATAGCAGGTGCACTGGCGGTAATTTTCCAAAATTGGCTGGACTCTGGGGCATAGAACATAGAATATTACAGCACATTACAGGCCCTTTGCCCCTCAATGTTGCGCCAAACTGTGGAACCAATCTGAAGTCCATCCAACCTACACTATTCCATTTTCATCCATATGTTTATCCAATGACTGTTTAAATGCCCTTAAGGTTGACGAGTCTACTACTGTTGCAGGCAGTGTGTTCCACGCCCCAACTACTCTTTGAGTAAAGAAACTACCTCTGACATCTGTCCTATATCGATCAAACCTTAATTTAAAGCTATGTCCTCTTGTGCTAGCCATCACTATCTGAGGAAAAAGGCTTTCACTGTTCACCCAGCTAACCCTCTGATTATCTTATATGTCTCAATTAAGTTACCTCTCAACCTTCTCTCCAATGAAAACAGCCTCAAGTCCCTCAGCCTTTCCTCATAAGATCTTCCCTCCATACCAGGTAACACTCTAGTAAACCTCCTCTGAACTCTTTCCAAAGTTTCCACATCCTTCCTGTAATGCGGTGACCAGAACTGCACACAATACTCCAAGATTGACCACACAATACTCCAAGATTGGCCACACAAAAGTTTTGTACATCTATAACATGACATCATGGCTCTGAAACTCAATCCCTCTATCAATAAAAGACAATACAGCATATGCCTATAACAATCCTATCAACCTGGGTGGCAAATTTCAGGAATCTATGCACATGGACACAGAGATCTCTCTTCATCAACACAACCAAGAATCTTACCATTAGCCCAGTACTCTATATCCCTGTTGCTCCTTCCAAAATGAATCACCTCACACTTTTCCACATTAACCTCCATTTGCCACCTCTTAGCCCAGCTCTGCAGCTTATCTATGTCCCTCTATAACCTGCAACATTCTTCCGCACTATCCACAACTCCACCGACCCAAAACAGAAACTTGCGGTACACCACTAATAACTGAACTCCAGGATGAACCTTTCCCATCAACCACCACCCTCTGTCTTCTTTCAGCTAGCCAATCTCTGATCCAAACCGCTAAATCACCCTCAATCCCATGCCTCCATATTTTGTGCAATAGCCTATCATGGGAAACCTTATCAAATACCTTATTGAAATTCATACACACAACATCAACCGCTTTACCCTCATCCACCTGTTTGGTCACCTTCTCAAAGAACTCAATAAGGTTTGTGAGGACAACCTACCCTTCACAAAACCGTGTTGACTATCCAAAATCAACTTATTCCTCTCTTTTATAACCTTTTCCAACACTTTACCCACAACCGAAGTAAGGCTCACAGGTCTATAATTACCAAGGTTTTCTCTACTCCCCTTCTTGAACAAGGGGGCAACATTTGCTATCCTCTAGTCTTCTGGCACTATTCCTGTAGACAATGATGACATAAAGATCAAAGCCAAAGGATCCAATCTCCTCCCTGGCTTCTCAGAGAATCCTAGGATAAATCCCATCTGGCCCAGGGGGCTTATCTATTTTCACACTTTTCAGAATTGCTAACATGTCCTCCTTGTGAACCTCAATCCTATCTAGTCTTGTCGCCTATATATCAGTATTCTCCTCAACAATGAATACTGATGAAAAATATTCCTTTAGCTCTTCCCTTATTTCCTCAGACTCCACATACAACTTCCCACTACTGTCCTTGATTGGCACTAATCTTACTCAGGTAAAAACAAGGACTGCAGATGCTGGAAACCAGAGTCTAGATTAGAGTGGTGCTGAAAAAATACAGCAGGTCAGGCAGCATCCAAGGAGCAGGAAAATCGACGTTTCGGGCAAAAGCCATTCACCAGGAATAGCCCTAATCTTAGTCACGTCATTCTTTTATTCCTGACATATCTGTAGAAAGCTTTAGGGTTTTCCTTGATCCTATCCGCCTGCAACTTCTCATGTCCCCTCCTGGCTCTTCTTCACTCTCTCTTTAGCTATTGCCTGACTAACCTGTAACTCTCAAGTGTCCAAACTAAGCCTTCACATCTCTTCCTTACATATGCCTCCTTCTTCCTCTTGACAAGAGATTCAACCTCTTTAGTAAACCACAGCTCCCTTGCTCGACCACTTCCTCCCTGCCTGATGGGTACATACTTATCAAGGACACACAGTAGCTGTTACTTGAATAAGCTCCACATTTCAAAATTACTCACCCCCTGCAGTCTCCTTCCCCATTCTATGCATCCTAAATCTTGCCTAAGCACATCATAATTGCCTTTCCCCCAGCTATAACTGTTGCCTTGCAGTATATACCTATCCCTTTCATCACTAAAGCAAACAACCGAATTGTGGTCACTATCACCTAAGTGTTCACCTAACTCCAAATCTAATATCTGACCAAGTTCATTACCTAGTACCAAATCCAATGTAGCCTTGCCCCTTGTTGGCCTGACTGCAGATGCTGGAGTTCAGAGTTGAGAGTGTGGTGCTGGAAAAGCACAGCAGGTCAGGCAGCATCCCAGGAGCAGGAGAATCAACATTTCGGGCAAGAGCCCTTCTTGAGGAATTAGGGTCAGTTCCAGAATTATCTTTGCAACCCATTCTTTTCCATCTTTGGAACTATTTGGAGGCCGATAGAAAACTCCTAACAGTGTGACCTCTCCTTTCCTGTTTCTAAACTCAGCCCACATTACCTCAGTAGACGAGTTCTCAAATATCCTTTCTGCTACCGTAATACTGTCCTTAACTAACAATGCCACACCCTCCCCCTCTTTTACCAACTTCTCTGTTCTTACAGAAACATCTACACCCCAGAACCTGCAACAACCATTCCTGTCCCTGCTCTCTCCATGTCTCCGAAATGGCCACAACATCGAAGTCTCAGGTACCAACCCATGCTGCAAGTTCACCCACCTTATTCTAGATGCTCCTGGTGTTGAAGTAAACACTCTTCAAACCACCTTTCTGCCTGCTAGTACACTCCAGTGACCTTGAAACATTATTTCTGACCTCACTACTCTGAACTTCCTGGACAGTGGCGTACAATTCTGGTTCCCATCCCCCTGCTGAATTAGTTTAAACCCTCCTGGAGAGCATTAGCAAATCTCCCCCCTCCCAGGATATTGGTACCCCTCTGGTTCAGGTGAAGACCATCCTGTTTGTAGAGGTCCCACCATCCCCAGAGAGAGCCTCAATTATCCAGGAATCTTACTCCCTCCCTCCTGCACCATCCCTGTAGCCACATGTTCAACTCCCCTCTCTCCCTATTCCTTGCTTCACTAGCACATGGCACAGGTACCGAACCAGAAATAACAATTCTGTTTGTTCTAGCTCTAATCTTCCACCCTAGCTCCCTGATTTGCTGTCTTATATCCCCATCCCTTTTCCTACCGATGTCGTTGGTGCCTATGTGGACCACGACTTGGGGCTGCTCCCCTTCCCCTTCAAGGATCCCAAAAACACAATCCGAGACATCACAAACCTGGCACCTGGGAGGCAACACACCAACCGCGAGTCTCTCTCATTCCCACAAGACCTCCTCTCTGTCCCCCTAACTAAAGAGAGTCTGCTTCTCTCCCCCCCTTCCCTTCTGAGCAAAGGGACAGACTCCGAGCCAGAGACCTATCCCAGCAGACCGAGAAACAGTAAATGCAACGTCACAGTTTAAAAAGGGAGGCAAACAAAAGATGGGGAATTATAGACCTGTTAGTTTAACCCCTGTAATGGGGAAGATGCTTGAGTCTATTATCAAGGAAGAAATAGCAAGGCATCTCAATAAAAATTGTCCTGTTGCGCAGATACAGCTTGGGTTCATGAAGGCAGGTCAGGCTTGTCAAATCCTTTGGAATTCTATGAAGTGATTACGAACAAGGTGGACAACGGGGACCCAGTGGATCTGCTGGAGCGAGGTTTCCAAAAGGTCTTCGACAAGAGGCTGCTGCATAAGGTAAAGACGCACGGTGTTAGGAGTTAGCATGGATACAAGATTGGTTGACTAACAGAAAGCAAAGAATGGGGATAACTTAGTGTAATTCTGGTTGGCAATCAGTGACTAGTGGTGCGCCTCAGGAATAGATGTCAGGACTGCAATTATTCATAATTTAAAGAAATGATTTGGAGTTGGGGACCATGTGTAGTATGTCAAAGTTTGCCGATGACACTAAGATGAGTGGCAAAGCAAAGTGTGCAGAGGACTGTGAAACTTTGCAGAGGAACATAGATACACTGAGTGAGCAGGCAAAGGTCTGGCAGATGGAATACAATCTTAGTAAATGTGACGTCATCCATTTTGATAGGAGTAACAGTAAAAAGGACTATTACTTGAATGGTAAAAAGTTGCAGCATGCTGCTGTGCAGAGGGACCTGGGTGTCCTTGTGCATGAATCACAGAGGGTTGGTCTGCAGCTACAACAGGGAATTAGGAAGGCAAATGGAATTTTGTCCTTCATTGCTAAAGGGATTGAGTTTAAAAGCAGGGAGATTGTGTTACAGCTGTACAAGGTGCTGGTGAGGCCACACCTGGAGTACTGTGTGCAGTTTTGGTCTCCTTACTTGAGAAAGGATGTACTGGCACTGGAGGGGGTGCAGAGGAGGGTCACTGGGTTGATTCCAGAGTTGAGGGGGTTGTTGTGAGGAGAGACTGAGTAGATTGGGATTATATTCATTGGAATTCAGAAGGGTGAGCGGGGGATCTTATAGAAACATATAAAATTATGAAGGGAATAGACAAGATAGGAGTCGAGAGGATGTTTCCACTGGCAAGTGAGACTAGGGCAAGAGGGCATAGCCTCAAGATTAGAGGGAGCAGATTTCGGACTGAATCGAGAAGGAACTTCTTCACCCAGAGGGTTGTGAATCTATGGAATTCCCTCCCCAGTGAAATGCTCAACGCTACTTCAGTAAACGCTTTTAAAGCTAAGGTTGCTTTTTTTTAAACACTAGGAGAATTAGTGGTTATGGTGAGAGTTATGGCAGGGAAATAGAGCTGAATCCATGAGAAGATCACCCAAGATCTTATTGAATGGCATAACGGGCTCAAAGGGCCAGACGGTCTACTCCTGCTCTAAGTTCTAATATTCTTATTATCGGTTTGTGGGAGCTAGTTGTATAGAAACATAAGAACATAGAAATAGTTGCAGGAGTAGGCCATTCGGCCCTTCAAGCTTTCCCTACCATTCAGTATGATCATGGTTGATCCTGCAATCTCAGTGTCCCATTCCCGCCCTCTCCCCATTCCCTTTGATCTCTTTAGCTGCAAGGGTCATGTCCAGCTCCCTCTTGAATATATCTAATGAACTGGCTACAACAGCTTCCTGTGGGAGGGAATTCACAACTCTCTGGTTGAAGAAATTCCTCCTCAGTTCAGTCCTGAGTGGCTTACCCCTTAAACTTAGACCATGATCCCCTAGTTCTGGACTTCCCCAACATTGGCAACATTCCTCCAGCGTCTAGTCTGTTCAGTCCCATCAGGATTTTATATGTTTCTATGAGATCCCTCTTATTCTTCCAAATTCCAGGAGTACGAGCCCAGTTGATCCAGGCTTTCCTCATATTTCAGTCCTGCCATCCCGGGTATCAGTCTGGTGAATCTTCACTGGACTCCCTCAATAGCAAGAATGACCTTCCTCAGATGAGGAGACAAACCTGCACACAATACTCAAGGGGTGGCCTCACCAAGGCCTTGTACAACTGCAGCAAGACATCTTTACTCTGATACTCCAACCCTCTCACTATGAAGGCCAGCATGCCATTAGCTTTCCTCCCTGCCTGCTGCACCTGCACACCAACCTTCAGCGACTGTCCCACCATGACACCCAGGTCTTGTTGCACCTCACCTTTTCCTAAACTGCTACCATTCAGAGAATAATCTCCTTTCCTGTTTTGGTGACCAATATGGGTAACCTCTCATTTATCCACATGTATTTGCCCACTCAGCCAGTCTGTCCAGGTCACCCTGCAGCCTCTTAACATCCTCCCCCCAGCACACACTGCCACCCAGCTTAGTGTCATCTACACATTGGAAATATGGCATTCAACTCCTTCGTCCGAATCGTTAATGTATTTTGTGTACAGCTGAGTCCCAGCACTGACCCCTGTGGTACCTCACTCATCACTGCCTGCCACTCTGAAAAGGACCCAATATTCCAACCTCCTGCTTCCTGTCTGCCAAGCAGTTCTCTATCCACATCACTACATTACCTCCTATATCATAAGCTTTACTTTTCCTTACTAACCTCTCATGTGGAAACTTGTCAAAAGCCTTTTGAAAGTCCAGAGACACAACATCCACTGATTCGCCATTGTCCACTCGACTGGTCACATCCTCAAAAACTTCCAGAAGATTTGCCGAGCATGATTTGCCTTTAGTGAATCCATGCTGATTCAGAACCATTCTGTCACCACGTACATCCTTAATAATTGACTCCACCACTTTGCCCACCACTGATGTCAGGCTAACCCGCCTGTAATTCCACATTTATTCTGTCTCCCTCCTTTTTTAAAGATTGGGGTTACATTAGCAACCCACTAGTCCATTGAAACTCTTCCAGAGTCTACAGAATGCTGGAAAATGATCACCAGTGCGTCTGCTATTTCTAGGGCCACTTCCTTAAGTACTCTGGGATGCAAAGCATCAGGCCCTGGGGATGTATTGGGTTTTAATCCCCTCAATTTCCCCAAGACCATTTCCTGGTGAATAAGGATTTCCTTCAGTTCCTCCTTCGTGCTTGACCTTCTGTCCCCGAGTGGGAGAAAGTGAGGACTGCAGATGCTGGAGATCAGAGCTGAAAATGTGTTGCTGGAAAAGCGCTGAGTGTTTCCTGAAGTTATTTGTACCCTCCCTTAGTAAAGACAGATCCAAAGTATTTGTTTAACTGGCTCTGCCATCCCTTTGTTGTTCATGATAAATTCACCAGATTCTAACTGCAAGGAATCTACATTTGTCTTCACCAGTCTTTTTCTCTTCACATACCTATAGAAGCTTTTGCAGTCAGTTTATGTTTTCTGCAAACTTACTTCTATATTCTATTTTTCCCTCTGAATTAAACCCTTTGCCCTCCTCTGCTGAATTTTACATTTCTCAGGTTTGCTGCTTTGTCTGACCAATTTATCTGCCTCCTCTTTGTCTTTAACCATCTCCCTGATTTCCCGTGTTAGCCCTGGGGGGGTCTCCTCCCCTGTTTTACTCTTAAACCAGACAGGGATGCACATTTGTCGAAATTCATTCAAGTGTTCTTTAAATGATCACCTATCCACCATCAACCCCCTCAATAGCAAATTAACTGGCACATTTTCCACATTATAACAATGTTTACACTTGGAAACTACTTCATGATTTGTAAAATGTTTTGAAACATCTGATAGTCATGAAAAGTCCCATAAAAATACACATCTTTGTTTCTAGTGATATATTAATAGAAATTCTTGTTATTGCTAAGGGGAGAATTGGTGTTAATCATGAGAGAGAAAGAAATAGACG
Source organism: Hemiscyllium ocellatum (assembly GCF_020745735.1). Classification (NCBI taxonomy): domain Eukaryota; kingdom Metazoa; phylum Chordata; class Chondrichthyes; order Orectolobiformes; family Hemiscylliidae; genus Hemiscyllium; species Hemiscyllium ocellatum. Next base: position 114,030,557 of record NC_083409.1, on the reverse strand, counting down.
ATAGAAATAATCGATACAGGGCAGCAAATGGTAATCAATGTTGGAGGACTCCTATGTACAGTATAAACCCTGAACCTGTTGTGCCAAATGCCCATTTTCTATGCTGTAGATTTTACAGCAGGTATGAAAATCAAAGTTAAGTTGTGTAAGAAAAATAACATTTTTGAAGCTTTTGTAAATATTTCTGTTTGCTGGCAAGTTAAGACAACATGTGTCAAACTTATTTCCATTTCATTACAGGTCTTGTGCAAAAAGGCATAAAAAACATGTCATACATAAAATGCAGACTGGGAAAGCAGTCTGACATACATCATCACATGATGGACTCACTCGCCTGTCTCTCAGCTTTTAGTTCTAACCACAATCAAAAAGATTTGATCACTGGGTCTTCAGCAGCTGGTTGCTGGGTTGCAAGCTAGTTTATTTTAGTACATTCACTTGTGAGAGACGAGGAATGAATTTAAATTTCTATAGCGCCTGTCACCACCTATATATAATTTGTATAGTGGCAGAAGAAGGTTATCTAAGAGCACAACAGGATCTTGATCAACAGGGCCAGTGGCTGAGGAGTGACAGATGGAGTTTAAAACATAGAACATAGAACATTACAGCACAGTACAGGCCCTTCGGCCCTCGATGTTGCGCCAACCTGTCATACCAATCTGAAGCCCACCTAACCTACACTATTCCATGTACGTCCATATGCTTGTCCAATGACGACTTAAATGTACTTAAAGTTAGCGAATCTACTACCGTTGCAGGCAATGCATTCCATACCCTTACTACTCTCTGAGTAAAGAAACTACCTCTGACATCTGTCCTATATCTATCACCCCTCAATTTAAAGCTATGCCCCCTCGTGCTCACCGTCACCATACTTGGAAAAAGGCTCTCCCTGCCCACCCTATCTAACCCTCTGATTATCTTATATGTCTCTATTAAGTCACCTCTCAACCTTCTTCACTCTAACGAAAACAGCCTCAAGTCCCTCAGCCTTTCCTTGTAAGACCTTCCCTCCATACTAGGCAACATCCTGGTAAATCTCCTCTGAACCCTTTCCAAAACTTCCACATCTTTCTTATAATGCAGTGACCAGAACTGTACACAATACTCCAAGTGCGGCCACACCAGAGTTTTGTACAGCTGTAGCATAACCTCATGGTTCCGGAACTCGATCCCTCTATTAATAAAAGCTAAAACACTGTATGCCTTCTTAACAACCCTGTCAACCTGGGTGGCAACTTTCAAGGATCTGTGTACCTGGACACATCACTGTGGGCACAGTACTGTGGACATGCAGATAAATGCGAGATGTTGCATTTTCGTAAGACAAATCAGGATCGGGCTTATACAATTAATGATAGGACCCTGGGGACTGTTGTCAAACAGAGATCCTAGGGGTTCAGGTATATAGTTCCTTGAAAGTGGCATCACAGGTAGATGAGGCGGGGGGGGGGGGGGGGGGTGAAGAAGGCATTTGACAAGCTTGCCTTCATTGGTCAGAGCATTGAGTGCAGGAGTTGGAATGTCATGTTGCAACTTAACAGGACATTGGGTGAGGCCACTTTTTTTGAGTACTGCATATAGTTCTGGTCGCCTTTCTGTTGGAAAGATATTATTAAATTGGAAAGTGTGCAGTAAAGATTTACAAGGATTGGAGGGTTTGAGGTATAAGGAGAGGCTGGACAGGCTGGGACCTTTTTTTCCCTGGAGCATAGGTTGAGAAGTGACTTTATAAAATCATGAGGGATCATGAGGTGAATAGCCAAAGTCTTTTCCTGAGGGTAGGGGAGTTCAGAACTAAAGAGCATAAGTTTTAGGTAAGAGGGGAAAGATTTAAAAGAGACCTAAGGGGCAACTTTTTCATGGTGAGGGTTGTGCACATATGGAATGAACTGCCAGAGAAAGTGTTAAATGAAGTTACACATTTAAAAGATGTTTGAACATGTACATGGATAATAAAGGTTTAGAGAGATATGAGCTAAATTCCAGAAAATGGGACTAGTTTAGTTTTGGGAACCCTGAACGAGCTGGATTGAAGTGTCTGATTCCATGGTGCGTGACTCTATGGCATTCCAAGATTCTTCAGAGCAATCACTGTTGTGATGCTGGAGGCGTAAAAGGCAAAATACACAATGTGAGCTCCCACAAACAGAGGAATTGATGGCCAGATCATCTGTGTCTGCAGCATGAGGCATGGAAAACTGGCTAGAAGATCCTGTGTGGCTAGAATTCCAAATGCTCAAGATAATGATCTGAGGAAATATGCTCATTTCCCACAACAGCAGCCAGTGGAATTTCAGTTCAAAGAATCTGCAATTGAAAGCTAATCTCAATAATGATATAACCTCGATTGTCATAAAAGCCCACATGGTTCACTAATGTCCATTTTGGGACAAATATCTGCCATCCCCACCTAGCTTGGCCTATGTGTGATTCCAGGTTCACAGCAATGCGGTCGACTCTTAACTGGTCCCTGAAATGGCTGAGCAAGCTACTCAATTCAAGGAAAATTAGGGAGGGGCACTAACTGCTGACTTTGCTGGTAATGCTCACATCCCATGAAAAAAACAAAAGAAAAAAAAACCCATCGACGAGTCAAGTTTGAGGCCCATTCCAGGTATTCCACAATGAAGGCTTGTCTAACACTGCAGTGCTGTAGAACTGAAGGGCTGCACTGTTGGAGGTGTGGTTTCCCGGGTGAGAGATTGGACTGAGGTCATGTGTGCTTGCTCAATTGGATACAATAGAGTCCACTGCCATTGTACAGAAGAAACAGGTGGGGGATTGTACCTTGTGCCCTTAAACCAACATTTACCTTGTTCTTCAGCAAAATAGACAACCTGGTCATTTACCAAGCGACTGTTTCTGACATCTTGCAAATTGACAGCTGCACATAATACATTGTGAAAGTGACTACACTTCATTCTTTTAGAGCACTTTGTAAAGTCCTGAAATCATGTCAGAAAGGCAAGGTCACGGTGATCATGGGGGACTTCAATATGCAGGTGGACTGGGTGAATAATGTTGCCAGTGGATCCAAAGAAAGGAAATTCATGGAATGGCTTTTTGGAGCCCACAACAGAGCAGGCTATTCTGGACTTTGTGCTATGTAATGAGTCAGATTTTATAAAAGATCTCATAGTAAGGGAACACTTAGGAGACAGCGATCATAATATGGTAGAGTTCAGTCTGCAGTTTGAAAGAGAAAAGGCAAAAGTAGCTGTAGTGGTGTTACAGTTAAATAAAGGTAATTACAGGGGCATGAGAGAGGAACTGACGAAAATAGATTGGAAGCAGAGCCTAGTGGGGAAGACAGTAGAGCAACAATGGGAGGAGTTTCTGGGTGTAATTGAGGACACAATACAGAGGTTCATCCCAAAGAAAATAAAGGCGGGGTGGGGGGGAATTAGACTGCCATGGCTGACAAAAGAAGTCAGGAAATGTATCAAAGAAAAAGAGAGAGTCTTAAAGTGGCCAAAATCACTGGGAATTCAAAAGATTGGGAAGGCTACAAAAACAAACAGAGGATAACAAAGAGAGAGATAAGGAAGGACAGGATCAAATATGAAGGTAGGTGAGCCAGTAATATTAGAAATGATAGTAAAAATTTCTTTCAATACATAAGAAAAGTAGACATTGGGCCATTCCAAATTGATGCAGGAAGGCTAGTGCTGGGTGATAAGGAAATAGCTGAATAACTTAATAAGTACTTTGAATCAGTCTTCACAGTAGAAGACATGAGTAATATCCCAACAATTAAGGAGAGTCAGGAAGCAGAGTTTAGTATGGTAGCCATTACAAAGGAGAAAGTACTAGAAAAGCTAAAAGGTCTAAAAATTGATATTATTTACCTCCTCACTCTCCACAGGAGTCATACCGGAGGATTGGAAGGAGGTGAATGTTGTTCCTCTTTTCAAAAAGGATAATAGGGAAATCCCTGGCAATTACAGACCAGTCAGTATTAGGTCTGTGGTCAGCAAAATTTTGGAAAGAATTCTGAGGGATAGGATTTATGACTTTTTGGCAAAGCATAGTGTGATTAAAGGCAGTCAGCATGGCTTTGTGAGGGCAGGTCATGTCTCACAAATCGTATTGATTTCTTTGAGGAGGTGACAAGACAGGTCAACGACGGTCCAGCAGTGGATGTGGTGGATATGGATTTCAGCAAGGCATTTGATAGGGTTCCCCATGGTAGGCTCATTCATAAAGTCAGGAAGTATGGGATACAGAGAGATTTGGCTATCTGGATTCAGAATTGGCTGGCTGGCAGAAGGCAGAGAGTGGTTATAGATGGAAAGTATTCTGCCTGGAGGTCAGTGTTGAGTGGGGTCCCGCAGGGCTCTATTCTTGGGCCTCTGCTCTTTGTAGTTTTTATAAATGACTTGGATGAGGAGGTTGAGGGGTGGGTTAGTAAATTTGCAGATGACACAAAGGTTGGCGGTGTCGTTGATAGTATAGAGGGCTACTGCAGGCTGCAGCGCGACAGACAGGATGCAGAGCTGGGCTGAGAAATGGCAGATGGAGTTCAACCTGGATGAATGCGAAGTGATGCATTTTGGAAGGTCAAACTTGAATGCTGAATATAGGATTAAAGACAGGATTCTTGGCAGTGTGGAGGAACAGAGGGATCTGGGTGTGCAAGTACATAGATCCCTCAAAATTGCCACCTAAGTGGATAGGGTTGTTAAGAAAGCGTATGGTGTTTTGGCTTTCATTAACAGGGAGATCGAGTTTAAGAGCCGCGAGGTTTTGATGCAGCTCTATAAATCCCTGGTGAGACCACACTTGGAATATTGTGTCCAGTTCCGGTCGCCCTATTATGGGAAAAATACAGAGGCTTTGGAGATGGTGCAAAGAAGGTTTACCAGGATGCTGCCTGGACTGGAGGGTAAAAAATGAGGTCTGCAGATGCTGGAGATCAGAGCTGAAAATGTGTTGCTGGTTAAAGCACAGCAGGTTAGGCAGCATCCAAGGAATAGGAAATTCGACGTTTCGGGCATAAGCCCTTCATCAGGAATGGACTGGAGGGCTTGTCTTACGAAGAAAAGTTGAATAAGCTCGAACTTTTCTCTCTGGAGAGAAGGAGGAAGAGAGGAGAACTGATCGAGATATACAAAATAATGAGAGGAATAGGTAGAATCAATAGCCAGAGACTTTTCCCCAGGTCAGGATCGACTGGTACGAGAAGTCATAGTTTGAAAATATTAGGAAGAAGGTATAAAGGAGACATCAGAGGTAGGTTCTTTACACAGAGAGTTGTGAATGTATGGAATGCATTGCCAGCGGTGGTGGTGGAAGCAGAGTCATTGAGGACATTTAAGTGACTGCTGGACATGCACATGGATAGCAGTGAGTTGAGGGGTGCGTAGGTTAAGTTACTATATTTGACATTAGGATTAAATCTCGGCACAACATCATGGGTCAAAGGGCCTGTTCTGTGCTGTACTTTTCTATGTTCTAAATTCAACATGAGCAAATGCGAGGTCTTGCACTTTGGAAAAAAGAATACAGACATGGACTATTTTCTAAACAGTGAGAAAATTCATACAGCCATAGTACCGAGGGATCTGGGAATGCTACCCCAGGATTCTCTAAAGGTTAACTTCGCTAAAGGTTGAGTCCGTGATTAAGAAAGCAAATGTATTGTTGTCATTTATCTCAAGAAGGTTGGAATAAAAAAGCAGCGATGTGCTTCTGAGATTTTATAAAGCTCTAGTTTACCCCATTTAGAATACCGTGTCCAATTTTGGGTCCCACACCTCAGGAAGGACATACTGGCACTGGAGCGTGTCCAGCAGAGATTCACATGGGTGATCCCTGGAATGGTTGGTCTAACATATGAGGAACAGCTGAGGATCCTGGAATTGTATTAGAACATAGAACATAGAAAAATACAGCGCAGTACAGGCCCTTCGGCCCTCGATGTTGCGCCGACCAAATCCTACCTAACCTACACTAGCCCAATAACTTCCAAATGCCTATCCAATGCCCGCTTAAATGACCATAAAGAGGGAGAGTTCACCACTGCTACTGGCAGGGCATTCCATGAACTCACAACCCGCTGTGTAAAGAATCTACCCCTAACATCTGTCCTATACCTTCCACCCCTTAATTTAAAGCTGTGTCCCCTTGTAACAGCTGACTCCATTAGCGGTAAAAGGTTCTCAGTGTCTACCCTATCTAAACCCCTAATCATCTTGTACACCTCTATCAAATCTCCCCTAAACCTTCTTTTCTCCAATGAGAACAGCCCCAAGTGCCTCAGTCTTTCCTCATAAGATTTTCCTACCATACCAGGCAACATCCTGGTAAACCTCCTCTGCACTCGTTCCAATGCCTCCACATCCTTCCTATAGTATGGCGACCAAAACTGCACACAATACTCCAGATGAGGCCGCACCAGAGTCTTATACAGTTGCAACATGACCTCAGGACTCCGGAACTCAATTCCTCTACCAATAAAGCCCAGTACACCATATGCCTTCCTCACAGCACTATTTACCTGGGTGGCAACTTTCAGAGATCTCTGTACATGGACACCAAGATCCCTCTGCTCATCCACACTACCAAGTAGCCTACCATTAGCCCAGTAATCCATCTTCTTGTTACTCCTACCAAAGTGAATGACTTCACACTTAGCTACATTGAATTCCATTTGCCACCTTTCTGCCCAGCTTTGCAACTTGTCTATATCCCGCTGTAACCTGCCACATCCTTCCTCACTATCCACAACTCCACCGACTTTTGTGTCATCCGCAAACTTACTCACCCAGCTTTCAAGCCCCTCCTCTAGATCATTTGTAAAGATAACAAAAAGCAATGGTCCCAAAACAGATCCTTGAGGTACACCGCTAGTAACTGCACTCCAAGAGGAACCTATACCATCAACTACTACCCTCTGTCTCCTTCCAGCCAGCCAATTTCTAATCCAAACCTCTAATGCACTCTCAATGCCATACCTCTGTAGTTTTTGCATTAGCCTACCATGGGGTACCTTATCGAACGCCTTACTAAAATCCATATACACAACATCTACTGCTTTACCCTCGTCCACCTCCTTAGTCACCTGCTCAAAGAACTCAATAAGGTTTGTGAGGCACGACCTGCCCTTCACAAAACCATGCTGACTATCCTTGATCACATTATTCCTATCCAGATGTTCATAAATCTTATCCCTTACAATTCTCTCTAAGACTTTGCCCACCACAGAAGTCAGACTCACTGGCCTATAGTTACTCGGGGTATCCCTACTCCCCTTCTTGAACAAGGGGACCACATTCGCCATCCTCCAGTCTTCTGGTACTATTCCCGTTGACAATGACAACATAAAAATCCAGGCCAATGGCTCTGCTATCTCCTCCCTAGCTTCTCAGAGGATCCTAGGATAAATGCCATCAGGCCCAGGAGACTTATCTATTTTCATCCTTTCCAGTATTCCCAAAACCTCTTCCCTACATACTTCAATGCCATCCATTCTAATCACTTGTGACTCAATATTCACACCAGCAACAGTGTCCTGTTCCTGAGTGAATACTGACGAAAAGTATTGATTTAGTGTCTCTCCAATCTCCTCCGCCTCCACGCACAACTTCCCACTACTATCCTTGACTGGACCGATACCTACCCTAGTCATCCTTTTATTCCTGACATACCTATAGAAAGCCTTTGGGTTTTCCCTAATCCTACCAGCTAAGGACTTTTCATGTCCCCTTCTCGCTGCTCTTAGCTCTCTCTTTAGATCCTTCCTGGCTACCTTATAACTCTCAATCGCCCCAACTGAACCTTCACGCCTCATCTTTACATAGGCCGCCCTCTTCCCTTTCACAAGGGATTCCAATTCCTTATTAAACCACGGCTCCCTCACAAGACCCTTAACTCCATGCCTGACTGGTACATACTTATCAAGGACACCCAATAGCTGTTCCTTGAACAATCTCCACATATCATTAGTATTCTTCTCTCGAAGCCTGTTTTTCCAATCCACACATCCTAAGTCATGCCTCACCGCATCATAATTTCCCTGCCCCCAGCTATAACTCATGCCCTGCAGTGCACACTTATCCCTCTCCATCACTAAAGTAAAAGTCACCGAGTTGTGGTCACTGTCCCCGAAGTGCTCACCTACCTCCAAGTCTAACACCTGGCCTGGTTCATTACCTAGAACCAAATCCAGTATAGCCTCACCTCTTGTTGGCCTGTCTACATATTGTGTCAGGAAACCCTCCTGCACACATTGGACAAACACCAACCCATCTAACGACCTCGAGCTATAGCTTTCCCAGTCAATATCTGGGAAGTTAAAGTCCTCCATAACAACCACCCTGCTACTTTCACTCTTCTCCTGAATCATCCTTGCAATACTATCCTCTACTTCTCTCGGACTATTAGGAGGCCTGTAGAAAACACCTAACAGGGTGACCTCACCTTTCCTATTTCTAACCTCAGCCCAAACTACCTCAGATGGCAAGTCTTCCTCCATCGTCCTTTCCACCGCTGTAATACTATCCTTGACAAGTAATGCCACACCTCCCCCTCTTTTACCCCCACCTCTGACCCTACTAAAACATTTAAACCCTGGAACCTGCAATAGCCATTCCTGCCCCTGTTCTACCCACGTCTCTGTAATGGCCACAACATCGAAGTCCCAGGTACCAACCCACGCTGCAAGTTCACCTACCTTATTTCTTATACTTCTGGCATTGAAGTACACACACTTCAAGCCACCTTCCTGTTTACAGGCACCCTCCTTCGAGATTGCTGCCTTGTTCCTAACCTCCCTACACTCAAGGTCCTGTACCCTAAAGCTACAGTCCTGGTTCCCATGCCCCTGCAGAGTTAGTTTAAACCCTCCCAAAGAGCACTAGCAAACCTCCCCCCAAGGATACTGGTGCCCCTCAGGTTCAGGTGTTGACCATCCTTTTTATAGAGGTCCCACCTTCCCCAGAAAGAACCCCAGTTGTCCAGAAACCGGAATCCCTCCCTCCTGCACCATCCCTGTAGCCACGCGTTTAACTGCTCTCTCTCCCTGTTCCTCGACTCTCTATCACGTGGCACGGGTAACAAACCAGAGACAACAACTCTGTTTGTTCTAACTCTGAGCTTCCAACCTAGCTCCCTGAAAGCCTGCCTGACATCCTCACCCCTCTTCCTACCTATATCGTTGGTGCCAACGTGGACCACGATCTGGGGCTGCTCCCCCTCCCCCTTAAGGACCCGGAAAACACGATCAGAGACATCACGTACCCCTGCACCTGGGAGGCAACATACCAATCGTGAGTCTCTGTCGCCCCCACAAAACCGCCTATCTGTACCCCTCACTATTGAGTCCCCAAGAACTATCGCTCTAACTTTCTCCACCCTTCCCTTCTGAGCAATGGGGCCAGGCTCCGTGCCAGAGGCCTGAACCTCGTTGCTTGCCCCTGGTAAGTCATCCCCCCCACAAGTATCCAAAACGGTATACTTGTTCTTGAGGGGAATGACCGCAGGGGGTCCCTGCACTGGCTGCTTCCTCCCACTCCCCCTCACTGTCACCCATCTGTCTATAACTTTCGGAGTAACTACTTCCCTAAAGCTCCAATCTATGACCTCCTCTGCCTCCCGAATGATCCGCAGTTCATCCAACTCCAGCTCCAGTTCCCTAACACGGGCTTGGAGGCGCTGGAGATGGGTGCACTTCTTGCAAGTGTAATCAGCAGGGACGCTAATGGCTTCCCTCACCTCATACATGTTGCAAGAGGAACATTAGAGTTTAGAAGGTTGAGGGGAGATCTCATAGAAATTTACAAGATAATGCATGGCTTAGAAAGGATGGACGCTGGGAAGTTGTTTCCATTAGGCGGGGAGACTAGGACCCATGGGCACAGCCTTAGAATTAGAGGGGGGTTAATTTAGAATGGAAATGAGGAGACATTTCTTCAGTCAGAGAGTGGTGGGCCTGTGGGATTGACAGCCACAGAGCGCAGTGGAGGCCGGGACATTAAATGTCTTTGATGCAGAGATTGATAAATTTTTGAGCTCACAAGGAATTTAGGGATACAGGGAGAGTACAGGTAAATGGTGCTGAAATGCCCATCAGCCATGATGGAATGGCGGAGTGGACTCAATGGGCCGAATGGCCTTACTTCCACTCCTATGTCTTGTGGTCTTATCATGTCTGGCTCTATGTAAATGCAAATTCAGAACTGTAAAAGATGAGGTCAGGTTGGTAACCAAAGGTTTGTAAAAAACGTAACTTTTTAGGTACAACTGCCTGACAGGAAAGGAGAGGTTTAAGGAGCAAATTCAGAGTTTAGGGCCTAGGTAGCTGAAGATACAGTCAACAACAGTGAAGCAATAAAAATGAGGGATGTATAGCAGCCTAGAACTGGAGATGTGCAGAAATTTCAGAGTGTTTCAATAAATCATGGAACATTTACAAAAGAGAAGCAGATTTGGATCATGATGCCTGTGCTGGGTGTGGGACTAGAATTGGTTACAGAGAACAGAGAGAGTGTGAAGATGAGGATGACAGTATCAGAATCATCACCATTCACCTACTGTTTGACCTGGAGTACATGTTTCCAGAATGTAATTTCAGCTGAAACAGGAGAGCATTCCTTTAGCTGAGTGATGGCATCTCAAATATTCAAACCGCTCCTCCCACAATCCACAAAGCTAAACAAGACACAGCAGTGAATAATAGATGGTCCTGTTAGCAACCAACCTTTGCAGTGTCCGTGATTCTAATCATCAACCATCTGAGATTGTCTTCCAGTCTCAAGGAATTAAAGATTCAGTTCTTGGAGAAATGCAGTCAGCAAAAACAGAAACTGCTGGCAAAACTCAGCAGGTCTGGCAGAATTTGTGGGGAGGAAGCAGAGTCAATTTCAAGTCCGGCGATTCAGTTCTGATGAAGAGTCACTGAACTTGAAATATTAACTCTACTTTCTCTCCAAAGATGCTGCCAGACCTGCTGAGTTTCAACAGCAGTTTCTGTTTTTGTTTCAGATTTCCAGCATCCAGTTTTCTATTTTAGCAAAATCAGGAAATTATGTTTGTGTTTTACTCAATTTTTTTTGCATCATTCTGTTTATTGGGTACAAACGAATTGTGGGTGCTAAAGGTGGAAGAGGCTAGGGGGAGCAGTCATTAAGCTGGCTGACCCAGAGGGGGAAATATACATTCAAGTAAGGTTAGCAACAAAAAATATTTGCCTCATTTTTGAAGGAAGAGTTTGTCTAGTTGCCTGTTCTGCATTGTTTCACATCAGCGTTGTTGTTTAGATATGATCTATTAGATGTTCCAGAGACACACTGAAACAGTTAGAAACCTCGTGGATGCAGTAGTTCTCCAACAGTGAGAACAGCTTCACGCTCCCTGGGGTAAGTTTAATGCAGAGATTGATGTGGGTAAGCGGGCTGTCATTTTCCCCGTCTGAAGAGTTTTCTTTTGCACACTCTCCCACATGCTACCTACTCCCCACCCCCTCCACAACCCCCTCCCCACCCCCCAATATGCTACATCCCTCCCTACCTCCTCACCAGCCTCAACATGCCGCCTCTCCCCACCCCTTCGCCACTCCCCTATCCTGGTTATTTTTGAGGCCGCATTCTCAGTTTGATTTGACAGCCAGATTACACCAGCAGCCAAACCAATAGCTCCTGGATTGGGGCCCTAAATCAGACAGGAGGGACCTCTGAACTCCTCCAATTCTGACCACCTACACATCCTCTTTACTTATAAACGAGAACATTCAGGCAGTAGCATTGTTCTCCAGAACCTACCGTGCCCTAACCAAGTTATTGCATTAGAGCTACAACTCTGGAATTAAATCAACACTTTGTAAAATTGCCCAAGTATGTCCTGTACTCAAAATGTAGGACAAATCCAAGCCTCCAATTATCGCTGTATCAGGCTACTCTCAATCATCAGTAAAGTAATGGAAGGTGTCATTGACTGTGCTATCAAGCAGCACCAGCTCAGGATTATCCTACTCATTAGGGATCAATTTGGATTTTGTCAGGGCCTCTCAGCTCCTGGCCTCATTACAGCCTTGTCCAAAGAATCTAAACAACAGAGCTGAGGAGGTGAGAGTGACAGCCCTTGACATCAAGGCCACATAGACCAGGTGTGGCATCAAGGAGCCTGAGTGACACTGATTCGATGGGAATTGGGACAAAATCTCCGCTGGTTGGAGTCATACCTCTCACATAGGAAGATGGTTGTGGCTGTTCGAAATCAGCCATCGCAGCTCCAGGACCTCTCTGCAGGAGCTCCTCAGAGTAGTGTCCTAGGCCCAACCATCTTTAGCTGCTTCATCAATGATCTTTCTTCCATTGTAATATAAAGTTTTATTCATTCAAGGGATGTAACTTGGCCGGCTGTGCTAGCATTTATTGCTTGTCCTTGCTGTTCAACATGACTTTCTCAAGGTCAACTTCTGATGGTCAATAAACTCTGACCCAGTCAGTAATACCCACATCCCATGAGTGAATTTAGAAAGGGACCAGAGATGAGAATGTTCAGCATCATTCATGACTCCTCTGATACTGACGTTTATCATGTCAAAATGCAGCAAAGCCTGTGCGCGGGGTTAGATAGGTGAGTTGTGTTGAAGTAGTTCAGAGACGTGTGCACTCCCTCCAACATCTTGACTTAAACTCTGCACACTCCCAACGTTGTCTCTCAACGTTTTTGACACCTTGCCTGATGAATATTCTCCATTTTTTCCATTTGTAAGCCAACACCTCTGTGGGTTGATGCAGACATTTGATCTCTTCAGGGATGTTTTCAAAATGTGCCTAAAACAGTTCCACTATCTTTCTGTTAAGGTGACATACCTCCTTATATCTCTATCTCCAGCTCTCTGTCTATCCTTCCACCTATGTCTACTTAGTATGTCCATCCGTCTCTATTTGTCTGACTGATTACATACTTAATGTATCAAGTTTCTGGGGCCTTCAAATGGATTTGTACTTGTCATTGATTGCCTAGGTGGTTGTGCTATGGGTGAAGTTTAATTGGCCTGTTCCTATTATTTATTATTTGTGGAAAAATTAAAAACAATTTTACGTTTCACTTTAATAATCCCACCAGGTATTATGAGCATTACCAGTTGTCTCTTCAGTGCTTTCAGTAATGAGTGGCATTTCTCTACTGATTGAACAGAGACTCCTCAATACTTGACAGTGTTGTGAATTCATGCAGTGCAGCTTATTTTCCACATCATTGACTTTCCAGCAGAGTTTACTGACTCAAGCACCCAGGCTCCCATTTTCATAATAAGTCTTTTAAAAATGCTAATCTGTCTGTTTAATCCAAACCTCTCAACGTGAAAGATTTCCATCCCCCGGAGATTGCTGAAGTAATATATGATGGTTTCCCGCTGTGAGTCAAACACCTGGAACCAAGACGAGATTTCTTTTTGAATCCGTTGCAAGATTTCCATTTCCACCAACCTCCACAATCTACATCGCACATAGGAGCAAGGCTTTGATAGAGGGCAGGCTTGGGGAAGGGACATAGGTAACACGGGGGATATGGTAATAGTGACTTTTGGATTTCTCATGTACCTGTTCTACTTTACAAATGGTTATGAAGGTCTCCTCCCCCCTCCTTAAGCACATTATATATATAAATATATATATATATTCACAGATGATGACAGTTGGAAAATGGAAGATTTGGACAGTTTGTCAGCTGCCGACACACTATGATGAGATTTATTGCATAAAGTAAGAGTCAAAGGGAACACTGGGTAGTTTGCTTTTTTTTAAACTGACAAAGTAAATAACTTTTGGGAAAAAAGTGACAACTCAAAGCTTTTGAAAGTGAGGTGAGAGATAATTTTTATAATGTGAATTGCTAAACAAACAGATTTTGAGTTTGGAAGGGGTGTGTCTCTAAAGATGGCTTTGCAGTTCAGGTTTCTTCTTTGTCATAGACTTGGCAGTTGGTCAGTTGTGGAGTCACTAGTAAGGAAACGGTTTTATTTCTCTCAGTCAGCAAACAAGAAGCATTAAAAGGAGATAGCACAATGAAGTACTGTGAGGGTACTTGAGAATGTTCCAGAATCAGAATTTTTAATCTCCTCAAAAAGAAAAAACAGGAGCTGGAGTAGGCCATTCAGCCCTTTGAGCCTGTTCTGCCATTCATGATGATCATGGCTGATTATCCAACTCAATAGCTCTTCCCACTTTCCCCGATATCCTTTGATCTCTTTAGTCCCAAGTACTATATCCAACTTCTTGTTGAAATCAAATGTTTAGGCCTTGATTGCTTTCTATGGTAGTCAATGTTACAGGCTCCCCACTCTCTGGGTGAAGAATTTCTCCCAGCATCAGTCCTAAATACTTTACCCTGTGTCCTCAATCTATGACTCCCTTGCCAACTGGAATATCCTTCCTGTATATCCCTGTCCATTCCTGTTAGATTTTTAAATTCTGTAAGCTGAATTGTTAACTCAATCTGGAGACTTGGGCTTAACTGATCCTTCTCCTGAACGGAGTGTCTTTTATCACTCAGTGACAAACAGCCATCTGATCTCACATTCAGGAAATTAAAGGACCAATGGGAAATTAATACATTCTATCTTCTACATTTGAACCCTGGACCTTCAGAGGCATTGCTCCCTTTAGTTTTGTATATTTCTTCCCATCCCATAATACTCTGCAGAGCAGTGTCAGCTTGCCTTTCTGTGCATAAATGTGTGTGTGTGTGTGTATATATACATGTTTGTGAACATGCTTGTGTGTGTATGCATTTAGAAACGAGGGATATAGTTTGACCTTGCATAATAGCATAGCAGGTAACTGTTAGGTCACCTGCTTAAACAATAAAATACAACAAAGCACTGCAGCTGCTGGAAATCTGAAGCAAATAGGAAGTGATTGAGCACCTCAGCAGAGCATGGAGGTGCAAATTGTTCTCATTGGTGGAAGGGCTGAGAACCAGAGCACATGGATTGAAGGTGATAGGCTCAAGAATCAGTGTGGTGTGGGGTAAACCTGCTTTACACATTGAGTGGGTAAGGGCTGGAATACACTCCCTGAGAGTGTGGTGGACGCAAGTTCCTTTGGGATTGGATCATTATCCATATGGATTTGCAGGACAGTGGGGAAAAGGCAGGGGATTGGGATTCACTCATTTGATCTTCAGTAAAGGTAAAGTCATGACTCGTTAGAGGAAGAGAGATGACCAGTGACAAGGTTAACCTGAGGGTCACCACATCTCAGACAAAGGTGAGGCTGACAACGATCCTGTGACTATAAGACAGTGAGGGAATTGAAACCACATTATCAGTTTCATACTGCACTGCAAATGGCCCATTCAAAATGTGTGGCACTGGAAAAGCACAGCCAGTCAGGCAACACACGAGGTGTTCTTCCTCTGGTCGTCGGATGGTGTTATGACATGATGTAAACCCATCTGCTAATTTAAACCTGACACACAGAGAAGCTCACCTCATGCCATAATCTGTTAAATTTCAAGAAGTAAAGAACTATCCCAGAGTCAAAGTCACTGATGTACAACGCGGAAACAAACTCTTTGGTCCAACTCGCCCATGCCGACCAGATATCCCAACCCGATCTAGTCCTACCTGCCAGCACCTGGCCCATATCCCTCCAAACCCTCCCAAATCATATACCCATCCAAATGCCTTTTAAATGTTGCAATTGTACCAGCCTCCGCCACTTCCTCTGGCAGCTCATTCCAGAAGTGAACCCAGCACTGATCCTTGTGGCAGTCCACTGGTCATAGGCCTCCAGTCTGAAAAACAGCCCTCCAACACCACCCTCTGTCTTCTCCTTTGAGCCAGTTCTGTATCCAAAAGGTGAGTCCTCCCTGTTTTCCATGAGATCTAATCTTGATAACCAGTCTCCAATGGGGAACCTTGTCGAACGCCTGACTGAAGTCCATATAGATCACATCTACCGCTCTGCCCTCATCAATCCTCTTTTTTACTTCCTCAAAAAACTCAATCAAGTTTGTGAAACATGATTACCCACACACACCACTATGTTGACTATCTCTAATCAGTCCCTGCCTTTCCAAATACTTGTACATCCTGTCCCTTAGGATTCCCTCTAACAACTTGCCCACTACTAACATCAGGCTCACTGGTCTACAGTTCCCTGGCTTGTCCTTACCATCTTTCTTAAACAGTGGCACCACGTTAGCCAACCTCCAGTCTCCCGGCACCTCACCTGTGACTATCGATGACACAAATATCTCAGCAAGAGGTCCAGCAACCATTTCCCTAGTTTCCCACAGAGTTCTAGGGTACACCTGACCAGGTCTTGGGGATTTATCCACTTCTATGCGTTTCAAAACATCCAACACTTCCTCCTCTGTAATATGGACATTTTTCACTATTTAAAGTTAAAATTAACAATTTTAATTGTTAAGTCCAACAAAGAATGCTAAAACCAACAACTATTTACAACTTATTTCTCTTAAACCTATCTTTTGGATGTAGGTTTGCTCACTGAGCTATAAGGTTCATTTCCAGATGTTTTGTTACCTTACCACATAACATCTTCAGTGGGCCTCATGCAAAGCAATGCTGAAATTTTCTGCTTTCTATTTATATGTTTTGGTTTCTTTGGGTTGGTGGTGTCATTTCCTGTGGTGATGTTATTTCCTGTGGTGAAGTCACTTCCGTTTCTTTTTCTCAGGGTACATGGGTGGAGGAGTTTCCTAGCTATCTTCCCCCCAGCCGCACCCACTCCCATTTAGCTCTCAAATCCTTTGCCCCTCCCTCCACATTCCTGATGAAGAGCTTATGTCGAAATGTCGATTCTCCTGCTCTTCAGATGCTGCCTGACTGGCTCTGCCTTTTCAGCACCACACGTTTTGACTCTGATCTCCAGCATGTGCAGTCCTTATTTTTTCCTAAATGGTCCATTCAGCCAACTGAGCTAACCAACTCCTGTCATCATAACAAAGAGAACAAAAGAGAAGTACAGCACAGGAACAGGCCCTTCGGCCCGACAAGCCTGTGCCATCACCATGCCCTAACTAAACTACCAAACAAACCTTTTGCCCTTATTCGGTCCGTATCCCTCTATTCCCTCCCTATTCATGAAACCATCCAGATGTCTCTCAAATGCACCTGCTTCCATCACCTCCTTTGACAGTGTTCCAGGCTTCTACCACTCCCTGCATGAAAAACTTCCTTTGTACCTCTCCCTTAAACTTGCCCCGTCTCACCTTGAACCTTCCTTTTTTTTCCTGCCTCGTGTTTCTCCTTCTCCTCTCTCAAATGTGTTTATACCACTCCCCTCAACCAACCCCCATGGGTTTCACGTTTTTCTCATTCTCTTGATAAAGAAGTTTCTCCCAAACCCCTGATTGGATTAACATTAGGTCTCTCTTGTAATGTTAAATTAGAATGGAGAGTGTGGTGTGGGTGTGGGTGGGGATGGGAGTGGGCTGGAAGAAACGTAAGTGGCTTTGGCTGAAAACTCTTCTCAATCCCATGCAAGCATAGTCGAACGTGTTGTGTTTGCATAGGAGTGAATCAGAGATCTGGAAACCCGCAGTTGACAAGTCAGTGCAATCAGGGGAATGTGCCCCTTCTGCATTGTCCCACTGTCATAGAGAGTCATAGAGTCATAAAGTCCTACAGCACAGAGACTGGCCCTTCGGCCCAAACTGGTCCATGCCAACCAAAATGTTCATCCATGGTCAAACCCCAGAGTGTGAACATGCTGGCAGCATCTGAGGAGCAGGAGATTCGACCTTTCAGGCATAAGCCCTTCATCAGGTATAAGACCTTGTTCCTGATGAAGGGCTCTTGTCTGAAACATTAATTTTCCTGCTCCTCGGATGATGCCTGACCTGCTGTGCTTTTTCAGCACCACACTCTGGACTCTGATCTCCGGCATCTGCAATCCTCAGTTTCTCCTAGTGTGAATATTCTCTCATCACATTCATGCTCTCCCATTCTCTCCCTCTCTCTCCCACTATCTCTCTTGTATCTGTTTTCCAGCTTGTATCAATACTTATTAGTCCCCTCTTGTCTTTCTCTCTGAAGTTACCAGTATACTCCTGGAATGCTATCTTATAGCACAATAGGATTGAACATAAAGGTAAGGATGCTGTCAGAGTTGCTGAGTTTCTCCAGAACTTTGTGTTTTTATTTTAGATTTTCAGCATCTGCAGTACTTTTAGAAAAATATGGACGTCATGCTGAAATTATTTATGACATCAGTGAGACCACATCTCAAATAATGTTAAACATCTCAAGTATAATTTTGGTTCCCTTGTTTAAGGAAGGATGCAAATGCATTGGAGATGGTTCAGACAAGGCTTACTGATTGATGATTAGAATAAGTGAGTTGGCTAAGGACAGACTGGGTGTGTTTCCATTGGGGTTTAGGAGAGTGAGGGGCGACTTGATTGAAGCGTATCGAATCCTGAATGGCCTTCACAAGGTGGGGGTGATTCCAAAACAAGAAAGGATTGCCCTTTCAGGATGAATATGAGGAGAATGAAGATGAAGGTGAGGAGTTTTTGTTTTCTTTCAGGGGTTTGTGTTACTTTGGAACTTTCTGCATCAGAAGTTGGTGGAGATGGGTGTCTTTGAATATTTTTAATCCAAAGGTCAATCGATTCTTGTTAGTCAAAGAACTGAGTGTTATCAGGGGTGGGTGGATGTGTGTGGTCGATGGAACTGAGGAATTTAAACACAAAGAGATCAACCATAATCTGATTGAATAATGCAGCTGGATTGGGGGGAGATGAACAATCTTCCTGTGCTCCTAGTTTGTATGTTTGTACCCTTACAGCTGACTTAGAAAATTGAGGAGAGTTTGGCAATGTTCAAAGCTTGTTTCTCTTTGTGGTCAAATTTCATTGTATAAAATCTTACTCCTCTTACCCCTTGGCAGGGTAAGCTGAATTTTCTCTCTGAAGGAGCACTTTGAGGTTCAAGTTCCCCAATACCTTCTCTGTCTGGTGTTAGCTAAGCTCACCTGTGCTAGCAGCATGAATGGTTTCAAGTTTCACTCAAAGGACTGTTCGTATTCGGAACCCACCTCTACAGAGAGCAGTGAAGTTTTGCACATTGAATATATTCAAGGCTGAATTGGATAGATTCTTGATTGATTGACAAGAAAGTAAGAAGTGTGGAGGGAGTAGACAGAAATGTGGAATGGAAGTCACAATCAGATTGTATTTGGGTTGGGATGGGCTTGAGGGGCCCAGTGGCCAATCCCAGCTCATAATTTTCTTGTTTGTTAGGTTACATGATACGTCTAGTGGCAGAGGCTAACGAGGGAAGGTTTGTAGGCTGGGCCACTGTGGGTGGATGTGAGCCTCTGTAGATAAGCAATTTAAGATGCAAAAACACCCCTTGCAGTTGATTGGCTTGCGAATTCCCACCAACAAGCCTTTACTGTAGCAAGTTGCATCTATATAGCACCTTTAATGTAATAAATATCCTATCCCAAGGCCAAATTCAGCACTAACTTAATATAGAAATTTGGTGGTAACATTACCGTAGTCAATCAGATCTCAAACAATGAGACAGAGAACACGAGAGAGATAGAGAGCTTAGCAGCATGGTGTAAAGATAATAATCTCTCCCTCAATGTCAGCAAAATGAAGGAACTGGTCATCAACTTCAGGACGTGGAGTGGAGGACACACCCGTGTCTGCATCAATGGTGCTGAGATAGAGATGGTCGAGAGCTTTATGTTCCTAGGAATAAACGTCACCAACAATCTCTCCTGGTCCATCCACATTGCTGCTACAATCAAGACATCACACCAACACCTCTACTTCCTCAGGAGGCTAAGGATATTCAGCAAACCACAATGACTCATCAGTTTTTATAGATGCACCATAGAGAGCATCCTATCCAAATACATCACAGCTTGGTCTGCCAATTGCTCTGCCTAAGACAGAGAGTTGTGAATGCAGCCTAGTCCATCACACAAGCCAGCCTTCCTTATAATGATTCTGTCTGTACTTCCCACTGCCATGGGAAAACAGTGAAATAATCAAAGACCCCTCCCAGCCTGGTTATACTCTCTTCCAGCCTCTTCCATCAGGTAGAAGATACAAAATAAAAGATACAGTATACATCTAACAATAGATTCAAGAACAGCTTCTTCCCCGCTGTTTTCAGGCTTATGAACCAACCTCTCACATATTAGAGTTGTTCTTTCTCTGCACCTTCTCTGTAGCTGTAACATTATATTCTGCATTCTGTTCCTTTACCCTGGTGTACTTATGTAAGGTATGATTTGCCTGGTTTGCACACAAAACAATACTTTTCACTGTATCTCAGTACATGTGACAAATATAAATCAAATCAATTCAAATCAAATCAAAGGCAATTTACAACAGTATTGTCAGGTAAAATCCGACACTAATCCACAGATCAGAGAATAGGACAGGGGAACACACATTTGGTCGGCTTGAGGTTTTAAGAACCATCTTAAAGGAGAAGAGAGAGTTGAATGGTAGATAGGTTCAGGGAGGGAATTCCAGAAGTGAGGGACCAGGTAGCCTGAAGCAGATGACCACCAACGGTGAAATCAGGGCAGGGCCAGAGGTCAAACCTGGAGAAGCACAGAGATCACAGAGGTAGGGAGCAGCAACTCCTTAGAAGGATTGAAGAACTTTGAGAATTTTGAATTGGAGGAGTTGTCAGCCTAGATGACAATGTATGTCATTGAGCAAAGTGGTAATGGGGGAATGAACTTGGTGTACTTCACAGGACGCAGGCAACACAGTTTTAAATGTGCATTTATTGCCCATCTCTAATTGGCCAGCTAAGAACCAACCATGTTGCAGTCGGTTTCGAGTCATATGTAGGCCAGACCAGATCAGAAAGGCAGTTTCCTTCCCTAAAGATGACAACAACAATCAATAACAATTTCATGGTCATCAGTAGAATCTTAACTCCAAATTTCTATTGAATTCAAATTCCGCTATTGTCCAATGTAAGATTCAAACCTCAGTCCCCAGAACATTAAGGTTCTGCGGACCTACATTAACGCTAATGCCATTAGGCCATCACTTTCCTGTGGTTAAAGAAAATCCACCAGCAGGAGTGGGGCTTGAACCTGTGCAGGAATATATCCATTTAACCTTTAAAAAAAAATCCAACAGCTTAACCACTCAGCCATCTTGGTCAGGGTGAATAACATTCACTTTTTCATGTCAAGTACTAAATGCCAATAGTCTGAACAACAATTACAAATGGGACAAGCAGGGATCAGGAATCAAATAAAATATTTTTCAAAATATCAAGTGCTGTTCAGTTAAGCTAGATTTTTAAAAGTATCATTAGTGCAAGTTATTATTTGGCAGCACTGTAACAATAATTATTTTGAATTGTCTTACTTTATCATTGCATTTTACAATTATAATTTATTCCTCTTGTCTTTCAAAGACATAAATAAATTTCTACACTTTACAATTTTCAGGACTCAACATTGTGCTCAACAACCTCAGAGCATGAATTTTGCAGTCTATCTTTTTGCAATTTTCTCCCCTCCCCAGAGTCTCATTCCAACTGGCCTGTTGTGAGCAGAGCTGCCCTATTTTCTAATATTCATATTTACCTTAACAATTATTCTGTATCTGCATCCTTCCTTTACGGCCATTCATATTCACTTATTGTGATGCACCAGACACCCTTACTATACAAAGCAAAACAGAATTTGCTGGAAAAGCTCAGCAGGTCTGGCAGCATCTGTGGAGAGAAATCAGAGTTAATGTTTCGGTTCCAGTGACTCTTCATCAGAACTCTCACTATTCATCCCACTTGATCCTCCCTCCCTCTTTGTAAATGCTTAAAAATTAAATTTTGTAGCTTCCTTCAGTTTGAAAGAAAATTAGACTGAAAATGTCAACTTTGTTTTTTTCTCCAGACTTGCTGAATTTCTCCAGTAACTTCTGATGAGCACAATGTTGAGTGCTGAAGTTTGTCAAGTGTAGAAATAAATATATGTCTTCGCAAGATAAGGGGAAGAAATTGGAAAAAATTGCGATTATAAAATGCGATTATAAAGTAAGACAACTTTAAGTTATTATTGTTACAGAGCTGCTTAAATAATAATGTGCACTAATGATATGTTTAAAATCGGGCTTAACAGAATAGCACTTGATATTTTGCAGAATTTTTTCTGTGACTCCTGATCCCTGCTTCCCTATTTCTAGTCTTCATTCAGACTATGGGCTGACAGTATTTGGAAATTAAGAGCTTAACACATGTTGGAAAAAGTAGCAATCATTTATTGTAACCAGGATGGCCGAGTGGTTAAGGTGTTGGACTTAAGATCCAATGGATGTATATCTGCGTGGGTTCGAATCCCACTCCTGGTAAGAGAGTCCTTTTTCAAAAGGGTAATGATGTGTGGTATTATTGTTAATCCAGGGACCCAGATTTGAATCCTGCCATGGCCAAACGTTGAATTTGAATTCAATAAAAATCTGGAATTAAGATTCTAATGATGACCATGAAACTGCCGTTAAGTTCCCTTTAGGGAAGGAATTTGCTGCTCTTACATTCTGTCCAATATGTGACAACAAACCCTCAACAATGTGGTTGATTCCTAACTGCTCTCTGGACAATAAATGCTGGCCTAACCAGTGACAGCTAAATCCTGTAAAGGAAGAGAAAATGTTCACTGGAGGAGGAGGGTCCACAAATATCCTCATCCTCAGTGACGGAAGAGCCCAAACATCAGTGCAAAAGATAAGGCTGAAACATGCATACCAATTTTCAGCTGTACTGGCAAATGGGACTAGATTAATAGAGGATATCTGGTTGGCATGGACGAGTTGGACCAAAGGATCTGCATTCATGCTGTACATCTCCGTGACTGTAAGTGCCAGGTGAATGTTCCATTTCAGCCTCCTCTACAGGTCTCCGTCATCACAGATGCTGGGCTTCAGCTGATTCGATTCACTTCATGTGATATCGAGGAAGGGTTAGAGATACTGGACACTGAAAAGGCTATTGGCCCAGACAACATTCCAGCAATAGAACTGAAGATGTGCTCCAGAACTTGCCACTCCTCTATCCAAGCTCTTCCATGACAGTTAAGACACTACTTGACAATGTCCTTTACACAATGTGCAGGACAAATCCAACCCGGCCAGTTACTGCCCCATCAGTTCCTTATTGGTCATTATTAAAGAAATGGAAGGTGTCTATCAAGCAGCATCTGCTCAACAATAACCTGCTCAGTGAAACCCAGTTTGGGTTCTGCTTAGGGGCACTCGGCTCCTGTCCTCATTACAGCCTTTAGTCAAACATAGACAAAAGAGCTGAATCCCAGAGGGGAGGGGAGAGGGACAGCCCTTGATATCAAGGCTGCATTCGATTAAGTGTGGCACCAAGGAGCCCGAGCAAAACTGGAATCAATGCGTATCAGGAGACAAACGTTACAGTGGTTGGAATCATACCTGACACATAGGAAGGTGGTTGTGCTTGTTGGTGGTCAGTCATCTCAGCTCCAGGACATCTCTGCAGGAGTTCCTCAGGGTCATGTCCTAGGCCAAATCACCTTAAGCAGCTTCACCAATAAATTTCCTCCATCTTAAGGTCAGAACTGGGGATGTTTACTGATGATCATTCAATGTTCAGCACCATTCGCTGCTCCTCAGATATCAGAGCAGTCCCTGTTCAAGTGTGATAATACCCCCAGGCTTGGGCTAACAAGTGGCAAGTGACGTTTGTGCTACACATATGCAAGTTAATGTCAATCTCCAGTAAGAGACAATCTAGCCACCATCCCTTGACATTCAATGATGTTACCATTACAGAATCCACCACTATCAACATCCTGAGGGTTTCTCATTGACCAATAAGCTGAGCATAAGTTGAAGAAAACACGGAGGTGGGAGTGGGGTTAAAGTGTGGGGAGACTCATCAGTGTATACCTGGAAACTAGCACTGCATCAAAGTGTCTTTACAGCATGGAAAGACGCCCTTGGGCCCATCATTTTCATGCTGGTCATCAATATCCATCAATTCAAATCACATTTTCCAGCACCTGAAACACTGCTTGACGATGTCCCTGAGCAGGACAAATACAACCCGGCCAATTACTGCCCCTTCACTTCATTATTGGTCATTATTAAAGAGATGGAAGGGGTCACCAACCGTGCTATCAAGCAGCACCTGCTCAGCAATAACCTGCTCAGTGACCCCCAGTTTGGGTTCTGCTAAGTGTGGGATGATAAACAGGAATGGATGAGGTTAGCTGCTTAAGTGAAACCAGGTTCAGAAACAAGAAGGGAAGGTGTCATAATTGATCCTCTGGCTAAAAGTCTAGGACCAGAGGACATAGTCTCAGAATAAGAGGATACACATTTAAGACAGAGATAATGAGGAATTTCTCTTCTCAGGAGGCAGTGAATCCATGGAATTCTTTACTAGATTACTGGATTACTAACAGTGTGCAAACAGGCCCTTCGGCCCAACAAGTCCACACCAACCCGCCGAAGCACAACCTACCCAGACCCATTCCCCTACATTTACCCCTGCCCCTAACACTACGGGCAATTTAGCATGGCCAATTCACCTGACCTGTACATTTTTTTGGACTGTGGGAAACCGGAGGGCTATCAACGCTGGGTCATTAAGTATATTCATGGTTGAGATGGACAGAGTTTCAACCAAGCGTTATGGGGAAAAAGCCAGGAAAGTGGAGTTGAGGATTATTAGATCAGCCATGACCTCATTGAATGACAGAGTACACTTGATGGGCTCAATGGCCTATTTTTGCTTCTACATGTTATTGTGTTATGAATTAGCCAAATATAAGCATCTTCTTCAAATCTGTATATAATTCTTTCTGGAGTGCCAGTTAGCTCCAGAGACTCAAGGTGCTTGTTTCAAAATAACACCAACAATGAGGGTTGCTGTCTTGTTCCCTGAGAGAGATTTAGGACTTGCCTTTTCACCCAGCACCAGTGAAAAGCAACAGCAGACCAGCAGCGACATTTAGAAATGCTCAGGGTGAAGCCTCTGCAGACGGTGACCCAAGAACCTGCCTTTCACTAGAGCACTAACGAGTGACTAGTATTTTCTGTTTAATTATGAACTGAGTAAAAGTAACAAAATAGGGATAGGGAAAGGATTTGATAGTTTTTAAGGGGGGTGTGAGTGAAGGGGTAAATGCTGTTAAATCTGTTTATTCTTCACTGGCTTAGTCCACACTAGTCCCTCTCTAAATTTCCATAATCCATAGGTTTAAGGAAAGAGGCTTTGGGAATCTGGAACTCCCTGTCTGTAAGGGTGGGAGAGGCAGAAACCCTCATCACATTGAAGAAGGATTTACATTGTGATACAGAGGAAAACAAGCCCATAGACCAAGAGCTGGAAAATGGGATTAGGATAGTTAGGTGGCTGATTTTCACCAGCACAGACTTAATGGGCTGAAGGGTCTTTTTCTCTATGCGTCCGATCTCTATGATTACTTTCCAATCTCCCTACCCGCCCCAAGGTATCATCCTGGATTCATGCCCAAGCAAGTTTTGTGAAAGAAAAATGATTGCCAGATGACACCAGGGACTAGAAGTAAAACATTTCCACATTCTACTGAGATAATGCACAAAGTGGGGGTCATAGCATAAAGATTTCAATCACTCTCTAAAGGTATTCAAATATAATCATCATCTCAGAGTGTCATCTATTTAAAGAAACAGTAAATACGTTCACTCCTGAATCAGTAACTTTGTATATTTGGATCTTCTGTCTCCACGCTATGGACCAGCATTGGGAATGGAACGGGGGAAATGGACATTCCTTATCAACACAGTGTAACATCCCAAACATGCCCAGGAACCATTTGAATGCATCAGTTACTTCATCTGCTTTTGTTTCCATCTCCTGGTCACCCTGGCAACAACATCCCATCCCCTCCCCACCTCCACCACATCCACCTCCCCACCCCCCGCCCACAGACACACACACCAAAACAGCACCCATAAGGAATCCTGAAGGGGAAAATGACATTTTTTTAATCCCATCTGCAAAATCCACTCTGGAATAAACTGTGCAACTTCAATAAAGAAATGCTTGTGTCTTTAGGAGCAACATCCATCTGAAGGCACTTTGAGACAATAAAACACTTTGGACTCTAGACACTGCTGTAATGTAGAAACCAGATAAGGTAAGCTCCCTCTAAACAGCAATCTAATTATAATATAGAACTGCAGGTGTTGAAGATCTGAAATAAAACCAGAAACTGCTGTGGAAACTCATCAGGTCTGGCAGCAGCTGTGGAGAGAAAGCAGAGTTAACATCTGAGATCCAGTGACCCTTCTTCAGAACTGATAATGATGGTGACTTTTCGTGATGTTGATTGAGGTAAATCAATCAGGGGTTGGAAGGCAGATTTTCTTTAAAATAGTGACAAGGGATCTCAACCGCATCCACTAAGACAAAGATGTGGATTGAGAATCTCATTCAAAATACCCTATTTCTGACAGTGCTGCACTCCTCAATATCCTCTGGAGTGTCAATCTTGATGATTGTGCTCAAGTTCTGGAGTCGCTCTAATCCCACAAGTTTCTGACTTAGAGGTTAGCATGCCATCCACTGAGCCATGCCAGACTGCATTTGGTCAGTAAGGTGGGACTGCAGACAATGGGCTGAAAGATGGGGCAGTTTCACTTTAGTCATCCAGAGGACACCCAGCTGACTTTTACAGAGATCAGGCAGCCAAATAGATACCAAGTATCCAGCCCTTTAAAGAATGATCAGCCCCTAAGACATTCTGACGAAACAGTGCCCCTGGAGTATTGGTCACTGATGGTACTGCACCTGAATGAAGAAGCTAGCATGCACACTTCATCAGTAGAGGTGAGAGCTGGCATCTGGTGATTGGTGTTTGGTGGGGGCAATGGTCAGGGGCCACACTGCTCTCTAAGGTCCCCACTTTGGGCCATAGAGTTCCCAATAAGGAGGGCCACGCCTCTCAAGATTTGGTGAAAGTGAGCCACGTTTTACTAATTTGGTGGAAGCAGGTTTCAGGGTCAACCAGGGGATGGGAAATAAACCCTTCCGCAGGCAGTGACACCCAAAACTGTGAACGTATCTTTAAAAATAATATTTTGAAGAAGCAACAAACAAGATGAATAAAGGGGAAGCTATAGTGGAGTCACGTCAAAGTTCACTACAAAAGATAAATGCTGGTGGAGTAGGGAGTAACGTATTAGTCTGAACAACAGATTACTTCACTAATGGGAAGCAGACAGAACAGATCAATGTTTATTTCATGTTGGCAGCCCATAACTAGTGGAGTGATGCAGCATTGTCCTCCATTTTTACCATTTATATTTTTGAGTTGGCGAAGAAGTTGAATGTATAATTACTGAATTTGCTGATGAGGCAAAGATAGGTAGGAAATTAAGTTGTGAAGAGGCCATAAAGAGACCAAGTTCAGTGATTGGGCAAAACATTGGTAGATGAGTATGATGTGAGAAAAGGTGATCTTCTCTACTTTAACAGGAAGAATAGAGAAGCAGCATAGTATTTATAAAATAAAACCATAACGTGTTGGAGACATTCAGCCAGTTTGGCAGTATTCATAGAGAGAGAAACAGACTTAACATTTGAGTCCACAATGACTACACTTTACAAATTCAGATTCTGTCCAAATTTAATCAGTCCAAGTGCAATTCATGTCTTTTCTTTATAAAACATAAATAAAAATCTCTGAAATAGGAGCAGACACTTGACTTAAACTTTTAGACTGGAACTGCAGTCAACTTCTTCCTGAAGTTATTTTACACCTGAGTTTTAATGTACTTGAGCTTAACTATTCAGGGTTTTATTGCAACGCTTTTGTTCTGGAAATAACACTAACTCTTCAATCTAGAGTAACCTAGTTCACAATATATCCTCTCCTTCTCAGGGGCACAGGTCTGCACAGCCATCCTATTCCAATGACTTCATAGCACAATTCTCCTCAAAGTAAAAACTGACACTAGGAAACCTTCCTCCCTAAGCTCTGGCTGTTTCCCTTACGCTTAAAAATAAAACAAGTTTTAAAAATCTCTAACAAACCTGGAGGTCCCATTATTGACCTTGTTGAGTCACAAAACAATCTGAAATCAACAGAGGTCCATTAGTAGTGCTCAAAACCCTTTCATTCTAAAGCTAGGGTGCATAAACTATATTTTTTTAAACCACCAAAAATACTTATAAATTAGTAGTTGATTTTAGACACACAGAAAACCCAATGATTACAAACTCAAATTCAGAAATCAAGATTATATAAATCCACAGTTGACATTATGTTTTGATTTCCTTAGATTCTAAGCAGTTGTGGCTTTCAGTTTTGAATATACACAGTGACTGAACATCCATAGCCCTCAGGAACAGGAAATTCCATAGATCTCCTCATCTCAGTCCTAAATGACTGACCTGGTATCCTGAGATCACATTGCTTTGTTTGAGATTTACCAGCCAGGAATACAGTTTCTCAGCATCTTTCATGTCAAGCCATAGAACAATTGATATTTTTCAGTAAGAGTATTCTTATCCTTCTAAACTTTACAGAATGTGGGCCAATTTTACTCAATATCTCCTTCTAGGAGAACACTAACGAGCCTGCAGTCAATATAATGAACATTTGTTGCACATCCTTTTAGTTCAGCATACACCTTCCTTTGGATGCAGACACAGACACTAAATAATATTGTATATTTAGTCCCATCCAAGTCCTGTAAAATTGTCGCAAGACCTCCTTACAATAAAAGCCTCAATATCATTAATCCTCCTAATCGCTGTCTGTACTCATATCCACATCTTAACTATTGCATAAGTATCGCATTTCCAACGCCCCAGCCCCAAGTCCCTCCTCCCTACCTTTTATCTTAGCCTGCTTGGCACACCCTCCTCATTCCTGAAGAAGGGCTCATGCCCGAAACGTCGATTCTCCTGCTCCTTGGATGCTGCCTGACCTGCTGCGCTTTTCCAGCAACACATTTTCAGCTCTGATCTCCAGCATCTGCAATCCTCACTTTCTCCTATTGTATCAGTATACAGGCATAAGTGTACAAGTATATCCAAATCCTCCCAAATGCCACCATTCAATAATCTCTCAGAAATTAAAACAATATTCTAGCTTTCCTTTCTTCCAAGCAGATAGTCTCACACTTGTGCATTTGCCACCTTCCTGACCAACTCATTAATTAATTTCTATCCATTTGCAATAACATTGCATCCTTCTCACCTCCTGACTTTCTCAATAAAGCTGGATGTATTCTTGCTATTTATCCCTCAGTTCATTCCAAAAATGATGCTTTTTAAAATATTTTTCCAAAGCAATTGCAACAAAAATTCCTGGTTCCTACAATTGCAAACGTCACTCATGCTTAAAGGATTTCAAGCTGAGACATCTCCAAAATCAAAATAGAGATTTTGAGGATTATTTGAAGAATATGAAGGGTTTTGAACCAATATGAGAAATTGCTTCCACTATAAGGCAATTGGCCAAAGAACCAGAGGGTATATGAGGAAAAGGTTTTTTTATTGCAACAATTTAGGAAGGCAAATGAAAATGTTAGCATTGATTTCAAGAGGGCTAGAATAAAAGAACAGAATATGCTGCTGAGGCTGTACAAGGCTCTGGTCAGATACATTTGGAATATTGTGAACATTTTTGGGCCCAGTTTCTAAGGAAGGATGTACTGCCTTGCAGGAGACCAGAGAAGGTTTACAAGAATGATCCCAATGAAGGGCTTGTCAAATGCACAGTCAGAGAGTCAGTCCTGAGGGAGTGCCACACTGTCAGAGAGTCAGTACTGAGGGAGTGCTGCACTGTCAGAGAGTCAGTGCTGAGGGAGTGCCGCATTGTCAGAGGGTCAGTACTGAGGGAGTGCTGCACTGTCAGAGGGTCAGTGCTGAGGGAGTGCCACATTGTCAGAGGGTCAGTACTGAGGGAGTGCTGCACTGTCAGAGAGTCAGTACTGAGGGAGTGCCGCACTGTCAGAGGGTCAGTGCTGAGGGAGTGCCGCATTGTCAGAGGGTCAGCACTGAGGGAGTGTCACACTGTATTAGGGTCAGTACTGAGGGAGTGCTGCACTGTCAGAGAGTCAGTACTGAGGGAGTGCCGCACTGTCAGAGGGTCAGTACTGAGGGAGTGCTGCACTGTCAGATGGTCAGTGCTGAGGGAGTGCCGCATTGTCAGAGGGTCAGTACTGAGGGAGTGCTGCACTGTCAGAGGGTCAGTGCTGAGGGAGTGCCGCATTGTCAGAGGGTCAGCACTGAGGGAGTGCCACACTGTCAGAGGGTCAGTACTGAGGGAGTGCCGCACTGTCAGAGGGTCAGTACTGAGGGAGTGCTGCACTGTCAGAGAGTCGGTACTGAGGGAGTGCCGCACTATCAGAGGGTCAGTACTGAGGGAGTGCCGCACTGTCAGAGAGTCGGTACTGAGGAAATGCCGCACTGTCAGAGGGTCAGTACTGAGGGAGTGCTGCATTGTCAGAGGGTCAGTACTGAGGGAGTGCCGCACTGTCAGAGGGTCAGCACTGAGGGAGTGCCACACTGTCAGAGGGTCAGTACTGAGGGAGTGCCGCACTGTCAGAGAGTCGGTACTGAGGGAGTGCCTCAGGGAAACTCCTGGTTTCCCTCTTAAGTATACTCCTCCTTCCTTTATACTCTTCCAAGGATTCACTCAATCTATCCTGTCTATACCTTACATATGCTTCCTTCTTTATCGTAACCAAACCCTCAATTTCTTTAGTCATCCAGCATTCCCCATACCTACCAGCCTTTCCTTTCACCTTAACAGGAATACACTTTCTCTGGATTCTCTTATCTCATTTCTGAAGGCTTCCCATTTTCTAGCCGTCCCTTTACCCGTGAACATCTGCCCCGTGAATCAGCTTTTGAAAGTTCTTGCCTAATACCATCAAAATTGGCCTTTCTTCAATTTAGAACTTCAAGTTTTTAAATCTGGTCTATCCTTTTCCATCACTATTTTAAATCTAACAGAATTATGGTCGCTGGCCCCAAAGTGCTCCCCCAGTGACACCTCAGTCACCTGCCCTGCCTTATTTCCCAAGTTTAAGTCAAGTTTTGCACCTTCTCTAGTAGGTACACCCACATACTGAACCAAAAGATTGTCTTGTACACACTTAACAAATTCCTCTCCATCTAAACCTTTAACACTATGGCAGTTCCAGTCTATGTTTGGAAAGTTAAAATCCTCTACCATAACCACCCTATTTTTCTTAGCTGAGATCTCCTTACAAGTTTGTTTCTCAATTTCCCTGTGACTATTAGGGGGTCTATAATACAATCCCAATAAGGTTATCGTCCCTTTCTTATTTCTCAGTTCCACCCAAATAACTTCCCTGGATGTATTTCCAGGAATAGCCTCCCTCAGCACAGCTGTGATGCTATCCCTTATCAAAAGCGCCACTCCCTCTCCTCTCTTGCCTCCCTCTCTATCCTTCCTGTAGCATCTGTATCCTGGAACATTAAGCTGCCAGTCCTGCCCATCCCTGATCCACATCTCTGTAATTGCTATAATATCTCAGTCCCATGTTCCTAACCATGCCCTGAGTTCATCTGCCTTCCCTGTTAGGCTCCTTGCATTGAAATAAATGCAGTTTAATTTATTAGTCCTACCTTGTCCCTGCCTGCCCTGACTGTTTGACTTGCTTCTGTTCTCAACCGTACCTGTCTCAGATTGATCTCTTTCCTCACTATCTCCCTGGGTCCCACCGCGCACCCCCCCCCCCCCCACCCCCACTTACTAGTTTAAATCCTCCCAAGCAATTCTAGCAAATTTCTCTGCCAGTATGTTAGTCCCCTTCCAAGTTAGGTGCAATCCGTCCTTCTTGTACAGGTCACTTCTACACCAAAAGAGATTCCAATGATCCAAAAATGTAAATCCTTCCCCTATACACCAGCTCCTCAGCCATGCATTCATCTGCTCTATCCTCCTGTTCCTGCCCTCACTAGCTTGTAGCACCAGGAGTAATCTAAATATTTCTACTCTCAAAGACCTCCTTTTTAAATTTCTGCCCAACTCTCTGTAATCTCCCTTCAGAATCTCAACCTTTTCCCTTCCTATCTCGTTGGTTCCAATGCAGACAATGACCTCTTGCTGGCCCCTCTCTCCCATAAGAATATTCTGCACCCTCTCTGAGATATCCTTGATCCTGGCGTCAGGGAAACAATACACCATTCTGCTTTTTCACTGCGGGCCACGGAAACATCTGTCTGTACCTCGAGCTAGAAAATCTCTTGGAAGCCGACATACCCCTCATTGCAATAGAGCCAGTCTCAATACCAGAAACTTGCCTGTTCATGCTACGTTCCCCTGAGAATCTATCACCCTCTACATTTTCCAAAAATGGGGATCGCCACAAAAGACTCCTGCACTAGCTGCCTACCTCTCTTATCTTTCCCGGAGTTAATCCATCTATATGACTGTATCTGAGACTTTCCCCCCTTACTATAACTGCCATCCATCACATACTGTTGCAAATTCCTCATTGCTTCTAACTATCTCTCCAACCGATCCATTCGATCTGATAAGATTCGCAGCCAACAGCATTTATGGCAGATATAATCCGCAGTAACCCTTAAAATCTCTTTAAACTCCCACATCTGACAAGAAGTACATATCACTGCAAAGGCCATGTTTGCTCCTTCACAATCTACAGACCCAGAAAATAACACTGTCTTATTCTTCTACAAACACTGCCCCAGGTTAAATTAATAGTTATGGTTTATATTTTAAGTTTAATCAAGAGATATATCTCCAAAAACATATAAGCAAGAAAGAACTTACTCTACTCACTACTGCAGATTCTCTGTAGGTCTTTAAACAACAATTAGCTTATCTGTTTCTGTGCTGTGAACTTTGCCCAACAGTTCCTCCAAGATCAGTTGTGAATTTCACTGTTTGATAATTTTCCCAGACGCACACCGATGTCCAGCAATACACGAATTCAAACAGCAAAGGCAGTAACTGTGCAGGTTCTCTCTTTCTCTCGCTCTCCTGCACTGTCCTCACCATGTCCTTCCTTTGTCTGCTCTTCTCCCTTTTAAAACTGCTGTTGTTTTGACTTTTTTTTCTCAAAGTTCCAAAACAATGCAACAGCATATAGAACAGGAATTGCTGCTCCTGGAATTCGAGGAAATAATCTCCAGCACCTAAAATACCTCAAAAAAGGAGTAGCTCTTACAGCCAGAAATTTTTCCCGTCCTCCATCTTGGATTCTCTGCAAGTCTTTGATTAGATTAGATTCCCTACAATGTGGAAACTGGCCCTCTGGCCCAACAAATCCACACTGACCCTCCAAGAGCAACACACCCAGCCCCATTCTCCCACATTTACCCCTGACTAATGTACCTAACACTACTGGTGTTTAGCATGGCCAATTCACCTAACCTACACATCTTTGGACTGGGGGAGGAAACTGGAGCAAACCCACGCAGACACGGGGAGAATGTGCAAACTCCACACAGACAGTTGCCCAAAGCGGCAACTGAACCTGGATCCCTAGTGCTGTGAGGCAGCAGTGCTAACCACTGAGCCACCGTGGCGCCCCTCCTCATGGGTCTGCTCCTGGGCATGGCCAAACTGGCCATAAACAGGTCCAGGCAGCGGGCCGTGGAGGGAGTTATTAGAGCCAACTGCCTGCCCCTCTTCCGCGGTTATGTCAGAGTCTGGGTGTCTCTGGAGAAGGAGCACGTGGTGTCCACCAACACCCTGGAGTTATTTAGGGAGAGGTGGGCGCCACAGGGAGTGAAGTGCATTATTTCCCCCTCCAATTCTATTTTGATTTAATCCCTGCCCTCCCCTTCATGTTTGATCACACAGCATTGCCCTTTGATGTGAAGGGCACTGCTTGTCACTGGTCACCTGGGTGCTTTATTTTCTTCCTGGTCGTGGAAATTGAATAAAGGTTTGTGCAGCTTGTGTCTTTCACTGTGTCTCACACCTGCACACACACAACATGGGTGTGTAAGCACTACTGCAGTTAGGCGAGAGAGAAAAAAAAACAGTAGCATCAGAGGTTCTGTTCACAAAGAAGAAATTAAAAAACAAAATCACTATTTCAGTTTGGTTTCAATTACACTGAGTGTTCCTCCCTCTGCCCCTGGGTCCACACTCATTGAAGTTTAGAAGGATGAGATAGAGGATCTAATTGACAAGTAGTGAATACTGAGAGGCCTGGATGGAGTGATCATAGAGAAGATATTTCCACTTGTAGGAGAGACTAGGAACTGAGGACAAACCCTTGGAGGGAAGGGATGACCCATTAGAACTGAGATGAGGAGGAATGTCTTCAGCCGGAGGGTGGTGACTCTGTGGAACTCATTACCCCAGAGGACTGTAGAAGCAAAGTACACTGAAGACAGAGATTGACAGGTTCTTGATTGGTAAGAGAATCAAGGGTTACCGGGAGAAGGTAAAGGTTGAGAAACATATCAGCCATGATTGAATGGTATAGCAGATTTGATGGGCTTAAGTCTTATTGTCTTATGGTGTGAGCTGGAACACTCTCCCAGAGCAAATAACAGAAGTAGAATCAATAGTACCATTCAAAAGAGAATGTAACAAATATTTGAAAGGAAGTCATTTGCTTTGGTATGTGGTAAGTGCTTTGTGGGCATAATTCCATTGTTATTTTGGAGAACTGACACAAAGGCAATGGGCAGAATGTCCTCCTTATATGCTGCATGAGAATGTCTCCTTTAAAAGGTATTACTGAACCAGATGGATTTTTGCAACAATTAGTCGGTTTGTGATCCTGGTTAGCATTTCATTCCAGATTTCTTAAATAATTGAATTGAAATTCCCCAGTTGCTATGGTGGGAATTGAACTAACATCTACTTGAGCATTAGTATGGCCCCTGGATTACTCTCCAGTAACATTACCACTATACTACCATCCGCATATTACCCTTAATATATTAAACTATCCCAAGACGGTTCACAGACACATAACTAGAACAAAGATTGCTACCAAATGTTATGATCTCAGCTGATGTTATTATTGGATAAGTCAGATCTCAGGCTGAATTCTGGCTTGACAGATTGTATTTTGTTTTCAGTTCATAAGTTGGTCTTTCACTGAAGAAAACAAGCACAAAATGCTGCAAATTTGCTTTTACCAATGAAATAGAAATCTATACACAAAAGAAATGAAAATAAAACTATTTGCATATAACACAATCTGACAGATTTTAACACACATTGTAAAATACAATCCCAGATATTTCCAATGCCACTACATTACAGTACTCAAAGACCAGACAGAATTCTCTTTTATATCACATCTAGGTATGACTTGACTGCTTCATTCAGTGGAAGGCATGGTTACTGTGGGACAAAGGAAGTGAGGGATAGACACACGATTAGAGGAAGGAGTGCAGAGATCTCAGTAAACTGGGGAGAGGGGTTACAACGGGAGGGGTCAGGCCATGAAGGGACTTGAACACAAGCTTGGAAATTTTGAAGTGAGATGCTGCTAAGCTGGAGGTTAAAATATCTTCTGTTCTTGCTCCACAACCTTCCTTCTTTTTCATACGTTCTGTTTGAAATGCAATTAAAGTTTCCACCTCAGCAGTTACTTGAGGTAAAAGAATTCCATGATCCAAAGCCCCTTGATTTGACAATAGTTGTTTTTGCAGCTCCACACCAATATTCATTGTGTGATAATCCATGATGGTTTGGACTGCCTGATTCATGAGCCAGCAGTATATGTTTGTCCGTGTAGATTCAATTCCCGAAAAATGGGATCTGTTTCTTTTTGGAGATTATGATTATATCTGAGCCTTAAGTGACCCATGTACCCTCCTCCCAGTTCTTTTAATGTTGAAGAGAAAAGGATGAATCAACATTTAGTTAAAAAACAAAACAGGATCCATTAGCTTTCAGGAAATGAAAACCGAACAACATATGTTTTGAACATTATTTCCATGACAAACCAATGTTATGAATTCTGTTTCCCGTTTGATACTGACTATCATTAAGTTGGGTAATTGCATTCCTTCCACTGCTGTCATCAGCCCTCTTCAAGCTTCCTTGCGATTGCATGAGTTGTACCTGGACAAGCTACAAGGGAGACACGCAAAGTCAGTGCTTGCTTTTCCGATTTCCATGTCACAGGATATACTTCCCTGTTCCATTAAACGTGTTTATTGGTGTGTTTTGTAAACATAATGGGCAGCAAAGAAAGAGGCAGGATGCGTCTCATAAGCACGAAATATTCTCTGCAGCCTGAACATGAGAACATAAGAACTAGGAGCAGGAGTAGGTCATCTGGTCCCATCCAGCCTGCTCCACCACTCAATAAGATCATGGCTGATACCTTTGTGGCCTCAGCTCCACTTACCCACCCTCTCACCATAACTTTTACTTCCCTTACAATTCAAAACTCTACCTTTGCCTTAAAAACATTCAATGAGGCAGCCTCAACTGCTTCCCTGGGCATGGAATTCCACAGATTCACAATTCTGGGTAAAAAAGTTCCTCCTCAGCTTATTCCTGAATCTGCTCCCCATTATTTTGATACTATACCCCCTAGTTCGAGTTTCACCAACCAGTGGAAACAACCTCCCTGCTTCTATCTTATCTATTCTCTTCATAATTTTATATGTTTTCATAATAACTCCTCATTCTTCTAAATTCTAAGTTCTACTAAATCTATGATAATGAGTGTGTG
The DNA here is from genome assembly GCF_020745735.1 of Hemiscyllium ocellatum. Classification (NCBI taxonomy): domain Eukaryota; kingdom Metazoa; phylum Chordata; class Chondrichthyes; order Orectolobiformes; family Hemiscylliidae; genus Hemiscyllium; species Hemiscyllium ocellatum. The sequence continues at coordinate 113,993,906 of NC_083409.1, read as the reverse complement.
CTTGTGTGTGTAGTGCTGTCGAATTAGGCTGTGTGCAAACAGAAACCCGTCACTTCACACACTGAGCATGAGAGCTTTAAAGTTCTGTTCGATTGATTGGGTTGTTTGTAACTCTCGGGTGGCAGTACTGTTTGCAACAAGACACGGTGGTCTTTTGTTACATATAATTGTTTTCTGATAGTTGAATATGAGTTAATGACAGAGCAGTTTGTCTTAGTACTGTTCATCGTCAGGTTTCTTTGTTTACATTCTATTTTTAGAGAAAAATGACCGTAAGATATAGGAACAGGAGTAGGCCATTCAGCCACTCAAGCCTGCCCCGCCATTCAATAGGATCATGATTGATCCGACTTTCATGTCTACTTTCCTGCCCTTTCTGCACAATCCTTGATTCCTGACTGATGAAGAATCTATCCATCTCAGCCTGAAATACAGAGTATCATCTCAGCAATTACTCTGTCAAGTTCTTTAAGAATCCTTTATGGTTCACTGAGATCGCCTCTCATTCTTCTAAACTCTAATAAGTTTTGCCTCACTGGGTGAAATCCTCAACTTGAGATTGTATTCACAGCCGTCTTAATGGGACCAGAGTACAATTCAGTGCACAGTCAAAGGGTCAGTACTGAGGGAGTGCCACACTGTCAAAGGGTCAGTGCTAAGGGAGTGCTGCACAGTCAGAGGGTCAGTACTGAGGGAGTGCTGCACTGTCAGAGGGTCAGTGCTGAGGGAGTGCTGCACTGTCAGAGGGTCAGTACTGAGGGAGTGCCACACTGTCAGAGGGTCAGTGCTAAGGGAGTGCTACACTGTCAGAGGGTCAGTACTGAGGGAGTGCTGCACTGTCAGAGGGTCAGTGCTGAGGGAGTGCTGCACTGTCAGAGGGTCAATACTGCGACAGTGCCACACTGTCAGAAGTTCAGTTCTGGGGGAGTGCCGCACTGTCGAAGTGTCAGTACTGAGGGAATGCCACACTGTCAGAGGGTCAGTACTGAGGGAGTGCTGCACCATCAAAAGGTCAGTACTGAGGCAAAGTCACATTATCAGACGGTCAGTACTGAGGAAGTGCTGCACTGTCAGAGGGTCAGTACTGAGGGAGTGCTCTATTCTTAGGGAGTAATGTGCTGATTGGGTGAGCCTAGGTTATGGCTTCCTTTCTCTGAAGTAGAATTTGAACCCAAATTATTTGACTCAGGATGGGAATCTTCCACCTAAGTCTGGTTTATACCTTACAGATCTTTGACTGTGTAGAGACTGGTATGATACAGACTGGAATTGCATTGAGAGGATGACATGAAAATGTTGCTGTGACAGAGAGGCTTCACTGCTCCTCCTGAAAAGGTGAAGCGAGGCTGCAGACAAAGCAGCTAAGATTGAGGAGATTGTATGGATGTGGCATGCAGACTCTGCATTCCAGCATGGGTTGTTACTGACTACCTGGCTCCAACAGTATCTGGCAATGTGTTGACACTAGCACATTGCTCACTGCATTCAACATTACACCAACAAAGCACGGGCAACAATTAACTGTGTCTGACAAATTGTTTATGGCCCCCAGCAATGTTATCTTTGCCAAATATCAGGAGGAACTTACTCTGTCAAAAGATGTTTAGCTTGAGAATGGAATGAGGACTGGAGACACATTCTCTCAGAGAAACAGAGCAACAAAGTAAGGTACTGGAAACAGGTGCAGAAGTTCAAAACACTAAGAACAGCTCTCAATTTTTAAAGGACGTTTTTAAACACAAATGTTCATCTTTTTAACCCAGTGCATCACCATGACAGTTCACATTAATCTTGCTCCCAGGTGTTAACAATTTATATGTTGCTGCATGCAAATTCTCTACGCTCATTTGCCCTGCAATTTTACCAAACTTTGCTCCACATGAATTAATGGATAGTGTACTTCTACATTGACTTCAGATCAAACACATTTCACCAAAGTGACAGCATGAAAACAGACCATTCAGCCCTGCTAGTCCATGTCAGTTGTTTGTGCTCCTTTGGACTTATTAACACTGCAAACTGCTGTTGCTGCTTCATAAGATTGTTTGGAAACAAAACATTTCAACTAAAGAAAATGAGATTTATTGTCCATCCCCAACTGTCCTGAGAAGTCATGGTGGTGAGCTGCGTTCTGAAACTGTTGCAGTGCTTGTTAAATTATCTAGGAGAAAGTGAGGACTGCAGATACTGGAGATCAGAGTCAAGAGTGTAGTGCTGGAAAAGCACAGCAGGTCAGGCAGCATCCGAGGAGCAGAAGAATCAGTGTTTTGGGCATAAGCCCTTCATCAGGATTCCTGATGAAGGGCTTATGCCCAAAACACCGAATCTCCTGCTCCTCGGATGCTGCCTGACCTGCTGTGCTTTTCCAGCACCACATTCTTGACCCTTGCTAAATTATCAGACTGCTAATCCATGTATCAGCGATGCATGAATTTCCACAAGTTAAATAGAGCGAAGACGGAAGCCATTGCTTTTCTTCCTGAGCTACGGGCTGCATCCCTCTCCCTGGCAACAATTGGAGATGAAGCCAGGATGTCACAATCTTAGTGTCAGGTACAATCCTAAGATTGGTGAGGCCAGTTCCTAACAACATTGCCTGGCACCACTGTCTCAGTTCATCTGCTGCTGAATACCTCATTCATACTTTTGATACCTCTAGCTGCATTGAAAAACACTCATTCACTGATCTTGTATATTCTAACCTTCTAAACCTCACCACCCATACCTGAATTTGTAAGGATGTCCTGTTCCTGTATCATCCTTGTACTCTCTGAAGCACATCACTTCCTGATCTTGCAATGCTTTGATTGTAAATTTCCCATCCTTGTTACCAAATCCTCCATAGCCTCCTCCTTTTCTATATCTGTTTCACACCTACATTTCTCGCCTCCTGTAAATCCCCAACTGTTTTCAATCCAACATTGACAGCTATACCCACAATTACATGGTCTCCAACTTCTGCTATTCGCTTCTTCGACCCCAGTTTTTCCTTTATGACACTGCTTGAAAATGTACTTTTTAGGCCAAGCTTTTGATCACTTGACTTGATACTCGTTCAGTTACACAATGTTATACTCTGTTTTCTAATGAAGTGCCCTGGGATGTTTCATAAGGTTATAGGTACTTTCCAAATCTAAGTTGTTGTTGATGTTGATGCTTTTGACTAAGTGCTGCTGTGAGGTCTGAGCAAAGTGTATGAGGGACACCATGCAGACACAATGGGCCAAATGGCCTCCTTCTACACCGAAACAATTATGTGCTACCGTGACACAACAGCATCCTGACAAACACAGCTGAAAAGCATTTCTGAAGATGTTTTATCAACCTACTTTAGCTCTTCCAGGGTTCATTATAGAGTTAAAAAACACGGAAACAGACTCTTTGCTGATCAAATATCCTAAATCAATCTAGTCCCATTTGTCAGCATTTGACCCATATCCCTCTAAATCGTTTCTATTCATATATCAATCCAGATGCCTTTTAAATGTTGCAATTGTACCAGCCTCCACCACTTCCTCTGGCAAAACATTCCATACACGCACCAACTTCTTCATGAAAAAGTTGGCCCTTAGGTCCGTTTTAAATCTTTCCCCTCTCACCTTAAATCAAGGCCAGCAAGTTTTGGACTCCCTTAAAAGACCTTGGTTATTCACCATGCCCCTCATGATTTTATAGACCTTTATAAGGTCAACCGTCAGGTTCTGGCACTCCAGGGAAAATGTCCCAGCCTATCCAGCCCCTTCCTATAACTCAACCCCTCCAGTAACGGTAATATCCTTGTTTATCTTTTCTGCACCCTTTCCAGTTTAATAACATCCTTCCAATAACACGATGATCAAAATTGTACACAATACTCCAGAAGTGGCCTTACCAATCTACTGTAACATGACATGCCAACACTTGTACTCAATGCTCCGAACAGTGTAAGGCAAGTCTGCCAAATGCTTCCTTCACCACCCTGTCAACCTGTGATGCCACTTTCAAGAAAGTATGTACCTGCACCCCTGGGTGTCTCTGTTCAACAACACTACCCAGGGCCCTATCATTAACTGTGTAAATCCCGCCCTGGTTTGTCTGACCAAAATGCAACACCTTGCATTTACCGCGATTAAATTCTATCTGCCATTCCTCCGCTCATTGGCCCAGCTAATCAAGATCTCATTATGCTCTTAGATAACTTTGATTCATTGTCCAATATACCACCAGTTTTGGTGGCATCTGCAAACCTATTAACCATGCTTCGTATATTCTCATTTAAATCTTTTATGTAAATGACAAACAACAGTGGACCCAAAACTGATCTTTGTGGCACACTGCTAGTCACAGGCCTCCAGTCTGAACAACAATCACCACCCTGAGCCAATTTTGTATCCAGTTAGCTAGCTCTCCCTCCATCCCATGTAACCCAACCTTACTAATCAGTCTGCCATGCATAACCTTGTTGAAGGTCTTCATGTAGACAACATCTACCACTTTGCCTTCATCTATCTTCTTGGTCATGTCTTCAAAAAACTCAATCAAGTTTGTGAGAATTGGTAATGTATTCCTCCCAGTCATTAATATCAATACTGTCACCCTTCAAGAAGAGTTTTTTGAAATTCATTTGTAGGATGTGGGCATCACATCGTTGTCCTGGAGAAATTGGTGGTGAGCTGCCTTCTTGAACCGATGCAGTCTACATGCTGTGGATTGACCCACAATCTCATTAGGAAGAAACTTCCAGGATTTTGACCCAGTGACAGTGAAAGAATGGCAATGTGTTTCCAAGTTAGTATGGTGAGTGGCTTGGAGGGGAACTTGGAAGTGGTGGCTCCTTGCCCTTGTCCTTCTAGCCGTGAGTGGTCATGGGTTTGGAAGATGTTCACTAAAGGCCTTTGAAGAATTTCTGTAGTGCATCTTGTAGATAGCACACAACACTGCCAGAATGTCAGTGGTGGAGGGAATGGATAGTTGTGGATATCAGAGTGTGTTATAATTGCTTTCTCAGTCCTTCCTTAGAGAGTTCAGTGAACAAGACCTGGCAGAATAAATGGATTTCAGCCACTCAGATGTTGTCCAATTTATTGATTTTGCACATTTCTCTGAATGATTACAGAACTACATTCAAGAATGACAATCACACTTGTTTCACACTAACTATTCAGATTTCAACAAAGGTTTAACAATTGAAAATAAATGTCTGATATTGTCCTATCACAGAATATTTACATTTAGTTTAATGGAGACTGGTCCTAAGCTTTTGCAGATAAGAAAACAAGTTGAAATGTTGTTTAAGAAACGTCTTCAGCTTTGTTAATAGAGGTATACAACACAAAAATAGGGAAATTGTCCAAAACCACAATAAATCACTCATTAAACACCAGCAGGAATATTGTTTCCAATTTTGGATGATACATTTTGGAAAGGATGTTGAGGGTTTGGAGAGGGTGCAGAGGAGAGGGTGCAGAGGAGAGGGTGCAGGGATGACGATCCTCAGTGAATGTGGAGAAACTGGAAACATTGGGATTGTTCTAAGCTTGGAGAACAAAGCTGTGAGCAAAACACATTTTTGACAAAACCTCAATTGTTCGATTAGGAACAAGGTGGACATTTATGAGCACCAAAAATGATAAGGAGAATGGAACATTGTGCTCATATGATTTTCCCTAACCTTGGGATTGTAACAATGTCAGATCTTTTTGGGGATACTGCTTTTATAGAATCATTGAGCTGGACTGCTTGAAGAGGGAGGAGGGCAGGACACTTGTAAGAATGCAGCATGTTATCCGCCTCACTGCCTATCCACAAATCCCTGAGCTATTCCCCCATTTTACTGAGCACAGTGGAAACAACAGCTAGCCCTCGCTTGGGTTAACTGAGGGCCTTAAGCGGCCAACTAATGGTCACCTAAGCTTCTCATCTTGTCCTCACTATTATTTTACGAACAATGGGGAGGCCAGCAACTTTAGTCAGGCCTGGGGAGATCATCCTCTGAAAGTCCCTGGTGGCCCTCAGAGGCAACTCCCCACATGCTCTGCCCCCTCCCCAGCACCATCTCCCAAATGCTCTTTTAACCGTCACACATACACAGGGAATTGCCTGTCAGACACTTCCAATATCCTAGGCTTATCGTGAAAGCTAGCATCATTGCATCTGGAGCTTGCCTACAAAGTGGTATTTAGCAACTTACAAAAATGTGCAAAATGGGGATGAATGCAATAGGCCCTGGTTTATGAAGTAATGTTTCTGAAAGGGTTAATGCTCATGTTACACTGGCCCTGTGTATGGAAATATGAAGTTCACTCGAGCTTTTGGAGGGAGCAGATGGTTGTGGACCAGCTCCATGCAGTCCTGCTCATTCTACCTGAGCGGTGTCCCTTTAATTACTGCTGTCATGAAAAAGACCTTCTTGATATCTCAGAACAGGCCTCTTGTGTAGCTACTCCACAGTGATGGATCCTCCACCAGTAATCTCTACATAGGTTCATGGCAAAGCAAAGACAGGGGATGATTTTTAAAATCCATTCACAAGGTGTAGGTGTCACTGGCTGAGTCAGCACTTATTGCCTTTCCCTAGTTACTCCTTGAGAAGGTGGTAGTGAGCTGCCCTGTTGAACCACTGCAGTCCATGTGCTGTAGGAAAACCCATAATGACACTAGAGACAGAATTTCAGGATTTTGACCCAGCAACACTGAAGAAAGGGTGACATATTTTCAAGTCAGGATGGTGAGTGGCTTGGAGGGGAACTTACAATTGGGATGCTTCCATGTATCTGTTGCCCTTGTCTTTCTCAATGGAAGTGGTCATGGTTTTCGAAATTCATCTTTGATGAATTTCTGTCGTGCATCTTGTAGATAGTACATACTGCTGTTACTGAGTGTCAGTGGTGGAGGTAGTGGATGTGGACAATCAAATGTGCTTCTTTGTCCTGGATGGTGTCAAGCTTCTTGAATGTTGTTGGAGCTGAACCCATCCAGGCAACTGGGAGGGTATTCCATCACACTCCCGACTTGTGCTTTGTAGATGGTGGAAAAGCCTTGACATGGGTGGTGTCAAGATTCTTACCCAGTAACACAAACTGGCTAGTGGTGGTCAATACAAGGTACCAGGAATGGCCATCTGGGAAAATACGACAGCTTGTATTGTTTCACCAAAGGAGTGGATTTCCTCATTAAAACAACAGTATATATTACACTTACAGTAATTATCAGAGCCAGATGTTGGTGAAGTGAGTTGGCCAATGCCAGCAATAATAAACAGAGGATACATATTGAAATCTGTCTCAGTTGCCAGGAGGGAAAATAGTCTATTTTTAGAACCTTTTTAACTATAACAAATGTACTCACTCTGCACCTAACATTTACTGGTGGTTGCCAGATGTATTTTTCTCCTGGTCCTTTTTTTTTGTTTTGGCACAGGCAATATTTTCTTTTTGGGAAATCAAAACAAACTTGTTTCACACTCATCACAGTCTGAACATCTACCTGGACAGAAAGAACAAAAGTTTCATATTATCCATCAGAAACTCAAGAACAAACACAAGTTATAGATCAATCTCCTTAAATCAGGCTATTTTCCCGAATACCAATTATTGCCAGTTATACTCTGCATGTTTATTCACCAATGCAACATTTCTGATGGAGAGTATAAGGTGGGTCAACTTCATACAAGACAACATTTTTTTAAGTGCAAACTAATAAAACTGGCCGTGTCACTTTTACCATTACAGTGAATCACTGTGTCTATGTTAGAGGATCAAGTCCCAGCACAGAATTTCAGTTTATAATCCAAACTCCTGCTGCAGTGCTGAGAGAACAGATCAGTGGTTAAAAAATAAATGGACTGTCAAAGGGTCGGTAAGGAATGAGTGCGACACTGTTGCAGGGGCAAAACTGAGGGACGCCTGCATTGTTATAGAACGGTATTGGTGGAACATTGTAGACTCCAGGTGCTTTCTTTCGAATGAATGGAAAAATCCCATAGCACTATCATCAGAAAAAAAGACAGCTGGTTGGGTGAGATGGCGCTGGGGGGAGTTCCTTCCATGGGTTTGGATAGTATATATTAGAACGTAGAACAAAGAGTATATAACAATGCAGCACAGTATAGCACATGCCTTTCAGCCCTTGATATTGTGCTGACTTTTATCCTGCTCTAAGGTCAAACATACCCTTTATTTTACTATCATTCTTGTGCCCATCCAAGTGTCACTTAAATGTCCCTAGTGTCTCTGACTCTACTACTGCTGCTGGCAATGCATTTCACGCATCCACAACTCTCTGTGTAACTGCTGTGTATTGCTTATCCAACACCTGAAGATGTGATCTCACATGTTAACTTCTGTTGGAGCTTGCTCGATCTTAACTGGCAGCCAGGAGTAAGATGTCTTGCTGCAAGGTTTTGGTCAGCCACACCTAGAATATCATGCTCAGTTTTAGTCTCCTTATCTGAGGAAGAGAGTGCACAGCAGATTTACCAAACTGATGGTTGAAATGACATATGAAGAGGGACTGGATCATTTAGGAGTTTAGAAGAATAAGGGGAGGATCTCATAAAAACCTATAAACTTTACATAGAATCCCTACACTGTGGAAACAGGCCTTTCAGCCCAATAAATCCACCGAACAGTAACCCACCTAGACCCATTCCCCAGATTTACCCTGACTAATGCACCTAACCTGAACATTCTGGGCAATTTAGCTTGGCCAATTCACCTAACTTACACATCTGTGGAATGGGGGAGGAAACCCACGCAGACACAGAGAGAATGTGCAAACACCACACAGACAGGCGACAGAGGCTAAAATCAAAACCAGGTCCCTGGCGCTGTGAGGCAGCAACGTTAACCACTGAGGCACAATGCTGCCCCAGGCCTAGATAGGGTAAATGCAGGAATGATGTTCCCAATGACCAGACAGTCCAGAATCGGGGTTCACTGTACAAGGATATGGGGTACTGGATTAGTGGTGCTGGCAGAGCACAGCAGTTCAGGCAGCATCCAAGAAGCAGCGAAATCGACGTCGATTTCGCTGCTCCTTGGATGCTGCCTGAACTGCTGTGCTCTTCCAGTAACACTAATCCAGAATCTGGTTTCCAGCATCTGCAGTCATTGTTTTTACCTGAGGATATGGGGTAGGCCATTTAGCACTGAGAAGAGGAGAGGTTTCTTCACTCAGAGAGCAGCGAGCTTGTGAAATTCTCTACTAAAGAAACCAGAATGGTTTCAGGAAGTTAGATATAATTCTTAGGGTGAAAAGGACCAAAGGATAGGGAAGAAAGTGGAATCAGGGGACAGAGTTGGAGGATTAGCCATAATCATACTAACTGGCAGAGCAGGCTCAAAGGGCCGAATGGTCTATTCTTGTTCCTGTTTTCTATACTGGGCTTCCTGTTGTGGTTCTGTTCGCCGAGCTGGAAGTTTTTTTTGCAAACGTTTCGTCCCCTGGCTAGGAGACATCATCAGTGCTCTGGAGCCTCCTGCGAAGCGCTTCTTTGATGTTTCTTCCGGTATTTATAGTGGTTATAAATACCACTATATTGGCCAGAAAGTAGGGAGAGCTTACTTGTTCTTCTATTTATTAGACCTGGGATCTTGTGTCCTCCTGAGAGGACATCTCATCTGAAAGAGAGTATGCGGTGCACTGTGCAAGAGACTTTTAATTCAAAGGAAAAATACTCAAGAGGGACAGATTTCAGTTGGTAGAAACAATTACCACCTGAGATGGCAGTGGAAATGGGGGAGGATCATTGAATATTTTTGGAACAGAGTTGGATAGATTCTTGTTAAGGAAGGGGATCAAAGGTGATTGTGGGTAGATGAGAATGTCAAATTTAAGACAGGACACATTATAAATGGGGGGTGGGCTTGAAGGGCTGTACAGCCTACCTCTACTCCTATTTTGAATGTATGTTTGCATATTCAAAGTGTAAGTTTAGTACAAACTCAGCCGTCTACTTTTGAACAAGGAGAGCCACATTCAAAGTAGAGCAAGCTCACAGACAGGGCTAGAGTCCTGGAGTATCGATTCTCAGAGGTGAGCCCCCCCCGTGGGTATGCTCTACATTCCACAACGTGACACAGAAATACTTCAAATGCTTATTTTTCTTGAAGTTACACCACACGTTCTTTTGTTTGTTCTATGAATACCCACAGCACATCCATTATTCAATGATGAGTTGAGGGATTTTTGCGGTTGGGGTAATCAGGAATAAATTTGGATGAATTTGATATTTGGCGTGATGGAATGTTTTGCCTTTGTGCAATCGATACCAAAGTATCTTCAGATGCTTCTGAGCAAGATCAGAGAACTGTGCAAAGTGTCCAACAAGCTGATCCTGAAAGGCACTACAGATGGGGAGCATATGGAAGTGCTACTTGTACAGGAGATGTGCACAATTTATATTTAAAATCTGTGATATATGTACGGGTGCTGCATGTGTGTGCGATGTGGCCTCTTTCTAATGTCAACAATCTGCTGTCATAGATTGGCTCCTTCATCATAAGCATCTTGCTTACTCAGCTTCATCATCTGTGTGTAACAGTTGGCACTGAAATGCGCACAAAGTGTACAGAGCCAGATGTGAACCAATTCTCAACTTGTATCCCATGTGTCCTGCAGATATTCCATCCCTGCACCAACTCCTCACAATGATTGTGACTCTGAACTCCACAAGTTCCGTAGGCATCTCCACCTCACTCTGTCTTCCTCCTGCCTCCTAGCTTTAAAGCATGCACAGAGGCTGAAGTAGAAAATGATATGGACGAAAATAAGCTGAGGGATAGAAAACAGAATTGTGGTGAATTGCTGCTTGTTGGATAAAAGTAGGTGTTTACCCTTGAGGTGTCCCTTGTCAATCAAAAACCTGTCTCATTCAGACTTGACTACGATCAATAACTCGGCCTCTACTGCCCTTGGGAAGAGAATTCCAAAAACTAATAACACTCTGATGGAAGAACGCCACTTCACCCCACTCCCGTCATCTCATTGGGAGAGCCAGAAGGTGCTGGAGAAACTCAGCAAGTCTTTCAGCATGCGTAGAGAGCGAAATTGGGCTCACATTCTCAGTCCAGTATGACTCTTATTCAGAATCAGTTCTGTTTCTGCTGAGTTCCTCAAACACTGTTTGATTTTATTTCCAACATCAGCAGGGTTTTTTTTTATTTCTCTCTTTTTTTAACCAGGAAAATAGGAAAACACCCGAGTGGCCAGTGACAATCGCCTGTTTATATTTTTTTCTTTTCCTCCACTGGTCCAGCCCAAGTGATAGGGGAAACACCCGAGTGGCCAGTGACAAGCAGTGCCCCTACCCTCCTGTTTCTTTTTTTATTATTTCCCATACCACCGCCTAACTGCGGTAGTGCTTATTATTTTTTTTCCCAGCACCCATGGTGTGTGTGTGCAGGTGTGAGACACAGTGAGAGACACAAGGTGTATGAATCTTTATTCAATTTCCACCACCAGGAAGATAGGAAAACACCCAAGTGGCCAGTGACAAGCAGTGCCCCTCACAAAGGGCAATGCTGTGTGAACAAACAGTGGAGGGGAGGGCAGGGACTAAATCAAAATAGAGTTGGAGGGGGAAGCAGGGTTTTTTTTAACTTTTAGTTAAACAGGTGATCCGAGTTAGTTGATTGATCAATTGATTAGGTAGATATAAAGGGGCATTCCTGATGAAGGGCTTATGCCTGAAATGTCGATTCCCCTGCTTCTCAGATGCTGCCTGACCTGCTGGGCTTTTGCAGCACCACACTCTCGACCCCAGACATAAAGGGGTGACAGGTGAGAACTATCAGACTGAGCAGTTAATAAACTCAACTCACAAAATGGTGCCATGGTTTTCTGTCCAGCCAACTGACTTATTCCTGTTACCCAGAGACTGCTGAAAGGAAACCAAAGTGACATACTCAGATGGGGAGGCATCAAATTAGATGGCAGAAAGAATGCTGGCATGCCCACAAAACCAAACTCCTTTCAGTGTGTAATAACTAAAAAGACTCTTTTGCCCCCTCCAACAACGCAGTGCTTCCACAGTACCACGTTATTTTCCACCTCACCACTGTGTCCCATTTCCTGAAAAGATTCCCATTGCACTGATGATTTGTCACTCATATGTCGTCAAGACAACCAAAAAAATATTATTTTGGAAAGACAGTTTGTAATGGAAGGGGCATGAAAGGAGAAAAGGACAAAAATAAAGATAAACTATGCATCAGTCTGACGCACACACTTTGATTCATCTTGCAAGAGGCATATGTCCAGGATAATACTTTATCTCTGCATTGCAACATCTAAACTGACCAATCTTGTGTGTATGAATGCATATGATTACTTTGCCAATCCTTCAATCACTCAAGAAGGCTCTTTTAAGAATGCTACTGCAAACAGATGTTGTTTATGCATCCAATTCCATGCACATGGCAAAGGGCCAACGATGGATGACAATAAGGATGAGGTAATTTTAATCATACTTGTGTCCTTTATAACTGGCCAAACCTTTAAACACAATGCTGACTAAAGATAGTTTTAGATGTTCTGAATCCAGATTTTGTGTTAAAACCGGAGCATAATTAACCATTCTGACTTTCATAGATGAGCAGAGATAAGGTCAATGTACAAAAATGATTAAAAGTTAACAGACATGTAAGCAAATAAAAAAGCATAATTTTGTTTTTATTCTTTTATAGGATGACGGCACCATTGGCTGGGCCAGCATTTATTCCCATCCAGAGTTGTCCCTGTAAAGATGGTGGTGAGCTGCCTTCTTGAACTGATGTAGTCCATATTCTGTGGGGTGACCCACAATGACCTAAGGGAGGGAATTCCAGAATTTTGACAAAGCAACAGTGAAGGAATGGTGATATATGTTTAAATCAGGATGGTGAGTGACTTGGATGGGAATTCGCAAGTGGTTGTGTTCTCATAAATCTACAGCACTCGTGCTTCAGGATGAAAGTAGTCATGGATTTGGAAGGTGGTGTCTAAGGATCTTTGGTGAATTTCTGCAGTGCATCTTGTACACACTGCTGCTACTGAGCAATGGTGCTAAAGGGAGTGGATGCTTGTGGAGGTAGTGTCAATCAAGCAGGCTGCCGTGTCCACAAGCGTATCAAGCTTCTTGAGTGTTGTGAGACCGACATTAATCCAGACAAGTGGGGAGTATTCCATCACACTCCTGACTTGTAGAGGGTGGACAGGGCATTGGGGAGACAGGAGGTGAGTTACTTGCTGCAATGTTCCTAGCCTCTGACCTGCTCTTATAGTCACTGTATTTATATAGCGAGTCCACAAGTTTTTGATTAATGGTAACCCCACAGGATGTTAATAGTGGGGGTTTCTGTAATGCTAACACCATTGAATATTATGGCGTGGTGGTTAGATTCTCTCTTATTGATGATGACCATCGCTTGGCATTTGTGTGGTGTGAATGATACTTGCCACTTGTTAGTCCAAACCTATTATTGTCCAGATTTTGTTGTACTTGAATCATAGACTGCGACAAAATCTGAAGAGTGGCAAGTGGCGCTGAACATTATGCAATAATCGGCAAGTATCCTCATTTCTGATATTATGATGGAGGTCAGGTCATTGATGAAGTGACTGAAGATGGTTCGGTTTAGGACGTTAGCCTGAGGAAATCTTGGTGAGATACCCTAGAGCTGAGATGGCTGACCTTGAACAACCACAACCATCTTCCTATTGCCAGATGTGGCTCCAACCACTGGAGACAATCTAAAACAATGGTAGTCAATTGAATTTCTTTTCACAACCTCGGCATGTTCCAAAGCACGCTATAGTTAATTTACTTTGATTTATTTTTGAAATGTTGTAATGGAACATCGAACATAGAACAATACAACACAGGAACAGGCCCTTTGGCCCACAACATTGTGCCAAACGTGACACTAAATTAAACTAATTCCTCCTGCCTCCCTTTTGTCTGTATCCCTCCTTTTCTTGCACAGTCATGTGCTAATCTAAAAGCCATTTAAACGCGTCTATCATCTCTATGTCCACCACCACCCCAGCACATTCCAGATTCCGAACACTCTCTATGTAAAAAACTTGGACCTCACATTTACTTTGGGCTTTTCCCCTCTCATCTTAAATGCTTGCCCCTAGTGTTAGACATTAACACTGTATAGAAAACTTAGCAACCAATTTAGAACATAGAACATTGATCATTACAGCACAGTACGAACCATTTGGCCCTTGATGTTGCACCGACCTGTGGAACCAACCTGAAGCCCATCTAATCTACACTATTCCACTTTCATCCAGATGCTTATTCAATGAGCATTTAAATGCCCTTAAAGCTGGTGAGTCTATTACTGTTGCAGGCAGGGTGTTTCATGCCCCTACTATTCTCTGAGTAAAGAAACTACCTCTGACATCTGTCCTATATCTATCACCCCTCAAATTAAAGCTACGGCCCCTCATGCTAGCCATCACCACCTGAGGAAAAACGCTCTCCCTGTCCACTCCAAGTCTCTCAGCCTTTCCTTGTAAGACCTTCCCTCCATATCAGGTAACATCCAAATAAAGGATGGCACGGTGGCTCAGTGGTTAGCACTGCTGCCTCACCAGGGTCCTAGGTTCAATTCCAGCCTCGCGTGACTGTCTGTGTGGGTTTCCTCCAGGTGCTCCGGTTTCCTCCCATATTCCAAAGATGTGCAGCCCAGATGAATTGGCTATGCTAAATTGTCCATAGTTGTTAGGTACATTAGTCAAGAGGGAGTGGGTCACTCTTCGGAGGGTCAGTGTGGACTTGTTGGACTGAAAGGCCCGTTTTTACACTGTAGGGAATCTAGATCTAAATTGCCTCTGAATCCTTTCCAAAGCTTCCACATCTTTCCTATAATGCTGTGACCAGAACTGTACGTAATGTTCCAAGTGCGTCTGCACCAGAGTTTCGTACAGCTGCAGCATGACTTCATGGCTCTGAAACTCAATCTCTCAACCAAGAAAAGCTAACACACCATATGCCTTCTTAACAACCCTCTCAACCTGGGTGGCAACTTTCAGGGATCTATGTACATGGAGTCTGAGATCTCTCTGCTCATCTATACTACCAAGAATCTTACCATTAGCCCAGTGCTCTTTATTCTTGTTGCTCCTTCCAAAGTGAATCCCCTCACACTTTTCCATATTAAACTCCATTTGCCACCTGTCAGCCCAGTTCTGCAGCTTATCTGTGTCCCTCAGCAAACTGCAACATCCTTCGGCACTATTCACAACTCCACCGATCTTAGTGTCATCTGCAAATTTATTAACCCATTCTTCTACGCCCTCGTCCAGGTCATTTATAAAAATGACAATCAGCAATGGACCCAAAACAGATCCTTACAGTACACCACTAGTAACTGAACTCTAGGATGAACATTTCCCATCAGTCACCATCCTCTGTTTTCTTTCAGCTGGCCAATTTCTGATCCAAACCGCTAAGTCACCCTCAATCCCATGTCTCTGTATTTTGTGCAATAGCCCACTGTGGGGAACCTTATCAAATGCCTCACTGAAATCCATCAACCACTTTACCCTCATCCACCTGTTTGGTCACCTTCTCCAAGAACTCAATAAGATTTGTAAGGCACAACCTACCCTTCACAAAACCGTGTTGACTATTCCTGATCAACGTATTCCTCTCTCGAAGATTATAAATCCTCTCACTTATAACCTCTTCTGATACTTTAGCCACAACTGAAGTAGGTCTCACTGGTCTGTAATTACCAGGGTTGTCTCTACTCCCCTTCTTGAACAAGGGAACAACATTTGTTATCCTCCAGCCTTCTGGCACTATTCCTGTAGACATGATGACATAAAGATCAAAGCCAAAGGCTCTCCGATCTCCTCCCTGGCTTCCCAGAGAATCCTAGGATAAATCCCATCCTGCCCAGGGAACTTATCTATTTTCATACTTTTCAGAATTGCTAATACCTCCTCCTTGTGAACTTCAATCCCGTCTAGTTTAGTAGCCTGTATCTCAGTAAACTCCTCAACAACATTGTCTTTATCCATTGTGAATACTGACAAAAAATATTCATTTAGCGCTTCTCCTATTTCATTGGACTCCACGCACAACCTCCCACTACTATCCTTGATTCACATACAGCAAATTCTTGCAAATAAGAATAAGTCAATGACAGATTATACAAACAAGAACAACAGGCCATTCAGCCCTTCAAGCCTGCTCTGCCACTCAATACGATCATGGCTGATCTGATTTTAATTTCAACTCTACATTCCTGCATACTCCCAATAATCCTTCATCCCTGATGGAATCAGGAATCTATCTATCTCAGCCATTTAAAGGTTTTGCATCCACTGTCTTTGGAGGAAGGAAATTCTAAAGATTCACAACCCACTGAATAGACTGGCGCTATTTTCCCTGGAGCTTCGGAGGCTGAGGCGTGACCTTACAAAAGTTTATAAAATCATGACGGGCATGGATAGGGTGAATAGACAACGTCTTTTTCCCTGGGGTGAGGGAGTCTAAACCTAGAGGGCGTAGGTTTAGGGTGAGAGGGGAAAGATTTAAAAGGGATCCAAGGAGAAACTTTTTCACGCAAATGATGGTGTGTGTATGGAATGGGCTGCCAGAGGAAGTGGTGGAGGCTGGTACAATTACAACATTTAAAAGGAGTCTGGATGGGTATATAAATAGGAAGGGTTTAGAGGCATATGGGCCAAATGTTGGCAAATGGGACTAGATTGATTTAGAATATCTGGTCAGCATGGATGAGTTGGTCTGAAGGGTCTGTTTCCGTGATGTATATCTCTATGACTTTATCGATTGTGATCAGGGACTGTCTAATCAGAGGCACAGAGAGACATTTCTGTGGCTGACAATGAGATATCAGAATGGTGTGGTCCCTCCCTGGTTCCAGGATTAAGGATGTCCCCGAGAGGATGCAGAATATTCTCAAAGAGGAGAGGGATCAGCAAGAGGTCATTGTACACATTGGAACTAACGACAGAGGAAGAGAAAAGGACAAAGTTCTATGGAGGGAATATAGGACATTAGACAGGAATTTAAAAAGTAGGTCATTGAGGGTAGTAGTATCTGGATTATTTCCAGTGCCACAATTTAGTGAGAATAAGAGTAGGAGGATAGAGCAGATGAATGCATGCCTGGGGAGCTGGTGTTGGGGAGCAGGATTCACATTTTTGGATCTTTGGAATCTTTTTCTGGGGTAGATGTGACCTGTACAGAAAGGGTGGATTGCACCTGAATTGGAAGGGAACTGAAGTACTGGAGGGGAGTGAATGAGTGACTGAGTGAGTGAGTGACTGAGTGAGTGAGTGAGTGTGAACACCCATGAAGATAGTGAGAAAAGAGATCAGTCTGAGACTAGTGTAGTTGGGAAAAGAGCAAGTCAAACAGTCAGGACAGGTGGGAACAAAGCAAATAACAAAGTAGGACTGATAATTAAACTGCATTTATTTCAATGCATGAGGCCTAACAGATAAGGCAGATGAACTCAGGGCATGGTTGGGAACATGGGACTGGGATATCATACCGAGGAGACAGAGAAGTCTGCAGATGGGATATCATAGCAATTCCAGAGACATGTCTCAGGGATGATCAAGATTGGCAGCTTAATGGGTTCCAGGGTATGGATGTTACAGGAAGGATAGAAAGAGGGATTAAAAAGGAAGGGCAATGACAGATTTGATTAGGGGCAACATTATTGCAGTATTCAGGGAGGATATTCCTGGAAGTACAACCAGTAAACCTATTTGGATAGAACTGAGAAATAAGGAAGGGGTGATCACCTTATTGGGATTGTACTATAGACCTCTCCAATAGTCAGCAGGAAATTGAGAAACAAATTTGTAAAGAGATCTCAGTTATCTATAAGAATAATAGGGTGGTAATGGTAGGGAATTTTAACTTTCCAAATGTAGATGGATTGCTATAGTGTTAAGAACAAAGAACAAAGAAAATTTACAGCCCAGGAACAGGCCCTTTGGCCCTCCAAGCCTGAGCCGATCCAATTGTATTGTGTAAACCAGTCACCCAATCCCTAAACATCTGTATCCCTCTGCTCCCCACCTACTCATGCATCTGTCCAGACGCATCTTAAATGAATCTACTGTGCCTGCCTCTACCACCTCTGCTGGCAACACGTTCCAGGCGCCCACCACCCTCTGTGTGAAGTACTTGCCACATGTATCCCCCTTAAACTTTCCACCTCTCACCTTGAAAACGTGACCTCTCATTATGGAATCGCTGACCCTGAGAAAAAGCTTGTCTCTATCCACCCTGTCTATACCCTTCATGGTTTTGTAAACGTCAATCAGGTCCCCCCTCAATCTCCTTTTTCCTAATGAAAATAAACCTAACCTACTCAACCTCTCTTCATAGCTAGCACCTTCCATAAGAGGCAACTTCCTTGTAAACCTTCTCTGCACCCTCTCCAAAGTGTCCACATCCTTGGTAATGTGGCGACCAGAACTGTACACAGTATTCCACATGCGGCCGAACCAACATCCTGTACAATTTTAACATGACTTGCCAGCTCTTAAACTCCATCCAATGACGGTAAGTATACTATATGCCTTCTTGACCACTCTATCCACCTGTGCAGCAACCTTCAGGGTACAATGGACCTGCACTCCCAGATCTCTCTGCCCATCAACTTTTCCCAAAGCTCTTTCGTTCATTGTATAATTCGCTCTAGAATTAGTCTTGCCTAAATGCATCACCTCACATTTGTCTGGATTGAACTCCATCTGCCACTTTTCTGCCCAACTCTCCAGTCTCTCTATATCCTCCTGCATTCTTTGACAGTCCCTTATGCTTTCTGTTACTCCACCAATCTTTGTGGGGTTGAGGGCTCGAATGGAGAGGAATTCATTAAGTGTGTACAAGAAAACTTTCTGATTCAGAATGTGGATGTATCAATCAAAGAAGGAGCAAAACCTGACCTTCTCTTGGGAACTAAGGCGACACCTGAGTTCTGAAAATTGTTTATCCTCTGTTACTAACTCATCCACAAGTTGAAGTCTATTTTATTACTGCAGAAGTTTTAAAAGTGCTCATTCAATGATCCCTGTCCCAATTATTAAAAATAACTGAACCACCACTGAACATGGTGGTTAGCATTGCTGCCTCATAGCACCAAGGACCAAGGTTCGATTCCACCCTCAGGCATGTGTCTGCGTAGAGTTTGCACATTCTCCCCGTGTCTGTGTGGGTTTTCTCCAGGTGCTCCAGTTTCCTCCCACAGTCCAAAAATGTGCAGGTTTAATGGATTGGCCAGGCTAAGTTGCCCATAGAGTGCAGGCTAAGTGGATTAGGGAATGCAGGGCTACAGAGATGTGATGGGGGTGTGTGGACTGCTCTTTGGAGGGTCAGTGCAGATTGATGGTCTGAATAGCCAGTATCCACACTGTACGGATTCTATGATTTCTCATCATTTGCATTTTACTTCAGAGTTTGTACAAGTATCAAGACTGTCCAAGCCCGCGCAGGAATTTGTTTTTTTATTTAAATCATGCAAATCTCTTCAGCAAATCAGGGCAGGTCAGTTGTAGTAATGCAATGAGTCAGACTCCTACCTTGTTTGGTAGTATAGCAAGCAGAACAGGGCTGAATCAATTCTGTACAGAACTCAATGGCAAATCAAAGAGATGCAAACAAAAAATACACAGCAATAATTGTGATGTTTCTAATCAAAGAGAAAATTGAATGTGACACAAGATCCTGACACAGGAAGTCAGTGGAAAATATGCAGGATGTGAAATTTGCATGCAACAATTTCTTTTCATACACAAAATAAATTTTTGCACAAACCCAAGTAGGGACCTTACTGTGCAACAGATTGTATTATCATACTCTCCTTTCCAGAAGCACCTGATAAATTAGCTAAATGTCATTTATCATATTTACAGTTTAAATTCCATGCAGTGATTGTCTTGTGATATTGCATGTCTTGTGTTCTTTCTACAATCATCAGAGCAAAGCATCAGATAACACTTGAAAACAGGAAATTACTGCCAAAATCTTTCTGAAAAATCACGAGGTTTGCACATTGATGTTAGTTCTTAGCCTGAATGTTCAAAAAACACAATGGGCAGAAATCTTAACTTTTTGGGATAACACCAACAACAATCTGCATTTATGTAGTGCTTTTAATCTAGTATATCATCCCAAGGTGTTTCACTGCAGTGTTATCTGAGCATAATTTGACATTGAACCACGTAAGATATTAAGACAGGTGTCCAAAAGTTTGATTAAGAGTTCAGTTACAAGGAGAGTAATAAAGGAGGAGAGAGGTGAAGAAGGCGAGAGGTTTACGGAGGGAATTCCACAGCTTAGAACCCAAGCAGCTGAAAGCGAGTAAAAGTATTCAAAGATTTATTTTTCTTTATTCATTCATGGGACATGGGCATCACTTGCTAGCCAGCATTCATTGCTCATTCCTAGATGGCCTTGAGAAGGTGGTGGTGAGCTGCTTTCTTGAACTGCTGCAGTCCATATGCTGCAGGTGGACCCGCAATGACATTAAGAAGTAGTTTCCAGGATTTTGACTGAGTAACATGGACAGAACTGTGGTATATTTCCAAGTCAGGATGGTGAGTGGCTTATAGAACCATAGAATCCATACAGCATGGAAGCAGGCTATTCAGCCCATCGAGTTCAAGCTGAAAGTAGTGGAAGGGGTGTCAATCAAGCAGGTTTTTTTTTCTTCTTGGTTGGTGTCAGCATTTGAGTATTGTTAGAGCTGCATGCATCCAAACAAATGGGGAGTACTCTGTCAGACTCCTGACTTGTGCCTTGTAAAACATTCTTTGGGGAGTTGGGGTGTGTTACTGGCTGCAGTGTTTCTAGCCTCTGACCTGCGCTGGTAGCTACAATATTCATATGACTAGTCCAGTTCAATTTCTAGTCAAGGAGGATAAAGAGATGGTTATGCATTGGCTGTCAAAGGGCAATAGTTAGATTGTATCTTATTGGAGATGGTCATTATCCAGCATTTTTGTGGTGTGAGTGTTGGTTAATACTTTTCAGCTCAAGCCTCAATATTGCCCAGATCTGACTGCATTTGAAAATGGCCCGCATTAATATCTGAGGAGTTGAGAATGATGTTGAGTATTGTGCAATAATTGGTGAAGAACCCCTTTATTTTGGAAGGAATATCATTGATGAAGGATTTACAAGAGACCAGCATTGAAGGAGTGGAGTGATCTCAGAGTGTTGCAAGGCCATGGGGAGGAACAGATAGGGTGAACCCATCATGGATGCCCACATCCCATGAGTGAATTAAAACATAAAGAATTTACTTTAAAAATGAAGTAACTCAAAAATGACGGTCGTAATTTTGAGAGGTTTGGGGTGACACGGTGGGTCAGTGGTTAGCACTGCTGCCTCACAGCAGCAGGGATCTGGGTTCAATTCCACCCCCTCAGGTGACAGTCTGTGTGCACATTCTCCCTGTGTCTGCATGGGGTTTCCTCCGGTTTCCTCCCACAGTCCAAAGATGTACAGGTTAGGTGGATTGGTCATTTTAAGTTATTCGTAGTGTCCATAGATAATTAGTCTTGGGAAATGAAGGATGGGGGTGGGTCTGGGTGGGATGCTCTTCAGAGGGCCTGTGTGGACATGATGGGCCAAATGACTTGCTCACACACTGTTGGGGTTCTGTGAAGTTGCACCAGGATGAAGGGTATATCAAACTTTGTACAATACAACAAACGTAATAATCATATTTTTAATTTAGTTTTGTGAATAAGTTGATCAATGTTAGCATTTGGAAGCTGAACCTCTTAAAGGCTTTTATCGAGCTCAAATGAGGCAGATTTGGTCTAGAACACTCTCCCTCTCCTCTGTACTATGTACCCTAATTATAATGTTAACAATACCTTCTACTACCCCAGTGTAACATTCTTCTCTTTCCCAAAACCAAGCACTCAGTGTCCTTCCTGAGTAAGGATGTGAAACTGTGCTGATCTAGAGTGATTTTGAGCTCTGAAGTCGTCATTAAAATCTCTGTTTCTTATTTATTCACAGGATGATTGTGTTGCTGGCTAGGCCAGCATTTATTGCCCGTCCCTAATAGCCCAGGGGACAGTTGAGAGTCAACCACATTGCTATGGTTTTGGGGTCACATGTAGGTCAGACCCACAGCAATGCGGCAGTTTCTTTCCTGAAAGGATTTTAGTGAACCAGATGTGTTTTTCCCAACAATCGACAATGGATTTGTGGTCATCATTAGACTCTTAATTCCAGATATTTATTGAATTCAAATTCCACCATCTTCCATGAGTCTCTGGATTAACAGTCCAGTAATAATACCACTACACCCTTTGATACTATTTAAACATAGCACATTGGACCACTGTGAAAATAATATAGAAAAATTTGCATTTCTACAATGCCTTTCAAAAACCCAATATCTCTATACTTCGCATGCACTGAATTGCTTTTGAATTACAGTCACTTGAAGTGCATCAATCATTCCCAATGATGGGAGAAGGAATTTCTTCTGTCAGAGGGGAGTGAATTTGGAATTCTTTATCACGGAGAGCTATAGAGACTAGGCCATTTGGGATATTTAAGGCAGTTTTGAAAAACAATCAGAAACTAAATCAAAGGTTTTGGAGAAAAGGCAGGAAAATGGAGTTAGTTGCTATCAGGTCATGATCTCACTGAATGGCAGAGCAGATTTAATGGGCTGAATGGGCTACTTATGCTCCCTTTTTGTGCATTGAGGAGCCCGGTATGTTGCTGGCAAAACTGAAGCATTTGCAACCATCAATGCGTTCTCCTGAGTTTCCCAGAATCAAAAATACACATCTTAAACTAATTCCATTTACTCTTTATGATACAAAAAAAATTGGTGGAACGTATTAAATGCAACAAAGGTCTTGAATCTGACAACAACAACAAACTGCATTTTAGCGAGTGTGGCAAGCTGCTGCAAAATGCTGTCAATAGGAATCAGGAGTAAACTCTTCACTGGCTATTGCAGGTCAGTCATCTCAGTCCAAGGATATCTCTACAGGACTTCCTCACAGTAGTGTCCCCAATCCAACCAACCTCAGCTGCTTCATTAAGGATCATTCCTCTATGGTAAGGTCAGAGGTTAGAATGTTCACTGATGATTGTACAATATTCAGTACCATTTGCAACTCCTCAGATACTGAAGCAGTCCATATCCAAATGCAATACAAACTGGACAACATTCAGATTTGCATCCACAAGTAACATTCGTGACACACAAGTATCAGGCAATGGCCAGTTCCAACCACAGAGAATCAACCATCTCCCTTTACCATCACTCAAACCCACAAATCAGGACCAACCACATGAACAGTATGCTTTAAAGAGCAAGTCAGAAACTTGGATTCTGCAGCTACCTCACCTCCTGACTCTATAAAACATATTCATTCAAGTCTATTTACAAGGCACCAGTTAAGAATGTGATGGAATTCTCTCCACTTACCTGATGGCGACCAGAACATTTTAAGCCTGTTATAGAAAAAGAGAAAGGTGGTCTACAAAAAAGTGTTTTGGATTGGGGTAAGGCAGATTTCATTAAAATAAGGGAGAACCTGATTAAAGTAGACGTGGAGCAGCTACCTGAGGGTAAATCTACAGCAGAACAATAGGAAGTGTTCAAAGAGTTACTGCAGAGAGTATAGGCCCAGTATGTTCCCCTTAGGGTGAAATGTAGAACCAGGAAGGCCAGAGAATCCCAGATACTGAGGAATATTCAGGATTGGTTAAAAAAAAAGACAGAAACCTGTATAACAGGTTCACAGGGAGAATAATAACAGAAGCCCCAGAGCATATAGGAAGTGCAGGAGCGATTCGAGAAAGCAATTAGTGTGCAAAGATAGGGCATGAGAAAATGTTAGTGGGCAAGATTAGGGAGAATCACAAGATACTATGAAATATATTAAGGGAAAGAGTAGGGCCAACTAAGGTCCAAGTGGGCAGTCTATGCATAAAGCTAGGGGTGGCACAGTGGCACAGAGGTTAGCGCTGTTGCCTCATAGCTCCAGAGACCCGGGTTCAATTCCCACCTCAGGCAACTGTCTGTGTGGAGTTTGCACATTCTCCCCGTATCTGCGTGGGTTTCCTCCAGGTGGTCCGGTTTCTTCCCACAGTCCAAAGATATGCAGGTTAGGTGAATTGCCGTAGTGTTAGGTGAGGGGGTAAATGTAGAGGAATGGGTCTGGGTGGGTTGTTCTTCAGAGGGTTGGTGTGGACTTGTTGGGCCGAAGGGCCTGTTTCCACACTGTAAGTAATCTAACCTAGAGGACCTTGGTGGAATATTAAATGAGTATTTCACATCTATCTTTACATGGAAGGAGGATGCAAGTACAGAATTCGAGATGATGGACTGTGAAGATCTTGAGCAGATTGATATAAGAAACAAAGACATTTTGGAGGTTTTACTGGATTTAAAAGTGGATAAATCTCAGGTCTGGATGAGTTGCATCCCAGGCTGCTGTGGGAGATGAGGAAGGAAATTACAGGGGCCCTGACCCCAAATTTTTAAATCACCTCTGGCCGCAGGGGAGATACCAGAGGACTGGAAGCCACCTAATGTGGTTCCACGTTACAAGAAGGCTGGTAAAGATAAACAAGGGAACCATAGAATGGCAGGTCTAATGTCAGTGGTGGGAAACTCTTGCAGAGTTTAGTGAAAGAAAAAATTAATCTCCATTTAAAGTGGCAAGGTTTGATGGGGGATAGACAGTATGGCTTTGTCACAGGGAGGTCATACCTCACAAATGTAATGGAATTTTTCAAGGAGATGACCAAGTGTTTGGATGAGGGTAGGGCAGTTGATATTTTCGTTTATCTGGATTTCAGCAAGGCCTTTGACAAGGTCCCACATAAGAAACTGATAAAAAAAAGGTAAAAGCTCATGGGATCCAGAGTAACTTGACAGGATGCATCCAAAGCTGGCTTAGTGAGAGAAGACACAGGGTGGAGGTAGGAAGGTGTTTGTGTGACTGGAGCCTGGAGTACAGTGGTGTCCCACAGGTATCAGTGCTGGGACCCTTATTGTTTGTGATGTTCATAAACAATGGAGATGAGAATATGAAGGGGGAATGATAACTAAGTTTTCAGATGAAACAGCATTTGGCCAAGTAGTTGAGTGAGGAGGGAGGTGTTAGGTTACAGAAAGTCATAGGTGGATTGACCAGAAGACAAATCAGTACCAGTGGAATTCAACCCTGCCACGTGTGAGGTGACGAATAAGACAAGGGAGTGCTCAATGGATGGCAGGAAACTAGGAAGCTCAGAGGAACAGACTGATCCTGAGGGTAGCAGGACAGGTTAATAAGGGAATTAAGGCATGCAGGATACTTGACTTAATCAGTCCTGGCATAGATTACAAGAGCAGAGAGATTATGTTGGAGCTGTGCATACTTTGGCCACGGCCGCAGTACTTTGTGCAATTCTGATCTCCACGTTATAGGAAGGATGTGATTGCAGTGGAGGGGGTGCAGGGGAGATTCACCAGGATATGGCCTGAGGTAGAGCATTTCAGTAATGAAAAGAGGCTGGATAAACTCAAGGTGTTTTCTTTCCTGGGGGGAGCTAATACAAGTGTATAAGATTTTGAGGGGCAATGGACAGTGTGAACAGAAAGCAGCTGTTCCCCTTGGTTGAAAGGTCAATAAAAAGGGGCATATTTTAAAGTGAAAGGCAGGGGATGTTAGGAGCAATTTATTTCGTCCAGAAGGTGGTCAGATCTGGAATGCATTGGCTTGGGAAGGTAGTTCAGGGAGGAAACCTCACAACCTTTAAAAAGCTGGATGAGTACTTGATGTGTAATAACATTCAAGGCTAGTGGTCTAGTGCGAGGAAGTGGATCATAGCATATGTTTGGTGATATAACATAATGGGCCGATGAGCCTTTTCTGTGCTGCATAATTCTGTGATTAGTGCAGTAAAAAACCGACGTTGTGCTTCAGCTGAAGAATCAAGACTTTTGCCTAAAACATTGAACCATCCAATGAATGGATAAATTTGTCAGAATTAAACAACTCCCAAATGTCCAGTATGACTTCAGTGAGCCATACAGAAATTCAGACCTGAAAATTTCCTTCAGAAAAACATTACAACAAAACATTCCAACAAAAACTACTCACCCAATAGGAATGAACATAATGACAAAAAAATTCTTGGAAAAATAAATAGAAATGATTTCACAAGATTATGTAGCTCTCATGACTCGGCTGTGTTATAAATAATTGTATAACTGAAGAGTTAAAAGAGAGATGGATAACTAAAGGTCTGATCTCAGTTCTCTACACCTGCCAGAAGGTATGGCCTTTAGATTGTTATCTTTGTCCATATGCCTCACCTATCCTTAAACAGCTGCAATCAATAACTAGATCAGATACTAAACTCTTGCTCTGTATATCAGATGGAGGCAGATACATGAACTGAATTGGATACTTTGCCAAGATATGTTTGCACCACCTGATATAATCTGGGGTTGTCTAGTTATTTGGAGTGGGGGTGAAATTCTTCCTGTTAGGTAACTTCAGTGAAAAACTTTTAAAAATATAATTTTGTATAGTTATCAACATGGTTTTAATCCTTTAGGTTTTTCTAATGGAGATTAGGACCTAGAAAAGGAGTGTGTATACACCACATAGACATCACTGCTCTTGGACAAAGGGGAGGATATTGTCTGCTGATTGTTATCCACTAGTTCCTGTTCAAAAGTATCAACATGTGAAAGGAAGTACTGCACTTCAACAGATTCTTCCACAACCTCAGGATTTACCAAGATGTCTTCAGAAGTAGTCACTGTTATAATATGGAACGCATAGCAACCAATTTGCACACAGTAAGATCCCATAACCAACAATGGTATAATAATCTGATTATCTATTTCAGTGACCATGGTCGAGGGATGTTTATGTGTTTGTGTGGGCCTGCGTGTAGTCGTGTGTGTGTGTGCATGCGTGTGAGCATGATTTTTCTTTATTCACTTGTGGAACCTGGGCATCACTGGCTGAGCCAGCATTTCCTGCCTGTCTCCTAGTTGCACTTGAGAAGGTGGTGATGAGCTGCTTTATAGAATTATAAAACCCTTACAATGTGGAAGCAGGCCATTCAGCCCATCGAGTCTACACTGCCCCTCTGAAGAACATCCCACCCAGACCCACTCCCCTATCCTATCCCTGTAACCCTGCATTTTCCATGGCCAATCCACCTAGCCTGCATATCCCTAGACACTACGGGCAATTCAGCATGGCCAATGCATTTAACCAGCAAATCTATAGACTGTGGAAGGAAACCGGAGAACCCGGAAGAAACTCATACAAACATGGGGAGGATGTGCAAACTCCATGCAGACAGTCACCTGAGGGTGGAATGAAACCTGGTTCTCTGACGCTGTGAAAGCCGGAACTTCACCTGATAAAGGAGCAGCGCTCTGAAACTTTGTGATTTTAAATAAACCTGTTAGGACTATAACCTGGTGTCATGTGATTTCTGACTTTGTCCACCCCAGTCCAATACCGGCATCTCCACATCCTGGCTTTGAGTCAGTAGTGCTAACCACTGTGCCTTCTTGAACTGCTGCAGCCCATATGCTCTAGATAGACCCACATTTGGGAAGGAATTTCAGGATTTTGACCCAGCGACACCGAAGAAATGTCCTGCTGATTGTGTACAGGACATACTTGAGAATATTGTTTTGTTTGCTTTCTGTCATATATAACATCACCTTTCTCCAGATTAAACTTCATTTGCTACTTTTTCACCCACACAACCCAACCATTGACACTGGCATTCATCAACATTCTTTTTGCTATCAACTAACCACAAATCTTTGAGTCATCTGAAAATTTCTCAATCATGCCTCCCCCATTTAAGTCAAAATCATCAATACATGTAACAAATGGCAAGAGATCCAACACTAAGCCTTCAGGAATATCACTGGAAACATCTTTCCATGCACTAAAACATCCATTGGCCATAACTCTTTGTTTGTTGTGACTGAGTCAATTTTGGTTCCAGCTTGGCACATTCCCTTGTACTGCATGGGTGTTAATGTCTCTGCCCAGACTGTGATAGGGACCTTGTCAAATGCCTTATAAAAATCCATATAGACAACATCTACTGCACTAACCTCATCAATCCTTGTTACTTTCTCAAAAAAATTTAATTAAGTTAGTATGACATGACTTTCCATTAACAACACCATGCTGATTATCCCTGACTAATCTATCAGTTCTAAAAAAGAACATAGAACATAGGATTGTACAATACAGTCCAAGCCCTTCAACCCTCAATGTTGCGCCAGCCTTTTAACCTATTCTAAGATCAGACTAACCTACATGCCCTTCATTTTACTATCATCCATGTACCTATTCAAGAGTGGCTTAAATGTCCCTAATGTATCCGACTCTACTACCTCTGCTGGCAGTGCATTCCACACTCCCACCACTCTCTGTGTAAAGAACCTACCTCTGACATCTCCTCTAAACGTTCCTCCAATCACCTTCAATTTATGCCCCTTCGTAATAGCTATTTCTGCCTTGGGAAAAATTCTCTGGCTATTCCCTCTATCAATGCCTCTCATCAACTTGTACGCATCTTTCCAGTCATTCTGGACTGGAAATGTTGACCTTGCCTCTCTCTCCACTGATGTTGCCAGATCTATATGGACTTCAGTAAGGCTTTCGACAAGGTTTTCCCCATTAAAGAATATTGAAGTTATTTTTTTTTAAATTAGAACTGTAGTGTTAGCAAGGTTAGATTTCATGGAATACAGGGAGAACTAGCCATTTGGTTACAGAACTGGCTCAAAGGTAGAAGACAGAAGGTGGTGGTGGAGAGTTCTTTTCCAGACTGGAGGCCTGTGACCAGTGGAGTGCCACAAGGATCGGTGGTGGGTCCACGGCTTTTTGACATTTATATAAATGATTTGGATATGAACAAAGGAGATATGGTTAGTAAGTTTGCACATAACACTAAAATTGGAGATGTAGTGGACAGCAAAGAAGATTACCTCAGATTACAACAGGATCTTCTTCAGATGGGCCAATGGGCCGAGGAGTGGCAGATGGTGTTTAATTCAGATAAATGCAAGGTGCTGCAGTTTGGGAAAGCAAATCTTAGAAGGACTTATACACTTAATGGTAATGTCCTGGGGAGCATTACTGAACAAAGAGACCTTGGAGTTGCTGAAGTGAAGAAGGCATTTGGTATGCTTTCCTTTATTGGTCAGAGCATTGAGTATAGGAGTTGGGAGATCATGTTACGGCTGTGCAGGACCTTGGTTAGACCACTGTTGGAATATTGCAATTCTGGTCTCCCTCCTACTGGAAGGATGTTGTGAAACTTGAAAGGGTTCAGACAAAATTTACAAGGATGTTGCCAGGGTTGGAGGATTTGAGCTACTGGGAGAGGATGAATAGGCTGGGGCTGTTTTTCCTAGAGTGTTGGAGGCTGGGGGTGACCTTATAGAGGTTTATAAAATGATGAGGGTCCTGGATAGGGTAAGTAAACAAGATATTTTCCCTGGGATGGGGGAGTCCAGAACTAGAGGGCATAGGTTTAGGGTGACAGGGGAAAAATTTAAAAAGGACTGAAAGGACAACTTTTTCACTCAGAGGGTGGTGCGTGTATGGAATGAGCTGCCCGAGGAAGTGGTGAAGACTGGTACAATTATAAAATTTAAAAGGCATCTGGGTTGGTGTATGAATAGGAAGGGTTTAGAGGGATATGGGCCAGGTACTGGCAAATGGGACTAGATTAGGTTAGGATTCTGGTCGGCATGGATAAGTTCGACCAAAGGGTCTACTTCCGTGCTGTACATCTCTATGACTCTATGGCCTGCTGAGTTTCTTCAAAATTTTCTGTTTGTTTCTGATTAATTCGCACTTCTCCAAGTAACAGTCAATTCTATTTCCCAATGTCTTCCTGTAATGTGTTTTATGGTCGGAAATTTGTTGTCATTACATGACCAGCCTTAAATTTCACTTTAGGCCCAGAGCAATATAGTTGAGTGTTAATGCCTTCTAGACAATTACATTTGGGTACAGGCAGTGATATTCACTTTCCAAGAATGAAATTAAAAAAACACTTGAAAGGCGTTCATTTTGAGATATTGTCTAATCAATCTGATTCAGGTATGACTTGGAGGTGCTGGTGTTGGACTGGGGTGGACAAAGTTAAAAATCACACAACACCAGGTTATAGTCCAACAAGTTTATTTGGAAGCATTGGCTTTTCAGAGCACCGCTCCTTCATGGACAACAACGCCAAAAGACAAATAAGCCTGATTCAGATATGTTACTACATACCTCTGGAACAGATGGGACATGAAGCCAGACTTCCTAGATCAGAGGTAGGGGTATTACCCATGCATCATAGGCATTCCAAAAGGCATGTGATTGGCCAATATTTAAGCACACAGTGTTACTTTTGTATTTCTTTACAATTTTTCTACAGAACACTAAATGTCAGCCTGAGAAGGTACAAGTTGACTTGTACTCATCTGAAAGAAGGCGCTTTCAATAGTTCAATACTCTCTCAATATGCAACTGGGGTATTCGTCTTGATTTTGTGCTCCAGTGCAGGAAAGGGACCTGAATGCAAAACTTTTTGAATCAAAAGTGAGATTCTTACTAACTGAACTCTGTGAAATGTATTATAAAATTGGAGGTTTTTCTTTTTTAACCATCCATTTTACTGTCACTACCTTTGGCTCTTTGTCAATATTTGTCTTACCATGTTCCTGTGAAGAGTTTTTGAACTTTTTTTATTATTTTAAAGAATTCAAGATGATGAAAATTGTTGTTGATGGATACAGTAAGAATGCAATAAGTGGTTCAATCCTAACTGGATGGTGAAATTACTTTTCCATTTATTTTGTGCATCATATTTGCCAAAACAAGTCATCCTTACCCAGCTCAAGGAATGCTCCTGAATAAGTGAAGGACCAAGGAAGGCCTTCAAAGACACCCTGAAGGCTTACCTCAAGAAATACAATTTAGACATCAACATCGAGGAGACCCTCAATCAGAATAAAACTGACTTCAAGGAACCTCCTGAACGAAGGCACAGAATTATTTGAGAATTATTTGACAAGAGGAAGTATGAAAAAGAAACCTGAGAAAGAAATGCCAGCAATCTTGAGGCCAAGGACCAATTCCGTCTCCTGGAAACGCCAGCCAAGTGTGCGGTGGGAGAAGGGGCTCTAGGATTGGGCTCATCAGCCACATAATGACCCTGACGACTCATGACCAGTGACACAGAACCTCCTAAACGGACCATTCTATGCATTAGCGAGTGACTGCCAACAGCATCGCTTTAGGGGATTTGATTTCTTCTTTATTGACAATTTAGAGTAGAATTTAATATTTTGACATTAAATTTGTACTATTTAACTGCAATGGATATGACATGCTTCAATAACTCTATTAAATAGTGCTGACGAATTTTACATAAAAGCAAATTTATCCCCACCGCTATTTTAATTTCAGTGGTTTTTAATTTTGAAAATCCACAAAGACAAAACAATCATATATATATTAACCATAGTGCTGACCTGGTCCATAGCTATCTGTCGAAGTAAGCTCATTGTTCACCTAAACACGCAGCCATAACTTTGTATTCCTTGCTCTTTTCAACCACCCTATGATCTTTATGGCTTTGTGTGTTATGATCTGCTGTACTGCATGCAAAATAAAATTTTCACTGTACTTAGGTACGTGACAACAATAAATCAAATCAAATCAAGTTTCTGTTCAAAGTGCTGGCATCATATTGTGTGGGAAACATTCTGGGATTTGGTTTGAACATAGAACATAACAACGCTGTACAGACTCTTTGCCAACCTGTCATACCAATCTGAAGTCCATCTAACTTACACTATTCCATATACATCCATATGCTTGTCCAATGACGACTTAAATGTACTTAAAGTTGGCGAATCTACTACCGTTGCAGGCAAAGCATTCCATATCCTTACTACTCTCTGAGTAAAGAAACTACCTCTGACATCTGTCCTATATCTAGCACCCCTCACTTTAAAGCTATGCGCCCTCGTGCTCGCCTTCACCATACTTGGAAAAAAGCTCTCCCTGTCCACCCTATCTAACTCTCTGATTATCTTATATGTCTCTATTAAGTCACCTCTCAACCTTCTTCTCTCTAATGAAAACAGCCTCAAGTCCCTCAGCCTTTCCTCGTAAGACCTTTGGTCGGAAAAGGTAATGTATATAATTATTGGTCAGAATTTTCCAGGTCTGGCCATCACTGAGAAAAATTAGCTCGGGACCTCAATTGGACAGAAGCAAAAAAAAACCAGTTTCCCAATGGTGGTTCTAAACTATTGAGTTCTCAGGTGTGTCAGGCCATTTTGATTCATTGGAATGTCATGAATACTCATTAACACACCAGCTTATCGAAACTATGTTTATTTGTGCAATCTTTTCATCACAAAACAGAAAACATGTTTGTTCACAAATCTGGAAAATATGAGGCATGTATCTGATGTGGTAGGCTTCTTCCTCCAAGCTCCAAGATGGCAGCAGCGGAGTAGGTAGCATTCAGGCTCCTTAACCCGAGGCTCATTAATCCATCTGCTTTTTACTCCCCCTTTTCTTCCTGTCTTATTGTCATAAGATCTTAAAGTATTTTTTTCTGAGAAGACAACTTACCTTGGAGCAGCTGAGAGCCAGAGCAAAGGGGGCTGGAATCCTGGAGCAGAGGGGGAACAATTGTTGGACTGGGGTCTGGTATAGGCTGTCAGGCAGCTTGCAAAGCCAGTCAGACTGTATGTGGTAACCCCTGTGCTGAGCTGCTGTAATATAATGTTTATCTGACTGTACTGTTTATCCTTTTAACTGTTTATTATTTCCAACAGCAGAGGAAGTAGTGGCGGCTGGTACAATTGCAACATTTAAGAGGCATTTGGATGGGTATATGAATAGGAAGGGTTTGGGCCAGGTGCTGGCAGGTGGGACTAGATTGGATTGGGATATCTGGTCGGCATGGAGGGGTTGGACCGAAGGGTCAGTTTCCATGCTGTACATCTCTATGACATTTACTATGAATCACTGTAACATAATGCAACTTTTTTCTTTCTGTTCCGCTTTAGGTATGTAAGATTTATACCCAGGTACTTTGTATCTAAGATAGCGCAATGAGAGGCGACATTGTAACTTTTCATTGTACTTCCATATTTGAGTGCATGTGACAATAAAGAATATTCTAATTGAAAACCTACAAACCTCCTCAATTACTTGGCACCTTCATAACCAAACTGTTTCTTTGTTCAAATGCAGACAGTGTTGAGGGTGAAGCCTAATCAGACAGTAGGTCTGCCTGAGTGAGGCAGCTGAGCACTGGTTAGTGACATCAACCCTGTTCAGGGCAGGTAAGTGGGGCTCAACTGAAAAGAGGGGCTCAAATTGTACAGTTGCATATCTATTCCATCCAGGTCTTTGGTGAAAGGCTATCAGATGTAAATGTTCTCCTAGTTCTGATGAAAGCCAGTAAACTGCTGAGTGCGCAGATCCTTTTCTAGTTTAACCCAGGTATGCATGGGACCCATTACTAGTGTTATGCCAGTTATTCTACTTTGGCACCTGCAACAAAGTGACAGACATTGATTGCAAATGAGATACCCAACCTTCTGTTTGACTTGTGGATGTAGATCTGCTCGTTGAGCTAGTATGTTCATTTTCAGACATTTTGTCACCATACTAGGTAACATCATCAGTGAGCCTCTGGATGAAGCACTGGTGGCATGGCCCGCTTTCTGTTTATGCGTTTAGGATGCCTTGGGTGGATTATGTCATTTCCTGTGGTGACATTATTTCCTGTGTTGATGTCATTTCTTGTTTTTTTCTCAGGGGATAGTAAATGAGATCCAAGTCAATGTGTTTGTTGATAGACTTCCATGTGACAACACAGAGACAAACAGCCAAACCAAAGTCAACTTTTCTAACTTTATTCACAACACAGTAAAATTAAAACGTTCAAACACGGAATACAAGTGTTTACTGAAGAAGGAAATCAGGAAGGTGAAATGGGGGCATGAGGTAACCTTGGCTGAGAAGATTAGCGTGAACCCAAAGACGTTCTTTAATGGACCAAGAATTACTAGAGAGAGAACAGGGCCTCTCAATGACCAAAGTGGACATGTATGTGTAGAACTGCAGGAGTTGGATGAGTTCTCTCTGTGTTTACCACGGAGAAAGACATGTAGATTTTGGAACTTGGGGAAGTTAGTGGGGATATATTGAGCACAGTACCAAATTATAGTAGAGTAGGTGTTGGATTATTAGAATGTAAGAAGGTGGAGTGATAGAGTCATAGTGTGATAGAGATGCACAGCAAGGAAACAGACCCTTCGGTCCAACTCATCCATGCTGACTAGATATCCCAACCCAACCTAGTCCCACCTGCCAGCATGCGGCCCATATCCCTCCAAACCTTTCCTATTCATAAACCCACCCAGATGCCTTTTAAATGTTGCAATTGTACCAGCCTCCACCATTTCCTCTGGCAGCCCCTTCCACACATGCACCACCCACTGCATGAAAAAGTTGCCCTTTAGGTCTCCTTTCCACCCTACCAACTTTTGCATTAACGTCATCATCTGCTGACATTTCTACCACCTCCAAACGGACCCCATCACCAGGGATATATTTCCCTCTCCACCACTTTCGGCTTTCTGCAAAGACCGTTCCCACCATGACTACCTGGTCAGATCCACGCCCCCCCCCACAACCCACCCTCACATCCTGGCACCTTCCCCTGCCACCACAGGAATTGCAAAACCTGCGCCTACACCTCCTCCCTCACCTCCATCCAAGGCCCCAAAGGAGCCTTCCACATCCATCAAAGTTTCACCTGCACATCCACCAATATCATTTATTGTATCCGTTACTCCCGATGATGTGGTCTCCTCTACATTGGGGAGACTGGTCACCTCCTTTCAGAGCGCTTCAGGGAACATCTCCGGGACACCCGTACCAATCAACCCCACCGACCCGTGGCCAAACACTTCAGCTCCCCCTCCCACTCTGCCGAGGACATGCAGATCCTGGGCCTCCTCCACCGCCGCTCCCTCACCACCCAACGCCTGGAGGAAGAACGCCTCATCTTCCGCCTCGGAACACTTCAACCCCAGGGCATCAATGTGGACTTCACCAGTTTCCTCATTTCCCCTCCCCCCGACCTTACCCCAGTTCCAACTTCCAGCTCAGCACTGTCCCCATGACCTGTCCTACCTATCCATCTCCCTTCCCACCTAACCGCCCCACCCTCCCCTCTGACCTATCACCTCTATCCCCACCTCTATTCCCCTATTCACCTATTGTACTCTTTGCTGCCTTCTCCCTAGCCTCCCCCCCACATTTATCTATCCACCCTGAAGGCTCAAAGTTTGTGGGAAGATTTGTAATTCGGGTGCTCGTTGTTGTGGTTCGGTTCACCGAGCTGGGAATTTGTGTTAGAGACGTTTCATCCCCTGTCTAGGTGACATCCTCAGTGCTTGGGAGCCTCCTGTGAAGCGCTTCTGTGGTGTTTCCTCTGGCATTTATAGTGGTTTGTCTCTGCCGTTTCCAGTTGTCAGTTCCGGCTGTCCGCTGCAGTGGCCGGTATATTGGGTCCAGGTCGATGTGTTTGTTGATAGAATCTGTGGATGAGTGCCATGCCTCTAGGAATTCCCTGGCTGTTCTCTGTTTGGCTTGTCCTATAATAGTAGTGTTGCCCCAGTCGAACTCATGTTGCTTGTCGTCCGCATGTGTGGCTACTAAGGAGAGCTGGTCATGTCGTTTCGTGGCTAGTTGGTGTTCATGGATGCGGATCGTTAGCTGTCTTCCTGTTTGTCCTATGTAGTGTTTTGTTCAGTCCTTGCACAGGATTTTGTACACTACATTGGTTTTGCTCATGCTGGGCATCGGGTCCTTTGTCCTGGTGAGTTGTTGTCTGAGAGTGGCTGTTGGTTTGTGTGCTGTTATGAGTCCTAGTGGTCGTAGTAGTCTGGCTGTCAGTTCAGAAATGTTCTTGATGTATGGTAACGTGGCTAGTCCTTTGGGTTGTGGCATGTCCTCATTCCGTTGTCTTTCCCTTAGGTATCTGTTGATGAAATTGCGGGGTATCCCTTTTAGGCGAATACATTGTAAAGGTGTTCTTCTTCCTCTTTTTGTAGTTCTGGTGTACTGCAGTGTGTTGTGGCCCTTTTGAACAGTGTCTTGATGCAACTTCTTTTGTGTGTGTTGGGGTGGTCGCTTTCATTGTTCAGGACTTGGTCTGTGTGTCTGGCTTTCCTGTATACCTTCGTGGTGAGTTCTCCATTCAGTGTTCTCTGTACCATCACGTCTAGGAATGGGAGTTGGTTGCCCTTTTCTTCCTCTCTAGTGAATCGGATTCCTTTGAGTGTGGCATTGATGATCCAGTGTGTGTTCTCTATTTCTGTGTTTTTAATGATTACAAAGGTGTCATCTAAATATCTGACCCAGAGTTTGGGTTGAATTTGCGGTAAGACTGTTTGTTTTACTCTTTGCATTACCACTTCTGCTATGAGTCCAGAGATGGGTGAGCCCATGGGTGTGCCATTGATTTGTTCATATATTTTGTTGTTGAATGTGGAGTCTGTTGTGAGGCACAGGTCCAGTAGCTCGCTGCCTCCATGAAGGGCTTTTGCCCGAAACATCGATTTCCTGCTCCTTGGATGCTGCCTGACCTGCTGTGCTTTTCCAGCACCACTCTGATCTAAACTCTGGTTTCCAGGATCTGCAGTCCTCACTTTTGCCTAGATGAAGTCTATATGGATTTCAGTAAGGCCTTTGTT
The DNA here is from genome assembly GCF_020745735.1 of Hemiscyllium ocellatum. Classification (NCBI taxonomy): domain Eukaryota; kingdom Metazoa; phylum Chordata; class Chondrichthyes; order Orectolobiformes; family Hemiscylliidae; genus Hemiscyllium; species Hemiscyllium ocellatum. Next base: position 113,957,127 of record NC_083409.1, on the reverse strand, counting down.
AAGGTTCCACATGGTGGGCTACTCTGGAAGGTTAGATCATAGAGTCTTAGAGATGTACAGCATGGAAACAGACTTCTCGGTCCAACCTGTCCATGCTGACCAGATATCCCAATCCAATCTAGTCCCACCTCCAGCACCCGGCCCATATCCCTCCAAACCTTTCCTATTCATATACCCATCCAAATGCCTCTTAAATGTTGCAATTGTACCAGCCTCCACCACATCCTCTGGCAGCTCATTCCATACACGTACCACCCTCTGCGTGAAAAGATTGCCCCTTAGGTCTCTTTTATATCTTTCCCCTCTTCACCCTAAACCTATGCCCTCTAGTTCTGGACTCCCCGACCCCAGAAAAAAGACTTTGTCTATTTATCCTATCCATGCCCCTCATAATTTTGTAAACCGCTGTAAGGTCACCCCTCAGCCTCCGACGCTCCAGGGAAAACAGCCCCTGCCTGTTCAGCCTCTCCCATAGCTCAAATCCTCCAACCCTGGCAACATCTTTGTAAAACTTTTCTGAATCCTATCAAGTTTCACAACATCTTTCCGATAGGAAGGAGACCAGAATTGCACACAATATTCCAACAGTGGCCTAACCAATGTCTTCTACAGCTGCAACATGACCTCCCAACTCCTGTACTCAATACTCTGACCAATAAAGGAAAGCATACCAAATGCAGTCTTCACTATCCTATCTACCTGCGACTCCACTTTCAAGGAGCTATGAACCTGCACTCCAAGGTCTCTTTGTTCAGCAACACTCCCTAGGATATTACCATTAAGTGTATAAGTCCTGCTAAGATTTGCTTTCCCAAAATGCAGCACCTCGCATTTATCTGAATTAAACTCTATCTGCCCAACCTCTCAGCCCATTGGCCCATCTGATCCAGATCCTATTGTAATCTGAGGTAACCCTCTTCACTGTCCACTACACCTCCAATTTCGGTGTCATCTGCAAACTTACTAACTGAACCTCTTATGCTCGCATCCAAATCATTTACGTAAATGACAAAAAGTAAAGGACCCAGCACCGATCCTTGTAGCACTCCACTGGTCACAGGCCTCAGTCTAAAAAACAACCCTCCACCACCACCCCATGTCTTCTACCTTTGAGCCAGTTCTGTATCCAAATGGCTAGTTCTCACTGTATTCCAGGAGATCTTACCTTGCTAATCAGTCTCCCATGGGGAACCTTGTCGAACGCCTTACTGAAGTCCATATAGATCACATCTAATGCTCTGCCCTCATCAATCTTCTTTGTTACTTCTTCAAAAAACTCAATTAGGTTTGTGAGACATGATTTCCCACAATCACATAGAATCCAGGGGAAACTCGCAAATTAGATACACAATTGGCTTGATGGGAGGAAGCAAAAGGTAGTAGTGGAAGGATGCTTGTTGGACTGGAGGCCAGTGACTAGTGGAATGCCTCAGGAGTCGGTGCTGGGCCCATTGCTGTTTGTTATTTATATCAATGATTTGGATGAGAATGTACAGAGCATGATTAGTAAGTTTGCAGATGACACTAAAATAGGTAGTATTGTGGACAGTGAGGAAGGTTCTCAGAGACTGCAGCAGGATCTTGATCAGTTGGGGAGGTGGCCTGAGAAATGGAAAATGGAGTTTAATATAGGTAAGTGTGAGGTCTTGCATTTTGGAAAGCCAAATCAAGGTAGGAGTTTCATGGTGAATGGTAGGGCCTTAAGGAGTGTAGTGGAACAGAGGGACCTTGGAGTTCAGGTTCACAGTTCTCTGAAAGTGGAGTCACAGGTAGACAGGGCAGTGAAGAAGGCTTTTGGCACACTGGCCTTCATCAGTCAGGACATTGAGAATAGAAGTTGGGAAATTATGTTGCACTTGTTCAGGATGTTGGCAAGACCGCACTTGTGTTCAGTTTTGGTCACCTTGCTATAGGAAGAACGTTATTAAACGGAAAAGAGTGCAAAAGAAATTTACAAGGACATTATCTGGACTTAATGGGCTGAGTTATAAGGAGAAGACTTTTTCCTTTCGAGCATACAAGAATGAAGGGGATCTTATAGAAGTGTATAAGATCATTGAGAGGCATGGATAGGGTGAGTTCACTCAGTCCTTTCCCCAGGTTTGAGGAATCGAGGACCACAGGGCATCAATTTAAGGTTAAAGGGGAAAGAATAAAAGGGAACCTGAGAGGCATTTTTTTTAACACAAGGGGTGGTACACATATAGAATGAGCTGCCAATAGAAGTGGTTGAGGTGGGTACATTAGCAACATTGAAAAGGCATTTGGACAAATACATGGATAAGAAAAGTTTAGAAGGATATGGGCCAAATGCAGGGAAATGGGATCAGCATTGATGGACATTTTGCTCGGCATGGACCAGTTTAGGCCAAAGGGCCTGTCTCTGTGCTGTAGGACTGTATGACTCTATGACACTCTCAAACTTGACCCTAATGGTTTCTAACCAGACCCAGACTTCATGAATAATCATTTCCAGGCAGCGGTTTGTAGCTTAACCAAAAAGATTTAGCAATTTATTAACAATGTTTAAGGGGGATACACGTGGCTAGTATTTCACACAGAGGGTGGTGGGAGTCTGGAAAGCATTGCCAGCAGAGCTGGTAGAGGCAGGCACAGTAGATTCATTTAAGATGTGTCTGGATAGATGCATGAGTAGGTGGGGAGCAGAGGTTATAGATGCTTAGGAATTGGACAGCAGGTTTAGACAATAGATTTGGATCGGCTCAGGCTTGGAGGGCCGAAGGGCCTGTTCCTGGGCTGTAAATTTTCTTTGCTCTTTGTAACAATTCAGAGTTTTGTAGCATTGTCAAAAACTGTCCATTCAACATTGCAAGACAGATCATCTTCTCAAACTTGCACAATGCCTTGAACTCATGATCAACTCCTGAAACATGATGACTGGACAGTTCCCCTTGACTCAGAGGGATAGAGGTCCTTAGGAATTGACCGATAGGTTTAGACAGTACATTTGGATCAGCACAAGCTTGTAGGGCTGAAGGGTCTGTTCCTGGGCTGTAAATTTTCTTTGTTCTTTGCTCTTTATATGTAGTAACTTCAGCAGAGCAAAAATTAACAAAGTAATTTATTTAGAATATATTATAAACATTTGTTTTCACCCCCATTCACACAATGGCAAACAGAGAGAAGGACAAACAAACAAACACAGTTAAGGGATAAACAAAAGAAAGTAACAAAACAGGTCAGATTCCTTAAGTTGTTTTCATAATGCTTAGATGATGGTTTCTTGGTTGATTTTCTCAGAATCTCAGTCAGGATCACATTTATAGTTCACTCAGGTACAGGCAGAAATACTTATAACTTAGGTTTCTATTGTCCAACCATCCAAGAGCTGCTCATGGGAGGTTAGCCAGGGAACTTTCAAATCTTCGTGCTGGATCACCAATATCTAGATTACCTTTCTCAAAAAACACAGACCAAAACCCAATTCAAACACTGATCACTGCCTGACAGACTGACCATCTACACCACAAGGTCCAAGTTACCATTCAATATCTGCCATCTGCTTTGAGCATAAGCAATATTCCAGATTTGCTGGAACCTATTCCGAGGTATAGACATCATTATTTGCCAACTTCTGCTAATTGTTTAAACATAACATTCTTCCTCAGTGACAAATAGTCTGCAGAACCTATTAATCAGGTAACAACCTGCAATTAACTTCCAGGTCCGTCCTCACAAATAAACAAAAGATTGTTTTGGTCTGTTTTCTTTTTAACAGAAGCTGTTAGGCATCGTTCAAAAGTCTTCTTTAACTCTCAGTTCCTATTTCACACCTCCAAACCAAAATAAAACTAATGAAAAATTAGCGAAGGCTCAAACACACTGCCCAATGCAGAAACAAATTTACAATGTTAGCTCACACTGATGTAGCATTGAGTTCAAGTGGGACACACCCTGGCAGAGCACTACAGATCATTCATTCCATTGTGGCACTGAAGCAGGATTCTCTATTGACTTGCACATGGGCACTAAACTCTGTGGCCATCTCTGTCCAGGCTGTGTTCATCTGTTGGGATGGTTTCTTGTTGACATCAAGAAAAGAACTTGCCATCTCTCAAACATCCACTCCCTCCATGACCTTCAATTTCTAGCAGCAGTGCATGCTACCGACAAGATGCACTGCAGAAATTCACCAAAGATCCTCAGATAGCGCCTTCCAAACCCACAATCACTTGCAGTTAGAAGGACAAGGGCAGCAGATACATGGGAGCACCACCCCCTACAAGTTTCCCACCAAGCCACTCACCATCCTGACTTGGAAATATAACCCCGTTCCTTCACTGTCACTGGATCAAAATCCTGGAATTCCCTCCCCAAGGGCATTGTGGATCTACCTACAGCACGCGGACCGCAGCAGTCTAAGAAGACAGCTCACCACCGAATAGGGACTGGTAAGAAATGTTGGCCAACCAATGATGCCCACGTCCCACCAGAGAATAAGCATTAAAATATCCCCCAGTAATCTAACACCTTCTTCCCCACTGTTAACACCTGCGTCATAATAGTGTGGGAAATCTGTCCTGATCCTGAGCACAAGTCCCTCTGCTTTTACCTTCCCTCCATACTTAATCTCAACAAAACTAAAAGTCTTCCATTATAATTTATGGCTCAGACAGAGGCCATTCGACCCACCATAGCTGTGCTGTCTCTTTGCAAGAGCAATAACAGCAGCCTCATATCCCACATTTCTGGTAAGATCTGCAAATTTACATGCATCACAGCGTTATTGTTAAAGTGATGTGCAAATGAAACAAGGGTGATATGTGAGAGAAAGAACACTATCTCACCCATTGTGTAGTTAGTGTCTGGAATTGAACTGAATTTATTGTCACATGTACCGAGGCACAGTATTTGTCTTTGACTTGCAGGCAATACAGGCAGATTACAGAGTAAAGTAGCATAGATAAGTAAATAATAGGTAAACAGTGGCAAAAACAAAAACAGGTACAGGCGAATGCTAAGAGCTTGTGAGTCCATTCACAGTCCATAACAACAGTAGAGTAGAAACTGTTTCAAACCAGGCTGGTGCATGTATTCAGGCTTCTATACTTTCTCCCCGATGGTACAGGTTGTGGAAAAAGCATTGCCAGGGTGGGATGGATCTTTGAGAATGCTGGCAGTCTTTCCTTGACAGTGGGCCTGATAGATGGATTCTATAGATGGGAGGTTGGCCTTTGTGATTGTCCGGGCCGAGTTCACCACTCTCTGTAAATCGTCTCTGATCTAGAATCGAGGCAGAGGGTGGCACGGTGGTGCAGTGTTTAGCACTGCTACCTCACAGCACCAGGGACTCGGGTTCAATTCCAGCCTCGAGTGACTGTCTGTGTGCAGTTTGCACATTCTCCGTGCGTTTCTTCTGAGTGCTCTGGTTTCCTCCCACAATTCAAAGATGTGCAGGTTAGGTGAATTGGCTATGTTAAATTGCCCATATTGTTCAGGGATATGTAGGTTAGGTATGTTAGTCAAGGATAGTTTGGGTGGAAGACTCTTCGGAGGTCAGTGTGGACTTGTTGGGCTGAAGGGCCTGTTTCTACACTGCAGGCATCCTAAGGATGCTCTGATGGCGCACCTACAAAAGTTGGCAAGGGTATTCACTGTCATGCCAAATTTCCTCAGCTACCTGAGGAAGAAGAGATGTTGTTGGGCCTTTGTAACCAGTGCATCCACATGAAGAGTCCAAGAAAGCTTGTTGTAGATGATCACTCCCAGGAGCTTGACACTCTCCAATGTAGTGTCTCAATATATAGTTGAGGTTGTTTTTTTTAAAAAAAATTCCTTCACAGGATGGCTAAGCAGCATTTATTGGCCATTCCTAATTGCCCAGAGGGAGTCAGCACTGAGATTCAATGGAGACATTCCAGAGGGAATTGGATTATCTGGGACGATGGGCCGAATTGCCTTCTTCTGCACTTTGAAAATGCAGTGATTTTGTGAATTAGCTTTCCTGAGTTATTACTTGGAAACATTTCAATCAATTAACAATTAACAGTAATTATACATTTCTAATCCTCCTCTGAAAAAATACACCCCAAAGTGGAAACATGTGAAACTGGATTACCCTGGATTACCCTCACCTGGATTACCCTGGATTACCCTCACCTGGATTACCCTGGATTACCCTGGATTACCCTCACCTGGATTACCCTGGATTACCCTGGATTACCCTCACCTGGATTACCCTGGATTACCCTCACCTGGACATCCATGTGGATGGAGGCGGGAAGAGATCAGAAGAGCTGCCCATTCCTTTTACAGCCGATTGCCCCGGGGCTGTCTGAGAGGGCAGAGGGCAGACTCACTGTGCCCGAGGTGGACAGTGAGGCTTCCCCTACTCCTACCTCAAACAAGGTCAACATCTCCCTCCACACTCCCCCCCCCCCCCCCCATCCCCGCTCCCTGTCCGAGCTACAGCAGCTGGCTCGAGCACCGCGCGCTCTCTCCGACCACACTGACCCTCCCACGCGCTCTCTCCGGCCACACTGATCCCTCCCGCGCGCTCTCTCCGGCCACACTGACCCCTCCCGCGCGCTCTCTCCGGCCACACTGACCCTCCCACGCGCTCTCTCCGGCCACACTGACCCTCCCACGCGCTCTCTCCAGCCACACTGACCCTCCCGCGCGCTCTCTCCGGCCACACTGACCCCTCCCGCGCGCTCTCTCCGGCCCCACCCTCGCGCGCTCCTCTACTCCGGAGAAAGCCCCAAGGACAAGGGGCTAAAATGTCTCAGTGCCCACGGCCGGAGAGCCCGTTGGCGAATGGCCTGGGGTAGGTATTGCCCACCAGCCTGTGCCTCAGGAAAGTTCCCAGGGAGAGTTCTGATTTCATCCATGGTTGACCATTCAGGGCTGGGACATTGCAGCGGCTGGCACATTATTCACACAGCAGCTTGGCACAACGCAGTCTGGAAACCACTGGTGATATTGGCAGACCCATGGGCAGGTGGCCAAAGCTTTCCCTGCTTTAACACGTAAACTACAGGCAAAAACTCAGGTGAAATAACTTCAGTGACAACTGCTACAAATGCTGGTCCAGAAACTACATTGCAGGAGTACAGACCTGTTTCACCTGCAATTGGACTCTCTCTCCATGTTCCCACTTCCCAACTCAACCGTCTCCAGATTCAAGGAAATCAACTTCCACCACGTCCAGTGAACAGACTAAAACTATATTGTAATTTTTGTTCTTTCTCAGAGTCTAGGTATCTCAACATTCTCAATTTACATTATATTCACTTTCATATTCTTTACAGTTAAATAGCGAAACGCACAGAAGTTTGAGAAGCAGAGACCGCAGTATTGGCTGAGGACCAAGCAGATGAAGTGTTACACAGTGTCACCATTGATCAGTGAGTGAAATAATCTTGTGACATGTCTACATAGGAATTTATAATGTAAAACGTTGCCAAAGGAGTATAGATATAAGAATCATAGAATCAACGATGTACAGCATGCAAAAAGACTCTGTGGTCTAACTTGTCCTTGCCAACCAGATATCCTAAATTAATCTAGTTCCATTTGCCAGCACTTGGTCCATATCCGTCTAAACCTTCCTAATAACACACCCATCCAGACGTCTTTTAAATGTTGTAATTGTACCAGCCTCCACCATTTCCTCTGGCAGCTCCTTCCAGACACGCACGACCCTCTGCGAGAAAAGATTGTCTCTCGTGTCCCGTTTAAATCTTTCCCCTCCCACTTCAAACCTATGCCCTCTCCTTTGCACTGCCCCACCCTGGGAAATTTGAAGACGATTATAGCTGCTGGTAATAACAATTAGAGTTTTAATCAAAATACAATTTTATTAACTATGACGCAAATATGTCTTAAAACAATAAGTCAAAGATGCAGATTAAATAGTTGTTGAAATAGATGTGAAGGTATAAAACAATGCCATTTTCATTTTTCATAAGATTGCCACGCTTGATTATTATTTACTTTGGAGGCCAGTACACCATTTTTTTTTCAGACAAGACCTTAATAACATTCTTCACAGACAAAAAAAAAATCAACTCAATCCGACAAACAAGTGAAGAAAAACATTATATTTACTGGAAAAGAGAAAAAAAATGCTGCCCCTACAATTGATTCAGAAGGGTTGGCTGTGAAAACAGAACATTGCAATGATGAATGAAAAATGTGGGTGAGAAAATGAGGATAGAACAAATGTAGAGAAAAAAGTAAGAAATGATACATTATATAAGTGAAGACTGTCATTACATCTCCCAGAGACATCGCAAAATGCTTTGCATACAATGAGATATTTTGAAGTCAGTGACTTGTTTTGTCAGCACAAATGGCAGAGATATTGTGGGCAAGGTGCTGCAACAGTGGAGATGAATAGCTGATTAACTGATGTAATTTGAGTTTTGAACTCTGTTACATTTATAAAAAAACACACTTCTTGCTTTTGTTTGATAAGCCTTTGATATGAAACAATTGTCTAATGTAGAAGCAGCTAGGACATGTTGGTGAGCAGGAATCCTTGCTATCATTGTATAAAAGCTCTGAATCAGTCAAAGGTTAGTCAGAAGTCCCTTAGCTTTTTTGGACAGCCCAAAACTGGTTGGCACCATGGCTTTGTACATGATTACAATCTAACCCATCCGGCCATTTCAATATAATCATTGGTTTTCATATTCATGAGAAAAAAATTGGCATTTCTGCATCATCCTTTTCTGACATTTCAAACAATGTATATCACAATCTCTTACTTCCATAAGAAAACTGTTATGAAAATGTGATCTTCAACAGCAACTTTAATCATCTCAGGACATCAAACTAGAGAAATGCCATCATTTTATAGTGTATCAGAAGCTGTAGCTACTTTGTCCATGGCAAGATCCCATAAACACTAACCTAATTTATGTTTATCATGATGATTCAATGGTGCATAGTGCCAAGGATTTGGACAGTGTGGCACTCCCTCAGCACTGACCCTCTGACAGTGCGGCACTCTCAGCACTGATTCTCCGCCAATGCAGCACTCCCTCAGCACTGATTCTCCGACAGTGCAGCACTCCCTCAGCATTGACCGTGCGACAGTGCAGCACTCTCTCAGCACTGACCCTGGACAGTGCAGCACTCCCTCAGCAGTGATTCTCCGACAGTGCAGCACCCCCTCAGCACTGACCCTCTGACAGTGCAGCACTCCCTCAGCACTGATTCTCTGACAGTGCAGTACTCCCTCAGCACTGACCGTGCGACAGTGCAGCACTCCCTCAGCACTGATTCTCCGACAGTGCAGCACTCCCTCAGCACTGATTCTCCGACAGTGCAGCACTCCCTCAGCACTGACCCTCTGACAGTGCGGCACTCTCTCAGCACTGATTCTCCGACAGTGCAGCACTCCCTCAGCACTGATTCTCTGACAGTGCAGCACTCCCTCAGCACTGACCGTGCGACAGTGCAGCACTCCCTCAGCACTGATTCTCCGACAGTGCAGCACTCCCTCAGCACTGATTCTCCGACAGTGCAGCACTCCCTCAGCACTGCCCCTGTGACAGTGCAGCTTGGATTAAATACTCCTGTGAAGTTGGTCATCTGCCGAGAGCCGGCTGTTGGAGGGGCATTGACCTGTTCTGTCTCAGGGCTGTCTGCTTGAACCTCATCCGGGAATCTGCGCGGTCCTGAGGTTTAGTTCAGCTTTTCTCCTTTCTCATCCGCGCACATCATCCCCGGGATTTTATTCTTGAAGTAATTGGAACTTTAAATAAGAACAGAATAAAGCCAACCAATAACTCCTGGATGAATATTTGTTTGATTTCCTACTCAGATATATGCCTTTGGTACGTTAAACCCAAAGCCCATTATATTCATCTTTCTAACTGTGCGTTTGGACACACACACACTTTCACACACACCCACACACACACACCACAGTGTCTGACTGGAGGAATGCTGCACACAGCTCGGACACATTTTCCCTGCATCAGTTCAGACACTCCTGAGTAAGGGGACGGTGCAAACATTTTTGTTCCATCGTGTAGGCTTAATTTGGGATTTTTTTTGTGCGGTGGGGAATTCAATCTGTTTCTCTGTTTGTCATGTAGAAAATGCGAAGAATAAAGGGCAAGGATTGGACTCTTTGGTTAATCCCAGCCTGTGCCCATCTTCCAACATGGACACTCTCCCTCCCAAATCTCTTTTCCACCAATTCTTCATTTAAAAAATAACAAAATCGGTTCAGAAGTTGTTGCTCACATATTCCGGTTTTAGACCGATTCCCCATTTCTTTGTTTTTAGAAGGTGCGACCCCTGGTCTCCGTGTTTCATTCAGTTCCTACTGTATTCAGTGTCCAACCTCCAAAAAAAACCAGAAAGAGCCGCCGTTGCTGGAAATCTGAAACAAATACAGAAATTGCTGGGGGGGGAAAAATCTCAACAGGTCTGGCAGCATCTGTGTAGAGTGAAACAGAGTTAATGTTTCAGGTTCAACCACTCTTCTTCACTAACCATCCTGCAAAGTTTGTCAATATTAGTGTAGTTTGATTTGAGTTATTGTAGTCACATGTACCTAAGTACAGTGAAAAGTTTTGTTTGCGAGCAGAACAGGCAGACCATAGCAAACAAGGACATATCAAACATAGGGTGCTCAGACAGAACGATGATGCGGAGGTGTTGGACTGGGGTGGGCAAAGTTAAAAATCACACAACACCTGGTTAGAGTCCAACAGGTCTGTTTGGAAGTACAGATTAGACTAGCTACCTGAGGAAGGAGCAGCGCTTCGAAAGGTTGTCATTCCAAATAAATCTGTTGGAATATAACCTAGTGCTGTGTGATTTTTAATTGAGACAGAGCGAGATATACAGATTACATCTCACAGGAGATGCACACAACAAGATCGACATTTTTTTACAAAGTACTGCTACATCTCAACGAAAAGGAAAATAAAGAGGATACCTAATATCTAATTTTTTAAATTATAAAATTCACAGAAAATGATGGAGACACTCAGGAGGCAGTTCCAGTGGAGAGGCAAATAGAGTTAGCGTTCCGATTCCGAACACTGTTTCAGTCTGTCTCTCCACTGACGCCGCCAGACCTGCCGAGTTTCACCAGCATTCGCTAGTTTTATCATGTTGCTGGCTACACGGAGCAGACTAGCTGGAGCGCTTCCGACCCAGACACACTCACTTTCCACGTTTCACTGACACGGTATCAAATTTAACATTGTACCGTGAGAAATTAGAGCATGAAATTTAACTAGCCACAGTTGCTATGGCATTTTAGATGTGATTCTCCTCAGCATTTACAGTATCAGTCGATGATCTAGACGGGAAAGTTATCGAGTTAGTCCAAGTTAGTTTAAGGGGGAGAAAGGAATAAATGGGAGAGGGTACAACAGAGAATTTAGTTTTCTGAACTCTGAAAATAGAGCTTTATTTTAGAAGAGAAATAAGGTAATAAAACGTTTAATGCATGGATTTAAAGAGAAGAATTTTTCAAAGAAAACGCAAACAGAGAAAATTGGTAAATAGTTCTATCATTGGTCCGTCTAATCCCCAACAAACTGTGGAAGAAATCTATTAGAGCAAATCGTCCAACTGGGAAGGGGGTGTATGTTGGAAATACTTAAAATAAATTATACTATCTTCAATAGTAAATATGCTGCAGACCGCAGTTGGCAGATGATGAGATCGTCTAATCTTATTAATTCACTGATTTGTTTTTGTAAATTACTGCATTTAATCCAAAACTTGCTCTCACCAATTTGTTGAGAAGTAAAACTCACGGCATAGTATCCCACAATAAAACAGAGAAGTATTTTTATTTAAACAATAACAGCGCTTAAAGACTGATGATACACTCATTGCCAGCAAAAATAAATCGCCTGCATCATTTATAAATGGAGAATTGAAATTAGGATTTCCAATATGATCATAATAGATCTACTCGAGGCTAAAGCTTCATTAGATCCATAATCAGCTGATTAACTGCTGCAATCCCTCCATTTTAGAATATTGAAAAGCGGACGAAATATTTACGGAATTCTGAAGGACAAATGGCATTTTTAAGTGTTTCATTTCAGTTCCCCCGAACGCGTTTCTGGGTCAGTTCATCTCTTGTCTATCGAATGTAGCGGCAGGGTCTTTGTCCGTTTCAGGCATTTGGTCAGAAATAATATTTAGTTTCTTTTAAAATGAAGGAACGTGCAGCCTTCACCCTCCAAATAAAATCTTCCAATGTCAACGACTTTTTCTTTAAAAATATACAAATGAGAAAAGGCTACAGTGTCGGATATCGTTCACTATAAATCAGGCAGCAAAGAATACACTGAGATTACAATCAGACACGGCGCGAGCGAGAAAAATAACATAACGAAATCATTTACATTAAGAATAATAAACTTCATAGCATTCCCTTAACTACAATCTGCAAAGATTAAATACGTGTATTCCTATCATCTCCAAAGGAGCTTCTTTTGCAAATCAGTTCTTAACAAATGACACCCTTTTAAAATGAGCAGATATTTTAAAGTGTAAATCTGTCTTCTCCCCAAACTGCAGCATCCAATAAGACAGAATGTGTACCGCAGGACAAGCACCAAACGTTCCTTGCTGTTTTATACATCAATCTACAGAATCAGAACAAACTGGACCGCGTACAATTATTCCAAGTTTGTCCAAATATCTGCCCCTCGGCCCATTTTGATTTATAGGAATGTGTTGCTGTCTCCTCTCCCAAATACACGACATCAATCTCCCCCAAAACCGCCCCTAAAACTCACCTAGAGATACATTTACGGAATCTTTAATCGGGATAGCTCAGGAGTTGGTAAAGGATATCGCCAATTTGCAAAAAACAAATGTTTGTTATCGGAGAATATTCGGTTAAAAGTTAGTCCAGCGGTTGCAATGAAAGTTACGGAACTCAGATAATTTTGCATTTAAATGAAAGGTTAAGTGAGAGCGATATTTCTGTGCAATAATCGCATTTGTAAGGCTGGATGAAGGCTCTTGAATCCTGTTTCGATGTATCTCTGTGCAGTGAAGTATTACTTCCACCTTCACTCCGGTTCCTGAGTGTAATTCGTAATCATTGCCGTCGATAAAGCTCTCTGTGAAATATTTCAATAAATTTAAACACCAATAATTCCCCTCCGAAAATAAAACAGATTACCAATGATGGGCCTTTGTGTGAGCGAAATGCCTCCTTTCCCCTCATCAGCCTCAGCCGCAGCCAGCTGGCTGCCTGATTCCGCACTTCACTGACACTAATTACACAGAGGGACTAGTACAAATTAACACAATCATTGTTCCTTTATACTTTCTTCAACCTAAATTGTTTCTGAAACGTGGATTTTTTTTTCTCTCTCTCTCCCAGTACAGTAACGTGAATAGTTAAAACTCAAATCCTGATTGATTTTCTCTCGTAGCGAAAATGTAAACTTGGTCCCTGTCTGGGATGGGTGTGTTATGAGAAAGATCGAGATTCAAACAGGTCTAGCCGGGCTCCCTCAGCCTGAAGTGTACAATTCCCTAAATATGTTGTCGCTTTTATCTAAAACCACAAAGAAATTCTGCTACCAACGGTACAGCACCAGGGAGGATATTCGGCCAGTTTTCCCTGTGCTGAATCGCTTTCCGAACTCAATCGGGGCCAATTCCCTTCTGAAGGCTCACATCTCAATCTACTTCCATAGCCCCACATTCCAAAACAAAGACAATCCTCTGTTTACCTAAATGTGCTCTGGGTTGCAGACACCTGTCAATAGAAATAATTTACGTCTGTCTCCTCTATCAGACAATTGACTATTATTCCCAACATATTTCGAAGAGAAAGTTGTGCTTATCACTGAACTATGACAATTTATTTCAACTGCCTTTAAAGTGATATATTCATAGAGTCCAGTTCAGATAGCAACGCAAGTCGCAAACCGGAAAGACTCCCATTATTCGCTGGATTAGAAATTTCTTGTGTGTGTGCCCGTCCCTCCACTCTCTCTCATGGGATGAAGGTGTCACTGTCAGTGTTGGTAATTATTGGCCACCCCTCATTGCCACTGAACTGAGTGGTTTACTGGGCATTCCAGAGGACAGACAAGAATCAATCACTTCGTCGTCAGCCTGGAGTCACATGTAGGCCAGACCGGGCATGGAAAGCAGATTTCCTTCCCTGATAGACATTAGCTAGGTATTTACTACAATCGATCACTGTTCATAGACACCAATTACTTCAACAATATTTTCTGTTCCAGTTTTGTGAGTTGAATTTAAGATTAGGATTGGCGGCGGGGGAGGAGGTGTGGTATGGGTTTGGGAGAAGGGTTTAGCCCACACCCTCTGAATTGAGTTCAATGTCATTGCCACCCCCTACCCTCTACAGAGCGCCTCTATCTCCAAACTGATTACTGCCTGGGGGCTGAACTCATCATTGAAGGATATAACACTTGTCAGACTAAGGTCACATCTCATTTCGGGGACAATGAGACGCCCCACCTGTTCTAGGTTGACCCGGAACGGTTCACAGAGCCACCGTTTGGCTCCAAACAAGAACATTTATTTGTTTATGCTCATTTTAAAACTGTTAAATTGTAGGGAAGGAGTTAAATTTCTTGGTCCCAAAGTTTCTGATCTATCATTAAACCCATCCAGGTGTGAACGAAGAGAACTAAAAAAATAAACCAGATGTTTAAATAGTTGGACGAGGTTTGAGCAAATAATTGTCTTCATCAGGAATTGCCAACTTAAAGTGAAAGTCTCATAATTTGTCATAATTGGCATCCAGTTCCTCGTGGGCATAATTTGAAACAGCCAGAATTAAAATATTATTAATATGGTTCAGATGGTTCAGTTTCATTGATGGAAAGTTATTAACAATCAGTCAAGAGTCGCACAAAAGTATACCTTAGAGGAAACAACACTTTCCCTTCTTCCCCCACCCCCTCCTCATTTTTGAGAAACCTAGCGAAAAGGAGCGGTGATGATATGGCGTGCAAGGATTCTCAATGTTTGTATCTGGCCTCAGAGCCTTGTAAAGGCTGCGGGGACGTAACCTGAATCCGTGTTTAGATTTCAATTCGACTCATGTAGCTGATGAGAGATAAGGCTTCATGAGATAATGCTGGCTGTTCGTTGGACACGAGTAGAGAGGGCTGAGGGGGTTGGCCAAGACTACTTGTGTGTGTATAGTCTGAAGCCTTACATGTTCGAAGGGCTGTACTAGGTTGGGGAGGTGTGGCTGGTGAAAAATAAACTTTTTTTTCCCCTTTGAGTAAAGTTCAATCTGCCGAGGTAACCTCTTTGTTTGTCAGTTAAAAGACAGACTAGGGAAGAATTGAGCAGAAGGTTTTAGATCTGAGGCAATAGCCTCCCCTCTGAAACTAAGAGAGGGTTTTTGTGAGTCTGTCAGTGGTGTACGCTAGGAACACGGATTCTGAATGCCATGTACTGGAAGAGCTCGCAGCTGGTGGTGTGTCGCATGGAAAGCGAAGAGAAGTACACGGCTGGTGTGTGTCTTCAGAAGGTGAGGGTCTCCCTTTCTACCTTAGTCACTTTTATCGGGGCTTAACCCTCAGCACAACGACGAGGTGGGACGCATTCCCCCGCTGATAGACGCTGTGTCTTGTACAGTAACTTGGAATAAATTTCATCTGTTAATTTCCAGAAACTATCTGGGCGCTGTGATGGGACTATACTGATTTGAGGAGGAGTGGACTAAACCGAGACTAAGATTCGGGTCGAAGGGGTTTAATGATTTGGGAGTGGGTTACCGACTCACGATTCCGTCCTATAGTGATTAACGTAGAAATATGATAGGTCTTTAATGGCGCTAACTGTTCATACCCCTCTATCCAGTCTGTGTTCGGGGCCAGTCTGGCATAATCAGAGTTAGAAAGAGGCCCTTTGGCCCGTCGCGTCTGTACCGGTCAAAAACAATCCCCGAACAATTCCAATTTCCAGTCCTTGACCCCCACAGCTTTGTCCCGGCAACGCTAATATATTTGCGAATACTCCCGAAATGTTAGCAGTTCCGCCCCTATCACCCTCAAGGTGGCGGGTTCCAGACTCTCAACTTATTTTATTCGGGAGGGGGAGAGGAGAGACCGAAATCTTCATTTCTTCTTCCTAGCCCAAGCCCAAATCCCCTGTAGCGGTGGGAGGGGGTAACCAACCCCGCAATATTGTGTAAAATCAGTTAGGGTGGGGAATGAGTTATTGACTCCCTTCCAGGGTTGTTCATTGAGAGGGGGGGGGGGGGGGGAAGGTGGTGTGAAATCCTCCAACTCCCACCTACCCACAGAGTCCACCTCCATAGAAACTCCCGACTGCTTGGGAGCGTTAATTCAACTCGTGAGCGACCGCTCGTGTTTATTTTGTGAGGAGGAGAAACGAGTAGATTTGGTTTAAATCTGTAACCAGGCAGAGCTGACCTTCCCTCGGGATGGTTAACTGGAATCACCTGCACCAGGAATTGTTTTTTCTCGCCCCCCTCCCCGGTATAAATTGCCCAATTGAACAAATCTGGCGGGCTCCGTCATTATCGTTCAAGTGCCCTTATTAAACCTCTTCACCTCGAGATTACCCTTTCAAAGGCATTTAGAAGGAACAAGGAGTGCTTTAATTGAAATTTTTAACAAAAATCAATTTTCCCTCTTTTTTTTTCCCCCTCATTTGACCGGCGTTAGGAACTGATGGGTATAAATGAGGAGCTTTGTGTAACTTTAAGAGAAACGGAGTTGACACTTGAGCAGACCAGACTCTGCTACTGGACTGAATACTAAAGATTGTTTTGTCCAGAATCGAGGGCATTTGCTCTCCAAATCTCGCACTTTTTTTAAATGATTCACGAGCGTTGTCATGGTGAGGGGTGGGGGCGGGAGAGTGGCTAATTTTGAAATGGGGTGCGATAAATGTTCTTAGATTTCCTTACGTGCATCAATGTGCTAGAAGCTATCTCCAAATCTTTGCTCTTTTTCCAGTTTAAAAACCATGTCGGACGACCCTGAATCCACTTCCTCCAACTCTTTTGAAAGGATTTGGAAACGGAGTACTTGCAATCTGGTACCTAACCACTCACCCCCAATCTCCTCCCGTCATTCACATATTTGAGACTCACTTGCACTGGGAGGGGGCTAACTATCCATTTTCTCTTTTTTTACTGTAGACTAACTCTGAGCGGGTGGTTAAGGACGAATCCAGTTCCCCAGCTCCCTCGGCCTCGCCATCCCTATCTCCACAATCGATGATCTCTTCCAGGTCGTGCAGAAATATCTGCAGCAGCTGCGGCTTGGAAATAGTGGACCGATACCTCCTGAAGGTGAGGAAACACCGCCGATTCTGCCCCACTCCCTTTAAAAAAAAACACATACCGGTCTAATTGATCACTGCCAATTATTTTGGGAGTAATTCTGAGGCAGAATGGTCTTTGCCACCAAGAGACTAGCTATAGAACGTGCAATATTGTAAAGTTTTCCGAAATTGCTGGAAATGCTCAACAGGTCTAGCACCGGACCCGAAACGTTAATCTGGATTTTTCTTCAGATGCTGTCAGACCTGAGCTCTTTCAGCGACTTCTGGTTTTGTTCCTGATTTACAATTTACTTCGGTTTTTTATGGAGTTGGAATAGATAACCGTCTCGTCCAGGAAAGTGGGGCGAATGCAGGTGGGAAATTGTTGGCGGCATAGACTCCAGGGACTCCTCTGTCCCGCGGGAACAGCAGCCGTCTGGAAAATTGTTTTCCCTCGATTTATCCGGGTGTTATTTTTGAACCCTATTTAAACTTATTTGAGGATCAGAGTGGCCCTGTCCCTCCTCTGCGTACCGGGAGTGTGGGATTAAGCTTCCGTGCAGGTTCCCAATGTCCTCTAATCCTTACACCGAGACCAAACGTCGCGCTTTCTCAGATTAAACCTCATCCGCTTCATAGTTCCTTGAGGAGTTCTGATCACTAGTTACCCAGCAACATGGAATACAGCCTCTGACCAGCTCCATGCCCTGGCTAGGAGTTTGGTTTCAGCAAATTGGTTACCGCTTTTCCCCACCACGACAGGAGAAACCCCAGAACGTGAAAGGCACGAGGCTGTTTCAAATTCCCCTTTTTACCAGATTTCCTTCCGGAAAAACTGCTCCCGAAGCAACAGCTTGAGTACTTGAGGCTTCGTGTTTAAAAAACGCTATTTAAATGCGAACTGTTAAAGGTCAGTTCGTGTCTGCAATGTTTTCAACGACGGATCATTAAATCCGGTGTTTTCCTATTTTAAACTACATCTGGTCACTGTTAAAACTTTCAACCTTCTCCCTCTATTGAACAGTCTTAGTTTAGGATTGGACCCTGTGTACGTCCTTTCACCGACAAGAAATTAACTAAACGCCTTTTACAATCGTCAAGTCTTCACAAGATTTATTTTTAAAGACTGCAGCTGTGGTTCTTGAACAACAAGTAGACTCCCTGAATTCAGAGCCCACCATCAGTGGGGAAATAACCCGGACTTCAGTGTGACACTATTTTAGAATCCAACTCACGCCAAGTTCGGCAGGAAATGCCGATTGTTTGAACGTAAAAGGGAGTTGGCCCCCAGACACTGTCCTAGCTGCCCTTGGAGTTGTCACAGTGATAGAGCGGTTTGAGCTCTCTCTGTGGGGCTAATTTGTAATGTGGAGGGAACCCACGGTCCTGGACCACTTTCCAATTTGGAAAGAATTTTTGTCCCACCTTGTTTCATCCATTTTTAAATTATTTTTTTCAAATCCCTTGGGATGTTATTGGCTTGACTGCCGTCTCAGGTAGGACTTTCCGGATCACTGCAACTCGCTTATAGAACTCGCATATTCCCAATCTTTTCCGTCAATGTTAAACCTACCTGTAGAAACCTTGTTTTTTTTTAAAAAATTAAAACGCTTCTGACCGCAAAGTGCGTCGGGATATCCAGGAGTAGGCGCCATCCAAATGTTTTTCGCAATTGAAATGACTCCAATGGGGGAAGGAAACAAAAACTGCCTCTGAGACAGAACGTTCCAGGTTTGCTTTTCGCCTCAAACTCGTTTGTACAAGTTTGAAATACTTGTCCCGCTCCCTAATTGCCCTTGGACCGAGAGGCTTGTTCGGGGCCATTTCAGGGGGCAGCTGAGGCACACCACATTGCTGTGGGTCTGGAGTCTATGCAGGCCAGTCTGGGTAAGGATGGCAACCCCCTCTCCCCCCTCCCTTCCTCCCTTGAAGGTGGGGTTTTACTTTACTAGTAACATTGCCATGGTTATCATCTACAGTCGACATTATTGCCTGAATTAACTTAATCTGAAAATTGCACCCTCCAGTGAATTAGTCAGTGTCTCCAGTATTTAATTGTCCCATGGGATGGGAGAGGGAGGGGGTGGCTCTGGCTAGGTCAGCATTTAGAGAGGGGTTAAGAGTCGCATTTTGGCCAGACCAGGTAAGGATGGCAGATTTCATTCCCTAAAGGGCATTATTAAAGCAGATGAGTTTTTTTTACAAACGACAGGCAATAGTTTCGTGGTCGTCATGAGGCAATGAATTCAATAAAAATCTGGAATTGAATTTCTGCCATGGGGATTCAAACCCAAGTCTTGGGAATATTACCTGTGTCTCTGGATTAATACTGGTGATAACACCACGTGGTCATTTCCTCCCTGAGTTCAGTAACTTTCCTCCTCCTCCCCCCTCCCCCATCAATCTGGAGCTGGTTGGTAGCTCATGTTGATGTTTCCTGGTTGTGTGAGGTTGCTCATGGAGGCTGTGTTCTCTACCTGTGCAGGTGAATGAACTATGTTGGCATGTCCGATGTTTGGCCTGTAGTGTGTGCAAAACCTCCCTGGGCCGACACACCAGCTGCTACATCAAGGATCACGAAATATTTTGCAAACTGGATTATTTCAGGTACTGATCATGGGAATCTTCAGAAATTCTGACAGGGTCATCAATGGATCAGCTGAAAATGTGTTGCTGGTCAAAGCACAGCAGGCCAGGCAGCATCTCGGGAATAGAGAATTTGACGTTTCGAGCATAAGCCCTTCATCAGGAATGAGAGAGAGTAGCCAAGCAGGCTAAGATAAAAGGTAGGGAGGAGGGACTAGGGGGAGGGGCGATGGAGGTGGGATAGGTGGAAGGAGGTCAAGGTGAGGATGATAGGCCGGAGTGGGGTGGGGGCGGAGAGGTCAGGAAGAAGATTGCAGGTTAGGAGGGCGGTGCTGAGTTGAGGGAACCGACTGAGACAAGGTGGGGGGAGGGGAAATGAGGAAACTGGAGAAATCTGAATTCCAACCTTGTGGTTGGAGGGTTCCCAGGCGGAAGATGAGGCGCTCCTCCTCCAGCCGTCGTGTTATGCTCTGCCGGTGGAGGAGTCCAAGGACCTGCATGTCCTCGGTGGATTGGGAGGGAGAGTTAGTGTTGAGCCACGGGGTGGTTGGGTTGGTTGGTCCGGGCGGCCCACAGGTGTTCTCTGAAGCGTTCCGCAAGTAAGCGGCCTGTCTCCCCAATATAGAGGAGGCCACATCGGGTGCAGCAGATGCAATAGATGATGTGTGTGGAGGTACAGGTGAACTTGTGGCGGATATGGAAGGATCCCTTGGGGCCTAGGAGGGAAGTGAGTGTGGAGGTGTGGGCGCAAGTTTTACATTTCCTGCGGTTGCA
This sequence comes from Hemiscyllium ocellatum, assembly GCF_020745735.1. Lineage (NCBI taxonomy): Eukaryota > Metazoa > Chordata > Chondrichthyes > Orectolobiformes > Hemiscylliidae > Hemiscyllium > Hemiscyllium ocellatum. The sequence continues at coordinate 113,936,514 of NC_083409.1, read as the reverse complement.
GGGGAAGGTGCCGGGGGTGGAGGTTGGGTTGGTGGGGGGGTGTGGATCTGACGAGGGAGTCACGAAGGGAGTGGTCCTTGCGGAACGCTGATAGGGGAAGGGAGGGAAATATATCCCTGGTGGTGGGGTCTGTTTGGAGGTGGCGGAAATGACGTCGGATGATACGTTGTATACGGAGGTTGGTGGGGTGGTAGGTGAGAACCAGTGGGGTTCTGTCTTGGTGGCAGTTGGAGGAGCGGGGCTCAAGGGCAGAGGAGCGGGAAGTGGAGGAGATGCGGTGGAGGGCATCGTCGATCACGTCTGGGAGGAATCTGTGGTCCTTGAAGAAGGAGGCCATCTGGGCTGTGCGGTGTTGGAACTGGTCCTCCTGGGAGCAGATGCGGCGGAGACGAAGGAATTGGGAATATGGGATGGCGTTTTTGCAGGGGACAGGGTGGGAGGAGGTGTAGTCCAGGTAGCTGTGGGAGTCAGTCGGTTTATAATAGATGTCTGTGTTGAGTCGGTCGCCCGAGATAGAGATGGAAAGGTCTAGGAAGGGGAGGGAGGAGTCTGAGACAGTCCAGGTGAATTTCAGGTCGGGATGGAAGGTGTTAGTAAAGTTGATGAACTGTTCAACCTCCTCGTGGGAGCATGAGGCAGCGCCAATGCAGTCATCGATGTAGCGGAGGAAAAGGTGGGGGGTGGTGCCAGTGTAGTTGTGGAAGATGGACTGTTCCACATATCCTACGAAGAGGCAGGCATAGCTGGGACCCATGCGGGTGCCCATGGCAACTCCTTTAGTTTGGAGGAAGTGGGAGGATTGGAAAGAGAAGTTATTCAGGGTGAGGACCAGTTCAGTCAGTCGAAGGAGGGTGTCAGTGGAAGGGTACTGGTTGGTGCGGCGGGAAAGGAAGAAGCGGAGGGCTTTGAGTCCTTCGTGATGGGGGATGGAGGTGTACAGGGACTGGATGTCCATAGTGAAAATAAGGTGTTGGGGACCGGGGAAGTGAAAATCCTGGAGGAGGTGGAGGGCGTGGGTGGTGTCCCGAACGTAGGTGAGGAGTTCTTGGACTAAAGGGGACAGGACCGTGTCGAGGTATTGGGAGATGAGTTCGGTGGGGCAGGAGCAGGCTGAGACAATAGGTCGGCTGGGGCAGTCAGGTTTGTGGATTTTGGGCAGGAGGTAGAAACGGGCGGTGCGGGGTTGTGGGACTATGAGGTTGGAGGCGGTGGATGGGAGATTCCCTGAGGTGATCAATGGATCAGCCTAGGGTTGGGTTTAGTGTTGAGGGGTGTAGGGGATTTACATTAACATTTTCCGACTGTCTCCCATTACATTCTCTCTCTGTGCCACACCCCCCCACCCCAAACATTTTTGGTCAGTCACAAATATTGGGGGTGGGGTGGACTCAGCCAAATCTTTAAAATCTCAACTTGCAAAGCACTTCCATATGGTGGCAGTGGGATGTTCTTGATTAGTGGTGCTGGAAAAGCACAGCAGGTCAGGCAGCATCTGAGGAGCAGCAAAATTGACATTTCGGGCAAAAGCCCTTCATCAGGAATACAGGCAGAGAGCCCGAAGGGTGGAGAGATAAGTGAGAGGAGGGTGGGGCTGGGGAGAAAGCAGAGGTTTCCAGCATCTGCAGTCATTGTTTTTACCTAGTGGCCTGTTCTTGTCCACCCTAATTTTAAAACTGGGGCTGTTAGCCAAATACATCTGAATTATTGTTGGGTAAAGGCCATTTGGTCCATGTTTAGTCTATTTTTAAGACTCTAGCTTAGTCCCAAACTCGCGTTTTTCCCCATATCCTTATACACTTTCCATTTTAATCATCCAGTTCCTCAGTTGAACCAGTCCAACAGGTTTCCAGGAAGTGCATTCCAGAGCCAATGTAGTGTTGTGCCAGCTTTTTTTGTTTACTGCTTTTGCAGAACACTAAAAATGGTGTCCTCCCCTTGACCAGCCGGAGCAAGTTCACCCAATCCATTCCAACCTTAAGCGTTAGAAAACTATCAAATCTCCTCTAACCTTCTCCCTGGTTATTCTTCAAAACAGAAGTTTCTCACTCTGGAGCCATTATCAGCATCTCCGGTACACTCCAGATTTACATTCTTCTTAGTGGAGAACACCAATCTATGCCAGTGTCCTAGCTAAGTTCATCCAAACTTATGGGCGGCACGGTGGCACAGTGGTTAGCACTGCTGCCTCAGTGCCTGAGACCCAGGTTCAATTCCCGACCTAGGTGACTGACTGACTGACTGTGTGGAGTTTGCACATTCTCCCCGTGTCTGCGTGAGTTTCCTCCGGGTGCTCCGGTTTCCTCCCACAGTCCAAAGATGTGCGGGCCAGGTGAATTGGCCATGCTAAATGGTGTTAGGTAAGGGGTAAACGTAGGGGTATGGGTGGGTTGCGCTTTGGCGGGTTGGTGTGGACTTGTTGAGCCGAAGGGCCTGTTTCCACTCTGTAAGTAATCTAATCTAATCAAACAACCACCTATGTTCTACACTATTAAGAAGTCTGAATTATTGTTTATTGTCCTGACCCCTTTAATGTCTCGTATGTCAGAATTATTTTGAATTCTCTCCAGTTCTTTCTACCCGTGCATCATCTCTCACTTCCAACACGTGAAAATATCTGACCGCTCCTTCGATGTACTACAATCCTTTTGAAAATGTGTACTGTTCTTAGTTTGCAATTTTTGTCTGTAGGCTTTGAAATTTATCCTCTATACACCAAGCTCTGCTCACCAATACATCAAGAAAGCTTGGGGTGCTAATAAAGACCTTGACCAAACTCGCTACAAATCCACCAGCATGGAAAATATCCTTTGAACTTTCCTATCCCTTAGCCAATTTTGTATCCTCTACGATAGTGACACTTCTACTCCATGACCTGTGTTTTCCTCGGGTCTGTTATAGTATTGTTTTGAATGTTTTTTTGAAAATCATATGCCACAAGTCTTGATCTTATCAATACATATTGCTTCAACAAAAAGCTGTTAGATTGTTTTCCTTAAATCCATGCTAACTTATTTTAAAATCAATTCATGTTTCTACATGCCTATTTTATCTTAATAATAGAAATGGGCAAAAACACTAATATATGGAGTCAGTCTGGATCTCTATGGTGGAGCAGGCTGGAGGTTAAATGGTTCTTTATTTGATATCCCTCCAATTTAATTGTATTTAAAGTTGTGCAAGTGTGATTGAATAGTGGGTACCTTGTGAATGGAATGTGCTTTATCTCTTGGTCTGCTGCTTGGCTGTGCACAAGTTCCATTGCCAATATTGCTCCAATGAGTCATGTGTAACTGAACAATTAGAATTAAAGCTGCTCACCTTGGTAACACCCTCCAGAAAGTAAGAATTTTACACTTTCTATACCAGACACTATGGCATAGTGTTTTGCTGTTCAGGTGCCAGCTTTCACTGCATATTCAAACACCTTGTCTACCATCTTGAGAATGCTATAAATCCATGGAATCCCTTGAGTGTGGGAACAGTCCATTCTGCCCACCAAGTCCACACTAACCCTTTCAAAAGCATCCCACCCAAACCAATTTCTTTACCCTTTCCCTGTAACACTACATTTCCCATGGTTGGCACATCTAACTAAGCATCCCTGGATACTATGGGCCAATTACACACCCAGTTCACCTAAAGTGCACATCTTTGGGCTGTGGGAGGAAACTGGAGCAGCTGGTGGGAAATCCACACTGGCATGGAGAGAATATGTAAATTCCATGCATTTGCTTAAGAGTGAAATCCAATCCCAAGTCCTTGGTACTGAGGCAGTAGTGCTAACCACTGCTAAATGATCCATGTTAATGTTTCAGAAGTGAGTGGCTCTCCCAGTGTCTTGAGCTAATGATTATTTTGACATATCAGCAAAGCCATTTACCTGCTTTTGTTAGTGGGATCCTACTATGCACAACTTGTTTTCTGTATGTCTATACCATGACCATGCTTATGATCTGTCATAATACTTTGGCACATCCTAAAGGTCATGAAAGGTGCTACACAAATGTTCTTTCTCTGTTTAATTTTATCCTGAAGTAGTTGAATATTTTTAGGAGAAAACAGCAGTGAGATAAATTGCTGCTTTGTAACCTCTAGCCCAAAATGATTTTGTTTCACCAGGCGTTATGGGACCCGATGCTCTCGCTGTGGCAGGCACATCCATTCGACAGACTGGGTCCGCAGGGCCAAGGGTAATGTCTATCACCTGGCATGCTTTGCCTGTTTCTCCTGCAAGAGGCAGCTGTCCACTGGGGAGGAGTTTGCTTTGGTGGAAGAGAAGGTCCTCTGTCGGATACACTATGACTGTATGTTGGACAACCTCAAAAGGGCAGCTGAAAATGGTAACTTTTTCTGACAGTGGAGTTGAGGATATATTGGGTGTTAATAACTGATGCAGTTGCTGAATCTGGCTGGGAGGTGGCAAATGACCTTCAGTCTCTGCTCATCCTTCCCAAATGATAACTTTGGCTAAGGTTGGTCATTCTGATTAGTATACTGGCCAATCAGAGAGCAAAGTTACCATCTATTTGGATGGTGGTTGATTCAGTCGATGAATTCTCTCGCCTCCTTTGCGCTGTTTATTCAGCCTTCCTGCCTTTTTCTTTCTTCCAAGTTGCTCACGATACTACTGTCCATCTTAATTTCTAGAAACTCTAGGGCAATTCTGATTTGTGACCCAAATAGTTAAAAGGAATATTGAAAACAATGGTAGCATTTTATAAAATAAAAGGCAGATGCTGAAGATCTGAAGTTGCTGGAGAAACATGGCATGTCTGGCCATGTCTACAGGAAGAAAGCAGAGTTAATATTTTGTCGTGACTCTTCCAACTTCAGTTGGTGAGCACAAAAGTGATCTGCAAGAGTGGCTCCAGGGATGAGAAGCTTCAATTGATAATTGATTAGAGAAGTTGGGACTCTTCTCCTTGGTGAGAAGAAAGCTGAGAGGACTCTTTAAGTTTTCAACATTATTAGCTAGCTGGAAAAGGGAATAGGGAGAAACTTTCCATTTGCAAAAGGAAGTTGAATGTGACTGAGTAGATTTTAAAGGGATGTGCAAATGAGGCAAGGGTGATTGGAGCAACTTTTACTGAGCTGTTTAGGAATGAAAGCAATATGCCTCCATTGTTTGTAGGCAGTTTGATTGAAACATTAGGCCCTGGGCATTACCATTTAAAAGTAAGCGGGCTTGCCTGAGGAAGGGAAGATAAAGCAGTGGATAATACAGCCAGGTTAGACAAAGCTAGTGCAAATCATGATGGGGCCAAATGGCTGCCCACATTATAAGGATTGTTGTGACAAATAGTTATCCCTTAATGGCAAAGATACTATGGACATGATTGCATTAATGTACTGGAGGCTGGTGTATTTCCTTCATGACAAAAGTGACTACACTTCAAAACACAATCCTTGCCTGCAAATTACTTTGGGTAGCTGAGGTTATGCAAATGCAGTCCTCTTGTAAATTTGGGATGTCGGTGCTACTTGCAATGACCATCATTGTCCCTGAAAGTGAGTGAATACTCTCCTGCAGTCTATGGTGAAAGTTCTGTGATTGTGGATAATCCAGAACTTGGATCCAATAGTTAACTTTGGAAAGTCAACTGGATTCTGGATATATGTATATAACTAGTAGAAGGGTTGAAGGAAAACCAACAGGATTAGTTGGTGTGGTTGTCTTCGTGGAGAAGATTGTAGTATCTTTGAGGATTCAAGGAAAAACTGAAGGTAATTGGAAAGAGTCATTATAATTGTGCAGGAGCACTAATGTTCCCCAGTTTATGGGGTTCTTTGAAGGAGTAATGTGCTGGAGATAAAGGGAAGTCGTCAACGTTGGATTTCCAGAAGCTATTTAATAAGGTGTCACAAGATTGTGCCAAGTAGGGAGCTGATATGTAGTAGATAGCATCTGGTTTGGTGGATCTCTCTGGCAGAGAACGCAGGTCTTTTGGCAACATAGGAGTGGATTACTCCAGGGGCTTGAACCTTTCCCAAGGTGTATCAATTACTTGGATGATGGGTGCTAAGGCATCGTGGCTAAATTGAGTGGGTGGGGACAAATGATTGCACACTATGATTTCAGAAAATGTGAAATTATTCACTTAAAATAAATTTTAAAATTGTTTAACTGGAGAATAGGCAGATTTTAAAGGTGGAAAGTCTAGGCTTGCTGGTGTCACTCATTGACTTTTAAAAAAATTCCCTTATTGGTACTGATGACTGTTCCTTGTCTGAGAAGGTGGGAGTGAGCTGCCTTCCTGAGCTGGTGCAGTTCATGTACTGTAAGTTGACCCACCATGCCATGAGGGAAAGAATTCCAGGATTTTGACCCAGCAACAGTGAAGGAGCAGAGATATTGGATCTTTGAATTTCTGGAGTGCATCTTGTAGATAGCAGCAGGTACAGCTGAGTGGAGGGAGTGGATGTTTATGAATGTGGTGTCAATCAAGTGGGCTGCTTTGGTCCTGGATAGTATCAAGCTGCTTATGGTGTTGGAGCTACACCCATCTAGGTAAATGGAGTATTCATCGCAACTTTATGCCAGTAAAGTAAATAATTAAGGCTAACTAAGTGACATTTTTTATTTTCAGAATTAACATGATTGAAGTACAACTTTGCTCTGTACAAAATGTTGGGATTGAATCTGGAATATTGTGTATGCTTTAGTCTCCTTCCTATTGAAGGATGGATGTACATGTGGCTCAAGGTTTACTAGACTTTGATACCTTGAATGAGCAGCAATCCTAAGGGAAAGTTGGAAAAGCTGGAATTTTCCTCATTCTAAATACCAGTGGAATGACTTGATGCGAAATGAACCAAGTCTACTTGGTCAATTTCAGGATGTAGAAAGGTTTCTTTAAATGGCTGAGTCCATATCATGGGGACACTTAAAGATGGATGAGAATACTTATTTGTATTGAGGATTGCTACTTTGAACACTGCCTCATGGTGGCATCCTGGGATATTCCGATTGAGGCAGATTGATTTCCTTATCCAACAAGGAAGCTAGGTTCTGGATATGGGGCTTTTGTGATGCAGTGGTAGTGTATGTACCTTAGCTAGGAGGCTAGGTTCAAGACCCACTGGCTCCAGTGTCACCCCCCCATTCAGATGACGCTAGGTTATAGTCCAACAGATTTATTTGAAATCTCAAACTTTTAGTGTTACCCTTCAAGTAACTTAAACAGATGAAGAGGCAATGTTTTGAAAGCTTGTGATTTCAAATAAACCTGTTTGTTTGGACTACAATCTGGTGTCTTCTGACTTGTGACCTTGTCCACTCCTGTCCAACACTGGCACCTCCATCATGGTCAAAACATATCTGAAGCTCTGGGTAGATGGGAATGTGGACTTAAATGCATAACTTAGCATCCATGGTCTTGTTGAATGAGTGGCAGACAAGTTCAAGGGGCCTAATGATTTACTGCTTAAATCACTTTCATATGGAAGGGGCATTGTGCCAACCTTATTGGAAACTTTGGAAATTAGTGACCATCCTTTGCCTTGATAGTTCAGGGTCATGATTTCAAGGTAGTATTAAAGTCTTGGGAAGTTGCGGTGTCCTTTCTAAATAATCCTGCAACCACCAGTGTTCCATTGCTGAATGGATGCAAATCAACTGGGTGATTTTTGTCCTGAATAGTTTCTCAGCTGGTGGAACTACAAGAAAATGGAGGGTATTCCTCAAATAGTGGGCAGACTACAGAATCAAAGTTGAATGTTCACTGCAGAATACATTGCCTCTGATGTAAACTTGTAACTGCAGCATTTTTGTGGCTGATCTAATAAAGTTGGCTAACATTAAGTGTTGGGGGAAGGTGGGGTGGAGAGTGAGGATTACAGATGCTGGAGATTAGTATGTTGCTGGGAAAGCACAGCAGGTCAGGAAGCATCCAAGGAGCAGGCAAATCGACATTTTGGGCATGAGCCTTACATCAGGAAAATTCCTGATGAAGGGCCTATGCCCGAAATGTTGATTCTTTTGCTCCTCGAATGCTGCCTGACCTGCCGTGCTTTCCCAGCAACACACTCTCTCAACTAACATTTAAGCCCAAGAATGTTGATGCAACTAATTTCCCCACTTAGTCTTGTATGAAAAATAGCTTCTTAACACCAGCTGTTTTAAGTGATTTCTAAAACTCTACAGGTACTAGTTGAGAAAATATGGACTGTTAATCTTGTATCATGTGTTCTAGCTATGTTTTCCGGTTGCCACCATGTTGATCTAAATATTAATGGAATGGGTCTTTACACCTTTACAAGGTTCATCACAATCCTTGATTAGTCTTCATATGGCTAGTGTTAATATTCAGTTTGAAGGGTGAGAATTTTTTCCTGTTCTCCCTTCCATACACGTGTTAATTGTAACCTGCTTTAAGCTATGCCTCACTGGGAATGTCTTGCTATTTCTGGAACCCTGCTATTTCTGAAGTCATCACACCAGTTGAAGATTTTGGGATGTATGCAGAATTCATAAGTTTCCCTGTTGTTTAGTCCCAGGCTAACACAGCATGAAATTTGTTTTTTGAAGTAAACAATTACTGCAAATAGATTCTAGATCTAGAAACATTCTGAACTACCACCTTTACAGATTAAAACTTAAACCTTCTCAAATTATCCCTGGGAAATAAAAGCATGGGTGTTATGGATAAAGATAAAGACCAGGAAAGCAATCCATTGGTCTCATTTGCAGGATTTGCTGAGGTGATTTTTGTGCTTTCTCAATTTTCTTCTGAATGCTTCCACTGATTTTGTATGAGGTGCAGGATAGCTGGTTCATCCTTGTAAAATGTCTCCAGCTCATTCATTAAAAGTCAGTTTGGAGCAACTGTTGAAGGGGATAAGTAAACTGATTTTCTTAAGTGGCTTTTGTGTAGAGAACAAGACCACTCCTGAGGCTATCAAGATGGAATGGCTTCTCTGCCACAGCTCCAAGCTGTTGAGCTACCTGGGAGCTAATCAGTTGTTGCTCGGTGGAAGGCCTTTGTCATTGACCACTGGTCATGGGCCAACAGACCAATCAGTTCTTTGTTGCTGACTGAATTTCCATTTATAATACCCTTGGCTCAGACTTGCCTGCTGGCTTTCTCTGCTTGTTCTTGAGCCAGCTGTTGTGTCCCCACACTTGCAGTGGGGAGTATCTTGTTACTTGCTTTCAAAAGGCTGTGATCTCTTGATCTTTTTTTTACCCATTTGTCCAAAACCTAAATACTGAAAAATAATCAATGTCATGAAGTGAATATTGGGGCAGAGAGAATGTAAAGTAGTTCTCGGCCACTTAAGAATATTTGTAGAAAAGTAGTGCTTGTATAAATGGATCCAGTTGTGATGAAAGTTGAGGTTTATTGCTTTCATATCAATTTTAACTAGTGTCATGATGCCATGATATTAATGGGCACTTCAGTTGTCAGCATTAAATCTCAATTGTAGATCATTTTATTAGTTTCAAAGAAGTCCTCTTTCACTGAAGCATAAATATGCAGCATTATTGATTTGGTTTGCAATAAAAAATCTTTACGCAAAAAATGAACAATCTTGATGTGCAACAGCTTTAAAGATTTGGAAATGCCTAGTAAAATACAAGCCCTACAATCCTGTCAATTCCAAAAGCTCTCCTTTATAACACTCCAAGAATCTCTCTCTCCTTCCCTTGTAGGGCTTAATTAACCTGGTTTAAGTTCCCCATTTTTATTTAATAGTTCCTTCCTGGAGCCTTTTACAATTAAAGTATAGACTTTCTCAGCAAATTATTCCACAATTGTAACGAAAAATCTCTCATCCGGAACTTTTTAAACTGTTTACGCAATCTCTAGAAATACTAGCTCTTTGTCAGGAACAACTTTTATATATCCAGCTTCAACCAAGACTTTTTGGTAAAACTGCCAAACTGACCCTCAAAAAAAGCAGCTTCCTTAGCTAATCGATTTTCCTCTTTTTGAAAATCAAACTAGCCTTCTAAACTGAGAACTTAATGCACTGCTTACTCTATTCACTCTTAAAACGGTCTGAAATCAAATCGTCACTATACGCCAAGAATCAACATTGCAAAAGTGCTTAACTTGGACTAAAAGCCACATACGACTTGCTTAAACCGAAACTCTTGGATGTTAATGTCAAATGCTTTAAATTGCAAGTTGCATATGTTGGTTGCTATTGATGAGAAGGCATATGGTGTTAGCTTTTATTGATGACGGGATTGAGTCTCAGAGACACGAGGTTATGTTGCAGCTGTTCAAAACTCTGGTGTAGCCGCACTTGGAGTATTGCATACGGTTGTGGTTGCTGCATTATAGGAAGGATTTGGAAGGGGTGTGGAGGAAACTTACTAGGATGTTGCCTGGTATGGTGTTACGAGGAAATGCTAAGGAACTTGAAGCTGTTTTTATTAGGGGTGAAGGTTGAGATGACTTTCGAGACTTATAATCAGTGGGTTAGGTAGGGTGAATAGTGAGCCTTTTTCCTTGGATGTTGATGGCTAGCATGAGGGGACATGGCTTTAAGATTAGACTTAGTGTGGGAACAGGCCCTTCGGCCCAACAAGTCCACACCGACCCGCCGAAGCGCAACCCACCCATACCCTTACATTTACCCCTTACCTAACACTACGGGCAATTTAGCTTGGCCAATTCACCTGACCCGCACATCTTTGGACTGTGGGAGGAAACCGGAGCACCCGGAGGAAACCCACGCAGACACGGGGAGAACGTGCAAACTCCACACAGTCAGTCGCCTGAGTCGGGAATTGAACCCGGGTCTACAGGCGCTGTGAGGCAGCAGTGCTAACCACTGTGCCACCGTGCCGCCCACTAAATTGAGGAGTAACAGATATAGGACAGATGTCAGAGGTAGTTTCTTTACTGAGTAGTAGGGGGTGTGGACAGGCCTGCCTGCTTCCAAATTTAAGGGCATTGAAATGGTCATTGGATAAACCTATAGATGAGAATGGAGTAGTGTGGGTTAGATGGGCTTTAGATTGGTTTCACAGGCCAATGCAACATCAAGGGCCGGTACTGTAATGCTCTGTTTAATTGTGCAGAACAATAGTTGAGGTCAAATATGTGACTGATCTTGAGTGATGAAAGATTTGATGCTGTGGCTTTTATTACTGGGACTGAACATTGAAAAGCATTAGATTTTGATTTAGAGTAATGAAGGATTGGATTTTTTTTAGCTCAAAATCAATGTAAAACTTAAGGCAACTTTGGAAGAAATCTGACCAGGGTTGGAAGCAAATATCTGTTCTCTCGTAGAGAAGTGTAGGGCAGTTGAGGAAAGTTCATTTAAAAGTTTTTTAGTTTGTGAAACTTCCATAAGTGTTACCTAATCTGTTTCTAAATATGTTAAGCTTTCAGTTTTGATGATTCAGAAGACTTTATTGTTTACAGGACAATGGGTAAGCAGTTAGATCAAATTTGAATTTCCCTGGATTTACTGAAGTGATTGCTTTGGGAAATGAGATTTCATACTGTTCTAATATTTAGTTTGTTTTTCCTTTTTGTAGTAAGCTGGTTGTTAAAAGAAATTAAGCTTCACGTACCTGTGAATAACCAAGTTAAATATTTTATGATCCGTCAAGTCATAATCCATTCTGACTCCAAGTCTGATCTAATTGGATCATAATGGACTGGGGGGGAAGCACAATGGGAAGATGTTTGTCTTGGATGTTTTCTAATAGTTCCATATTTTGTGAATCTTTAGTCAGAATGTATTGAGTTTCTGAAGCTGTAACTGAGGAGTTAATTGCTTATTTTCCCTTTAAGAGTAGAATGTTTCCTCAAGATGAGAAGTTTGTTAAAGTTTAAATGAGATGAGTAAGCAGAAATCTGGTAAATAGAATGAGAAGGCATTCACTTTGGCTGGAAGATTCAAATGTTTTAGTTTGACTGACTGTAGAGTTCAAAGGGATTTGTGTTTTAGTGAGAGTAGTCAGTGCTGGTGCAGCATGTAATCAAGACTGTTGGGATGTTACCTTTTGCAAGAGGAATGAATATTATGTTGATGCCTTAGATATATAGGGTATCAGTAAGGCCATCTCTCTCCAGTTTGATCGTGTGTGTGTACACATATATGAAATGAGCAGGTTGTTTCGAGGGAAGGTGGTGAAGATGGGATTTTTTTCCATGGGAGTTTAGTGGAATGACTTGACAAAAGGGTATATGATTTCAAATCTCCTTGGGCAAGGTGGAAAGTTTATTGTGTGCTGGAGTCTGGATCTCTGTGCCACCCTTCCAGGATACATGTGATTAGGGATTGAGGGGCTTTGGAATTCTCCGCATGCAGAGATGGAGGCAGGTTCAGTGTTATGTTTAGACGCTAGAATCAAAGCTGTTGGGCTAGACCATCTTAGCAGGCAAAAATGAGGACTGCAGATGCTGGAAACCAGAGTTAAGATCAGTGGTGCTGGAAAAGCACAGCAGGTTTGGACAAAAGCCCTTCATCAGGAATAGAGCTCTATTCCTGATGAAGGTCTTTTGCCCAAAACGTAGATTTTCCTGCTCGAATGCTGCCTGACCTGCTGTGCTTTTCCAGCACTACTCTGATCTCGACCATCTTAGCAATCTAACCAGCTACAATCTTGTGGTGGAGCTGACTGAAGGGCCAAATAGTCTACCTCAGCTTCAAACTTGCATAGTTTTCATGTTTAAAGTGAAGGTTTAACAAGTATTTGATTCTGTTCAAAATGGTTTCATTTGCTGATATTTATCAGGATAATACAAAAGCAATTGTTCGTTCTTGGGTTCATGATGCTGTCAACAGTGAGTTTTTTTTTCCTTTGGTGGACTAAAGGTGAAGTAAAAGAAGTTGGTTCTCATTAGTCAATGTGTGCAGAAGCAAATCTTGAATATTAAATTCCCATGGCGTATCTATGAAATCTGCCAACTTAAATGGAAATTCAATAACTTCTAGAGAGTTAACTTAGGTTTTCATAGCACAAAATTTATCTTATTGCGATTTAATAAACTTCATTCTCCTCTAGATAAATGAAAGTACACTATAGAGCTTTGTAATATGAATGCAAGCATGATTGAAAGTTTTTAACAGACCTTTTTTGGTAATTAGTTTATGATCAAATTACAGTGCGACTTCCTTTCCTGCAGCAATGTGGATGCAATGTTATACCAACATTAAAGGATTTAGTGTAGCAGACACTGAGCAGAGGTAGAGGGAATTTTGGAGAACGAGCGGTTGCATCATCGCAATATGGCCTTCTACAGGCTGAAACATAGCAATATATTTTTGATTTTGGGTTTGAAAGAGCTGGAGGCTTGCTCCCACAGAGTGGAGGCTAAGCAGCCTGGGTCTTTGACAGTACAGGAGCCTGGAAGTTACCACACAGGACTTTCTCCCTGTAGCTGGCAGAAATTTTGCATGGGGCCACATACTGATAAAGCTGTCTGTGCTGAACTAAATCAAGAAGACCGAGGTAAACTGGGAGAGTGTGATGCCAGTGTGTAATTGCTGTGAATAATTCACTTGAAGGAGGCTTCTGGCTCAGATTATTTGATCTGGGATAGTTGTGTGTGGAGAGGGAGGTGGATCTCTTGTATTGACTATTTTTCACATGCACTCTTGATTGCAACTATATCCTTATAGGGAACGGAGTGACCATGGAAGGAGCACTACCAACCGAGCAGGATGTCATTCAACCCAAACCAACGAAACGAGCACGGACCAGCTTCACAGCTGATCAGCTCCAGGTAATGAACATTTCACCAAGTATTGATCCTGGCCCTACCTCTGATTACTTTATTGAATGATTTTTTTTTTGTTGTCTCTTGCAACACAAGAGGCCTTAAGTTTGAAAGTTTACTTGAGGTGAAAGTTTAAGTTATACACTTTCAAATCCTGGATGCCAATTGTCAGCATCAGAATTTGTTTGGATCTGGTCACTAGTTTGGCAAGGGTTGTTAGAATTCTGGGTCAATGGTTTTGTTCGTTTACGGAGTCAAGGGAAACTGTCCAGTTGTCATGTTTCAGGAGTTTGATCACTAGTTCAAGGTATTGTACAAGTTTGAGGAGATGACCTGTCTTTCAGTCTAGTTGAATGGACAATTTCTGACAATGCCATAAAACTCTAAATTGTTACTTTTTGGGTTCAGTCATCCCTTTTCATGCAGTCTTTTTAATTGACACTTTAAAGCACTATATTTCAATTGCAAGCTAAGTGTCTATATCAGTTGAAAACACCTTTTTGTTTCCAAGCTACAGTATGTAATGATACTGGGGTGTCCTTCTATACAGGAGAAAGTGAGGACTGCAGATGCTGGATACCAGAGTTGAAAAGTGTGGTGCTGGAAAAGTGCAGCAGGCCAGGCAGCATCTGAGGAGCAGGAACCTTCCTGAAGAAGGGCTTCTGCCCGAAAAGTCGATTCTCCTGCTCCTCGGATGCTGCCTGTCCTTATATACAGGTCACTATAAGCAAGCATACAGATGAGGGAAATGAGATGTTGGCCTTCATAGTGAGAGGATTAGTAGGAGCAGGGATGTCTTGCTGTAACTATAGAGGGTATTGGAAAGACCACACCTGGAGTATTGTGGCCTTGGCAGCTTTATCTGAGGAAGAATGTTCTGGTTAGAGGGTGTACAGCAAAGATTTTTTCCAGATTGTTGGCAGAGATGTGCAAGGAGAGACTGGATTACTTGGGACTATCTTCACAGAAGAATGAGGGGGATCTTGTGGAATTGTACAGACTTCTAATGGGGCTAGATGAGGTAAATGTTGGAAGGATGTTCCTGATAACCAGAGTTCATGATAAAGTTACGTTCTAAGATATAGAGTAGGCCACTTAAGATGGAGAAGAAATGTCCTCACCCAGAGTGAGCATGTGGAAGTCTTACCCCAAAACAGTTGAGGCCAAAATTCTTTGAAGAGTTAGATATGGTTCTGAGAACTGAAGGGATCAAAAGGTATGAGGAGAAAGCAATACAGTACTGAGTAGGATGATCAGCCATGGTCCAGTGCTGAATGGCCTAATGCTCCCGTTTGCTATGTTTTGAATATCATAGGCTATGATACTGGAAATGGCTCTTTCATATTTGGCCTGTCATCGTTTGCTCTCACCCAAGAGGATTTGAGATCACTGTTAATGTGTGAAAGATTTCTCCTTCAATGTTCTATTGGAGTGGTCTTGTTGATATCACTGCTTCAGTGCCTGGAAATAGTATTTGAACCCACTACTTCTGGCTCATTTGGGATACTACTAATTAAGTTACAGCTACCATTTTATGTAAAATGGGAAAGGACATGTAAAGAAAAATAT
The DNA here is from genome assembly GCF_020745735.1 of Hemiscyllium ocellatum. NCBI lineage: Eukaryota > Metazoa > Chordata > Chondrichthyes > Orectolobiformes > Hemiscylliidae > Hemiscyllium > Hemiscyllium ocellatum. The sequence goes on along the minus strand of NC_083409.1, from coordinate 113,921,257 downwards.
TAGCAAACTGACAGCTGCCTAGAGCAACACAAGTCTAATAGTAAAGCAATGTTTAACCAGGTGGGGAGAGAAAGGGGAAGGCGGTATGTCATATCCAATTGAATTTTAATGGCTTGATGATCAAAATATGTTGGAATAACTAATACTTTGACTTTCAATAACTTTTGGAATACTGTCTCCCTCTATCTTGATGTTGTGAAACTTGAAAGGGTTCAGAAAAGACTTACAAGGATGTTGCCAGGGTTTGAGCTGTGGGGAGAGGCTGAATAGGCTGGGGCTGTTTTCCCTGGAGCATTGGAGGCTGAGGGGTGATGTCATAGAGGTTTATAAAAACATGAAGGGCACGGATAGGATAAATAAGATCTTTCCCTGGGATGGGAATCCCAAACTAGAAGGCATATGTTTACTGTGAGGGGAAAGATATAAAAGAGACCGAAGGGGCAACTTTTATGCAGAGGGTGACTCCTGTGTGGAATGAGCTGCCAGATGAAGTGGTGGAGGCTAGTATAATTGCAACATTTTAAAAGGCATCTGGGTGGGTATATGAATAGGAAAGGTCTGGAGGGATATGGGACTAGATTAGGTTAGGATATCTAGTCAGCATGGCTGAGTTGGACCAAAGGGTCGATTTCTGTCTGTATGTCTGACTCAGTTTAATTGAGGATTGGACATCAGGTTCTATATCTAGGCTGAAATAAGCTAGCAAGGAAATTGAGGGAGTTGGTTTCCTTTAGTTATGCTACTGAAGGTAATATTGCCATCTGGAATTACTCTTGGATCTAGCAACACTAATTGTCATGTCTTGTTACAAGCCCCATCACTTCTGGGATGTGTCACAGGCTGGCCCACCGTTTATTGCACTTGAGATGAATATGGTGAGATTCATAACATCTCCACATTCACTCTTAAACCTCTTTAGAATTCCAAGTTTCAGTGAGATCCTTTTTCTAAACACTGTACAGGCCCAGAAACTTAACCGCTCACAGACACATGGGATCATTCTTGTAAATCACCTGGACCACCTCCAACACCATAAATATGGGATCAAAAACTGTTCAGTAGCCTTCTTGAAATGAATGTTTACATTGTATTTGCTGTCCTAATTACCAACTGAACCTTTATCTTAACTGAGAATCCTGAAAAACATTGAAAAGACCTTTTTATAATTCAGATTTCTAAAGCCTTCCCCGTTTTGTAAATAGTCTATGCTTTGATTCTTCCTACTCATGAGCGTAACTTCACAATTTCGACATGTATTCTGTCTGCCTTTTTGCTCACTCTCCTAACTTGTCCAAGTCATTCTGCAGCCTCCCCGCTTTCTCAACAGTATCTGTCCCTACACCTAACTGTTATTTGCAAACTTAGCAACAAGTCCTCTGTTCCTCCATCCAGATTAATATGTGAATAGCAATGGTCCCAACACTCACTCGTGAATCTCCAATAGTCACTGGCTGCCATCCTGAAAAAGACCCCTTTTATTCCCACTCCCTGCCTTCTGCCAGTCCTCTCACCATAAATGCAATGGGCTTTTGTTTTTTAGCAGTTTGGCAAAGACTTTGATAAATTTGAATTTCCTCAAACACTTGCTCATTTGTCTAATTTGCTCATTACATCAGAAGTCTAACTGATTTCAGGTATGCCCCTTGAATCATGGATTTTGAAACCTTAGTAACAGCCATGGTCAGGCTAACTGCTCTATAGTTTCCAGTCTTCTGACTCTTCCATTTTAAACGGGTGATATGTTGAACAATTTTTGGCCTTTTTTAGGACCCTCCCTGAAAGATGCCTCCATAATCTCCTCGGTATCATCTTGAACTCTAGGTTGTGGTCCATCCAGTCTAAGATTTATGTACCTTCAGACTTTTCTAGCTTCCCAAGCACACCCAGTGGTGGCCATTACACTCTGGCTTAGAGCTTCAAGAGATTCAGGACACAGTTGCCTCATCCCACTCCTTAGTATGTTTCATCTTCCTTAACAAATTTCTGCTGTGTCTCCTGAATTATCCCAAAAAACTCCTACCATTGCTGTGCCACCTTCTTTCCAGTTAGGCTTCCCTTCCAATCAACTCCTGGCTTGCTTCTCCCTCATGTCTTTGTGGCTACCTTTACTCTCAGTCATAGTCCTACAGCATGGATACAAAACCTTCTTTGGCCCAAACTAGTCCATGCCGACCAAAATGTTCATCCATTCTAACGCCAATTCTCTGCACTTGGCCCATGTCCTCCTTTCCTATCCATGTACTTCTCCAAATGCTTTTTCAATGTTAATAGACCCACCTCAACCATTTCTGCTGGTGGCTCATTCTGTATGCATACCACCCAGTGGTTTTCTCTTTTTTTTTAAAAGCCCCTCTGGTTCCCTTTTCTATTTAACCTTAATTTTAAGGCCCTCTAGTTTTCTATTTCCCCAGTCCTGGGTAAAGGACTGAGTACATTCACCCTATCTATGCCTCTCATGATCTTATACACCTCTATAAGGTGCCCCCTCAATCTCCTATGCTCTAAAGGAAAATGTCCTAGCTTGTCCAGTCTCTCCCTATAGTTCAGAGCATTGAGTCCAGGCAACATTCTTGTAAATTTCTTCTGCACTTTTTTCCCAGTTTAGTAACCACCTTCCTCTAACAAGGTGACCAAATGCTGAATTCAGCTTCTTTATCCGAAACTGCAGGGTGAATTTTTTTTATGGTCGCTGCTCCCAGGGTTTTCTTCACCTTTAAGATCCCTAATCCAGTCTGTCTCTACACATCACAGCTCAGAGCTGCCTGTTCCCTAATGGGTTCTAACACAACTGCTTGCAGAAAACCATCATAGGAATTCTGTGAATTTTTTTCTTGGGATCCACTGCTACCCTGATTGTTCCCAGTACATCTGCACATTGATGTCCCCCATGGTTATTGCAATGCGAAGCACTATCTCCTGATTTTCTTCCTGACTACGAAGAGGCCTATACACAACTCCCATCAGTTTTTTTTTCTTCACAGTTCCTCCACTCTGCCCACAGATTTGTCTTCTGACCCTATAATCATTTGCTACTGATTTAATTTCTTACTAACTAGGCAACCCTGCCCCATCTGCTTGTCCTTTTTTCAATAGACATGTATATCCTTGGATATTTAGTCCCCAGGCCTGATTCCCTTGCAGCCATTTATGATACCCACATTATATCAGTGCTATAAGCTTTCAACCTTTTGTTTGATATACTGTATACAGTAGGGACAATTAGTCTTTTTTGACTGCCTTCCCTCCCCCTCTGCATCTTTCCCCCTTGCTAATGGTGACACTGCCAATTGTCTTGAATGCATGAAAAGCTTTGACTAGCTCTGTACTACCACCACCAAGCAACTGTTTGGTATTTAATTTTGAATGTACCCAGTTGGGCAAAAGTGGAAGTTTATTATTTAGCACAAAGGATTAACAGTAAGGAACGGGGTAGGAAGCTGTTGGTGTCTTCCATCATGACTGATGCTAAATACCTATTCGTTCCTCTACCATTTTACCACTTGCCCTCCCATTCCCTCTTTTCCAGCAGTCCAATGTCCATCACTTGAACATTTTGATATAAAAACTCTTGCGATTTCTCACTACTAGCTAACACCTTCATTTCAATCCTGCCCTCTTTTTAGTTATCCTCTGGCTTCCTGCTCATCTTCACCAAACTCTCTGCTTTTATACAGTCTCTGCCTGCCTTCCCTTGTCAGCCAGTTGCCTCATCCATCATCAGTTTAAGGTTAGATAGAAAAGGGGACCGGAGGGGCTTTTAAAAAGAAAAACAGAGTGGTATGCATACAGAATGAGCTACCAGCAGAAATGGTTGAGGTGGGTCCATTAACATTTAAAAGGCATTTGGAGTAGGAAGAATCATTGAGCTAACTCTGACCTGAAACTTCTTCAGACTGTGCAGCACAACCCCAATGCCAACACCTCAGCCCAGATATTTAAGGCACATTCACAAAGGTTAGAGCTGGCAATAAGTTTTGGATTTCTGCCACCTGAAATCTTTTATTTTTAAAAAAACCCGCAAATATTGAATGAACACTTGTCTTGTTTCCTTATGGATTCTTGCAGCCTTAATTTAAAAAAAAAATTCATTCCTGGAATATGGGCATCAGCTGCACTAATTTATTTCACTTGAGCAAATTGTGAACCAGCAATCAGTGAGTTGCTGGGCTATTTCAGAGGACAGTTAAGGATGTGTTGACGTGGGGCATGGTTTAGATTAGATTAGATTAGACTTAGTGTGGAAACAGGCCCTTCGGCCCAACAAGTCCACACCGACCCGCCGAAGTGAAACCCACCCATACCCTTACATTTACCCCTTACCTAACACTACGGGCAATTTAGCATGGCCAATTCACCTGACCCGCACATCTTTGGACTGTGGGAGGAAACCGGAGCACCCGGAGGAAACCCACGCAGACACGGGGAGAACGTGCAAACTCCACACAGTCAGTCGCCTGAGTCGGGAACTGAACCCGGGTCTCAGGCGCTGTGAGGCAGAAGTGCTAACCACTGTGCCACCGTGCCGCCCACTAGTGCCACCGTGCCGCCTGTAGTTTGCCTGTAGTTCAAACCAGGTAACTCCTGAAAATCTCAACCCCTTGAGATTGAATCAATGGATGTTTGGCAAATTGGTAGCTTCACGGTCAGTTATTGAACATCAATTTTTGTATTTTTCCCCTCATTGTTTGTCCCTTTTAAACCTTCCCCCAACCTTTCAGAATGAACATGGCCGGTCTCATCTTGGACAGCTGTAAGGATTCTACCAGCTTTTGACAAGAAGTCTCCTCTGACCTAGGCTGATATTCATCTTTTGAAAGCAAAATTGAACCTGATCATCTGGTCACATTCTTGACTACTTGTGGGAGGTTATATGCAGATTGGCTACATGTCCTGTAGCTGAAAGTGTTGCTGGAAAAGCGCAGCAGGTCAGGCAGCATCCAAAATGCAGGAGAATCGACGTTTTGGGCATGAGCCCTTCTTCAGTGCTCATGCCCGAAACGTCGATTCTCCTGCATTTTGGATGCTGCCTGACCTGTGCTTTTCCAGCTCTGATCTCCAGCATCTGCAGTCCTCACTTTCTCCTACATGTCCTGTAGTACATCTGACTGTATACTTGCAAAGTATGTTGTTGACTGTGAAATACTCATAGCACTGGTCATAAACTATATAAATGGTCTGGGGAAGGATGGAAATCTATTGAAGTCCTGTGACTGAAGTTAAAAGAAAAATGTTACATTGGTACTATTCTAGAAGGCCAAGTTTTTCTTTGATTGAAAGCTGCTTTTCCAAAATAACACAACAAGAAAAGCTCAGGGTCTGGTAGCATGGTTGGAGAAAGAAGCAGAGATGACAACTTGAAAGCTTTTTCATTTAGAATTGGGTAATGTTTGTAGAAACTAATGTAAATGTGCCATCCATCTTTGGCTTTTTCCAGTTCTGCTAACAGTTAATCAACCTGGAACATCATTGTGACCCTCTACAAATGCTGCCAAACCTGCTGAGTTTTCAAAATTCTCGTTTCAGATTTCTAGCATCTTCTGTCTGCAATATCCCCAAATCCTATTAAAAGTAGATGCTAATTATTAAAATTGTTCAGCAATTTACAGTTCATTGTTTTGCAGATAATGCAAGCTCAGTTTTCACAAGACAACAATCCAGATGCACAAACGCTGCAGAAACTTGCAGACAGAACTGGTTTAAGCAGGCGTGTGATACAGGTGAGACCTTTGACAAAGCTTAATTTTCAGCTAAATTGACTGTTGTGCGATCACTTTATTCACTGCATACCACTGGCCAGATTGCTTTCACCCCATAGTGAACTGCTATAATCTACTTCAGGAATTTAACCCCCACAAATTCATTAGGGAGGGAATTCCAGTATTTTTGTCCAGTGACACTTCTATTCCAAGTCAGGATGGTGAGTGGCTTGGGGGAACTTGCAAAGGTTGATGTTCCTTCCATCTGGAAGGACAAGGGTAGCAGATAGAAGTGGACATGGGTTTAGAAAGTGCTGTTTGAAGATCTTTGAATTTCTGTCGTGTATCTTATAGATAGCAGTATGAACTAAGTAAGTGTTGTTGAAGGGAGTGGATGCTTCTGGATATGGTGCCAATCAAGTGGGCTGCTCTCTCCTGTATTCTCGGAGAAAGTAAGAACTGGAGATCAGAGTCAAGAGTGGGGTGCTGGGAAAGCACAGCAGGTCAGGCAGCATCTGTGGAGTAGGAGAATCGATGCTTTGGGAATAAGCCCTTCGTCAGGAACCCCCCCCCCCCCCCCCAAAAAAAAAGATGCAGAAGATTCAGATGGCAGCATGGTGGTTAGCATTACCTCAGTGTCAGGGACCTGGGTTTGATTCCAGCCTCAGGTGACTGTGGCACTCTCACTTCTCCCTGTCTGCGATGGTTTCCTGTGTTCCAGTTTCTTCCCACTGTCCTAAGATGTGCAGGTTAGGTTGATTGGCCCTACTGAATTACACTGTAGTGTGCAAGTTAACTATAGTCGATGTAGAGGTTAGGGTGGATACTCTTATAGAGGGAGTGTGTCAATTTGATGAACTCTTGACTAGCCTCTTCCTGAACTTGGGGATTCTATTATCCAGCATGCTAACTTTGAAGTGCAGTGGAGTTCGCATTAATATCTGTGTATAGTAATTAATCCTCAACCAACTACTGATGGTCCTGTCTAATGAGTGAACACTAGCTAAGAAGCTCATGCTGATGGGTATAAAAGATATCTTATATTGAGGAGAATTCTCTCTTCTGCAAGGTCATTTAATCAAAATTTAAAATGATCTGGTTGTCTAGCTTGTGGGAGCGTGCTTCATGCTTTCAGAAATTGAGGTTGTCAGACAGTTAAAACCAATATTTTAAAAGTTGCCTGTCGCCAACTTATTTTAGTAATCTTTCCTAAACCTTTCATAGTATCTATAACCTTGCAACCATACGAGGCCTCCTTTTCAATGTTTCACTGTCAGGTATATATTGTGCACATCAAGCCTAGCATCAGTTTGCACCAACAAGGGTATTACCCTCTCTGCAGATGTTGAATTTGTATTTTAACATTGTCTCAATCATTCAAGTACCAGATCTGTCAATAAGAGGCTGCTATTGTCTGTTTTGTTACTATATTTGTAGTTTGTACCTCCCCATGTTTGCATGTTGTGCACTTTGACCTCCATTGACACTTGATCTGTCAACACCCTTTTTAAAAAGTTCTGATTCTTCACTTTTCAAGTGTATTTATGGTATCAGTGTCACCCACACCCTGCCTGCCACCACCCTACATTCATACCCTTTTCTAATCTGCACTCCTGACTTTTGGTTTCTTGCAACCTTCTTAAGGTAGTGGTACCTATGCTTGTCTGGATTTAACTTCTAGAATCCCCTCCATAAGGTACTCCACTTGTATGCTCTTTTATCTGTTTGACTAAGCATTTGTAACAAAGTCTTGTGACTCTAGCATTGAAACCCTTTTTAGTTTAATAATGGCTGCTCCAGAGCATCGTGAAAGAAATTTCTTGCCCAAAGTCCATAGAACTTCACATTTGCCAAAATCTTTTACTCATTAATGTAAAGTAACTACCTGTTTACCATCTGTACCTTATTCCCACAGAATATGTTTAAGCAGTAGTTTGAGAGGATAAGATTGAAGCAGCCACAGGTGGTGAATGGCTGGAGTGGTACAGGAGAGGAGGGAGAGTCTTTTGATTTCTTGGGCTGTTTCTTGAGATGGGAAGTATACAGGCCAGGCAAGTTGTAATTTAGCACCAGCGTCCTCAGTGGATGGTTTCCTAATGCTGTGGGGGGGAAAATACATTTTGTAGGGGATGAGAATCGGAATGTGACATTAACAAAATGTGTATGGAGAATTTGGAAGTCACTTGTAACACTAAGGAAACTTTGCCCTGTCTGCTGTTGTTCTGAATCACTCCTCGGTAATTTTGACACCTGCTGTTTGAAATGGCCACGGTCTCCAATTGTATCAAATTGCCAAAGGAAAAGTTAAACTTTAAAACTGGATCACCTGAGACAAACAATGTACTGCAATTGACATTAGGCAATGCCCAGTCATATTTACATAGGTTCCTTTACTAACACCTGGAAACAAATTTGTTCCCAGAAAAATTGAGCATTGTGCACAAAGCTGTCCCAGTCATCCATTTTACTGTTCTGCAGTATTCCATAAGTGCTAGAGGGAGAAGATAATGCCCTTGGGAGCCTTCAATATTGAATCCAGAGTCCATGAAGTTTCTAATGGTATCTGATCATAGACCTGCCGTTGGCCTCCTATGCGAAAGTGAGGACTGCAGATGCTGGAGATCAGCCCCTAGATTAGTGGTGCTGGAAAAGCTCAGCAGGTCAGGCAGCATCCGAGGAGCAGGAAAATTGTTTTGGACAAAAGCCCTTCATCTATAACTGTCAGCTGAAGAAATCCATTCTTTCCTTTCCTCCTCTCCTCCACCACTCCCCTGCATCTTTCTCCCCACAACCACAATGAACATGTAAAAGTATTGAGGGTATCAAAAGCACAATACACTCTAGGAGCGGGGGTTGTTCATCAAGAAATCTGAAGACCGCTAGGGAGAAAATCAATTGAAGGGAACAAAATCTGTTGACCTCTACACTCTGACCAATCTATGAAGACTTCGTGGTGGGAGTAGCCACTGCACAATTCTCCAGCGGATCATCCCTTCTGAAAATTTGTGTATTTAGTTTTTCTTTGAATGCAAGCCAATCCTAAAAAATGACACTGCTCTTGTTTTGTGCTGTAATTATAAATTGATATTTACAGGTTTGGTTTCAGAACTGTAGAGCACGTCACAAGAAGCATGTGAGTCCAAACCACCTGTCATCTACCCCAGTGACAGTGCAACAGGAGAGTGTGTCTCCCCAAATGCTGGATGAAATGACCTACTCAGCATATGTAGCACCAGATGGACAGATGTTGACTGCCTTACACACCTACATGGAATGTAAGTTGAATAGAAATTCTGTTCCAATACTTGAACCAAATTCAAATTGACTTACAATTAAAGTTGTAATGTTTACTCTAGCTGAGCCATTACCTATCTATCTGGGCATGTTGTCTTGAGTGTTTTGCCATAAAGGCATGGACATGTATTTTTTTTTTCTCTGTAATAAGCTGTGCCCTGTAGAAGGAAGACTGTCCTCCAGAAGACCATATGACAGATGCAGAGTCATACAGCCCATTTGAGTCTGCTCCCTCATTCTGTAAGATTGTAGCTGATCTGAATCTTTGACTCCCTCTTCCTATAACCTTTTGATTCTGAGGTTTTCAATCTCAGCCTTGACAGAGCTCTTCAGTAAAAATTCAACAGATCGTCAATCTTCAAATTCCTCACTTTTCAGAAATTACTTGTCCTCCCACAAGGCATGCTGCCTGGCCTGCTGTGCTTTGACCAGCAACACATTTTCAGCTGTGATCTCCAGCATCTACAGACCTCATTTTTTACTCCCACAAGGCAAAGCAGCCTCCATTTCAACCCTGTCAAATCCTCAAAGAATCTTATGTTTCAATGTCTGTTCTCCATTCTGTTTCAATCAGTACAGACCCAATCTACACAACTTGTGGCATCAGTGTGGTGAACTCTTGGACTGCTCTCAATGCTAATAATCTTGTAGAAAGAGTCTAATACTCTTTATATATGCAAGGTTTGTAGCTCAGGTTGAGGTTTAGAGTGTGGGTTTGCTCGCTGAGCTGTAGGTTTGATATCCAGACCTACATTACCTGGCTAGGTAACATCATCAATGGTGACCTCCAAGTGAAACGTAGCTGTAGTCTCCTACTTTCTATTTATATCTGGATGGGGTTCCTGAGGTTTGTGGTGATGTCACTTCCTGTTAGTTTTCTGACGGGGTTATTAGATGGCATCTAGATCTGTTTGTTTATGGCGTTGTGGTTGGAGTGCCAGGCCTCTGGGAATTCTGTGGCATGTCTTTGCATAGCCTGTCCCAGGATAGATGTGTTGTCCCAGTTGAAATGGTGGCTAAGCAAAGACATGCCAGAGAATTCCTAGAGGCCTGGCACTCCAACCACAACGCCATAAACAAACACATAGATCTAAATGCCAATTATCAACCCCATCAGAAAACTAATAGGAAATGACATCACTACAAACCTCAGGAACCCCATCCAGGAGAAAGATATAAATAGAAAGCAGGAGACAACAGCTTCGCTTCACTTGGAGGTCGCCACTGATGATGTTACCTAGCCAGGTAATGAAACGTCTGGATATCAAACCTACAGCTCAGTGAGCAAACCTACACCCCGCTCGCGCTCTCGCTCTCGGTGAATTTATCCATTTTTATATTACTTTCTGGGTTGTCCTTGTTTTTTTTTCAATCAGTTGGTTTTTAAAATTTCCCAATCCTCTTATTTACTAATCTTTGTCATGTTATGTGTTTCTTTCAATTTAATATAACCCCTAACTTGGTTAACCAGGGTCAGTTTATCCCCTTCCTAGTCTCCTTCCTCAGCTATACCTTCTGAGCTATTACTTAAGTGCCTGTCTTTGTTCCTCAACTGTCCTTTCTGCTAACTCCTTTCCCAATCTCCTCCAGCCACTCAACTGACCACTTATTATTCTTTTGCCCCTTGAATATTTAGTAATTGTGGATTGCTGTTTTCTATTGTGAAGTTTGGCTCTTGTACCCCTTCATGTTACAGGCCTAGTTGTATCACTTGTCAGAAACCCTTCCATGTTTTCTCTCCTATTTATTCACCACCTCTCCCACATTGTTTACCTAAAGCTTTGTAATTGTAGTCAAAGAAAAATCAAAAACCCACAAATAATTCCATCTTTTACAGACTGTTATGAATTCCAAGAAGTTCAAAACCTTCCCTCTGCTTCCAGCCCTACATCAACCACACTCTTTTTTTTAAGGATAGTTACAGAATCCCTACAGTGTGGAAATGAGCCTTTTGCCCAACAAGTCCATTCCAACCCTTAGAGTAACCAACCCAGACCCAATCCCGTACCCCATACTCTGCATTTCCCTGACTATTGCACCTAATGTACACATTCCTGAGCACTGGATAATTTTTAGCATGGCCAACTTGCCTAACCTGCACATCTGTGGACTGTGGGAGGAAACCCACACAGGCAAGGAGAGAATGTGCAAACTCCACACAGTTGGGCAAGGCTAGAATTGAACCCAGGTCCCTGGTGCTGAGGCAGCAGTGCTAACCACTGATCCACCATGCTGTCTAGTCTAAGATCTTTGTGTTTCCCAACTATGGGGTTTTTCTGTACTGGTTACATTCAGTACTTTCACTTTTCCATCTTCTAGAAGACCACAAGGCAGAAGCAGAATTGGGCAATTTGACCCATCCAGTCTGCTCTGCCATTCAATTTCTCAACTGTTCTCCTACCTTCTCCCCGTAAGCCTTGAGGGTCTTACTAATCAAGTATTGATTGATCTATCCCTATCTAAAATACTGTATTGACATGGATAGAGAACTAGCAGACAGGAAGCAGGGAGTTGGAATAATGGGTCCTTTTCAATTAGGCAGTGAAGAGTTGGTTCCATAGGATGCAGTGTTGGGACCCCAGCTGTTCACAAAATACATTAACATTTTTGGGTGAAGGAATTGAATGCCATATTTCCAAATTTGCAGATGATGGACTGCCACTCACCTTTGTTGTGAGGAGGATGCTAAGAATCTGCAGGGTGACTTGGACAGACTAGCAATATAACATGGATAAATGTGAGGTTATCCAATTTGGTCACAAACAGGAAAACAGAAAATTATCTATCTGGCTGTTTAGGAAAAAGGTGAGGTGCAACAAGACCTGGGTGTCATAGTGGAACAATCGTTGAAGGATGGCAGGCAGTGAGGAAAGCTAATGGCACACTGGCCTTCAGTGAGAGGATGAGAGTATTGGAGTAAGAGGGCCTTGGTGAGACCACATCTTGAGTATTGTGTGTAGTTTTTGTCTCCTAGTCTGAGGAAGGACATCCTTGTTAAGGGAATCCAGCAAAGGTTCACCAGACTGATTCCTGGGATTTCAGAACTGACATGAAAAACTGGAACAACGGGGTTTGTATTTGCTGGAATATAGAATAATGGGGATCCTCTTGAAACCACAGAATCTTGATGTCACTGGACTGGCTATGTGGGAAGAATGTGCTCAATATTGGGGAATTCCAGAACTGGGGTCACAGTCCAGGAATAAGGAGTAAGCCATTAAAGACTGAGATGAAGAATTTCTTCAAAGTTGTGAACCTGTGTAATTCTCTCCCACAGGAAGCTGCTGGGGCCTGTTCATTTAATAGATTCAAGAGGGAGCTGGATGTGGCCCTTGTGGCTAAAGGGATCAAGGGGACTAGGGAGAGGGTGGGAATGGGATACTGAGATCACCTGCTCAGCCATGATTGTATTGAATGGTGTTGCAGACTAGAAGGGCTCAATGGCCTATTTCACTGTTTTGATTTTTGGACTCCACAGTCTTCCATGTCAGAGTTCCACAGAGGCCCCACACTGAGGAAACGCTACCTCAGTTCTAAGTGTTTGACCCTTCAATATGTCTGCAGGTCTTACTCTCCTAGAAATACCATCTCCATGTTCTAAAAGTTTCAACCTCATCTGTCTAAATTCCAAGTACAGACCCAGAGTCCTCAAACTCTTCACTGCTGCCATCCTGAAAAATAACCCTTTATTTCCCCCCTCTGCCTTGAGTCAGTCAGTCAACCTTTGATATATGCCAGTCCCTTGCACCTGACACCATTGGCTCTAGCTTATTTAGTAGCCTCCTTGTCAACGGCCTAGATCATGTCTAAGGTTCTTCTTTGTCTAACTTGCTCACTTACCACCTCAGAATTCTAACATTTGTCAGATGTAACCTCCCTTTGAAGTTGTGCAGACTCAGCCCTGTTTTACCATGCACTTCCAAGTATATTATCTTGCCATTTTAGTGGGTTGTCAAATGATGTCAGGCTAATCAGCCTATAATTTCCTAACTTCTGCCTTCCTCCCTTTTTAAATAGGGGCATTACACTATACATTTTTCAGTCCCCTAGGACCCTCCAATTCCAAGGATTCCTGAAGATCATGATTTCTATCTTCAGAACCCTGAGGTGTCCTCTCTCTCATCCAGGTGATTTATCCGCCTTGAGACCTGTCAGCTTCCCCAGCTCCTTCTCTATAATTCTCACCTGATTCTTGACGTTCTAGTATCTTCCTCTGCAAAAATTGATGCAAAGTATCATTATCATTTTTGTTCCCCATTACTATTCTCCAGCCTCATATTTTTTCAGTGGGCCAATGTCCACACTTACCTGTACCTTTTTTTTAAGATAACTCTTTTGAAGAATGCAAGAGTAGTTTTTATTACTAGTTTATTTCTATTTTTTATCCTCTGGATTTTAAAATCTTCCCCCTAATTTTTCACCAGACTTCTCGTCAGCTGCAGTTGTTCAGTCTCTGGAGTATGTTTCTTCCTTGGGATGAATTTCTGACCAGCTGCTTGTCTTTTGTTCCCTTTACTCTATTGTAATACCGTTACATGTGGTTCTAACTCTTCCCCCTCAAACTGCAGGGTGCATTCTATAATCATGGTCACCGCTCTCCGGGATTCCTTCAGCTCCCTAATCAAATTCAACTATATTTCAGAGGTACAGGAAAGTTTTAATCACTAATTGTTCCTACTGTCTGTCACTTCAGTAGCTGCCCTCTGAGTTCTGAATTATCAGAACTCAGCTTCGTTTTTCGTATCTACTCCTAACTGTTGGATTACGAGTTATTGAATTTATAAACAAGTTGATTTCAGGTTTGCTCAGGCTGCTGCATCAAATTTCCAAATTTTTTGCCTGCATCCTTCAGGAACAAATTTGTGCACCCCCAAAATATCCTTTTTGAACAGGGCATTAGTCTAAGCTACGTGACAGTGGTGGATAACATTCACATGCTCTGCCTATCAACTTGCTCCGCAGAGGCAGTGTTCAGTTTTTTGAAATTTTCAGACTACCTTTCCTCAAATAATTTGAGAGATTTGGAATTTTGGTTGCGCCTATATAAATTAAACAGTTCCTTACTGGACTCTGGGAAATTCCTTGCTGTAATCTAATCACAATCATCCACCTTGAAGGCTTCCTTTTTAATTAGATTGCTTACAATGTGGAAACAGGCCCTTCGGCCCAACAAGTCCACACCGACCCGCCGAAGCGAAACCCACCCATACCCCTACGTTTACCCCTTACCTAACACTACGGGCAATTTAGCATGGCCAATTCACCTGACCCGCACATCTTTGGACTGTGGGAGGAAACCGGAGCACCCGGAGGAAACCCACGCAGACACGAGAATGTGCAAACTCCACACAGTCAGTCACCTGAGGCGGGAATCTGTGGACAAAGTTTAAAAACCACAAAACACCAGGTTATAGTCCAGCAGGTTTATTTGGAAGTACAAGCTTTTGGCGCACTGCTCCTTCAGGTAGCTACCCACCTAAAAATACCGCCACCTCCATATTTAAACTGTAGCCTTGTAAGCTGGAACTCTTCCTCCTTTTTGCAATTAAAGTTCCAGCCATTGTTTCTTTGTCTCCCTCAACTTCCTATCTTTTAAGTACAGGCAATCAGAATTTTTTTTTTAAACTTGAAAAGGTGTACTGATGCTGAAGGTGGTTCAGAGGAGTTTCACTAAGTGGAGAGAGAGGGGGAGTGAGAGAGAGAATAGAGTCAGTCATAGAGATGTACAGCATGGAAACAGACCCTTCGGTCCAACTCTTCCATGCTGACCAGATATATCCCAACCCAATCTAGTCCCACTTTCCAGCACCAGCCCATATCCCTCCAATCCCTTCCTATTCATATACCCACCCAAATGCCTCTTAAATGTTGCAATTGTACCAGCTTCCACCACTTCCTCTGGCAGCTCATCCCATACACATACCACCCTCTGCGTGAAAAAGTTGCCCCTTAGGTCTCATATCTTTTCCCCCCTCACCCTAAACCTATGGCCTCTAGTTCTGGACTCCCCAACCCCAGGGAAAAGACTTGCCTATTTATCCTATCCATGCCCCTCATAATTTTGTAAACCTCTAAGGTCACCCCTCAGCCTCTGACACCAGGGAAAACAGCCCCAGCCTATTCAGCCTCTCCCTGTAGTTCAGATCTTCCAACCCCGACCGCATCCTTGAAAGGGTTCAGAAAAGATTTACAAGTTTCACAACATCTTTCCGATAGGAAGGAGACCAGAATTGCATGCAATATTCCAACAGTGGCCTAACCAATGTCCTGTGCAGCCTCAACATGACCTCCCAACTCTGTACTCATACTCTGACCAATAAAGGAAAGCATACCAAACGTTGCCTTCACTATCCTATCTACCTGCGACTCCACTTTCAAGGAGCTATGAACCTGCACTCCAAGGTCTCTTTGTTCAGCAGCACTCCCTAGGACCTTACCATTAAGTGTACAAGTCCTGCTAAGATTTGCTTTCCCAAAATGCAGCACCTTTTCATTTACCGGAATTAAACTCCATCTGCCACTTCTCAACCCACTAACCCATCTGGTCCAGATTATGTTGTAATCTGTGGTCACCTTCTTTGCTGTCCACTACACCTCCAATTTTGGTGTCATCTGCAAACTTACTAACTGTACTTCTTATGCTTGCATCCAAAGCATTTATGTAAATTACAAAGTAGAGGACCCAGCACCGATCCTGAAGGGAAGAGAAGCAGGGAAATAGTCTCCTCTGAGGTGGGGGTTGAGGGATAGTCCTAAATCTGCCCCTTTGAGGCTAAGTTGAGGCACGTCTTCCCCCAAAGGATTGTGAATCTGTAGAATTTCTTACCTAGCGAAGCATTGAGGCTACGGTGTTGAATGTTTTCATTCGAAGATTTTTGAACAATAAAGGAATTACCCATTTTAGGGAATGGGTGGGCAAATGGCATTGAGTCCATAGATCAGCCACAACTTCATTGAATGGTGGAGTAGGCTCAACAGGTCAGATGGTCTGCTCCTATTTTTTGTTCTTGTATTCCAATTTCAAGCTGCTTTAGCTGTTTGCAATCATTGGCAAGCTGGAGAATTGGGTGTTCAACACCATTCATGACTCATACTGAAGCAGTACGTGCTCAAATGAACAAGACCAAGACAATATCCAGGCTTGGGTCAACATGTGGCAATTAACATTCATGCCACACAAATGTCAGATAATGACCCTTACCAATAAGAGTCACTCTAACCACCATCCCTTGACATCCAACAGTATAACTATCGCTCAATACTGCACTGTCAACATCTTTGGGGTTCCTATTGACCAGAAATTCAACTGGACTTGCCACATATACACAGTGGCTACGAGAGCAGGTCAGAGACTGGGAATGCTACAGCAAGTAACTCAACACCTGACTCCCCAAAGTCTATCCACCATCTACATGGCACATGTCAGGAGTGTGATGGAATACTCCCCACTTGCTTGGATGGGTGCAGCTCCAACAACACTAGAGAAGCTCAACACCATCCAGGGCAAAACAACTTACTAGATTGTCACCACATCTACAAATATTTGATCCCTTTGCCAGCACTCAGTAGTACATGCTGCTGCTACTATCTACAACATGCACTGCAGAAATTCATTAAACATCCTTAGACAGCACCTTCTAAACATGGGAGCACTACCACCTGCAAGTTTCCGTCCAAGTCACTCACCACCCTGACTTGGAAGTGTACCACTGCTTCAGTCATTGGGTCAAAATCCTGGAATTCCCTCCCTACTGGCATTGTAGGTCAACCCACAGCAAGTGGACTGCAGCGATTCAAGGCGGCAGCTCATTCCCACCTCAAGGACAAATAGAGATGAACTAGCAATGCTGGCCAATCAGCAATGCCCAAGTCCCGCACTGGAATTTTTTAAACGCCAGTGAGTCTTCCATAAGATATAGGAACAGACATAGGCTATTCAGCCCATTGTCTGCTGCTCCATTCAGTGAGGTCATGACTGATTAGAGTCCTCAATTCCGCATTTTCCCAACAACCCTTTATTCCCTTACCAGTTGTTCACCGAGCTGGGAATTTGTGTTGCAGACGTTTCATCCCCTGTCTAGGGGGTTTCCTCAGTGCTTGGGAGCCTCCTGTGAATATTATAGTATTATATTATCATGTAAATGCCAGAGGAAACATCACAGAAGCACTTCACTGGAGGCTCCCAAGCACTGAGGATGTCCCTTAGACGGGGGACGAAACGTCTGCAACACAAATTCCCAGCTCAGCGAACAGAACCACAACAACAAGCACCTGAGCTACAAATCTTCTCTCAAACTTTGAATTCCCTTACCAGTCCTTAATGTCTCTGCCTTCAGTATACTTGACGGGCCTCTGCAGTAAAGAATTCCACAGTCTAATGGCCCTCCAATTCCTCTCGAATGATCTTAAATGGGTGACCTCGTATTCTGGGATACTCTCTCTGGTCCTGGACGCTCCACCCAAGGGGAAATAACGCTCATGTCCCCTAAGAATCGTGGTTCCCACATTGTATACCTCCCCCTACTAGTATTTCCACATATCCCCAAATGTGCTAATATTGATTTATCTCTGTCCTATCTTTCACAAGTTCAGCCTTGCTGCCTTGACTAATCTCTTCATATATAAAAGCAGTTGGGTCTGTTATAGCTACTTCTAATATTTTACTATGCAATAAATCTAGCATCTGTCCTCTGTGCTTCATGAATCAGTAGAAGGCTCAATGTCCACATCTTGGGTTAGTGATCCAGAAACCCAGTCTTTAAGGATGTTTGAATACCACTACAGCATATAGAGAAGTTGAATTCAATAAAATTTGGTCTAAAACCTTCCTGGTTCACTGATTCCTTTTTCAGGAAGATCTGTGTAACTCGACCCACAGCAATGGGGATGATGTGTCACTGCCCTCTGGGCAATTAAAGACCATGCATTATATGGTCTAGCCAGTGACAGGAGTGAAATAATTTTTAAACTTGTGTCCGGTACAATCTCAGTATTACCTACTTTTCAAAAATCTTTTGACCATGAATCTGAAACTCTAATCCCTAGTGACAGTGTGCTGGAAATTTGAGTCTATTGTATGAGTTTTCACAAATGCGAAATACATTCCCAGAAACTGAACTGGTTATATCAGTGTGATCACTAAGAAATCTCTCACCAGGTATCATTTTAATTTGGCCTCTAATGCAAGCTAAAATCCAAACACTCCAACTAATTGTCAGCTGATTGCTTTTTAGGAAGATCATAGGTGGAAAATAGTCAAAAGGTACAATCTGTGGGTCAAAGTTCAAACCAGTAGGGGTGAAATGAGGTGACTTCAGTTGCTGATTAATCACATTGGCTGCCAAATTGAAGATGGACTTGGTTCTTGTCTTGAAACTGAACTCTATTTTGTCTTGTTTCACCTTAAATGAATTTTTTTTTTTGCAAGTCTAATCTCTCCCTTCAGTTGAATGGCAAACTGGGTACTAGCAGCCAATCCAAATCTTGTTGCTGGGCAGTATCTTTGTACAAGCATGAGGTACCTTTGTAAAAGGTATCAAACCCAGTTTCAGTTAAAGGACACTGTCCATACTAATACAAATTTTGTTTCCCAGTAAAATGTCTATATGCTTGTACTTGGCAGAACAGAGGAGTGATTTATTTTGTAATTAAAGGGCACCAGTTATTCATTTACTGACACCACCCTCCTACATGTGGGCAACTACAGGGTGTTAGGTCTAGTATGGGAGACCCAGCATGAAGTTCAAGCAGAAAGTTTTGGCTAAGATGTTGCTCACTAGTTTATAACAAGTTACAGCTTGCAATAGTATAAGAATTTAAATTTTGCGGAGCATCAGTGGTCAGTCACTAAATTTAGACCGATGCACCATCCAGTGCCGATGTGATCCAATGCTTCTGGCTGAAGGTTCTTTTTAAAATGCAGTGACTCAGTTTTAAGAGACTACAAAGTTGGGTCACTCAGCAATTCATTGTGCCAGTATTTCTCAATATTGAAATCAGAAGTATTTCTTATCTGTTAAGGAGGCCAGGATACAGTTTCACTCTGGAGAGTGAGGCAGGTATTATCCTGGAATTGCTCCCTCTGCCCTGGGACCTTTGAACACCTACCTGAGGGACTGGTTTTATTAAAAAAAATCTGCTTAAGTTTGGCATTCTGTTATAGCCTCCCTGCTTCTGGGCCTGAAGTTTTGGGTTTGAGTCTAATTTGCCCTTAAGGTGTTATGATGATGATTAAATACATCCTTTTTTCTAGTTGTTTAAAGCTGTTTTGATTTTTGAGTACTTGATGCTACAGGGCCACCTTAGATTTTGTGCATTTGATTCTGGAGGTTCTTTGAGATTTGAGCCAGTAAAACTATGTCCATTGCTAGTGTTTAATATAATTTGACCATTTGTCAAGATCATATGATGAAGATTGCATTAGAAGATCGTATGAGGAAAGGCTGAGGCACTTGGGGCTGCTCTCATTGGAGAAAAGAAGGTTTAGGGGAGATTTGATAGAGGTGTACAAGATGATTAGGGGTTTAGATAGGGTTGACAGTGAGAACCTTTTTCCGCTAATGGAGTCAGCTGTTACTAGGGGACACGGCTTTAAATTAAGGGGTGGTAGGTATAGGACAGATGTTAGGGGTAGATTCTTTACTCAGCGGGTTGAGAGTTCATGGAATGCCCTGCCAGTATCAGTGGTGGACTCTCCCTCTTTATGGTCATTTAAGTGGGCATTGGATAAGCATATGGAGGTTATTGGACTAGTGTAGGTTAGGTAGGCTTCGGTCGGCGCAACATCGAGGGCCAAAGGGCCTGTACTGCGCTGTATTTTTCTATGTTCTATGCTTCTGGGAACACGTGAATTCTAAACTCTGAATAATGCACAAGAATGTCTTGCACCATCCAAATTACAGCTTTGATATGTAACCATCCTTTCGACAGTATCTTCCAAACTTTTTACCTTTCACCTCCAGGACAATTAGTCACATTGACACCTGGAAGTTACTTTCCAAGCCCCACAATCCTGACTTGAAATTTCTACTGCTGTTCCTTCAGTATCATTGGGCCAACTCCTGGCAATGGCCTCCTGACCTGTTGTGTACCTATCCAACCATGGACTGCAGTGCTTTAAGAAAGCTTCCCTACCACCTTCTGAGCAACTAGGGATAGGCAATAAATGTTAGCCTAACCAGTGGTGCCCACATCTCATGGTATGTTTCCCCTTCCCATCACCATTTTGGGTCCTGTTTCTCAGAACTGTTTGGTTCATAGAACTAGGCTAGTTTTAAATCCAACCATCTAACTATTCTCCTATTTTCAGCCTGGTATCTTGAGTGGTGCTGGGAAAGCACAGCAGGTCAGAGTCATCTGAGGAGCAGGAGAGTTGATGTTTCAGGCAAAAGCACTTTATCAGGAATGGAGCCATTGCTGATGAAGAGCTTATGCCTGAAATGGCAACTCCCTTGCTGCTCGGATGCTACCTGACCTGCTGTGCTTTCCTAGCACCAGTGTCTACTCTGATCTCCCATTTGCAGTCCTCGCTTTTGGCATAGCCGTGTATGCCTTGGCAGTGCAAGTGCACATCTAAATAAGTTTCTGCTTCTACCTTTTTTGAAGGCAGAGTTCCAGATTGCTACTACCCTCTGGGGGTAAGAGTACTTCCTCACATCCCACCCTCTAACTGTTCAAATTTATGCCTCTTGGCCACTGAGCTCTCCAGGTAAAATGTCTTCCTGTATCCCAATTATGCTGCTCCCATCTCTGCTCCAAGAAAGGCAGCTCCAGTCTATCCAATCTCTTGTCAAGATAGAACTCTCCAGCCTGGGTAGTGCCCTGATAAATCTCCTCTGTACCCTCCCTAGTGTGGTCATATCCTGCTTATAATGTACATTCCAGAGCTGCACAATGCTCCAGATATGGCCCAAGTCTTTTATACTGTTCCAGAATAACCTCCCTCTATCTTGGTTAGTAAGGGCAGAGAGTTTAAGTACCTCATGCAAGTTTAACCATTTTATTCACTATCCTACTCTTCCAGATTGGAGGTGTCCAGTAGGCTTCCTCTGCTTAGTGCTTCCCAGGGTTCTCCATCTGTTTTCCCTTGTTTGCCTTGCTCGTGCATCACTTCAGGCTTATCTGGATTAAATTCCATATTGTCACTAATCAGCCTGTCAATATCCTCCTCCATATACCACACCCAACCTTTTGAATCATCTATGACTTGAAGATCTGCCCTCCTACATTAAAGTTTAAATTGCTTATAGAGCAAAGGACTCTATTGCTCAATGTGGCACCTATCCCATACCAATCTCAGTCACAAACTTCTTTCACCAATCACCCTCTGCTTCCTGCTGTTTAGCCAATTCAGGATCCAAATAGCTAAAATTCCTTGGGCTCTTAACGTCCACAGTCTCCCTTGCAGGACCTTAATTAAAACCTTGCTGGGACAAAGCCGGGGTGGTGGAGGACTGTTTTTGGAGTGGAACCCTGTGGCCAGTGATGTACAAATCCTTATGAAACTGGATCTGTTTTTGTTTATCACCTATATAAACAATTAGGATGAGATTATAGGTGGTGTGGTTAGTAAATTTGTGGATGATAACAAAATTGTCGCCAGTGGAGATAGTACTCTAAGATTAGAGATCTTTATCAATTAAGTCAGTGGGTTGAGAAGTGGCAGATGGAGTATAATTTGCGTAAATACAAGATGTTGCATTTTTGTTAAACAGGTCAGGACTTGTCTGGTTATAGGAAACCAGATTAAAGTGGTGCTGGGAAAGCACAGCAGGTCAGGCAGCATCTAAGGAGCAGGAAAATCGACGTTTCGGGCAAAAGTCCTTCATGAGGAATGGGTGGTGATGAAGGGCTTTTGTCTGAAATGTGATTTTCCTGCTCCTCTGCTGCCTGACCTG
Source organism: Hemiscyllium ocellatum (assembly GCF_020745735.1). Classification (NCBI taxonomy): domain Eukaryota; kingdom Metazoa; phylum Chordata; class Chondrichthyes; order Orectolobiformes; family Hemiscylliidae; genus Hemiscyllium; species Hemiscyllium ocellatum. The sequence continues at coordinate 113,899,371 of NC_083409.1, read as the reverse complement.
CTGTGCTTTTCCAGCACCACTCTAATTTTGACTCTGGGCAAGAGTGAGGACTGCAGATACTGGAGATCAGTTATAGTAGGACCCTGGATAGTGGTGCTGAACAGCTTCCCAAGGGTTCAAATAGATCATTCTTTTGAAGTTTGCATCACTGGTAGACTGGGTGGTTACGAGCATTTAGCATGCTTGCCTGTATCAAAAGGTTGAGCGATGACATTGGGACATGTTGAGATTCTATAGGGCATTGGTGAGTTTGTTCTGGAATACTGTGCAGTTCTGCTCATCCTGCGAGAGGAAGGATATCTTCAATGGAAAGGGTTCAGAAAAGATTTACAAGGAAGTTGTCAGGAATGGAAGGTTTGAGGTATAAAACTAGCCTGAGACTATTTTTTCATAGGTGGGTTGGAGACTGAGGGGTAACCTTTTAGAGGCTTTGAAGTCATGGGGGCATAGGCGAGGTAAATAGTAAAGGTCTTCCTCCCCCCCCCCCCCCCGGGATGGAGTTCAACACTAGGGGTGCATTTTTAAGGTGAGTTTTTAAAAATTGGACATGGGGCAATTTTTTTATGCTGCGGTTTGTGTGAATGAACAGCCAAAGGTAGTGGGTGCAGGTACACGAGTAAGGTTTGGAAGGATATCTGCTAAACTCTGGCAAGTGGGACTCGTTTAATTTGGGAACATGGTTGGACCAAAAGGTCTGTTTCCATGATTTGTGACTCTAAGTAGACTACACTGAATGCATTGCCCTCCTCCATCTACATGGTCATACTTTTGAAAAGTTCCACAAAGTTGGTCAGACTTGATCTCTCCTTAACAAAACCATGATGTCTACTTGTTTAATCTCTGCCTGTCCAAATGCACATTAAAGCTGCCCCTCAGAATTGTTTCCAATGGTTTCCCAGCACAGGTTAGACTGAGGTTTCCTGGTTTATCTTTTTCCCTTCATGGAAAAACAACACCACAGGCCAAAGATGGGAGAAGGACAGCCAATCCATATCCAGAGAGCAATTGAACATTTTTGCTAGCACCCCTGTTATTTACTGCCTTTCCTCAAACTTCTTGGGATTAGATTCACTTCAGCCCGAGACACTTGCCCCTCCTAAGCATGCCAATCCACTGAATCTTTTCTCTGACTCTGCTAATTTTAAGTATCATCAGTCTTCCTGATTTCTATACACATATTATCACCCTCTCTCTAGTGACTGCTCTAAGTATCTATTTAGAACCCTACCTATCTCCTCTGGCTCCATGTGCAACTTGCCATTGCGGTCCTTCAGTGTCCCAACGGTTTCCCTGGTTATCCTTACTTGTCATTATTCTTACCACCGTTTTTGCTCAACTAACACTTTTATTTTCTTCTTGTCCCCTTCACATTGTGCTTTCCAGGGTTTTTGTTGTTTTTGAGCTTTCACTATCTGCCATAAGCCTCCATTTTTTTTAATCCAATGCTGTATACTCCGCAATCTGGGTTCAAGTGTTTTGTTGGTCCCACTTTCGCCTCTTTTATTGAAATGTTGTGGCTCTTTACTGTCCTTTTCTTGTGTCCCACTGTTCTGACAAACTTCATTATTTTAAAAAAAAAACTGGCCAAATTATACCAATCCTAGTAAAAATGGCCTTCTCCGTTTAGAACTTTGATTTCAGGCTCATCTTTGTCATGTTCTATTACAATCTTTTAATGGAATTGTGATTGCTGTCAGCAAAAGTAATTTCTACTAATATGTCGACCACTTGTGCACCTTCATTATCTAAAATAATCTGGGACTGTCCCCTCCTTTTGGAGGGCTTTCTACATAACCAGCTGAAAGCTCTGCTGGATGCATTAAGAATTCTGCACTCTCTCAACCCCTCATTCTGGCTACCCCAGTTGGAAGTTGAATTCCCCTGTTAACGCTACTCCTATTACTTTCATACTTCTGAAATTTGCCTACATATCTTCTCTTTAGGGAGCCGATAGTATATTCCCAGAAACGGAATTGCTCCTGCTTGGTTTTTAAGTTCTACCCATGTAGCTTCGTATGGGGAACCTTCTAAGATGTCACCCCTCCTCCTCTAATACATTCCCCAACCAAAATTTGTGACACTTTTTTTAACCTCACTCTTTCACCTAAAGACCCTGTATTTTGGAATACTGCCCTGCTAAACTCTGCCCCCACCTCCACCATATGTAATTTATGCCCTCAACTCCTCTGCTTTATTCACCTGACTCCTTACATTAAAATAAATACCATTCAACTTTGCCAAGTGCACTCTTGCCTTAATTTGTCTATAATTTTTATGCTGATTTGTTGTCTTTAACTTGTTCATCTTGCCCTATTAAGGATTCTGTTGAGATCCCACCCCCTACCAAGTTAACTTCATCCCTCCCTGACATTACCAGCTAACCACCCCACAAGGATGCTGGTCCCATTCCAGTTCGGGTGCAACCCATCCATCTTGTACAAGTCCCTCTGTTCCTCAATCTAAAGCCCTCCCTCCTCCGTCTCTAGTCACATTCATCTGGACTAACCACCTATTTCTATACACGCCTGCACATGGCACTCTGTGATCCAGAGGGTTGTATAATATGAGCACCACCTACAGAAACTGTTTGTTTTTTTTTAGTTGAAGCTGGTAAATATTTTGTCTTCAAACCTAAACTCTCTTCCCTCTCTCTCATTAATAGCTCATTCACCGACATCACTGGGACTTCAACCTCTTCCATCTCGATCAATGGCACAGCTTCCTCTTGGCCATGCTTGACTTCCCTTCAGTGATTTGATTTTTGCTGAATATTCAGGTTGGAAGATAAATGCAAAGTGCGTTAAATCTACGGCATTTCACTCTGCTTTTGAAGTGTTGCAGATGAAAAACTTTTTTTTTTTCCCTGACCCTTTCCTATTTATTGGCATCTAGTGGAGCACTTTTTGTTTCTTTGATTCTGGTTGGATTGCTAATGTACCAAATGTTTACAAGTTTGTAGTGTAAATGTTAATGTTAGTTTAATTGGTAAGTTATTGTTGAATATATTGAGTGTTTGCAAACAGTGTTTTATACAGTTTAACTTCCTTTATTCAAGGAAAGAAATTTGTGTAAGAAGTCCTGTTATCTCTCCATTCTAGTTTCTGATGCACCAATGTTGGATTCTGGACTATATTAAAAAAATAAATGTTTGTTACTGATGTCTCTGTTTCAATTATTGACTGAAGTGTTTAACCTGAAGTGTACTGATTACACTTGTGTGCATGCTATACCGTGAGTAAAGTAATAGCTGTCAAGTTTCTAACTTAATCCAGGAGAAAAATGTCTTTGGCTGTTTAGAAGTTTTGAAGCCTAGGTCCTGCCAATTGTGTTGTAAATGTTTTATTTATTCCAATAATGTTTCTGCTCTGTGTGAGAGCTGCTTTAATAAAGTAAAACTAGACCCAATCTTATTGGAGAAGCATGAGCCAAATGGCCTACTCTACTTACCTTGACACACCTACCCTAATCATGTTTTCATTCAATTTTCCTCTTGAGTATTTGGTTTCTGTTACCTGAAAAGCCAACAGTAAATCCTCACTTTTAGTAAAACCAGTTTTCACTGAATCTTGTTGGGTAGAGAGTTGGTTTCCTGTAGATGTTTCTTGGGCAAGAAACAAATGTACAAGTTGGCATAATGTATCATGTGCCACATTTGTAGCTGAAAGAACTTTCAGAATATACTGCTTGCAAACACAGCTCCTCACTATGTAGGTACTGTACATGTGACAATCAAATTGATTAATCAAATGCTGTATGATTTCAGGACTCTGACTTCTGAGGGACCCAGTCTGTATCTTTCATTCCCACTAAGCAGAGACTGAGCTGGGAGCCAAATATTCAGTGAATTGTTAGGTTAGCATCATTCTGAAAGATCAGAATGATAGTGAGAAATGACTGTGTTTGAAGATAGACTCATGGGTGGAGGTTAAAAGCAAAGTGAAGACATCGGTAGGAATGGTCTAAAGGCCTCCTAACAGTAGCTATACAGTGGATCAGAGGATGAAGGTGTAACCAGGCCATTAATCATACGAGGACTTTGACTTGCTGTAGATTGACCGGAAGCCATGACTAAAACATTTACTTTGGTATTTGGGGCCACCTATACAGTCATAGAGATGTACAGCAAGGGAACAAACCCTTTAATCCAACCTGTCCAGGCTGATCAGATATCCCAAACCACTCTAGTCCCACCTGCCAGCACCTGGCCCATATCCCTCCAAATCCTTCCTATTCATATACCCACCCAGATGCCTTTTAAATGTTGCAGTTGTACTAGCCTCCACCACTTCCTCTGGTAGCTCATTCCACATGCGTACCATTCTCTGCATGAAAAAGTTGCCCCTCTGATCTTTCCCTTAAACCTATGCCCTCTAGTTCTGGACTCCCGCATCCCACAGAAAAAACTGTCTATTTATCCTATCCATGCCCCTCATAATTTTGTAAACATCTATAAGGCCACCCGTTAGCCTCCAGCGCTCCAAGGAAAACAGCCCTAGCCCATTTAGCCTCCCCTATAGCTCAAATCCTCCAACCCTGGCAACATCCATGTAAATCTTTTCTGAACCCTTTTCAAGCTTCACTATCTTTCCCAATAGGAAGGAGACCAGAATCGCACGCAGTATTCCAACAGTGGTCGAATCCATGACCTCCCAACACCTGTACTCAATACTCTGACCAATAAAGGAAAACATACCAAATGCTGCCTTCACTATCCTATCTACCTGCGATTCTACTTTCAATGAGCTATGAGCCTGCACTCCAAGGTCTCTTTGTTCAGCAACACTCCATAGGACCTTATCATTAAGTGTATAAGTCCTGTGAAGATTTGCTTTCCCAAAATGCAGCACCTCACATTTATCTCAATTAAGCTCCATTTGCCACTTCTCAGGCCATTGGCCCATCTGGTCCAGATCCAATTGTAAACTGAGGTAACCTCCTTTGCTGGCCTCTACACCTCCAATTTTGGTGTCATCTACAAACTTGCAAACTATACCTCTTTTATGCTCACATCAAAATAATTTCTACAAATGACAAAAAGTGGACCCAGCACTGATCATTGTGGCACCCCACTTGTCACAGGCCTCCAGTCTGAAAACCACACTCCTCCACCACCGTCTGTCTTCTACCTTTTGAGCCAGTCCTGTATTTAAATGGCTAGTTCTTGTATTCCATGAGATCTAACCTTGCTAATCAGTCTCCCATGGGGAACCTTGTCGAACACTGTACTGAAGTCCCTATAGATCACGTCCACTGATCTGCCCTCATCAATCCTCTTTGTTACTTCAGAAAACTCGGTCAAGTGTGTGAGAGATGATTTCCCATGCACAAAGCCATGTTGACTATCTCTAACCAGTCCTTTCCTTTCCAAATACATGTACATCCTGTCCCTCCAGGATTCCCTCCAACAACTTGCCCATCACAGACGTCTGGCTCACTGGTCTATAGTTCCCTAGCTTGGCCTTACTGCCCTTAAACAGTGGCATCATGTTAGCCAACCTCTAATCTTCTGGCATCTCATGTGTGACTATCGATGATACAAATGTCTCCATAAGAGGCCCAGCAACCACTTCTCTAGCTTCCCACAGAGTTCTAGGGTACACCTGATCAGGTCCTGGGGATTTATCTACTTTTAACCATTTCAAGACATCCAGCACTTCCTCCTTGTAATATGTACATTTTGCAAGATGTCACCAACTATTTCCCTACATTCTATATCTTCCATGTCCTTTTCCATAGAAAACACTGATGTAAAATACTCCTCCCCCATCTCCTGCACCTTCACACAAAGGCTGCCTTGCTGATCTTTGAGGGGCCCTATACTCTCCCTAGTTACCCTTTTGTCCTTGATGTTTTTGTAAAAACCCTTTGAATTCTCCTTAACCCTATTTGCCGAAGCTATCTCATGTCCCCTTTTTGCCCTCCTGATTTCCCTCTTAAATATACTCCTACTTCCTTTATACTCTTGTAAGGATTCACTCGATCTATCCTGTCTATACCTTATATATGTTTCCTTCTTTTTCTTAACTAAACCCTCAATTTCTTTAGTCATCCAGCATTCCCTATACCTACCAGCCTTCCCTTTCACCCTGACAGGAATATACTTTCTCTGGATTCTTGTTATCTCATTTTTGAAGGCTTCCCATTTTCCAGCCGTCCCTTTTACCCGCAAACATCAGCGCCCAATCGGTTTTTGAAAGTTCTTGCCTAATACGGTCAAAATTGGTCTTCCTCCAATTTAGAACTTCATCTTTTAGATCTGGTCTATCCTTTTCCATCACTATTTTAAATCTAACAGGATTATGGTCGCTGGCCCCGAAGTGCTCCCCTACTGACACCTCAGTCACCTGCCCTGCCTTATTTCCCAAGATGAAGTCAAGTTTTGCACCTTCTCTAGTAGGTACATCCACAAACTGAATCAGAAAATTGTCTTGTACACACTTAGCGAATTCCTCTCCATCTAAACCCTTAACACTATGGTAGTCCCAGTCTACATTTGGATAGTTAAAATTCCCTACCATAACCACCCTATTATTCTTGCAGATAACCGAGATCTCCTTACAAATTTGTTTCTCAATTTCCTTCTCACTATTAGGGGGTCTATAATACAATCCTAATAAGATGGTCATCCCTTTCTTATTTCTCAGTTCCACCCAAATAACCTCCCTGGATGTATTCCCAGGAATATCCTCCCTCAGTACAGCTGTAATGCTATCCCTTATCAAAAATGCCACTCCCCCTCCTCTCTTGCCTCCCTTTCTATCCTGCCTGTAGCATTTGTATCCTGGAACATTAAGCTGCCAGTCCTGCCCATTCCTGAGCCATGTTTCTGAAATTGCTATAATATCCCAGTCCCATGTTCCTACCATGCCCTGAGTTCTGCCTTCTCTGTTAGGCCCCTTGCATTGAAATAAATGCAGTTTAATTTATCAGTTCTACTTTGCTCTCTGCTTTGGCCTTGCCTGCCCTGTTTGATTCACCTTTGTTCTCTAGTACATCAGTCTCTGATTGATCTCTTTCCTCACTATCTCACTGGGATCCCCCCTCAGCCACGCATTCATCTGCTCTATCCTCATTTTCCTGCCCTCACTAGCTCGTAGCACTGGGAGTTATCCAGATATTACTACTCGAGGACCTTTTTAAATTCCTGTCTAACTCTCTGTAACCTCCCTTCAAAGTCTCAACCTTTTCCCTTCCTATGTCGTTGGTTCCAATGTGGATAATGACTTCCTGCTGGGCCCTCTTCCCCTGGAGAACATTCTGCACCCTCTCTGAGACATCCTTGATCCTGGTACTAGGGAAGCAACACACCATTCTGCTTTTTCACTGCTGCCCACAGACACGTCTGTCTGTACCTTGGACTAGAGAGTCCCCAAAGACAATCGATTGCTTGGAACCCAAGGTACCTCTTTCCTGGAACTAAATGTTTATGAATCCACTAAAGGGTCAGGCAATTTTGGATCTGGTGATGTGCGATGATGCAGATTTAATAAATGATGTCCGTAAAACATCCCATCAGGAAACAGTGACTGTAACGTGGTAGAATTTGTTATTCAGTTTGAGAGGGGGGAGCATGGATCAGAAACAACTAAGGTTAAATAAAGCTAATCACAAAAAAGCAAGGACATAGTTGGCTAGAATGCAGGAGTTGTTTAGCAGCAATGATGGAACAGTCTATGCTCTCTGCGAAGGCTGACCTGTGAGTAGGATTCTAGGGAGGAGGGTAAGCCAGCCATAGTGAACCAGTGAGATTAAGGGTAGCATCAGATTGAAAAGGAAAGCTTAGACCAGATTGGGGGAACTTTGAAAAACCACAAAGACTCCATAATGTTGTCTGGCCTTTAATGGAGTGTTAAAGTAAGGATATCTTGCTTAAAAATATACAAAGCATTAGTTGGACCACAGCTGGAATCCTGTCAGATTTAGGGCCTCGATGTTTAAATAATCAATGACATTGGAGACAGTCCAGAGAAGGTTTTGCGAGACTGAAATGGGATATGGAAAAACAAGCTAATGAAGAGAGATTGATTCTTTTACAGCACAGGACTGACATTCAATGGTGGCACTGCTAGATTCTTGAGTCTTGAAGGTACATGCAAAACTATCTGAAAGATGGCAGTAGAGTGGCTTTTGAGCCCAGGGCTCATCTGGGGGGGGGCATTGTGGTGTGGGGTGGGAGCAAAGGCAGCCTCCTGGTGGTCAGAGGTGGTGGCAGCAGCAAGATGTCTTCCCAGTGTTCAGGGCAAGTGGCAGCAAAGCTCCTCTGACGGTAGGGTTTAAGTTGGTGCTGGGGAGGTGACATGAGGATGGCTGGATGGGTCTCTTGGTGCAGTGACCTGGCAATGGAGACCATTGAGTCATAGGGATGTACAGCACAGTGGCCTAACCAATGTCCTGTACAGCCGCAACATGACCTCCCAACTCCTATACTCAATACTCTGACCAATAAAGGAGTGCATACCAAATGTCTTCTTCACAATCCTACCTACCTGTGACTCTACTTTTAAGGAGCTATGAACCTGCACTCCAAGGTCTTTGTGTTCAGCAACACTCCCTAGGACCTTACCATTAAGTATATGAGTCCTGATCTGATTTGGTTTCCCAAAATGCAGCATCTTGCATTTATCTAAATTAAGCTCCATCTGCCTCTTCTCAGCCCATTAGCCCATCTAATCAAGATGCTGTTGTAATCTGAGGTGACCTCCTTTTCAGTCCACTTCAGCTCTGTTTAGCAAGCATACTAACTATACCTCTTATGCTCACATCCTTTTGGATGCTGCAGACCCTGAGTGGGGACTCCTGGTTGTAAGGCCACTGTGGGTTTAGTACAGGACCCAGCATAGGCAGCAGTGTTGGCGAGATAGACCCAGTATCAGAGATGGCACCTCAAGAATATTATTCTTGGTTAGGCCACTTTTGGAATATTGTGTGCAATTCTGGTCTCCTTCCTATTGGAAGGATATTGTGAAACTTGAAAGGGTTCAGAAAAGATTTACTAGGATATTGCCAGGGTTGGAGGATTTGAGCTATAGGGAGTGGCTGAATAGGCTGGGGTGGTTTTCCCTGGGGCATCAGAGGCTGAGGGGTGACCTTATAAAGGCTTATAGAATCATGAGGGGCATGGATAGGGTAAATAGACAAAGTCTTTTCCCTGGGGTGAGGGAGTCCAAACTGGAGGGCATAGGTTTCGGGTGAGAGGGGAAAGATATAAAAGAGACCTAATGGGCAACTTTTTCACACAGAGGGTTGTGTGTATATGGAATGAGCTGCCAGAGGAAGTGGGGGACGCTGGTACAGTTGCAACATTTAAAAGGTATCTTGATGGGTATATGAACAGGAAGGGTTTGGAGGGATATGTGCCAGGTGCTGGCAGGTGGGACTAGATCGGGTTGGGATATCTGGTCGGCATGGATGACTTGGACCGAAGGACCTGTGTCCATGCTGTACACCTCTATGTCTCTAATAGTCACGCATGTTGGTGGGTCAGGCATGGGTTGAAGCACAGGTATGCAACGTACGCATGCATGGGGCTCATGGTGGAACAAAGATGGACTGTTTCAATTAATCTTTTTATTCTTAAGCTATTCAAAATGGTGCAAGATTGTGGTGACATTTGAAGCTTCTGTTTGCATTTCAGAGCAAATAATACACTAAAATATAGTGACAATAAATCAGTTAATTCATTCTATTCAAAAGTTGTTTCTCCTTTGTGGGAGACTCTAGGACCAGAGGACATTATATGAATAAGGTGTTGCCTAATAAAGACATGAGGAATGTCTTGAGGGTAATAAATCTTGTGAATTCTTTATCACAGGGCTGTTAAGATTGTGTTATGGCATATATTCAAGACTGAAAGATTTTTCAAGCATTAAAGGAATGGAGGGTTATGAATGGGAGAATAAGTGGAGTTGATTTTTTGAGAATCCTGTGTGGAAGAGGGAAGTTCAGTTATTATGATTCATGGATTTAACAAAGCTTTTGACAAGGTCCCACATGGGAGACTGAGGGTTAAAGCACATAGAATTGAGAGAACGTCGGTGAGATGCATAAAAAAACTGGCTTAGTAATAGGATGCCAAGTGTCCAGTGGTGTACCACAAGGATCAGTACTGGGACCCTTATTGTTTGTTACATACAGAAATGGTAACAATGAAAATGTTGGGGAATGTTAAGTAAATTTGCATTTTGGAAGAAGAAACAAGATGAGAGAGTATTTAATGAATGGCACTGGGTAGCTCAGAGGAACACTGGGATCATGGGTAATTATTCACAGATCCCTGAAGTAACCAGGGCACATGAAAAGGATCGTTAAGGCATATGGAACATTCCTTATTCCCATAGAATAATATCACACCAAGGGCGCTGTTTATGATGACCTGCACAAAAGTTCAGTGAGGATGATGATGAAATAGAGCATCAAGCAATGACTGAACACAGGGAAGCAGGGCCTGAAAATATCAAAATGCTGTAGAGGGGAGCAACTTTCTGTGGTGCTGACTTTATATTCTGTTTCAACACACACCTTACTTATGCTTCATTTATTAGTTATTAATTTTCACATAATTTCTATGTGTGATTTAAAAGCTCTTTTATGTACATCCATGGCAAAATTCTCCATTGTTCCAACGTATGCACATTGGTGTAGAGTGCTGTGCTGTGCTGCTCCCAGGTGATACACCAGACAAGTCAGATGCCAGACTGAAACCTGGTTTAGTGGATTTAATTTTAGCGAGGTGATCTTTCACTAAAACAGGTGACAACAAAGACCGTTTATAATCAAAAATAATTACTTTAAATAAATATATGACACACTTAAAGATTTTGAAAGTGAAATACCCAAAGAGATCCCAAAAAGTACAGTACTGACACAGAGAATCCCCTCCTTACACCTCAATATGTTTAATTTCCATTCTGGAAAATCTGAACTTCATTCTGGAGCTACCCTACACCTGAGCTTAAACTTTCTCAGCTTCATATAACCCCTGCAGGGTTTAAGTCCAGTAGATCCAGCCTGGAAGTATCTTACAATTTACTTTAATGTAATCTAATGTTTAAAAAAAACTTTTAAAAAAAGTAACACGCTTAGCTAAAAGACCATTTTGCAGTTTTATTTTGGATAGTTCTACAGAGGGTTGTGTGTGAAGTTGCTCCTAAAGAAACAGGAATTTCTAATACGTCTTCAAGGACAACTGTTCACCCTGTCTTACTTTCATGCAGAGGGTAGTAGAGGGTGCTGCTGGGGGAAATGCTAGAAGCAAATGCCATAGCGACGTGTAAGAGTCATTCAGACAGACGTGAATAGATAGGGAATAAGGGATATGCAGGCACATGGGATTTGTTTGAAATGACATCATGGTCAGCAGAGACACAGTGGGCTGAGGGGCCTGTCCCTGTGCTGTATTATTCTATGTTCTGCCTTCTATTCTGAACATGTTGAATGAGTTAAGCAGCGTTTAATGATGAGAGAAAGAGATGGCATTTCAGATTGATGCAGTTTTGTTCGGTATGTCTGTTAAATAGGCATGGAAAGCTCCTGAAGGGAAGATAGAATTAGTTCCTCCAGCACAGGAGGAGCAAATTACATATTCATTTCAGGAATAGTATCACCCAATAAAGTTGCTGCCATTCTGCCATTTCTTCTGCCAGGTTCCAGATAAACAGTGACACTATGTGGTGAGGAGAGAGAATGCAAGTCTGCTGTGGAGATTGGGAAGCCTGTTTATTTTAAACATGCAAACACATGACCCTCTGACAGTGCGGCACTCCCTCAGCACTGACTCTCTGGCAGTGCAGCACTCCCTCAGTACTGACCCTCTGACAGTGCGGTACTCCCTCAGTACTGACCCTCTGACAGTGCAGCACTCCCTCAGCACTGACTCTCTGGCAGTGCAGCACTCCCTCAGTACTGACCCTCTGACAGTGCAGCACTCCCTCAGTACTGACCATCCTACCACAATAACACCGTGTCTGCAGTACCTCCTGATGCTGATTCCCCAACAGTGTGCTTTGCTCCAATGACTCTTCAGTCAAGCATTTTGAAATAATAAATGGGCACGCGGTGTGTGTTTTCTGTAAAACAGTTTCCAAAGAAAGAACAAAGAAAATTTACAGCCCAGAAACAGGCCCTTCGGCCCTCCAAGCCTGAGCTGATCCAACTGTACTGTCTAAACCTGTCACCCAATTCCTAAGCATCTGTATCCCTCTGCTCCCCACCTACTCATGCATCTGTCCAGATATATCTTAAATGAAGCTACCGTGCCTGCCTCTCCCACCTCTGCTGGCAACGCGTTCCAAACACCCACCACCCTCTGTGTGAAGTACTTGCCGCGTGTATCCCCCTTAAACTCTCCACCTCTCACCTTGAAAGTGTGACCTCTCGTTATTGAATCCTTCACCCTGGGAAAAAGCTTGTCTCTATCCACCCTGTCTATACCTTTCATAATTTTGTAGACCTCAATCAGGTCCCCCCTCAATCTCCTTTTTTCTAATGAAAATAAATCTAACCTACTCAACCTCTCTTCATAGCTATCACCTTCCATACCAGGCAACATCCTGGTAACCTTCTCTGCACCCTCTCCAAAGTGTCCACATCCTTTCGGTAATGTGGCGACCAGAACTGTACACAGTATTCCAAATGCGGCCGAACCAATGTCTTGTACAATTTTAACATGACTTGCCAGCTCTTATGCTCAATACCCCGTGCAATGAAGGTAAGCATACTATATGTCTTCTTGATCACTCTATCCACCTGTGCAGCAACCTTCAGGGTACAATGGACCTGCACTCCCAGATCTCTCTGCCCAGCAACTTTTCCCAAGGCTCTTCCATTCATTGTATAATTCGCTCTAGAATTAGACTTCCCAAAATGCATCACCTCACATTTGTCTGGATTGAACTCCATCTGCCACTTTTCCACCCAATTCTCCAGTCTATCTATACCCTCCTGTATTCCCTGACAGTCCCTTATGCTTTCTGCTACTCCACCAATCTTCATGTCATCTGTAAATTTGCTGATCATACCAACAGTGCACTCTTCCAGATCATTTATGTATATCACAAACAAGTGGCCCCAGCACTGATCCCTGTGGAACACCACTGGTCACCTTTCTCCATTTCGAGAAACTCCCTTCAACTACTACTCTCTGTCTCTTGTTGCTCAACCAGTTCTTTATCCACCTAGCTAGAACATCCTGCATACCATGTGACTTCACTTTCTCTACTAGTCTACCGTGGGGAACCTTATCAAATGCTTTACTAAAGTTCATGTATATGACATCAACAGCCCTTCCTTCATCTATCAACTTGGTTACTCCTTCAAAGAACTCTATTAGGTTGGTAAGGCATGATCTCCCCTGCACAAAACCCATGTTGCCCATCACTGATAAGCCCATTCTTTTCCAAATATAAATAGATTTTATCCCTCAGTACCTTCACCAGCAACTTTCTCACCGCTGATGTCATGCTCACTGGTCTGTAGTTACTCAGAATATCCCTACTACTCTTCTTGTATAGGGGGACAACAAAAGCAACGTTCCAGTCCTCCGGCACATCACCTGTGTTTAAGGATGCTATAAAGATATCTGTCAGGGCCCCAGATATTTCCTCTCTCGCCTCCCTCAGTAACTTGGGATAGGTTCCATCCAGTCCTGGGGATTTGTCCACCTTAATAACCTCTAGCCTACCCAACACATCTTCCCTACTTATGTCAATGTGATCCAGCCTAATCAAACTTCTATCTCTAATCTCAACATTCATCATGTTCCTCTCCTCAGTGAACACTGATGCAAAGTAATCATTCAGAATCTCACCCATTCTCTCAGGTTCCTCACACAGCCTTCCTTCATTATCCTTTAGTGGGCCAATCCTTTTTCTAGTTACCCGCTTGCTTCTTATATTAGAATAAAAGGCTTTGGGATTGTCCTTAATTCTGCTCGCTAAAGCTGTTTCATGGCCATTTTTAGCCACTTGATTCCTTGTATAAGACTTGTCCTACTCTCCTGATATTCCTCCAGGGCCTGTTCTGTTCTTAGCTGCCTAGACCTTATGTACGCTTCCCTTTTCCTTTTGACTAGTCGCATGATTTCTCCTGCCATCCATAGTTCACAAATCATGCCTTTCCTATCCTTTGCCTTCAATGGGACATGACTATCCTGCACTGCTGTTAACCTATCTTTGAAAGCCTCCCACATATAAAATGTCGGCTTCCCTTCAAATAGCTGTATCCAATCCACATTTCCCAGCTCCTGCCTAATTTTGATATAATTGGCCTTGGCCCAGTTTAGTACTCTTCCCTTAGGACCACTCTCATCTTCCACTCAGTCATTAGATTACTTACAGTGTGGAAACAGGCCCATCGGCTCAACAAGTCCACAACGACCCGCCGAAGCGCAACCCACCCATACCCCTACATTTACCCCTTACCTAACACGATGGGTAATTTAGCATGGCCAATTCACCTGACCCGCATATATTTGGACTGTGGGAGGAAACCGGAGCACCCGGAGGAAACCCACGCAGACACGGGGAGAACGTGCAAACTCTACACAGTCAGTCGCCTGAGGCGGGAATTGAACCCGGGTCTCTGGCGTTGTGAGGCAGCAGTGCTAACCACTGTGCACCGTGCCACCCATGATCTGATACTGTCTATACAATAGTGGAAGGAGTGGGCATTTAATGTATTAATGAATTCCAAAGTTTAACAAATTGAAGAAGAGTAAGAATCAATTGATGTTGGGTCCAACTTCAATTTGCTGGGTGTAGGGGTTTGGATGTTCTCTGTATCTCAGGAATAGAGAATTCGACGTTTCGAGCATAAGCCCTTCAAAACGTTGAATTCTCTATTCCTGAGATGCTGCCTAACCTGCTGTGCTTTGACCAGCAACACATTTGCAGCTGTGATCTCCAGCATCTGCAGACCTCATTTTTTACTGTTTGGATGTTCTCCCTGTGTTTGTGTGGATTTCCTCTGGGCACTCCGGTTTCCTCCCACAGTTCAAAGGCCTGCAGATTAGATGCACTAGCCGTGGGAAATTGTCCATAGTGTCCAGGGATATGCAGGCTAGGTGGAGTGACCATGGGAAATGTGGTGTTATCGGGTTGGGGGGGGTTGGTAAGTCTGGGTGAAATGCTCTTTGGAGGGTTGGTGTGAACTCGATGGACCAAATGGTCTGCTTCCCATAGGGGTTCTAGGAAGCTTTGGGAATGTGTGTTTCTGTCTGGAATCCTCCTGCACTGGCTTTGATCATCAGAAGGATGGTGAGGGAGAAATGATCCAGAGTTTGATTCCTTTCTTGTTTTTCTCTCTGAAAAGGGTCTGTGGTGGGGGGAGCTGGGAGCAGGGGGTGATCGGGGGAACAGAATGGCAGGGTGACCCTGATAAGGTCAGCACATCAGAGGCTGTTTCTGCGCATATTCCAAAACCCAGCACATAACAAACACAGACAATGAGTTATTATCAAAAAAGTTTATTAAATGTAAATATTTCAATGCATCATAATCACTGCTGTTGAATAAAACTCAGCACGGTAAGGAAATTTTATTATTACAGAGCTCTGAGGGACAATACATTGCATCAAATACCAAACATTCAAAGTTAATCACGCAAAATATTTATGGCAAAAATCAGTCAGGTTTCTGCACAGCAGAAGCATCAATTAGATTTTAAAGCTTCAAATTTCCATGCAAATGATTGGTTCGGTATGTAATAACTGTACAAATAAACCGACCTGTTAATGATCTATGTATATATAAAACATTGGTAATATTTGCAAGTTAGGAGAACTGAGGCATTAAGACCTGAATTTAATCCCTAGTAATGAAGACTGGCTCTATCAGTACATTAGTGCTTTGTGTAAAGATGGCTGTGGAATGAACAGTGAGACAGATCCCTTTACAGACATAGTTCTGACCTGTTGAATGTATGGAATAGGTATTAATCAGGTGGCCCTTTGCTCTCTCCCTTCTCCACGGACCCGGGCGCACCCAAAGCAAATGCCTCCTTGATTCATGTGAACAGGTAATCGTCAGTGATCACAGTGCATTAAACTCTCTGAACTAATGGTGCCTAGCACTTGTGAGGAGGGAGAACGAATGGACCAACATCAGAAACCCCACCTCTTCCCCCATGCACACTGAATACACCCATTCGCCCAACCCACCACACGCACCACTTCCCCCCTCCCCTGACTCACAACCTTTCTGCCCTGTCTCCCTAATCATTGAGTTTCACTCCCTCTTTCTTCCATTCAATAGGGGAGTGAGGGGTGGTGTTGGCAGAGGGGCCTGTTCCAATAACACACGGTCATGCACTCATCCCCAGCTCTCACTCTCCCAGAGACACAACCCTAAGAGACTATCTACCACATGGAAACCAACCATTAATGGACCATCTCACCAGAAACCACAAAGGGCTGTAGGCCATTTTCCTGGGAATCTCATGGCTAGGGCCTTTAAGGAACAGAGTCAGGATCCACTGACATTTTTTTGAAGAAAATAAAATTGCAAGAAAGAATATTTTCTTGTTTGAACTTTCTCCTTCTGGAAGATAACTGAGGCCAGTTATCATCTCAAAACTGAGCTGGGTAGTTGTCTTTCGGGTAAAGGGGATGAAGGATTATGTCATCAGGCAAGGCCAATGGAGTTGCAATTAGATCGACCCTGAGCTAGACCAAGTGGTGAAACAGGCTCCAGGACCTGGCCAGTCTGATGTTTCACTCCACAGAATGTTGGCTCCATTGTGCCAGTTTGGTTTGCTGTGACGTTTCTGTACAGATTGAGCAAGGTTAACTTTGAGAGGCATCAATCCAACATCCCCTGTTTCGCCTGAACTCGCTGTAAATCTCCAGTTTGTAAGATGCCCATGTAATATTTCTTGGAAAAATGTAAAATAATGGAAGGAATATATAAATGGACCTATAGATAACATTCGTTGAGTTTAACAGATTACAGAGTGACGTTTTGCAGATTACAGGGGATTAAAGTTTTCACTATTAGAGAGGGAATGGACTGGATATTGTGGTCATTCCCAGGGAGTAGGGGACTCATAGAATGTCTGGTGGCTACATCACCTTTGAGAGAGAGAGAGAGAGAGAGAGAGAGAGAGAGAGAGAGAGAGCTGGATTGGTTCCTGACTGGAGCAGGGATCATTTCATTTGGTCTTTATATATAACCCCTGATCCCTGGGCTCTCTCTTCAGAAAGCTGAAGAAGAGATTTCCTTGTATTTTTATTCCTGGTCCCAGCATTTTCTCTGGTATTTCTGCCTGTGAAGTTTGATGATAAAGGAAGGGTCCTGTCAATGATGCTGTGACTGTACGATGGTAATGCAATACCATCATGAGGATATTAGTCCATAATCTCAGAAAGATAGTGAGATAGCACCTGCTGTTTCACAAGTCTGAGGAATGAGAAGTTCCCAGAACATTGGTAGGTAGGAAGGACAGAGAAACATCATTACAGTGAGACCACATCATTATCACGGGATAAATGGGAAGAGTTTAAAAGGGAAGGTGTGTCAGCAATTCAGGAAGTGCTGGTGGAATATGTCTTTGCTACTGAGAGGTGAGGTCAGATACCTACTTCATACTGACTCAATATTTTGAAATTGAGTAGATCTTCCACAAGCGAGCAGTTTCCTTTCAACATTGTCACAATTCCACAAACTTCAAAATCAAGGCTCCTCCACCAATGAGCACTTTCCCCCTTCAGCTGGCTGTGATGTGGGGATAAAGCTATTTAGAAGTTTAATCTCGCCTCTGCAATATATTCTGTTGGTGTTTTTATGTTCAAATTCTATCCGCAAGACTTTAAGGCAAATGTTAGTTAACACACACACACTAACAAGGTCATGAATAAAAATCATACAGGAAACATTGAATTTTTAAGTGAATTAACTGACACCACGATGGTCTGTAGATATGATGAAACACTGATGCCACGTATGGAGGCTATGTCAGGGAGAGGGGCATAAGCTCCAGACTGGACCCTGTCCCCTCAGGGAGTACTAGCCTTCTGTACTCAAACTGATCAACCCTTCTGACTCACACCCAGGATCACTGACTACAACCAGACTCCTCATCAGAAGAGATTGAAGGTGCTTAGAGGGTTTTTTTTTTAACCTTCCTTTAAACCTTTCCAAACACAGGAACTTGGTTCTAAGTTACTTGGATAGATCAAAGGTTGGACAATGCTCCAGTGAAGTTGCTTGAGGGGGCTTACTATGTTAAAGGCTCTATATAAATGCTTGTTGTTGTTGGTGTAGCCTTATTTCTGATGGATGGGAAGTTGAGTCCTTGCGGCGAGTTCAATGTTAGCGCCGCTCATCCTCAGGCCTCACGTTCCTCAAGTTCAGAATCTTCATCAATGTTTTACTCATGAAATACGGCCTGGCAGCTGATCCATCATTCCTCTCTAAATCTTCCACTGCGGAGAGGAATTACAGGCAGTGATTACAGGCATCTCAGTACCACGTACGCATCAATCCAGATGGTGCCAAGGCTGGTACTACATGACCTCATCACGATCCATTGCAATCTCCATGGACACTCACCTCCCTGTCATGTGATGGGCCAGCTTAACACAGGTTGGAAATACCATGGAGGGGTGGTGGGGGGGCAGCAGAGTCCAGAACAAGGGGCAGAACCTTCACCTGGGAGCCAGGCCATTTGGAGTGGGTGTGGGTGTGTGTGTGTGTGTGTGTGTGTGTGTGTCAGGAAACACCTCCCCACACGGGGACGGCTATGGAGATATAACAACATTCCTTCCCCACCCTCTAACAATCTGTTGAGGCTGGGAATCCATAAGATCTTTCCAGAGGAGATTGAGAGTGTTGCTAGTGTGGGGACTCTTGTGGAACAGTGGTATTGTCCCTTCCTCTGAACCAAGAGGCCTAGGCTTGCTCCAATGGAGACTGTATAATGACATCTCTGACCAGGTGTGTTGGGAAGTGTGGAGGGATGGGCTACTGCAAAGCAAGGCAATGCTGTTCAGGTGTAATTCAACCAAGAGCCGGCTGAATGGCCTCTTGCTGTTCTGAGATTCTTATCTTTGGCAAACTTTGATCCCGTGACATGTTGTTGGGAATACTATTCCTTTCTAGGTTTCTGTTCTACTGACCATCTCTGCCTTGCTTCATTTGTGCAGTCAGGACAGTGTTGTTTTGCCCTGTGTCAGATACAGTGGAAATTTCAAGACTGGTTCCATTGGTCCTGCACCCACACTCCCTCCCCACATCTGGGTAAACATTTTCCCTTTCCCCGGGTCCCCATGTGAAAGTTCTGACTGAATCTGTTCCCGTCGCTCTTTCAGGTGGCACCTTCCCGATCCCAACACCTCACTGTGTAAAACAATCCCCCTCCCCTCCCCCTTGGGGGCTTTTCCCCAATTCCCTTCAATCTGTCTCCCTCTGCTCCCTCACCCTCCTGGCCCTGGAAACACAATCTCCTGATTTAATTGATCAAAGCCTCAGTCAAACCTTAGCCTCCTTGGCTCAAAAGAGCTTCCCAGGTTCGTTCATTTGAAAAATCAAGTATAACTCATTGTCTCGATAGGAATCATTCTCAGCAATGAACAATTGGACAGTGCAACATAGAGTTTAGATATAAATATAAGCAGCACCATAATCACTGCATTCATACCTCATGTACAAATGCTTTCAGGATTAGCAAAGTAACATTTTTTTATGCTTTTTCTTTTCTAATATATTTATTAAAATTGTATCCATCCTAAATAGTAAAAAAAATTACACAAGAGTGTAGCCCTGCACTTTATGTATAAAGGCAAATATATTACAGGTTCATTATTACTGCCTGACCTCCTCCTCATCACACCCAGTGGATAAACTCACTTTCAGTGGTGGGTCTTACTGACGTTTCATCCCCTGCCCTTCAGCTGCAGTATCAACCACAGGCCATTTTGCCAACTCCCTCCCAGCTCCTCCCTGTGCTACCTCTCTCCTTCATGGTCCAGATTGGAAGGGGGGGCAAATACAGACTGACATTACCCGTGGCTCCAAAGGACACAAATACAATACTCCTCTTGTCTCTTTACTTTCCCTCACTCAGACACTGTGGACACTCTAAAGGTTGACCGTCTCCCTCCCTCCCATTAGGAAAGTGTGACGGGGAGAGGAGTTTCAAACTGACACACTGCAGCATCTGCTCCACATCCAATCACCCACCGTCTAAGGGAAAGGCAGGACAGACCCGAGGGCCCGAATGGCCTCCTCCTGTGCTCCCCTGATGGTCACACCGACATTTAATGGGGTAGATGTTTGAAGGGAGATGGTTCGCAGTGTGAGTGGGCAGTTAATCCAGAGACCTGGATGAAGGGCAAGGGTTCAAATCCACCTTGGCTACCGGTGGAGCTTAACTTCAGCTGATTAAATCTCAAGGTAAATGTTCCTCTTTATGACCATGGAATTATCATGGATTGTTGTCAAAACCCACCTGGGTTCACCTCCTGTCCTTTAGGGAGGGAAATCTGCCAACCTTACCTGGTCTGGCCGACACATGACTCCAGACCCACAGCGATGTGACTGACTCTGAGCTGCCCTGTGAAAACAGTGCCATGTGAACCCCTCAGTGTGAGGCCTGTGAGGGATGGAGAACAGATCCCTGGCATTGTAAGAGATGCCCACATCTCCTATCAGAGAAATAAAGCCCACCCTCTCCCTCAGGGATGGGACAGGCCTGAAGTACCCGGTCAATAAAAAACTAAGGGTTTGTGTTAACATTCAGCAGAAATGTGCAGGATCATGTCAGGGTTGTAGAGAGAACACGGAGTGGGCAGTCACTGAGCTTTGCCTGTGTGTAACCTCCACAGCTCGGACCAAGAGCAGGAAAGTAGCACCAGCACGATGGATCAAATGGCCTGCACATTGTCAGAATGAGATTTCCTGGTTCCAACTCTTCCTTTTCTGGGTCAGATTGCCTGAGTTTCGATGTTGGGGACATCGATCTCACCAATCACAGGGTCCTTACAACATAAACCATATTTACTCCAGCCCCAGAGCCAACCCAGGCCAGGGATTTCAATGGGAAACCGTTAGTGAGATAGTCAGAACTTCCCAATCCTGGGGACTGACAGCAAGCCGATGTGAACCATCCAGCAAGGTGCAGTGAACCAGAATTCACACCACAAATTGCTGCTTACCTCAGCAGTTAGAAAGACCCTGTGTTGGGGTCACTCACTGGGATCACTCTGGGAATTCATGGCCCACATTCAGGGGAGTTAGCCACAACACAGGGGTCAGGGTCTGAGGGGTGTAACCGGGTTGTAGCTGGGCCCTGTTCATAAGGAAACTCCCACCTTCTCCTCTGTGTGACCAGCAAGTTGAGGATTTAACTCAAGGTCGACCCCTTTTGAGAGTCATATGACCCCATGGGCTGTAAGCAGCCCCGGGGTCTGGAACCATGGACTGTTCTGTAACAGGGCTATACGACTTTATGGTCCTCACGTGGCAGTTTAGCCCGGATTCAGTGAGGCAAGGCCTCAACCTGTGGGCTGCCTATGGAAGGCTCAAGACCCAGTGAAACAGCCTCCCTTCCCCTCCTCTACCTTCTCTACAGGGCCTGGAATAAACTCTTATTGCATATTAGTGTCTTTTGACTTCATGTACAGTTAGAATTTCCTGTTGTGTGACAGGAACATGGAAGGATCACTGGTTAAAGCCCAGGATTATGTGGGTCACAGCCCTGGATTATTTATAAGGCCAGATATACAATCAGTCGCTTGATAGGACAGGAAATCTCACTGGAAACTGAGACATGGTGCTGCAGTTCAATGCCTTGTGTTCATCACAACAAATACAAGAATTTCAAATGAACAGCAGAGAAAGGGGACCGATTGGTTGTCAAGCTGATCCTGATTGGCTAAGGTGTTGCCATAGATGCTTGAACACATTCCGCATCATTTTCCACTGGTGTAAAATGTGGCACCACGATGGGACAGCACTTACTGATCAATGTGAAGTGTGCTCACAGCTGCCCCAATAACCACATTAGGGTTTAATCCTGCATCATGGCTCTTTGATACTTGTGAAAGTGACACACATTCATCCACACGGACCCCTCCTCCACAAAGGAAAAGGAACATGTTCAGGATTTGCACTGCTGTTCAACTATCTGGAGGCTGGGGGAGGCTGGATATTCCCCATTTGCTCTCCACAGAAACACCTCAGCCAATGAGAATCAGCGCATCCACTGCTCAGTGCCCTTTCCTGCGATATGACTTGCAATGCCTTGATATTTGCCATTCTGGTATTTGTTCTGGAGAATGCAAGACAAAGTGTCCGACAACATGCTCCAGTTTTCAGTAATATTCAAGGCCAAACATATTCCCCACCAAATAGTTACAACACGCCCATGTGGTAATTGACCGCGATGTGCACTGGAGTCTGTCAGAAAGCCAGTGGCTGTTGGTCAGCTCTCTGCCTGCCTTCCCAGTAAAACATTCCAGGACACAGACTGCACGACACATACGTGTCATTGAGTGTGGTGGCAAAATGCTGTTATTCTCTTAAAATAAAAGTTATTTCTTTTTAAAAACTAGAACTCTACTCGGGGAGTTAAATAGTTACCAGCTCCCGAAACCCGTCTGCTGCGAACTGAAGAAAGGTTTTACATGAGTTGGCTCTTTCTGACAGAGGCTGGGCGCCTGATTACATCATCTATATATTAATCATGAGACAGTGAGGCAGGGGGTTGAGTACAGCACAAAGCTGGCACTAGCAAACTATCCATTCGCCTTGCGCGGGCTCCACTCGTGGCGTCCCAGGATCCTGTGCAGTTCGGGCGACATGAAGTAAGGTTTCTCAGCTGATCCATCATTACGTTCCAAATCTTCACCTGTGTGGGTTAGTGACACGCCAAAGCAGTGGGGGACGGGGGTGGGGGGGGTGGTAGAGGGAAGGAGGGAGGGAGGGAAGGAGCATAAAATACACAGAGAGAGGGAGACAGAGGCAGACAGAGAGAGAGAGAAAGAGGCAGAAGGAAATAGACAGAGGAAGAGAGAGACAGAGAGAGATAGAAAGGCAGAGGGAGAGATAGACAAAGAGAGAGATAGGGAGATAGGAAGAAAGAGAGAGATAGGGAAAGAGAGTGGTAGAAAGATACAGAGGAAGAGACAGAGAGAGAGAAATAGAGAAACACAGACAAAGAGAGAAAGATAGATAGACAAGTAGAGATAGAGAGAGAGGCAGACAGACAGACAGATAGACAGAGAGAGAAGAAGAAGGCATAGAAAGAGAGAGAGAAAAACAGAGTGTAAAGCAAAATATTCCAAAGACAGAGAGGGGAAGTGAGAAAATAATGACAATTGAAAGAGAGCAGGAGGATGGAGAATGGGAATGGGAGGAGGCGATGGAGGATTGGAATGGGAGGAGGGGATGGAGGATCGGAATAGGAGGAGGGGATGGAGGATCGGGAAGGAAGGAGGGGATGGAGGATCGGAATAGGAGGAGGGGATGGAGGATCGGGAAGGAAGGAGGGGATGGAGGATCGGAATAGGAGGAGGGGATGGAGGATCGGGAAGGAAGGAGGGGATGGAGGATTGGAATGGGAGGAGGGGATGGAGAATCGGAATAGGAGGAGGGGATGGAGGATCGGGAAGGAAGGAGGGGATGGAGGATTGGAATGGGAGGAGGGGATGGAGAATCGGAATAGGAGGAGGGGATGGAGGATCGGAATTGGAGGAGGGGATGGAGGATCGGGAAGGAAGGAGGGGATGGAGGATTGGAATGGGAGGAGGGGATGGAGAATCGGAATAGGAGGAGGGGATGGAGGATCGGGAAGGAAGGAGGGGATGGAGGATTGGAATGGGAGGAGGGGATGGAGAATCGGAATAGGAGGAGGGGATGGAGGATCGGGAAGGAAGGAGGGGATGGAGGATTGGAATGGGAGGAGGGGATGGAGAATCGGAATAGGAGGAGGGGATGGAGGATCGGAATTGGAGGAGGGGATGGAGGATCGGAATTGGAGGAGGGGATGGAGGATTGGAATGGGAGGAGGGGATGGAGGATCGGGAAGGGAGGAGGGGATGGAGGATCGGAACGGGAGTGGGATGGAGGATCGGAATGGGAGGAGGGGATGGAGGATCGGAAAGGTAACAAGTTAGAAGGCTTTTGGAGCTCTTAAATAAAATGATAAACAAACATGAAGCAAGCAGCTTGTGAAGCTCAGGAATTAATGTTTTAATTAGCTGCACGTTTAGAGAGCTCCGTCAGTAGCAACAGCAAATGCAGCTTCAGCCAAAACGAGCGCCAGGAACCTACAGCAGCCTCAGCTCAACCTGCCAGGAAACGCAGAGTAACATCGGGAAGGTTTCTGAACCTCGATACTCAAACTGCATCGTTGGGTCAGTTCCCTCCAGCCATATTGGTTCCTAACGCCATCAGTCAGCCAGATGACGTCAGCTCTTCCTGCAACTTTAGCAACTTTGGAGCTTCCCTGAACATCCGCGGGTCAGCTCAAACTGTCCACAATGTCAACAGGAGCAAACTATCCACAACAACTAAACATTGAACAACACAGAGGCAAGGCCAATACATTAAACCAAAAACCAATGGGCACATTCCCATAGCAACACAATCCTTGGACATTGGGTAACTCGGGAGTAATCCATCACCTGAACCAGGTGATTGTGGTGAGGAAGGTCAATGTTGTTTCTCTCACTCTCTCAGGTGGAAACGGGGGTCAACGTGGAATTCTCTTCCCCAGAAGGTGGTGGAGGCTGAGCATTGACATTTATTCAAGACAAAGTTAGACAGGGTGTTTTTTTCAGTCGAGGGTGTGGGAGGGTTATGTGGTCAGAAGGAAAGTGGAGCAGCCGTGACCCTGTTGAAGGGGAGAGCAGGCTGGATAGGCCGAATGTCCTTCTCCTGCCCCTAAGGCCCCTGTTCCTCTGCAGTTCCCATTGAGTGATTCTTCTGAGATAGACCCAGCTGATGAACCACTGCCAGTGACAGTATGTCTCCCTCTTCTGGAGCTCAGAGACAACTGACAAATCAACAACTCAGTTCCTCAACTCATTTCAGTCCCTGACTCTGCAGCTTACCTCTCGGTGTGTGCCTCAGTGCTCCAGGAGCCCCTGGGAGACAGACCATGGTGAAACAGCTCCCTGCACCTGGCCCACTCTTGCTACCATCACTGTGGGGATTGGTGGGCACTTAGTGACATTGTGATTAGAGTAACCCAGTGAATGGGAACAATAAATGCCATGTGCTAACCCCCATGCGGTCTCACATTTGGATCATAGTCCAATAAAACCCCATCCACGAGCTCATGCCTGGATTAGCAAAGGTCTATTCAACAAAGGGGGCATCATATTGGAGTTAGTGTCATCCTTGTTCCACACATGGAGTATTTTGTGGGACAGCTGCTGGAGAATAATCAGGAGGTGTCCAGTTGCTGTCGACACCCTCTCAAACAACAGCACTGAGGCCAGATCTCCAGCACAGATTGTCGCTGAGTAGAGACATTGAACTCCTCACCTTGACCGTCTGTCAGTCACTGTGTCTCAGAGATCAGACCTAACCCTAAACCCTTCATCAGTGCTCAGAAAGCTTGTGATTTCAAATAAACCTGTTGGACTACGAGCTGGTGTTGTGTGACTTCTGACCTTGCCCACCCCAGTCTGACACCGGCCCCTCCACATTAGAGGAAACCAGCAATCCCCACGTAGCTCAGGCTGAACACCAACAACAACTTCACAGATTATCAAAAGCTTTTGAGTTTGGGAATTCTACTCACAGAAACAGAGGAACAATGTATCCACACACATTGCATAGACGCTGAAAAACCCATGTGCAATTAGGTAGGATCCGAATATCACCGTCTGCAAATACAAGAACACGGTTATATTCACACACTGACTGACCGGTCACTGAAGATCACACACAGCTCAACAATCCCACAGAAATACCAAATTCATTCCAAAAGCCGGAGGGGACTGAAATTCAGAGAGACGGTTAAAACATCTCCAGAATCTCAGTGACACCAAACCCAGAGCACTGTTCACACGTGTAAAACAAAACGGAGGCAATGGACAACATGAAAAATGAACACACAGCTTCTCAGGCCACAAAGGTTAGTGACCCTCTGACAGTGCAGCACTCCCTCAGCACTGACCCTTTGACAGTGTGGCACTCCCTCAGCACTAACCCTCTGACAGTGCAGCCCTCCCTCAGCACTGACCCTCTGACAGTGCGGCGCTCCCTCAGCACTGACCCTCCGACAGTGCGGGCACTTCCTCAGCACTAACCCTCTGACAGTGCAGCACTCCCTCAGTACTGACCCTCTGACAGTGTGGCACTCCCTCAGCACTAACCCTCTGACAGTGTATCCCTCCCTCAGCACTGACCCTTCGACAGTGCATCACTACCCCAGCCTGATGGTGCCCTGGTTGTAATGACTGCGGGCTGGCTCCCCAGAAGCCTGGAGTAATGTTTATGTAAATGTGTTTGAGTCCCGCCATGACAAAAGATGAAATTTGAATTCAATTAGAAAGGAAATTAAATTGAAGCGAAGTCTTGTTGTACCCCAGGCTGGGTTTTATTCATGTCCTTTAGGGAAGGACATTTGTAATCTCACATTATCTGGGCTACAGGTGACTCCCGACTATACGGTTGGGACTGAATGTTAACTGTCCTCTGAAATGGATCGAGTAAGCCACTTCGGTGAAAGGATACTTTGGAACATGCTGTTGCTGTGTGACTCCCACAGCTTATGAACAAATAATAGATGTAGTTGAACATGGGACAATGGGGTGATGCACTTTGAGAAGAATAGAGGAACTGACTATGATGGAAATGGAGAAAGATTGCAGAAGCTAAACAACAGAGAGATTTGCATAAATCACAAAAAGGAACAAGCATCCAATTTCAGTGGGGGATAATAGGGAAGGCAAAAATAATGAGTCTTTACTTCAAAGGGAAAGGCTCATCCCAGATTTAGAGGGACTGTCTTATGAGGAGATGTTGAGTAGGTTGGGCCTGTACTCACTGGAGTTCAGAAGATTCAGAGGCTACCTTATTAAAACATATAAAGTTTTCAGAGATCAAGTCAAGAGGGGATGTGGAAAGGTGTTTCTGCCTGTGGGAGAATCGAGGACCAGGCAGGATAGCCTCAGAATAAGGAGTCAGCCATTTAACACAGAGAGGAGGAACATATTGAAGGTAGTGAATCTGTGGAATTCTTGAGCACAGAGCGCTGTCGAGGCTGGGCCATGACACATCATCAAGGCTGAGAGAGAGAGAGAGATGGTTTATCAGGAAGGAAATCAAAAGTTATGGGGAAAAGCCAGGAAAGTGGAGTTGAGGATTGCTGTGTGCAGTTCTGGTCACCACATTACAGAAAGGATGTAATTGCTCTGAACAATGTACTGAAAAAAATCAGATCAGCCATGATCTCATGGACCTGATAGGCCGAATGGCCTAGCCTGTTCTGAGCGCTAATGGTTTTACAGAGCCCCATGATGACCTTGACCTTGGGCTCATGCTGTTTGACATGTGACCCCTCTATACTGCTCTGTACCTGTAACATCTTCATTACTGTCCTGTTTTGGCACCATCACCTTGATCAATCGTTGTGATCTCTCTCCCTTAATTTGTCCAGGTCTGGATTACTCGTTACTTTGGTTAGACCTTTGACATGTGACTCTTATATCTGTCATGTTATTCCAGCCATTTTTTTTCCACCTAATTTTTAATTTTTTGTAATTATCTTTCTGCCTCATTTAATCGGATTACAGATCATCCCTCTGTTTGGTATTCAGTTGTTGACACTTTACTCACACTGTTTGACAGTTAGTTAAAAATTACACAACACCAGGTTATAGTCCAACAGGTTTATTTGGAAGCACCAGTTTTCAGAGCGCTGCTCCTTCATCAGGGGGCTGTGGAGGATAAGATCATGGTCACAGAATTTATAGCCAAAGGAGTCCAGTGTCATTGAAATGTGATACTGTAAGCAATTGAAGATTAAAACCTGCATCTTTTAGATTTGGATATGCTGGTTTCTGTTCTTTGATATTCCTTTGAACTTCTTGTGTGAACTTCTTTTAAATTACATTCTCAAGATAGCTCAGGTTTTTAGACAATATGTTTGAACTCTCTCTGTGTCCCAATGCTATGTCAGACTGACAAACCCTCTGTATAGTTTCACATATCCCATTATAAAAGATGAAAGTTTTAATCTAAGACTGTTTACTGTATCTCATCTCCCTGACACTGGAGTCCTTTGGCTATAAGTTCTGTGTCTTCCAATCTTAAACTCCACAACCACTTGATGAAGGAGCAGCGCTCCGAAAGCTAGTGCTTCCAAATAAACCTGTTGGACTACAACCTGGTGTTGTGTGATTTTTAACTTTGTCCACCCCAGTCCAACACAGGGACCTCCACATCATGTCTGATAGTTGATCACCTGCATAGAAATATTATTCAAAACTCCATTTGTTTAATCTTCTGATCTCTCTGCCCTTGATCTTTCTGATTATAATTTCTATGCCTGTATGCTTCTCTCTCACTTCACCTGACAAAGGCGCTATGCTCCGAAAGCTTTTGACTTCAAATAAACCTGTTGGATTGTAACTGGTGTCATGTGATTTCTGAATTTGAGCTCACAGCTCATGCCATGCTTGCCCAGAACAGCAGAGGGCAGTGTTCTCCACTGTTTGTAAGTGACTAACGGGTGTTTGCAAGTCAGAATTTCACTCACTAAGCGTAACACAGCTCTTCACTTTGGCCTTGTCTGTACATCACGCCTGTAGAACTGCACAAGCATCTGCTTCTGTAACATATAAACTAAGAAAATAGGAGCAGGAGTAGGCCACTCGGCCCTTCGAGCCTACTGCACTATTCAATATGATCATGGTTGATCATTCAACTCAATCCCCGTTCCTGCTTTCTCCCATCTTTCTACCCTTTGATCTTTAAGCCCCAAGAACAATATCTAAATCCTTCTTGAAAACATTCACTGTTTTGGTCTCAAAGACTTTCTGTGGCAGAGAATTCCACAGGCTCCCCACTCTCTGCGTGAGCTCAATAAGACTGACATAAAAGATCCACTAAAACAGTGACAAAGAGGTTGTAACTGGTTTGAAAGTCTACTCTATGAAAAAGCGATTGTTCAGGGAAGAGAGGGGAGAGGTGAGGAGAGAAAAATGTGACATTGCTGTTTAAGAAAGGGACAAAGGATAACCCAGGAAACTACAGATCTGTTGGTTTGACATCAGTGTGGGGAAACGGATAGAGGCCATAATGCAGGATAGGCTAAAATAAGGAGGACTTCAACAAAGCATTTGACAAATTTCCACATGGTAGACTGGTTAGCAAAGTGAGATCACTGGGAATCCAGGGGAAGCTAGTCAGTTGGATACAAAATTGGCTCAAAGGTGGTGGGGATTTGGAGGGTGGTGGTGGAGGGTTGTTTTTCAGACTGGAGGCCTGTGACCAGTGGAGTGCCAAAAGGATCAGTGTTGCGTCCACTACCTTTCATCATTTATATAAATGAATTGGATCTGAGCACAAGAGGTACAGTTAGTAAGTTGCAGATGACACCAAAATCGATGATGTAGTGGACAGCGAAGAGGGTTACCTCAGTTTACATTGGGATCTCGATCAATGGGCTGAGGAGTGGCATTTAGATAAATTTGGAAAGGAAAATCAGAACAGGGTTTATACACTTAACGGTAAGAACATAGAACATAGAACAGTACAGCACAGAACAGGCCCTTCGGCCCACGAAGTTGTGCCGAACATCTATCCTAGATTAAGCACTCATCCATGTACCTATCCAATTGCCGCTTAAAGGTCGCCAATGATTCTGACTCTACCACTCCCACGGGCAGCGCATTCCATGCCCCCACCACTCTCTGGGTAAAGAACCCACCCCTGACATCTCCCCTATACCTTCCACCCTTCACCTTAAATTTATGTCCCCTTGTAACACTCTGTTGTACCCGGGGAAAAAGTTTCTGACTGTCTACTCTATCTATTCCTCTGATCATCTTATAAACCTCTATCAAGTCACCCCTCATCCTTCGCCGTTCCAACGAGAAAAGGCCAAGAACTCTCAACCTATCCTTGTACGACCTATTCTCCATTCCAGGCAACATCCTGGTAAATCTTCTCTGCACCCTCTCCAAAGCTTCCACATCTTTCCTAAAGTGAGGCGACCAGAACTGCACACAGTACTCCAAATGTGGCCTAACCAAAGTCCTGTACAGCTGCAACATCACTTCACGACTCTTGAATTCAATCCCTCTGCTAATGAACGCTAATACACCATAGGCCTTCTTACAAGCTCTATCCACCTGAGTGGCAACTTTCAAAGATCTATGAACATAGACCCCAAGATCCCTCTGTTCCTCCACCTGACTAAGAACCCTACCGTTAACCCTGTATTCCGCATTCTTATTTGTTCTTCCAAAATGGACAACCTCACACTTGGCAGGGTTGAACTCCATCTGCCACTCCTCAGCCCAGCTCTGCATCATATCTAAGTCCCTTTGCAGCCGACAACAGCCCTCCTCACTGTCCACAACTCCACCAATCTTCGTATCATCTGCAAATTTACTGACCCACCCTTCGACTCCCTCATCCAAGTCATTAATAAAAATTACAAACAGCAGAGGACCCAGAACTGATCCCTGCGGAACTCCACTTGTAACTGGGCTCCAGGCTGAATATTTACCATCTACCACCACTCTCTGACTTCGACCGGTTAGCCAGTTTTCTATCCAATTGGCCAAATTTCCCTCTATCCCATGCCTCCTGAGTTTCCGCATAAGCCTACCATGGGGAACCTTATCAAATGCCTTACTAAAATCCATGTACACTACATCCACTGCTCTACCCTCATCCACATGCTTGGTCACCTCCTCAAAGAATTCAGTAAGACTTGTAAGGCAAGACCTACCCTTCACAAATCCGTGCTGGCTGTCCCTAATCAAGCAGTGTCTTTCCAGATACTCATAAACCCTATCCCTCAGTACCCTTTCCATTACTTTGCCTACCACAGAAGTAAGACTAACTGGCCTGTAATTCCCGGGGTTATCCCTATTCCCTTTTTTGAACAGGGGCACAACATTCGCTACTCTCCAGGTCCTGGGGAGTATCGTTGAACAGACAGACTGAGAGGTGCAGGTCTGCATGCAATATTCTAACAGTGGCCTAACCAATGTCCTGTACAGCCGAAACATGACCTCCCAACTCCTGTACTCAATACTCGGACCAATAAAGGAAAGCATACCAAACGTCTTCTTCACTATCCTATCTACCTGCGACTCCACTTTCAAGGAGCTATGAACCTGCATTCATGGGGGGCATGGGGGGAGGTGTGGAAGGCAGTTGGTATGTTTGCCTTGAGTATAGGAGTTGGGGAGGTTATGTTATGGCTTTACAGGACATGGTGACACCACATTTGGAATATTGCCTTCAATTCTAGTCGCCCTTCTATAGGAAGGATGTTGTTAAACTTCAGACAGTGCAGAAATGATTTACAAGGATATTGTCAGTTTGGGAGGGTTTGCGCTACAAGGAGAGGTTGAATAAGCTGGGGCTGTTTTCCCTGGAGCGTTGAAGGCTGAGGGGTGAACATCAAGGGTGTGGACAGGGTGTGCAGCCAAGGTCTTTTTCCCAGGGTAGGGGAGTCCAAAACCAGAGGGCATAGAGTCAGAGAGTCAGAGAGAAGTACAACATAGAAACAGACCTTTCAGTCCAACCCGTCCATGCTGACCAGATATCCCAACCCAATCTAGTCCCACCTGCTGGCACCCGGCCCATATCCATAGAACATAGAACATAGAAAAATACAGCGCAGTACAGGCCCTTCGGCCCTCGATGTTGCGCCGATCCAAGCCCACCTAACCTACACTAGTCCACTATCCTCCATATGCCGATCCAATGCCCATTTAAATGCCCAGAAAGAGGGAGAGACCACCACTGCTACTGGCAGGGCATTCCATGAACTCACGACTCGCTGAGTAAAGAATCTACCCCTAACATCTGTCCTATACCTACCACCCCTTAATTTAAAGCTATGCCCCCTTGTAATATCTGACTCCATACGTGGAAAAAGGTTCTCATGGTCAACCCTATCTAAACCCCTAATCATCTTGTACACCTCTATCAAATCTCCCCTAAACCTTCTTTTCTCCAATAAAACCCTTCCTATTCATATACTCATCCAGATGTCTTTTAAATGTTGCAATTGTACCAGCCTCCACCTCTTTCTCTGGCAGCTCATTCCATACACGTACCACCCTCTGTGTGAAAAAGTTGTCCCTTAGGTCACTTCTATATCCTTTCCCTCTCACCCTAAACCTATGCCCTCTAGTTCTGGACTCCCTGACCCCACAGAAAAGACCTTGTCTATTTAACTTATCCATGCTCCTCATGATTTTATAAACCTCTGTAAGGTCACCCCTTAGCTTCAGATGCCCCAGGGAAAACAGCCCCAGCCTGTTCAGCCTCTCCGGAAAGGTCAAACCCTCCAACCCTGGCAACATCCTTGTAAATCTTTTCTGAATCCTTTCAAGTTTCACAACATCGTTCTGATAGGAAGGAGACCAGAATTGCACGCAATATTCTAACAGTGGCCTAACCAATATCCTGTACAGCTGCAACATGACCTCCCAACTCCTGTACTCAATACTCTGACCAATAAAGGAAAGCATACCAAACGTCTTCTTCACTATCCTATCTACCTGCGACTCCACTTTCAAGGAGCTATGAACCTGCACGCCAAGGTCTCTTTGTTCAGCAACACTCCCCAGGACCTTACCATTAAGTGTATAAATCCTGCTCAGATTTGCTTTCCCAAAATGCAGCACCTCACATTTATCTGAATTAAACTCCATCTGCCACTTCTCAGCCCAATGGCCCATCTGATCAAGACCCGGCTGTAATCTGAGGTAACCTTCTTCGCTGTCCACTATACCTCCAATTTTGGTGTCATCTGCAAACTTACTAACTATACCTCCTATGTTCAGATCCCAATAATTTATATAAATAATGAAAAGTAGTGGACACAGCACTCAACTGGTCACACACCTCCAGTCTGAAAAGCAATATTCCACCACCAAGGAACTGAGGGATATCTTTTTCACGCAGAGGGTGGTGTGTGTATGGAATGAGCTGCCAGAGGAAGTGGTGGAAGCTGGTAAAATGGCAGCATTGCAAAGGCATCTGGATGGGTATATGAATAGGGTTTGGAGGGATATGGGCCAAAGGGTGGCAAAGGGCATTAAGTCAGTTTAGGATATCTGGTTGGCAAACGTGATTTCGAATGAATGGTCTGTTTCTGTGCTGTATCGCTCTATGACTAGACAGTTAACATGGCTTTGAAAAGGTAAGTCAGGTCTGACAAATTTAATTAAGTTTTATGATGATATGACACAGGCAGTGGATGAGGGTAATGCTGTAGATGTTGTATTTTTGGACTTTCAGCAAGCATTGGATATGGTACCACATGACAGGTTTGTTATCAAATCAGAAATGTTTGAGATGTTGGTCCTTGGTTGCCTGGATTAGAAGTTGGCTATAGGATAGGAAACAGAGGATAGGGAGAGATGGTTATCTCTCAGATTGGAGATATGTTGAAAGTGGCGTTGGGACCGTGGCTTTTTCTGATTCATATCAATGATTTGGAGAGGGATGCTGAGGGCAAAATCTCTAAATTTGTAGATGATACTTAAGTCAGGGAGAAGAGTGAACTGTGAGGATGATGCTGGGCAGCTTCAGAGGGACATTTAAAAGTTGGCCAAATGGCAGACACCTGGTGGTTGAATTTCAATGCAGAGAAATGTGGGGTAATGCATTTTGGAAGAAGAAACACAGAGACATACAGGCTCAATGCTACAAACTTGAGGGGAACTAGCTTTTGGAACGCTGCTATAAATTCTGTGTCTTCCAATCTTACACTCCACAACCACCTGATGAAGGAGTAGCGCTCCGAAAGCTAGTGCTTCTAATTAAACCTATTGGACTATAACCTGGTGTTGTGTGATTTTTAACTTTGTACACTCTAGTCCAATACCGGCACCTCCAGAACATGAGGAGAATACAGGAGCAGAGATACCTCAGGGTTCACGTGCGTAATTGAAGGTGGCCAGGCAAGTTGAAACAATTGTTAAGAAGGCATATAGGATCCTTGGTTTTATAAATGGAGGCATCCGCCTATAAAAGCTAGGAAGTGATGCTTGCACCTCTACAAATCATTGGTCAGACCACACTTGGAGTATTGTGTATAATTTTGGACATCATATTGAAGAAAGGATGTTAAAGCCCTGGAGAGAGTTCAAAGGAGATTTACTAGAATTATCCCAGGAATGAGAGTTTTTAGATACAAGGAAAGATTAGAGAGATTGGGTTTATTGTCCTTGAAGCAGGGAAGATTAAGAGGTGACCTTATTGAGGTGTTCAAAATTATGAACAGTCTGTAGTGTAGTTGTGACACAGTAAGGATATTCTGTTTCTTCTAGTTGGTATGTCAGTAACTAGGGGTCACAATTTCAACATTCTCAACAAGAGAGTTTGCAGTGAAATAAGGAGAAATTTCTTCATTCAGAGTGTTGTTGGGATTTGGGATGTGCTGCCTGGGAGAGTGGGAGAGTAGACTCCATTGGAGGGTTCAAAAGCGAGCTGGAGAGATATTTGAAAGTGATGACATTAGAGGGTGACTGAGATAGGACTGGAGAGTGGGACAAGCTGGGTAGCTCTTTCAGGAACCAGTACAGACACGATGGGTCAAATGGCCTCCTTCTTCGCTGTAAAATGCGACAATTCTATAAAAAGAAACGGGTGAAAGTGTTCAAAAGAATAAACAATGGGACCTGATCTCATCAGTGTGAGGGAGGCAAAACCATCGGGTTATCAATATCAAACAGTCACCAGGAAATTACATCAGGAATTCAGGGGAAACTGCATTCCCTGTGATACACACCCATTGCTGCAATGGGAAATAGTGAGGATCATGGTAACAGGTTGCAGGAGGATAGAGACGGCCTGGTCAGAGTTGGCTGATCAGAGGGAGGTAAGTGTGAGGTGATGCACTTGGACAGGACAAACAATGCAGGGGATTATAGGATAGACAGCAGACGCCCAGAAAACACTGAAGATCGCGGGACTGTGATATGCATATCCACTGGCCCCTTAGGGTATCACTACAGGAAGATAAAACCCTCAGCACTAACGCTCTGACAGTGGAGTGCTCTCTCACCACTGAACCTCCAACAGTGTAGCAATCCCTCAGCACTGACCCTCTGACAGTGCGGCACTCCCTCAGCACTGACCCCCTGACAGTGCAGCACTGACCCTCTGACAGTGCAGCACTCCCTCAGCACTGACCCCCTGACAGTGCAGCACTGACCCTCTGACAGTGCAGCACTCCCTCAGCACTGACCCCCTGACAGTGCAGCACTCCCTCAGTACTGACCCCCGACAGTGCGGCTCTCCCTCAGTACTGACCCTCGGACAGTGCTGCACTCCCTCAGCACTGTCCCTCTGACAGTGCTGCACTCCCTCAGCACTGACCCTCCGACAGTGCTGCACTCCCTCAGCACTGTCCCCCTGACCGTGAAGCACAGATCCTAATCAGCAAATTTTATTGAACAACTCTGTTCAAG
This sequence comes from Hemiscyllium ocellatum, assembly GCF_020745735.1. Taxonomy (NCBI): domain Eukaryota; kingdom Metazoa; phylum Chordata; class Chondrichthyes; order Orectolobiformes; family Hemiscylliidae; genus Hemiscyllium; species Hemiscyllium ocellatum. The sequence goes on along the minus strand of NC_083409.1, from coordinate 113,863,757 downwards.
CGATCGACTATCATTACCAGTAACAGAAAGAATTAACCTGTGTTCTTACAGCCCCTTTCACAGAACATGGATCAGTACTTGGGGCTACGATGTTGTGGCCATAACAGAGACGTGGGTTTCACGGGGGCAGGAATGGTTGCTTGATGTTCCAGGGTTTAGAACGTTTAAAAAGAACAGGGAGAGTGGAAAAGGAGGAGGGGGTGTAGCATTGCTAATCAGAGAGTGCATCACAGCGACAGAAACGAAGGTTATTGAGGAAGGTTTGTCTACTGAGTCACTTGGGTGGAAGTTAGAAACAGCAAGGGAACAGCCACCGTATTGGGAGTTTTCTACAGTCCCCCTTAATAGCAGTAGAGAGATTGAAGATCTCATAGGTGGGCAGATTCTGGAAAAATGCAGAAGTAGCAGGGTTGTTGTTATGGGTGACTTCAACTTTCTCAATATCGACTGGAACCTCCTAAGTGCAGATGGTTTGGATGGAGCCGTGTTTGGTAAAAGCAATGACTGCAGATGCTGGAAACCAGATTCTGGATCAGTGGTGCTGGAAGAGCACAGCAGTTCAGGCAGCATCCGAGGAGCAGCGAAATCGACGTTTCAGGCAAAAGCCCTTTATCAGGAATAAAGGCAGAGATCCTGAAGCGTAGAGAGATAAGCTAGAGGAGGGTGGGGGTGGGGAGAAAGTAGCATCATGTCGAGTTTGTTTCAAGACATGGTTGAAGAGCTTCAGGGCAGAGGAAATGACCTGGGAGTTGCAGTGGGAGAGGGACTCCCTGGGATTCTTGTAGAGAGAGGAGGAAAACTTCTTCAAGGCAGGCATCCTTGCAAGAGGATTCGCAGTAGGGTTAAAATCAACGAGGTAAACACAATGACTGCAGATGCAGGAAACTAGATTCTGGATTAGTGGTGCTGGAAGAGCACAGTAGTTCAGGTAGCATTTTGTCAGATGTGTTCAGGAGGGTTTCCTTACTCAGTATGTAGACAGGCCGACGAGGGGAGAGGCCACTTTGGATTTGGTGCTCGGCAACGAGCCAGGACAGGTGTCAGATCTCGCGGTGGGAGAGCACTTTGGTGACAGTGACCATCACTGCCTCACATTTACCATGGACTTGGAGAGGGAAAGGAGCAGTTACCAAGGGAAGGTATTTAATTGGGCAAAAGAAAATTATGACGCTATCAGACAGTAGTTGGGAAGTACAGACTGGGAGCAATTGTTCCACAGAAAGGGCACAGCAGACATGTGGAGACTGTTTAAGGAGCAGTTGTTGTGAGTGATGCACGAAATTGTTCCTCTGAGACAGGCAAGAAGGGGTAAAATTAAGGAACCCTGGATGACGAGAACAGAGGAGCTTCTCAGCAAAAGGAAGAAGGCAGCTTACACAAGGTGGAGGAAGCAAGCATCTAGTACAGCTTTACAGGATTACAGGCTTGCTAGAAAGGAGCTCAGAAATGGACTGAGGAGAGCCAGGAGGGGTCATGAAAAAGGCTTGGCAGGAAGGATTAGGGAGAAGTCAAAGGCATTATACTCATAAGTGAAGAATAAGAGAATGATGAGGGAGAAGGTAGGGCTAATCAGGGATAGCGTAGGGAACTTGTGCGTGGAGTCTGAGCAAATAGGGGAAAGCCCTAAATGATTTTTTTGCCTCAGTTTTCACTGAGGAAAGGGACCTTGTTGTGAATGAGAACTTAGAGGAGCTGGGAAACAGGCTTGACCAGATCAAAATTGATGAAGTTGATGTGCTAGAAATTTGACAAACATTAAGATTGATAAGTCCCCACGGCCAGACCAGATTTATCCTAGGCTGCTCCAGGAAGTGAGAAAGGAGGTTGCTAAGCCGCTGGCGAAGATCTTTGCTTCCTCACTCTCCACAGGAGACGTACTGGAGGATTGGAGGGAGGAAAATGTTGTTCCACTTTTCAAGAAGGGGAATAGGGAAATCCCTGGCAATTACAGACCAGTCAGTCTCACAGCTGTGGTCAGCAAAGGTTTGGAAAGAATTCTGAGGGATAGGATTTATGACTATTTGGCAAAGCATAGTGTGATTAAAGGCAGTCAGCATGGCTTTGTGAGGGGCAGGTCATGGCTCACAAATCTTATTGAGTTCTTTGAGAGGTGACGAGACAGGTCAACAAAGATCGAGCAGTGGATGTGGTGTATGGGGGCTTCAGCATGGCATTTGATAAGGTTCCCCATGGTAGGCTCAGGAAGTCAGGAAGTATGGGATACAGGGAGATTTGGCTATCTGGATTCAGAATTGGCTGGCTGACAGAAGGCAGAGAGTGGTTGTAGATGGAAAGTATTCTGCCTGGAGGTCAGTGTTGAGTGGGGTCCCGCAGGGCTCTGTTCTTGGGCCTCTGCTCTTTGTAGTTTTTATAAATGACTTGGATGAGGAGGTGGAGGGGTGGGTTAGTAAATTTGCAGATGACACAAAAGTTGGAGGTGTTGTCAATAGTATCGAGGGCTACTGCAGGCTGCAGCGTGACATAGACAGGATGCAGAGCTGGGCTGAAAAATGGCAGATGGAGTTCAACCTGGATGAATGCAAAGTGATGCATTTTGGAAGGTTGAACTTGAATGCTGAATATAGAATTAAAGACAGGATTCTTGGCAGTGTGGAGGAACAGAGGGATTTTGGTGTTCAAGTACATAGATCCCTCAAAGTTGCCACCCAAGTCGATAGGGTTGTTAAGAAAGCATATGGTGTTTTGGCTTTCATTAACAGGGGGATCGAATTTAAGAGCTGCAAGGTTTTGCTGCAGCTCTACAAGTCCCCGGTGAGACCACACTTGGAATATTGTGTCCAGTTCTGGTCGCCCTACTATAGGAAAGATACAGAGGCTTTGGAGAAGGTGCAAAGAAGATTTACCAGGATGCTGCCTGGACTGGAGGGCTTGCCTTACGAAGAAAGGTTGACTAAGCTCAGACTTTTCTCTCTGGAGAGAAGGAGGAAGAGAGGAGACCTGATGGAGGTGTACAAGGTAATGAGAGGCATGGATAGAGTCAATAGTCAGAGACTTTTCCCCAGGACAGGATGGACTGATATGAGGAGTCATAGTTTGAAGATATTAGGAGGAAGGTATAGAGGAGATGTCAGAGGTAGGTTCTTTATGCAGAGAGTTGTGAATGCATGGAATGCGGTGTCAGCGGTGGTGGTGGAAGCAGAGTCATTGAGGACATTTAAGTGACTGCTGGACGTGCACATGGATAGCAGTGAGTTGAGGGGTGCGTAGGTTAAGTTATTTTATTTTAGATTAGGAATAATCCTTGGTACAACATCGTGGGCCAGAGGGCCTGTTCTGTGCTGTACTGTTCTATGTTCTGTGTTCTGTCCCAGAGCACTTCCGGCCCTGGATGTATTTGACGTGTCTAACCTGTTCTACTGCAAGAGGCAGGCGCAGCCAATCAGTGAGCAGCCTGCTCTCTCACACAGCGATGGGCTGATAATCCTTTTTGAGGAATTAATATTAGACTGAGCACACAGGGAGGAGCTGTGTCTGTCCTCTCACAATGAGCAACAAGTGCATTTGGCCATCAGTTGGAGGAAAGGCAGGAGACCTGCCCTTGGATTCTGGGGACCATTCTCTTCTTTATCTGTCAATCAATCTCCAATCCCCAAAAAACAGGATCTGGTCATTCTCACACCTTGGTCAGTGGGAACTTGCTGTGCCTCAGCTGGGGGCTGGGGGCTCTCCCACATTATAACAGTGACAAATACTTTAAACTGCTCTGCCTTATTGGATCTGAAGCAGATATCCTAAGGCACTATTGAAATGCGACTGTTCGTTGAAGTTGCATTTTTCCAGTGGAGTCACAGGAGAACGAAGGGAGTGAATTACTTACCACCAGAGGGACCCAGTAATAGTTTAATGATGGTGCTTCACCAGCGATGATCGATATCCTTTGTGTAAAGAAGAAAAAAGCCAGCACTCCTGGACACAAAATAAGAATCAGAATCACCGGCTTTCAAATCTGACAGAAAGGAAATGCAACAACAACCACTTGCGATTACATAGCCCCTCTTAAGGTGATCCATGTGAGTGTTACCAGGCAGCATCTGACACTGAGGCACAGCGGGGATGGTGGGACAGGTCAATGGAAGCTCGATGTGAGGAGGAGGCTTTCAGCACCATCGTAAACAGCAAGAAAGAGGCAAAGAGACTCCGGGATGGGATTCAAGAGTTTAGGGCGCACGCAGCTGAGGGCAGGGTCAGCAAGGCTGGAGTGATTACCATCAAAGGCTGGAGTTGGATCAACACTGAAAGATCTTGGAGGATTGTGGGGCTGAGAGACTTTGCATTGTTAATTAATTATGAAGGGACCACAGAGAGTCAATCAGGAGTGTTTTCAGGGGCAGGAGGGTGAGGGAGCAGAGGGAGACAGATTGCAGGGAGTCGGGGAGACAGGGAGGTGAGGGGGATTATTTTACACAGTGAGTTGTTGGGATCTGGAAGATGTTGCCTGAAAGGACAGTGGGAGCAGATTCAGTGATAACTTTCAAAAGGGAATGAGGAAACACTAGGAAATTAAATGTTTGCACAGCCATGGATAAAGAGCGAGGGGTGTGATTTTAAGCAAAGAGAGAGTTTCCCTTCACACAGGGGAAAGTTTTTGATGGAGGGAGATTAACCGCAGAGCAGATCGAGTCCAAGTACTTACCGACACCCCCAACAATCAGCAACTTGCCGAGTAATAAAAGAAAATCCGTCACTTTATCCAACACAGCGACTCTGCCAATGGAAACATAACACTGGATTCATGAGTCTATAAGGAGGAAGACTGACTTTCTGAATGACTCGCTCTCTGCCCACCCCACTCACAGTAGGAGTCTGGGAAACCTCATGTGGGACACCTGAGAGGTTTACAAGGTTATGATGCTCTTGGTTAAAAAAATCACACAACCCCAGGTTATAGTCCAACAGGTTTATTTGGAAGCACTAGCTTTCGGAGCGCTGCTCCTCCTGATGAAGGGGCAGCGCTCCGAAAGCTAGCGTGCTTCCAAATAAACCTGTTGGACTCTAACCTGGGGTTGTGTGATTTTTAACTTTGTACACCCCAGTCCAACACCGTCATCTCCAAGTCATGATGTTCTGGGACTGTCTTTGCAAGTTTAAGATTAAACAGATTAGAGTTGGACGGTCTGTGGTGAAATCAGTGTGACCATTAACCTGACCCCCGATTGGTGAAGATTAAAGGAAGACCAAGACAGTTTGACTGTGAAGAGGGTGGAAGGCATTTCAGACACATGATAGCGGCCGGGTGTTAACAGCAGAGACTGGGGATCTCCAGGGTTCCGAAAACTGCTGGGAATGTCAAGCAGTAAACTGCTGTGCTTTGAACTGTCCACTTACACAGACAAACAGGGATTGGGCTGTGAAACAGACAAAACCAGCATTTCACAGGGGCCGTGTGAGTCACACTGTCATGGGGAAGGGGACAGAGCAAGCCATTATAAAGATCAGGTTGCAGGCCTTCCTGCAGTACCACAGAAAATCAAAGAGAGTGCTTCGGAGCTGCATGGATCTGAGAATCAGGCAGAAACACTGGTTCACTGAACAGAGGGGGAACAGAACGGAATAAATCTGTGCAGAGTTACAATGAGGCTGGAGGAGTCCACAAACTCCAGCCAGAGGTAGAACCATGGGGAAAAGAAAATACCCAGCGATTTCTGCTTCTGTTTGTCTCAAATCACTAGCTCTGTGCTTGGGAGGATGGATAGGCAATGAATCTTTGGAAGTTTACAGTCACTTTGGATTGATTTTGGATGAATAACATCAAAGAGAGTGTTAACCATATTGGGAATGTATACCTTGGGATGGTACAATATAATGGCATTATTTTCTTAATGTTTTCAGGTATTGGTTCAGATAAACGCCTTGCTTTTCTCTCTGCCTTTAAGGCACTTTCTGAAATCGATCTCTTTGATCAACGTTTCATTTCTGTTCAAATCCCTTTTCGTGGCTCAGTGTCAGATCATATTTAATATTCTTCCTGTGAGACAGCTCGAGATATTGTGGGATATTAAAGATACCAAAGAAATACAGTACACATTCAACTCATTTCTGCCAATAAATACCCCTGGTGTGCAATGGGGGACAGTGTAGAGGGAGCATTACTCTATCTCTAACCCTGTGCTTTCCCTGTGCTGGGGGTGTTTGTTGGGGGGGGACATTGTAGAGCGAGCTTTACACTCTGTACCAAACCCCATGCAGTCCCTGCCCTGGGAGTGTTTGATAGGGACAGTACTGAGGGAGCTTTACCGTGTAACTAACCTCATGCTGACCCTGTCCTGGGAGTGTTTGATGGGGGACAGTGCAGAGGAAGCTTTGCTCTGTATCTAACCCCGTGCTGTCCCTGTCCTGGGAGTGTTTGATGGGGACAGTGCAGAGGGAGTTTTACTCTGTACCTAACCCCGTGCTATTCCTGCCAATGAGCCTCTTCCCCACGTCTGACAATGGGAGTGGAATCTGACACAAGGTGAACCCAAGGCTGATGTTGGCCTGGTATAGAGCAAGGACATATCCCCTACTCCAGGAAGGAGAGACTGGCCTTGAGGGGGGCAGAGTAGATTCACCACAATGATCCTGGGGAGAAAAGGGTTAAACGATGAGGACCGGTGAGATGGAATATTTTTTATTCTTTCCTGAGACATGGCATCACTGGCTGGACCCAGGATTAATTGCCCGTCCCTAGTTGCCCCTTGAGAAGATGGGGGTGAGCAGCCTTCTTGAACCACTGCAGTCCATGTGTTGTAGGTTAACCCACAATGCCCTCAGGGAGGGAATTCCAGGATTCCTACCCAGCAACACTGAAGGAACAGTGATATACTTCCAACTCAGGATGGTGAGTGGCTTGGAGGGGAACTTGCAGGGGGGTGATGTCCCCAATAATAAGACCCGTTGTGGTAAGCAGGTAAGTGCTACATTTTGCTTGTTTGTTTCTTTAGATCCAGTTTTCTTTTTAAAGTTTACCTTTTAGAGGGATGGCAGCGAAGGCAGTGCAATGTTCCTCTTGCAAGATGTATGAGGTGAGGGAAGCCATTAGCGTCCCTGCTGATTACACTTGCAGGAAGTGCACCCATCTCCAGCTCCTCCATGACCGTGTTAGGGAACTGGAGCTGGAGTTGGATGAACTACGGATCATTCGGGAGGCAGAAGTGGTCATAGATCAGAGCTTTAGGGAAGTAGTTACTCCGAACGTTATAGACAGATGGGTGACAGTGAGGGGGAGTGGGAGGTAGCAGCCAGTGCAGAGACCCCTGCGGCCGTTCCCCTCAAGAACAAGTATACCGTTTTGGATACTTGTGGGGGGGGGGGACTTACCAGGAGTAAGCAACGAGGTTCAGGCCTCTGGCACGGAGCCTGTCCCCATTGCTCAGAAGGGAAGGGTGGAGAAAGGTAGAGCAATAGTTATTGGGGACTCGATAGTGAGGGGTACAGACAGACGGTTTTGTGGGGGCGAGAGAGACTCACGTTTGGTATGTTGCCTCCCAGGTGCAAGGGTTCGTGATGTCTCTGATCGCGTTTTCCGGGTCCTTAAGGGGGAGGGGGAGCAGCCCCAGGTCGTGGTCCACGTTGGCACCAACGACATAGGTAGGAAGAGGGATGAGGATGTTAGGCAGGCTTTCAGGGAGCTAGGTTGGAAGCTCAGAGTTAGAACAAACAGAGTTGTTGTCTCTGGTTTGTTACCCGTGCCACGTGATAGAGAGTCGAGGAATAGGGAGAGAGAACAGTTAAATGCGTGGCTACAGGGATGGTGCAGGAGGGAGGGATTCCGGTTTCTGGACAACTGGGGTTCTTTCTGGGGAAGGTGGGACCTCTATAAACAGGATGGTCTACACCTGAACCTGAGGGGCACCAGTATCCTTGGGGGGAGGTTTGCTAGTGCTCTTTGGGGGGGTTTAAACTAACTCTGCAGGGGCATGGGAACCTGGACTGTAGCTTTAGGGTACAGGACCTTGAGTGTAGGGAGGTTAGGAACATGGCATCGATCTCGAAGGAGGGTGCCGGTAAACAGGAAGGTGGCTTGAAGTGTGTATACTTCAATGCCAGAAGTATAAGAAATAAGGTAGGTGAACTTGCAGCGTGGGTTGGTACCTGGGACTTCGACATTGTGGCCATTATAGAGACGTGGGTAGAACAGGGACAGGAATGGCTATTGCAGGTTCCAGGGTTTAAATGTTTTAGTAGGGTCAGAGGTGGGGGCAAAAGAGGGGGAGGTGTGGCATTGCTTGTCAAGGATAGTACTACAGCGGTGGAAAGGACGATGGAGGAAGACTTGCCATCTGAGGTAGTTTGGGCTGAGGTTAGAAATAGGAAAGGTGAGGTCACCCTGTTAGGAGTTTTCTACAGTCCTCCTAATACTTCGAGAGACGTAGAGGAAAGTATTGCAAGGATGATTCAGGAGAAGAGTGAAAGTAATAGGGTGGTTGTTATGGGGGACTTTAACTTCCCAGATATTGACTGGGAAAGCTATAGCTCGAGTTCGTTAGATGGGTCGGTTTTTGTCCAATGTGTGCAGGAGGGATTCCTGACACAATGTGTAGACAGGCCAACAAGAGGTGAGGCTATACTGGATTTGGTTCTAGGTAATGAACCAGGCCAGGTGTTAGACTTGGAGGTAGGTGAGCACTTCGGGGACAGTGACCACAACTTGATGACTTTTACTCTAGTGATGGAGAGGGATAAGTGTGCACTGCAGGGCAAGAGTTATAGCTGGGGGCAGGGAAATTATGATGCGGTGAGGCATGACTTAGGATGTGTGGATTGGAAAAATAGGCTTCAAGGGAAGGACACAAATGATACGTGGAGCTTGTTCAAGGAGCAGCTATTGGGTGTCCTTGATAAGTATGTACCTGTCAGGCAGAGAGGAAAGGGTCTTGTGAGGGAGCTGTGGTTTAATAAGGAATTGGAATCCCTTGTGAAAGGGAAGAGGGCGGCCTATGTAAAGATGAGGCGTGAAGGTTCATTTGGGGCGATTGAGAGTTATAAGGTAGCCAGGAAGGATCTAAAGAGAGAGCTAAGAGCAGCGAGAAGGGGACATGTAAAGTCCTTGGTTGGTAGGATTAGGGAAAACCCAAAGGCTTTCTATAGGTATGTCAGGAATAAAAGGATGACTAGAGTAGGTATCGGTCCAGTCAAGGATAGTAGTGGGAAGTTGTGCATGGAGGCGGAGGAAATTGGAGAGACACTAAATCAATACCTTTCGTCAGTATTCACTCAGGAACAGGACATTGTTGCCGATGTGAATATTGAGTCACAATTAATTAGAATGGATGGCTTTGAGATATGTAGGGAAGAGGTGTTGGAAATTCTGGAAAGGGTGAAAATAGATAAGTCCCCTGGGCCTGATGGCATTTATCCTAGGATCCTCTGGGAAGCTAGGGAGGAGATAGCAGAGCCATTGGCCTTGATTTTTATGTCGTCGTTGTCTACAGGAATAGTGCCAGAAGACTGGAGGATAGCGAATGTAGTCCCCTTGTTCAAGAAGGGGAGTATGGACAGCCCTAGTAACTATAGGCCAGTGAGTCTCACTTCTGTCGTGGGCAAAGTCTTAGAGAGAATTGTAAGGGATAGGATTTATGAACATCTGGATAGGAATAATGTGATCAAGGATAGTCAGCATGGTTTTGTGAAGGGCAGGTCATGCCTCACAAACCTTATTGAGTTCTTTGAGAAGGTGACCAAGGAAGTGGACGAGGGTAAAGCAGTAGATGTGGTGTATATGGATTTTAGTAAGGCGTTTGATAAGGTTCCCCATGGTAGGCTACTGCAAAAATTACGGAGGTATGGCATTGAGGGTGCATTAGAGGTTTGGATTAGGAATTGGCTGGCTGGAAGGAGACAGAGGGTAGTAGTTGATGGTAAAGGTTCATCTTGGAGTGCAGTTACTAGCGGTGTTCAACAAGGATCTGTTTTGGGACCATTGTTGTTTGTCATTTTTACAAATGACCTGGAGGAGGGGCTTGAAGGCTGGGTGAGCAAGTTTGTGGATGATACGAAAGTCGGTGGAGTTGTGGACAGCGAAGAAGGATGTGGCAGGTTACAGCGGGATATAGATAAGTTGCAGAGCTGGGCAGAAAGGTGGCAAATGGAGTTCAATGTAGCTAAGTGTGAAGTCATTCACTTTGGTAGGAGTAACAAGAAGATGGAGTACTGGGCTAATGGTCGGATACTTGGTAGTGTGGATGAGCAGAGGGATCTTGGTGTCCATGTACACAGATCTCTGAAAGTTGCCACCCTGGTAAATAGTGCTGTGAGGAAGGCATATGGTGTACTGGGCTTTATTGGTAGAGGAATTGAGTTCCGGAGTCCTGAGGTCATGTTGCAGTTGTATAAGACTCTGGTGCGGCCTCATCTGGAGTATTGTGTGCAGTTTTGGTCGCCATACTATAGGAAGGATGTGGAGGCAATGGAACGGGTGCAGAGGAGGTTTACCAGGATGTTGCCTGGCATGGTAGGAAAATCGTGTGAGGAAAGACTGAGGCACTTGGGGCTGTTCTCATTGGAGAAAAGAAGGTTTAGGGGAGATTTGATAGAGGTGTACAAGATGATTAGGGGTTTAGATAGGGTTGACACTGAGAACCTTTTTCCGCTAATGGAGTCAGCTGTTACTAGGGGACACAGCTTTAAATTAAGGGGTGGTTGGTATAGGACAGATGTTAGGGGTAGATTCTTTACTCAGCGAGTCGTGAGTTCATGGAATGCCCTGCCAGTAGCAGTGGTGGACTCTCCCTCTTTATGGTCATTCAAGCGGGCATTGGATAGGCATATGGAGGTTATTGGGCTAGTGTAGGTTAGGTAGGCTTCGGTCGGTGCAACATCGAGGGCCGAAGGGCCTGTACTGCGCTGTATCCTTCTATGTTCTATGTTTCTGCTGCCCTTGTCCTTCCAGATGGATGTGATTCTGGGTTTGGAAGGTGCGGACTGAGAACATTTGATGAACTTCTGCAGTGCATCTTGTACATGGTACACATTGCAGCTAATGAGCGTTGGTGCTGGAGGGAATGGATGCTTGTGGATGTGGTGCCAATCCAGTGGGGGCTGCTTTGTCTTGGATGGTGCCAAGCTTCTTGAGTGTTGTTGGAGCTGCCCCCCTCCAGGCAAGTGGGGAGTATTCCATCACACTCCTGACTTGCGGATGGTGAAAGTGAGGATTGCAGATGCTGGAGATTAGAGTCAAGAGTGCTGTGCTGATAAAGCATAGCAGGTCAGGCAGCATCCGAGGAGTATTGATGTTTTGGGCATAAGTCTTCCTTGTAGATGGTGGACAGGCTTTGCGTAGTCAGGAGGTGAGTTACTCACCATGGTATCCCTAGCCTCTGACCTGCTGTTGTAGCCACTGTGTTTATGTGCTGAATCTCGGTGACTTTCTGGACAATGGTAACTCCCAGGATGTTGATAGTGCCGATTTTAGTAGTGGCAACATATCAAGGATAGTGGTCAGATTCTCTCTTATTGTACATGGTCATCATGTGGCGCAAACGTTTCTTGCTATTTGACAGCCCAATCTTGAATATTGTTCAGTTCTTGTTTCATTTGGACATGGACTGCTTCAGTATCTGAGGTGCTGTACATTGTACAATCACTGGCAAACATCCTGATTTTGATAAGGATTGGGCTTGTGTTTTCTTGAGTATAGAAGATTAGGAGGCAACTTGATCAACGTATTTTTAGGAAGGATTTAAGAGGGTTGATAGTGAGAATTTATTTTCTTTGATATTTATGGGGAAGGGATCCGTAATTTCAAAATTGGAACTGGGCCCTTCTGGGGATGACGTTGGGAAGCACTTTTCCACAGAGAGGGTGATGGAAATCCGGGATTCCAGGGCTTAGTCACGAGATAATAACCGTTTCTTGACAAGTCTCACCTCACCACATTCCTCATCAGTAAATAGAAGGCATCCTTTGCAGATGTGCAGAAGTTTTTACCATAAATGGCGATCTGAAAGAAGGGAAGTTGACAAACTTCACATTTATATCATGCCTTTCACAACGTTAGAGTGTAAACATTCAACACATTGATCACTGACAGTAACAAGTGATACTGAAATTCCCAGGCAGTGAGAATGGGCAGAGACTCACCATTATATAGGCATTTCTGTTGAGAAATTTGATGAATTTTTCCAGACACCAAAAGCAACATTTCAGGCAGCAGAACAGGAACTTGGCAAATTTGTTCTGTGCACCTGAGGGTAAAGCAACAAGCTCTGAATTAATCCATAATCACGCAGAAACACGGGAACACAGGAATGCTGGAACATGGGAAAACGGGAATGCAGGAACACAGGAACATGGGAACACGGGAACGCGGGAAAGCGGGAACACAAACACGGGAACGCGGGAACACGGGAATGCAGAAACAAAGGAACGCGGGAACATGGGAACACGGGAACACAGGGACATGAGAAAATGGGAACGTGGAAATGTGGGAACACAGGAACATGGAAACACAGGAACGCAGGAACATGGGTACGCAGGAACACGGGAATGCAGGAACATGGGAACACAGGAACACGGGAACGTGGAACAGAAATATGGGAACACAGGAACATGGGAATGCGGGAACACGGGAAAACAGGAATGCGAGAACCTGGGAACGCAGGAAAGTGGGAATGCGGGAACATGGGAATGTGGGAACACAGAAAGATGGGAATGCGGGTACACGGGAATGCGGGAGCACAGAAATGCAGGAACAAAGGAACACGGGAACATGGAAATACGGGAACATGGGAAAATGGGAATGTGGGAACATGGAAATGTGGGAACACAGGAACACAGAAACATGGGCATGCAGGAATGCAGGAACACAGGAACATGGGAACACGTGAACACAGAACGTGGGAACGCAGGAACACAGGAATATAGGAACATGGGAACACGGGAACACAAGAATGCAGGAACACTGGAACGCAGAATCATGGGAACGCATGATTGCAGGAAGACAGGAATGTAGAGCAGAGGTGGAGGCCATTCAGCCTCTCCTGCTTGTGGCAGCTTCTTGAAAGATCTCCAATCAGCCTCACATTGCTGCCCCTCCCCATAATCCTGCAGCTGTTTTCATGTTAAGTATTTATCCAATTCTCTCGTGAAAGTAATCATTGAACAGGATATTTCAGGCAGCACCTTCCAGTTCCTAACACTTCACTGTGTAAAACAATCCCCCTCAACTCCCCCTCTGCGGATTTTCCCCAATTCCATTCAATCTGTCTCCCTCTGCTCCCTCACCCTCCTGCCCCTGAAAACACTTCCTCCTGATTTACTCCATCAAAACTTCCTCCCAGTACCAATTTACAGGAACAATTTAAACTAATTGCAATATAATACAAGAGTCCCACCCTCCAAACCAGACACATGACATCACCACCCACTGGACGAAGGTTGTCATCACAATGTGACGTGCGTACAGAGGAAGCTCCATTATAAATACTGGCAAAGGAACTTATGATGAAGGTACAAAACATCAGGACGAGGTATAAAGATGTGACTTCCAAAGTAAACCCCATCTGTTAACTCAAACACTGAACCTGTGTAAAATTAACTTTCCTCTCCCTTTAACCCACTTCAAAAGCAGATGACACTGAGTCTGAGACTGAGTAAATTTACAGTTATGCCCACTGAAGGTGTCTCAGCATACTGTGGGATCACATGGGAGTTAACCCTGAACATTTCACCTGAGTCAATGTTTCACATTCCACCCCATCTATATCTTACCGCACCATCACATCAACTTCTCCCATATCGGACTTCTGCTGCTTCAGACACCCACACTCTCTGTGATTCACACACCCACTCTCTCTGTGACACACACACCCACTCTCTCTGTGATACACACACCCACACTCTCTGTGATTCACACACCCACTCTCTCTGTGACACACACACCCACTCTCTCTGTGATACACACACCCACACTCTCTGTGATTCACACACCCACACTCTCTGTGACACACACACCCACTCTCTCTGTGACACACACACCCACACTCTCTGTGATACACACACCCACTCTCTCTACGATACACACACCCACACTCTCTGTGATACACACACCCACTCTCTCTACGATACACACACCCACTCTCTCTGTGAAACACAAACCCACACTCTCTATGATACACACACCCACTCTCTCTGTGATACACACACCCACTCTCTCTGTGATACACACACCCACTCTCTCTATGATACACACACCCACTCTCTCTGTGAAACACAAACCCACACTCTCTATGATACACACACCCACTCTCTCTGTGATACACACACCCACTCTCTCTATGTTGCACACACCCACTCTCTCTGTGATACACACCCCCACTCTCTCAGTAATACACACACCCACTCTCTCTGTGACACACACACCCACTCTCTCTGTGATACATACACCCACTCTCTCAGACACACACACCCACTCTCTTTGTGATAGTCACCTGCACTCTCTGTGATACAGACACCCACTCTCTTTGTGATACAGTCACCCGCATTCTCTGTGATACACACACCCCACTCTTTGTGATACAGGCAACCGCACTCTCTGTGATACACACACCCCACTCTTTGTGATACAGGCACCCACATTCCCTGTATTACAGACTCCCCACTCTCTGCACTGGGTTCCCTGCCTGCCTATTTGGCGATGGTGAAGCTGTGCTAATGTTCCTAGCCTCGTATCCCAGAGACCCAGGTGGGTGGTGGAATTTCAATTCAATTAATAAATTTGGAAATGAAAACGATTCTCTGCGTAGGTGACCGTGTGACAACTGTGTACAAACCACTCTGGCTTGTTCATGTCCCTTTTGGAAGGAAATCTGCCATGTGCCATCCTTACCCAGTCTGGCCTACACATGACCAACATGCCTGCCCCGTGAAACAGCCTGAGTGAGCACTCAGTTCAAAGGTAATTATTTCAGGGACACCCAGATTCCTTAAAAGAAGGATCAAACAATTCAGAAGTAGCTGCAATTGCGAGCTGCTCAAGAACCCACCTTTCAGTTTATTATCCAGGTATTCCAGAATAATGCGGATGAGTTGGATGATAGCTAGTATCAAGGATCCGAATGCCAGTGAGCCTGTATGGTACCTGACACAAGGAAACAGGTTCAGAATTAAATTGTTGCACGTCAGACAGCCTGACAACAAACTCCAATATCCTCCCTCCCACTGCTTCCTCCCAGAGTCACAAGCTGCAGAACTCTGTTCCAGATCTTTCAAACCCAAAGTACGTGTCACTTGGTGCAGATGCAGACAATGCTGGAGAAACTCAGCAGATTGGCTGTGTCTGTGGACAGAAACAGAGCTAACGTTTTGAGCCCAGTGACGCTGCCTCAGAACTGCTACAGAACGTGTTACCTCATGTTACTCTTTACCGAATGTAACTCTTTCCTTTTTTACGCTTTGCAGCCTTGAAGCTGCTCTCCTTTGTTTAGAGACTCCGGCCTGGGCCTCCGGTCTAGCCCCTAATCCTTCACCCTGCCTCTATTGCCTGGCTTCAAACCTTCACTCTGCTTTCTCAGTCTCGTGAATATCAAAGACATGGCCAAGTGTGCTGAGGTCAAGGGTCAGAACCTGCATGGGGGACAAAACAAAGGGTAGAGGAAAGTTCAAGACCAGGAAAGAAGGTCCCTCTTCCTCCATATTGACCTGATGAACTCACCTTTTGTCCAGGCCTCCATCATGCTGTGTGGGAGGGAAGCAAGGATGGGGTCAGGGGGTTAAAACTACCCTTGACCCACCCCTCAACATGTTTCCCTGAAATATCCAAGTACCCCATCCTGTGAAATCATGGTGATCTGTTTCTGATGTTCTGTCACCATAACTAGGTGACACTATCAGTGAGAGGCTCTGGTGAAGCACTGGTGGTATGCCCCACCTCTCTCTTTATAGGTCTTGGTTTCTTAAGGTGTGTGATGTCATTTCTGGTTCTTTTTTTTCAAGAGAAGGTAGATGGGATCTAAATCATATTGATCTCTCCATTATCACTGGGGTTTTCCTGCCTTGGATAAGGAAGCTCACTGCTAATAGGCTGGGATTGCAAGAGGTTGACCCAACAGCATTGGGGGCATTCTGACAGCTCTCACCACCTCCTCCATGGCAACTATTTCTCAGGGTAGTGTCCTAGGTCCAACCACCTTCAGCTGCTTCATCAATGACCTTCCCTCCACCACCAGGTTAGAAGTGAGGATGTTCACTGACGATTGCACAATGTTCAGCACTCCTCAGATACTGAAGCAGTCCATATTCAAATGCAACAAGATCTGGACAATATCCAGGCTTGGGCTGACAAGTGGCAAATAACATTCATGCCACACAAATGCTAGGTAATGACCAACACCAATAAGAGACAATCTAACCCCTTGACATTGAATGGTGTTACCATCACTGAATCCCACACTATCAATATCCTTGTAGTTATCATTGACCAGAAACTCAGCTGGGGGATTCACCACATAAACACAGTGGGGACAAGAGCAGATGAGAGGCTGGGAATTCTGCAGTGAGTAAGTCCCTCCAGATTCCCCAAATCCTGTCCACCATCTACAAGGCCCAAGTCAGGAGTGTGATGGAATACTCCCCACTTTCCCTGGATGGGTTCAGCTCCAACAACACTCAAGAAGCTTGACACCATCCAGGACAAAGCAGTCCCCACTTGATTGTCACCACATCCACAAGCATCCACTCCCGCCACCACCAAAACTCAGTAGCAGCAGTGTGTACCATCTACAAGATGCACTTCATAAATTCACTAAAGATCCTCAGCCAACACCTTCCAAACCTACAAGGACAGCATATACATGGAAAAACCACCACCTGCAAGTTCCCTTCCAAGCCATTCACCATCCTGACTTGGAAATATATCGCCGTTCCGTCACTGTCGCTGAGTCAGAATCCTGAAATTCCCTCCCTAAGGGCATTGTAGGTCTACCTACAGCATATGGACTGCAGCGGTCCAAGAAGGCAGCTCACCCCCACCTTCTCAAGGGGCAACTAGGGACAGGCAATAAATGCTGGGCCCAGCCAGTGACACCCACATCCTACAAATGAATGAAAAAAAGCTTGACTTTCCTGGGATGGGGAGCATGATCTGTCGGACCGAAGAGATTTTACTACATTCAACGACAATTGACAGTCTCCATCACAGAGACAAAAACTTTTAGGCTCTGGATTTTTATGAATTGAGTCTAAATTCAATCAGCTGCTGGGATGGTTTTGGTGGGATTTGAACATATGGCTCATTGAGTTGGGTTAGGGACACTGTCACTCTGCTGCCATCTCCCTATCTCCCTAAACACTGGCCTAGCCAGCAATGTCCCACATCCTGTGAATAATTCTTTTAAAAGTCCTGGAAAATGTGTGGGAATTCAAGAGCCCCTGTCAGGCAGCACGGTGGTTAGCACTGCTGCCTTACAATGCTAGGGAACTGGGTTCGATTTCCACTTCGAGTGACTGGCTGTGTGCAGTTTGCACGTTATCCTGCTGTCTGTGTGGGGTCCCTCCCACAGACGTGCAGGTTAGGTGGATTGGCCATATTAGTTTGCCCATAATGTGTAGGTTCGGTGGATTAGTCATGGGAAATGCATGGTACAGTGATGAGGTAGGATGCTTTTCAGAGGGTCACTGTGACTCGATGGGCTGAATGGCCTGCTTCCACACTATAGAGATTTTATGATTCTGTCACTGCGTCCAGGTACAACCTCCAGGAAGCATATTTTCAATACTGTGTTTCTGCCAAGAATTTCCAAAAGGCCAATCAGATTTGTATTATTACAAATGCATTTATATAGCACTTTTAGTGTAGTAAGGTATTTCACATGAGGGCAAATCCAACAGAAATTTGACACGGGCCTGAAGGAGGTTTCCAGATGGTGTCTAAAATCGAGGACAGACAGTGAGGTTATAAAGGAGCATGTGTAAGGAGGAGAGGGGAATGAGAGGGCATTCCAGGGCTCAGGGCCCAGACAGCTAAAATCCCAGCCTTCAGCGATGGAGGGATAAGGTGGGTGAACTTGCAGCATGGGACCTTGCAGTACCTGGGACTTCGATGTTGTGGCCATTTCAGAAACATGGATAGAGCAGGGACAGGAATGGTTATTGCAGGTTCCAGGATGTAGATGTTTCAGTAAGAACAGAGAAGATGGTAAAAGAGGGGGAGGTGTGACATTTTTAGTCAAGATCAGTATTTCAGTGGCAGAAAGAATGTTTGAGGACTCGTCTACTGATGTAGTATGGGCTGAGGTTAGAAACAGGAAAGCAGAGGTTACCCTGTTGGGAGTTTTCTAAACAAGTTGAATCTCTTGTCAAATGGAAGGAGGAGGCTGTTATAGAGATGTGTTGGCTCAATTAGAGCACCTGAGAGTTACAAGTTAACCAGGAAGGACCTAAAAAGAGAGTGAAGAAGAGCCAGGAGGGGACATGAGAAGTCTTTGGCAGGTGGGATCAAGGAAAACCCTAAAGCTTTCTATCGGTGTGTCAGGAATAAAAGAATCACCAGAGTAAGATGATGGCCACTCAAGCATAGTCGTGGGAAGTTGTGCATGGAGTCCAAAGATATAGGGGAAGCGCTAAATGAATATTTTTCATCAGTATTCACACAGGAAAAAGATAATGCTGTTGAGGAAAATACTGAGATACAGGCTAGAAGACTAGACAGGATTGAGATTCATAAGGAGGAGGTGTTCTGGAAAGTGTGAAAATAGATACATCCCCTGGGCCAGATTGGATTTATCCCAGGATTCTCTGGAAAGCTAAGGACGAGATTGCAGAGCCTTTGGTTTTGAACTTGATGTCATCATTACCTCCAGGAATAGTGCCAGGAGATTGGAGGATAACAAATATCCCCTTGTTCAAGAAGGGGAGTAGAGTCAACATTAGTAATCATAGACAAAGAGCCTTACTTCTGTTGTGGGTAAAGTCTTAGAAAGGATTATAAGAGATAGGATTCATAATCATCTGGAAAGGAATAATTTGATTAGGGAAAGTCAACACAGTTTTGTCAAAGATGGGTCGCGCCTCACAAACATAGAAAATAGAACATTACGGTGCAGTACAGGCCCTTCGGCCCTCGATGTTGTGCTGCCTGTGACACCAATCTGAAGCCTATCTATCCTACACTATTCCACATTCATCCAGATGTTTATCCAATGACCATTTAAAGCCCATAAAGTTGGCGAGTCTACTACTGTTGCAGGCAGTGCGTTCCATGCCACTACTACTCTCTGGGTAAAGAAACTACCTCTAAACATCTGTCCTATATCCATCACCCCTCAATTTAAAGCTATGTCCCCTCATGATAGCCATCATCTCCTATTGAGTTCTTTGAGAAAGTGACCAAACAAATGGATGAGGGTAAAGCAGTTGATGTGATGTATATGTAAGGCATTTGATAAGGTTCCCCACGGTAGGCTGTTGCACAAAATACAGAGGTATGAGATTGAGGGTGATTTAGCGGTTTGGATCAGAATTGGCTAGTAGCTGAAAGAAGATAGAGGGTGGTGGTTGATGGGAAATGTTCATCCTGGAGCTCAGTTACTCGTGGGGTACCACAAGGACGTTTTGGGGCCACTGCTTGGATAAGGGCATTAAGGGATGGGTTAGTAAAGCTACTTTCCCCTAGCCCCACCTCCCTCCCATTTATTTCTCCACCCCATCCCGACTCACAAGCCACATTCCTGATGAATGGCTCATGCCTGAAACGCTGATTCTCCTGCTTCTCGGATGCTGCCTGAACCTGCTGTGCTTTTCCAGCACCACACTCTCGACTCTGACCTCCAGCATCTGCAGTCCCCACTTTCTCCTATATCTAGCACACCTCAATTTAAAGCTATGTCCCCTCATGCTAGCCATCACCATCCGAGAAAAAAGCCTCTCACTATCCACCCTATCTAACCCTCTGATCATCTTATACATCTGTATTAAGTCACCTCTCAACCTTCTCCTTTCCAATGAAAACAGCCTCAAGTCCCTCAGCCTTTCCTCGTAAGACCTTCCCTCCATACCAGGCAACATCTAAGTAAATCTCCTCTGCACCCTTTCCAAAGCTTTCACATCCTTCCTATAATGCGGTGACAAGAACTAAAAATCACACAACACCAGGTTATAGTCCAACAGGTTTATTTGGAAGCACACTAGCTTTCGGAGCGACGCTCCTTCATCAGGTGGTAGTGACTAACTGTCGCTCTGAAAGCTAGTGCTTCCAATCAAACCTATTGGACTATAACCTGGTGTTGTGTGATTTTTAACTTTGCCCACCCCAGTCTAACACCAGCATCTCCAAATCGTGACCAGAACTGTATGCAATACTCTAAGTGCAGCCGCACCGGAGTTTTGTACAGCTGCCAACATGACCTCATGGCTCCGAAATTCAATCCCTCTACCAATAAAAACTAACCCATCATGTGCCTTCTTAACAACCCTATCAACCTGGGTGTCAACTTATAGGGATCTATGTACCTGGACACTGAGATCACTCTGCTCATCCACACTACCAAGAATCTTACCATTAGCCCAGTACTCTGTATTCCTGTTACTCCTTCCAAAGTGAATCACCTCACAATTTTCCACATTAAACTCCACTTTCCACCTCTCAGCCCAGCTCTGCAGCTTATCTCTGTCCCTCTGTAACCTGCAACATCCTTCAATACTGTCCACAACTTCACCAATCTTAGTGTCATCCACAAATTTACTAACCTGTCCTTCTATGCCCTCATTCAGGTCATTTATAAAAATGACAAACAGCAGTGACCCTAAAACAGATGCCTGCGGTACACCACTAGTAACTGAACTTCAGGATGAACATTTCTCATTAACCACCACCCTGTCTTCTTTCAGCTAGCCAATTTCTGGTCCAAACCACTAAATCAACCTCAATCTCAAGCCTCTGTATTTTGTGCAATAGCCTATCGTGGGGAACCTCATCGAATGCCTTACTGAAATATGGGACAGATATCAGAGGTAGGTTCTTTACTCAGAGCGTAGTAGGGGCATGGAATGCCCTGCCTGCAACAGTAGTAGACTCACCAATGTTAAGGGCATTTAAATGGTCATTGGATAAACATATGAATGAGAATGGAATAGTGTAGGTTAGATGGGCTTCAGATTGGTTTCACAGGCCAATGCAACATCAAGGGCCGAAGGGCCTGTACTGAGCTGTAATGTTCTATGCTTTAACACCACCCCCTGCAAGTTCCCTTCCAAGCCTCTTACCATTCTGTCTTGGAAATATATCACTGTTCGTTCACTGCCACTAGTCAAAATCCTGGAATTCCCTCCCTAAGGGCATTGTGGGTCAATCCACAGAAGGTGGATTGCAGCAGTTCAAGAGAGCAGCTTACCCCCACCTTCTCAAGGGGCAACTAGGGACGGGTAATAAATGCTGGCCCAGCCAGTGACACCCATGTCCCATGAATGAACAAAAATAAGTAGGTATTTAGGAGGGTGGGGCAATATGCAAAGCAAATCTTACCCTGTTAAATTGCAAAGGGCTTTGATTTCTCGCTCATCTTTCACAATCTAAACACATCTGCAAAGTATTTTACAGCCATTAATGCATTTTAAAATGGAGTCCCTGTGTAATGTATACATGCATCGCAGTCATGTTCGCCTGATAAGCTGTGGGTTACGATGTTAGTGAAGGGATAAATACTACCCAGAACACTGGGATAATCCCCACTGCTTTGTTTGAAATAGTGGCCTGGGATCTTTGTGTGTGCACCTGAGATGACAAATGGGAGCTTCCTGTGTATCGCTGGGCTGGCGTGTTTGCTGGATTGTAATAGTTTGTATTTAATTTGAGAAGCTGGCTGCTGAACTGAGGACTTTGATGATCTTACCTCAGGGAACGACCGAACGCAGCAAGCAAAGGGAAGGCTGGTATGTCAGCTGGCTTCTTAAACGCCCAGTAATAGGAAGCAAAGGCACCTGCCAATGTGCACTGCCCCAGCGCAATGGCAAAATTCACCAGCCACAAAAAGACAAAGAGGTTGCAGATCTGAAGGATGAAGATATACTTGTGGTAAACACTCTCTCCACCATAGAAAGCGAAGGCACATTGAGCACCTGGGCACAACTTGGTGACATTGCTGGTGTTAAATACCTGTCAGGGAAAGAAAGGTCACAGGTCAGCAGTGTGGGTGGCCAGCTAGATCAGGACAGTTTTAATAGTTCACTGCCACCGATCCTTCCCCTGACTTTGGCAAAAGCAACATCCTGCAGATGATGAAAATCTGAAACAAACACAGAGAATGCTGAAGAAACTCAGTAAGTCTGGCAGCATCTGGGAAGAGAGAAACAGAGTTATCGTTTCAGGTGAAGACGATTCTTCTTTGGAAGAGGCGAAGAGGAAGAGTTATATCAGGCTCCAAAAGTTAACTCTGTTTCTCTCTCTCTCTCGCTCTACAGATAGTGCCAGACCTGTAGAGCTTCTCTAGCAACTTCTGCTTTTCTTGCCTTCTGTCTTTGCTTTGCCGTGAACCTATGTAGTGATTACTGGATCCATTACCATGGAGTACCTACACGAGAGGTCTGTTCAGAGATATCAAGAGAGTCAATTCATGACAGTAGTAATTACAGGGACACAGCTCAGGGAGAATGAGCAGGATCGCATGGAGTTGGTCCACATCCATCTGCTCCCTCCAAAAGCTTCACCCCCCACACTGTGTGTGACGTCAGGAGAATGGATGGAGCCAATGTAATATGAACATTAACCCTTTCAGAACCATGACCTTATACATCAATCAGGTTACACATCAGGCTTAGAAAATAAGTTTATTTATTTCATTGCCCAATCAGCAAGGCCGATCTGTCCCTAATTGCCCCGGGAGGGGGGGTGTTACACAGCTCTCTTTCTCCTTAATCCAATGGTAGTGGGTTTGATACAAATGGGTGTCTCACTCGGCCCCCTCAGAGGGCAGTTCTTGGTGTGCCATATTGGAGTGCGACTGAAGTCAGGTACAGCACCAGGCCAGCTAAAGAATAGCAGGCTTCCCTCTTTAAAGGGCATTATTGAACCAGTTGTGTTCCTAAGACAGCTGACTGCTTTCACAGTCACATCCCAGACATTTTATAAAACAGAATTCTAATTCTCAAACTGACCTGGGAACTGGGCTCGAGATGATAACACTGCAGTGCCTGATGGAAATTGCTGTGTTTAATCTGGGGTGGGGTTGGTATGGGGGGAATTGTGGACAGGGAGTGAAGTTGGGTGCCTTGTTCTAGTGAACTGGCAGCACTTGGGTATTGTCGTGGGTGCTACCCGACAGAATGTGGACACACTTTCTCTTCCTCTTACCCAGGCTAACAGTATGGTGGCCTGCCCATCAGTGTAACACCCAGTGTCACACAAACGTGGTCTACTAGAGAGAGAGAGAGAGCGAGAGAGTGAGAGGGAGAGAGAGAAGAGGAGGAGGAGGGGTGAGTTTCCTCAGTGATTTATTTACTCTGGTATGCAACATCAATAATATTCTCAAAGATGCTGACACAAGGAAGACTACAGAAGTTAAAAGTAAAGATGGTAAAAGAGAGAAATATCATCTGTTTTACAATGGCACAGCAAAACTGGAGGAAATGACTGATGGGCTTCCCTGGAGAGAGCATCAAACTGTGATTTTATACGGATTTTTAGAATCATCAGGTGTTGGTATTGGTCAAGTATTGAGAAAGGAATAGTCTCCAATAGCGGAAGTGGAGGAGACAGATTTAAAAACTCATTGCCAATATCTCTAGGAGGGGGATGAAGGATTTCTTTTTCCAAGTGAGTTGTTATGATCTGGAAGGTACTTCCTGAAAGGACAATGGGAGCAGATTCAAGAATAACCTTCAAAAGGGAACCAGAAATGAAGTTCCAAAACATTGAAAACAGGAGCAGCAGTAGGCCATTCGGCCCTTCGAGCCTCCTCCACCGTTCATTAGGATCATGGTCGATCATCCAACTCAGTCTTGTTCGTGCTTTCTCCCCCATGCCATTTGATCCCTTCAGTCTGAAGAATTTTAGCCATAAGAACTCCTGAATATGTAGGTAGGTGAAATTGAAAAGCTGGACTCGGTAGGTAGCGGAGATGAAGCTGTCAATGTCTCACAAAAACCCAACTGGTTTATTCAGGCCCCATCAAGAGAAAAACCCTGTCTCCCCTTACCCGGCCGAGGCAATATGTGACTCTAGTCCCACACCAACATGGTTGACTTGACATGGAGAGACTCTCATGTTGTATGAACAGGAATCTCGGCCTTGCCCCATCCCATTCCCAATATGGGACAAACCAACTGATTACCTCAGGATTGCACGTTCTATTTGCATATATACAATGACCCCGAATGGTCATGATTTTGTACACAGCTTCACCGGACGTTGACAGGAATCTGGACAGTTCATGTTAAAAAGTGTATCAATAGTTTTTAATTGTTCATGTCCCAAAATTCTAACAAAACTTTAAAGCATAATACAAATCTTTGCACAAACTTTGAGCATAATACAACTCTGACAGATACAAAGGATAGAATCTTGCAGCACAGAAAAAGGCCATTTAACCCATCATTCCTGTGCTGACCCTTTGACAGATCCAATTATTCTAACTGACCTACTCTTTCCCCACAGAACTGCAAATGTTCCATTTCCTGTATTTTTCCGATTCCCTGTGAGAAAGTTCTGATTGAATCTGCTCCCACCGCCCTTTCTGGCAGCACCTTCCAGATCCCAACAACTCACTGTGTAAAACCGTCCCCCTCATCTCCCCTGTCTGGGGCTTTTCCCCGATTCTCTTCAATCCCCCTCCCTCTGCTCCCTCACCCTCCTGCCCCGGAAACATTGTCTCCTCATTTACTCAATCAAATTCTCTCCATGATTTTGAACATCTCGGTTAAACCCCCCTACAGAACCTCCTCTGCTCTAAGGAGAACAATCCCAGCTTCTCCAGTCTCTCTATCGTTCAAGTCCCTGATCCCACCCTGGTATATCTCCTCGGCGTTTTCTCTTCGCTTGAGCTATTTTAAGAAAAGATGACATCTTCTGCTGCTTCACTTTGTTCGAAACCTGAAACTGTTACCAGACCATTTGAGCTGAGGTTTGACTGTTAGGATCTGAGATTTAGTCTTCAGTGTTTATTACATGATGTGAGATCAATTGCAACATAGCGTATTCTAAAAGGATACATTGCTGTGATAGCCCAATAGGAAATACAGACAGCAAGGAGCAGAAAGGTGATGATTGGGTAGAATAAAGTAGACATGATGTATCCTATGGCCCTGGTGACAAAAAACAAACAGTTACAATGTAGAAACTACCACATCATTTAATAGAAATTAGATTGTAATTAAAGTGTTAACATATAAGATGACATTAGGCCACATTTGGAGTATTGTGTGCAGTTTCGGTCACCATTCTATCAGAAGGATGTGAAAGTTTTGGGGAGAGTGTAGAGGAGGTTCACCAGGATGTTGCCTGGTCTCGAGGGCACTGATTATGAGGAAAGGTTAAAAAGACTAGGATTGTTTTCACTGGAAAGACTGTGGCTGAGAGGAGATCTGATAAAGGTCTACAACATTATGAGATGTATAGATAGGGTGGATAGTCAGAGCTTTCTCCTCAGGGTTAAAGTTTCAATTACAAGGGGACACAGGTTCAAGGTGAGAGGCAGAATGTTTAAGGGAGGTGTGCGAGGGAAGTTTATCACGCCTGGAACACATTGCCAGAGCAGGTGGTGGAAGCAGGTACATTGGCGACATGTAAGAGGTATCTGGATAATTACATGAGTAGGGAGGGAATAGAGGGATACTTACCGAATAAGGACAGAAGGTTTGTTTTTTAGTTTAGTTTGGGCATGGTGATGAGCACAGGCTTGGAGGGCCGAAGGGCCTGTTGCTGTGCTGGAATTCTCATTTATTCTCTTTATTTTTGTCCATCAATAATTTTAGAATAACATTACATTTACAACACAGTAGCGGTCCAAGCAGCTTTTCTAGTATTCATTTTCATGAGACCTCCAGTGTCCTGACCTCACCCTATCCCTAAATCTTTCGTTCCTGTCTCCCTCATGTCTTCATGCCAGTAGTCTTCCCGAAATTCCACATTCTCTTTCATTCCCAACTGGAATTATTTAGTGAGTCTCTTATGTTGATGGATAAATTGACCTGGATTTTTAAATCGATATTCAGAAGTCAAATTTACTTCTTAGCACAGGTCCAGGTTTGAAATGGCACATTAATTGTGAGGTTCTAATTGCTCGATGGGTTGACACAAGTTTGGAGCTAATTGAGGGACACATTAGGGTATGAAGGACAGTGATGTTACAATACACAGCCAGAAGTCACATAACACCAGGTTATAGTCCAACAGTCATTAGCACTTCCCCTGATGAAGCAGCAGCGCTCCGAAAGCTTGTGATTTCAAATGAATCTATTGGACTATAACATGGTATCATGTGACTTCTGACTTTGTCCACCCCAGTCCAATATCGGCACCTCCACATCACAGTACACAACAGTGTAACACTGGGGTATTGAAAGGGTTCTACTAGGATTTAACAAACAGTTAGGATACAGCTGAGATTCACTTGGGAGGCTGTTGGTGAACATCAGCTGTCATGGTGGCAGGTACTGAAGGGTGAATGAGTTTAGAGTACAATAGAGTCATATGTTAGGGTATCTTGCCTGGGATTAGGTTGTGGGGATTGTAATCAACTATATCTGGAATAAGATTATATTTTAACTCCAAAATTATGTAAATGAGGAATTGTTTCCTTTGGCAATAAGAATGAAAACAAAGCAGCTTATTTAATCAGTGAGAGGTTGCAGAGGGATCTGGGTGTCCTAGTGCATGAATCATAAAGAGTCAGTCCACGGTACAGCAAGCAATTAGAAAAACCCAGAGCATTTGTCAATTATCACGAGGAAGTGTGAATACAAGGTTAGGGTGTTTATGCCTCAGTTATACAGGGCACTGCTGAGTCCACATCTGGAGTACTGTGTACCATCCTGGTCATCATATTTAATTTCAGATAATTTTGGTCCCTTTACCTGAGGAGGCATGTAGTTGTATTGGAGGTAGTTCAGAGGAGAGTCATTGGATTGTTTACAGGGATAGAGGGTTTGTCCCTATGAAGAGAGAGTGAGCAATTTAGGCTGAATACTCTCTAGAGTTTAGAAGAATGAGTGGAAATCTAATCAAGGTGTTTAAGATAATAAAGGGGATTGACAGAGTAGATGTGGAAGAGAAGTTTCCAATGTCAGGGAATCTAGAATGAGAGGTCATAGTTTTAGGGCAAGGGTCGCAGATTTAAAAGAGAGATGAGGATGAATTACTTCTCTCAAAGGGCCATGAATCTGTGAAATTCATTCCTCCAGATCACAGCGGATTCTAGGATATTGATTAAATTTAAGGAGGAGACAGACAGATTTTTAATTCATGACAGGTTGAAGGGTGAAGGAGAGCATGCAGAAAAGCGAAGCTGAAATTGAGGTGAGGTTTTTGAATGGTGGAGCAGGCCCAAAGGGCTGAATGGCCCCCTCCTGCTCCTAGTTCTGAATTCCTTGACAATGTTATGTAAGTGCCTTGGAAGCAGCTCACTCTGAAGCAGTAGGTTGGCTTATGAGGAAAGGCTAGACTTGTGTCCTGCTGGAGTTTAGGACAGAACAAGGGGACACTATTGAAACACAAGCTTCTGAGAGGGCCTTGTGGGTGTATGTGGGGAGGATATTTCCTCTTGTAGGAGAATCTAGAACCAGCGTCACTGTTTAAAAAGAAGGGGTTGTCTAGCTAAGACAGCGAAGAAGAAATATATATTAATCAGGTCAACCATGATGCTGATGTGTTGTCCAGCTCCTACTTTGTATTGAGTTCATTCAGATCGGGTTTGGAAAGAACCTTGTAACTGCACTTCATAAGATTTCGGATATCAGGGGTTGAGGGTGTTAAGCTAGCACACATTGTAACTGGCAATGTTTTTGAGATCATGAAAAACATTCCAGAATAAACCCACACCATCTCAGTTCCTCAAACAATATTAGAGGCCACTTACTTGCTCCCTTCCCTGAGCAGTGCAATTGCAATACAGATTCTTTTCCGTAGGAAAATCAACATCAGAATGATGATCACCTCAATAATGCAGAGAAAGATCACTAGAAAACATCAAAGGCCATGTGTTAAAAAAATACAAAGAACTGTAAAAGTATGGATTTGAATAGAGCTGTCACTGAGACTGCAGTTATACTGCAATCCATCTCCCAGGTGAGTGTGCATAAGGATCACAGTGAGTAGTCATTCTTGGAGGCTAATATTTGGTGTTTGGAGAATTTAACTTTCATATTTACTCTCTGCTATGCTACAAACACACTGGCAGTTTACTGAGCTCCTGTTACTTTGTGGGGCCTTTGGAAAACTCAGCACCAAATGAGCCCGGAGTGTGCTGAGGCCCTGTTTGGTCAGGAGTCTCACAGCTGGAGATCTGAACACTGTGGAGTAAAGGACCTCAGAACCACGATCTGACAGCCAGCTGTCTGCCCTATTGCAGTGGCCCCCTCAAGGTTAGCTGTCCCATGTGTCTAGTGGAGGTGATGGACATCTTCAGGAAATTGCTGACTCCTGTAAAACCTTGGCCATTGGAAGAAAATGATCAGTCTCCAGGACACCATTGTGCAGCACAGAAGGCAAGTTGTGAAATTGATCTTCATTCTCCATGCACATGGGCAACAGCAAATCCCAGCCACAGCCAATACTGCATTTCTTTGAAACTCTGAATGTTTCCTCCTGTAACCACTGCATCATAACGCAATCCTTACAATGCATCATAACTCAATACTCCTGATACATTGTAGCTCAACTCTCCCAAACTCCCAAAGAACCGAAATACAAACATGCCATTTTGGTTTCAGATAACCTCCCAGTGCACCATAAAACAGCACCCACAACACACCATAACCCAACACCCACAATACACTGTAACTGAACTCCCACAATACATTGTAACCCAACAACCACAACACACTGTAACCCAACACCCACAACACACTGTAACCCAACAATCATAACACACTGTAATCTAACGCCCACAACACACTGTAACCCAACGCCCACAACACACTGTAACCCAACACCCACAACACACCATACCTCAACACCCACAAAACACCATAACCGAACACCCACAACACACCACAACCCAACACCCACAACACACTGTAACCCAACACTCACAATACACTGTAACCCAACACCCACAACAAACCGTAATGCAACACCCACAATACACTGTAACCCAACACCCACAACAAACCGTAACCCAACACCCACAATACACTGTAACCCAACACCCACAACAAACCGTAACACAACACCCACATCACACTGTAACTCACTGCTCCTCCTGTTTGAACTGCTGTGCTTCTCCGCACCACTAATCCAACACCCACAACACACTGTAACCCAACACCCACAATACACTGTAACTGAACTCCCACAATACATTGTAACCCAACAACCACAACACACTGTAACCCAACACCCACAACACACTGTAACCCAACAATCATAACACACTGTAATCTAACGCCCACAACACACTGTAACCCAATGCCCACAACACACTGTAACCCAACACCCACAACACACCATACCTCAACACCCACAAAACACCATAACCGAACACCCACAACACACCACAATCCAACACCCACAACACACTGTAACCAACACTCACAATACACTGTAACCCAACACCCACAACAAACCGTAACGCAACACCCACAATACACTGTAACCCAACACCCACAACAAACCGTAACCCAACACCCACAATACACTGTAACCCAACACCCACAATACACTGTAACCCAACACCCACAACAAACCGTAACACAACACCCACATCACACTGTAACTCACTGCTCCTCCTGTCTGAACTGCTGTGCTTCTCCGCACCACTAATCCAACACCCACAACACACCGTAACCCAACACCCACAACACACTGTAACCCAACACCCACAACAAACCGTAACGCAACACCCACATCACAGTGTAACTCAACATTTACAACACACTGTAACCCAACACCCACAACACAGTAACTCAACACTCACAATACACTGTAACCCAACACCCACAACACACCATAACCCAACACATTGTAACCCAACACCTACAATACACTGTAACTCAACACCCACAACACATCATAACCCAATAATACCCACAACACAGTGTAATGCAACACCCACAACAAAAGCACTGTAACTCAACACCCACAATACACTGTAACTCAATACCCACAACACACTGTAACCCAACAACCACAATATATTGTAACCCAACACCCACAACACACCGTAATCCAACACCCACAACACACCATAATCCACACCCACAACACACCATACCTCAACATCCACAATACACTGTAACTCAATACCCACAATACACTGTACCCCAACACCCACAACACACTGTAATAAAATACCCATAACACAGTGTAACCCATCACCCCAATACACCCAAATCCAACACCTTCCAATTTCCATTATATCATAACTTACCCTCCATATCACAACAATGTTTTGATTGATTTGTGGGATGTGGGCATTTCTGGCTGTGCCAGCATTTCTTGCCTGGCCCTAGTTGCCTTGAGATGCCCATGTCCCACAAGTGAATAAAACATAAATCCCTCACAAAATACCTCATCCTTTAGATATGTCATAACTTAAACCTCCTAATTTATCTCAAGGTAATTTCACAAGACAATGTAACTCAATCTTCCCAACCTATCTCCAGAAGCCTCCCAATGTTTCATAAAATAACCTTGGTCATACAAGCCCTCAACACATCAAAACTCAATTCTCCCAGTATATCACAATATCAGGTGTATCTTTGGATTGTCCATTCTAAATGAATTTAGAACAAAGAACATACAGCAGTACAGCACAGTACAGGCCCTTCAGCCCTCAATGTTGTGCTGGCCTTTTATCCTACTCTAAGATCAGACTAACCTACATACCCTTCATTTCACTATCATCCATGTGCCTATCCAAGAGTCGATCTAAATGTCCCTAATGTCTCTGACTCTACTATCACCGCTGGCAGTACATTCCACACACCCACCACTCTCTGTGAAAAGAACTTAGCTCTGACATCTCCCCTAAATGTTTTTCCAATCATCTTAAAATTATACCCTTTCATGACAGCTATGTCCATCCAGGAAAAAAAGACTCTGGCTATCCACTTTATCTATGGCTCTCATCATCTTGTACGCCTCTATCAAATCACCTCTCATCTTTCTTCGCTCCAATGTGAAAAGACCTAGCTCCTTCAAACTTTCTTCATAAGACACACCCTCCAGTCCAGACAGCATCTTGGGAAATCTCCTCCGTACCCTCTCCAAAGTTTCCACATTCTTTCTATAAAGAGGCAACCAGAACTGAACACAATATTCCAAGTGTGGTCTAACCAGGGCTCTATAGAGCTGCAGCAGAACTTCGTGGCTCTCAAACTCAATCCCCCGGCGAATGAAAACCAACACACCAAATGCATTCTTAACAACCCTATCAACTTGGGTGGCAACTTTGAGGGATCTATGAATGTGGACCCCAAAATCCCTCTGTTCCTCTTATCAAACGTCTTGCCAAAATCCATATACACCACATCAAATGCTCTATCTTCATCAATGTGTTTTGTCACATCATCAAAGAATTCAATAAGGCTTGTGAGGCATGATCTGTTCCTCACAAAGGCATGCTGACTATCTCTAATCAAACTATGGTTTTCCAAGTAAGACAAACCTGTATCTCAGAATCCTTTCCAATAATTTGCCCATCACTGACTTAAGACTGACTGTCTGTAATTCCCTTTCTTGAACAAGGGATTAACATTAGCCACCCTCCAATCATCTGGCACTATTCCAGTGGAGATTGAGGACACAAAAGATCATCACCAAAGGCACAGCAATCTCTTCCCTCCCTTCTTTGACCATAAGATACAGGAACATGAGTTCAGCCCCTTAAACCCGCTCTGCCATTCAATAGGTTTGTGGTTGGTCTGACATTCCTCATGCCCACTTTCCTGCCCTTTCCCGTAATCCTTGATTCCCCGTATGCTCAAGAAACACAATAAAAAAGAACCTCGAAATATACTGCAGCTTAACCCCAGCAATGATCAACCTGATCCATAAATCTTAATGTAACTTCCAACACATTGTCATCTAACTCTTCCAATACATCTTAGCCTGTCCTCTAAAGACATTGTAACTCAACCTTCCAGCTGCTCCTAAAGTAACTGAACAATATTACCATAATAGAACACCCCGATATGTTATAACTCAATCTCCCAATACATACTGATGTTTTCTCCCAGCATAGCACAGCTCATCTCTCCAACATCCCACAGTTTAACACCCATTTTGTGTTTTTTATGAAGACCCGTTTCAACTTTCTAATTTTCTCCGAAATGGGAATGACATCACGCTGATGTTAAATCTCACGACGTAAAATCCTGAAAATGATGGAAGACTTACTAAAGGCGAGCCACGTCTGCCTGAGCTGCAGATACACCCTGAAGTCCATCTGAAAACCAATGTCGGAGATTGAGATGTCACTGCCCGGTTTACCCTTCAGACTGCTGTACTCCCAGTAACAGTGCCAGATCCCTACGTCAGGGGGAAAGAGAGGATTAAAACCAATTCATTTATTCAAATCCACAAAACTAAGTGATCTTCTCCTCATCTGCTGACTGTATGGTGATTGGTCAACCACTTATTTTGTGAAGAAGACACTGCTCAGTGACATTCAATGGAAGTACAGAGAGGGTTTGTCCAGAGGGCCCAGTGGTGAAGGTGGGCTGTGTAGAGGCCTGACCAGTCCTGAACCTCTTTAGCAATGACCACTTGATCCAAGCTTTAAATTAAAGACAGGGAAAATCACTGAGGGACTCTGAGAGCTCACTATGTATTATAATGGGCAGTCGGTTGCATTCACCCTGCATTGTGCTCACTGAATAATAGTGGTGCCTGGTCTGACAATGCCTTGATTGTAAAACTCACATACTTGCTTTTCAAATCCTTTTATGGTCTCACCATCACTGTTCCCTCCCCCAGTCTTTCTATGTTCCTCTTGTTTTAGCCTTCTGAGCGTCCCGGATTTGAATTGTACCTCCACTGGCCAAGCCTCCAGCTGCCTGTGGGCCCTGAACTCTGGAACCCCTACCCGAGACCTCTCTGCCCCTCTCCATCCTCCCTCCCAAAAACCTCTAATCAACTTTTAATCAGTTGCTCTAATGTCTTCTTCACCTCTTTCAGGTAAATTTTGTTCTCATCAACACTGTGATAGAGCACGCTGAGATCCTTTAAATGCCTTTCAGACTGCTGCAGATAAAACATCATTGAGATGCTTCAAGATACAACATAAATGCAAGTTGTTTTGATGTAAGACTATTGTATTCTTAATTGTTGACCAATATTTAATGAACCCAAAATGATAAGATGAGTCAGGCCAATTGCAGCAATTGGACCCTCGTTTGGGCGGCATGGTGGCACAGTGGTTAGCACTGCTGCCTCACAGTGCCAGAGACCCGGGTTCAATTCCTGACTCAGGCGACTGACTGTGTGGAGTCTGCACATTCTCCCCGTGTCTGCGTGGTTTTCCTCCGGGTGCTCTGGTTTCCTCCCACAGTCCAAAGATGTGCAGGTTAGGTGAATTGGCCATGCTAAATTGCCTGTAGTGTTAGGTAAAAGGGGTATATGTAGGGGTATGGGTGGGTTTCGCTTCGGCAGGTCGGTGTGGACTTGTTGGGCCGAAGGGCCTGTTTCCACACTGTAAGTAATCTAATCATGTACACACTGAAGTAGTGTCTGTGTTGATACATCACCTTCTCAAATGGCAACTGGAGACAGGCAACAAATCCATCAATTTATCCATTTCTTTCTGAAAATATTTATTGAATTTGTTTCCAGCGACATTAGGCAGATCACAAGTCCCAGTGTATGATCTCACGGGAACAGGAGGGGGCTATTGAGCACCTCACAACTGTATCCCCCACTCAGTGAGATTGAACTCTCTTGAACTCACCTGGCTCTTCATTATATTGCCTGACAAAAACCTAACTCCAAATGACCCCCAATTCCACCCAGTGCCATAGCAGATTCTTAGGGTGAGGGTATTCCACTTTTTAAAAAATTCATTCATGGTATGTGAACATTGCCAGCTGGTCTAGTATTTATCGCCCGTCTCTAGTTGCCCTTGAGAAGGTGGGGTGAGCTGCAGGCCACCTGCTGTGGGTTGGCCCACAACACCCTTGGGGAGGGAATTCCAGGATTTTGACCCAGTGACAGTAAAGAAACTGCGATGTATTTCCAAGTCAGGATGGTGAGTGGCTTGGAGGAGAACTTTCATTTATCTGCTGCCCTTGTCCTTCTAGATGGAAGTGGTTGTGGGTTTGGAAGATGCTATCTGAGGATGTTTGATGAATTTCTGCAGTGCATCTTGTAGATAGTACACACTGCTGCTACTGAGCCTCAGTGGTGGAGGGAGTGGATGTTTGTAGATGTGGTGCCAATCAAGCGGCTGCTTTGTCCTGGATGGTATCAAGCTGCTTGAGTGTTATTGGAGCTGCCCCCATCCGGTTATCCCATTGCCTTTTTCATGCTTTCTGGTCTGGGGATATTATTGATGGTGGCATGGCAGGTCATCGGGTCACAGAAATGTACAACATGGAAACAGACCCATCAGCCCAACTCGTCCATGCTGAACAGATATCTTACCCTAATCTAGTCCCATTTGCCAGCATTTAGCCCGTACCCCTCTAAACCCTTCCTATTCATATACCCATCCAAATGCCTTTTAAATGCTGCAATTGTACCAGCCTCCACCACTTCCTCTGGCAGCTCATTCCATACATGCACCACCCTCTGCATGGAAAAGTTACCCCTGAGGTCCCTTTTAAGTCTTTCCCCTCTCACCTTAAACCTATGCCCTCTAGTTCTGGACTCCCCTACCCCAGGAAAAGACCCTGTCTATTTACCCTATCCACACCCCTCATAATTTCATAAACCTCTATAAGGTCACCCCTCAGCCTCCGAAGCTCCAGAGAAAACAGTACCTGAGGGCAACGGTTTCACACTGAGGGTGGTGCACGTATAGAACGAGCTGTTAGAGGAAGTGGTAGAGGCCGGTACAATTACAACATTTAAAAGGCATTTTGACAGGTACTTGAACAGGAAGGGTTTAGAGGGATATGAGCCAAATGCTGTAAATGGGACTAGATCAGTTTGGTAAACCTGGCCGTTATGGGACGAAGAGCCTGTTTCTGAGCTGTATGATGCTATGATTCTATGGCGTCTCTCTGCAAACCAACCAATTACCTCATTGAGCCAACAAAATGAAAATACTCAGGTAGATTTCGGTTAATGACAAGTTCCTAGTTATTGGAAAGTTAGGATGCGAATGTATTGAACTCCAATAAAATTTAACTCAGAAGATTTGATCTGGTGCTGAGAGACAAATTAATGAAGTTGTTAATTCATTCGATTTTCGGCACTTCCTGTGCAATTACACTTGTATAAAGTCGACCATGTCTCGGTGCTTCACAGGAGCAAAGAGTATCTGATGGTAAGTCCCATGAGGAGACGTTAAGGACAGGTGACCAGGAGGTTGGTCAGAAGTGGGTTTTAGGATGCCCCCATTCAGAGGAGTGTGAGTTGGTGGGGGCAGAGAGCTTTAGGGGAGGGAGGTTCAGAGCTAAGGCAGCTGGGGGCTGCTTCGTCGCTAGTGGAGTCATGACAATCAGACAAACACGAGAGAACAGAACTGCAGAGTTTCCAGAGGATACTGACAGGATTCAGGAAGCTGAGGTTTAATTAGGAGGTTGAGAGTTTTGAAGTTGAGATTTCGGTGCTTTGGGAGCTAATGTAGGTCAGGGAGCACAGGGGGTGATGGGTGAACAGGACTCAGTGTGAGCATGTTTAACAGCACCAGGAAGTACATTGGAAGTGCAATATCTTTCTGAGTCAGTGTGAAAATGCAAAGCTCAGTGTGTGTTTATGACTCATGGAATCTATGCTAACATGAACACTGTTCTCCAAGTGATTTTTATCATGACTTAAGCAACTGTTGACCAGCTGAACACCAAGGGACACAAAATACGAGAAGTGATTTTACCTGATAGAATCTTCCAATTCAGAAGGGGGGCATTCGGCCCACTATGTCACCTTGATAATACTTTGTGGAGGCAAATTTCTCCTCATTTCCCTCGCCTCAGTTATTTGAAATCAGTGACCCCTGCTCACTGAGTCACTTTCCTCAGGAAACAGTCTCTCCCACTCACTCAAATGAAAGCTCTCAGAACTGCAAACATCTCGATTAAACAAGACAGACCGGGGTCATACCCCTTACAGCAGAGGAGACTGAGCGGGGACATGACTGAGTTGGAGAAAATGATGAGGGAGTTAGGCAGGGCCAAGAGGAAGAAACCTTTGCCCATTGGTGGAGGAATCAATGACCAGGTGCAGAGGTTGAAGGTGAAGGGGCAGCAGAGTCCAAGGAGATGGTACTGCAACCACCAGCTACACAACAGGCTTCACACTGAGCAGCAAATTCCTTCCTTTCAAAGCACACATCCTGCCTTACAACTCACTAGGTTTCAAAACAGTTCTTTCTCATTTCAGTCTATGGTTTTAAACAAGACAAGAAGAAAACAAAAGATGCAGTCTTCACAAATTTGGTTCCTATACTGCAACTGTCCTTCAATTGATTGTGAAGCATTGTGAGAGATCTCAAGCCAGTGAAAGGTACAGGATAAAAGTCTATTTCTCATCACCCCATGGACGTGCCGACTGACATTGGTACAGTGAAAGGTACAGGATAAAAGTTTATTTCCCATCACCCCATGGGCGTGCTGACTGACATTGACTTGTGGGCCTAATGCAGACAGAGGCTGAACAAAGTGGAGTTGACACTTGGCTCCTGTGCGAGTTCTGACATTTGAGAAGATCAAGACTGATCTGTTTGCTTTTCAAATTCTCATCAACCCCCAACAACCTTTGATCCCCAACCTGACAAGAATCTATCTGCCTCCATCTTAAGAATATTTAATCACTCACTTCCTGATGCAGAGAGGTCCAAAGGTGCACAATCTTCCAAGGGACAAGAATTGCATTTATCTGTCCTAAAAGGGCATTGCCCCCTGGTTCTGGACTCATCCACAAGAGGAAACAGCCTTCCCACATCCACCTGGTCCAGACCATTCAGGATCGGATACACTTCAGTCACTCTCCTAAACTCCAGTGGGAGCCAGCCCAGTCTGTCCAATCATTCCCCATAACCCAACCCACCCATCCCCAGGATCAACTCTGTGAACCTCCATGGGTCAACTTTTCAATTCTCTTACGAGAACAAAAGAGCAGGAAAAGCACAGAGGACCAGGCAGCCTCTTAGAGTGAGGTATGGAGTGAATGTTCCAGATTAAATACTTTCCATCAGAACCTGAAGGGAAATCACAGCGTTAGAGGTTTTAAGGCAGTGGAAAGGATTTGGGGGGGGCAGCATTAACAAATGGTTATCAAAGTGATCATGGGTTTGGAAGGTGCTGTCTGAGGATCTTTGGTGAATTTCAGCTCTGCATCTTGTAGATAGTACACACTGTTACTGAGCATCGGTGGTGGTGGGAGTGGATGTTTGTGGATGTGGTGCCAATCAAGCAGGGGCTACGTTGTCCTGGATGGTGTCAAGCCTCTTGAGTGTTTTGGAGTTGCCCCCATCCAGGCAAGTGGGGAGTAGTCCATCCCACTCCTGGCTTTTGCCTTGTAGATGGTGGACAGGCTTTGGGGAGTCAGGAGGTGAGTTACTCGCTGCAGGATTCCCAGCCTCTCACCTGCATGTAGTGATCTAATACATGAGTCTGAAAGGTGGACACGGTGCACTGTCATTGGCCAATAAACACACAGATATACCCACTGAAACAATGCTGTCACAAAGAGAGAATGCGACGTACCATAACCAATTACCGCGATCACAGCGAAGATGACAAACCAGAATAAGACCCCAGCTGTGAAACGGAGCAAGAGGATGAAGATGAGGCTGACGACCATAGCAATGACCAGCCCACTGGAAACAAAAACACATTCAAAATGAGAGCAAGGAATCCCTCAGTAAAATCCAAACTATTTTCATTGAGCAGAGGAGATTCAAACTTATGTTTATCTAGCATCACCTGACATCACAAAATGCATTACAGCCAATGTACTACTATGGCAATATCAAAGGCCAAGTTAATCTGTGCACAGCAAACTCCCAGTCAGATAGTGATCAGATAATGTATCATTCGTGATGCTGATTGGGGATAAGGATGAATCAAGACAATGGGGAGAAAGAAAGAAATTGCATTTCTGTCATAGCTTTTACAGTCTCAGGACATCCAGGAATACTTTCCAACCAATGTGGTACTTCATATCGGGACTTTCATACAGCAAGCCCCCACAAACAGCAATGTGATCAAGGCCTGCTGGTGATACTGAACAGCAGTGAAATATAGACCAGTGATGTCCCGTGCTTTCTTTGAGTTATCAATAATTCTAGTCCATGTACCTCAGGAAAGAGAGAGAGATATAGTCAGCATGGTTTTGTGAAGGGCAAGTCGTGCCTCACAAACCTAATTGAATTCTTTGAGAAGGTGCCTAAGGAGGTGGACGAGGGTAAAGCGGTAGATGTGGTGTATATGAATTTTAGTAAGGCGTTTGATAAGGTTCCCCTTGGTAGGCTACTGCAAAGAATACTGAGGTATGGCATTGAGGGTGAGTTGGAGGTTTGGATTAGGAATTGGCCAGCTGGAAGAAGACAGAGGGTAGTAGTTGATGGTAAAGGTTCATCTTGGAGTGCAGTTACTAGCGGTGTTCTGCAAGGATCTGTTATGGGACCATTGCTGTTTGTCATTTTTATAAATGACCTGGAGGAGGGGCTAGAAGGTTGGGTGAGCAAGTTTGTGGATGATACGAAAGTCGGTGGAGTTGTTGACAGTAAGGAAGGATGTGGCAGGTTACAGCGGGATATAGATAAGCTGCAGAGCTGGGCAGAAAGGTGGCAAATGGAGTTCAACGTAAGTAAGTGTGAAGTGATTCATTTTGGTAAGAGTAACAAGAAGATGGGGTACTGGGCTAATGGTCGGATACTTGGTAGTGTGGAGGAGCAGAGGGATCTTGGTGTCCATGTACACAGATCTCTGAAAGTTGCCACCCAGGTAAATAGAGCTGTGAATAAGGCATATGGCGTACTGGCTTTTATTGGTAGAGGAATTGAGTTCCAGAGTCGTGAGGTCATGTTGC
This sequence comes from Hemiscyllium ocellatum, assembly GCF_020745735.1. NCBI lineage: Eukaryota > Metazoa > Chordata > Chondrichthyes > Orectolobiformes > Hemiscylliidae > Hemiscyllium > Hemiscyllium ocellatum. The sequence goes on along the minus strand of NC_083409.1, from coordinate 113,824,483 downwards.
AGTTGTATAAGACTCTGGTGCGGCTGCATCTGGAGTATTGCGTGCAGTTTTGGTCGCCATACTATAGGAAGGATGTGGAGGCACTGGAACGGGTGCAGAGGACGTTTACCAGGATGTTGCCTGGTATGGTAGGAAGATCGTATGAGGAAAGGCTGAGGCACTTGGGGCTGTTTTCATTGGAGAAAAGAAGGTTTAGGGGTGACTTGATAGAGGGGTACAAGATGATTAGGGGTTTAGATAGGGTTGACAATGGGAACCTTTTTCCATGTATGGAGTCAGCTATTACGAGGGGGATTAGCTTTAAATTAAGGGGTGGTAGGTATAGGACAGATGTTAGGGGTAGATTCTTTACTCAGCGAGTCGTGAGTTCATGGAATGCCCTGCCAGTAACAGTGGTGGACTCTCCCTCTTTATGGTCATTTAAACGGGCATTGGATAGGCATATGGAGGATAGTGGGTTAGTGTAGGTTAGGTGGGCTTGGGTTGGCGCAACATCGAGGGCTGAAGGGCCTGTACTGCGCTGTATTTTTCTATGTTCTATGTTCTATATTTGGGGGGTGGGGGAGTCCACAGAATGTTCACAAGGCTGATACCAAGTATAGAAGGACTGTTTTATGAGGAGAAGTTGAGTAGGTTGGGACAGTACCTGCTGAGGATGAGGAGAATAAGTGGAAACCTTATTGAAACATGCAAGTTACTTAGGGGGGACCTGATGGGGTAAATACAAAAAAGGTTGTTGCCTCTTGTGGGAGGGTCGGGGACCAGAGGGCATTATCGCAGAGTAAGGGTCACCCATTTAGGACAGAGATGAGGAGGAATGTTTCTCTCTGAGGTAATGAATCTTGTCAGGGCTGGGTCATTATGTATATTCAAGACTGCAATAGAGAGATTTTTAATAAGTAAGGGAATGAAGGATCATGAGAAGAAGGCAGGAATGTGGAGATGAAGTTGATTAGATCAGCCATGATCTCACTGAATAGCGGAGCAGATTCAAAGAGCTGGATGGCCTCGTTCTGCTCCAGTATCTCGTGGCCTTACGGGTGTGTGACTTTATGGGTGTGTGACTTTAGAATGTTAAGAAGAAGGATATTACCTTCATCAAAAGTATAAATGGGGCCTTGGGTTAATATTTCAGCTGAAAGACAATGTGGTCTGCTCCAAGCTGGAATGATGTGTCCTGTCATTTTTAATACTCCCAATTCCCACACTGTCGGTCGATCGTAGCAAAAGACATTAATTCAGATGTCCAATACTCCAGTGGCAAAGCCAAACAAGGACTGAATAATCTCTGACAGCTCTTAAAGTGTGTCAATCTCATAAATACAATGCTGTAAACCTCCCCGGTGTTTAATTGCAGGCAGCTCCCAGTCAGGTCACTCAAGTGTAAACACAGAATGGGCAGACAAATTGATGGCACTGATGAGTTGTATGTTATTCCCAGAGAGTGACATTAGGACAGGATAGAAGGTTGGTGTGAAATTGTCTTGAAAACTGAGGGACTGTAAATCAACTTAGATGAGACAGAACTGATTGTGTTATCAATTCCGAGCGATGTTATAACTATAGGGTGGCTCTTTAATCAGCACTTACATTAAGATCCAGTACCAAGAGTTGGTGTAATCTTCAAATATCTTCATCCAAATCTCCCTGGCATCAAGGACATGACTTATTCCTCTGTAATAAATTTGAAACATGTTACATCTTGCACTCAGTCATTTGCAGTTGACCAGTCTGGGTCCTAGTTTAACAAGGCAATCATTGCAGCTTGATGGCAGAACTACAGGTTAATCTCTGTGTTAAAAGCAGGGCATTAAGTAAAGGTTGGAGCAGTTACACTACATTACATCACATTCCAGTAAATGACAGTGCTAGCCTTCAGAAGCAGCTCACTTCACAATTCTATGAGGAGTAGATCCAATGGGATTGTCTTAATGCAGTGTATGTCATTGAGCTGCAGTTTGCAATGGGATTATTTATGGTGGATGTGAAGTGGAGATGCTGGTATACTAGGTCAGAAATCACACAACACCAGGTTACAGTCTAAACAGTTTTATTTGAAATCACAAGCTTTCAGAATGTAGCCCCTTCAGGGTGAAGGAGCTGACAAAGGAGCAGCACTCCGAAAGCTGTGATTTCAAATAAACCTGCTGGACTAGAACCTGGTGTCATGTGACATCTAACTTTATTAATGGTGCTCACTCCAACAAGTTAATAAAAAACTTGCATTTATATAGCAGATTTTCACAACCTCAGCACTCCCCCAAGCACTTTATGACGTTGAAGTTTTATTGAGGGGTCATCCCTGTCCCAAAGTAGGAAATGTGGTGACCGATGTCTGCACAGCAAGATCCCACAAAAGGCAGTGAGCAAACGAGCACATGAACTGTTTTATTTAGTGATGCCGGTTGAGGGGGAGATATCAGAATGACTGGGAGAGCTGCCCCTGCTCTCCTTCAGGGTATTGTGAAGGGATATTTTATTTTTCAGAACATGAGCAGCCAGGGCCTTGGTTTAACGGAGGGATGGCAAATAACAATTAGCTGTCAGCAGCCAAGAAGAAACCACAAGAGTTAACCTAGTTAGCGGACAGAGTGGATGTTGGGAAGATGTTTCCATTGGTTGGAGTGACTAGGACCCCAGGGCCCAGCCTTAGAATAAAGGGAAGACCTTTTAGAATGGAGATAAGGAAAAACTTCTTCAGCCAGAGAGTGGGGAATCGATGGAATTCACCATCACAGAAGGCTGTGGAGGCCAGGTCATTGAGATAGGTTTTTATGCACCAAGGGGATCAAGGGTTAGGGGAAGAAAGCAGGATAATAGGGTTGAGAAACTTATCAGCCATGACTGAACGGCAGAGCAAACTAATTTCTGCTCCTGTGCCTTATGGTCTTAAGCAAGTGGTCAGTTCAGATTTCTGAGGGGATCTGGGGGAAATTGTTTTTATCCAAAGGATGGTGGGTATCTAGAACTCACTGCACAATAGGATGTTGGAGAAAGAAACCCTCAAGACATTGAAGATGTTTTGAGATGGATGTTTAATGACCTGCATATACTTGATGGACCAAAAGGCCTGTTTCAATGTTGCAAAAGCTCTATGAGTCTATCCTTTGGAAAATGGTGACTGAAGCAGGATGTTTGAGTAGTGCTGCCTGTGAATGAATTAAAACCCTCCAGAGAGAAAAGAAGGTTGACAAACTAAAATCCAGCTGAGAAATTTCTATTTGTTGTTAGTCAGGGTGGAGTGTTGAAAGATAGTGTGTTTGCAGATGATTCATCATGTGAATAAGTTGTTGGTTTATAAATCAGAGGAAACTTTCGCATGTTGGTCTCTGTAGTGATTATAACATGGTCAGCTGGGTGAAGTGCACAGAATCTGAATTCCCTGACTGGGGCTGTTACTCTGGTCCAATCAGGGAGCCCTTGCTGACAGAAACAGGAGTGTCAGAGATTCTGTTCACTCCGAGAGCTCTCTCAGAGGGAGCTGGATCAGTGTTAAGGACTCTCCACGTGTAAACAAATGGTGACTTGGTGACGGGATACCATCCTGTGTGAAGTTATTTTAGTTTGGATTTATTTGAAATGCAGTTATGGTCTCCTTACTTAAGAACAGAGATCCTGGCACTGGAGGAGGTGCAGAGGAGGTACACTGGATTGATTCCAGAGTTGAGGGGGTTGGCTTCTGAGGAGAGACTGAGTAGACTGGGATTATATTCATTGGAATTCAGAAGATTGGAGGGAATCTTTTTGAAACATATCAGATTATGAAGGGAATAGATAGGATAGAAGTAGATAGGATGTTTCCACTGGTGGGTGAGACTAGGACAAGAGGGCATAGCCTCAAGATTAGAGGGAGCAGGTTTTGGACTAAATTGAGAAGGAACTTCTTCACCCAGAGGGTTGTGAATCTCTGGAATTCTGTGCCCAGTGAAGTAATTGATATTACTTCAGTAACTGTTTTTAAAGCTAAGATAGATAATTTTTCAAACAGTAAAGGAATTAAGGGTTATGGTGAGAGGGCGAGTAAGTGGAGCTGAGGCCATGAAAAGATCGCTATGATCTTATTGAATAGCAGTGCGGGCTCGAAGGGCCAGATGGCCTACTCCTGCTCCTAGTTCTGCTGTTCTTATGAAGTGCTTTAAAAACTTGGGTTGGCAGCAAAAGTGGGATAGATTAAAATTCAATGTGTATGAAATCTTGGACTTTGTTATTGCAGAAGGTATAACAGCCTATAAATAACTGAGTGGTTCTGATGGTCACTGGACCTGAAACATTAACTCTGTTTCTCTGCACATATGCTGTCAGACTTGCTGGGTTTCTCCAGCAATTTCTGTTTTTATGCATACTCTTGTTTCTTATTTGAAAAATTTAAAAGACTGTATCATTTTAATTTGCTGTCTTTCTGGTTATGGACTGAAATGGGAAAGGAATTGTTTTAAAAGCAAGGAGTGTGGAAAGGTGCCCATTTCAAAAGCAAACTAATTGGCACTTATTATAAGTGCTGTTTACACAGCTATTTGTTCAAGCAGTAAAAGGTCGGGGGGGGTGGTGGTGGAGGTTAGTTGCAGATCACACGGAGCCAAGGAGCGTGCACAAAGGGAGATTTGGCTGGGAACAAGTAGCTGATTGGTCTATGGAGCAGGGAGTTATCGATGTCAAAGGCTTTCTCCCTGCCAACAGCTATGTGATTGGCTCCCAGGAAGCTGAGTAGCTTCTGCACGTGAATATTTGGGCCCTAAAAGCCATTGGAACAGAAAGGTAAGGAGTTGTCTTTTATTCTGCAGGAAAGCTGATTTAATTCCCCTTCTCAGCTGCTGTAAACTGCGGCTTGGAACCAATCAGTCAGAGACTTTTTCAGTTGTGACCCAGCTGCTCTGTACCTCCTGCATAAATGAGATTACCTGGAGAAGGAAGATCAAAGAGCAGCAGGTTCACAACTGAGAACGTCTCTGACTAATTGGAGAAGGAAAATCAATGAGGCAAAAGGATCATTTCCCAGTCTTTCCCCCTGCCTGTAACACCAGAGTGTTTTTGTGGTTGCATGTATGTGTGTGTGCGCAGAGGACAAGTACTAGAAGGGGACTTGAGTTGTAACTCAGGATTCTGGGTAATCCAAGATGGAGGACAAGAAAAATTTCTGGCCGTAACAGCTGCTCCTTTGTTGGGGTATTTTAGGCGTTGGAGGTGATGTCCTCGAATTCCAGGAGCAGCAATTCCTGTTCTATATGCTGCTGCATTGTTTTGGAACTTTTGGGAAAAAAAAGTCAAAACAACAGCAGTTTTAAAAGGGAAAAGAACAGACAAAGGAAGCACATGGTGAGAAGAGTGCAGGAGAGAGAGAGAGAACCTGCACAGTTGCTGCCTTTGTGGTTAAATTTGTGTATCGCTAGACATTGGAGTGCATCTGGAAAAATTAACAAAGTGAAATTCACAACTAATCTTGGAGGAACTGTTGGGTGAAGTTCACAGCACAGAAGGTTTATGAGGATGTTGCCTGGTATGGAAGGTGCTAGCTATGAAGAGAGGTTGAGTAGGTTAGGTTTATTTTCATTAGAAAAAATGAGATTGAGGGGGGACCTGATTGAGGTTTACAAAATCATGAAGGGTATAGACAGGGTGGAGAGAGACAAGCTTTTTCCCAGGGTGAAGGATTCAATAACGAGAGGTCACGCTTTCAAGGTGAGAGGTGGAAAGTTTAAGGGGGATCACGTGGTAAGTACTTCACACAGAGGGTGGTGGGTGTCTGGAATGCATTACCAGCAGAGGTGGTAGAGGCAGGCACGGTAGATTCACTTAAGATGCATCTGGACAGATACATGAGTAGGTGGGGAGCAGAGGGATACAGATGCTTAGGAATTGACTGACAGATTTAGACAGTAGATTTGGATCGGCTCAGGTTTGGAGGGCTGAAGGGCCTGTTCCTGGGCTGTAGGTTTTTTTTGTTCTTCTTCTTTCTTTGTAGAATCAGTTAAGTTAATCGTTGTTTTAAATGTGGCCTACAGAGAATTTGCAGCAGTGAGCAGAGTGGATTCTTTCTTAATTATATGTTTTTGGAGATATGTCTCTTGATTAAACTTAAAATATAAGCCATAACTATTAATTTAACCTGGGGCAGTGTTTGTAGAGGAATAAGACGGTGTTATTTTCTGGGTCTGTAGATTGTGAAGGAGCAAAAATGGCCTTCAATAGAGTGATATGTACTTCTTGTCAGACGTGGGAGTTTAAAGAGAGTTTAAGGGTTACTGCGTATTATATCTGCCATAAATGCTGTTGGCTGCGAATCTTATTAGATCGAATGGATCAGTTGGAGAGACAGTTAGAAGCAATGAGGAATTTGCAACAGCAACAGTATGTGATGGATGGCAGTTATAGGAAGGGGGGAAAGTCTCAGATATAGTCACATAGATGGGTTAACTCCAGGAAGGGTGAGAGAGGTCGGCACCTAGGGCAGGACTCTTTTGTGAATATACCCATTTCAAACAGGTATGCTGTTTTGGAAAATGTAGGGGATGATGGTTCTCAGGGGAACGTAGCACAAACAGCCAAGTTTCTGGTATTGAGACTGGCTGTAATGCAATGAGGGGTACATTGGCTTCCAAGAGATCAACTGTGTTAGGGGATTCTCTAGTCCGAGGTACAGACAGACGTTTCTGTGGCCAGCAGAGAAAAAGCAGAATGGTGTGTTGTTTCCCTGATGCCAGGATCAAGGATGTCTCAGAGAGGGTGCAGAATGTTCTCAAGGGGGAGAGGAGCCAGCAGGAGGTCATTGTCCACATTGGAACCAACGACATAGGAAGGGAAAAGGTTGAGATTCTGAAGGGAGATTACAGAGACTTAGGTAGAAATTTAAAATGAGGTCCTCGAGAATAATAATATCTGGATTACTCCCAGTCCTATGAGCTAGTGAGGGCAGGAATAGGAGGATAGAGCAGATGAATACATGGCTGAGGAGCTGGTGTATGGGAGAAGGATTCACATTTTTGGACCATTGGAATGTCGATTAGAGTAGAAGTGACCTGTCCAAGAAGGAGGGACTAATATAATAGCAGGGAAATTTGCTAGAACTGCTTGGGAGGATTTAAACTAGTAAGTTGGGGGGGATGGGACTTAGGGAGATAGTGAGGAAAGAGATCAATTGAGACTGGTACTGTTGAGAACAGAAGTGAGTCAAACAGTCAGAGCAGGCAGGGACAAGGTAGGACGAATAAATTAAACTGCATTTATTTCAATGCAAGGGGCCTGACAGGGAAGGCAGATGAACTCAGGGCATGGTTAGGAACATGAGATTGGGATATCATAGCGGTTACAGAAACATGGCTCAGGGATGGGCAGGATTGGCAGCTTAATGTTGCGGGATACAAATGCTACAGAAAGGACAGAAAGGGAGGCGGGGGGGGTGGCATTTTTGATCAGGGATAGCATTACAGCTGTGCTGAGGGAGGCTATTCCCGGAAATACATCCAGGAAAGTTATTTGGGTGGAACTGAGAAATAAGAAAGGGATGATCACCTTCTTGGGATTGTATTATAGACCCCCTAACAGTCAGAGGGAAGTTGAGAAACAAATTTGTAAGGAGATCTCAGTTATCTGTAAGAATAATAGAGTGGTTATGGTAGGGGATTTTAACTTTCCAAACATCAACTGGGACTCCCATAGTGTTAAGGGTCTAGATGGGGAGGAACTTGTTAAGTGTGTACAAGAAAATTTTCTGATTCAGTATGTGGATGTACCTACTAGAGAAGGTGCAAAACTTGACCTACTCCTGGGAAATAAGGCAGGACAGGTGACTGAGGTGTCAGTGGGGGAGCCCTTTGGGGCCAGCGACCATAATTCTATTAGATTTAAAATAACGATGGAAAAGGATACACCAGATCTAAAGTTGAAGTTCTAAATTGGCGAAAGGCCAATTTTGACGGTATTAGGCAAGAACTTTCGAAAGCTGATTGGGGGCAGATGTTCACGGGTAAAGGGACGGCTGGAAAATGTGAGGCCTTCAGAAATGAGATAACAAGAATCCAGAGAAAGTATATTCCTGTTAGGGTGAAAGGAAAGGCTGGTAGGTATAGGGAATGCTGGATGACTAAAGAAATTGAGGGTTTAGTTAAGAAAAAGAAGGAAACATATATAAGGTATAGACAGGATAGATAGAGTGAATCCTTAGAAGAGTATAAAGGAAGTAGGAGTATACTTAAGAGGGAAATCAGGAGGGCAAAAAGGGGACATGAGATAGCTTTGGCAAATAGAATTAACGAGGATCCAAAGAGTTTTTACAAATATATGAAGGACAAAAGGGTAACTAGGGAGAGAATAGGGCCCCTCAAAGATCAGCAAGGCGGCCTGTGTGTGGAGCCGCAGAAAATGGGGGAGATATTAAATGAGTATTTTACATCAGTATTTACTGTAGAAAAGGATATGGAAGCTATAGACTGTAGGGAAATAGATGGTGACATCTTAAAAAATGTCCAGATTACAGAGGAGGAAGTGCTGGATGTTTTGAAATGGGTAAAGGTGGATAAATCCCCAGGACCTGATCAGGTGTATCTGAGAACTCTGTGGGAAGCTAGAGAAGTGATTGCTGGGCCTCTTACTGAGATATTTGTATCATTGATAGTCACAGGTGAGGTGCTGGAAGACTGGAGGTTGGCTAATGTGGTGCCACTGTTTAAGAAGGGTGTTAAGGACAAACCAGGGAACTATAGACCAGTGAACCTGACCTTGGTGGTGGGCAGATTGTTGGAGGGAATCCTGAAGGACAGGATGCATATGCATTTGGAAAGGCAAGGACTGATTAGGGATAGTCAACATGGCTTTGTGCGTGGGAAATCATGTCTCACAAACTTGATTGAGTTTTTTGAGGAAGTAACGAAGAGGATTGATGAGGGCAAAGCGGTAGATGTGATCTATATGGACTTCAGTAAGGCGTTCGACAAGGTTCCCCATGGGAGACTGGTTAGCAAGGTTAGATCTCACGGAATACAGGGAGAACTAGCCACTTGGATACAGAACTGGCTCAAAGGTAGAAGACAGAGGGTCTGGTGGAGGGTTGTTTTTCAGACTGGAGGCCTGTGACCAGTGGAGTGCCACAAGGATCGGTGCTGGGTCCTCTACTTTTTGTCATTTACATAAATGATTTGGATGTGAGCATAAGAGGTACAGTTAGTAAGTTTGCAGATGACACCAAAATTGGAGGTGTAATGGACAGCGAAGAGGGTTGCTTCAGATTACAACAGGATCTGGACCAGATGGGCCAATGGGCTGAGAAGTGGCAGTTGGAGTTTAATTCAGATAAATGCGAGGTGCTGCATTTTGGAAAAGCAAATCTTTGCAGGACTTATACACTTAATGGTAAGGTCCTAGGGAGTGTTGCTGAACAAAGAGACCTTGGAGTGCAGGTTCATAGCTCCTTGAAAGTGGAGTTGCAGGTAAATAGGATAATGAAGAAAGCATTTGGTATGCTTTCCTTTATTGGTCAGAATATTGAGTACAGGAGTTGGGAGGTCATGTTGCAGCTGTACAGGACATTGCTTAGGCCACTGTTGGAATATTGCATGCAATTCTGGTCTCCTTCCTATTGGAAAGATGTTGTGAAACTTGAAAGGGTTCAGAAAAGATTTACAAAGATGCTGCCAGGGTTGGAGGATTGGAGAGGCTGAACAGGCTGGGGCTGTTTTCCCTGGAGCGTTGGAGGCTGAGGGGTTTATAGAGGTTTACAAAATTATGAGGGGCATGGATAGGATAAATTGGCAAGGTCTACTCCCTGGGGTCGGGGAGTCCAAAACTAGAGGGCATAGGTTTAGGGTGAGAGGGGAAAGATATAAAAGAGACCTAAGGGACAACTTTTTCATGCAGAGGGTGGTATGTGTATGGAATGAGCTGCCAGAGGAAGTGGTGAAGGATGGTACAATTAAGGGGCATTTGGATGGGCATATGAATAGGAAGGGTTTGAAGGGATATGGGCTGGGTGCTGGCAGGTGGGACTAGATTGGGTTGGGATATCTGGTCGGCATGGACGGGTTGGACCGAAGGGTCTGTTTTCATGCTGTACATCTCTATGACTCTATAACTCTAGTAAACGTACATGAAACAGTTCATAATTGATCAGTTGTAGTTAGAATCTACTTATTTGTAATGAATATGATTATTGTTAAGAAGCCAGGAAGGACCGTGTTTTCGGTCAATCTCAAGTAAATACAAGGAAATTGGGCAAGTTCACATATTTTTAAAAATCTTTAACTGTTGTGACAGCAATAATGGTGCTAGATTTCTCGTGAATTATCCCAGTGAGTGGTGACAAACTTCAGTAGGAAGCTCCACATCACTTTTATAAATTGATCATCAAGTTTGAGAATCTACAGGAAGATTCTCTCTCAAGACATAAACACAAATTTCCTCGGAACTGCCAATATTTAGGAGCTCTCAACCCTCAAAAATTGGCCAAGAATCTCTAAAACTCTGATGCTATCAAGAATCTAGGTGAAGCTTTGGAAAAGTCTGCATTTTTGAAATTTGTACTTTACTTTACAGGTTTTAAGGTGAGGGGAAAATGAAACTGAGTGCTAAGATTATTCCAATCAGAAACTCAACTGGACCCACCAACAAATACAGTGCCTACAAGAGCAGATCAAAGACTGGGAATACTGTGGTGAGTAACTTACCGTCTGACTCCCCAAAGCCTGTCCACCATCTACAAGCCATATATCAGGACTGGGATGAAATACTCCCCACTTGCCTGGTGCAGCCCCAACAACACTCAAGCTTGACACCATCCAGGACAAAGCAGCCCACTTGATTAGCACCACAACTCTCCGCCACTGACACTCAGTAGCAGCAGTGTGTACTATCTACAAGATGCACTGCAGAAACTCACCAAAGATCCTCAGACGACACCTTCCAAACCCACAACCACTTCCATCTAGAAGGACAAAGGCAGCAGATACATGGGAACACCACCCTCTGCAGAATCTCCTCTAAGCCACTCATCATTCAAACTTGGAATATATCACTGTTCTTCACTGTCACTGGGTCAAAATTCTGGAATTCCCTGCCTAAGGGCATTGTGGTCTACCTACAGCACATGGACTGTAACAGTTCAAGGAGGCAGCTCACCTCCCCCCCCCTCCCCCACTTCTCAAGGGCAATAAATACTGGGCCCAGTCAGTGACACCCGCATCCCATGAGTGAATGAAAAAGGCTAAGGAAACCATCTTTCACATTCTGATTGGCTGGGTGAAAATTATGCAGATGGAGGATGAACCAATGGGTGGAGAAAAGGGACCAGAACATTCCAGAAGGGGATGACATGATGACACCTCCAGTCGAGTTGGTAATTGCCCCTCAGTCAGACGAGAGAACTTGACTGCAACATATCAGTGTTACAGTGGGTGCACAGAGAGGGGAGCCGGAAGGTAAGTGGAGACCAGTTTAAATTAACGTTTTTATTTTCGCAGTCTGTGTTTTTTTTTCAACTAGGAGCAGGAACCCAGAAGTCATCAACAGAGGCTTCTGGGAAGGTAAGAGGTTTGAGTGGAGAAGGAACCCGAGACACTACACGTGTAGTGTCTCCCACCCTCCCTCCTCCTCTAACCTAAAACAAAAGGACTCAGTCGGCTGAACAGGTAAGCCACTTAGTGTTCTTGTTTTGGAGACTAAGTGTAGAGTTATGGCAGCGCAGGCAGTGGAATGTTCCTCCTGCAGGATGTTTGAGGTAGGGGTGACCACCGATGCTCCTACCAACTTCACCTGCAGGAAGTGCAGCCAGCTCCAGCTCCTCACAGACCGTGTTAGGGAACTGGAGCTGGAGTTGGATGAACTGAGGATTATTTGAGAGGCTGAGAGGGTGATAGATAGAATCTACAGGGACATAGTTATGCCAGAGAACAGAGGTAGCTGGGTAACAGTTAGAAGTGGGAAGGGGAGGATCAGGCAATGCAGGGATCCCCTGTGATCGTTCCCCTCAACAATAAATATACCGCTTTGGATACTGTTGGGGGGACGGCCTAGCAGGGGTAAGCTGCAGTGACCGGCTCTCTGGCACGAGTCCGGCTCTGAGGCCCAGAAGGGAAAGGGGGAGAGGAGGACAGCGCTAGTTATAGGAGACTCTCTAGTTAGAGGGACAGACAGGCGGTTCTGTGGACATGGGCGAGACTCGCTGATGGTGTGTTGCCTCCCGGGTGCCAGGGTCCGAGACGTCTCGGACCGTGTCTTCAGAATCCTTAAGGGGGAGGGTGTGCAGCCAGAAGTCCTGGTGCACATTGGCACCAATGACTTAGGTAGGAAGAGGGGTGGGGAGGTCATTCAGGAGCTCAGGGAGTTAGGCTAAAAGCTAGGACGGATAGACTCGTCATCTCTGGGTTGTTGCCGGTGCCACGTGACAGTGAGGCAAGGAATAGGGAGAGAGTGCAGTTGAACACGTGGCTGCAAGGATGGTGTAGGAGGGAGGGCTTCAGGTATTTGGACAATTGGACTGCATTCTGGGGAAGGTGGGACCTGTACAAGCAGGACAAGTTGCACCTGAACCAGAAGGGCACCAATATCCTGGGGGGTAGGTTTGCTAGCACTCTTCGGGGGGGTTTAAACTAATTTGGCAGAGGGATTGGATCCGGACTTGTAGTCCAGCAAGTAGATTAGCTGTTTCTCAGGATGTCCTGAGGCTGTGGAGAAGGTAGCACTGACAGGGAATACTTGCGGACACAGAGATGGGCTCAAGTGTGTATACTTCAATGCAAGGAGTATCAGAAATAAGGTGGGTGAACTTAAGGCGTGGATCGGTACCTGGGACTACGATGTTGTGGCCATCACTGAAACATGGATAGATGAGGGACAGGAATGGTTGTTGGAGGTTCCTGGTTACAGATGTTTCAGTAAGATTAGGGGGGATGGTAAGAAAGGAGGGGGGTGGTGTTGCTAATTAGAAATGGTATAACGGCTGCAGAAAGGCAGTTCGGGAGGGGGATCTGCCTTTGGAGGTAGTATGGGCTGAAGTCAGAAATAGGAAAGGAGCAGTCACCTTGTTGGGTGTTTACTATAGGCCCCCCAATAGCAGCAGAGATGTGGAGGAACAGATTGGGAAACAGATTTTGGAAAGGTGCAGAAGCCACAGGGTAGTAGTCATGGGCGATTTCAACTTCCTAAATATTGATTGGAAGCTCTTTAGATCAAGTAGATTGGATGGGAAGGTGTTTGTGCAGTGTGTCCAGGAAGCTTTTCTAACTCAGTATGTGTCCTTGATATGTATGTCCCTGTCAGGCAGGAAAGAGATGGTCATGTGAGGGAACCTTAGTTGTCGAGGGAGGTTGAATGTCTTGTAAGGAGGAAGAAGGAGGCTTACATAAGGTTGAGGAAACAAGGTTCAGACAGAGAGTTGGAGGGATACAGGATAGCCAGGAGGGAGCTGAAGAAAGGGATTAGGAGAGCTAAGAGAGTACATGAAAAATCTTTGGCGGGTAGGATCAAGGATAACCCCAAGGCCTTTTATGCGTATGTGAGAAACATGAGAATGACGAGAATGAGGGTAGGTCCGATCAAGGACAGTAGTGGGAGATCGAGTATTGAGTCGGAAGAGATAGGAGAGGTCTTGAATGAGTACTTTTCTTCAGTATTTATAAATGAGAGGGACTGTGTTGTTGAAGAGGAGAGTATGAAACAGACTGGTAAGCTAGAGGAGATACTTGTTAGGAAGGAAGATGTGTTGGCCATTTTGAAAAACTTGAGGATAGACAAGTCCCCTGGGCCTGACGGGATATATCCTAGGATTATGTGGGAAGCAAGAGAAGAAATTGCAGAACCATTAGCAATGATCTTTTCATCTTCACTGTCAACGGGGGTGGTACCAGGGGACTGGAGAGTGGCAAATGTTGTGCCCCTGTTCAAAAAAGGGAATAGGGATAACCCTGGGAATTACAGGCCAGTTAGTCTTACTTCGGTGGTAGGCAAAGTAATGGAAAGGGTACTGAGGGATAGGGTTTATCAGTATCTGGAAAGACACTGCTTGATTATGGACAGCCAGCACGGATTTGTGAGGGGTAGGTCTTGCCTTACAAGTCTTATTGAATTCTTTGAGGTGACCAAGCATGTGGATGAGGGTAGAGCAGTGGATGTAGTGTACATGAATTTTAGTAAGGCATTTGATAAGGTTCCCTATGGTAGGTCTATGCAGAAAGTCAGGAGACATGGGATAGTGGGAAGTTTAGCCAGTTGGATAGACAATTGGCTAACCAGTCGAAGTCACAGAGTGGTGGTAGATGGTAAATATTCAGCCTGGAACCCAGTTACAAGTGGAGATCCGCAGGGATCAGTTCTGGTCCTCTGCTGTTTGTAATTTTTATTAATGACTTGGAAGAGGGAGTCAAAGCATGGGTCAGTAAATTTGCAGACAATACCAAGATTGGTGGAGCTGTGGATAGTTAGGAGGGCTGTTGTCAGCTGCAAAGGGACTTAGATATGATGCAGAGCTGGGCTGAGAAGTGGCAGATGGAGTTCAACCCTGTCAAGTGTGAGGTTTTCCATTTTGGAAGGACAAATAAGAATGTGGAATACAGGGTTAACGGTAGGGTTCTTAGTAAGGTGGAAGAGCAGAGAGATCTTGGGGTCTATGTTCATAGATTTTTGAAAGTTGCCACTCAGGTGGATAGAACTTGTAAGAAGGCCTATGGCGTATTAGCGTTCATTAGCAGAGGGATTGAATTCAAGAGTCGTGAGGTGATATTGCAGCTGTACAGGACCTTGGTACGGCCACATTTGGAGTACTGTGTGCAGTACTGGTCGCCTCATTTTAGGAAAGATGTGGAAGCTTTAGAGAGGGTGCAGAGGAGATTTACCAGGATGTTGCCTGGAATGGAGAATAGGTCGTACGAGGATAGGTTGAGAGTGCTAGGCCTTTTCTCATTGGAACAGCGAAGGATGAGGGGTGACTTGATAGAGGTTTATAAGATGCTCAGGGGAATAGATAGAGTAAACTGTCAGAGACTTTTTCCCCGGGTACAACAGAGTGTTACAAGGGGACATAAATTTAAGGTGAAGGGTGGAAGGTATAGGGGGGATGTCAGGGGTAGGTTCTTTACCAGAGAGTGGTGGGGGCATGGAATGTGCTGCCTGTGGGAGTGGCAGAGTCAGAATCATTGGTGACCTTTAAGCGGCAATTGGATAGGTACATGGATAGGTGCTTAAGCTAGGACAAATGTTTGCCACAACATCGTGGGCCGAAGGGCCTGTTCTGTGCTATATTGTTCTATGTTTCTATATCAATGTGAAGCTGAGTCAGTGTGTCTCAAATGATCACAGTGCTGTGATCACATTTCCAGATTAGCACAGTCATTGACTAATAATCGAGAGAAGATGAGCTTGAATTAGTCCAGAGCAGTTTGAGAACAGGACGTTCTCTCAGGAAACATGTTTTTGAAGCTGTCAGAGTTCTGTCCAAACTCTCTGCTCATTCCAGTGCCTCTGTTGGGGAAGGGACTCTGTCATTTTTGCCCAGTCAGGGTCTATTTATGAATCTAGCCCCTCACCAATGTGGCTGACCCATTCAGCGAAATTGATCGAGGAAGGCAGTTTGTTGTACCGGACACCAACACACACAGTTCATGAAAACTGGATTGCCTCCAGTTCCTCAAATGGACAAGAGACCTCAGCCTGTCCCAAGACATACACACTGCGGGAACGAACTGAGAAATCAAGTTCAAAAAAACAAAAATCAGCTCATCAGGTTCTCACTACATCTACATCATTCCTTTGGAAATGGTGAAAGATATTCCCCTCCCCATGACCCTGCAGATGATATCCTTCATACCCTCAGCCCCATCTTGACTCCAGTCCCTCAGCAATGCACTCAGACCTTGTACTATCAATGCAATTTTCTGAATTAAAAGCAGAATTTAAAGAATAACATCTCTCACATTCTCAGTACGCTTTCAGAGCCAATGAGACCTCTGTTGTAGCTGCAGAAGTGTGGCAGCCACTGTGTGCGCAGCAAGATCCCACAATCAGCAATGTGAGAATCACCACATCGTCCTGTCAGACAACAGAGTTACCAATGGAAGTGTGATTCCATTATGAATTATTCCAGCTCTTCATGTCTCTTTGTTGAAAACATTAACGCTTTCCTCCTGATTGTAACCATGACACTGACTCTGCTTTCCCTGTGATGGGTGATGTATTGTGTGAACAGGAATATTGAGACCAGGGGAAAAGCAGCCTGCCCAAGCAGTTTAGTGGTTAAGCACTGAATATTAATCTCCTTACTGGAGAACACTCAAATCAGTCAAATGTTAGTTCGAGCGGTCTGTCTATCACACAAAGCTGGTCACTGTTAGAATTGACAATGAAGTTCAATTCTAAAGCACGCACTATTTACAAAGAATTACACAGAATGTATGGCACTGATCCAAGTCCACCCTGGAGATAGAGGATAGCCAAGCTCCCTCCCAGCCTTATCAGCTCACCATATCTACACATCCCTCAGAAATCCCCTTCACACCCTCTCCCTCACCCCATGGGAGCAAGTCCCTTAAATTCCCCCATTCCCTGTGGCAGTCAGTTCCAGATTCCACCCCCCACCTCCCCAACCCAGTAGTAATGAGTCCCACATTCTGCCCCTCCCTGTGGAAGTGTTTGCCACATTCCCTCACCAACATCTGCCCCCCCAACCCCATGGGAACAAATCCCACATTCCCCCCTCCCTGCGGGAGTCAGTCCCATATTCTGCTCCCCTTCCTGTGGGGGTCAGTCCCACATTCTGAGTACGATAAGGGCCCATGGTGTTAGAGGCAAGGTGCTAGCATGGCCAGAAGCCTGGCTGTCTGGCAGAAAGCAGAGAGTGGGGATAAAAGGGTCCTTCTCAGGATGGCAGCCAGTGACAAGTGGGAATACATCTTTTCGCACGAATGATCTAGATGAAGGAACTGAGGGTATTCTGGCGAAGTTTGTAGATGATACAAAGATAGGTGGAGGGACAGGTAGTACTGAAGAGGCGAGGAGGCTGCAGAAGGATTCAGACAGGTTAGGAGAGTGGACAAAGAAGTGGCAGATGGAGTACAGCATGGGAAAGTGTGAGGTCATACTCTGGTAGAGAGAAGCGAGGCATGGACTGGTTTCTAAATGGGGAGAAAATTCAGAAATCTGAAGTGCAAAGAGATTTGGGAGTTCTCATCCAGGATTCTATCAAGGTCAACTGGTAGGTGGGTCAGTAGTTAGGAAGGCAAAGGCAATGATGGCATTTATTTTGAGAGGACTTGAATATAAAAACAGGGATGTACCTCTGAGGCTCTGGTCAGACCACATGTGGAGTATTGTGTGCAGTTTTGGGCCCCATATCTCAGGAAGGATGCACTGGCCCTGGAACAGGCTCAGAGGAGATTCACAAGAATGGTCCCAGGAATGAAAAGCTTAACATATCAGGAATGTTTGAGGACTCTGGGACTATACTCGATGGAGTTTAGAAGGATGAGGGAGGATCTAATTGAAATATACAGAATACTGAATGGCCTGGACAGAATGGATGTTGGGAAGATGTTTCTATTGGTCAGAGAGACTGGAACTCGAGATCACAGCCTTAGAGTAAAGGGAATAGCTTTTAGAATGAAGATAAGGAGAAACCTCTTCAGCCAGAGAGTGGGGAATCTATGGAATTCATTGCCACTGAAGGCTGCGGAGACCAGGTAGTTGAGTATATTTAAGACGGAGATAGATAGGTTCTTGATGATAAAGGGTAACAGGGAGAAAGTGGGAGAATTGGGATAAAAAACGTATCAGCCACGACTGAATCGTGGAACAGACTTGATGGGCTGAATGGCCTAATTTCTGCACTTATGTCTTATGGTTTTATTCACCCCACTCTCTGTGGGAGTGCGTCCTACATTCCCACCCACCCCATCCCTGTGGGAGGGAGTCCTACATTCCCCCCCATCCCTGTGGGAGTGAATTCCACATCCCCGCGCCTCCACCCCCATCCCTGTGGAAGTGACTCCTACATTGCCCCCCACCATGGGAGTGAGTCCTATCCCCTGGTTCTAAATGCCCTTTAGGGAGAGAAATCTGTCATCTTCACCTAATCTGACCTACATGTGACTCCAGACCCACGGCAATGTGGTTGACTCCTAACTGCCTGAGGCAATTAGGGATGGGCAATAAATGCTGGGCCCAGCCAGTGACACCCTCATTCCATAAATGAATATAAAGAAAATTCTACACCCACTCTCTCGGGGGGGAGAGGTATCTCCTGTATTCATTACTAGGGACCGTTTGATATTGATGGCTCCTAAACTCCAGTTTTACCTCAGAGCGAGTAACATCTTCTCGATGTTAAATCAGTCAATCCGCTCCATCATGTTAAAGCCGTCTAAAAGGCCAGCCCCTTAGCCTTTGGCTTTCTAGAGGACAGATCCTTAGGATCAAAATTCCTGAGTTATAGAATTGCATCTTCTCTTGCTGGGTTTGGGTGCAGAGGAATAAACACTCTTCTCCTTCCAGAAAAATAACCCCCTGACCTTCTCCCTGGAGTCACTGCCTGACCATCTCCATGAGGTCACTGCATGACCTTCTATCCGTCTCCATGGGGTCACTGCCTGACCTTCTCCATGGGGTCACTGCCTGACCTTCTGTCCGTCTCCATGGGGTCACTGCCTGACCTCTCCCTGGGGCCACTGCCTGACTATATCCATGGGGTCACTGCCTGACCTTCTCCCTGGGGTCACTGCCCTGTGGTCACTACCAGACCTGCCTGGGGTCACTGCCTGACCTTCTCCTTAGGGTCACTGCCTGACTGTCTCCACGGGATCACTACCTGACCTTCTCCTGGGGTTCACTGCCTGATCTTCTGCTTGTGGTCATTGGCCCTTTGTGTGGTTTTGGCCTGGCCCACTCAGTGCCATTCCCTCCTGAACCTGCTCAGTCCAATCTCGGGCAGAGGACAGTAATAAAACCCAGCATTGCAGCCTCTGATTCCACCAGGAGCTGGCCTGGGATCGTCATGAATTAAAGATGAATCTGCCAGGTACTGCTGCCAGCAACACCTCACCTAACAACATCACAGGGACATTCACAACCATCTGCTGCTCTCTCTCGCAACATTTCTACTCATCAAGATGTTGCCAGGGTTGGAGGATCTGAGCTATAGGGAGAGGCTGAACAGGCTGGGGCTGTTTTCCCTGGAGCATCAGAGGCTGAGGGGCAACATTATAGAAGTTTATAAAAGCGTGAGGGACATGGATAGGATAAATAGACAAAGTCTTTTCCCTGGGGTCGGGGAGTCCAGAACTAGAGGGCATAGGTTTAGGGTGAGAGGGGAAAGATATAAAAGAGACCAAAGGGGCAACTTTTTCACGCAAAGGGTGGTACGTGTATGGAATGAGCTGCCAAAGGAAGTGTGGAGGCTGGTACAATTACAACATTTAAGAGGCATTTGGATGGGTATATGAATAGGAAGGGTTTGGAGGGATATGAGCCGGGTGCTGGCACGTGGGTCTAGATCGGGTTGGGATATCTGGTCGGCATGTACGAGTTGGACCGAAGGGTCTGTTTCTGTGCTGTACATCTCTATGACTCTGTAACTCTAATGTACAAAAGTCTGGGATAGCAGAATGAGGTCTGTTTGACTGTCACTCAAAAAAAACCCAATCAGGTCACAGGAATCTTTCTAATTGGCTGTCTCAAGATGGACATGTTGTACAACCAATGGCAAGAGTGTTTGGGGTTTAGGAGCAGGACAGGGGATCATGTGACAAAATCTCCAGGAATACTTCTAACTAAAGTTGGCAAATCACAAGTTTATTCAGATTCATTCACAGGATGTGGGTGTCACTGGCTGGCTCAGCATTTATTGTCCATCCCTAATTGCCCAGGGGGCAGTTAAGAGTCAACCACGTTGTTGTGGGTCTGGAGTCACACGTAGGCCAGACCGAGTAATTTAGGCAGAGTCCCTCCTCAAAGGACATTAGTGATCCAGATGAGTTTTGATGATAATTGTCAGGGTCACATCACAGAGACCCACTTTATATTACAGATATATTAACTGATCTAATCCTGAGGTGGAATTAGAACTCATGTGTCCCCAGAGCACTAACCTGCATTAACCTCTGTGTTACCAGCTGAGGGACAGTACCCTGTCTGTGCCTAATGGATCCCAACTAGGATCTGTCTCCAATCTGCCTGGGGCCTGAAACTATTCACTGCGATTATAAATGAGTGAAATCAGGGATGAGGAATGAGATACTCATGTTTTCAAATTGACTCTCAGGGATTTGACAAGTAATATCTAGGATGGGGCCATTCAGCCCCTTGAGCCTGTCCTGCCATTCAATAAGATCAAAGCTGCTCTGGTAGAAACCACAGATCCATGTTCCTGCCTGCTCCTGAGATTTACTGGTGTCGAAGTTACAGATTAGCTGTGATCCTGTTAAATGGTGGAGCTGTCTTTAGGATTTGTACAGTCTACGCCTGTCTCTTTGCTTAATTTTTACTCTTTTATGGGACACAGGTATCTCTGTCAGGGGCAACATGAATCGCCCATCTCTAACTACCCTGGAGACGGTGATGGTGAGTTGCCTCCTTGAACCACTGCAGTCCATGGGAGATCAGGACACCCACAGTGCTGTTCATACATTGCTCTGTAGACAGAAACATCATGTCACAAAGTGACATCAGCAAATCAAGTGTAAGGGCAGAACGAGCGAGGTCGCCCCTAGTTTCAGAGAGTGGACTGTCTCTGGTCTGCCCCCAGTGCCCCTACATCTTTCCTTAGATAAAGGGCCTGAAACTACAAATTAAAATAAAAATTGCATTAATTAAAATGTCATTAACAGGTGCAGAAACAAAATCTGGCTTTTGTAACTCAAGGACCAGGATACACAGGAGAAAGTGAGGACTGCAGATGCTAGAGATCAGATCCGAGAGTGTGGTGCTGGAAAAGCACAGCAGGTCAGGCAGCATCCGAGGAGCAGGAAAATCGACGTCACATTCCTGATGAAGGTCTTATGCTCGAAACGTCAATTTTCCTGCTCCTCGATAAGGACTAGGATATTGCAGAGTTCCAGTCACCTTTCTCTTGTAGTTAGGCCACACTGTGGCAGTCACTCCAGGTCCCAGAGGCAGTGCTCCTGGAGTCACTGTGAGTGCGCCCAGATACGACACCTTAGGAAGGATTACTAGCATTCAGTTGGAGGATGTGAATCTTGTTAGTTGTGTTGCTAGTTGCTCCCATGAGAAGGTGGTGGTGAGCTGCCTTCTTGCAGTCCATGTGCTGTAGGTAGGGAATTCCAGGATTCTGACCCAGCGACAGTGAACGAATGGCGATATATTTCCAAGTCAGGATGGGGAGTGGCTTGGATGGGAACTTGCAGGGGGTGGTGTTCCCATGTATCTGCTGCCCTTGACCTTCCTGGGGGTTGAGGTCAAGGTCATTGGTTTGGAAGGTGCTGTCTAGTTCAGGGATCAAAGGTTATGTGGAGAAAGTGGAACAGAGACTGACTGGGATGACCAGCCATGATAGTAATGAATGACAGAACAGGCTCAAAGGGTTGAATGGCCTATTCCTGATCCTGTTTTCTATGTTTCTAGGAGAGGATCTAACCAGGTTTCATTGAACTGAGAGGAGACTGATGAGGCAGTAAGTGGCTGGATTGGATCTGTCCTGTTTTTTATGTGCAGCACATACCTGAGCAAGTTTCCACATTGTCAGGTAGATGCCAGTGTTGTAACTACACTGGAACAGCTTTGCTCAGGGAGCAGCAAGTTCTAGAGCACACATCTTCTACACTATTGCTGGAATGTTGTCAGGGCCCACAGCCTTTGCAGTATCCAGTGTCTCCAGCCGTTTCTTGACATCACATGGAGTGAATTGAATTGGCTGAAGACTGGTAAATGTGACACCGGAGACTGCTGGAGGATGGATCATCCACCCTGACTGAAGATTGTTGCAAATGCTTCAGCCTTATCCTTTGCACTGATTTGCTGGGCTTTTCCATCATTGAGGATGGGGATATTTGTGGAACTTCCTCCTCCAGTGAGCTGTTTAATTGTCCACCACCATTCACCACTGGATGTGGAAGGACTGCAGAGCTTAGATCTGATCCATCGCTTAGCTCTGTCTATCACTAGCTGTTTATGCTGTATGGAAGTAGTCCTGTTTGGTGGCTTCACCAGGTTGGCACCTCATCTTTAGGTATACCTGGTACTGCTCCTGGTATACCTTCCTACACTCTCCAGTGAACCAGAATTGATCTTCTGGCTTGGAACAAAAAATGCTGGAGATCTCAGGGAGTCAGACAGCATCCATGGAGAGACAGCAAGCTCATGTTTACAGTCTCCATGACTCATCAGAGCTGAAGTGAAGTGTGAAGGGGGCAGCATTTATGCATAGTGATTGGGGGCAGGGGGTGGGGTTGGGAGTGCTGGGAGAGAAAGAAAGTTGACAGTTCAGGTCAGACACTTAACCTGAATGTCCCCAGCACTCTAACTAAACTACTGCATAAATGCTGTCCTGTCCACACTTCACTTCAGCTCTGACGAGGAGTCATCTCGACTTGAAATGTTAGCTTGCTCTCCCCCTCCCCTGGGATCTCCAGCATTCATTGCTTTCAGTCAGCACCTGCAGTAATTTGCTCCTCCTCAATCCCCTGGCTTGATGGTAATGGTTGAGTTAGGGATATTCCAGTCCGGGAGGTTACAGATTGTGCTGGAGTACAGTTCTGCTGCTGTTGATGGCCCACAGTACCTGATGGATGCCCAATCCTCAGTTGTCAGATCTGTTCAAAGTCCGTCCCATTTAGCATGGTGATAGTGCCACTCAACACAATGGAGGATATCCATGAAGACGGGTCTTTCTCTCTGTAATGACTGTGCGGTCGTCACATCTTTTGACACTGTCAATGTCAGATGAATCAGTGACAGGTAGATTGATGAGGATGAGATCAGGTGGATTTCTCTCTGCCATCGGTTAGTCTAGCAGCAACGTCTTTGTGGACTCTATCAGCTTGGTCCGTGATTTGGTGGCGGACAATCTCGGTGGAGGTTTTGGAACTTGCTCCCACAAATAGCATCAGGTGCTTAACGAACGGTAAACGTTAAGCCCGCGGTTGGGGCAGGGTGTGGTTTGGTGTCCACAGGGAGAAAGCAAGGAAGTGGAGATCAATGATGACCTCACTAAATGGAGAAAAAGGATTCAGGGGCAGGGTGGCTGCATCCTGTACTTCCTTGTTGACCAAGCTGTCAGTCCCCTGTGCTAATGTCTCCTTATTTTATCTTTCTGTTAATTCTTTCTTGGTTTATGCTGCTGGGTGATGTTTTACCACTTTAAAGATGCTAAACAAAGGAAGATCCATTGTTGTTTTCAGATTCACAGCCCCAGATGCTGATCTCTCTCTTGTATTTGACCAGGGAACCTGTCGTATTGGCATGGCCCATTCCTCAACAATTCATCACTGACCTCAATGAGTACAGAAAGCAGGTTGTGAGATATTCATTCCTTCTTACCCACTAACACACAGAGACAGCAGCGATATTAATGAGCCTCTTGTTAAACCACCTCAGAGGCTGAGTCCTGGTTACAGGGACTCCGGAAACCATTCTGCCAATTTGCATAAATCAATAATCTTCAATCCTGCCAAGAAGCACAGGATTCTGTCAATATTACCTTAGCTTCCTTGAGAAACTGATGTATTTTTGGAACTGCCATCTGTGAGAGATGGTGAGCCACCTGATCATGAAGCAGTTTGAAATTAGGTCGAGGAATAAATGCTCCTTAAAGTCTTTGATTGGGTCAGATCTCAAGCTAACAACAATACCTTACACTCATATAGCACCCTTAACATATGCAGGATAAATAACATAAGCTGCAGTTACTCCAACGACCGCAGTTGGAGTATTGTGAGCAGCTCTGCGCACCTTACCTAAGGAAGGATATATCAGCCTTGGAGGGAATACAATGGGGGTTTACAGGAAAGATTCTGGATTTCGGGGATACGTATGGAGCAAAGGTTACACAAATGAAGCCTGTCTCCTCTAGAACTTGGAAGGTTAAGGGGTGACCTAATTGAAGTCTTCAAGACATTAACAGGAAAAGACAGGATAGATAAAGATAAACTATTCCCACTGGTTGGGGATTCTAGAACCAGGGGCATTGTCTGGGAATTAGAGCTGGAGCGTTCAGGAGAGATGTTAGGAAGCAGTTCCACACATGAAGGGTGGGAGAGGTTTGGAATTTTCTCTTCCACAAGCAGCCGTGGATGCTTGAACAATGCTAATTTTCAATCAGAAATAGATATATATTTGTTAAGCAAAGGTATTAAGCTCCAGCACAAAGACACCATGTGTGGTGCCAATGGACAAGGAGGAAGGATGAGCAAGGGCAGTGAAACCAGGTCTGTCAAAGCATATGGCTTCAGTCTCACCCAGACTGACTCTCTGGATTCATACCATAGGCCATTGCTTATCACTGAATCAATCTGTTCAGAGATGTTCTAACACAGCCTCTGGAGCAGGTGGGACGTGAAACTGGGCCTCCTGACTCAGAGGCATGGCAACTCTTTTGAATGGGAGAAAGTGAGGACTGCAGATGCTGGAGATCAGAGCTGAAAATGTGTTGCTGGAAAAGCGCAGCAGGTCAGGCAGCATCCAAGGAGCAGGAGAATCGATGTTTCGGGCATGAGCACTTCTTCAGGAATGAGCAGAATGAAGAAGGGCTCATGCCCGAAACGTCGATTCTCCTGCTCCTTGGATGCTGCCTGACCTGCTGCGCTTTTCCAGCAACACATTTTCAGCAACTCCTTTGAATAACAGGCATGACATTTCCTGCAGCAAGGTACTTTCTTTGTGTTCCGATGTTCCTGTTGACTCAAGTAATTTTGTCAACTTTCAGACTAACAACTACCCTGACCTTCCTGTCACCCATCACGACATCATTCACTCCCACTTTCCCACTGGCAGGGTCCAGCTCAGAAGAACGTACAAAAGGTAGGAGTAGAAACAAGCCGATTGTCCCCTTGAACCTGTTTTATTCTGTAAGATCATAATCCCTCACCTTTCTTACACAATTTCTGAAGCACTTGGCTGATGTAAATTCAAAGAAACTATTGATAATAATGTGGAAATACTTTTGATACACAATTGAAACACTCGATCACTGAAAACTCACAGCTCTCCAGAATTCCAAGGGCTCACAAATTTCAGAGTAAAAACATTTCTGCTCATCTCAGACCAAAGTAGTGGAGCAATTACTCTGAGACTATGACCCTCATTCTAGATGTGAACGTGCTGGGACCCATCTCTCAGCATTGACCTTGTCAAGCCTCAGGATCTTAAGAGTGATCCTGACTCGGGAATATATCACCGTTCCTTCAGTGTCGCTGGGTCAAAACCCTGGAATTCCCTCCCTAAGGGCATTGTGGGTCACCCAAAGCAAATGGACTGCAGCGGTTCAAGAAGGCAGCTCACCCCCACCTTCTCAAGGGGCAATTAATATTGGCTTAGCCAGTGATGCCCATGTTCCATGAAGGAAGGTTTTAATGTTAAGAACTATAGCCCAGAAGGAGGCCAATCAACCCATCAAATCCAAACTGGCCCACTGATGAGCAGTGGTCCCTTGAGGAATGGACAGCCAGTGGGTAGGTCTGGTTTAGACAGTCACCAGCTCTATTTATTTTTACAAAGACAACTTCAGACAGGCCGCAGCTGGCCAATCAGAATGAGTGCTTGCCATTAACCCTTCGGTATTCCCTCCACTCACAGTGCATGACACACTCCATTTTGGACCCAAAGGCATTTCTTGATCATGAGGATGACAACGATCTCCAGGTGAAGGGCACCTTGGTCTCTAACCCAATGAACATAATCTTTGGCTCCAAGTTCTCAGTAATAACACACTCTCTAAACGGCTCTTTCAGCCAAAGCAGTCCATGTTCCCAACTTCATCACTCTCCTGCCTCTTCCTCTCATCATCTTCTTCAACTCCTTTCCCCCTCATATAATAAGGTTAATTCACCTTCAATATATCCACAATATTCCAACCCACAAACCATGAGAGTGAATCCCACATTCTCCCCACCACATCCGCTCCCTATGGGGGTACGTCCCACATTCCCCTCCCGCCGTCTCTGTGGGAGTGAGTCCCACATTTCCCCCCCCGTCCCTGTGGGAGTGAGTCCCACATTCCCCTCCCGCCGTCTCTGTGGGAGTGAGTCCCACATTCCCCCCCCCGTCCCTGTGGGAGTGAGTCCCACATTCCCCTCCCGCCGTCCCTGTGGGGGTATGTCCCACATTCCCCCCCATCTCTGTGAGAGTGAGTCCCACATTCCCCCCCCCCCCCCCCACGCCCCTGTGGGAGTGAGTCCCACAATCCCACCCCTCTCCCTGTGGGAATAAGTCCCACATTCCATCCCCCCCTCTCTCTGTGGAGTGAGTCCTACATTTCGCCCCCCCCCCCCATCTCTGTGGGAATGAGTCCCATATTCTCCCCACTTTCTGGGAGACGGATTCCTGACTGCATTTATTAGGGATTACCTTATACAAATGGCCCTGAGTTCTGGTCTCCTCCTCTGAAACATCCCTCTCCCTGATGATGACATGAAATCCTTGCAGGATTTGAACGAGCTCTGTCAGGTCACTCCTCAACCTCCTTTTATCTGGAGAACTCAGTCACAGTCCATTCACCCTCTGCTGAAAGGTAGAAACTTTTCAAACCTTTGTACTTAAACATTGTTCCACCTTCTCCGATGTCTCAATATCTTGTTTTGAATATGATGGTCAGAAGTTTGCACAATGTTCCAAGAGTAAACTAAACAAGATTTTGAACAAGTTTCACACAACTTGCTCTGCGGTGTAATTGTATTCCTCAAGACAGAAGCCCCACTGATTTGTTGGCCTGTTGAGCTTTACTCCCATATCCCTCTGATCTTTCACTCCATTTCGACACTGAATTTCGCAAACATACTGGCGCTGACCATCACGTCTCTGGTCCATACATTCCAACCAAACTCCTAGATTAACAAACAGAACAGCCAAACAGCTCATGCAGGTTTAACGCACACCAGCTCATTCCAAACTGTTAGGATTACACAAAAATTATTGCAACACCTCTTGGATCCGTGGCGGATGGTGGTCGCCTTGCTGTAAATTTAAAATAAAGACTATTTGTTATCACTGATGAAGAACATATTTATACTCACAGGAATAAATGCAAAACACCAAAGCCTAACGGAGGAGCCTTGGCTTGATTGAAGGAGATAAAGCAAAATTACGCTGAGGTTGCAATCACTCCTGGCAACCCAATGTTTTTAATATATCTGTTGATTCGAGCTGAACATCTGTAACTGTGTCAGGTTGTAATTACACACTCCTGCCATAAGGAGGGGCGGGGGAGCGAATCTAACCATGACATGTTTACATTGACACTTGCAATGAGAACTAAGGGCACAAGATCAGGGAGGGGATACACATTAAGGTTTTATTAATTCATCCTTTGTAGATATTGCACAGTACATAGAGATAGTCTTAATGATTGTGGGTAGTCCTATATTTTGGTCATGATGTGGAGGTGCCAGTGTTGGACAGGGGTGGACAAGGTTAGAAGTCACACAGCTATAAGACACTAGGTTACAGTCCAACAGATTCTTTGAAATCACAAGCTTTTGGAGCACTGCCCTTTTGTCACCTGAGTAGATAATATCTACGAACTGAACACCAAGATCAGATTATTACACAGTTCCTGATTTTACTGAAAATATTTATTTTTTAGGACAATTTATTCAGTCCTGCTTCTCTTGACAGTTCGATATATCATCGCAGAAATCTGAGTCACAAAATTAATGATAGATCACACTTCACAGAGGATTAATGACTGTGATATAATCTCATCAGTTCACAACTAGCAAATAACAGACGAACCAATTTAAAATAATAACCAGACGTGGCAGATGGTGACAGCTGAAAACCCTCACTCCTGAACGGCCCCGTAGCCCATCACTGCAATATTAACATGAAAGGTCATGGACACACACCTTTACACTGGTTCCTGGGGAACAGGGCAATCAGGACAAGTAATGAAAACCAATAAATGCAGCAGAGTGCAATGCCTGATACTCCTTGGAGAATGCACAGAGCACAACAACGTGTTTAAAAGGGATCAGCTACGAAAGAGGTTTGGGCATGCTGAAGGTGTAGAGTATGGGGGAAGGGACTTACAGAAGGAGAGGATGATATAATACTCATTAGAATAGGGGATGTAAAGCAACATGGATAAAAGAGGCGATATAAAAGAATATTAGTGAATAGTGAGTCCAGAACAGACAGAAGACAAAATCCAGAATAGGTAAGAGACTAATCATAGAACATATACCAGAATAAATCTAGAGTGTACAACATATCCATGCTAGAAAGGGCACCAGAACAATTCTAGAACAGTGTGAATCTTAAATATGCAATAGATTCACTCTAGAGTAGTGACTGAGTAAATCTAGAGCAGAAAAGAAGTGTAAATTTAGAACATACATCAAATTGATCTGAAGATAGGTAACAGAATACTCTCAGAGCATTGATCAGAATGAATCTAAAGCACAAAGGTGAATGGTTCTGGAGTAATGCTAGAGTAAATCTAGAATGGGAAATGAATGATTTAAAACAAGAATCAGAGTCAATCCAGAAGGGTCCTCAGTGGAAATTTAGAGCAGCTTTTAGAATAATTTGAGGATGGGAGTTCAGGATTTATCGAGAATAGCTAGAATTGAGTCAGAGTAAATTTAAAGGAGATATCAGTGTAATCTAGTGTAGGTGTCAGAGTAAGTATCAGAACATTGTAAAATTAGGTCTCAGCAACAAAGTGAATCCTCAAAGAATGACCCATGTTTCTACTGGCAAAATGGGAAGATTCACTGAGTTTCCCACTCTGACACTCTCCTGTTGGTGGAATAACTTTGGGAATACAGGATTGACGAGGCTGGGGGCAGCGTTAGGAGGGAGCATGGTGTTTGTATAGTTCATGCTGCTTCACTCTTGAGGAGCTGTTACCTCTGCCTATCCCGCGTTGCTCTTAGAAAATGTATTTTCTTTCTGATTGGTAACAGATTGACTTGATAGGACAGTTAATTATCACCAACCACCTTTGCATTGGGTGACAGTCACCCAGATGGGCACAGGAACCACAGTACACCCACTGACTTTTTTATGACAATCCAACTTACACGGAGAATGAGTTTCTAATTCCCAGACTGTCTTTGGAACTGTTTCTCAGCTCATTGCTTCTGAGCCCATGAATACCTTTGTCTGTCAGCATTTGAGAAATTATCAAACCGGCTATGGGAGACAAAATGGAAACAAAGGCCATTCAGGTGATTCATGGGAAAGCTCAATGGAACAATGAGACAGCTGGTTTATTCTATACAACCCCCTCACAATGGGTATTTTACAACAGGCTGAATGGGAGACTCCAACAAGGGAGATCATAATGTCATAGAACCTTACAACATAGGTTGAGGCCATTTGGACCATCTTGCCTGTGACAGCTCTTCAAAATATCTGCCCAATTAATTTCACTCCCTGTTCCTGTCCCGTTGGCTGGCAACGCTTTCCTGTTTAAATATTTCCCCGGTTCCCGTGTGAAAGTTCTGATTGAAACTGTTTCTCCTGCCCTTTCAGGCAGCACCTTCCAGATCCCAACAACTCACTGTGGACAACAATCCCCCTCCCCTCCCCCGGGGCTTTTCCCCGATTCTCTTCAATCTGTCTCCCTCTGCTCCCTCACCCTCCTGCCCCTGGAAACACTGTCTCCTGATTTACTCCATCAAACTCCCTTGGTGATTTCTCTGCTGGAAGGAGCTGGAAGGTTGCAGTCAGGAGGAGTGACTTACTTGGCTGCGTCTCGCAGATCTGTCACGTTGCGGGTTCTACCCTGGCCGTCTTTGAACGTGGTCTTGTTGGCCACCGTCAGAATTCCATTTTTGGTGGTAAAGTCAGGAAAGCAACGTCGCAGAACTGGTGAGGAAAAGGCAGAAGAAAATCACGAAGGGCTGGCCAGAAATCCTGCCACCTCCGCTTAGTGAGAAACCCAACAACAGCAACATCTTTCCAGCTCCCACTGGACCCAATGGCTGAACATTTTCACAGAAATTCGGCCTAAATGGATCATTCTGGGATACAGGGAACTCCCCTCTTCATCTAACGGTGGCACTGGGGCGGCACGGTGGCACAGTGGTTAGCACTGCTGCCTCACAGCGCCTGTAGACCCGGGTTCAATTCCCGACTCAGGCGACTGACTGTGTGGAGTTTGCACGTTCTCCCCGTGTCTGCGTGGGTTTCCTCCGGGTGCTCCGGTTTCCTCCCACAGTCCAAAGATGTGCGGTTCAGGTGAATTGGCCAAGCTAAATTGCCCGTAGTGTTAGGTAAGGGGTAAATGTAGGGGTATGGGTGGGTTGCGCTTCGGCGGGTCGGTGTGGACTTGTTGGGCCGAAGGGCCTGTTTCCACACTGTAAAATCTAATCTAATCTAAAAAAAAACTCTATATCACACCCTTTGATTCTTTCATTACGGTCTATCCAGTGTCACCTTTAAATCTGTCCAAACTATTCACCTCAACCACTCCCCATGGAAGTGAGTTCCTCAATCTACCCACTGCTTGTGGTAAGGACATTCTTCCTGAATTCCTGACCGGATTCATTACTGACCGTCTCATACCTGTGACCTCTCACTTTAAACTACTCCACACTTTTCTTCAGTCGGCCCTATCAAATCACGTCAAATCAAATCATGTCATTTATCACGTCCTGTCCTCAGCCTCTCCCCATGGCAGACCTGTGTACGATCAGATGCCTTCGGTTTAAGGTTAGAGAAGATTGGAGAAAGGATTTTTGACCGAGAGAGTACTGAAAATACACAACGTGCTGCCTGAGAGGGCGGTGGAAGTACAAACTTGGACAACATTTAAGAAGCACCTGGAGGAGCACTCAAAATACTGGAGAGGAGACAGCTATGGACAAAGTACAGGTAAATGGGATGAGTGTGGTAAGGTGTTTGTTGGTCGGCACTGACATGGTGGGCTGAAGGGCCTGTTTCAATGCTCCATGACTTTTTTCTACTCCTGGAAAAGTGGCCAACAAAACAGCTCAGACAATTAGAGCCTCTCGAGACTGAAACCAGTTGGAGAAATCTTTCCTGCCTTATATTTTTATTTTCATTGACCTGTTCAGTGATGTGATGACACACGTCTGGAGGAGGTCAGACTGGAACCCTGGTCCGTTACCAGTGCGCCATGGGAACCCTCCCTCTGGCCTCTCATTCTTTCAAGGGAGGTGGGTGCCGCTGGCAAGATCAGTATTTGTTGCAAATTCCGAATCACCCTGAACTGAGAGTCTTGCTCAGGTATTTCACAGAGCAGTGAAGAGTCCACCCCATTTAAAAGACAGATGAGGAGAATTTATTTTCCTGACATCCAGTCGGGAATTGGTGGAATTCGCTGCCTCAGCATGTGGTGGATGTCAGGACACCCAGTAAATGGAAGGAGGAGACAGACGGACATTTCATTAGTGACAATGATGGAGACCGGGCAGGAAGATGGGATTGAAGCTGAGATGAAATCAGCCATGATCGTATTAAATGGTGGAGCAGTCTCGAGGGGCTGAATGGCCTCCTCCTGCCGCTAGTTCTGTTAAGTCTTTGTCATTATTTATTCCCCAGTGAACAATTCACTTGTTTGATCGCTGTTTGTAGAACCTTACTTAGTGCAGACTGGCTGATTACAATATTCTCAGAATGGGAACAGTCCTTTTTTTTGATTAGATTAGATTAGATTACTTACAGTGTGGAAACAGGCCCTTCGGCCCAACAAGTCCACACCGACCCGCCGAAGCGACAACCCACCCATACCCCTACATATACCCCTTACCTGACACTACGGACAATTTAGCATGGCCAATTCACCTGACCCGCACATCTTTGGACTGTGGGAGGAAACCGGAGCACCCGGAGGAAACCCATGCAGACACGGGGAGAACGTGCAAACTCCACACAGTCAGTCACCTGAGGCGGGAATTGAACCCAGGTCCCTGGCGCTGTGAGGCAGCAGTGCTAACCACTGTGCCACCGTGCCGCCCTATCCTCTCAAATCAACTGTAAAGGGCTTTGGGACAAGGTGGTCTCATCAAAGCTGCTACATAAATTCAAATCTATGTTCTTTAAAATGATGCTTTCTCCTTAATAATCGGCTTGATATCTTTACTAGATGGCTATCCTCTAAACATTACACTTCATACCATCACAGAGTTCCCTACAGTGTGGAAGCAGGTCATTTCGTCTATCACGTTGACCCTAACCCCAGGAAGAGCATCACACCCAGACCCAACAACTCGGGGCGGCACGGTGGCACAGTGGTTAGCACTGCTGCCTCACAGCGCCAGGGACCTGGGTTCAATTCCCGCCTCAGGCGACTGACTGTGTGGAGTTTGCACGTTCTCCCCGTGTCTGCGTGGGTTTCCTCCGGGTGCTCCGGTTTCCTCCCACAGTCCAAAGATGTGCGGGTCAGGTGAATTGGCCATGCTAAATTGCCCGTAGTGTTAGGTAAGGGTAAATGTAGGGGTATGGGTGGGTTACGCTTCGGCGGGTCGGTGTGGACTTGTTGGGCCGAAGGGCCTGTTTCCACACTGTAAGTAATCTAATCTAAAAAAACTCCTCCCCCTCCACTCTATCCTTTTTACCTCTGCATTTCCCATCGTTAATCCATCTAGCCTACACATCCCTGGACACTATGAGCAATTTAGCACGGCCAATCCACCCAACCTGCATATCTTTGGAAACCAGAGCACTCAGAGTAAATACAGGAAGAATGTGCAAACGCCACACAGACAGTTGCTCGAGGGTGGGATCAAACCCAGGTCCCTGGTGCTGAGTGGGAAGTCAGGTTGAGGTTGAATAGGATATTGGTGAGGCTGCTTATAGAGCATAGAACATAGTACAGCACAGCACAGTACAGGCCCTTCAACCCACAATGTTGTGCTGAGCATTTCTCTTAATCTGAGATCAACCTAACCTACACACCACTCAATTTAATGCTCCATGCGCTTGTCCAGCAGTCACTTAAATGTCCCTAATGTCTCTGACTCTACTACCACCACTGGCAGTGCATTCCACACACCCACCACTCTCTGTGTAAAGAACCTACCTCTGACATCTCCCCTATACTTTCCTCCAATCACCTTAAAATTATGATCCTGCATGACAGCCATTTCTGCTCTGGGGAAAAGTCTCTAGCTATCTTCTGGAATTCTGCGTCCAGTTCTGGCCCGCTAGTTAAAGGAAGGATATGATTAAGCTGGAGAGGGTTCAGGAGAGATTTCCCAAAATGTTGCCGGGTGTGGAAGGTCTGAGCTCTAAAGAAAGGCTGAAGAGGCTGGGACTTTTCTCACTGGAACGTAGGAGGTTGAGAGGTGACCTGATAAAAGTTTATAAAATATTGAGAGGTATAGATAGATTCTATGGGAGTTTTCTTTCCCTAGGATGGGAGATTTGAAGACTAGGGGTGCATTTTTAAGGTGAGAAGAGAGACACTTAGACAAGACATGAGGGAAAATTGTTTACACAGAGGGTAGTTCGCATGTGGAATGAACTTCCTGAGGAAGTGGTGGATGTGGGTACAGTTACAAGATTTAAAAGACATTTGGATAAGTTCATGAATAGGAAAGTTTGGTGGGGAATGGGCTAGAGCAGGCAGTGGGATTAGCTTAGTTTGGGATTATGTGCAGCACGGACTAGCTAGACCAACAGGTCTGTTTCCGTGCTGTATGACCCTATAACTCTAGTCTTTTTCCCACTGAAGAGCCTGCTTAAGGTAATTGACATATTTCTTCACTGTGTTACGGTCAATTTAGCTCCACAACTTTGCAGGGGTTGATCATGCAATCTCTCACCTCGGAAAATGGCAGGAATTGTGGGCAGGGGACTTTCATTCAACACATGATTTCTGAACTCATGCCCCATGCAGTTGTGGCCTGGATGGTGAACTTGCTTCCTACCAACCCCCTCCCTTGTTTCCTCCCCCACCACTAAGGACAACTAAGTACCAAATCCAGGGCAGTGCTGCATCAAAGGAAGGTATGATACGTACAGGGTCGGCTGGGAACAATCATTGATGGGCAGTCTTCATCTCGAGTCACCTGGGCAGCAGACTATAATAGAAAGGACAACACAAGAAGGAAGGGGTTAACAGGACATCAAATAAGCACACAGTCATATCGAGTTGGAGTGTTACTCAAAAAAAGACACATTTTGTTGAAGTTTCTCATCTTGCACTAATCAGGACACTTCACAAGAATACCAGCTCATGGTGATTTTAGACTGTATGAAAGAAGACTGCTGTTTGGTTGGGAAGTGGATTCTGGTAGGGACATTGCCATTACAAATGCTTCAGCTTCAATAAACTGTGTCTCTTTTGGCAATAGTCAAGATGGATAATATTTCATGAAATGGTCATCAGAATGCAGCAAGATCCTGGTACTGACAGAGACAAGAAAGGTCACCTCATTCATCATTCCAAAAGAGCGCAACATATTACATGGCATTGTCCAGTCATCCAAAATCACAAAAAACACTCCACAGGAGGTACTGTCCTTCAAAGGATTTGCTTGGGTGAAGGAGTTTACACACAGTTCTGTTCTCCAAAGAGGTAAAAATATTTCAGGACAATGATGAAGACGTCAGAAAAAGGGTCAGAGTAAAGCAGCGCTGAGAAGGTTATGACATTGAACAGCCCAGAGCTCTCTCCCCCTGAACAGCAGCAATTGTGAGTAAGCTGACAGCAGTTTTGCAAATGTAAAAGTGGCTAAAAAGGGTAAAAATAGCCGAGATGTCTCCAGTTGTGGGGAAGACTACAATGAAGGCATATAAATGGAAGGTGATCCCGAATAAATCCAACAGTGAGATCAAGAGAAACTGCTTTACCCAGAATGTGGGACACTCACCCCCAGGGAGGGGGCGAGGGGAAATGTGGGAGTCACTCCCACAGGGAGGGGGGTGATGGGGAATATTGTGGACACATTGAGGGGGAAGCTGGATAAACACATGAGGGCAAAAGGAATCAAAGGGTCTGCTGACAGGGGGAGGTGACGAGGGAAGAAACTTCCTCCATTCAACATAAAACACATCGCAATTGCTGTGACAATGTGAAAGATTTAAGAGCAATCATTCTCTCCATAAAAAGACACAAAGTGTTAATAGATCATTAATGTCGGCATTACTGTCAATAAATAATCTACTATTTACCTCTTTGCAGCTTATCAACCTCTTGCAGGTTACACAGACAGAAGGGTGTGATTTTCAACTTTATTCAACAGAGTGCCACACAAATTGGAAGAATTTAAGAGGAGGGTCACCTTTAAATCTCACCTTGGGACTACTCACTGGGCGGTGCATTGATGTTAAAGTTGGGATTGAACAAACTGCAACTGGGTTACGGAACATCATTAACAAGCATCTCGTCAAAGAATTCAAATTTGGATTAGAATTAGGTTTTAGTGTAATGTGTACTCAGGTACAGGAGTACAGTGGAAAGTGTACAAAGCCACCATTTCTGGCACCATCTTAGATACAAAAGTACTCAGGTACAAAACCTTAGGGACAAAACTAGAACAATAATGAAATGAGCATGTGACTTTGGTGTAAAAATTTAAGGAGCATCAAACTGAACTTAGCTGCAGCGAGCTGAAGGCCTAGTTATTTAAAATTAATAAAGCTATCAAGAGCAAACAAAGGAAACATGGTGGAAGGAGGTTGTGAAGTTGGAGTATAACAAAGATTAATGTGAGGTGCTGTATTCGGAAAAGAAACTGAAACCGGCTGTGGGGTTGGCACTCGCTCCTGTCAGCTGAGAGAGCTGCTTTACCAATCAGTCAACCCACCAGGATCAAGACACCCCATCCCCAGTGCCTGTTGTTCACCACAAACCGTTAACAAGGGGATCACTGGTCCTGAAACGTTAACTCTGATTTCACTCCAGGGTGGAGAGGTCGGTTACTAGGGGGCACAGAATCAACGTGCTTTTGGGGGGCGGGGGGGGTTGGTATTTACAAGAGACATGCTGGGGTAGTGAGCGCCTGGAACGCACTGCCAGAGGTGATGGTGGAAGCAGACAATTACGGGAATAGGAAGGGAATAGAGGGATACAGATCCTGTCAATGAAGCCAGTTTTAGGATGGAAGGGCAAAATGTGTCAGCACAGGCTTGGAGGGCCGAAGGGCCTGTTCCAATGTTGTAATGTTCTTTGTTCTTGTTCTTAGTGCTTTGGGGTTTTTTACCTTGAGGTGAAGGGAAAGCAGTGAATGCAATGCATCTGAATTTCCAAAAGGTATCCAGTGCCACATGGCAGGTTGGTTAGAAATGATTGAGACTGATGGGATTTTGGCAGCATGGAATATAAATAGCACACAGAGGATCAGTACAGGTGAGAATTTCTCAGGGACTGGTCAAACTGGTTCAAGGTGACTTAATCGATAAGCTGAAGGAGGGAGAAAGGAATGGAAGGATAGAATGTCAGGGTGACTCAAAGAGGGAGTGGCAGAATAAACACAAATCAGATGGGTCAAAGTCCTGTTCCAATTCTGAAGATGCCAAATTAATTCTACCTCCTTTAGTCCACACGATGGGACCCACCTTTCGAGGGGTGTTGTAGCCAGGTTGACAAAACTGACGGTAATATTCCCAGGCGGTTTTGTTCCATCGATAATTATATTTCACATCGATATATCGGGAAAACTGACTTGGACACTTCTCAACGCAAAGCTGAATATAACAAGACAAATGTATAAGTTACAACTTTTAAAATGTTCAATTCCAAACCAGTCACAGGAACAAATTACAGACGATCAAAGATGACGGGAAAGGAAATTACAGGAAACAGGCACGCTCCCAAACTGTGTCGCCAGCAGTCAGAATCTTCACTTCCGAGCATCCTGGACACAAGGGTCAACTATCTGCAACAGGGAATAAGGTCATACTCTCCACTACAAATTCAGCACAGAATGTCCTCCAGGACTGGGGGAGTGCCATACAGTCCAAGGGTCCATACAGAGGGAGTGCCGCACTGTCAGAGGGTCAGTGTGCTAAAGGAGTGCTGCACTGTCGGAGGGTCAGTGCTGAAGGAGGGCCTCACTGTTGGAGGGTCGGTGCTGAGGGAGTGTCGCACTGTCGGAGGGTCAGTGCTGAGGGAGTGCTGCACTGTCAGAGGGTTAGTGCTGAGGATGTGCCCCACTGTCAGAGAGTCAGCACTGAGGGAGAGCCGCACTGCCAGAGGGTCAGTACTGAGGGAGTGCAGCACTGTCAGAGGGCCAGTGCTGAGGATGTGCCCCACTGTCAGAGGGTCAGTGCTGAGGGAGTGCTGCCCTGTCGGAGGATCAGAACTGAGGGAGTGCCACACTGTCAGAGGGTCAGTGCTGAGGGAGTGCAACACTGTCAGAGAATCAGTACTGAGGGAATGCCACAATGTCAGAGGGTCAGTGCTGAGGGAGTGCTGCACTATCAGAGGGTCAGTACTGAGAGAGTGCCATACTGCTGGAGGGTCAGTGCTGAGGGAGTTTCGCACTGTCAGAGAGTCAGTACTGAGGGAGTGCTGCACTGTCAGAGGGTCAGTACTGAGGATGTGCCCCACTGTCAGAGAGTCAGTACTGAGGGAGAGCCGCACTGCCAGAGGGTCAGTACTGAGGGAGTGCAGCATTGTCAGATGGTCAGTACTGAGGGAGTGCTGCCCTGTCGGAGGATCAGTTCTGAAGGAGTGCCGCACTGGCAGAGGATCAGTGCTGAGGGAGTGCCAGACTGTCAGAGGATCAGTGCTGAGGGAGTGCCAGACTGTCGGAGGGTCAGTGCTGAGAGAGTGTCGCATTGGCAGAGGGTCAGTGCTGAGGGATTGCTGCTCTATTGGAGGGTCAGTGCTGAGGGAGTGCCGCACTGCCAGAGGGTCAGTACTGAGGGAGTGTCGCACTGTCGGAGAGTCACTGCTGAGGGAGTGTCGCACTGTCGCAGCGTCAGTGCTGAGGGAGTGCCACACTGTCAGAGGGTCAGTGCTGAGGGAGTGCCGCACTGCCAGAGGGTCAGTACTGAGGGAGTGCCGCACTGTCAGAGGGTCAGTACTGAGGGAGTGCCGCACTGTCAGAGGGTCAGTACTGAGGGAGTGCCGCACTGACAGAGGGTCAGTACTGAGGGAGTGCCGTGCTGTCAGAAGATCAGTGCTGAGGGCGTGCCACAGTCAGAGGGTTAGTGCTGACTGAGTGCCACACTGTTGGAGGGTCAGTACTGAGTTGCACCTCTCGACCCTGGAGTCCTACCTGTTTTGTTGGGCATTGCAGGTTGATGAGAACCGCAGGGCTTGCACACTTCAGGATGTTGAAGTAGAATAAAATGGTCTTGTTCCTGAAAGAGATTGGGGCAAATATCAGGGACACCTTTCCAATTGATGATTGTATAATGCAAGGAAAAGGGTCTGTCAGTGCACTACCATCCCATTAATACTTCAAACCTGGCACATGTAACAAAATCTCATTTGAGCCTGGTCACTAAAGGTCAAGAGTTTCTTTGAGAACCTTGATCTGAATTTCAAATAAGTCAGTTTGCCTCGGGACTAACCTATCTGCTGCTCACAGACTTAGAAAGCAACCTTAAAATTTTATTGTTCATGTTCAATTTCTTCCATCAACCCACCACCATCCTGTCTACCACCTCCACCTCTTCCCCTCTTCCTCCATTCCCTCCAGCTCACCACTCCACCGCAGCGACACTGTTCCAGTTTCGGGAATCTCCTGACACCAGCATTCCTTCCTGATGACTTCATCAACCCTCTCCTCTCTGACATCTCCAGTTTTCCTCACTGCACCATCAGTGGCCATGCATTCGGCTGTCTGAGCCCTCGGCTCGTGCTGAAGGGCCCTCAGCCTCTTCAACTCCCACTGTATCTCTCTCTCTCTCATTCTCTTTCTCGTCTCTCTGACTATGGGTGGCATGGTGGCTCAGTGGTTAGCATGCTGCCTCACAGTGCCAGGCTCCTGGGTTTGATTCCATCCTCAAGTGACTGTCTGTGCGGAGTTTGCACATTCTCTCTGTGTCTACTTGGGCTTTCTCCGGGTGGTCCGGTTTACTCCCACAATCCAAAGATGTGCAGGTTAGGGTCAATTGGCCATACTAAATTGCCCATAATGTCCAGGGATGTGGAGGTAAGGGGCAGTGGTCAGGGGTCAATTTGGTGTTATAGGGTAGGGGAATGGGTTTGGGTGGGATACTCTTTGGAGGGTTGGTGTGGAATTGTTGGGCCGAAGGGTCTGTTTTCACGTTGTAGGGATTCTAATTCTCTCAGTCCCCCTGTCTTTCCTCTTGTTCTTCCATTGTTTTTCTTTTGTCTCGCTCTTTATCTTTCATTCTATCTCTCCCCCTCTTTCTTCACTCCTCTCTCTCCTCTCGCTGTCTCTGTTCTCTTTTCTTCTCACTCTCTCCTTCCTCTTGCTCTGACTGCTTCCTCTCGATTTCCACCTGAAATCGCTCTTGAAAATGAAAGCTCTTTGGCTGAGCTTTTCAAAGCCAACCCAGGAAATTTGGGAATTTACAGGAATCTGATAATGAAAGACTGGGGAATGAAACAGTAGGAACATTGCAGAGGGCGGTTGACTGGATTTATAATGGATGGATGATCCCGATGAAGGTGATTGAATTTCTCAAAGAGATGACTCCAGTGCTGGCGATAGTGATGGATGATCTGCAGATAAAAACCTTCTGATGAGACAGTGTACAAAGTCTGGAGCTCAGGGAACGGAAGGTAAATTAGTGACATGAATCAGAGCATGTTCCCAAAATGTCAGCATGTGAGTGATATCACAGAGATCCATGATTTGTAAATGATGTGGACAATAGAAAGCACAGATACATCACAAATTTGCCGATAACACAGAGACAGATGACACAGTGAGCACCGAGCACGCTCAGATACATTCCGTCGTAGCTCCGGGGCAGATGGGAATAGAACCCGGCCCATAGAGAGGGAGAACCACCCCCATAACATCAGACCCTGGAGCCAGGAAAGGTGTCAGCATCAAATCACAGGACGGTACGGGAGCAAACAGGTTTCAAATGTGACCTCGACCACTGAGAACCGAATTCAGCTCTGTCAGTGGGGCTTTGTAAACGGTGACAAATGAGACACAGTCAATGATGAAACAGACTTTGCTAAGAGTTCCAGGTGTACAGGTCACAGAAATATCGTCAATAGGCACAGGAAATGACCCAAGAGGATGAAGGGATCTGCGCTTGACACCTCGACAGGAAGGTGACACAGGCCTGTTGAGGCCACGCCTGCAGCAGAAGCTGACAGACCGGGTGAGAGGAAACCCAGGGACAGCAAGGCAAAAGTGAGGACTGCAGATGCTGGACATCAGAGTTTAGATTAGAGTGGTGCTGGAAAAGCACAGCAGATCAGGCAGCATCCGAGGACCAGGAGAATCGACATTTCGGGCAAGAGCCCTTCATCGGTCATTCCTGATGAAGGGCTTTTCCCGGAAACGTCGATTTTCCTGCTCCTCGGATGCTGCCTGACCTGCTGTGCTTTTCCAGCACCACTCTAATCTATGCAGGAACAGCGAAGTAACAGAATTCACCAGAGGCCCAGACCTGATCCCCTCCTATTGACCTGGGTTGTGGGAGTAAATGCTGCCCCTGTCGGCTACACTCACATCCCATGGCAGAATAAGAACAACGTCATTCCAGCAGTACGGCACAGCACTCCACGTTATACACTGGACAGCCGACAACAAAAAAAAGGTTCGCAAAGTTGCAGAAGTCAGCACTTTGTTGGATCATCCCATCACAGCTCTGCACTTCCCACTGTTCAACATTCCCTCAGCACTCAACCCTCTGACAGTGCTGCATTCCCTCAGTACTGAGCCTCTGAGTGCTGCAATTCCTCACTACTGACCCTCCGGCAGTGCGGCACTCCCTCAGTACTCACCCTCTGTGACAGTGCGTCACTCCTTCAGTACTGACCCTCTGACAGTGCTGCACTCCCTCAGTACTGACCCTCTGACAGTGCGGCACTCCCTCAGCACTGACCCTCTGACAGTGCGGCTCTCCCTCAGTACTGACCCTATGACAGTGTGGCACTCCCTCAGCACTGACCCTCTGACAGTGCAGCACTGCCTCAGTACTCAACCTCTGA
The DNA here is from genome assembly GCF_020745735.1 of Hemiscyllium ocellatum. Lineage (NCBI taxonomy): Eukaryota > Metazoa > Chordata > Chondrichthyes > Orectolobiformes > Hemiscylliidae > Hemiscyllium > Hemiscyllium ocellatum. The sequence continues at coordinate 113,783,337 of NC_083409.1, read as the reverse complement.
CATTGCAGCACTCCCTCAGCACTGACCCTATGACAGTGTGGCACTCCCTCAGCACTGACCCTCTGACAGTGCAGCACTGCCTCAGTACTCAACCTCTGACATTGCAGCACTCCCTCAGTACTGACCCTCTGACAGTGCGGCACTTCCACAGCACTGAGCCTTTGACAGTGCGGTACTCCCTCAGTACTCGCCCTCTGACAGTGTGGTACTCTCTCACTCTGACCCTCTGACAGTACAGCATGCGCTCAGTACTGTCCCTCCAACAGTGTGACCCTCCCTCAGCATTGACCATTCATCAGTGCTGTTCTCCCTCAATATGAATCTCTGACAGTGTTGCACTCCCTTAGCACTGACTCTCTCACAGTGCAGCGCTCCCTCAGCACTGACCCTCTCACAATGTAGCACTCCCTCAGTACTGACCCTCCAACAGTGCAGTACTCCTTCAGTACTGACCCTCCGACAGTGCGCCACTCCCTCTGCACTGACTCTCCGACAATGCGGTACTCCCTCAGCACTGACCCTCCAACAGTGCGGCACTCCCTTGGTAGTGACCCTCCGACAGTGCAGTACTTCCTCAGTAGTGACACCCCGACAATGTTATGCTCTCTCACCTTCAGTGACCTGTGCAGATACGCTTGGAGGTCTCTCCCTGTTGCTCGCCCTCCTGGTACACTCTCAATAATTATCTGGTCCCTTGATTGCTTTGCCCCTGGTGAATGCATAACCTCACTGTACTCCAGATTGAATGCCATTGCTTTGTTTTAACTCACACTGCGCTTGGGAGTCTCACTGGAAACACCTTTACATTTTCCAAAACTTGCATTGACTAGAATCCTTCATTTCTTGTCACTGAGCCAATTTTGGATCCGACATGTCACATTCCCCTGTTTCCTTTGGACTTCAAGCTCAGATGTGTCAAGGACCTTCTCAAATTCCGTACTAAAATGTGTGGAGTCAACACATTCTGCACTACCCTCATCAATCCTTGTTCCTTTCTCAAAACATTTAATAAAGTTAGTAAAACATGACCTTCCTTTAAAAGCAGCCTACTAATGACCCCTGACTAACCTGTCCCTAGTTTATCCTCTCTCTTGTTATTGATTGTAGTCATTTACCCACCACCAAGACCAGACTGATCAGCCCATCATTATTTGGTCTATCCCTTGCAGTTTTATTACTTGTCATCCTCCAATAATCCGGTCCTTCACCTGAATCACGTAGGAACTGAAAAATGACCCTGGCAATATCTGCGATTCACTTCCTGGTTTCCTTGAACAGATCCTGATGTGACTGAGGGTAAAAAATGAGGTCTGCAGATGCTGGAGATCACAGCTGAAAATGTGTTGCTGGTTAAAGCACAGCAGGTTAGGCAGCATCCAAGGAATAGGAAATTCGACGTTTCGGGCACAAGCCCTTCATCAGGAATGGCATTCCTGATGAAGGGCTTGTGCCCGAAACGTCGAATTTCCTATTCCTTGGATGCTGCCTAACCTGCTGTGCTTTAACCAGCAACACATTTTCACCTGATGTGACTGATCCAGCCCCGGTGATTTAGCCACCTTCAAGGAGGTCAGGCCCTCCAGCAGTTCTCTTCACATTATGTTTATTTTATCAAATATTTCATTCTCCTCTTCTTTCATGAGAATGTCTCCAACATCCCTCTCCTAAATTCCTCATTTCACAGCCTGCCCACATCTTCTGCATCTGACATACACATTATTCTGTTCAAGTCAGAGAGGCCCAACTCTTCCCTCAGTCACCCTCAAATACACTGATCAAACATCTTACATTTTCCTTCATTCTACCAGCCTTCTGTTTTATTCATCTGATTTCCTCCTTTCCTTCCTGACGTCAGCCCTCCGTGTTCAATACTCCTCTGTCAGACTTTGTTTGAGATTGCCATCAGCTGTTTTCCTCACTGGTCATATACGGTTAGCTTCTGGATAGCGGAGGAGGGGTGGGGGGTGGGTGGGGTGTAGAGGAGGAGGAGGAGGAGGAGTGGTGGGGGGTGAGTTGGGAGCTGGGGCATTTGGAGGGGGGGGTGGGGTGTTCTGGATTTGGCAGTGCCAACCTTTCTCTCTATAAAAAGAATAAACCGTGCTGCCTTGTTCCACATCCCTCGAGTTCCTGCCTTACATTGGTCAATCTCCAAAATTATTCTTTTTAATTATTCATTCACAGGCCAGGCTCGCATTTACTGCCCATCCCTAACAGCCCAAAGGACAGCTAAGAGTCAACCACATTGCTGTGGGTCTGGAGTCACATGTAGGCCAGACCAGATAAGAACAGCAGATTCTTTCCCTAAAGGGCATTAGTGACCCAGACGGAATGTTCTAATAATCAACGATAGCTTCATGGTTGATCACCAGACTCTTCATTCCAGATGTTTGTTTAATTGAATTCAAATTCCACCATCTGCCATGGTAGCATTCGAATCCAGGTCTCTGGAACATTACCTGGGTCTCTGGATTAACACTCTAGTGAGAATACCAGTGACCCTTTATGGACCCTTGCTCAGCAAAGACCTGAAATGTTCACTCTGTTTCTCTCCACAGATGCTGCCAGACCTGCTGAGCTTTTCCAGCAATTTCTGGTTTTGTTTCTGAATTCCAGCATCTGCAGCTTTTTTGGGGGTCTGTCATCTTGTTTCCTGAGGGAGTGATCCCAGATTTGCTCTGCTCCCCATGTCAGTGTTTCCTGCATCAGCCCCAAAATCATCCAACTTGTTCTGGAAAATTCTGTCCCTTGGACCCATAGGATTATTGAGCCATAGATACAGTACAGAAAAGGTTCTTCAGTCGATCAAGTCTCTACCATCAAAATGACACCGCTACATGCTCACTGAGCAACCTACACCCTAGATCTATCAACCCCTCAGAAAACGAACAGGAAATGACATCACCACAAACCCCAGGAACCCCATCCTGGAGAAAGATATAAATAGAAAGCAGGAGACAACAGCTTCGCTTCACTTGGAGGTCGCCACTGATGGTGTTACCTAGCCAGGTAATGAAACGTCTGGATATCAAACCTACAGCTCAGCGAGCAAACCTACACCCTAAACCTCAACCTGAGCTACAAACCTTCACAAACCTTGCCGTGCTGATCCAAGTACTTTTTAAAGTATGAGGTTGCCCACCTCAACTCCCCTCCCAGACAGTGCATTCCAGACCCCCACCATCCTCTGAGTGAAGAAACCTTTCCTCAAATCCCCTCTAAAGCCCCTGCCTTCTGTTTGTAAAAGGATATCCCGGTTGTAGCACTCTCTCCCACCGAGGGACATAGATGCCCTTTATTGACTGTATCAAATGACTTTTAACTACTAAACATTTTGCAAGTAGTAGAAATCGTAGCAATATAGAAACTAGGGGCAGGAAGAGGCCATTTGGCCCATCAAACCTGCTCCCCCATTTCCATGTAATCCTGGCTGATCCTCTGATTCCCCTATCTAGCCCTGTGAGTCCGCTCTGCCATTCAACATGATCACTGCTGAGCATCCACATTCTCCCCATACCCTATGATCTCATTAGCCCAAAGAACCATGTTTAATCCTTTCTTGAAAGCATTCAGTGTTTTGGCCTCAGCTGCCCTTTGCGGCTGTGAATTCTACAGGCTCCCTATTGGTTCTGGACTCCCCAGGCCACTGGGAATATTTATGGGGAGGCAGGCCTAGTGTGTATTCTCCGTTCTCCAGGTTGGAATCTTGCAATGCTGGATTCCTTGTGCTGTTGTCCCCCTGAAGACAGTACATCAAAAACGGAGCTGGGAAGTGGGTCCAACAAACAGATGCAGATGGAATCTGACAGGAATTTTATATGATTGTCACATCACGCCTGTCTGCCAATGTCCTTCTGACCTAGGTCAACATCCTTTCGTTACTTGGCCATCGTATTATTGACTTGAATGAAATCTCTCTGCCCCTCCACCATTCCCACCGACAATTCCCAAATTGCCCAGTGATGGAATTAGTTACTCACTCATTGACAGTCCCCTTCTGTCCACAGAATTGGCCACGGCTATCTGTCGGATACACCACTTTCCTCGGATCTCCATGGACCCAAGCTGAAAATAAAAGAAGTGGAAATGCTTCATTGATATGTCTACCATTCCCCTCCATCCCACATGAAGCTAACTGATGGTCAGTGATGACAAAGCCTTCAGAGTGTGCCCCTTCTTCAGCCCAGTGACCATAGCAACCACCTTCACAACCAAGAAAGGAACAAGGAAGTCTTCAACTCCCTTCCAGCCAGAAGATGGCACTGCCCAAATCTGGTTTCCTCTCCTGCAGCACCGTAATTTCCAAGTGTTATAGTTTGCTCAGGGAGTCCATTTTGCTGTGGCAACATACACCTTTACAAGCACATGACCACCCAGAGCAAGGGGCAGTGATGGTGGAGGCACCAATGCCCATTATATCTCATGGTTGACCAGAAATGGCTTTGTGCGTAGGAAATCATGTCTCACAAACTTGATTGAGTTTTTTGAAGAAGTAACAAAGAGGATTGATGAAGGCAGAGTGGTAGATATGATCTATATGGACTTCAGTAAGGCGTTCAACAAGGTTCCCCTTGGGAGACTGATTAGCAAGGTCAGATCTCATGGAATAAAGAGAGAACTAGCCATTTGGATACAGAACTGGCTCAAAGGTAAAAGATAGAGGATGGTAGTGGGGGGGTTGTTTTTCAGACTGGAGGCCTGTGACCAGTGGAGTGCCACAAGGATCGGTGCTGGGTTCTCTACTTTTTGTCATTTACATAAATGATTTGGATGCAAGCATAAAAGGTACAGTTAGTAAGTTTGCTGATGACACCAAAATTGGAGGTGTAGTGGACAGCGAAGAGGGTTACCTCAGAATATAACAGGATCTTGACCAGATGGGCCAATGGGCTGAGAAGTGGCAGATGAAGTTTAATTCAGATAACTGCGAGGTGCTGCATTTTGGGAAAGCAAATCTTATCAGGACTTATACACTTAATGGTAAGGTCCTAGGGAGTGTTGCTGAACAAAGAGACCTTGGAGTGCAGGTTCATAGCTCCCTGAAAGTTGAGTCGCAGGTAGATAGGATAGTGAAGAAGGCGTTTGGTATGCTTTCCTTTATTGGTCAGAGTATTGAGTACAGGAGTTGGGAGCATGTTATGGCTGTACAGGACAATGGTTAGGCCACTGTTGGAATACTGCGTGCAATTCTGGTCTCCTTCCTATCGGAAAGATGTTGTGAAACTTGAAAGGGTTCAGAAAAGATTTACAAGGAAGTTGCCAGGGTTGGAGGATTTGAGTTACAGGGAGAGGCTGAACAGGCTGGGGCTGTTTTCCCTGGAGCGTCGGAGGCTGAGGGGTGACCTTATAGAGGTTTACAAAATTATGAGGGGCATGAGGAAAAAGTAAGGTCTGCAGATGCTGGAGATCAGAGCTGAAAATGTGTTGCTGGAATTCCTGATGAAGGGCTTATGCCCAAAACATCGAATTTCCTGTTCCTTGGATGCTGCCTGACCTGCTGCGCTTTTCCAGCAACACATTTTCAGCTATGAGGGACATGAATAGGGTAAATAGGCAAAGTCTTTTCCCTGGGGTCAGGGAATCCAGAACTAGAGGGCATAGGTTTAGGGTGAGAGGGGCAAGATATAAAAGAGACCTAAGAGGCAACTTTTTCACACAGAGGGTGGTACGGATATGGAATGACCTGACAGTGGAAGTGGTGGAGGCTGGTACAATTGAAACATTTAAGACTCTCTGACTCTAAATCTCTCCCTCCGTTACCAACCACCAATCCGGAATGTTGGAATGATTTAAGATCAACTGTTTATGGCCACTTTAGACCTTCTTTAATTATCAGGTCCTGGAGTGGGACTCGGATGTGGATTTTCTGACTCAGAGGCAGGGATGTGGCCCATGGTGCCCTCTGCAAGACTCTGTACAGTATCAGTGAAGACTGGCATTACCAAGAAAAGGCTAAAAAGCGACCTGATGGAGAACTTTCAGATTAGGAAGGGATTACAACACAGTAAACACAGAAAATACATGTTCACAGGGGAGACTAAAGATGTAAGACAATCACTAATATCCAGTTGGGAATTCAGGAGAAATCTTGATTCAGGGAGTCGGGAGAGTGTGGGATTCCCTCCCACAAGGAGAAAGGGGCATTTTTACAATGAGATCTTTTTATAAATGAGACCATTTATTTTCTTTGTTTGTGAAATAAAGTTTTGTTCTTTTGTTAACAGAACATCAGCAGCCTCAACCGAGCGTGAGCAATGATGAACCATCATGTTAATCCAATTACAAAGATATAACACATGGTCTATCAAGCCAGATTTCACTGTAGAACCCAACTTGTCAGGTTTACCATTGGCTGGAATCATCACAATGTGGTCACAGACAGTAGATTTGTCTTGGTGCCTCAGTGATGAGCTTGCAGCTCTGACAGCTCATTGGTTTCCCACAAAGTGGGGCAGTGAGTGCCTGGAACACACTGCCAGGGGTGATGGTGGAAGCAGACACAATAGCAGCTTTCAAGAAGCACCTGGACGGATACATGAATAGGAAGAGCGTGGAGGAACACAGGTCCTGTGAGTGAAGACATGGAAGGATAAAATGTGCCAGCACAGGCTTGGAGGGCTGAAGGGCCTAGTTCTGTGCTGTATTGTCACTTGTTCTTTGTTCTTAGCACCTCCTTTGGAGTTTCGCAGGAGCTCACATATTTCTGCACATTCGGCTTGAACTTCCAGCTCAAAGCTAAAACGTCACCATTGTAATCATGTTCCCTGACAAACACTGTACTGTGCCAGTTTGTACTTTGACAACACAATCTCCATGTGATCCCAGTTGTGGTTCAGTGGGCAACACTCCCAGCTCAGATGGTGGTGGCTACACCTCAGATACTTGTAGACAGATTGGCTAAATGGAATTCACTTTATTATCACACGTACTCATATGAGTCAAGTGAAAAGTTTATAAATCGACACATTACAGCACCATCTTAGATACAGATTGTTCTGGTATAGGATGTTTCGTTAACGCAAACTCACTGTAACGGGATTGTCGAACTGGGGACATTGTTTCTAAAACGTGAACTTCTAAACGTTGTTGGCTGTAACGCAATTACATTGCTAACAATTTAAATGCTATTTCTAAAGTGCAATTTTTCTATAATGCAGGGTTGCACAAGAATACAACCATCACATTATATAAGGGCTGCCTGGACAAAAGTAGCTGAAGAAAAATTCCTTAGGGGAAAACAATAGAAAAGTAAAGAATAAAAAGTTCAGAATAACAGTCTTTCCAACCCAGTCCATCCTGGGCCCCAGCTGCAGCTAACTGGAAGAGAACCATGCACTGACTCGCTAGCGCCTGCTGCAGGAGGGGTCTGTCCTTGGTGACATTTCTAGAGCAGTGACCCCAGCGAGCACTGCACTATCCCAGATGCTGGCTTGTGGGTGGAATATTAAGCCTAATCATTCGGTTACTGGCCAGTGGATGAAGCATCGGGGAGTTCTCCCCAGTGTTTTTGGCTCCAATATTGAAATAACATCCCAAGGCAGCTATTTCTGGTCAGTATCCCACTGCTCTGTGGGGAAGGCACTGTATGCAGATCAGTCACTGCCTTTCCCACATTACAGCAGTGACTAACATTGTCCAAGTAACTCATCAGCTGTAAAGGGCTTCAGAAAATGAAGATGTAAGCACCTCACTTTCACTGGTGTGTGTGAGAATGTGTATGTGTGTATTCGCCTGTGTGTGTGTGTGTTTGTGCATGTGCATGTGAGAGAGAGTGTGTGTGTGTATGTGAGTGAATGTCTGTGTGTAAGTGTGTGTGTGAGAAAGTATGAGTGTAAGTGTGTGTGTGTGTGTCCATCTGTCTCACTGCATTTCTCTCTATAGCTTTCGCTGCCCGTTTTTTGTTCTCTCTCTCCCCATTGTGCATTCATTCTCTCCCTGCAGAAACACATTGGTCATTTGTTGATGAGTCTAATTCTCATTCCGAACTCCTGTTTTATTTTTCTGCTCCCGATAAACAGCTCAATGATTGTGCAGAAATGAGACTGTGATTAAAGTGCTTGTTTAAAACTGATTTTGCAGCCTGTTCTGCCTTGTATGCTGGCCAATAGTTATCTAAAATAAAAACAGATCATCTGTTCATTATGACAGTGTGGTTCACGGGAGCGTGCGGTATACAAATTGACTGACATGGTTCCTCGATGTCAAACAGGGTCTACATTTCCGAATTACTGCATGGGTTGCAAAGCACTTTGGGACATGTTAATATTATGAAAGGAGCATTGTCAATGAAAGTTTTTTTTCTCTTTATCAAGATCCATCTATACCTCTTATGATTTTATAAACCTATCAGGTCACCTCTCAACCTCCTACACTCCAGTGAAAAAGCTCCCAGCCTATCCAGCCTCTCCTTATAAGTCAAACCCCCCCATCCCCAGCAACATCTTGGTAAATCTGTTCGGAAACCTCTCCAGCTTAATAGTATTTTGCTTTTCCCGTACCCTGTCACCTTCACCGGAAGAAGGAAGAGTGATCGGGATGTGGTGATGAAGAACAAAGCAGAAATTAACCTGAAGGGATGGACAGGAGAATTATTAGCTGGAGAGGTATAAAATGTTGATTGCTGTGTTGGGCAGGCAGTTACTAATGAATATACACTTCGAATATAGAAACCATTAAAGCATATAGGAGATTATTAACAGGGTTTTTTATGAAATATTTCTGATGTGCATCCATTAGTGACAATGTTCTTAACACTGCTGGAATATTATCTCACTGATTATAAAAGACAGCAAGCATCATTATCTCACTTACTGCTGCACTCTGGACTGCAGGTCCTGTCATTCTCCATTAACACCGTCGGCAGCTCGAATTCTGTGAGACAATTGCTTTATCAGGCACCCGTGGGATTCCTCTCGCCTAGCGGTGACGGCTTGGTGCTGGGTCCAAGTTTCACTTCAGAACGGGTTTGTGTCCATGTAACACTCTGGTGCACAGGTTGGGGGACTGTTCCCAACGACACTCTGACTGTCATAGAGTCAGATTAGATTACCTACAGTGTGGAAACAGTCCCTTCGACCCAACAAGCCCACGCCAAGCCTCTGAAGAGCCATTCCCCTACATTTACCCCTGACTAATGCACCTAACACTACAGGCAATTTAGCCTTGCCAATTCACCTAACCTGCACATCTTTGGATTGTGGGAGGAAACCCACGCAGACACAGGGAGAATATGCAAACTCCACACAGACAGTTGCCCGAGGCTGGAATTGAACCTGGGTCCCTGACACTGTGAGGCAGCAATGCTAACCACTGAGCCACCGTGCTGTCAGAGTCACACAGCATGGAAACAGACCATTCGGTCCAACCAGTCCATGTCGACATAATCTCAAAGGAAACTAGTTCCACCTACCTGCTCCTGGACAATATCCCTCCAAACCTTTCATATTCGTGTACCTATCTGAATGTCATTTAAATGCTGTAACCATAACCACATCCACCATTTCCTCAGGAAGTTCATTCTTCATGTGAAGCACACTCTGTGTGAAAAGAGTTGTCCCTCATGTCCTTTTTAGATCTTTCTCTCTCACTATAAAATGTGCCCTCTAGACTCTAGGGAAAAGACACCTGCTATTCATCTTATCTGTACCCCTCATGATTTTATAAACCTATAAGGTCACCTCTCAACCTCCTACGCTCCAGTGAAAAACATCCCATACTATCCAGCCTTTCTTTATAACTCAAACCCTCCCATTCCCAGCAACATCCTGGGAAAGCTGTTCGGAACCCTCTCCAGCTTAATAATATCCTCCCTATAACAGGGCAATCAGAACTGGACACGGGATACTCCAGGAGAAGTCTCATTAATGTCTTGTACAACATAAAGTCCCAACTCCTCTACTCAAAGGTCTGAGCAATGAAGCTAAATGGCTCAGTGACAGTGCCCAGTGATACTCTGACTGTGAGCCATTATAGACTGAAACATCAGGGATGAGGATAGAAGTTGGGACTGTTCTCTTTGGAGGGAAGAAGGCTGAGAGGAGATTTAATAGTGGTTTTCAAAACCATGAGTGGGTTGGATAGGACAGAAAGACAGGAAGTAGAAGCAGAATGAGGCCATTCATTCCTTTGAGCCTGCTCCACCATTCAATACTGTTTCCACTTTCTCCCCATCTCAAACTATATCTAAGTCCTTTTTGAAAATATTCAATATTTTGACTTCAACTGCTCTCTGTAGCAGAGGATCCCCCAGAAAGTAACTGATCCCACTGGTAAAAGGAAGAAGAACAAGGGCTCTCGACTTAAAGTGACCTCCAAAAGAAGCAAAGGCCAAGTGAAGAAAGCCATTTTCACACAGTGAGGAATTAGGGGGTGAATGCACTGCCTGGAAATATGCCAACTCCAACGGATAGAGTTTGCCTCCTGACTCCCACAGATGCCAGTTTCTGCTCGGGCTCCTTGATGCCACACTCGGTCATGTGCGACTTTGATGTCAAGGGCTGTCACTCTCCCCTCCCCTCTGGAATTCAGCTCTTTTGTCCATCTTTGACCTAAGGCTGTAATAAGGTCAGGAGCTAAGTGACCCTGGGGGAACCCAAACTGGGCGTCACTGAGCAGGTTATTGCTGAGCAGGTGCTGCTTGATAGTCCTGTTGATGAGCCCTTCCATCACTTTACTGAGGATGGAGAGTAGACTGATGGAGTGGTAATTGACTGGGTTGGATTTATCCTACTTTTTAAGTATAGGACATACTTAGGCAATTTTCCACATTGTCGGGTAGATGCCAGTGTTGTAACTGCACTGTTAAAGCTTGGCTAGTGGAGCGGCAAATTCTGGAGCACACGTCCTCAGTACTATTGTTGGAATGTTTTCAGGGCCCATTGCCTTTGCAGTATCCAGTGTCTCCAACCATTTCTGGATATCACGTGGAGTGAATCAAATTGGCTGGAGACTGGTATTTGAGATGTTGGGGACCACTGGAGGAGCCCGAGATGGGTCATCCACTCAGCATGTCTGGCTGAAGATTGTTGCGAATGTTTCAGCCTTACCATTTGCCCTGATATGCTGGGCTCCCCCATCATTGAGGATGGGGATACTTGTGGAACCTCCTCCTCTAGTGAGCTGTTTTATTATCCACCACCATTCACGACTGGATGTGGCAGGACTGTAGAGCTTAGATCTGATCCATTGGTAGTGGGATCGCTTAGCTCTGTCTATCACTGGCTGCTTATGCTGTTTGGCAAGTTGTCCTGTTTGGTAGCTTCACCTCATCTTCAGTTGTGCCTGGTGCTGCTCCTGCACTCTCCATTGAACCAGGGCTGATCCCCTGGCTTGATGGTAATGGGTGAGTGGGGGATATGCCAGGCCATGAGGTTACAGATTGTGCTGGAGTACAGTTCTGCTGCTGTTGATGGCCCACAGCGTCTCATGGATGCCCAGCCTTGAGTTGCTAGATCAGTTCGAAGTCTGTTGCATTTAGGACGGTGATAATGCCACACAACATGATGGAGGGTATTTTCAAAAAAGAGCAAGACTTTGTCTCCACAAGGACTGTACCAATATTGTCAAGGACTGATGCATCTGCAATTGGCAGACTGGTAAGGATGAGGTCAAGTATGTTTTTTCCCTCATGTTGGTTCCCTCACCACCTGCCGCAGACCCAGTCTAGCAATTATGTCCTTTAGGATCTGACCAGCTTGGTCAGTAGCACTGCTGCCGAGCCACTCTTGGTGGTAAACATTGAGATCCCGCACCCAGAGTACATTTTGCATCCTTGCCATCCTCAGGGCTTCCTCAAAGTGTTGATCAACATGGAGGAGTACCCATTCATCAGCCATGTGAGGGTAGTCTGTGGTAATCAGCAGGAAGTTTCCTTGCCCATGTTTAACTTGGAGCCACGAGATTGCATGGGGTCTGGAGTCAATGTTGAGAACTCCCAGAGCAACTCCCTCCTGACTGTATCCCATTGTGCTGCCCCCTCTGCTGGGTCTGTCCTGCTGGTGGGACAGGACATATCCAGGGATGGCAATGGTGGTATCTGGGACATTGTAAGGTCTGACTCTGTGGGTATGACTGTGTCAGGCTGGTGTTTGACTGGTCTGTGAGACAGCTCTCCCAGTGTCGGCACTAGCCCCCAGATGTTAGTGAGGAGGACTGTGCTAGGTCAACAGGGCTGAAACTGCCTTTGCCTTTTTCAGTTCCTAGGTCGATGCCAGGTGATCTGACCAGTTTCATTTCTTTGAGACTTTGCAGCAATTGGTACAGCTGAATGGCTTGGTAGGCCATTTCAGAAAGCAGTTGAAAATCAACTACATTATAGTCACATGTAGGTCAGACCCAGGTAAGAATGGCAGATTCCCTTCCCTGAAGGAGATTAGTGACCCAAGTTGGTCTTCCCAATAACTAGCAATGATTTCATGGTCATCAGTAGATCCTTAATTCCTGATTTTAAAAAAACTGAATTCAAATTCCACCATGGCGGGACTTGAAGCCGGATCCCAGGACATTACCTGAGTTTCTGGATTAATAATCCAGTAGCAATATCACTCAGCCATTGCTACCCCACAGAACTCAGTTTTAATCAGAAAGGTTTCGATAAAAATATCTTCAGATCATCGTCCTCCAGATCAGAGTGAGAACTTTCTTACATTTGAGACCAATAGTCAGAGGAACGAAAGATGGGATGTGAAAGATTAGATTAGATTCCCTACAGTGTGGAAACAGGCCCTTCAGCCCAACCAGTCCACACCGACCCTCCGAACAGTAACCCACCCAGACCCATTTCCCCTTGACTAATGCACCTAACACGACGGGCAATTTAGCATGGCCAATTCACCTGACCTACACATCTTTGGATTGTGGGAGGAAACTGGAGCACCTGGAGGAAACCCATGCAGACATGGGGAGAATGTGCAAACTCCACTCAGACAGTTACCCGAGGCTGGGATCGAACCTGGGACCTTGGTGTGTGAGGCTGCAGTGCTAACCACTGAGCTACCATGCCATCCCTGGAGAATGGACGAAGGAGAAGAGAAGAGGAGAGGAAAGAAAGTGGGAGGCAAGAAGAGACCAGGAAAGGGGAGGGAAGGTCGGAGAGAGGACAGGGGAAGCGCCCAAAAATAGGGTAGGAAGGGAGTGAGGAGAACAGGAGGTGTGGAGGAGTGTGTGGAGAGGAGACCAGAGGTGGGCAAAAGTGAGGAGAGAAGAGTCTGAGGTAGACAAAATAGGAATGGAGGGGCACGGAGGAATGAGAAGAGAGCAAAGGAGAGCGATGTGAAGGAAGGGAATCTTGGAGAAGGCTGAACGAGGGTGCGGGGAGAGTATAGGAGTTTTTGGAGATGGTGTTCAGGAGCCCGAGGGGATTTGTGGAGGTGGTGTTCAGGGTGGGGGGTGTTGGAGAGATGGTGTTCGGGGTGGGGGGGGGGGGGAGTGCAGGTGTGGAGATGGGGTTTGGGGGCTGGGAGTGGGGGGGTAGTTGTGGAGATGGAGTTTGGGGGCTGGGGAAGTGCGGGGGGGTAGTTGTGGAGATGGGGTTTGGGGGTTGGGGGTGGGGGGGTAGTTGTGGAGATGGGGTTTGGGGGCTGGGGGAGTGGGGGGGTAGTTGTGGAGATGGGGTTTGGGGGCTGGGGGTGGGGGGGTAGTTGTGGAGATGGGGTTTGGGGGCTGGGGGGGGTGGGGGGGTAGTTGTGGAGATGGGGTTTGGGGGTTGGGGGTGTGGGGGGTAGTTGTGGAGATGGGGTTTGGGGGCTGGGGGGTGAGGTTCTGGAAGCAGTGGAAGAGGTGAACTTTCAGAGAAATAGTGCGAAAAGATGAAGTAACCCCATTTTAACTTTGAGAAACCAAACAGCAATTGCTGAGAAAACTCTGTAAAGACTGGGCAGACAAAAGAATGGGTAATTCAGATCATCCGCCATCATTTCCACCACCTCCAGCGAGATGCCACCACCACATTCCCCTCCCCTCCCTTCTCCGCAAGAACGCCCAGTGACCCTTTCAGAACTGATGCTAGCTGGGAAAAGGGTGGTATCTATGTTGGAGATGGGGAGGGTGGGGAAGGTACGGTGGTTGGAGGATCAAACAATTGGTGGAGATGGAGCCCAGAGAGAGAGACAGAAACAACAGCTGGACAGAGGAACATGACCTGGGGGAATGAATAGCTGCTAATGGAGTCCACCAGTAACTGACAATGGGTTGTTTGTGGTAGCAGTCCAGGTGATGACACAGCCTGGTGTGCGGGGCTTAGGATAAGGAGATGGGGACTTGATATTGAGTCCGGAGGGCTACAGGGTTCCCAAGCTGAAAATGAGATGCTGTTCTTCCAGCTTGTGCTGAGCTTCTCTGGAGCACTGCAGCAAGCCTGAGACGGAGATGTTGGCCAGGGAACAGAGTGGGGTGTTTAAGTGGTGAGCAACTGGAAGCACAGGGTCATCTTTGTGGGCAGAACATAGGTGTTCTGTGATGTGGTCAGATAGTCTGTGCTTCATTTCCCCAATGTAGAGGAGACCACGTTGTGAGCAGCAAATGTATTAGACTAGATTGTGAGAAGTGCAGGTAAAGTGTTGCTTCAGCTGGAAGGTATGTTTGGGCCCTTGGATGCTGAGGAGGGAGGCGGTAGGTGGGCAGGGGAAGGTGCCGTGGGGCTGTGGGGCAGTGTTTGGATAAAGGAAGAGTGAACCAGGTTGTCCTGGAGGGAATGGTCCCTACGGAAGGTGGAGAAGGGAGGGGAGGGGAACGTGGTGGTGGATCTCGCTGGAAGTGGCGGAAATAATAGCTGATGATCCTAGTGACCTATTCTTTTGTCTTCCCAACCTCTTCCTCACTACCATCAATTCTGGAGAAGGGTCACTCAACCCAAAACATTAACTCTGCTTTCTCTCTCTGCAGACATTGCCAGATCTGCTGAGTTTTTCCAGCAATTTCTGTTTTTGTTTCAGATTTCAACATTTGCAGTTCTTTCTTTTTGATTGATTTTACTGTTCTCTCAGTTTCTGGTATCACGCAAGCAAACAATTTTATAAAAAATAATTTTTCAGTTAAATTGATAATCTGTAGAAAGATTGAACTCCATCTCACTTAGACTGAACAATAATAAGCTGAAATGGCAGTGGTTGATTAACCTCTGACCTTTGTAGACAGCCATCAGCTTTGAATCATTGAGCCTTTTTAGACCAGAATGTGACATTAATTTTCTCTCAACATTATTCATTAATAATTGGCCACAATCGCCCAATATTGATTAAAGCTGAAGAGATGGTGACACAACATGGTCAGCTGTGGATAAATTCGCCTTTCATTAACTTTTGTCTGTGTCAGGATTTGTTCATCAATATCCATTGGAGCAAGCTGACAACAAATGAAAAATCAAACCAGGCCAGTTAAGTGACTTTTAGTTACAAGGCTTGGCTTAACCAGGTCTTCTTTCATTGGGAGTCATTACAGGATCAATGGTAACAACAGAACCTGTCAGAATTGATCTCATCCCGATTCATCACTGTACAAAGCAGGCCTATTACTTAACAGGAATGCTCAGGAGCCACCAAGACCTTTCATCTTATTTCCTTTAGACTTCTACACACAGCAATGTTAGGTGCCACTACTGTACGTTTTGTCCATACATTCCCACAACAATCGACACACTTAAGGAACAAGGGTAAGCAGAAACCGAGCATTTGGGTTTGATGGATTGAAACATACTCACCAACGACTCCCAGAGCAATGTAACCGAGAATCACAGCAATAAACAGCACACAGCATAGGATGTCAGTACAATGCCTAAAGTATGGAGAGAGAGAGAGAGAGAAAAACAGAAGGTACTGTCAAAGCAGCAACAACACAGGATCAGACAATGCCATTATCTCCAGCAACCTCCTCTGCCATTCTATTAGATCACAGCTGATTACTCACCTCACCCTACTTACTCCCATCTTTGCTCTATATTTTTCTGTACTCATAACCAACAAAAATCTGTTGATCTCACAGGGGCAAGAGTAATCTATTTGACAGCTTCAGCATGTTCCGTTGTCCAATGAGATCATTATTGATCTGTAATTGAACTCTATTTAACTCCAGATAAACTCCAGTCTTCTTATCCATTCACCCTTTACTGGTTCCAGCATCTGTAATCCCCAATCACAACAAATATCTGCAAAATACAACAACAATGGGTGCTGGAAATCTGAAACTGAAATTGCTGGAAAAAACTCAGCAGTTCTGGCAGCATTTGAAGATAGAAACTGAGTTAACATTTCAGTTTCCAAACCTCTGATTCTCTACAGATGCTGCCAGACCTGCTGAATTTCTCCAGCAATTTCTGTTTTTGTTTGTTAAAAACCAATTTCAGGTTTGAAAGCCTAATTAACGCCCAATCGGAATACTGCGATGAATAACTCACCTCTGACGACAGAGAGCTGTGAACACAGGCCAGTCCATCAGACACACCAACCTTCCATCCCTTGGCTCCCTCTACACTTCCTCCAGCCTAAAGAAGGCAGCCAACATCTTCAAAGACCCCTCCCACCCCGGTTATCATCACATCACTCACAACTGAACTCCAGGCTCTGTACCAACCAACAGCACACGGTGGGATCAGAGATATATCGAGGGTGAAGTTCCAGAAGGAGAGTTTATAGGTTATGCTTACTTGGGAGTCACATGAAATAACATTCAGCAAAGGGCGACTATTTCCACCTTAATAACAGCAGCTGGTGCCTCTCCTGTCTCAGCATGCCCTTATTTTAGTCAGGGTACAGATGGCACTGTGATCATGTCAATGGATGAGTAACCAGAACCCAATCATGTTCTAGGACATGAATCCTGCCATGGCAGCTGGTGACGTACAAATTCAATCACATCTGGAATTTAAAAAAATGAGTCTAAAGGTAACCGCGAAATTATTATTATCACACAAACCTATCGCAGTCACTCATGTCCTTTGTGGAAAGAAATCTGCTGACCTTACCTGGTCTGGCCTACATGTAACTCCAGACCCACAGCAACCTGGTTGATTCTGAACAGTCCCTGCAATAAATGCTGTCCTAGCCAGTGACACGCACAAAACAAAACTATTTCCAAGAGGGTGGTGTTCTCATGTATCTGCTGTCTTTGTCTTTCTAGATGGAAGTGATTGTGGGTTTGAAGGTGTTATCTGAGCATCTTTGGTGAATTTCTGCAGTACATCTTATAGTTAATACACACTGCTGCTGCTGAGCATTGATGGTGGAGGGAGTGGATGTTTGTGATGTGATTAGAGTGGTGCTGGAAAAGCACAGCAGGTCAGGCAGCATCCGAGGAGCAGGAAAATCGATGTTTCAGGCAGGAGCCCTTCATCTTTCACCTTGTAGATGGTGCACAGGCTTTGGAGAATCAGGAGGTAAGTTACACATCGCAGTATTCCAAACCTCTGACATGCTTTTGTAGTCACAGATTTATGTGGTAAATCCAGTTCAGCTTCTGGTCAATGATAACCCCCAGGATATCAACAGTGGAGGATTCAGTGATGGTAATGGCATTGAGTGATAAGGGCTGGTGATCAGACTGTCTCTTGTGAGAAATGGACATTGCCCATTGCGAACATAAATTGCCACTTTTGAGCCGAAACATGGATTTGCTGCTGATGCCTGGTTCGGGTAACACCAGGACCTCAGTGTTCCACTGCCTCCCAGCCAGTCTCCCACCTTCAGCCTCCCAGCTATTTCCCCTTCCCTACTCCCCCCACGACCTTGAGGGGGAATAGCTGCTGGTATCTGACCTTGCATCAGCTTGACTTGCTCCTACTCTGACTGACCTGCACTGGCTTCCAGGCATGAGCGTGCCCTTCGCTCTGTAACCTCCCCCACATTGCTGGGAGACCCTGCACCTCTCTGATATTGGACATCATACCCAATGCTGCTGAATGACGATCCCCCACCAACCGTCCTAAACCTTCAGCTCCCGGTTCACTTCCTAAACCTCTCCACCTTTGACCTCACTTCCTGTCTCTAAAATAAAAGACCTGCCTCTTTGATAAAGCACCTTGTCACCTGACCGAGCATTCCCTCATATGACACTGTGTCACACTTAGAATCACAGAATCCTTGATGAAGCAGGCCATTCAGCCCACTGAGTCTACACTGACCTCCCAAAGAGCATGCCGCCCAGACCTACCCAATTACCCTGTATCTCTCACAGCCAATCCACCTAACCCACTCAGCTTTGGATTGTCGAGGAAACTCACGCAGAGACGGGGAGAATGTGCAAACTCCACACAGACAGTCACGCGAGGCTGGAATTGAACCCAGGTCACTGGTACTGTGAGGCAGCAGCACTAACCACTGAGCCACCGTACCACTTCGTTTTGAAATGCCCCCAGGAGGTACTCTCGGACATTTATTTTTATACTCAGGATGCTACATAAATGTAATTGTTGTAGCGCTTTCTTCTGACACATTTTCTTTCTTTGTTAAAAGGTGAGCTGCATTTTTAACACTGATTTCTACAAATCATCAGAATTCCCAAATGATAAACAAGCTGAAAGGCTCTGTCAGAGAGAAATCAATAACAGCTTTGATAGGGTCATTACAGATGACACGCTTTTAGATCACAGTAAAACTCCTCTGATTAACCAGCACCAACTCAACAAATCTTAGCTCCTCAATTTCAAATAAACTGATCCTTTGTAAGGCACAGTTTAAGAATTGTCTGTTTTTCAATCTCCCGCCAAGCCTGCAGGTTCCTATTTTGTGTAAATTCCAGGCTGACATTTGGTCAAGGCACACGCCCTCTCACAGAAAGCAATATTTCAATGCTGTGTCCTTGTTAGATCAACAACAATTTGCATTTCTGTAGCACCTTTCATGTTGCACCTTTTTTAGACCAATAACAGCTTGCATTTCCGTAGCATCTTCAGCCCCAAGGTGCTTCCCAGGAGGATGATCCCATCTTATATGTGCTGCAGAGAGCCTGGGAGAAGTGGGGCTGGATTTAATACAGCCTTGCAGAATGGGAATGGAATAGGGCCGGTGTCTACTTATTGTTGGAGAGGTTCTGTGTCAGTTCCTGGGAGCGAGAAGCCCACTCTCTGAGTGAGACGGATGTTGGAGGGGGCTGCTGTCAGCAGACTGTCAATTAGACTCATACACCAGCACATTGACACAGATTAGACCACTGTTGACTCTATCATCCTTCCTTCCCACACCCCCCACCTCAAGTGACCATCCCCTCTCCCAGGATCTCTGTTCCACCCTCAGTCACCTTTGACCTGGATCCCATGGGCCTCAGGTGGGTATAGACAGATGGGTGACAGTGAGGGGGAGTGGGAGGAACCAGCCAGTGCAGGGACCCCCTGCAGTCATTCCCCTCAAGAACAAGTATACCGTTTTGGATACTTGTGGGGGGGATGGCTTATCAGGGGTAAGCAACGAGGTTCAGGCCTCTGGCACGGAGCCTGGCCCCATTGCTCAGAAGGGAAGGGTGGAGAAAGTTAGAGCGATAGTTCTTGGGGACTCAAAAGTGAGGGGTACAGATAGGCGGTTTTGTGGGGGCGACAGAGACTCACGATTGGTATGTTGCCTCCCAGGTGCAAGGGTATGTGATGTCTCTGATCGTGATTTCCGGGTCCTTAAGGGGGAGGGGGAGCAGCCCCAGATCGTGGTCCACGTTGGCACCAACGACATAGGTAGGAAGAGGGATGAGGATGTCAGGCAGGCTTTCAGGGAGCTAGGTTGGAAGCTCAGAGCTAGAACAAACAGAGTTGTTGTCTCTGGTTTGTTACCCGTGCCACGTGATAGAGAGTCGAGGAATAGGGAGAGAGAACAGTTAAATGCGTGGCTACAGGCATGGTGCAGGAGGGAGGGATTCCGGTTTCTGGACAACTGGGGTTCTTTCTGGGGAAGGTGGGACCCCTATAAACAGGATGGTCTACACCTGAACCTGAGGGGCACCAGTATCCTTGGGGGGAGGTTTGCTAGTGCTCTTTGGGAGGGTTTAAACTAACTCTGCAGGGGCATGGGAACCTGGACTGTAGCTTCAGGGTACAGGACCTTGAGTGTAGGGAGGTTAGGAACAAGGCATCGATTTCGAAGGAGGGTGCCTGTAAACAGAAAGGTGGCTTGAAGTGTGTATACTTCAATGCCAGAAGTATAAGAAATAAGGTAGGTGAACTTGCAGCGTGGGTTGGTACCTGGGACTTCGATGTTGTGGCCATTACAGAGACGTGGGTAGAACAGGGGCAGGAATGGCTGTTGCAGGTTCCAGGGTTTAAATGTTTTAGTAGGGTCAGACATGGGGGTAAAAGAGGGGGAGGTGTGGCATTGCTTGTCAAGGATAGCATTACAGCGGTGGAAAGGACGATGGAGGAAGACTTGCCATCTGAGGTAGTTTGGGCTGAGGTTAGAAATTGGAAAGGTGATGTCACCCTGTTAGGTGTTTTCTACAGGCCTCCCAATAGTCCGAGAGAAGTAGAGGATAGTATTGCGAGGATGATTCAGGAGAAGAGTGAAAGTAGCAGGGTGGTTGTTATGGGGGACTTTAACTTCCCAGATATTGACTGGGAAAGCTATAGCTCGAGGTCGTTAGATGGGTTGGTGTTTGTCCAATGTGTGCAGGAGGGTTTCCTGACACAATATGTAGACAGGCCAACAAGAGGTGAGGCTATACTGGATTTGGTTCTAGGTAATGAACCAGGCCAGGTGTTAGACTTGGAGGTAGGTGAGCACTTCGGGGACAGTGACCACAACTCGGTGACTTTTACTTTAGTGATGGAGAGGGATAAGTGTGCGCTGCAGGGCAGGAGTTATAGCTGGGGGCAGGGAAATTATGATGCGGTGAGGCATGACTTAGGATGCGTGGATTGGAAAAACAGGCTTCAGGAGAAGAACACTAATGAGATGTGGAGATTGTTCAAGGAACACCTATTGAGTGTCCTTGATAAGTATGTACCAGTCAGGCAGGGAGTAAAGGGTCTTGTGAGGGAGCCGTGGTTTAATAGGGAATTGGAATCCCTTCTGAAAGGGAAGAGGGCGGCCTATGTAAGGATGAGGCGTGAAGGTTCAGTTGGGGCGATTGAGAGTTATAAGGTAGCCAGGAAGGATCTGAACAGAGAGCTAAGAGCAGCGAGAAGGGGACATGAAAAGTCCTTAGTTGGTAGGATTAGGGAAAACCCAAAGGCTTTCTATAGGTATGTCAGGAATAAAAGGATGACTAGGGTAGGTATCGGTCCAGTCAAGGATAGTAGTGGGAAGTTGTGTGTGGAGGCGGAGGAGATTGGTGAGACACTAAATCAATACTTTTCGTCAGAATTCACTCAGGAACGGGACTCTGTTGCTGGTGTGAATATTGAGTCACAATTAATTAGAATGGATGGCCTTGAAGTATGTAGGGAGGAGGTTTTGGGAATACTGGAAAGGATGAAAATAGATAAGTCTCCTGGGCCTGATGGCATTTACCCTAGGATCCTCTGGGAAGCTAGGGAGGAGATAGCAGAGCCATTGGCCTTGATTTTTATGTCGTCATTGTCAACGGGAATAGTACCAGAAGACTGGAGGATAGCGAATGTGGTCCCCTTGTTCAAGAAGGGGAGTAGGGATAGCCCGAGTAACTATAGGCCAGTGAGTCTCACTTCTGTTGTGGGCAAAGTCTTAGAGAGAATTGTAAGGGATAAGATTTATGAACATCTGGACAGGAATAATGTGATCAAGGATAGTCAGCATGGTTTTGTGAAGGGCAGGTCGTGCCTCACAAACCTTATTGAGTTCTTTGAGAAGGTGACTAAGGAGGTGGATGAGGGTAAAGCAGTAGATGTGGTGTATATGGATTTTAGCAAGGCGTTCGATAAGGTACCCCATGGTAGGCTAATGCAAAAACTACGGAGATATGGCATTGAGGGTGCATTAGAGGTTTGGATTAGGAATTAGCTGGCTGGAAGGAGACAGAGGGTAGTAGTTGATGGACTAGGTTCATCTTGGAGTGCAGTTACTAGCGGTGTACCACAGTGATCTGTTTTGGGACCATTGCTGTTTGTCATCTTTATAAATGATCTAGAGGAGGGGCTTGAAAGCTGGGTGAGCAAGTTTGCGGATGACACAAAGGTCGGTGGAGTTGTGGACAGTGAAGAAGGATGTGGCAGGTTACAGCGGGATATAGATAAGTTGCAGATCTGGGCAAAAAGGTGGCAGATGGAATTCAATGTAGCTAAGTGTGAAGTCATTCACTTTGGTAGGAGTAACAAGAAGATGGATTACTGGGCTAATGGTAGGATACTTGGTAGTGTGGATGAGCAGAGGGATCTTGGTGTCCATGTACACAGATCTCTGAAAGTTGCCACCCGGGTAAATAGTGCTGTGAGGAAGGCATATGGTGTACTGGGCTTTATTGGTAGAGGAATTGAGTTCCGGAGTCCTGAGGTCATGTTGCAGTTGTATAAGACTCTGGTGCGGCCTCATCTGGAGTATTGTGTGCAGTTTTGGTCGCCATACTATAGGAAGGATGTGGAGGCATTGGAACGAGTGCAGAGGAGGTTTACCAGGATGTTGCCTGGCATGGAAGGAAGATCGTATGAGGAAAGGCTGAGGCACTTGGGCCTGTTCTCATTGGAGAAAAGAAGGTTTAGGGGAGATTTGATAGAGGTGTATAAGATGATTAGGGGTTTAGATAGGGTAGACACTGAGAACCTTTTACCGCTAATGGAGTCAGCTGTTACTAGGGGACACAGCTTTAAATTAAGGGGTGGTAGGTATAGGACAGATGTTAGGGGTAGATTCTTTACGCAGCGGGTCGTGAGTTCATGGAATGCCCTGCCAGTAGCAGTGGTGAACTCTCCCTCTTTATGGTCATTTAAGCAGGCATTGGATAGGCATATGGAAGTTATTGGGCTAGTGTAGGTTAGGTAGGATTTGGTCGGCGCAACATCGAGGGCCGAAGGGCCTGTACTGCGCTGTATTTTTCTATGTTCTATGTTCTATATTGCCAGTGGCAGAGGTGGCAATGATAAATTGATGACCTCTGCTTGGCAGCTTCCCTGGGCAGGTAGGACATGTATCACTGGAAGAGACACTAATCTCCCTCACAGAACCAATAAGAGTTAGCCATGATTTCTCCAAAATGTAGATGAACCAATCAGGAGCCTAGCAATGTCCTGACAAGAAAAGAATTACAATATAAAGGGAGGCCATTGGACTGGTCAAAAAAGGAGCAATCAATTTTAATCTTATTTCTGCACTCTTCATCTGTATTCCTGCAAATCCCACAGTTTCCTGGGAAAGTCAAGCACTTTCACAAAGTGGTGAGGCTTTCTGCCTTTACTAGCCTCTCAGACAGTGATTGCAAATCCCTAGGTGTGTAAAGTTGCCAAAATGAGTGATAACCCAAAGGATTGGGAACAGTTTAGAAAACAGCAAAGGGAGATTGAAAGGACTGTAGTGAGTTCAATACAAGGATAACAATCTTACAATCATGGAGTTAAAAGCAGAACATAGAACATTGAACAGTACAGGACAGGAACAGGCCCTTTGGCCCATCATATGCTGACCAAGATGCAAATATAAACTCGTCCCATCTGCCTGCACGTGTTCCATGTCCTTCTATCCGCTGCCTGTTTATGTGTCTGTCTAAAACCCTCTGAAACATTTCTATCATGTCTGCTTCTCCCACCTCTCCTCGCAGCACCTTCCAGGCACCTACGCCCTCTTGTGTAAAACACTTTCCTTGTACATGTCCTCGTACATCCCCAACACCTCTACACTCTCTGGTAGTTGACATTTCTACCCTGGGAAAGAGACTCTAACTATCCACCCTATCCTTGCCTCTCATTATGTTAGACACTTCTATCAGCCCGCCCCCTCAGCCTCTGACGCTCGAGTGAACACAATCCAAGCTGTTCCAATCTCTCCATCGAGCTAATACACTCCAATCCAGGCAGTGTCTTTGGTAAACCTCTTTTGCAGCCTCTCTGAAGCCTCCATATACTTTCTATAGTTTGGGGACCAGAACTGCAGACAATACTCCAATTGTGGCCTAACCAATGTCTTAGACAGCTGCAAAGTGAGATGCCAACATTTGTACTCAGTGCCCTGACCGATGAAGGCAAGCGTAGTTCAATAAGGTCACCTCTCACTCTTCTAAACTCCAATGAGTACAGGCTCAACCTACTCACTATCTCCTCATAAGAGAGTCACTCCATACCCAGGATCAGCCCAGTGAACCTTCACTGGACTGCCTCCAGTGCTGGTATATCAAAGCTCTGAGACACATTGCTGTTAGTCTGGAGCCACGTGTAGACCAGGTAAGGACAGCAGATACCCTTCCTTAAAGGATATTCATGAACCAGCTGGGCTTTTACAACAACTTTTGATAGTTTCAACACCATAACCCAGATTGGTTATAGATTCCAAATTAAAAATTTTAATCCCACCAGCTGTCTTAGTCAGAACATTAACTTGGGGCCAAGGAAATACTGGACCAGTAATTGACCATAAAGTCACAATCAGCTGAAATATACGAAATAGCTATAAACATTTATTATACTTCATATTTAAAGACTGACTGAGAAGATTATACAACAGTACTGCATGATAATATTAGACATTATTAAGCAGATTAATAGTGAAAGCATATTATTAAACGCTAAATTATTCTGCTGGAGTGCGTTGAAGATTATTGAAGTGAAACAGTTATATTTGTGTGTGTGAAAACATGGACTGATCCTTAATGGATTTTACAACAATCATTTACTTGTGCTATAGAATCCAGCAACTTTTAATTCGACTTGTGGTACTGATGAATTCATATATTGATTAAATGAGAAATGGAGCTGGTCAATAACATGCCTGCAGGACCGATACATTGGACCACATATTTCACACATCACTCCAATGCAAATTAACAACAAGGGACTGACAATATGGGAAGTCAGAGGTTCCTGAGGACTGACCAATGAACAGGTACAAACTAAAATAAGTGAAACAATAAACAAATAGTTTCCAGCTGGGGGAAGGGGTTTTGGGAGATTCATGGGGATCAGAATCACACAGGGGTCAGCAAAGCAGCAAAATAATACACGTACAGTCGAGCGCAAATGTACATCCTCAAGGCAAGAATTCTGTGTCGGGAAGTTTCAAAGTTTCAGCACTGTCAGAGGATCAGTACTGAGGGAGTGCTGCACTGTCAGAGGGTCAGTACTGAGGGAGTGCTGCACTGTCAGACGGTCAGTACTGAGGGAGTGCCACACTGTCAGAGGGTCAGTACTGAGGGAGTGCCACACTGTCAGAGGTTCAGTACTGAGGCAGTGCTACGCTGCCAGAGAGTCAGTACTGAGGGAGTGCCGCACTGTCAGAGGGTCAGTACTGAAGGAGTGCCGCACTGTCAGAGGGTCAGTACTGAGGGAGTGCCACACTGTCAGAGGGTCAGTACTGAGGGAGTGCCACACTGTCAGACAGTCAGTACTGAGGGAGTGCTGCACTGTCAAAGGGTCAGTACTGAGGGAGTGCTGCACTGTCAAAGGGTCAGTACTGAGGGAGTGCTGCACTGTCAAAGGGTCAGTACTGAGGGAGTGCTGCATTGTCAGACGGTCAGTATTGAGGGAGTGCTGCACTATCAGATGATCAGTACTGAGGGAGTGCTGCACTGTCGGTGGGTCAGTACTGAGGGAGTGCCGCACTGTCAGAAGGTCAGTCTTGTGGGAGTGCCGCTTTGTCGGAGGGTCAGTGCTGACGGAGTGCCGCACTGTCGGAGGGTCAGTCTTGAGGGAGTGCCACACTGTCAGAGGGTCAGTACTGAGGGAGTGCTGCACTATCAGAGGGTCAGTGCTGAGGGAGTGCCACACTGTCAGAGGGTCAGCGCTGAGGGAGTGCTGCACTGTTAGAGGGTCAGTACTGAGGAAGTGCCACACTGTGAGAAGACCAGTAATGCGGGAGCGCCACACTGTCGGAGGGTCAGTACTGAGGGAGAACCACACTGTCGGAGGGTCAGTACTGAGGGAGAACCACACTGTCGGAGGGTCAGTATTGAGGGAGCTGGAGTGTGATCATTGTTGATTGGGGTTCTTCACCTGCTTGATGAGTTGGTAATTTTTTAAACTTTCCAGCTCAATGAGGAAGTCAACAGACTCATCCACAACCTGAGCTACAAGTCTTCTCAAGAACTTTGAACATCATTGAATCATAGAATCATACAATACAGCCAAGTCTGTACCACCAGAAATATACTCCTACCTACCCCTTCCTGCCATGTGTTACATCATGTTGCAGCTGTACAGGACATTGCTTAGGCCACTTTTAGAATACTGTGTTCACTTCTGGTCTCCCTACCATTAGAAAGACATTGTGAAACTTGAAAGGGTTTAGAAAAGATTTATAAGCATGTTGCCAGAACTGGAGGATTTGAGCTACAGGAGAGAGAGCTGAATAGGTTGGGGCTATTTTCCCTGGAGCGCTGGAGGCTGAGGGGTGACCTTTTTTCCCGGGGTGACATAGGTTTAAGATGAGAGGGAAAAGATTTAGAAAGGACTGGAGTGGTAACCTTTTCACAGAGGGTGGTGCTTGTATGGAATGAACTGTCAGAGGAAGTGGTGGAGGCTGGTACAATTTGCACATTTAAAAGGCATCTGGATGGGTACATGAATAGAAAGGGTTTAGAGGGATATGGGCCAAATGCTGGCAAATGGGACTAGATTAATTTAGGAAACTTGGTTGGTGCAGATGAGTTGGAACAAGTGTATCCGTGCTGTACATCTCAATGATTCAATGACACGAAACGTATAGCCTTGAATGTTATGACATCACAAGTGCCCATCTGAGTATGTTCAGAGGTTGTGAGGTTTCCCACTTCAACTGCCTTCCCAGACAGTACCTTCCAGACCCACACCACCTTGGGGTGATAGCATGTTTCCTCAAATCCCCTCTGAACCCCTGCCTTTCATTATCTCATCATGGTCCTTCATTACTGACCCTTCAACTAAGGCAAACTGCTGCTCCCTATCGACCCTGTCCATGCCCCTCATAATTTTACACACAGTTCCCCCTCCTCAGTCTTCTCTGCTCTAAGGTGAACAAGCCAAGCCTTTGTAGGCTCTTCATACCTGAACCATTCCAGTCCCAGTAATATCCGGGTGAGTCTTTCCTCCACCCTCTCAAATCCAACCAATCCCTTCCTTTAGTATCGGTGATTAGAACTGCACACAGTACTGTTGCTGTGGCCTAACTAACCACCATGACATACTGCTCCAACGTAACCTCCCTCCTCTTGTTTTGAACACCTTGACTAATAAAGGCAAGCCCCCTAGATGCCTTATCCATCTTACTGATGTGTCTACACATCTACTTGACTCAAAAACATGAGCTTGCTCTCTCTCCCTGGATGCTGTCTGACCTGCTGTGATCTCCAGCATTTGCTGTTTTCAGTACAGGTTCCAGCGTCAGCAGTGATCTGTTCCTACTCCATTACCTTGCTGGTCCTACCAAAATGCATCACCTCACCCTGGCCTGAAAAGGAATTCAAGGTATTTCAGGGAACCAGTCTGCTCAGCAGGAGGCTGGGGTTTATGCTGCTTCCAAGCCAGGACAGCTTGGTTTGAATCCTGCAACATATTCAAACTGAGAGTGTTCATGATTCTCAGGACTGTTGAAGTTCATGTTGGCAAACTTGTAAAGTCATGACATTGTCAGCACAGTGTACTGCAAAGGAACTGTTCAGAGTCAATCAAATAGAATGCTGAAGTGTTGAGCTGGGATGTAATTTCCCTGGACTGGAGTCTGTGCAGCAGATAATATTGGAGAACACAGACAGCAGACAAGGCTGAGGGGAGAGTCTGATCAAGGAGTATAAAGTTCTGAAGGATGTAGACAAGGCAGACTGGGAGAAGTTTTCCCCCCGTAGTTGTCGGATTAGTAACCAGGGGCACAGTTTAAGGAGCAGGAAGTTTATAGGGAATCTGAGGAAAAGGCTTTTCATCAAGAGGGTGGTGGGAAGCTGGAACTCACTGCTGGAAAGGGTGGGAGAGATGGAAACCCACACAACATTTGAAGAATTATTTAAATGATTGTTTGAACTTCTGAAACAATCAAGGCTACAGGCCGCTCTTGTGCTGCAGTGGTACTGTCTAGATTAGAGTGGTGCTGGAAAAGCACAGCAGGTCAGGCAGCATCCAAGGAGCAGGAAAATTGATGTTTCAGGCAAAAGCCCTTCATCAGGAATGAAGGCAGGAAGTGATCAGGGTGGAGAGATAAATGGGAGGGGGATGGGGTTGGGAAGGAGATAGCTGAGAGTCCAATAGGTGGATGGGGTGGGGATGAAGGTGATGGGTCGGAGGGGAGGGTGGAGCGGATAGGTGGGAAGGAAGTTTGGCTATGGTAGCAAGTCTGTCACAGGACATGGTTGAAGAGCTTCAGGGCAGAGATGACCTGGGGGTTGCAGTGAGAGAGAGACTCACTGAGATTCCTGCAGTGGTAGTGTCCCTATCTCTCAGATAGAGGGCCTAGGTTCAATACCCATCTGCTCCTGAAATGAGTTATAACAATCTGAGTATGTTGTTCAGAATATCTTCATCAATAGCACGGATGCTAAGAGTGCCTATGGTACAGTGGTAGTTTCTCTAACTCTGAACCAGAAGGCCCACGTTCAAGACCAACCTGAGTGGTGTGCAGTAACATCTCTGAATGGGTTAATTCGAAAATATTGACAAGGCCATGAGACACTTGCTGGAAAATGGACTATGAACAGCGAGGCTCACCTCCCATAAAAGAATAAAGTGACTGAAAAGATCTCTGAAAATGTTCGGAGCAGTGTCACGGGATCATTCTCCAGGTGGAAGGCTCTTACTTACTTACTAGCACAGCCTGAAAAGATGGGCAAGGCAGAAACCCTCAGATACTTGGTCTTGGATCATGACTAATGGATCATGGGTTGATAAGTGGGATAGACTGACTGACCCTTTCTTGGCCAGAATGGGCTGAATGGCTCCCTCTGTGCAATGCCTTTGAATGTGAGATTGTCATTGCTAAATCCCAGAAACATTAGAGGAAACTCTTTCTCAGCCCCTGCAGATCTCACTACCAGAGGGAATGGTTAAAGGAGGTCGCTCAAATGGGACTGCCTGATGAGGAGAGGTTGAGTACATCGGGCCTATAATCATTAGAGATCAGAAGAATGAGAGGTGACCTTATTGAAACACATAAATTCATTGGAAACTTGACAGGGTCGATGTGGAGAGGTTGTTTCCCATTATGGGGCCAGAGGGAATTTCTTGATTCATTGAAGAGATGAGGGTGTCGCTGGCTGGATCAGCATTTATTTGCCATTCCTAACTGCCCAGAGGGCAGGTAAATGTCAACCACATCACTGGTGGTATGGAATCACACAGTAGGTCAGATCAGGTTTCCTTCCCTAAAGGACATTAGTGAACCAGATGGATTTTCCCCATGACACTTGACAATGGATTCCTAGTCAACACTGGCCTCTTAATTCAAGATTTTTTATTGAATTCAAAGTCCACTATCAGCCTTGGTGGGATTCAAACCTGGGCCACCAGCAACATTACCCAGGTCTCTGGGTTAACAGTCCCGTGGTAATACCGTTAGAACCACTCCTCCTCAAATAATCTCACAATATGGAGTCACACATTTAAGACTAAGATGAGGAGGAATTTCTCTCAGAGGCTAGTCAATCTGTGGCATTCTCTATCTCAGAGGACAGACCAGGCTGGGTCACTAACTACATTCAAGGTTCAGACAGATTTTTAAACTGTCAGGAAACAAGGGTTATGGGGAAAAGGCAGGAAAATGTAGGATTACCAAATCAGTCATGACCTCATTGAATGGATACAGTAGACTCAATGGGCTGAATGGCCTACTTCCTATGTCTTATGGTCTTGTTATAATCAGAATTGCTTTGTCATTCAATGTATTTTTCTGCTCACCAGTATACACACTGGGTAAACAGGAATGACATTGAACAGTTGTGTGTCTATTAGATCCTATCACTTTGTCCCTGAGAAGCAAATAAAAGATTCCAGTTTAAACTGGGTCAGTCATTGAGAGTCGCAGAGTAGGTGCAGAGAGCATGAGGTAAGTGAGAGGTAATTTTTCACAATAAACCTCAATGAACAAACAGCTCTGTAATACCAAGTAATTGCTTTGAAAACGCCAGGCTAAATAAAACCTTGAGTCTTTCTGTTTATGATGACTGAGGAGACACTGATTGGAAAACTGAATAAATACATGAGGAAAGATTTATTTCAGCACAGTTTCCTATGATCTGGATCGTACTGCTTTAAAGGGCAATGGAACCAGATTCAATTATAACTCAGAAGGGAACAGGAGAAATCCTGGAAAGGCTGGCGGGGTGGGGGGTGATTTCACAGGAATACGGGAACTTGAAGTAAATTGGGACTAATTCCAAAGCCCTATCAAAAAGCCAGCACAGAAATAACAGACTAAATGGCCTCATTGTGTGCTGTGAGAGAATTTAATTCTATGAATATAACAGAAACACAATGCATTTCCTTTCAATTTCATGAGTTGGGCGCTAAGGCAAGTTTAGTACCTGTTTCTATAAGATCATAACAACATCGAAGCAGAAATAGGCCATTCGGCCCATCGCATCTACTCCTCTATTCAATGAGATTGTGGCTGATCAGATATTGCAGTCAACCACATCGCTGTGGGTCTGGAGTCACATGTCAGCCAGACCAGGTAAAGGTGCAGATTTCCCTCCCGAAGGGACATTAGATGGGCTTTTACCAGATTCAACAGCACAACTGCATCCAGATATTTATTGAATTCAAATTTTAGCTGCAGTGCTGAGTTTTAAACTCTTGTCGCTGAGTCACTGAATTGTTATAGCACAGCACAGAAGGAGGCCATTTGGCCCATCATGCCTACACCGATCGATTACCCAATGCTTTTTCCCCATATCCTGGACACCATTTCCATAGAAATAATCATCCAATGGGCTTTCAATTGAACGTTCCTTCATCACATTTCCAGGCAGTATATTCCACAGCCTAATTCATACTGTGTCCTGTCTCCAGAACCTTCACCTGAGCCTCCAAAATATCCATCTAATGACATCACCACAATGCGTGGTCAGACTGGTTTACTCTGGGGGTTGTTGCCGGGGAGGGTGATGATGTTGATAACTTGCCAGTGGAATTTGAAGAGAGGGCTGAAAACAATGGCTTCGGTTTTCCTGAGATTTAATCCGAGCAAAAGCCCTCTTCCCCAGGCAGCACGGAATGCTGGTTATGATTGGATGGACAAGAACGGGAGCAGCTGAGAGCTGGGAAACAGTGTCAGTGGTTACCGGAGGATGGTGTGTCAGTGGTTACCGGAGGATGGTGTGTCAGTGGTTACCGGAGGATGGTGTGTCAGTGGTTACCGGAGGATGGTGTGTAGACAAGATGGCAAAGCTTATGTTTGTCACAGTCACATGGGGAGATGTCATTTTATAAACTGAAATAACTCCACCGAGGTTGTTATCCTGTCACCAAGTCACCCTTTAGTTACATGTAAATAGCAGCTGACACTGATCCAGCTCCCTCATAGCGTGAACAGAAACACTCCTGTTTATATCTGTCAGCCAGGGCTCCCTGCTTGGACCATGTTAACAGTGCCAGTCAGGGAACTCAGCGTCTACGAAGTCCAGCAAGCTAATCTTGTTCTAATCACTACATCCCTCCCCCTCTCAGACCTGGGATGTAGGCCGGTTCTTTATCCTGTAGCTTCTCCTGGGTATTTTCGAATTGGGTCCAATTACTCAGACTCTGCCTTGGATGGGGGAGGCGTGTACTAGACTGTAACCGCCTATCTTTCCTGGAGTGTCTCCGCCAAAATTCATCTCCAGGCGGTGACGGCATCGGGGCTGCAACATCTGGCGTCTCCATCTTGGACCTGGAGGTTTCTTCGACATTAGGCCGAAGGGGAGAACCCATAGGTTCTGATGGTCTTGCCGGTGTTCAGAGGGTCCAGGTATGTTTACACCTGCCCCATTTGCAAGGTTTCAGCTTTCATCTGATCCACATGCTTTGTTCATCACCACCTTGCCTTCCTCACCTCATATCGACCATGTATTTTACTGTCCAGGGTCATTCCTATGGTTTCAACATCAAACTTTATCCACTGAAGTAAACTGTCTCTCTCACTTACTGGAGTCTTGTAGCCAGTATTGGCGTTCCTGATGCCATTTCACCCTCCCCCCAAGTTTAGCAAGATCAGGTTTGGGGTGGCATGGTGGCTCAGTGGTTAGCACTGCTGCCTCACAGCGCCAGGGACCCAGGTTCAATTCCCGCCTCAGGCAACTGTCTGTGTGGAGTTTGCACATTCTCCCCGTGTCCGTGTGTGTTTCCTCCCACAGTCCAAAGATGTGCAGGTCAGGTGAATTGGCCATGCTAAATTGCCCGTAGTGTTAGGTGCATTAGTCAGGGGTGAATGTAGGGGAATGGGTCTGGGTGGGTTGCTCTTTGGAGGGTCGGTGTGGACTTGTTGGGCCGAAGGGCCTGTTTCCACACTGTAGTGAATCTGATCTAATCTTAACCTGGTGTGGAGCCTTCTCCCCATTAGCAACTCTGCTGGAGTTATACCCTTTATTTAGACGAGGGGTGATCCTACACACAAACAGGAACAGGGACTGTTTGGTATTGCGTGAAGCTGTAGGCTGTTTCTTTAAGCCCTCAAAGTCTGGACTGTTCTTTCCACCAGATCATTGGATGATGGATGAAATGGAGCTGTCCAAATATATCGAATGCCATTTGACTTTAGGAAA
Source organism: Hemiscyllium ocellatum (assembly GCF_020745735.1). Classification (NCBI taxonomy): domain Eukaryota; kingdom Metazoa; phylum Chordata; class Chondrichthyes; order Orectolobiformes; family Hemiscylliidae; genus Hemiscyllium; species Hemiscyllium ocellatum. The sequence continues at coordinate 113,750,619 of NC_083409.1, read as the reverse complement.
TACTCAACTTCCCTGCTGGTAAATGATGGACCGTTATCTGTGACCAACACTTGTATATTACAAAAGATGCTTCCAAACTTTCCAATCATCATCCTTGCATTTGACGAAGGAACTCCGAACGTGCCCAGCCACTTTGAGTGGGCATCCACAATGACTAACGCATTGAGCTTGTGAAATGACCAGCACAGTCGACATGTAACTGAGTCTAGGGTTTACCCAGCCATTCCCAATACTGTGGGTGGGGGGGGGTTGTTGGCATAATTTTTGTCCTTATTAGCACTCTGAGCACTGCCTCACCCACACGGCTACATCAGCATCCAATTCTACCCACCAGACATAACATCATGAAGGCCAGTACCCTGTCACCCAGTCACCCTTCATTTACACTTGACACTGTCCCAGCTCCCTCAGAGTGAACAGAACCTCGGACACTCCTGTTTAAACACTGTCAGCCAGGACTCCCTGATAGAACCAGATTAACAGCCCCAATCAGGGAACTCATATTCTGAGAGCTCCAACTGGCTGACCTCATTCCAATCAGTCCAGTAACATTAACAAGGACTATTCCTTACTAACCAGGTGTTCTTTGGATTACAGCTAAAGGCACTGTCAAAGAGACAGGTTTCAAGGAGGACAGAGCAGGAGAGAGGTGGAGAGATTTACGTAAGGAATTCCAGAGCCCGGGACCAGGCTCTGAAGAGAATTCCAGAGCCTGGGACCGGGATCTGAAGGGAATTCCAAAGCCTAGAGCCAGGATCTGAAGGGAATTCCAGATCCATGGATCAGGATCTGAAGGGAATTCCAGAGCCTGGGACCAGGATCTGAAGGGAATTCCAAAGCCCAGGGCCAGGATCTAAAGGGTATTCCAGAGCTCAGGGTCAGGACCTGATGGGAATTCCAGAGCTCGGGGCAAGGACCTGAAGGGAATTTCCCGGAGCCCAGGACAGGATTCGAAGGAAGGGTATCAAGAGTGGAGTAATTAAAATCAGGGCATGGGCAAGCAGCCTCTGGCCAATGAGAGGACAGCAGAGATCAAGGAGGATCATGGACTCTCAGAGATTACAGCCCCTGACAGTGGAAGACCCTTTGGGTAAATGTGCCACCTCCATCCTCTTTCCCAATGGATATCAACAGCCCAAGGAAAACCACCAGGTAACTGCAGGAGAAGGATTTCAAACCAGCGAGTGGATTGGCCATAGCCAGACTGTGAGCTCATGCACGTCAGTGAGAGAGAGGAGACAGGGGAACGGGACTTGGTGCTGGGTAGGAGCCCCTGACCAAACACCATTTCATTAACCTCCCAGACATTTCCGCAAATTCTCTCGTGCTATCAGAATGTTGTGCAGGACAGAAACAGATCACCAACCTGCTGTGAATTGGTCCCTTGAAGGTTGGATCAAATCTCCGAGGTTCTCCTGAAAGAGACAAAAATTAAAACTCACTCACAAAAAACATCCAGCAAAGTCAGAGAATCACACTACACTACTCAGCCCATATGTCTGTGCTGGCATTTTCAAAGATTTATCCAACTCCCACCTCCTTATATTTCCACAATTCCCTGAAATTTTTCCCGTATTAACGATATACCCAATTCCTGATAAGGAGCATCACAGGATCATCACTAAACAAACAAAAATCCAACTGCAGATGCTATAAATCAGAAACAAAAACAAAAACAGAATGTGCTGGAAAAGCTCAGCAGGTCTGGCAGCATCAGTGCAGAGAAAGCAGAATAAATGTTTCAGGTCCAGAGACCCTTCTTCAGAGCTGGTCATTATTGCTTTGACCTGGGTACACCATCCCAAGCTGCAGCAGACACAGGGACCGATTTCAGGAAGGTCATGTGGAGGATAAATATGACATGCAGAACACAAACTCTGCCAAAGTACACAGACCAGATGCTTTGAAATGTCGAGCAAGAGATCAATATTCAGTTTCATTTGTTTTCCTCTGTTCTGATTGTAATTAAGTTATCTGGCATCAATCTGACCACTAAACAGGAGGGCACAGCAAGCGTGGGTCTGATGTAAAAAACAATGTGTGAATTCAAGACAGAAAACTTGATCAGACCTCTCTCTACCGAGTTGTGTTAATGTAGCACACCCACCAAGACAACCTGCATTTATATAGCACCTTTAATCACATCATGACATGCCAAAGCTTTGTAAAAGCAAATGAAATACTTCGTAAATGGTCTCACTGTCATAATCTCGAATCCAATTCATGACAAACAAGCTACCACAAACAGCAATGTAACTCCAAATAGATTCCCAGTTTGAATGATGCTGCCTGAAGGGACCAATACTATGGAACACACCAGGGAGAACTTGCATCTACCTTTTCCCTCAATACTGACCCTCTGAAACTGTGGCACTCCCTCAATACTGACCCTCTGACAGTGTGGCTCTCCCTCAGCAATGAACCTCTGACAATGCAGCACTCCCTCAGCACTGACCCTCTGACAGTGTGGCTCTCCCTCAGCAATGAACCTCTGACAATGCAGCACTCCCTCAGCACTGACCCTCTGACAGTGCGGCACTCCCTCAGCACTGACCCTCCGACAGTGTGGCACTCCCTCAGCACTGATCCTCTGACAGTGCGGCACTCCCTCAGCACTGACGCTCTGACATGCAGCAGTCTCTCAGCACTGACCCTCTGACCTGCAGCACTCTCTCAGCACTGACCCTCTGACAGGGCAGCACTCTCTCAGCACTGACCCTCTGACAGGGCAGCACTCCCTCAGCACTGACCCTCTGACATGCAGCACTCTCTCAGCACTGACCCTCTGACAGTGCAGCACTCCCTCAGCACTGACCCTCTGACAGTGCAGCACTCCCTCAGCACTGACCCTCTGACAGGGCAGCACTCCCTCAGCACTGACCCTCTGACAGGGCAGCACTCCCTCAGCACTGACCCTCTGACATGCAGCACTCTCTCAGCACTGACCCTCTGACAGGGCAGCACTCCCTCAGCACTGACCCTCTGACAGGGCAGCACTCCCTCAGCACTGACCCTCTGACAGGGCAGCACTCCCTCAGCACTGACCCTCTGATAGGGCAGCACTGCCTCAGCACTGCATGGAGTATATGATCCTGACCACGTTCCGATCATTTGGGGACTTCCCAGACCTCCAGCCGGTGCTGTGGAATGCAGTTTCACATCTTGTTGTGGTGCGATTGAAACTCTGACATCTCGGCTGGTGTCATCAGGAACAGAGTGATATTCCTGACTACATGCTGTCCCAGAGAACGGTGTGAGACAGACCTGCAACCTCCGGTTTTGTTCCTCACCAGTTCATGGTTACATTATAAGGACCTACGCATAAATGAGCCACGTTTCCTGGAGTATTGGAAGGTGGAAGGATTTAAAAATTAAAAGTTTCAGTAAGATAGATTTGAAGACACCCTTTCCTCTGGTGCGACATTGCTAGAACAATGGGAGCCAATCTGATACATACACTAAGAAACTCAGCTGGTCTGGCAATATCTGTGAAGGGTGAAACAGAGTTAAGATTTCAGGTTGAATATGGCCCTTCTTCAGAGTTCAAATTCTGATGAAAGCTATTTTCTGCAGTTTGACTTTCCTAATGCGAGGAGTGGCTGCATTTCGGGAGTTGAGGAGGGGCTAAGGGCTTAAAGAAACAGTCTATTCTCTTGATTAACCCACACCTCAAGACCTCCTTCTGTCTCCTTGCAATCACATCGAGCAGCAAAGCAACAAGGTTTTACTCGAACACTGATAAACCCAAGAGTTGGGTTTCATTTGATATCTTGTTGAGGTGGTGCTGTCATGATAACATCACTGTGTTATGGATCTTGAAACTCAGCTCTTTCTCTGGGGGCTCGTGTTCAAATCTACAGTCGTAAGTATTTGGTGGAAATTAAGAGCCATTAATAAATCTGGAAATTACTGTGAGATGTAGGAGCAGCAGTCGGCTATTCTGCCCATTGAGTCCGCTCTGCCCTTCAATGGGATCATGGCTGATCTGATAATCCTTAACTCCACTTTCCTGCTTTTTCCCCATATTAGAAGCTAATCTCTGCAAGGATGAGCATGAAACTATCATCAATCGTTGTAGTAAATCATCTGGGTCACTCATGTTCTTCAAGGAAGGAAATCTGCCATCCTTACGTGGTCTGGCCTACATGTGACTCTAGACCCACATCAAGGCGGTTGACCCTTAACTGCTGAGCAATCCATTCAGTTTAAGGGTATCTGGGAAGAGGGGAAAAATGTTAGCGGTACCTAAATCCCAATGAATATTTAAGAAGAAATTCACTGTGTTACACTGACCCAGTGGGTACAGGGGAGGTTAACCAGGACACAACCAGTGATACGAACCTTCAGCAATGAAGGAGAAATTAGGTCTGTCCTCCTTGGAACTGGGATGATGAAGGGTAACTTAGCAGCAGTTTGTAGGAAGAGAAGGAGAGGCTTCAATGGAGGAATAAGTGAAAATGGGTGAGTGGAACACCACATTAAATCATCGAGTTCAACCTCATGAACAACGGAAGGGAGAAGAGACAAAATGTTTTTCCTCAGAGTTATCAGACTTTGGGATTCTCCACCAGAAGAGATACTGGCAGCTGCTTCCGGAAGTAACGGCCAAAGGGACAGTACATTGGTTAGCCATGCTGCCTCACAGTACCAGGGTCCTGGGTTCAATCCCACCCTCTAGATTAGAGTAGTGCTGGAAAAGCACAGTAGGTCAGGCAGCATCGAGGAGCAGGAAAATCAGGAAAGGCTTTTGCCCAAAATGCCAATTTTCCTGCTCCTCGGATGCTGCCTGACCAGTTGTGCTTTTCCAGCACTACTCTAATGCAGACTCTGGTTTCCAGCATAAGACCATAAGACATAGGAGTGGAAGTAAGGCCATTCGGCCCATCAAGTCCACTCCGCCATTCAATCATGGCTGATGGGCATTTCAACTCCACTTACCCGCATTCTCCCCGAAGCCCATAATTCCTCGTGACATCAAGAATCTATCAATCTCTGCCTTGAAGACATTTAGCGTCCCGGCCTCCACTGCACTCTGCGGCAATGAATTCCACTGGCCCACCACTATCTGTCTGAAGAAATGTCTCCGCATTTCTGTTCTGAATTGACCCCCTTTAATTTTAAGGCTGTGTCCACGGGTCCTAGTCTCCTCGCCTAATGGAAAAGCTTTCCTAGCGTCCACCCTTTCCAAGCCATGTATTATCTGGTAAGTTTCTATTAAACTTACATCTGCAGTCCTTGTTTTTACCTACTCAATCCCACCCTCGGGCAACTGTCTGTGTGGGTTACCTCCCACAGTCCAAAGATGTGCAGGTCAGGGTGCATTGGCCATACATGCTAAATTGCCCATATTGTCCAGGGGTGTGCAGCCTAGGTGGATAAGCCATGGGAAATGTGGGGTTACGGGGATAGGGGGGATGCTCTTTGGAGGGTTGGTATGCTTCCACACTGTAGGGATTCTATCATTCTGTGAAGCTTGAACAAGTTCTTGAATAAACGTACAGTGTTACAAAGGGGAAAAAAAGGGTTTGGTCAAATGACGAATCTGCGTGCTCTTTCAAAGAACCAGTGTAAACATGAAGGTTGAATGACCTCCCCTGAATAATTCTACAATTCCTGTGAAGGCAGAGTTCTTAAACAAATATATTGAGTGTAATTGCGTTAAACAAGTAGCACAGTATAACGAAACACTCCCAGGGATAAACACATCGCTGCTTCACCTTTATCTGTCGACCCAGAAGCCCTGGCTTGACTGTACTAACTGTGTTATCACTTCATTAAAAGCCTCAAAAGAAAACCCAGCAGTGACCGAGAACATTTACCGCTAATGGAGTCAGGTGTTACTAGGGGACATAGCTTTAAATTAAGGGGTGGTAGGTATAGGACAGATGTTAGGGGTAGATTCTTCACACAGCGGGTTGTGAGTTCATGGAATGCCCTGCCCGTATCAGTGGTGAACTCTCCTTCTTTATGGTCATTTAAGCGGGCATTGGATAGGCATTTGGAAGTTATTGGGCTAGTATAGGTTAGGTAGGATTCGGTCGGCGCAACATCGAGGGCCGAAGGGCCTGTACTGCGCTGTATCCTTCTATGTTCTATGTAACAGGGTGTTTACCCACATCATTTGAAGACTCAGACCTGCCTTCTTCAGAACAAACCATGGATCAGAGAGTTTGCAGATCGAAAAGAACTCCTCTTGTTCTGCTTACTCACAGTGAAGGGTAAATGTGCCTCTTCCTCGGTCTATCAGTGACAAGAGGAACCTTCAGAACTCTACAGGCTGGCTTCCATTTTCTCAACCTGTGTTCAAAACACATTTTGAACGGGGGTGACTTGTACAACATTGCTATAGTTGCCATGCCTCCAAGACTGCCTATGAGTCTTCAAGAAAAACATTCTTGGGATATTTCTGCCATAATAAAAACACAAGAGGAAACTTATGCTCATAGAACATAGAAAGGAGGCCAATCATCCCCTCAAACCTGCTCCACCATTTCAATCATGGCCTTAATGCCATATCTTTGCCTTTGGCCAATATAAGGCCATAAAACATAGGAGCAGAAATTAGGCCATTCAGCCCATTGAGTAAACTCTGCCATTCAATTATGGTTGACAAGTTTCTCAACCCCATTTTCCTGCTTTCTCCCCATAACCTTTAATCCCCTTGATACTCAGGAACCTCTCTCTATCTCAGTCTTAAATATACTCAATGACCTGGCCTCCACAGCCTTCTGTAGCAATGAATTCCATAGATTCACCACTCTCTGGCTGAAGAAGTTTCTCCTTATCTATGTTCTAAAGGGTCTTCCCTTTACTATAATATTGTGCCCCCGGGTTCTAGTCTCTCCTATCAATGGAAACATCTTCCCAACATCTACTCTGTCCAGGCCATTCAGCATTCTGTATATTTCAATCAGATTCCTCACCCCATCCTTCTAAACTCCATCGAATATTGACCCAGAGTCCTCAAACATTCCTCACACGTGAAGCCTTTCATTCCTGGGATCACTCTCGAGAACCTGCTCCAGGGCCAGTACATCCTTCCTGAGGTATGGGGCCTAAAATTGCCTATAATACTCCAAATGTGGTCTGACCACATTCCCTTAATACCTTTGCTTAATAAAGATTTATCTATTTCAGATTAAAATTACCAATTGATGAACATCCATTGCGTTTGTGGAAGCGATTTCCAAACCTCTCCCTCTTTGTGTGTCGAAGTTCTTCCTAACATTTCTCCTGGACAGTCTGGCCCTAATTCCCAGATTGTGCCTCTAGTTCTAGAATCTCTAATCAATGGGAATAGTTTATTATCCTTCCTGAGGTCTGTAAAAATGAGACAGTTCATGTTTCTTTATTATTTTCTTTGAACATTTCAGTTGATTTATGAGAACAATATCAGGGGTGCAATAAACTTAGGTTGGAAATTTTTTGGAGGTCAGATGCCATGTGAGGTAACCTCTAGGAATGTGTTTAACCCCCACTGGCAACTATGAAGTTCCATGTTATTTCAAAGCACTAGGAGAGCATAGTATTTTAAAATTGTTATACCTCCTTCAGCAACCATTCTGCATTCTGATTCTGGCTAAGAGTGTCACCTCCCCAAACCCCACCCTCTCGTCTGAATCATTCACAACAATCCTTACCCTCAGGCTGGAATGGCTGATACCACTCAAACGGACAAGAGACAATTCAGCAAATGGACTAAATCTTAGAAGATGGAATATAATGTGCGGGAAAGTGAGTTGATGCACTTTGGCAGGAAGAACAGAGGAGCAGAGTATTATTTAAATGGAGGAAGACTGCAGAAAGCTACAGAATAGAGATATTTGGAGCACAAAGAACAAAGAAAATTTACAGCCAAGGAACAGGCCCTTCGGCCCTCCAAGCCTGAGCCGATCCAAATCCACTGGCTAAACCTATCACCAATTCCTAAGCATCTGTATCCCTCTGCTCCCCACCTACTCATGCATCTGTTTAGATGCACCTTGAATGAATCTACCATGCCTGCCTCTACCACCTCTGCTGGCAATATGTTCCAGCCACTTGCCACCCTCTGTGTAATGTACTTGCCACGTGTATCCCCCTTAAATTATTCTCCTCTCACCTTGAAAGCGTGACCTCTCATTATTAAATCCCTTACCCTGGGAAAAAGCTTATCTCTATCTACCCTTCATGATTTTGTAAATCTCAATCAGGTCCCCCCTCAATCTCCTTTTTTCTAATGAAAACAATCCTAACCTACTCAACCTCTCTTCATAGCTAGCACCTTCCATACCAGGCAACATCCTCGTAAACCTTCTCTGCACCCTTTCCAAAGCGTCTACATCCTTTGGGTAATGTGGCGACCAGAACTGTACACAGTATTCTAAATGCAGCTGAACCAAAGTCTTGTACAATTTTAACATGACCTGCCAGCTCTTATACTCAATACCCCGTCCAATGAAGGCAAGCATACCATATGCCTTCTTGACCACTCTATCCACCTGTGCAGCAACCTTCAGAGTACAATGGACCTGAGCTCCCAGATCTCTCTGCCCAGCAACTTTTCCCAAGGTTTTTTCCATTTACTGTTTAGTTTGCTCTAGAATTAGACTTCGCAAAATACATCACCTCACATTTGCCTGGATTGAACACTCTCTGTAAGTACTTGTCCAAAAATCACAAAAAGCAAGCAGCTAAATTTACTGGGAAATGGGGAAGGGAAATGAAATGTTGGACTTTATTTTAAAATTTTAAGAATTTAAAAAATTTAACATAAAAATTGAGCGTTTTGCTTAAACTGTATCAGGCGCTAAAGGAATTATAGGTTTTGGGGAAAAGGCAGGAAAGTGGAGTTGAGGATGATCAGATCAGCCGTCATCTCACTGAATAGCAGAGCGGACTCGATGGACTGAAAGGTCCACTTCATCTCCTCCATTTTATGCTGTTGTTCTTAATAACCACTGCGAGCTCTTTTCTCACCTCAAAGCACTAATCATCAAATGAACTATCAGGAAGATTGAAGCCACACTTTTCAGACCCCACTCCAAATTCGGTTCCCCAACAGAACAAAAACCAAAAGAAATGTGGATGCTGTATATCAGAAACAAAAACAGAAAGCTCAGCAGGTCTGACAACATCTGTGGAGAGAAATCAAAGTTAACGTTTCAGGTTTGAGGAAGGGTCACTTAACCTGAAACACTAACTCTGATTTATCTCTACAAATGCTGCCCGATCTGCTGAAAACAGCAATTTCTGTTTTCCTTTCTATTCTCCAATAATTGACCCCATCCCTCTTCCTGGCAATAGTCTCAGATTAAGCCAAAAACAAAAACAGACGGTGCTGGAAAAGCCAATCTGTTCACAACTTGGTGCTACATTTGATCCTGAGATAAGCTTCCAAGTTCATATTCACACCATCACCATATATTTCCGTCTCTGCCTCTTTCTCAGTGATTCTGCTGCTGAAACTCTCAGTCATGCTTGAGACTGGATTATTCCGATGACAAATGGCTGGGCTACCACATTCGACCTTCCATAAACTCGGAATCATCCAAAACTCTGCTACCGAGTCCCGTTCCAATAGCAACCCCCTGTGCTTGCTGACCCACACTAGCTCCCAGCCAAGCAACAATCTGATTTTAGAATTATCATACTTGTTTTCTAATCCATCCATGGCCTTGCCTCTCCCTGTCTCTGGAATCTCCTTCAGCCTCACAGCTCTCAGATATCCTCCCTCCTCTAATTCTGACCTCCTTTGCATCTTCAGTTGTAATCATTCCACTAGCAGTGGCTATTCCTTGAGTTGCCCAGGTCCAATCCTCTGAAACGTATTCCCTACTTCACCTCCTAGACACTTCTCAAAACATATCTCTTTGAACACGACATCTAATACCTCCAAAAAGTGTTATAACCAGGAGAGACAGGAGGAATTGGTTCCCCTGTTATTAACTCCCTCTTGGTCAATTGCAATAAATACTCATTAGTGAAAGAAAGAGGAATTTTATTCCCTGTTAATCCTGGGAAATTAATAAAACACAACTTCATACACAACACACACACAAATACAGGTAATAAGCTTAAAAGGGAGAGTGTCTGCTATAGACAGGGTTACACCATCAAACAGCCCATGGAGTCCCTGATGAAAGAAACAGGCATTTTCAGAGACGGTTCCAGCTCTTGGTATCACCAATTTATTTTTCCTTCTTTCTGCTTTGCTGCTCATAAAGCAGCTGTTGAAATACAGTCCACTGTGCATTCCAAAGTCTGGCTCCATAGTCTTTACAAGCTGGATAACTCCCAGTATGTGGAATTGTCATAGACATGCAAATGAATACAGTTAAGCAGATTTCTTGGCACTGTCTCTGTTTCCTGGTTTCATATTCTTTAAGTAAAAATGCTAATGTATGTATAAATGAATTTGTTAATTTACATGGATCTCCCAAGCCTTGCATCAGTCTATGGTCAGGTGAGGACTGCAGCCATTTTAAACCCACTTTAGTCCATGAAAGATCTCAGAAAAGTGAAAGCACACCAATATCTCTATTATCTCAGGTGACTAAGGAAATTCAACATATCCATAGAGACTCTTTACCAACATTTATAGATGCACTATAGAAAGCATTCTATCCAGATGCATCACAGTTATCTTTCATGCTTTTTGGATGAGGAAGTAGCACAGTGGTAGTGTCACTGAACATATAATCCAGACCCTCAGGCTGATGTTTTGAGGACATGGGTTTGAATCCCACCCATGAGGATGGTGAAATTTGAATTCAATAAAAATTACAATAAAAGAAAGTTTGGCTAATGGCAAACCATGGACCATCTCCTTCCCTAATGTTCTTCAGGAAAGGAAATCTGCCATCCTTACCTGGTCAGGCCTACGTTTGAGTCCAGACCCATTGCAATGTGGTTGACTCTGAACTGCCCTCTGGGGCAATTAGGGATGGGCATTAAATGCTGGGCTAGCCAGTGATACCCACATCCCGTGAATGAGTAAAAAAAATTCCATGAATGCCACTATGTAATCATAAGTTGAACAATTGCACACTTGGTTCTGTAGTCACACACTCTGTCCATTCCTGGTATCCTTCTCCAACTCCTTCACATCGAGCAGGAGCTTGTAATGATCCGGAAGCATTTTACACCATGAAAATGTCCCGGTTTTACACCAGCCAGTGAAGGAGACCTTACAGCAACTCACAGATTCTTTAGTTAAGGAGGACAGTTAGAGAGTGTTGTAGAGGAGGAGGAGAAGATTTAACAAGGTTTTTACATCATGAAATCCATAGAAGAAAAAGAAAACCTAAAAACAACTCAAATAGGGCCAGACATCAACCTTAATCGAACAACCAAGGGCATTTCAAAGTATTGCGCAGTCAACAATGTACTTTGGGAACACAGGCACTGCTGAGCTGTTTCTGATCAGTTTCCTTGCACACTGTAACTCCAGTAAATTCCACAATCTCCCCACTGCCTGGGGCAAAATGTTTCTCCTGAATTCATTTTAAAATTAGAATCCGTACAGAGTGGAAAAACCAGTCTACACCGACCCTCCAAAGAGTAACCCACCCAGACTATTCTCCTACCATATATTTACCCCTGACTAATGCACATAACCTGCACATCCATGATTAATTTAGCATGGCCAATTCACCCATCCTTCACATCTTTGGTCTGTGGGAGGAAACCCACACAGACACGGGAAGAATGTGCAAACTCCACACAGACAGTCGCCCAAGGCTGGAATTGAACCAAGGTGCTCGGTGCTGTGAGGCAACATGCTAGCCACTGAACCACCATGCCACCCTCATTAGATCCATGGCCCCTGGTTCCAGTCTCCCAGCAAATAGAGATATCTTCTCCAGCCAATCAAACCCTTTTCATGCCCTTGAGCAGGTCACTCTTGGTTTGATTCTGACTGTGAAGGCTGTGTGGCACTCTCACTGGCCGTTGGTCATTAACTAGATAATGCCTGCAGTTTCCAATCATTCGACACATCCCTCACCCACACACTACACGCCACAGGACTTCAGTACATTCCACAGAATGGCTAAACAAGAGACCCAATCATTGATTTGTGAATACTGCTGATGGCCCCCAAACCTCTCGCAGGAAGCACTGAGAGCCACTGCAGTGTGGTCCCACAGCCACACCCTCGGGGTTCATTCACTCTGATCTATGGTGTCATTCCAAACTCCTAACCAAAATATCAGGAAAAGAACTTGCATTTCTGTAGTGCCTGCAACAATTGAGGAGAAACCAAAGCAGTTTATATGCAAGGAAATACTTAGTCCCAGTTGTAATGGAGCAAACTCCCACAAACAGCAATATAATAAGCACCAGCTCAGGTATTTGTGTAACGTTGACTGAGATAAACATTGACCAGAACAGTGGGGAGAAGTCTGCAGCCCTTGACCTATATAGTGGTCTAGAGCCTTTTCAATTCACTTCAAACATCAGACAGAATCACGTTCAATGTCTCATTTAAAAGATAAAGGAAGTAGTGAAATCAATGTAAGCTGCAGGTGCAATAAGCCACTGAACGCTGTCTGCCTTTCTCCCCCACACAATCCAGTATCTGCAGTAATTTGCTCCTGTGATAACCTCCAATTGATCGACACAAACCCAGGAAGGATTGTTGTGTATTGCTGAATTATCCTGGAGAGCATGTTGCTACCCAAGGACATTGTTATCTCCACAGAATCAAGCACCCTCATTTAATTCTGACAAATATTCCTAATTTATCCTTTGATCACCACCACCTCAGACCTGTCCCCACCAGTACTGTATCCCAGTGTTATACAGTGACAGACTGGTCCCCACCAGTACTGTACCCCAGTGTTATACAGTGACAGTCCTGTCCCCACCAGTACTGTACCACAGTGTTATACAGTGACAGTCCTGTCCCCACCAGTACTGTATCCCAGTGTTATACAGTGACAGACTGGTCCCCACCAGTACTGTACCCCAGTGTTATACAGTGACAGACCTGTCCCCACCAGTACTGTACCACAGTGTTATACAGTGACAGACTGGTCCCCACCAGTACTGTACCCCAGTATTATACAATGATAGACCTGCCCCCACCAGTACTGTACCACAGTGTTATATAGTGACAGACCTGTCCCCACCAGCACTGCACCCCAGTGTTATACAGTGACAGACCTGTCCCCAACAGTCAAAAGTGAGGACTGAAGATGCTGGAGATCAGAGTCGAGATTAGAGTGGTGCTGGAAAAGCACAGCAGGTCAGGCAGCATCCGAGGAGCAGGAAAATCAATGTTTCAGGCAAAAGCCCCCTATCAGGAATGCACTGATGAAGGGCTTTTGCCCGAAACATCGATTTTCCTGCTCCTCAGATGCTGCCTGACCTGCTGTGCTTTTCTAGCACCACTCTAATCCTGTCCCCATCAGTACTGTACCAGAGAAAACATTCTAATGAATTACCCTCCAGAGCCAAACTGATGGGCTGAATGTCTCTTGTATGTGCTGAATCTTTACAGCAGATTTTAAAATTTATTTCAGTATCAACTTTTGCCTCAAAGTCCTTTCTGTTAATCGACTCAGGAGGATGTAATACAGTAAGAGTGTTACACTGATATATGTTGTTTTTGGAGGAGGAGTGTTATTCCTTACTGATTTGAATTATATTTTTCTGTATAGTGTTCAATGATTTACTTTCTGTTGTTGCTGTCGCTGAAGAAAAAGGAACAGCACTGACTGAGAGACAATGGGCAGGAAGCTCAGAGGCTGCCTGTGAACATGCAGCAAGGTCCTGATCAGCTTGTTCTGATGAATGTCCGTATCAATCTCTGAATGGAGTTCATTGCTGTGTGTGTGCCATGGGGCTGAACCGAAACAACATCAACACTGAATATTCAAAACAGCAAATCTCTCCTGTACCTGCCTCGTGAGGTTCCAATCTAATTTAAGCCATGGTGAAAGACACAGAGAGAGAGAGAGAAAGGAGAGAGAGAGAGAGAGAGAGAGAGAGAGAGCATAAGGGGTTATATCATGTGGTTATATTATTGAACTGCTAATCCAGTGACTGTTGTGTAGAATTACTCTCACTCCACAGTTCACAAACAGGCCATTGGGCCCAACTACACCAGGAGGGCGTGATGGTACTGGGTTGTTAATGCAGAAACACAGGTCATGGTCTTGGAACATGGGTACGAATCCCGTGAGCGCAGATGGAGGAATTTGAATGTAATTTTTTAAATTCTGGAATTAAGAGTCTAATGGTAGCCACAAAACCATTGCCAATTGTCAGAAAAGACCATCTGGTGAATTAATGCTCTTTAGGGAAGGAAATCTGTCCGGCCTACATGTGACTCCAGACCACAGAAATGTGTCTCAACTGCCCTCTGGGCAATAAGGAATGAGCAGTAAATGCTGGCCCCAACGTAACACCTGCATCTATGAATGAATGAATGAACAAAGACACACTGCCGTTTCTGGCCCACCATGTTCCCTCACAATCTCCCTCCCTCTCCGTCCAGCCCCGCATCATTTGGTTCCTCTGTTTCTCTCGGTCATGACTCAATCCAAATTCCCCCTTAAATACAGAGACTGTCCATATTCTCCCCAATCCCTGGGGAGAGGGGTTTCTGCAGAATTGACAATTGGATTCATGTGAAAGGTAACAACAGATTCCCTTGTTCATAACAAGAGGAGTTTGAGTTGCACTGTGGAGCCTGACAAGGTGTGTTCAGCTGTAATCAATCTGGGAGATATGTTGGGGGTGAAGCTAGAGACCCACACGGGATTGTCTTTATAAACCCTCCCTTGGAGGAGGACAGCTGCTGCCCTTTCCCTTAGTCTGGCTCAACATTTGACTGCAGACTTTGACAAAATGATTGACCCTTTTTGTTCCAAGATGTAATGACACTTTCCTGAAGCAGGTGGGACTTGAACCCAGGCCTTCTGGATCAGAGGTAGGGACACTCCCGCTGCACCACAACAGCCCCCAAAAGCAGTTGACTCTTACCTGCCCTCTGAAGGGGAACCATTTCAAACTGACATCTCCCTGACACCTTCTCCACTGGGGCGAGGCAAAAATTGTGGTCCTTGTTAGTGATTGACACACCCTCCCTCCAACACAGATTCTGCATCAAGACCCAAACACAAAGAAGGACAGAAGTGGGCCATTTGCCCCCACAAGCCTGCACCATTTTAGCGACTGGTACAAGGGCCAAGTGGATCTAATTGACTGTGAGACCCCTGATTGGGATGGTTAGCCAGGGCCAATCAGGGAGCCCTGGCTGACAGAGATGGACAGGAGGGTAATAAGCACTATCGCTGTTAGCCGGAACTGTGGGGAGAAAATAAGAAAAAAAAGAGAAAAAATTCAAAATATACAGGAGTGTCTACCACTGATAGGAGAGCTTTCATTTTTTGTCTCTCCCCCTTGTTTCAGGTAGACTTTGTTTTGATTTTTTGTTTTACTTTATTGTTTGCTGTGATTATTTTTTCCGGGTTTTGAGAAAAAAGAAAAATAAATAAACAGGAGTGTAATAAGGACTACTGCTGTGAGACGGTAGTCTGAGGGGGGGTGAAATATTTTAAAAATAAAACAAGGAAAAATAGAAAAAGAATTTTAAAAAATAAATAGGAGTGTCAGAGGCTCTGTTCTCTCTGAAAAAAGAGAAAAAATAAGAAACAGGAATGTCCCCGGTCTTTGGGAGTGGACCAAACCCCTGTGAGTTAACTGCACCTTTACGCCGTACTGTGTTCCTGTGAGTGGGCCTGGTTCTCTATGGATGGGCCAGGCCTCTATAGAGACTGAACACCTGTGTGTGTGCTGTGGGGTGTGCATTTGCTGCCTTCAGGAGTGGACTCTGCCCTCAGTGACGGACTCTGTTTTTGGCAATGGTCTCTGCAGTTTGGCGTGGACTCTATTTCTGAGAACGCACTTTGTATCCTGGAGTGGACTCTGTTCCTGGGAATGGACTCTACATCTTGAAGAGAACAATGGTAATAGACTCTGTGTACCAGAAAGGACTCTGTTGGTAACTGACTGTCTTGTTGCTTGTTGGGGTTATCACCTGCACTGTCTTGAGTGTCCCTGGGTCTGGAATGCCTTACTGTGAGCTGGGAGGCTCATAGATCCTCCTGAAAGATGTCACCCTGAGAGCTGGAGGGTGGGTAGGCCGTTCAGAGCACTGTCGACTCGAGAAGGCATAATCGGGACAGGGCTGTCCTAGAGTTGGCCGGAAGGTGTGTCAGAGCGGCCAAGAGCCAGAAGGTGTGATGGGCCAGGCTGAGATTTGGAAGGCTTGTGGGTTACCCTGCACACTCTCGTCCCAGGGGAAGGGGACGGGCTGGCATAGAGGTGGCCAGAAGGCACAAAGGGCAGTTAGGGAAGCCGAAGATGGGTAGGCCATCCTGGTGGTGGGAAGCAGGATAGGCCATGCTAGAAGTGACCAGAAGGTGTGTCAGGGTGGACCAAGCTGGAAGGGACACAGAGCAGACTGCGAGTGGGAAGGGGCATGGGGCAGGCTGCCGTAGAGTGGCCGGAAGGTGGGAGGGATGGGAGGCTTGCTGGGGGGGGGGGGGTCTGTTTTCTAAGCACTGTTTCTTATCTATTTGAACTGCTTTATATGTATTTGTTACTGCTACCGTGGTAAAAACAACGACTGCAGATGCTGAAAACCAGATTGTGGATTAGTGGTGCTGGAAGAGCACAGCAGTTCAGGCAGCATCTGGGGAGCAGCACCGTTTAGTAATGACTGAAAGTGGGATTTGAGGTCTTTCCTCCTTTCCCTGAAAACTGGTTGAACAGTGGGGTTTGGGGCCTGGCTTTACTACTCCTCTCCCTTGTAGGTTGCTGTTTCTCTGGATAAGACCATCAATGTTAACTGTTTGTAAACTCTACTGTTTAATAAAATAATAAAAATTAACAAACAGGGAGTATCAGAGAGTGTCCTCCCTCTAGGGACAGGCTCGGAGCTGCCTGGTCACAGTGCATACACTGTATTGTTAATAAAGGGTGACAGGGTGATGGGATACCGACCTGTGTGCAGGTATTTCATCCACCATTCAATGTGATCATAGCTGACCAACCAACTCAGTTCCCTGTTCCTATTTTCTCCCCCATTCCCTTTGATGCCTTTGGTCCTAAGAACTCCTTCTTCAAAACATTTAATGTTTTAGCCTCGACCACTTTCTGTGGCAGAGAATTCTCCAGGCTCCCCGCTCTCTGAGTGAAGCCATTTCTCCTCATCTCAGTCTGAAATGGCCTGACTTGTGTCCTTTGACTGTGAGCCCCGGTTCTGGACTCCCCAGTCATCAGGAACATCCGGGTTGGAGGAACCTTTGTCATTCCCGGGAGTGCCATGGCCAATGAGAGTAAATACCCACCACGAGAGGCACAACAACAACTGGGACACCGACTGCAACAACAACAGACACCCATCGATGGATGTGATAAAATATTCCCATGATCATGTGGCACCGAGCCAAAAAAGGCGATCTGGAGGATAGTTAGGTCAAAGAGAGACGCTGGAGAAATTTCAGGACAAAGTTCCAGAGTTTAGGAAGCAGCCAGCTCAGGGAACAGGTGCCAGTGGTGAAAGGCTCAAATGAGGGCAGGAAAACCCAAAAGGAGAAGAAAGCAGAGATTGAGGAGGATTATAATATTTCAGGCGATAACAAAGAGACCGAGGGCAGGAATGAGAATGTTGAAACAGAGACATGGGCAGATGCAGGAGGTTACTGTCATTGAGTCATATAGCACAGACACAGACCCTTCTGCCCAACTGATCCATGCCAACCTGGGTGCCGAAACTGAACTCGTCCCATCTGTCTACATTTAGAGTTATATAGTCATAGAGATGTACAGCCATGGAAACAGACCCTTCGGTCCAACCTGTCCATGCTGACCAGATATCCCAACCCAGTCTAGTCCCACCTGCCAGCACCTGGTCCATACCCCTCCAAACCCTTCCTATTCATATACTCATCCAAATGCCTCTTAATGTTGCAATTGTACCAGCCTCCACCACATCCTCTGGCAGCTCATTCCATACACGTATAACCCAAAACATGTAACAAGAACCTCAGTCTAGCATTATCAAATAACTTCTCTTCCAATTTTTCTGATTTGACAGCCTAGTAAACTTCAGGTTATGATTGAGATTCTACTTATTTTTCCAACTGGGGAAAGCAAAATTCAGAAGCAGGCTTTCCACAAAACGTAAGCAGCTATGGTGGAAATTAGCAACACTTTAGCAATTGAATAATCATTATATTGATGATCAGCCATAAACATATCAGATGGCAAAGCAGGCTTGAACGGCTGAATGACCTATTCCTGCATGGATTTTCTATGTTTCAGATTCACTGCTTTAATATAGCGGGCAGAGGGAGTCAGGTTTGTGTTTCCAGTGTGCGGAGAGAGTTGGATTTGTGTGCCCGGCGGCAGAGGGAGTCGAGTTTGTGTTCCCGGTGGGTGGAGGGAGTTGGGTTTGTGTTCTCGATGGGTGGACGGAGTCGGGTTTGTGTTCCTGGTGAGTAGAGGGAGTCGGGTTTGTGTTCCCGGTGGGCGGAGAGAGTCAGGTTTGTGTTCCCAGTGGGTGGAGGGAGTCGGGTTTGTGTTCCCGGTGGGCGGAGGGAGTCGGGTTTGTGTTCCCGGTGGGTGGACTGAAGGTTTGGTACCTGTTTACCGAAGATGGCAGAGCAGCATGGGGACATTGTACACTCCTCATTGTGCTCCTGTACTTGACCAAACACGTGACAATAAAACTAAATTCCAATTCTAGTTTGAAACCTTTCCTATCGCTGGACCTGTCCAAATGCCTATTAAATGCTGCAATTGTACCAGCCTCCACCACATCCTCTGGCAGCTCATTCCATACACACACCACCCTCTGTGTGAAAAAGTTTCCCCTTAGGTCCCTTTTATATCTTTCCCCTCTCACCTTAAATCTATGCCCTTTAGTTCTGGAGAAAAGACCTTGGCTGTCCACACTATCCATGCTCCTCATGATTTATAAACCTCTAAAAGGTCATCCTCAGTCTGTGCTCCAGGGAAAAATGTCCCAGTCTATCCAACCTCTCCTTTTAACTCCTGTCAATCTTTTTGTTGCACTCTTTCCAATATACTAACTTCCTTCCTATGGTAGAAAGACCAGAATTGAGCGCAGTATTACAAAAGTGGCCTAACCAATATCCCGTACAACTACGATATGACCTCCCAACTCCCATACTCAATGCTTTAACCAGTAAAGCCAAGTGTTCCAAACACCTTCTTCACCCCCTGTCTCCCTACAGCTCCACTTTCAATGAACTAAGTCCCTGGACCTCTGGTTCTCTGTTCACAACATTCCCCAGGGCCCGACCATTAACTGTACAATGGGCAGATGGACATGGAGTGGGTTATGACACAGAAACAGTGTTTTGGGTGAGTTCAAGGTTATGGAGGGTGGGAGGTGCTCAGTTTGTTCTCTGTCTCGAGGTTGCAACTCCGACAAATACCAAGCAGGTTGACAGAGTTAAAATCCTCCTGACATGAAGTGGTGAGTGTGTGACCAGGGAAAACTCTCAGAGCCACTCCTGTTAATTATTGACTGAACAAAATAACTCGGTTATCTATCTCCCTCCCTCCGCGTCAGGGCAAACACACTGACTCACCGTGTTGAACTTAAAAAAGTTTTTTTTTCCCCATAAGTTAGAACAATCAGAACGGATTAAACAAATGGACCAGAACAGACCAGAAAACAGAGAGGTGACCGAACAGAATCCTGTAGGATTGGAAAGGAGTTAAAGTGCAGAGTCACAGCTTCTTACAGAGATCGGAACTTCAAAAACATCTCCCCCCAGAGACGGGGCGGGACAGGGAGATATTCTCGCTTCATTGAAAAGGGAGCTGCATAAAACGCGATGGGGGAAAGGAATCAGGGGGTCTCCTGATAGGGTCAGAACTTGAGGTGTGATGGAAGCTGCAAATGTGTTGCTGGTCAAAGCACAGCAGGTTAGGCAGCATCTCAGGAATAGAGAATTCGACGTTTCGAGCATAAGCCCTTCATCAGGGAGGTCCAGCACACAACAAATGGGCCAAATGGCCTGCAAATTCACCAAATCGGGGAACATTAGAGCATTTGTTTTGGTGCTGGACCTTCGAAAAGGCAGACATGATTACTACCACATCCTTCAGGCTGTGTCTGTGCATCCTATCGGATTAGAATACACGGACACTGGGAGAATGTGCAAACTCCACACAGACAGACACGAGAATCGAACCTGGAATCCTGGTGCTGTAAGATAGCAGTGCTAGCCACCGTGCCGCCCCTGTGACCTGTCCGACTGACTCAGTGCAAGCTTCATTCTGCATTGAATTACAATCCTTAAACTGTTGGGATGCAGCACATTGCTAACTGACAGTAAATAGCGCGGTCACAGCCTGAACAGATGAGCGAGCCGGAGAGAGAGAGAGAGAGCAGGGGTGGGGGGAGAGTTGACGGTGCCTCCCACATCACTCACCGTGCCGGCCGTAGTAATCGCCGTGTTCCCGCACCATGCTCACTGAGCTAGCTCAGAGGCAGCATCTCCCTACTCGCACTCTGCACACAACCAGGTTAATCTTTCACCAGCCAGGCTGCGCTGCTCTCGCGTCAGCTCCAGTGTTTACTCTGGCAAACAGTGATAAACACAGCAACCCAGGATCCCACACAAACTTCACAGCCAGGAGGGAAGGGACTTTATTGGACAAATGTGGCCTGTACACTTCACCCTTGGAAGCCGAGAAGCAATGAGGAAGTGTGATAAACTGACTGGGAGTATGTTAAAATCACCTCTCCCCATCTCTGTAACCCCCTCCAGCCCCTCCCCATCTCTGTAACTTCCTCCAGCCCCTACACCCCCTCCCTATCTCTGTAACCCCCTACACCCCCTCCCTATCTCTGTCACCTCCTCCAGCCCCTACACCCCTCCCCCTCTGGCCTTTTGCCCAATCAACATTGACTACTGCTGAAAATCCCGCCCTAACTGTTGTGTCTCTGACCCCCTCCCCCCCGGGTCTCTGTCCCCCTGTTCCCCTTCTGCGTCTCTGTCCCTCTCTCTCCTCCGTTAGGACAGTCCTGAATGTTTCCCTCTTTGATCATGTTTGGTTTCTCTGTTTTAATCTTTGCTTGATGTTAGTTTTTATTTGACTGCTCTCTCACGTGGTGCTGTGAACAACCCAGTAGTTGTTGTGTTTTGGTGGATGTTGTGAAGCCTGTTTTATAACAGAAACTGTAGCTAGAGGAGGTTTCACATTGTTAAACTCTGTGATGTCTCTTAAACACTTCATGTTACTAAATATTTCTTAAACACAACCACCTGATGAAGGAACAGCGCTCCAAAGCTAGTGCTTCCAAATAAACCTGTTGAATTATAACTTGGTGTTGAGTGATTTTGAACTTTGTTTCTTAAAGTTTTGAGATGTGCTCTGAACACAAAATAAGTTCCTGGTGTATTTCCTCCCTTGTTTCTTCCTAACTTCCATCCTGATAGTGTTTATTTTCCCTCGGTCCTTGCCTCTGCTCTCACAGTGGTAGTGCCCTGCAAACAGAGTGCAGCTGGGATCCACTAGCTCACCTGCAACTCCTTCAGCTGGGACTGGGGCCAGGATGCTCAATGGAGCTGTAAACCATACACCTATTGGCTTTGGAGAGGGGGCAGATGAGCTTGACCAGGATTGGAGTGGATTAGCTACGACAGGAGGTTGGATAAATTTGTTTGTACAAGTGTCTGAGGCTGAGTGCCCTAATGGCAGTGGGGGAATTATGAGGGATGTGGAAACTGTGGATCATTGGAGTCTTTTACCCAGATTGGAAATGTTAACTGCTGGGGTGAGGGGCATAGGTTCAATGTGATAAGGGGAAGTTTAAAGGAGATATGTGAGACAAGATTTTTACGCAGAGGGTGGTAGGTGACTGGAACGTGTTGACAGGGGAATTGGTAGAAGCAGATACAATAGCAATATTTAAGAGGCATTTAGACAGACACATGTACAGGCAGGGAACAGAGGGATATGGAGCATGAGCAAGCAGATGGGATTATTGGCATCATGGCTGGCACAGACATAGTGTGCTGAAGGGCCTGTTCTTATGCTGTACTGTCCTACTTTCTATGGGTGTATCATTCTTCCGAAATCTCCAGGCATGCTGAAATATTTAGGGAGGTGGTGGGATGGCTGTGTGTTACCTGGGGACCAGCCTGTCTCCAATTAACTCACTGTTAAAGAGATTGGCCACCCTCAGGGGAAGGGAGATAGCTGCATTTCCAAATTGAATACTGGGAAGGGCAGTCATTCTGGGAAGGGTCAGCGCTCAGCTCTCTGGGAGCCCAGGTGGTAGATCATGGGACAGCAGAACACCCTCCAAGGGCTGAATGGCCTACTCCAAGCAGGTGTAAATATTTCTCTAACCAACCTGTTCAGAGAAGGCTAGAGTACCTCTCTGGGGCTGGTGGGATTTGATTCGGGGCTTCCAGACTCAGAGATATGGAGACTACCACTGCTCCACAAAGCCCCTTTCCTAGCATGTGTCTGCTGCTTGTATCTTAGAATTGTCAGTGTAATGATACCCACGTCTAATCCTCTGCTCACTCCACTCATCCAGCCCTGAACCTGCCTCTGGACCAATTAGCACCTTGGGGATGAAAAATGATCCTGGTGTCAGTTTTCCAAGTGGGAATTGGAAATCCTGGAACTCTCAGGAACCCTGATTGTGTTCTGAGATGAAACCCCAGGAACCCCTGGGATTTATGAGCTATTTACTGAACTACACTGCACAGGACATGTCACTGCTGGAGAGCGGACAATTCTTCAACGTTTCTTTTCCAGTTTAGTATTGCTGAAAGAATTTGCTTATTTTTTAAAATAAAGGAACTGTAAATGTCAAAGTTCGAAAGCTCCCAGGCTCTCCCACACAGTGAATTCCCAGGCAGATCATATTCTCTGCACTGCATGTTGTTAATGTCAGATTGCTTCCCACAGCTGTTACAGGGAATGTGTGCGGTGTAGCCTGGGGGTAGGGACTGGTTACCGAATCCCATTCAGTTTCAGCGAATACTGCACTCAATTATCTTCACGACTTTGCACAAAGCTGCTCACCAACTTCTCTCTGAGAGACTCCAAGGCCAAAGGAACTTTACATCCAGTTCCATGCCTGACAACTCACTCAATGGCAAAATACTTTGGCACCTTGCCCATGCATTGATCAGTGGCCAGCACCCTCAGAACAAGGGCAGCAAGGTGGCTCAGTGGGACAAGGAGTAGCTGATTTGTAGACAGCAAGATCCCACCATTCATGAATACAATCACAGCCACTTTTTGATTTTAACTATATCTCTTGTGCTCTAAGATACTCCTTCAGCCAATATTTCCCATGGATCTATAGCAACTTTTGTTTGTTAATCACTCCCGCTTAACATATTTGACCATATTCATGGCACAATACCATTCTAGGTTGTCCTAAACAGTTTTAATGCTGGAAATTGAAAGACAAATACCATAAGGCCAAAATAAAATAGGAACAGGAGTAGGTCATTTGGCCTCTTGAGCCTGCTCCACCATTCAATAGGATTGTGGCTGATCTGACATTTCTCACGCCCACAATTCTGTCCTTTCCCTCGATTCCCCAACCGATAAAGAATCTACTTATCCCAGTATTGGCCATCTCTTAACCTTCTCTTCATCAAAGGAGTACATTGCCATTTCCTACATTCACTTGAGAAGGCAGACAGGCCTTGGCTTCATAAAGATAACATCTCGGACACGGCAGCACTCCCTCAGGACTCCACACAGTGCAGTGGGTCCATTGGCGGAAACTCAGGGATCATTCTCTGGACAGGGATTTGAAGTCACCACCACAGATCTTGGGGCTGAGAGAGTGAACTCACTCTGACAATGACAGCTAACTCTCCAAATTACATCACCATTCAGATGTAACAAAGAATCAATGGTTAATGGCTGACAGGTTAGGATTAAGAGGATAGGTACTGTAGGGTGGCACATTGGTTCAGTGGTCAGCACTGCTGCCTCACAGCGCAGGGACCCAGGTTAACGGTGAGTCAATGGAGCACAGGAGGAGGCTGTTTGGCCCATTGACCCTATGGCAGTTCATTAGCAACTTAATCACCCACATCTTCAGTTCTATCTCCACAGCCACACAAGTTTATTACCCATCATTGACCTCCCAATTCCCTTTTGAATAAATTCATTGTCTTCACTTCCTCCGTTCCCATAAGCAATGGAATCTATGTCATAATCATGATGTTTTCCTCCTTTTACCTCCTGCATCCCTGACTAAGAGGTGTAATCGGTGTACCCCTCAGTACTACTGCAATCAGGCAAATGGGAACATCTATATGCTCTCGACTTAAACCAAAGCTGTTGTAATCTTGTAGACCTCCAAAGAGGACATGTGCAGCATCTAAATTCTCTCATCCCTGGAATATTTCAGGTCCCCTTCCTCTGAGCACTCTCCTGTTATTCCTCAATAATGTCACTGAAATGGATTGTGTGGCTCATCAGAAAGTGTTCTATGTGGGATCTTGCTGTGTGTAAATCAGCTGCCCAGTTATCTCCATTACAAGAAAGATTGTAGTCCAAGCCCCTAGACTGGCTGTGAAATGCTGTGCTCTGTCCTCGGGTTCTGAAGGACTTTCTCCACATTTATTCTCCTCCGAAGTTCATAGGCTGCTCAAGATGGCCAATCTTTACTGCTGCCGCCCAGGGACAAAATTCAGAAGCACTGTGCTGGTCATGGTGGATAGAATTAAAACACACCTCAAAAAGCCACTTTCCACTGGAGTCACAGCTGCGAGATGTTGTGTTGGATTTGAAGACGCTCCCCTGTGACTACATGGAATGTCAGCTCTGGGAGTAACGTCAGATTTAGCTACGAGAGACAGAGATGGATGATTCTCCGAATTCATTCCCCCTAGGTTTGCATCACTGCTTGGTCCAGCATTTATTGCCTGTCCCTAGTTGCCCCTTCAGAAGGTGGGGGTGAGCTGCTTTCTTGAATCGTTGCAATCCAAGTGCTGTAGGTAGACCCACAATGCCCTGATGGAAGTAATTCCAGGATATTAACCCAGCGAAGGGACAGCGATGTATCTCCAAGTCAGGATGGTGAGTGGCTTGAAAAGGAAATTTGTCAGCAGGACTCATGTATCCCCTGTCCCTGGAAAGACAATCTAAGAAACTCTGGTGAATTTCTGCAGTGCATCTTGTAGATAGTACGCACTGCTGCTACTGAGTGTCAGTGGATGAGGGAGTGGATGTGGCGCAATGGGGTTCACCCTACTGATTGGCGACTGTTCCGCCTTCAATACCATTATTCCATACAAATTCACCCTAAACTCTGAAACCTATGTGTCAGCTGTCCCATCGCTAACTGGATCCTCGACTTCCTGACCCAAAGAGCGCAATTGTTAAGAATAAGTGACAACATCTCCTCCACCATAATCCTCAACATAAGCGTACTCAGCTCCCTGCTACACTTCTCACACACTCACCTCTGTGTGGCCAACTCCATTTACACGTTTGCTGATGACATCACTGTTGGAGGTCAGATCTTAAACAACTAGGAGAAAATGAGGACTGATGAAGGGCTTATGCCTGAAACATCGACTCTCCTACTCCTCGGATGCTGCCTGACCAGCTGTGCTTTTCCAACACCACACTCTTGACTCAGATCTTCAACAACGATGAGATAAAATACAGGAAAGAAACTGAGTGCTTAGTGACATACTGTAAAGGTAGCAATCTGGCGCACTGACCTCTACACCGCTGAAGCCAAACGCCAACTCGAGGACACCTCTTCCTACTGCCCTATCGACCATGACCCCACCCCGTCATCACCAAATCATCATCTCCCAGACCATACAGAACCTCATCACCTCAGGAGATCTCCCACCCACAGCTTCCAACCTCACAGTCTGGGAACCCCGCACTGCCCGGTTCTACCTCCTTCCCAAGATCCACAAGCCTGACCATCCTGGCTGACCCATTGTCTCAGCATGCTCCTGCCCCACTGAACTCATTTCTACCTACCTCAACACTGTCCTATCCCCCCTAGCCCAGGAACTCCCACATACGTTCGAGACACCACCCACGCTCTCCACCTCCTCCAAGACTTCCGTTTCATCTCCAACCCCTCATCTTCACCATGGACATCCAATCCCTCTACACCTCCATCCGCCATGACCAGGGCCTCCAAGCCCTCCGATTTTTCCTCTCCAGACGTCCCCAACAGTACCCTTCCACCGACACTCTCATTCGTTTGGCTGAACTGGTCCTCACCCTTAACATTTTCTCCTTCGAATCCTCCCACTTCCTCCAGACCAAAGGGGTAGCCATGGGCATACGTATGGGCTGCAGCTATGCCTGTCTCTTTGTTGGCTACGTAGAACAGTTGATCTTCCGTAATTACACCGGCACCACTCCCCACCTCTTCCTCCGCTACATTGATGACTGCACTGGCGCCACCTCGTGCTCCTGCGAGGAGGTTGAGCAATTCATCAACTTCATCAACACATTCCACCCTGACCTTAAATTTACCTAGACCGTCTCTGACATCTCCCTCCCCTTCCTGGATCTCTCCATCTCCATTAATGACGACCGACTTGACACTGACATTCTTTACAAACCCACCGACTCTCACAGCTACCTGGATTACACCTCTTCACACCCTACCTCCTGCAAAAATGCCATCCCGTATTCCCAATTCCTCTGTCTCCGCCGTATCTGCTCCCAGGAGGACCACTTCCACCATAGAACACACCAGATGGCCTCCTTCTTTAGAGACTGCAATTTCCCTTCCCACGTGGTTAAAGATGCCCTCCAACGCATCTTTTCCACATCCCGCACCTCTGCCCTCAGACCCCATCCCTCCAACAGTAACAAGGACAGAATGCCTCTGGTGCTCACCTTCCACCCTACAAACCTTCGCATAAACCAAATCATCCGCCGACATTTCCGCCACCTCCAAAAAGACACCACAACCAGGGATATATTTCCCTCCCCACCCCTTTCCACCTTCCACAAAGGCCGTTCCCTCCGTGACTACCTGGTCAGGTCCACGCCCCCCTACAACGCACCCTCCCATCCTGGCACTTTCCCCTGTCACCGCAGGAACTGTAAAACCTGCGCCCAAACCTCCTCCCTCACCTCTATCCAAGGCCCTAAAGGAGCCTTCCACATCCATCAAAGTTTTACCTGCACATCCACTAATGTCATTTATTGTATCTGTTGCTTCCAATGAGGTCTCCTCTACATTGGGGAGACTGGGCGCCTCCTAGCAGAGCGCTTTAGGGAACATCTCCGGGACACCCGTACCAATCAACCACACTGCCCCGTGGCCCAACATTTCAACTCAGGACATGGAGGTCCTGGGCCTCCTTCACCGCTGCTCCCTCACCACCAGACGCCTGGAGGAAGAACGCCTCATCTTTCGCCTTGGAACACTTCAACCCCAGGGCATCAATGTGGACTTCAACAGTTTCCTCATTTCCCCTTCCCCCACCTCACCCTAGTTCCAAACTTCCAGCTCGGCACTGTCCCCATGACTTGTCCGGACTTGTCCTACCTGCCTATCTCCTTTTCCACCTATCCACTCCACCCTCTCCTCCCTGACCTATCACCTTCATCCCCTCCCCCACTCACCCATTGTACTCTATGCTACTTTCTCCCCACCCCCACCCTCCTCTCACTTATCTCTCCACACTTCAGGTTCACTGCCTTTATTCCTGATGAAGGGCTTTTGCCCGAAACGTTGATTTCGCTGCTCGTTGGACGCTGCCTGAACTGCTGTGCTCTTCCAGCACCACTGATCCAGAATCTGGTTTCCAGCATCTGCTGTCATTGTTTTTACCTCTGATCACTCCATCAGTGTCAGGAAAGTGAAGGAGCCGGTCATTGACTCCAGGAAGTGGAGTGGAGGGCACAGCCCTGTCTGTATCAGTGGGACTGAGGGAGAGATGGCCGAGAGTGTCGTGTTCCTGGGAGTGACAATCCCCAACAATCTGTCCTGGTCCACCCATGTCAACACAACAATCAAGAAAGCACACCAACACCTCTACTTCCTCAGGAGGCAAAGAAAATTCAGCATGTCCACAAAGACTCTCAGCAATTTTCATAGATGCACCATAGAAAGCATCCTATCGGTCTGGCAACTGCTCCTCCCCAGACCACAAGAAGTTACAGATAGTTGTGGACACAGCCCAGCCCATCATGCAAACTAGAATTCCATCCATTGACTCCATCTATACTTCCCGCTGCCTCAGGAAGGCAGCTAACATTATCACAGACTCTCACCAGGTTATACTCGCTTCCATCCCCTTCATTCGGTCAGAAGATATAAATGTTTGAATACACGTATAAACGGATTCATGAGCAGTTTCTTCCCCATTGTTATCAGATATTTGAACAGGGACCTCTCAAATGTTCATTCTGATTTCTCTCTCTCTGCACCTTCCCTGAAGCTGTAACAGTGTATTCTGAATTTCATTATGTTATCCTGATGCACTTTGGATGGTACAATCTGCTATATCTGCCAAGATACCTTGAAACAACACTTTTCACCGTATCTCGGAACGTGTGACAACAATAAATCAAACTCAAACTCAAAAGCTCAGGAGATTGCTTTG
This sequence comes from Hemiscyllium ocellatum, assembly GCF_020745735.1. Taxonomy (NCBI): domain Eukaryota; kingdom Metazoa; phylum Chordata; class Chondrichthyes; order Orectolobiformes; family Hemiscylliidae; genus Hemiscyllium; species Hemiscyllium ocellatum. Next base: position 113,722,003 of record NC_083409.1, on the reverse strand, counting down.
TCCTGGATGGTGCCAGGCTCTGGTGTGTTACTGTATGTGCAACCATGGACACCTCAAAGAGGACATCTTCTCGAGAGCAATTTAGGATGGACAATGAATGCTGGCCCAGCCAGAAACACTCCAATTCCATAAATAATTAGGAAAAAACAAGCACCTGACTTGGGTGTAAAACATTTTGGGATGTACAGATGATGTTCTGAAGCAGAGACATACCAGACTTGAAACGTTAACTGTGTTTCACTGACGCAACCAGACCTACTGAGTTTCTCCAGCATTCTTTGTGCTTGTTTGGAATGTACAGAGTCACAATAAAACTCCAGGTTTCTCTGTTTTTCCTCTATGTTGTGATGGAATGATTTTGGGAAGTCAGGGACTGCGATATATGGCCTCACTGGTCAGCACAGTATACGGGGGTAACCAGCTGAGAGTTTCTGGTCAATGGTGATCCTAAGGATGTTGATGGTAGGGATTCAATGATTTGTTGATTATAAACTAGTTTCATTGACTCAGAGATAACAGATTTGAAAAGCACCTCCAAGTGACAGCAATTTAAACTCAAATAGAAAGCTGGTCTCAATGATAGCCTATTGTTGAATTGTTGAAAAAACCCATCTGGGTCACAAATGGCCTTTAGTGAAAGAATCTGCTGTCCTTACCTGGTCTGGCCTACATGTGACTCCAACCCACAGCAATGTGGTTGTCTCTTAATTATTCTCTGAACTGACCCAGCATGCCACTGGTGTAAGGGAAAGTTAGGAATGGCCAGTAAGTGGTGGCTTTGCCAGTGACTCTCACATCCCATGAAAGAACAAAAAAAACCTGCCCGAATGATACATAATTAGACTATTTCACCCACAACTGCACCAGCTAATAGAATTCCATCGAGTTAAACCATAAAGGAGTTGGGTTTTGTCAATTTGTAACAAACTAACTACTCTGGCGCATTTTTATACTTTTCAGTTAAACTGAAATGACACCTCTCAGTTGAGACAACAATCTCCTCTTCTTTATTTGTATTAATTACAACTGAAGTACAGAAAGGGAAAACGCATCATTACACCGAACAGCACAATGTATGCTGTTAATCCATTTGCATCATTTCAGTTACAGGCCCTTTCCTAAGGTGAGATTTTACTCGTTATATCGGTGAACATGTCAAATGCAGCCCAAAATGTAAATCCCAGACATGCTCCATCTCCCTTAAACAAAGGAGAGTATTACAGGTTTATGGCCCCATTCATGACCCTGGCACATCTCAAAGCTCTTTAAAGTCAACAATGGGACAAGGAGTAGCTGATTTGTAGACAGCAAGATCCCACCATTATGAATGCCATCACAGCCACTTTCTGATTTTAACTATACTTCTTGTGCTCTAAGGTACTCTGTCAGCCAATATCTCCCATGGATCTATAGCAACTTTTGTTTGTTAGTCACTCCTGCTTTAGAACATATTTGGCCACATTCATGGCACAATATCATTCTAGGTTGTTCTAAACAGTTTTTATGCTGGAGATTGAAAGATAAATACCATAAGGCCATAAAAAATAGGAACAGGGTAGGCCATTTGGCCCCTTGAACCTGCTCCATCATTCAATAGGATTGTGGCTGATCTGACATTTCTCACGTCCACTGTTCTGCCCTTTCCCTGTAACCCTTGATTCCCCAATTGATAAGGAATCTACGTATCCCAGTATTGGCCATCTCTTAACCTTCTCTTCATCAAAGGAGTACATTGCCATCTCCTACATTCACTTGAGAAGGCAGACAGGCCTTGGCTTCATAAAGATAACATCTCGGACACGAAGCACTCCCTCAGGACTCCACACAGTGCAGTGGGTCCATCCGCGGAGACTCAGGGATCATTCTCTGGACTGGGATTTGAAGTCACCACCACAGCCCTTGCGGATGAGAGAGGGAACCCACTCTGACAGTGACAGCTGACTCTCCAAATTATATCACCATTCAGATGTAACAAAGAATCAATGGTTAATGGCTGACAGGTTAGGGTTAGGAGGATAGGCACTGCAGGGTGTCACATTGGCTCAGTGGTCAGTACTGCTGCCTCACAATGCCAGGGACTCAGGTTTGATTCCAGCCTCAGGCGACTATCTGTGGCAGATGAAGTTAAATTTAGATAAATGCAAGGTGCAATTTTGGTAAGGCAAATCAGGGCAGTACTTATACACTCATTGGCAAGGTCCTGGGGAACATTGCTGAACAAAGAGACCTAGGGGTGCTGGTGCATAGCTCCTTGAAAATGGAGTCGCAGGGAGTCAGAGTGGTGAAGAAGGCTTGTCTTTATTGGTCAGAGTATTGAGTACAGGAGTTGGGAGGTCATGTTGCAGCTGTACAGGACATTGGTTAGGCCATTTTCGGAATATTGTGTTCAATTCTGCTCTCCAACCTATTGGAAGGATGTTGTGAAACTTGAAAGAGTTCAGAAAAGATTTATAAGGATGTTGCCAGGATTGGAGGGTTTGAGCTACAGGGAGAGGTTGAATAGGCTGGGGTTGTTTTCCCTGGAGCATCAGAGGCTGAGGGGTGACCTTATAAAGGTTTATAAAATCATGAGGGCATGGATAGGATAAATAAGCAAGGTCTTTTCCCTGGGGTGGGGGAGTCCAAAGCTAGGGGGCATAGGTTTAGAATGAGAGGGGAAAGATATAAAAGAGACCTAAGGGGCAACCTTTTCATGTAGAGGATGGTGCGTGGATGGAATGAGCTGCCAGAGGAAGTGGTGGAGGCTGGTACAATTAAGCATTTAAAAGGCATCTGGATGGAGATATGAATAGGAAGGGTTTGGAGGGATGTGGGCCGGGTGCTGGCAAATGGGACGAGATTAGGTTTCTGGAGGGATGTTAAATCAATCCAATGTATAGACTTCCCTTCATTTCCCTCTTTGAATTGACCCCAGGTATTCACATTGACATCAGTTACTGTTGATGGCTGCTCTTTATCTGCAGTACACACACACACACTGCGTAAAACAAGGAGTTAATGCTTGTTTGCTGCCTTATTCTATTGAGTTAAGAAAAGATTTACTCAGCTCATTTATTTCCAATGTGCAGTAAAACACAATCCACATTGAATTCCTGTCCCATGATCTCGGTTTTAATGGTCTCAGAGAAGTTATGGATTAGCACAGACATTAAAACCATTAAGGTGGAACAATGGCACTTTCAGCTTCGGATTCAACTATTCAAGTTTCAAGAGCCACTGGAGACAGCAGTAAACACCTTCAACGTAGAAAAGGGAGAGTACTGCACTATCAGAAGGTCAACACTGAGGGAGTACGGCACTGTCACAGGGTCAGTACTGAGGGAATGCCGCACTGTCAGAGGGTCAGTACTGAGGGAATGCCGCACTGTCAGAGGGTCAGTACTGGGGAGTGCCACACTGTCAGAGGGTCAGTACTGGGGAGTGCTGCACTGTCACAGGGTCAGTGCTGAGGGAGTGCTGCACTGTAGGAGGGTCAGTGCTGAGGGAGTCCGCACTGTCAGAGGGTCAGTACTGAGGGAGTACGGCACTGTCACAGGGTCAGTACTGAGGGAATGCCGCACTGTCAGAGGGTCAGTACTGAGGGAATGCCGCACTGTCAGAGGGTCAGTACTGGGGAGTGCCACACTGTCAGAGGGTCAGTACTGAGGGAGTGCCGCACTGTCACAGGGTCAGTGCTGAGGGAGTGCTGCACTGTAGGAGGGTCAGTGCTGAGGGAGTCCGCACTGTCAGAGGGTCAGTACTGAGAGAGTGCCGCACTGTCAGAGGGTCAGTGCCGAGGGAGTGCTGCACTGTCAGACGGTCAGTAAAGAGGGAGTGCCGCACTGTCACAGGGTCAGTGCCGAGGGAGTGCTGCACTGTCAGAGGGTCAGTACTGAGGGAGTGCCGCACTGTCACAGGGTCAGTGCTGAGGGAGTGCTGCACTGTAGGAGGGTCAGTGCTGAGGGAGTCCGCACTGTCAGAGGGTCAGTACTGAGAGAGTGCCGCACTGTCAGAGGGTCAGTGCCGAGGGAGTGCTGCACTGTCAGACGGTCAGTAAAGAGGGAGTGCCGCACTGACACAGGGCCACTGCTGAGGGAGTGGCACACTGTCAGAAGGTCAGTACTGATGGAGTGCTGCACTGTCAGAGGGTCAGTACTGAGTGAGTGCTGCACTGTCGGAGGGTCAGTACTGAGGAAATGCCACTGTCAGACAGTCAGTACTGGGGAGTGCCTCACTGTCGGATGGTCCGTACTGAGGGAGTGCCACACTGTCAGAGGGTCAGTGCTGAGGGAGTGCCGCACTGTCAGAGGGTCAGTACTGGGGAGTGCCACACTGTCAGAGGGTCAGTACTGAGGGAGTGCTGCACTGTCAGAGGATCAGTGCTGAGGGAGTGCCACACTGTCAGAGGGTCAGTGCTGAGGGAGTGCCGCACTGTCAGAGGGTCAGTACTGGGGAGTGCCACACTGTCGGAGAGTCGGTACTGAGGGAGTGCCACACTGTTAGAGGGTCAGTCCTGAGGGACTACCACACTGTCAGAAGGTTAGTACTGGGGAGTGCCATACTGTCGGAGAGTCAGTGCTGAGGGAGTGCCGCACTGTCAGAGGGTCGGTGCTGAGAGAGTGCTGCACTGTCAGAGAGTCAGTACTGAGGGAGTACCGCACTGTCGGAGGGTCAGTACTGAGGGAGTACCGCACTGTCGGAGGGTCAGTGCTGAGAGAGTGCCACACTGTCAGAGGGTCAGTACTGAGGGAGTACCGCACTGTCGGAGGGTCAGTACTGAGGGAGTACCGCACTGTCGGAGGGTCCATACTGAGGGTGTGCCGCACTGTTAGAGGATCAGTACTGAGGGAATGCCTCTCTGTCGGAGGCTGAGCGCTGAGGGAGTGCCGCACTGTCAGAGGGTCAGTGCTGAGGAGGTGCCGTTCTGTCGGAGGGTCAGCACTGAGGGAGTGCTGCTCTGTCGGAGGCTGAGTGCTGAGGGAGTGCCGTACTGTTGGAGGGTTAGTGCTGAGGGAGTGCCGCACTGTCAGATGGTCAGTACTGAGGGAGCGCCGCAATGTCAGGGGGTCAGTGCTGAGGGCGTGCCGCACTGTTGGAGGGTCAGCACTGAGGGAGTGCTGTGATTTTCTTGGATGGGTTAATATGAGAATGCAGAGTCAGTTCCCAAAGTAAAAAACTTCTCTCCCATCCCCTCAGTCTCTGTGGTGACTATATAACCTTTTCCAGTATTTTCTGAGTTTATTATAAGGAGATGCAGCTAATGACCAGCATCACACCATTCTTTGGAATGTTCCTGTGATATCATTATGTTCAAATCATGCTCTCATTGGTGAAATGCCAGATAAATATTGGAAAATTTGCCATTGTGGTTGTTAAAGAGACAAAGTACCCTACAGTTTATTGACGATTTGTTTCTTGCTGCTCCACATCTAACTGCCTTGAATCCCACAAACCCTTGCCAAGTTTAACCTGCATAAAATAATACAGTCTCTTTGAACCTACTCCTCTGGTCTTTCCCCACAGTCCTGCAAAGATTTACCTCCCAGTATTTCCCAGATTCCCCTCTGAAAGTTCTGACTGAATCTGCTCCCACAGCCCTTTCAGGTAGCACATTCCCTCTCACAACAACACACTGGGAAAATCAATCCCCCGATCGCCCAGACTGACTGCTCTAGCCCTTACCCTCATCGCTGTAATTCCAGCACATCACAGATCTCAGCAAGTTAAACTGAAATGAGCTGCCAAGGGTCAATCAAAGAAGTCCCGCTGCAATGGCTTTACTCACATCCTCGTCCTCTCAGTTAGTTACCTCAAGAACTTTAACCTTAGCAAAGGAATTTTGGCACGAATTTAAGTTTCTGACAATTCCTTCAGTTGTGTGAGAGAACAGTGAGAAGAGAGGAACCTAAGTAGCAGTCTCTCAAGCCTGTTCTGATGGTCGTTATGAACATGACCGAACATTCCCTTGAGATGCTCTGGTTTCCTGTCTCCCCTGACTGCTCAGCTCAGTCGGCTGGGTCCAGGATATGAAATAGTGAGGAATGCAGATACTGGAGAAATCAGAGACAATAAAGCGTGGTGCTGGAAACAACACAGCAGGTCAGACAGCATCTGAGGAGGAGAGTCAACATTTTGGGCTTAACCCTTTATCAGCACTGGGGGGGGGGGGGGGGTGGTGGAGGCAGAGATATAAATGGGGGTGGGGTTAAGGGAAAGTTGGTTGGGATGGCAATAGGTGGGAGGTGATGATGTTAGGTCGATAGGAAGGGTGGAGCAGATAGATGGGAAGGAAGCTGGACAGGTAGGTCAGGTCAAGGGCAAGGCATGAGTCACAGGGTTGGATCTTGGATGGGGTGGGGGGAGGTGAGATTTGGAAACTGGGGAATTTCAATGTTGAGGCCATGTGTTTGTAGACACACAAAGCAGGAGTTGAGGTGTTCCTCCTCAAGTTTGAGAGTGCCTTATTTCAGTGGTGGAGGAGGCCGAAAATGGACATGTCATAGCCTGGAGAAAAAACATTGGCTGAGTGTGTGGATCTTTCTGAGAGAGGGGGTCCCTGAGCGGGGGCAGGGAAAGGGAGGCCCTGAGCTGGGGCAGGGAGAGGGGGTCCCTGAGCTGGGGCAGGGAGAGGGGGTCCCTGAGCTGGGGCTGGGAGAGGGAGTCCCTGAGCTGGGGCAGGGAGAGGGAGGCCCCGAGCTGGGGCAGGGAGAGGGAGGCCCCGAGCTGGGGCAGGGAGAGGGAGGCCCCGAACTGGGGCAGGGAGAGGGAGGCCCCGAGCTGGGGCAGGGAGAGGGAGGCCCCGAGCTGGGGCAGGGAGAGGGAGGCCCTGAGCTGGGGCAGGGAGCGGGAGTCCCTGAGCTGGGGCTGGGAGAGGGAGGCCCCAAGCTGGGGCTGGGAGAGGGAGGCCCTGAGCTGGGGCTGGGAGAGGGAGTCCCTGAGCTGGGGCTGGGAGCGGGAGGCCCCGAGCTGGGGCTGGGAGCGGGAGGCCCCGAGCTGGGGCTGGGAGCGGGAGGCCCCGAGCTGGGGAAGGGAGCGGGAGGCCCCGAGCTGGGGCTGGGAGAGGGAGACCCTGAGCTGGGGCAGGGATGGCTGCAGGGAGAACGGTTTCTGGAGGCTCTGGATTTGCTGAAGGTTGTGGTTGTCCCAGTTTGATCCAGATTGAAACAGTCTGAATGTTGTCTGATGTCCATGGGAGATAAGTCGGTTTTGTGGGTAGGTACTGAGTAAGGAGACATGGCTGTAGTAATGGGATTGTTTCAGGATGTGGTTGAAGTTTGACCAGCTCTATAACCTGGTGAAGATAATTCTAGGCTGGTGTGGTTGGGGCCTGCCCCTTGCCCCACAGTGGTATTATTCCCTGAGCCAGGCTGAGTAACCCTTGGTCCTCAAATAAAAGACATCAAGAGACTCATTCAGATGAAAACGTCTTGCATTTTTATAGTGCCTTTCATCACTCCCCATTTACCAAAAGGCAGAGTACCAACAATGTAGTCTGCTCTACACTGGGGAAATGAAGGGAAGACCACTTTGCTGAACACCCACATTCTGCCCACAAAAGAAAGACCCTGAGCTTCCAGTTGCCTACCACTTCAGGGTATGGTTGAAGGGAGAGATAGCAGCTGAACACGTGGCTGCAAGGATGGTGCAGGAGGGATGGTTTCAGCTTTATGGATAATTGGGGCTCATTCTGGGAAGGTGGGACCTGTACAAACAGGACAGTCTTCACTTGAACCAGAGGGGTACCAACATCTTGGGTGGGAAATTTGCTAGTGCTATCCGGGTGGGTTTAAACTAGCTCAGCAGGGGGATGGGAACCTGAGGTGTAGTTCCCAGTACACAGGAGGATGAGAGTAGGAGGGCATGGACAGGATTTCATGGTCACAGGAATGTGCTGGCAGACAGAAAGCTGGTTTGAAGTGTGTCTATTTCTATGCCAGGAATATCCAGGATAAGGTAGGTGAGCTTGCAGCATGGGTAGGTACCTGGGACTTCGATGTTGTGGCCATTACTGAGACATGGATAGAGCAGGGACAGGAATGGATGTTGCAGGTTCCACGGTTCAGATCTTTCATTAAGATCAGGGAAGTTGGTAAGAGAGGGGAAGGTGTGGCTTTGTTAGTCAAGGCCAGTATAATGGTGGCTGAAAGAACATTTGATGAGGATTCATCCACTGAGGTGGTATGGCTGAGGTTAGAAACAGGAGAGGAGAGGTCACACTGCTGGGAGTATTTTATAGGCCTCTGCAGAGTTCCAGGGAGGTGGAAGAGAGGATTAGCAAAAGTATTCTGGGTAGGAATGAAAGGAATAGGGTGGTCATTATGGGGGACTTTAACTTCCCCAACATTGACTGGAATTGCTATAACTCTAGCACGTTGGATAGATCAGTTTTTGTCCAATGTGTACAGGAGAGTTTCCTGACACAGTATGTCAAAGGGCCGACAAGAAGGGAGGCCACATTGGATCTGGTACTTGGTAATGAACCAGGCCAGGTGTTTGATTGTAGGTGAGCACTTTTGGAGAGAGTGACCATAATTCGGTTACGTTTAGTTTAACGATGGAAAGGGATAAGGACATGCCACAGGGCAGAGGTATAGATGGGGAAAGGGCAATTATAATGCAATTAGGCAAGACTTAGAAGGCATAGAATGGGGCAACAAAATGTAGGGGATGGGGACAATCAAAATGCTGAGCTGGTTTAACGTACAGATATTGCGTGTCCTTGATAGGTATGTCCCTGTCAGGCAGGGAGGAAGTGATAAGGTAAGGGAACCGTGGTTTACTAAAGAAATTGTATCACTTGTTAAGCGAAAGAGGGAGGCTTATGTGACGTTGAGGCGAGATGGTTCAGATGAGGCGATGGAGAGTTACAATTAGCGAGAAAGGATTTAAAGAGAGAGTTAAGAAGAGCAAGGAGGGGACATGAGCAGTCTTTAGCAGGTGGAATAAAGGAGAACCCTAAAGCTTTCTAAAGGTATGTGAGGAATAAAAGGATGACGAGGGTAGGAATAGGACCAAAGACAGAAGTGGGAAGTTGTGTGTGGACCCTGTGGAGATTGGAGAGGTGCTAAATGAATATTTCTCAAGTGTTTTCACTCAGGAAATGGAGAATATTGTAGAGGAGAAGACTGAGATACGGACTATTAGACATGAATGGATTGAGGTTAGTAAGGAGGAGGTGTTATCAACTCTAGAAGGTGTGAAATTAGATAAGTCCCCTGGGCCGGATAGGATTTATCCGAGGATTCTCTGGGAAGCTAGGGAGGAAATGGCTGAGTCTTTGGCCTTGATCTTTGAGTCGTCATTGTCTCCAGGTTTAGTACCAGAGGACTGGAGGATTGTAAATGTTGTGCCTTGTTCAAGAAGGGCAGTAGAGATGACCCAGGTAATTATAGACCAGTGAGCCTTACGTCTGTTGTAGGAAAAGTTTTGGAAAGGATTATAAGAGATAGGCTTTATAATCATCTAGAAAGCAACAATTTGATTGTAAATAATCAACATGGATTCGTCAAGGGCAGGTCATGTCTCACGATACTCATTGAGTTTTTTGAGAAGGTGACCAAGTACGTGGATGAGGGTAGGGCAGTTAACATGGTAGAGGGATTGAGTTCCGGAGCCGTGATGTCATGCTGCAACTATACAAAACGCTAGTGCGACCTCCCTTGGAGTATTGCATACAGTTCTGGTCACCCCATTACAGGAAGGATGTGGAAGCATTGGAAAAGGTGCAGAGGAGATTTACCAGGATGTTGTCTGGTCTGGAGGGAAGGTCTTATGAGGAAAGGGTGAGAGACTTGGGTTTGTTCTCATTGGAGAAAAAAAGGCAAAGACGCGATTTAATAGAGACATACAAGATGATCAGATGATTAGATAGAATAGACAGTGAGCCTTTTTCCTAGGAATGATGACATCTGCTTGTATAAGAGGGCATAGCTGCAAATTGAGGGGTGGTAGATTTAAGACAGATGTCAGAGGCAGGTTCTTTACTCAGAGAGTGGTAAGGGCGTGGAATGCCTTACTTGCCAATGTCTGGCGAAGCTCAGCACAAGCTGAAAGAACAGCATCACATTTTCCGCTTGAGGACTCTGAAGCTTCTGGATTCAACATTGAATTCAACAACCGTCAAACGTGAATGCCTCCTTTCATGTCCTTTGCCCATCCCCACAGCTCAGGTCCTGTCATCACAGCACTGCTGATCCACTCTCACCCACTCATTGTCCCCATTATCACTTTTCTTCTGATGAGTTCTGAGGTAGGGACACTGGCTCTGAAATGTTAATTCTGCTTCCCTCCACAGATAATGCTGAATTCTCCAGCAATTCACAGTTCTTTGGACATTTTTTTTTAGCTTATCCTCTTCCCTGGCTTATAAGAACAATCCCTTTGTCCAACTTCTTCCTTCTCTCTGTCGCTGTGCTCCTTCCTCACATTCTTTCGATCTCCGAGCTCCTTCCCCACGTCTCTCAATCTCCGTCCTGACCTTCTCTCTGTCTCTGAGCTCCTTCCTCCCCTATCTGCTCACTCCACTTCCCTCCCAACACCTCCCCTCGTCATCAGCATACTGACCAGCTTTTCCCAGCAGCAAACAATTCTGAAGAAGGGTCACTGAACTCAAAACATGAACTGTCTCTCTCTCTCTCTCTCTCTCTCTCTCACACCGCAGATGCTGCCAAACTGGTCTGTGTTCAGAGTATCCAGAGGGAAGGCTGGTTATATTTGGAAATGAACCCGTTGTTCCTCCTTTGGGAAGTCCATAAGACAAGTCAGACATCATGCCATTCGTACCATCTAATACTCTCTGGGTTTGTGATGAATAGGGAGCTTCACAGTTATTGAGCTCACAGTGACCACTACAGTCTGGGATATCAGAGATCTATTCAGTTCCCCTTATATCTTGTTTCGCGTTTCCATGATAATGAGTTTAACCTCTCAGCCCCTGATGGAGCTGCTGCAGGTTATGCCCTCGGATTGATAACTGAGGCAATGGAATGGGAGCAGGCCATTTGGCCCATCGTGTCTCCTCCGTTGCTCCATATGGTCTTCACTCACTCCACTTTACTGCCCTCTCCCCATTATGCCAACCTGATGGAAATGCCACACCATCTCATTCGGAGAATTCCAAAAGGGCCACAGTCCTCAGAGAGAAGACATTTCTCTTCAGTTCGGAACTGAAGCTTCGAGGATGACACATCATCACAGAATCCGTGAGGAGTGACTGAGCTGCGAATGGACGGTACTGAACTCCTGCAGGCAGATACATCAATGCAGTGGTCAATGAGTCAAGGAAGTAACTGCTAGCACTTCAAGTGTGTCTTGTCTCTATGACAACTGCTTTCAGTAATAACGTAGTGAGACAGGACTGTTGCACAGGCCGTATCCATAGTAATTACCAGTAGAGGAGGCTGGTGTAAACTGCAGCAGGAACAATGGGGGCGATGCATCACTGGCACTGAATCTGAAACCTGAGAATGAAACAACTCCATGACAGCTCTGATTCTCGTGGTCACAGAGAGTACAGTTACTATTAAACTGCCTGTTAATCATTCCTGTCTCAGGCATTCCAACAACTCTTTATTACCAAGTACTCATTCATCTGCTCAGTCATGCAGTCTTTTACTCCCAATGCACAACTCAATTGTACTGAGGGAGTGCCACACACTCAGAGGGTCAGTACTGAGGGAGTGCCACACTGTCAGAGGGTCAATGTTGAGGGTGTGCCGCACTGTCAGAGGGTCAGTACTGAGGGAGTGCCGCACACTCAGAGGGTCAGTACTGAGGGAGTGCCACACTGTCAGAGGGTCCATGCTGAGGGAGTGCCGCACTCTCAGAGGGTCAATGCTGAGGGTGTGCCGCACTTTCAGAGGGTCAGTGCTGAGGGAGTGCCATACTGTCAGATTGTAAGTACTGAGGGATTGCCACACTGTCACAGGGTAAGTACTGAGGGAGTGTTGTACTGTTACAGGGTCAGTGTTGAAGGAGTGCTGCACTGTCAGAGGGCTAATGCTAAGGGAGTGCAGCACTGTCACACAGTAAGTGCTGAGGGATTGCTGCACTGTTGGAGGGTGTGTTGAGGGAGTGCTGAACTGTCAGAGGGTCAGTGCTGAGGGAGTGCTGCATTGAAGGAGGGTCACTAATTCCTGATGGAGTTTAACACATCACAAACAGATTATTATTCTCCTGCAATACAACGAAAGAATTGTGGATGTTGGAAATCTGAAACAGTAACAGAACTAGCCGGAGAGACTCAGCAAGTCTGGCTGCATTGTGGAGATAAACAATGTTAATGTTTCTCAGCTCCAGTGACCCTTCATCAGAACTGTAGGAGGGTCACCAGGTGGACTCCAGGGATGAAAGTGCTTTTGTACGAGGAGCAGTTAAATAGTTTGGGCTTGTATTCCACGGAGTTCCGAAGAATGAGGGGGAATCAGATTGCGGTTTATAAACTGCTGATGGGGATTGAGAAGGTGGATGTTGAATAGATGTTCCCCCCTGTGGGAAAAACTTGAACAAGAGCACACAGATATAGAGTGACAGGAAGCAGGTTCAAAACTGAGATGTAGAGAAACTGTTGCTCCCAGAGGGTTGTGAATCTGTGGAACTCACTGCCCCAGAGTGTAGTGGAGGCAGAATTAATCACCAAAATCAAGAAAGAAATCAATATGTTTCTGTTGATTAGATTAGATTAGATTAGATTACTTACAGTGTGGAAACAGACCCTTCAGCCCAACTAGTCCACACTGACCCGCGTAGCGAAACCCACCCATACCCCTACATTTACCCCTTACCTAACACTATGGGCAATTTAGCATGGCCAATTCACCTGACCCGCACATCATTGGACTGTGGGAGGAAACCGGAGCACCCGGAGGAAACCCACGCAGACACGGGGAGAATGTGCAAACTCCACACAGTCAGTCGCCTGAGTCGGGAATTGAACCCGGGTCTCTGGCGCTGTGAGGCAGCAGTGCTAACCATTGTGCCACCGTGCCGCCCCAAAGCAGAATAAAATGCCAAGGGGAGCAAGCAAGAAAATGGGATTGAGACCAGGATAAGATCAGCTATGATCATGTTAAATGGCAGAGTGGGTTCAAGGAGCTGGATTCAGCTTCTAATTCCTGTTTTCCTGAGAAGGGTCACTAGACTTGAAACGTAAACTCTGTTTCTCTCTCCACACATGTTGCCAGACCTGGTTGAGTTTCTCCAGCACTGTCTTGGGTTTGTGTGTGGGATCTTGCTGTCCAGAAACTGGCAAGCATATTTCCCACATGACAGCTGTCTCAGCATTTCAAAGGTTCTCATGGCCCTGGTGTTGACAGGTGACTCTGTTGAAAGGCAGTGAGGGCTGAGCATCAAGCAGCGTCCCTGCCAACAGCACCCAGATCCCAGTGAGACTCATCAGAAAAACAACTGGAGTGCAATGTCCCAAACATTATTGAGCACAATTTCTAACATTCAGTGATTAGTAAGGGCAGGTGAATCTCCGTTTATATTTTCTGAGAAACCTGTACAAAGATGTTATGACACACCCTCTGGAGTAGATGGGACTTGAAGCCAGATCTTCTAGTTCAGAGACAGGAACACTACAACCATACCCCTTGAACCTCAGGTTATTATATACTAGATACAAATTGGTTCTATTGATGGAAGGGTGAGTGAGCAGAGGGAGACAGATTGAAGGGAATTGGGAAAAGCCCCAGAGGGGGAGGTGAGGGGATTGTTTTACACAGTGAGTTGTTGGGATCTGGAAGGTGCTGCCTGAAAGGGCAGTGGGAGCAGATTCAATCAGAATTTTCACATGGGAATTGGAATAGAGGAATTGGGGTAACATCTTGAAGAGAAAAGGGTGCAGCACTATGGGGAAAGAGGAGGAGGGCAAATCATTGATTAGCAAAGTCAGCATAGAGCCAAAGGGCTTCAGTCATGACAACAAGTTCTATTCGCGTGGTGCTATAAATGTACTCCAATACGGCAAAACACTTCATGAGCACAGTATAAAACACCCAATAAGGACATATTAGAGAGGGTAACAAATCCTTGCTCAAAGGGCTAAAGTTTAAATAATGAATTAATGAGGAGAGATGAAGAATTGTGGGGAAGGAATTCCAAAGCTTGGTGTTGTGTGATCATTTCCCAACCCTGGAGCAACTTTTTAATGATGTCATACAGCTACATATCACTGGGTATAAATAGCACAGCGTGAGCGGAGCTAGAATACTCTCGAATGGAAAAGAGGTTGAAGAGCACATGGTCAGAAACTCATGGCCTTTCCACCAGGTGGCAGAGATAGCGAGGGCTTTGAAAACAAGGAAGAGGATTTTAATGTCAGGGTATTTCTTGACTGGGACTTGATGTCAGTCAGTGAGGACTGTGGAAGTGTGCAGGCGAATTTGCTGTGGGTTAAAACAAGGACAGTAGCATTTAGTTTGACCTCAAGTTACTGTCCCTTGTGTGACTCTAATTGTCAAGGGTTGAGACAAACAGCTCGATGTAGATCTTTGGCAAATCATGTGGGTTTTATTACATTTCTTGTATGTTTGGCTAAATTAACAAGTCAGAACAGCTTCACAGACGTGGTTTATGCTCCCACTAACAGATGGGACGTGGGACAAGTCAACAGAGACAGCTGTCAGCTTAGCTTCGCACCCTCTGCAAAGTATGAACCAAAGACAGAACTGGTTAAGGCAAGCTAAGATGCTGGAAATGCTCAGATTTGTTCATCAGCCGATGACACCACTTTAATTGCAACAGAGTACCTGCTGGGATTGGAATCTTCACTGTCATTCAAGGGACCATAGGCTTTGTAAAATCTTGCCACATTATTTCAGGTCTCGAATTGCCATATTCCAAAATTTAATTGAAAGATCCTTGTTTGCCCAGTGGTTATTGCAATGTTTTCCAGGTCGACGCCCCATACTGCCGTGTTCATCCAAAACCTGCTTATTGTGAAATCACATTGAAAACCTCTTCAACCATCACCCACCCACCGACGCTGCACTGAACTAGATGTAAGCTTGCTTGCTGAGCTGCAAGGTTCATTTTTAGATGTTTTGTCACCATACTAGGTACCATCTTCAGTGAGCCTCCAGATGAAGCACTGATGGTGTAACCCACTTTCCATTTGTGTTTGGGTTTCCTTGGGTTGGTGATCTCATTTCCTGTGGTGATGTCATTTCCTGTTCTTTTCTCAGGGGATGGTAAATGGGATCCAAGTCAATGTGTTTGTTGATAGAGTTCTGGTTGGAACACCATGCTTTTAGGAATTCTCATGCGTGTGTCTGTTCAGCTTGTCCAAGGATGGATGTGTTGTCCCAGTCGAAGTGGTGTCTCCCTCATCCATATGTGAGGATACTAGTGAGAGAGGGTCATGTCTTTTTGTGGTTAGTTACTGTTCACGTATCCTGGTGGCTAGTTTTTTGCCTGTTTGTCCAATTTTGTGATTGTTACAGTTCTTGCATGGTATTTTGTAAATGACATTAGTTTTGCTTGTTGTCTGTATAGGGTCTTTCAAGTTCATTCGCTGCTGTTTTAGTGGGTTTGTGGGCTACCATGATGCCAAGGGGTCTGAGTAATCTGGCAGTCATTTCCGAGATGCCTTTGATGTAGGGGAGAGTGGCTAGGGTTTCTGGATGTATTTTGTCTGCTTGTTTGGATTTGTTGCTGAGAAATTGGCAGACTGTGTTCATTTGGTACCTGTTCTTTATGAATATACTTATATCCACAGCATCTAACACATCACGTTTCTACAGATTCCCCAAAATTCACAAATCAGGAGCACCCCTCAGACTCAAACTCTCACTACCTAGAACACCAACTTACAGACTGGCCAAGGAGCTACACCAAAGTCTAAAACACTTAGTAGAAGACTCACGCCACTCCATCCAAGAATTCCTGAAGACTATCAAAGACACATAATAGAAGGTGATGGAATAATGTTATCCTTTGATGTAACAGCCCTGTTCACATCCATCAGCATCAGCCTGACTGCACTGACTACAATATTAGAAGGCTCAAAGACACGTTCACCAAACACCACCAACTTCATCAGAAAGGACAATGTTGTCAAGCTAGTGGGCCTATGTTTTACCACTCACTTTACCTTCAACAACAAAGCCTACAGACAAGCCAATGGAATCTCCGATCACAAATTTCTTTGCAGTGATGCAGAGATTCAAACAAATAGCTCTGCCAACCATCCAACCCAAACTTTGGGTCCGCTACATGGATGACACCTTTGTCATCACTAAACAAAGCAAATTAGAGGAATTAGAGGAAACCTTCAAGACCATCAATAATACCCATACTGGCATAAAATTCACTGAAGAGAAGGAAACCAAAAACAAACTGCCATTCCTATATGTCACAGTAGAGCGAACAGCCAATGGGGAACTTCAAACCAGCGTCTACAGGAAAACAACACATACGAACCAAATACTGAACTACAGAAACAATCATCTCAACATCCACAAATGAAGCTGCATCAGAACATTATTCCAATGAGCCAACACACACTGCAGCACAGAGGAACTACGCAGAGCAGAGGAAAATCACCTATACAGTATATTCAAAAAGAACGGGTCCCCAATGAACACAGTCCTCTGATTTCTCAGCAACAAACCCAAACAAGCAGACAAAATGCATCCACAAACCCTAGCCACTCTCCCCTACATCAAAGACATTTCGGAAATGACTGCCAGACTACTCAGACCCCTTGGCATCATGGTAGCCCACAAACCCACCAACATACTAAAACAGCAGCGAATGAACTTGAAAGACCCTATACAGACAACAAGCAAAACTAATGTCATTTACAAATACCATGCAAGAACTGTAACAATAACAACATTGGACAAACAGGCAGAAAACTAGCCACCAGGATACATGAACAGCAACTAGCCACAAAAAGACATGACCCTCTCTCACTAGTAGCTGAAAATGTGTTGTTGGAAAAGCGCAGCAGGTCAGGCAGCATCCAAAGAGCAGGAGAATCAACGTTTCGGGCATGAGCCCTTCTTCAGGAATGGCTCATGCCCGAAACGTCGATTCTCCTGCTCTTTGGATGCTGCCTGACCTGCTGTGCTTTTCCAGCAACACATTTTCAGCTCTGATCTCCAGCATCTGCAGTCCTCACTTTCTCCTCTCTCACTAGTTTCCTCACATATGGAAGAGGAAGGACACCACTTCAACTGGGACAACACATCCATCCTAGGACAAGCCAAACAGAGACACGCACAAGAATTCCTAGAAGCATGGCATTCCAACCAGAATTCTATCAACAGACACATTGACTTGGACCCCATTTACCAACCCCTGAGAAAATGCACAGGAAATGACATCACCCTAAGAAATGACATCATCACAGGAAATGAGATCACCAACCCAAGGCAACCCAAACACATAAATAGAAAGTGGGCTACACCACCACCGCTTCATCTGGAGGCTCATTGATGATGTTACCTAGTATGGTGACAAAACGTCTGAAAACAAACCTTCCAGCTAAGTGAGAAAACCTACATCCAGGACCTCAACTTGAGCTGCAAATCTTCTCAAAACTCGCTTTACAGAACTTTTAAGTTCTCATGCCTTCACTCACACTCCATAATGGCTCTGCCACCAGCACCAACCTGACCTCCTGAAAACCTATTCCCTGTTTCTCTAACCTCTGCCAGCTCGACAACTTCCTGTGAACTCTTCCTTCTGAATCCCTTTCCCAATCCTCATCAGTTCTCTGATTTCTCTCTCTCTCTCCTACTTTATATCACTTTTTAGAATCTAATCCTTCAACCGTGTTCACACATAAAATCGTCCCCTTGTGTGGCTATATGCCAGAATTTTGATTGATTTACACTCCTGAGAAGTAAAACTTTACAGTTTGAAAGGTGGTATAAAAATGCAGATTGTTGTTGTTGAAGGCAGGCGTGTTGGCCTTACCTCGGTGAGTGGAACATCACCACTGGGCACACACCTCGCTTTTGTGCTCGGAATGAGACCATTCACTTAAATTTTGTAAAAGTGTGCGTTCTCACAGAATACTGGGCTGGCTGGATGTGTCTAGACAGGGGCAAAATGAAGTTTCAACCAGGAATCCCAACCTGCGACAGAACACTATCACCTGCAAGTTCCTCTCTGAGCCACTCACCATCCTAGTTGGGAAATATATTGTCATTCCTTCAGTATCATAGAATCCTGACAGTGTGGAAGCAGGCCCATTGAGTCCACCCCACTCTTCTCAAGAGCATCCCATTCAGACCCACCCACTACCCTGTCCCTGTAACCCTGCATTTCCCATGGTAAACCCACCTAGCCTACACACTTACAGGGCAATTTTACCTGGGCAATCCACCTAACCCGCACATCTTTGGATTGCGGGAAAAAAACGGGAGCACCCGGAGGAAATCCACGCAGACACGGGAAGAATGTGCAAACTTCACACAGGGGGTGACCCGAGGCTAGAATCGAACACGGATCATTGGCACTGTGAGGCAGCAGTGCTAACCACTGAGCTCTGTATTTCTGGGTCACAATCTTGGAATTTCCTCCCTAAGAGCATTGTGGGTCTACCTACAGCATATGGACTGCAGCAGTTCAAGAAGGCAGCTCACCACCACCTTCTCAAGGGGCAACTAGGGATGGGGCAATAAATGCTGACCCAGCCAGCAACGCCCACATCCCAAGGATGTGTTGGTTGGGTCAGTATTGGCATTATATACTTGCTGCATCGCGATGCCAATGTTAACCCAACCAATGAGCAGCCTCTTATTATTCCACATAGAATGATCATTCCTTTCATCAGCCCTGTTTCTCATCCTCTCATCATGGAGAATGCAAGGAGAAAAGTTTCAGGTTAAATTTCCACAGGACGGGATGTGAGCTTTCTGCCCTCTCAAGGATAGAAAAGATTCCACAGCTGCCCCTGAGTTCAGAGGAGAGGGTTCTCCCTGGTGTCCTGGTCAAGACTTATTCCTCCCAGTGAGGACTGCACTGGATACACTCTCCGGTCAAAACCTGCACTCACATTTCTGACATTACGACAGTGCGTCTGCTTTCTAAAAGTCTCACTGGCTATTCTGCACCCTGCCACACTCCGAGTTTGTGACCAGTGCTTTAAAAATACAAGTACTGCCTTTGAAAGGCTAAGCCTGCAATTTCACAGGGCGCTCTGAATATTGCAACTGGGCATTGGTACAGCATCTGTCAACGCTCTCTGGAGGTGGATCTCATTGACAAAGAGTCACTGTGACATTCGCTGTCACTCCACTGCGTCTCTTGGTCAGTGAGCACGTTGTTTCAGCATCATGTCCACTTTGTTGGAATGCACTTTCAGACAGAACGGAAATGTATTGACCGATCCGGAGTGTGCAGGGTGTTTGTCAGTTTGTCAGTTGAGAACGTTACAGTCACACAGAGGCAGTTAACCTAAAGACAATGGCTCTGGGTACAAATACACACATACTTGTCAACAACAACTTGCATTCACACAGCACCGTAAATATTATGAAAACATCCCAAGATGCTTCAGAGGAGTGTAGTTAGACAACATTTGACACTCAGCCACATACTGATGTTGGCAGAGATGATCAGAAACTGGGTCTAAAAGGTAGGTTTGACAGAGCATCTCAAAGGAGGAGACATGGAGAGATGGGAATGTTTAGTGATCGGTTTCCAAAGCTTGGGGTCCAGGCAGCAATTAAATTCAGGGAGGTGGGAGAGCACAGAGGGTTCCGATTAATGGGCTAAAGGAGACTACAAAGCTAGGGAGGGTGGAGGGGATGGAAGGGATTTCAAAATGAGGATGCAAATTTAATAAAGTAACGATCGAGGCTATGCAGGTCAGTAAATACAGGAGTCCCACATCTTAGAGTGAGTAAGGATTTGGGCAGAAGAACTTTCAGTGCCAAATGGGGATTCTGACATGATTAGTAAATCTACCAAGATATCGCACACAGGAAAGAGGAAATGCCAGTCCCTGAAAAAGTTAATCTGAGTTAGTGAAAATTGTACAGTCAGGTGCTGTTGGGGTGACCACATCCAGAGCACAGGGAGACACTTGCTCCCCTTATTTAAGGAGAGATATAATTTCTTTGGACGCAGTTCAGAGAATGTTCTTGGGATGATCCACGGGATAGAGTGATTGTCTCATGAGCAAAAGTTAAACAGGTTGGGACTCTACTCCCTGGAGTTTAGGAGAATGAGAGGTGATCTCATTGAAACATCTCGGATTGTTAAGTGGCTTGACAGGGTCAATGCTGAGAGAGTGTTTCCCCTCATGGGAGAGTCTAGGACCAGAGGGCACAGGCTCAGAATAAAAGGGCACCAATTAAAGACTGAGATGAGAAAGGATTTCTTCTGTCAGAGGTTATGAGTCTCTGGAACTCCTTGCTCCAGGGAGCTGTGGGGCAGAGTCCTTGAGTAAATGAGATTGAGAGATTCTTGATTGGTGAGCAAAGTGGGGGTTCTGGGAAAAGGCAGTAAAGTGGACATGGGAAATGTCAAACCAGCCGTGATCTTATTAAATAATGGAGCAGGCTCAAGGTGCTGACTGACCTCCTCCTATTCCTATTTCCTACAGTTTTACTTCAGGCACAGGTGGATTAACATTTCTGCATTTATTGTATCAGCTGGAGTCAGAGGGAATTTGCTTTTTTACACTGTGAGTTGTTGTCAACTGGAACAGGCTGCCTGAAAGGGCAGTGGAAGCAGATTCAGCAATAACTTTCAAAGCAGTTACTGAATATATCTTCTTGAAAACTTGAGGAAATGTTTTACAGGATTCTGGGCAAACAGAGGACACAGGGAATGGACCCCCCAAATAGAGAGGTCTTTCAAAGGCCCAGAAGGCACTCAATGGGCTGAATGGTCTCCTGCAAGATCAGCCTTACTTCAAACTATGAAGAGTAACACAGTCAGGTGGGTAGCAGCTTGGAATCTGATTTGTTGTGAGCAGATTGTTGTCACAGCTGGAGCTTTCACTCCCTGTGGCTGAATTAATTCGCATTGTGTTATCCAATGGCAGCAGACCAAACTGAAATAAGGCCCAATGATTTGTCATGGAGCCCAACAGGAGTCAGAAAGGCCTGGATGTCACAGCAACAGGAATGGTCAATTTCAAAACCTCCTTTAATTAGACCACACCATATAGCAACGGAAGTAGGCCATTCAGCCCATCATAACTGCTCCACCATCTAATGGCTGATCTGATCATTCTCAACTCCACTTTCCTGCCTATTCCTCAGAACTCTTGATTCCCTTCCTGATTAAAAATCTAGCTGTCTCATCTGTGAATATGTTTAATGGCAGCCTCGACAGCACGCTGTGGGAAAGAATTCCACAGACTCACCCCCCTCTGAGGTGATGTAATGCCTCCTCCCCCCTGTCTGAAGTGTGCCACTCCTTATTCTGAGATTAGGCCTCTCCTACACATACAAATAACATCTCTGCAGGATTCTGTGAGATGAAGAAGGCTTGGGAGAGGCTTGTGTCCAGCCCAGCACCTAGCAGGAGGGCTGAATGGCCTGTTTCTGTGCTGCTATGTGCAATATTTTCCCGATATAAACTATCTGTTCAGGTTAGCGAACACAACAGCATGGGTCAACCATTCAGGTGAGTCAGCTATTTGGAAAGTGAATGTTGTATTATAATTCTGGCAAGAACCTATATATTAACACCAGTTGTGAAGAAAAATCATTTCAGACTCAAACCAGTGACTCTGTTTCTCCCTCCACAGATGGTGAATTTCTCCAGCATTCTCTGTTTCAGATTTTCAGCATCCCCAGTACCTTTATTAGTTGCTGTAAACTGGTGCTTTTAACCGATAGGTTAGAGACTTTGTAATTTATAAAGCAGTACTCTGTGCCACTTGCAGACAAGTGACAACTATCCAGTGACAGAAGGGTGAAGAACGGCAAGTCCTGGCAATCCAATGGAATCATCACAGTGAACCCTGTGCTTAAAGGCCAGAGAACTGCCTTTCCAGCCCTTTCCCTTCCACTCAGATCACCAATGTTTTTGTATCTGTAGTTTGATGGAGTTTGTTACAGGGAGTTTCTACAAGGGCATGAGAGTTCTAACTTAGAGAGTCATATGTTGACAAGTCAATGTGATTTACCTGTATAATCATCTAGAAAGGAGTTTGTTGTCAAGGGACAGTCAACACGGTTTTGTGAAGGATCAGTTGTGCTTCACAAACTTTACTGAGTTCTTTGAGAAGGTGACCAAACAGTTGGATGAGGGTAAAGCAGTTGATGTGGTGTATATGGATTTCAGTAAGGCACTTGATAAGATTCCCCACAGTAGGCTATTGCACAAAATACAGAGGTGTGGGATTGAGGGTGATGTAGCAGTTTGGATCAGAAATTAGCTAGCTGGTTGATGGGAAATATTCATCCTAGAGTTCAGTTACTAATGATGCACCACAAGGATCTGTTTTGGGGCCACTGCTGTTTGTCATTTTTATAATTGACCTGGATGAGGACGCAGAAGGATGGGTTAGTAAATTTTCGGATGACACTAATGTCGGTAAAGTTGTGGATAGTGCTGAAGGATGTTGCAGGTTGCTGAGGGGCAGAGATAAACTGCTGAGCTGGGCTTTGAGGTGGCAAATAGAGTTCAATACAGAAAAATGTGAGGTGAATCACTTTGGAAGGAGCTACAGGAATGCGGAGTACTGGGCTAATGGTCAGACTCTTGGTAGTGTGGTTGAGCAGAGAGAGATCTTAGTGTCCATGTACATAGATCCCTGAAAGTTGCCATCCAGGTTGATAGGGTTGTTAAGAAGGCATACAGTGTGTTACCTTTTATTGGGAGAGGGATTGAATTTTGGAGCCATTAGGTCATGCTGCAGCTGTACAAAACTCTGGTGCGTACAGTTCTGGTCAGTGCATTATTGGAAGGATGCGGAAGCTTTGGAAAGGGTTCAGAGGAGATTTACTAGGATGTTGCCTGGTATGGAGGGAAAGTCTTATGAGGAAAGTCTGAGGGACTTGAGGCTGTTTTCATTAGAGAGAAGAAGGTTGAGAGTGACTTAATTGAGACATATAAGATAATCAGAGGGTTAGATAGGGTGGACAGGGAGAGCCTTTTTCCTCGGGTGGCGATGACTAACACAAGGGGACATAGTTTAAAATTGAAGGGTAATAGATATAGGACAGATGTCAGAGGTAGTTTCTTTACTCAGAGAATAGTAGGGGCGTGGATTGTACTGCATCCATATTAACCTCCAGTTGCCATGTCTCAGCCCAGCTCTGCAGCTTATCTCCGTCCCTCTGTAGATTCATCCTAGATAAATCAGATTACATCAATAAAGCACAACAACTACTCGCAGACACCAACACCTACCAAATGAAGGATTCCGACCCCACACCACAACTCACCAATAGAATAATCAACACACTAAGGAATCTACAAAAAAACGGACAGATAACCAAAGCGGACCAGCAAAGAATGAAACCTGAAAGCAACAACCCCCCCAGATTCTACGGACTACCCAAAGTACACAAACCAGACATCCCACTCAGACCCATAGTATCACTACCAGGGACACCAGCATACAAACTGGCCAAAGAACTACAACAAAAACTGAAACACCCAGTCAGCGGATCCAAACACTCCATACAATCAACACAGGAATTCTTGGACATCATCAGGAACACACACATAGACAAAGAAGAAACCATGGTATCATTCGATGTGACGGCACTGTTCACATCAATTGACAAAACCCTAGCCAGAGAAACAATAGCCAACCTACTGGACACACATAACAGAACACAGGAGGCCGAACCTATCAACAAGGACGGCATACTTAAACTACTAGACTTGTGCCTCACCACACACTTTACATTCAACAATCAGATATACGAACAAATCAACGGAACACCCATGGGATCACCAATCTCGGGACTCATAGCAGAGGCAGTTATGCAAAGGTTAGAACATACAGCCCTACCACAAATCCAACCCAAACTCTGGATCAGATACGTAGATGACACCTTTGTAATCATCAAAAACACAGAAATAGAAAAAACACACCGAATCATCAACGCCACACTCACAGGAATACGATTCACGAGAGAAGAGGAAAAGGATAGCCAACTCCCATTCCTAGACGTGTTAGTAGAGAGAACACCCAACGGAGAATTCACCACAAGGGTACACAGGAAACCAACACACACAGACCAAGTCCTAAACTATGAAAGTAACCACCCCAACACACACAAACGAAGCTGCATCAGGACACTATTCAAAAGAGCCACAACACACTGCAGTACACCAGAACTGCGAAAAGAGGAAGAGGAACACCTATACAAGGTATTCGCCAAAAACGGATACCCACGCAACTTTATCACCAGATGCCTAAGAGATAGACCACAGAACGAGGACATGCCACAACCAAAAGGACTAGCCATACTACCATACGTCAGGAGCGTCTCAGAACTGACAGCCAGACTACTGCGACCCTTAGGACTCATAACAGCACACAAGCCAACTTCCACACTCAGACAACAACTCACTAGAACAAAGGACCCAATAGCCAGCACGAGCCAAACTAATGTAGTTTATAAAATACCATGCAAGGACTGCACAAAACACTATATAGGACAAACAGGAAGACAGCTAACAATCCGCATCCATGAACATCAGCTAGCCACAAAATGACACGACCAGCTATCCCTAGTAGCCATACACTCAGACAACCAGGAACATGAATTTGACTGGGAAAACACTACCATCATAGGACAAGCCAGACAGAGAACAGCCAGGGAATTCCTAGAGGCATGGCATTCATCCACAAACTCCATTAACAGACACATGGACCTGGACACCATATACAAACCACTACAGCTGAAACTGACACCCGGAAGCGGCAAGAACATCCATCAACAGACACATCAACCTGGACCCCACATACAAACCACTACAGCTGAAACTGACACCCGGAAGCGGCAAGAACAAACCACTATAAATACCGGAAGAAACATCAAAGCAGCGCTTCACAGGAGGCTCCAATAGCACTGATGATGTTCCCTAGCCAGGGAACGAAACGTTTGCAGCAAAAACTTCCAGCTCGGCGAACAGAACCACAACATTGGAACATCTTTCAGTACTATCCACAATTGCATTCGAACTTAGTATCATCTGCAAATTTACTAAGCCATCCTTCTACGCCCTCAACTCAGTCATTTATAAAAATAACAAACAGCAGTGGCCCCAAAACAGATCTTTGTGGTACCTCACTAGTAAATGAACTCCAGTATGAGCATTTTTCATCAACCATCACCCTATGTTTTCTTTCAGCTAGCCAATTTCTGATCCAAACCCAAAAGCACCCTCAATCCCACGGTTCTGTACTTTGTGCAATAGCCTACCATGGGGAACCTTATCAAACGCCTTACTGAAATCCATATCCACCACATCAACTGCTTTATCCCATCCACCTGTTTGGTCACCTTCTCAAAGAACTCAATTAGGTTTGTGAGGCACGACCGACTATTCACAAAACCATGTTGACTATCCCAAGTCAATATATTCCTCTTGAGATAATTATAAATCCTAACTCTTATAACTGTTTCCAAAACTTTACCCACAATCGAAGTAAGGCTCACTGGTCTATAATTACTAGGGTTGACTCTACTCCCCTTCTTGAACAAGGGAACAACATTTGCTATCCTCCAGCCCTCTGGCACTATTCCTACGGGCAATGACAACATAACAATCAAAGCCAAAGGCTCTGAAATCTCCTCCCTGGCTTTCCAGAGAATCCTCAGATAAATCTCACCCGGCCCAGGGGACTTACCTATTTTCATACTTTCCAGAATTGCTAACGCTTTCTCCTTGTGAACCTCAATCCTGTCTAATCTAGTAGCCTGGATCTCAGTATTCTCCTCGACCACATTGTCTTTCTCCAGTGTGAATACTGTTGAAAAATGTTCATTTGGCGCTTCCCCTATCTCCATGGCCTCCACGCACAACTTCCCACTACTATCTTTGAATGGCCCTAATCTTTCTCAGTCATTCTTTTATTCCTGACATACCTGTAGGAAGCTTTAGGGTTTTTCTTGATGCTATCTGCCAACAACTTCTCATGTCCCTTCCTGGCTCTTCTTAGGTCCCTCTTTAGGTCTTTCCTGGCTAACTTGTAACTCTCAAGCTCTCTAACTGAGCCTTCACATCTCTTCCTAATATAATCTTTCTTCTTCCTCTTGACAAGAAACTCAACTTCTCTATTAAACCACGGCTCCCTCAGTCGATCCCTTCCTCCCTGTCTGATTGATTGGTACATACTTATCAAGGATAGGAACATTGTTCTTTAGTACTGGGAATAGATGGGTGGAAAGAACAGAATAAAGAAGAGAAAATTGCTTTTAAATGCAATTGGGTCAGTGACCAGAAGATATTTAGGAACAGGAGTAGGCCATTCAGCCCATTGTGTCTGCCCTGCCATTCTACAGAATCATAGCTGATTGAATACTTCAGTGCCTTTTCCTCACCCCATCACCGTTACCATAGTACACCTTTGGCAATGAGAAATCCATCAATTACTATGGTTTCAGATATTAAGCAGAAAGTAGAGGTGATAAGGAGAATATTAAACACAGCGAGTTGTTGTGATCTGCCTGATGTGCAATAATTTTCCAAAGGGAGTTGGGGGAATACTGGGAGGGAGGACCCAGGGAGATAGTGAGGAGGGAGATCAATCTGAGACCAGTACAGCTGAGAATAGAAGTGAGCCAAACAGTCAGGGCAGGCAGGGAACAAAGCAGGACTGATAAATTAAACTGCATTTATTTCAATGCAAGGGGCCTAACGGGGAAGGCAGATGAACTCAGGGCATGGTTAGGAACATGGGACTGGGAGATCAAAGCAATTACAGAAACACGGCTCAGGGATGGGCAGGACTGGCAGCTTAATGTTCCAGGATACAAATGCTACAGGAAGGATAGAAAGGGAGGCAAGAGAGGAGGGGAGTGGTGGCATTTTTGATAAGGGATAGCATTACAGCTGTGCTGAGGGAGGATATTCCCGAAAATACATCCAGGGAAGTTATTTGGGTGGAACTGAGAAATAAGAAAGGGATGATCACCTTACTGGGATTGTATCATAGACCCCTAATAGTCAGTGGGAAATTGAGAAACAAATTTGTAAGGAGATCTCAGTTATCTGTAAGAATAATAGGGTGGTTATGGTAGGGGATTTTAACTTTCCAAACATAGACTGGGACTGCATAGTGTTCAGGATTTAGATGGAGAGGAATTTGTTAAGTGTGTACCAGAACATTTTCTGATTCAGTATGTGGATGTACCTACTAGAGAAGGTGCAAAACTTGACCTACTCTTGGGAAATAAGGCAGGGCAGGTGACTGAGGTGTCAGTGGGGGAGCACTTTGGGGCCAGTGACCATAATTCTATTAATGTTTAAACAGTGATGGAAAAAGATAGACCAGATCTAAAAGTTGAAGTTCTAAACTGGAGAAAAGCCAATTTTGACGGTATTAGGCAAGAACTTTCAAAAGTTGATTGGACGCAGATGTTCGCAGGTAAAGGGACGGCTGGAAAATGGGAAGCTGTCAGAAATGAGATAATGAGAATCCAGAGAAAGTATATTCCTGTTAGGGTGAAAGGGAAGGCTGGTAGGTATATGGAGTGCTGTATGACTAAAGAAATTGAGGATTTAGTTAAGAAAAAGAAGGAAGCATATGTTAGGTGTAGGCAGGATAGATTGAGTGAATCCTTAGAGTATAGGCAGCAGGAGAATACTTAAGAGGGAAATCAGGAGGGTAAAAAGGGGACATGAGATAGCTTTGGCAAATAGAGTTAAGGAGAATCCAAAGTGTTGTTTTGCAAATACATTACGGGCAAAAGGGTACCTAGGGAGAGAATAGGGCCCCTCAAAGATCAGCAAGGCGGCCTTTGTTGGGAGGCACACAAAATAGGGGAGATATTAAACAAGAATTTTGCATCAGTGTTTACTGTGGAAAAGGACACAGAATATATAGAATGTAGGGAAATAAATGGTGACATCTTGAAAAATGCCCTTATTACAGAGGAGGAAGTGCTGGATGTCTTGAAACACATAAAGTTGGATAAATCCCCAGGACCTGATCAGGTGTACCCTAGAACTCTGTGGGAGGCTAGGGAAGTGATTGCTGGGCCTCTTGCTGAGATATTTGTACCAACGATAGTCACAGGTGAAATGCCAGAAGACTGGAAGTTGGCTAATGTGGTGCCACTATTTAAGAAGGGTGGTAAGGACAAGCCAGTGAGCCTGATGTTGGTGGTGGGCAAGTTTTTTTTAGATTAGATTAAATTAGATTACTTACAGTGTGGAAACAGGCCCTTCGGCCCAACAAGTCCACACCAACCCAACGAAGCGCATCCACCCAGACCCATTCCCCTACATTTACCACTGCACCTAACACTACGGGCAATTTAGCATGGCCAATTCACCTAACCTGCACATTTTTGGACTGTGGGAGGAAACCGGAGTATCCGGAGGAAACCCAGGCAGACACGGGGAGAATGTGCAAACTCCACACAGTCAATCGCCTGAGGCGGGAACTGAACACAGGTGTCTGGCGCTGTGAGGCCACTGTGCCTCCGTGCCGCCCTAAGTTGTTGGAGGGAATCCTGAGAGACAGGATATACATGTATTTGGAAAGGCAAGAACTGATTAGGGATAGTCAACATGTCTTTGTGCGTGGGAAATCATGTCTCATAAACATGATTGAGTATTTTGAGGAAGTAACAAAGAGGATTAATGAGGGCAGAGCGGTAGATGTGAATTATATGGACTTCAGTAAGGCGTTCGACAAGATTCCCCATGGGAGACTGATTAGCAAGGTTAGATCTCATTGAATACAGGGAGAACTAGCCATTTGGATACAGAACTGGCTCAAAGGTAGAAGACAGAGGGTGGTCGTGGAGGGTTGTTTTTCAGACTGGAGGCCTGTGACCAGTGGAGTGCCATAAGGATCGGTGCTGGGTCCACTTTTTTTTGTCATTTATATAAATGATTTGGATGCGAGCATAAGAGGTTCAGTTAGTAAGTTTGCAGATGACACCAAAATTGGAGGTGTAGTAGACAGCGAAGAGGGTTACCTTAGATTACAACAGGATCTGGACCAGATGGGCCAATGAGCTGAGGAGTGGCAGATGGAGTTTAATTCAGATAAGTGTGAGGTGCTGCATTTTGGGAAAGCAAATCTTAGCAGGACATATACACTTAATGGAAAGTTCCTAGGGAGTGTTGCTGAACAAAGAGACCTTGCAGTGCAGGTTCATAGCTCCTTGAAAGTGGAGTCACAGGTAGATAGGATAGTGAAGAAGGCGTTTGGTATGCTTTCCTTTATTGGTCAGAGTATTGAGTACAGAAGTTGGGAGGTCATGTTGTGGCTATATAGGACATTGGTTAGGCCCCTTTAGGAATATTGCGTGCAACTCTGGTCTCCTTCTTATCGGAAAGATGTTGTGAAACTTGAAAGGGTTCAGAAAAGATTTACAAGGATGTTGTCAGGATTGGAGGATTTGAGTTATAGGGAGAAGCTGAACAAGATGGGGCAGTTTTCCCTGGAGCGTCGGAGGCTGAGGGGTGACCTTATAGAGGTTTACAAAATCATGAGGATCATGGATAGGATAAATAGACAAAATCTTTTCCCTGGGGTGGGAGAGTCCAGAACTAGAGGGCATAGGTTTAGGGTGAGAGGGGAAAGATATAAAAGAGACCTAAGGGGCAATGTTTTCACGCAGAGGTTGGTACATGTATGGAATGAGCTGCCAGAGGAAGTGGTGGAGGCTGGGTACAATTGCAACGTTTAAAAGGCATTTGGATGGGTATATGAATAGGAAGGGTTTGGAGGGATATGGGCCGGGTGCTGGCAGGTGAGACTAGATTGGGTTGGGATATCTGGTCGGCATGGACTAGTTGACTGAAGGATCTGTTTCCGTGCTGTGCATCCCTGTGAATCTATGACTTTAACTGGACCTCATTTCCAAAGAGCAGACATGGGCACGTACAGAGCAAAAAGTTAACAATTCCATTGCTGAAACACTTGCTGCTGAGCACGGGCATAATGATGTGTGTGACAGTGACATTAAACCTGGGAATGGGGACCCCAGCCTCTGGGTATCTGCACAAATCCTGTCATAAAATCTGTTGATACAGTTAGGGTTAAGGAAGCCTGTTAACATTCACTGACTGCAACAGAGATTGGATTTTACAAAAGCATGATGGGCCAAATGGCCTCCACCTCTGCTCTTTGGGTTCAACTGTTGCTCAAATGACTTTGCATTCACATCAATCAGGGAAGGATGTGGAACTGTGACTCTTCAACTGTCTAGACCCCACAGGCTGTGCACAGTGCAGCGTCCCCAAAGCAATACCAAGACTAAAAGATGAAGCGGCCGTTGTGAAGGAGATACGCCCGATATGTTGACTCTCCTGCTTCTCAGCTGTTGCCTGACCTGCTGTGCTTTTCCAGCCCCACACTTTATCAATTCTGACTCTCCAGTATCTGCAATCCTCACTTTCCATTTGACTCAAAGGAGTCAATGATGAGGACAAGTTGCAGACAATAGGCTTGTACTCACACATCTATCAAAGATGAACTGGTGGTTTAACTGAGAAGTTCAAGTCGATTCAATAAATCTGACAGTGCGGCACTCCCTCAGCATTGACCCTCCCACAGTGCAGCACTCCCTCAGCACTGACCCTCCGACAGTTCAGCACTCCATCAGTACCAACCCTCCAACAGTGCGTCACTCCGTCAGTGTTGAACCTCCAATAGTGTGGCACTCCCTCAGCACTGACCCTCCGACAGTGCGGCACTCCCTCAGTACTGACCATCTGACACTGCAGCCCTCCCTCAGTACTGATTCTCTGACAGTTTGTGTTGTTTTTCACATTGATGAAGGACTACAATAATTTTGTGAAAAGTAAGGAAGATGCTGGGTGTTTTGAACATGGATCAGGTTTCAAAGCTGCTGGTTATTGACAGGAAGGCATAGTCCCAGTCTGGGCCTTCTGCCATCATCTTGAATAAAGTGGCTCCGGAACTTTCCTCGAGATGTGTTAATGTATTATATAAATGCAAATCTGCCTCTTGCGTTATGCATTAAACAGCCGAGCATGCTGAGGAAAACAATTATTATCCCTGTTAATCAACATTAGGAATGCAAATTTGATTCTTTAATTTCTCTGTGGAGTCATAATGAAATTATCTCAATTATCAGGAGGATAGGGAGCCGATACGGCACTAATGTATTCAATTAACGACATTATTCATTCTCTTCAGAATATCATCTGTACTTTATTTGCCCAGCTTGGCCAGTATTTAATATTGGACAAACCCAGCAATTATCAAACACAACAAAAACAGAAGTAGCTGGAAAAGCTCAGCAGGTCTGGCAGCATCCGTGAAGTGAAATCAGAGTGAACGCTTTGGATGCAGTGATCCTTCCTCAGGAAGTGTCACCAGACACAAAATGTTAACTCTGATTTCTCTCCACAGATGCTGTCAGACCTGCTGAGCTTTTCCAGCTACTTCTGTTTTTGTTTCTGATTTACAGCATCTGCAGTTCCTTCGGTTTTCACTTATAAAATGCAGCCTATCATTCTCTAGGTTAATAAGAATGAGCAAATTCGGGTTATTAATATCAGAACGGACAAAGAAACTGGGAGGGAGTTAAATCAGAGAAACCTCCAGGAACTAATGGATGAGACACTCGGGTTCAAAGGAGACAGCTGCAGAGATCGTGGGAGCTCTGCCTCTGACTGACCGACATTCCCCGGATTCTGGAATGTTCTCAGAAGATTGGAAATAGGCAAAGTTGTGGAGGTATGGAGGGAAGGTCTTATGAGCAAAGCCTGAGGGAGTTGAGGCTGTTTTTGTTGGCGAGAAGAAGGTTAAGAGAAGACTTAATTGAGGCATATAAAATAATCAGAGGGTTCGATAGGATGGACAGTGAAAGGCATTTTACTTGGATTGTGATGGCTAGCGCAAGGAGACATAACTTTAATTTGAAGGGTGATAGATGTAGGACAGATGTCAGAGGTAGATTCTTTATTCAGAGAGTAGTACAGGCATGGGGTGCACTGTCTGTAACAGTAATAGACTCGCTAACGTTCAGGGCATTTAAATGGTCATTGGATTGGCATATCATTGGATGAAATTGGAAGTGTCAGTCAGATGGGCTTCAGATTGGTTCCACAGGTCAATGCAACGTCGAGGGCCGAAGGACCTGTACTGCGCTGTAATGTTCTATGTTCTATCAGTGCTGGGGTCTGGGCTGTGCGTAACTTACATCACTGACTTCGGCAAAGAGACATGAATGGCCCATCTACATTGATGATGTAAATCCAGGTGGGAAGGTAAGCTGTGGGGAAGGCACAGAGAGTTTGCAAAGAGGTAAACAAGTTAATTTCATGGGGAACAAGATAGCAAATGGCTGATAAAAGGGGAAAAATATGAGGTAATTCACTTCTGGCTGTAAGAATAAAATAAGGTTTGTAAATGTTGATGTTCAGAGACATTTGGACATTCTCAAACAACAAACATGGAAAGTCAAAGTATCCAGGTACAGCAAGCAGTCAGGAAGATAAAGGCATGTTGGCCCTTACTGCAAGGGGGTGGGGGACAGGAGGAAATAAATCTTGTTCCAATTGTGAGACTGCGTGCGGAATAGTGTGTCCAGTTTTTGATCTTTGCATTCATGAACAACTGGACAGGCAGCACAGCAACTGTTCACAACATTGGTGAATGTTGAAAGGCTGACCACACTGGCTGGCCTGAGTTTATTAGGTTGAGAGGCAACCTCATTGAGACTGAGGAGATTCTGAAATACATCTTTTTCTCTGTTTGCTCATTTCTGAGATGTGACCATCACTGAGAGGACCAACATTTTTTGCCAATCTCCAACTGACCTTGAACCAAATGGTTTACTCAGAGGGTGTGGAGTCACATGCAGGTCAGAAAATGTCCTTCCAAGAGAGCATTTGTGAACCAGATGGGTGTTTTACAACAATCAATGCTGATTGCATACTGACCAACATGTTACATTCCAGATTCATGAGTGAATTTAAATCCCACCAGCTGCCTTGGTGAGACCTGGACTTAGAGCATTAGCCTGGTCCTCTGAATCACCGATCCAGTGACACAGTCAACACTGAGAGCTGGATTCTCTCAAACAGGGGATTGGAACACACGCACCACTGTCTCTGGATAAGGGCTTGATCATTTAGGTCTGAGATAAGGAGGCATTTCTTCATTCAAAGGACTGTAAATCATATCAATGCTCCACCCTTGAATCTATTTAAGGCTGGGAGAGGCATCTGTGGGAATTATGGGATGTGGGGAAGACAACAGGAATGTGGAGTTAAGCCCAAGATCAGTCAAGTTCAGTCTGAATGGAAGAGCATCTCTGAATCACTGTGTGCTATGTACCAACACTAAAGCACCATCAAAATGTTTTGGTTGTTTACTCCATCTGGGTTTTGAGGTTAACATAGAAACATAGAAAGAAAAATACAGCGCAGTACAGGCCCTTCGGCCCTCAATGTTGCGCTGACCGAAGCCTACCTAACCTACACTAGCCCAATAACCTCCATATGCTTATCCAATGCCCGCTTAAATGACCATAAAGAGGGAGAGTCCACCACTGCTACTGGCAGGGCATTCCATGAACTCACAACCCGCTGAGTAAAGAATCTACCCCTAACATCTGTCCTATACCTACCACCCTTTAATTTAAAGCTGTGTCCCCTAGTAACAGCTGACTCCATTAGCGGAAAAAGGTTCTCACTGTCAACCCTATCTAAACCCCTGATTATCTTGTACACCTCTATCAAATCTCCCCTAAACCTTCTTTTCTCCAATGAGAACAGCCCCAAGTGCCTCAGCCTTTCCTTATACGATCTTCCTACCATGCCAGGCAACATCCTGGTAAACCTCCTCTGCACTCGTTCCAATGCCTCCACATCCTTCCTATAGTATGGCCACCAAAACTGCACACAATACTCCAGATGAGGCCGCACCAGAGTCTTATACAACTGCAACATAACCTCAGGACTCCGGAACTCAATTCCTCTACCAATAAAGCCCAGTACGCCATATGCCTTCTTCACAGCACTATTTACCTGGGTGGCAACTTTCAGAGATCTGTGTACATGGACACCAAGATCCCTCTGCTCATCCACACTACCAAGTAGCCTACCATTAGCCCAGTAATCCATCTTCTTGTTAGCCCTACCAAAGTGAATGACTTCACACTTAGCTACATTGAACTCCATTTGCCACCTTTCTGCCCAGCTCTGCAACTTATCTATATCCCGCTGTAACCTGCCAAATCCTTCTTCGCTGTCCACAACTCCACCGACTTTCGTATCATCCGCAAACTTGCTCACCCAGTGTTCAAGCCCCTCCTCTAGGTCATTTATAAAAATGACAAACAGCAATGGTCCCAAAACAGATCCTTGTAACTGCACTCCAAGATGAACCTTTACCATCAACTACAACCCTCTGTCTCCTTCCAGCCAGCCAATTCCTATCCAAACCTCTAATGCACCCTCAATGCCATACCTCCGCAGTTTTTGCATTAGCCTGCCATGGGGTACCTTATCGAATGCCTTGCTAAAATCCATATACACCACATCTACTGCTTTACCCTCGTCCACTTCCTTAGTCACCTTCTCAAAGAACTCAATAAGGTTTGTGAGGCACGACCTGCCCTTCACAAAACCATGCTGACTATCCTTGATCACATTATTCCTATCCAGATGTTCATAAATCCTATCCCTTACAATTCTCTCTAAGACTTTGCCCACGACAGAAGTGAGACTCACCGGCCTATAGTTACTAGGGCTATCCCTATTCTCCTTCTTGAACAAGGGGACCACATTCGCTATCCTCCAATCTTCTGGCACTATTCCCGTAGACAATGACGACATAAAAATCAAGGCCAATGGCTCCGCTATCTCCTCCTTAGCTTCCCAGAGGATCCTAGGATAAATGCCATCAGGCTCAGGGGACTTATCTATTTTCATCCTTTCCAGTATTCCCCAGACCTCTTCCCTACACACCTCAAGGCCATCCATTCTAATCACTTGTGACTCAATATTCACATCAGCAACAGTGTCCTGTTCCTGAGTGAATTCTGACAAAAAGTATTGATTTAGTGTCTCTCCAATCTCCTCCGCCTCCACGCACAACTTCCCACTACTATCCTTGACTGGACCGATACCTACCCTAGTCATCCTTTTATTCCTGACATACCTATAGAAAGCCTTTGTTATTGTTTTATTAAGAGACAAATTCTCTGAAGTAAAACACAAGTCCTAAACAGTTGGCAACTCTGGACAAATATATTCCTGGAGGGTTCATCCATCAATCTCCAAGCATTCCTGCCATTGGTCACTTGAGGTGATCATTATCATGGTAATCCATCCTCCTGCAGCCACTGAGCCAACAGCAGATCCGTAACCAATTAATTGGATATTCCCTGACTGTCCATCAACATATCTATATTGCGTCGACAAAAGTGTTGAAACAAATTATCAAAAGCATAAAGTTCCCTTTGCTGCCTCAAAAATGTTTTTCTCCCAGAGTTGGTTGCAGCCCAAGTTAGTCCCTAATTCCTGGGAGAAACTGGGGAATTTCTGAAGACAGTCCATAACCCTAGAGGATACAGGAACATGTTCGAACACAATGTGATATTCCCTCTCTGTAATACACGGCTAACAATGAAAGCAATAGCACACTTGGATAAACTGCTAAAATATTGAGGCTTAAGATCGTCAGAGAAATGCTGGTGCTTAAAATCTCTTTCAAGGAACATTGGCTTACAATCTACTTGCACCAAACGGGGGAATGGCTGGCTCGATGTCAATCATACTGAAAAGGCTGGATCCAATTTCATACAGGAATAGGAGATAATGTTGCTCAGATGACAGTGGTGATGAAGAACTGTGCATTTGGACAAAAATGTAGTTCATTCAGGAGCAGTGGGATTGACCCAATGGCTGTAGGTTTATATTGCACTTTATCTTACTAGCAATAAGGAGACTACTGTGTTTCACAAACCCAGAACATCCCAAAGCATTTTACTGTCAACAAAAATAGGATAGGACTGAGCTCCAATTGAATCCCTTCAATGATGTTAACGCCCTCTCTTAGATCCCCCTTAAGTCTTCTTTGTTTGAGAGAAAGGAGCCCCAGACTGTTCATGAATGCCTGACACCTCACAGTTCTTAATTCAGGCTTGCACCTTCTCCAGTGGGTCTGGACACATCTATGCAGAGAATCAGGGTTATCATTCCACAGAAGCTGTCAGACCTGCTGAGCTTTTCCAGGTTAAAAATCACACAATACCAGGTTATAGTCCAATGGGTTTAATAGGAAGCACACTAGCCTTTGGAGCGACGCTCCTTTGGTGCTCCGAGAGCTATGCTTCCAATTAAACCTGTTGGACTATAACCTGGTGTTGTGTGATTTTTAACTTTGTACACCCCAGTCCAACACCGGCGTCTCCAAATCAAGCTTTTCCAGCAATTAAGAAGGCGTTTGGTATGCTTTCTTTTATTGGTCACAGCATCGAGTACAGGAGTTGGGAGGTCATGTTGCAGCTGGTTAGGCCACTGTTGGAATATTGCGTGCAATTCTGTTCTCCTTCCTATTGGAAAGATGGTGTGAAACTTGAAAGGGTTCAGAAAAGATTTACAAGGATGTTGCCAGGGTTGGAGGATTGGAGCTATAGGGAGAGGCTGAACAGGCTGGGGCTGTTTTCCCTGGAGCGTCGGAGGCTGAGGGGTGACCTTTATAGAGGTTTACAAAATTATGAAGGGCATGGATAGGATAAATAGGCAAAGTCTTTTCCCTGGGGTTGGGGAGTCCAGAACTAGAGGGCATAGGTTTAGGGTGAGAGGGGAAAGATATAAAAGAGACCTAAGGGGCAACTGTTTCATGCAGAGGGTGGTACGTGTATGGAATGAGCTGCCAGAGGAAGTGGTGAGGCTGGTACAATTGCAACATTTAAGAGGCTTTTGGGTGGGTATATGAATAGGAAGGGTTTGGAGGGATATGGGCCGGGTACTGGCAAGTGGGACTAGATTGGGTTGAGATATCTGGTCGGCATGGACAGGTTGGACCGAAGGGTCTGTTTCCATGTGTACATCTCTATGACTCTATTTACAGCATCCGCAGTTTTTTTTTCAGTTTTTACCTTCTCCAGTGTTTTGGTGTCCTTTCAGGAATATCTAGACTGGAACCATACCCACTGATTGGTTGGTAAGTGGACTGTCATTGGTAAAGGTATTGCCATAGAGAATGGACCATCACAGCCACTGGACAGGAACCAGGTGGGCTGTGCTTAAGTTGTAAACCTGACAGGTTGATTCAGATTGGTCAGGGCTTTCCCCTGTGATGAAACAGCAAATAGCTGTTTCACATCAACAAAATAACTAACAAAGTACATGTAAATGTTCTTCAGGACCCTCTGTTAGCCAGCACCTACAGGGACCAGGAGAACACCGGCTAATCAAATCTCCCGGTTGATCAAGAAGTCCACATAATCAACATGGAAAGACATTGCGTATCACTGATATACTTTATTTACAGCATAAATCACTGAAATAATAATCCAACTTTGCCTTAAATGAAACTTAGTCTCACTTGCACCCTCAACTAACTAATTAGACATCTCAGAGATCACAATAATAGAGTAAACTTCCAGGCTTTGAGGTAGATAACATTTGACAGTTTATGGGGA
This sequence comes from Hemiscyllium ocellatum, assembly GCF_020745735.1. NCBI lineage: Eukaryota > Metazoa > Chordata > Chondrichthyes > Orectolobiformes > Hemiscylliidae > Hemiscyllium > Hemiscyllium ocellatum. Next base: position 113,684,279 of record NC_083409.1, on the reverse strand, counting down.
GCACTAGTTCATTTAAGGTACTGATTAAAACAGATTTTGCTGTGTATATAGCTTCCAGGACACACATGTACACCACACTGTGAGACTGACTGACAATCCTACATCGGTGGCAGTGTAGTTCCTTACACACTCAGGGTTATCCAGTAAAAGTTGTCCATTTACAAAAACACATCTACCGCTAGACACTCTGTTGAGGGTTTCGCGAGTGCTGATGGGTTGTTCACGGTCAGAACCTTCCTTGTTGCAAGCAGCCATTCTGCCAGTCTTTGGGATTCACAGCCTACATTCCAAGCATCACACTGGCATCAAAACTTATATAACACAGCAATCATTGTGTGATTGATAAATATTGGTTTGCCCCTTGAATTATTATTCATATTAATTGTCCTAATGAAGATAAAACTGAAAGCTTCATCAAAATGTGCCCTTTTCTTGCAATGCTTTTAATATAATAAGTGGAGAGACTGTCATAGTTAACCAGAGGGAGACAGATGGTAGGGAATTAGTAAAACATCCAGAGGGCGAGCAGAGAAAGTTGTTCTTTTAGAGCGAGTTGTTAAGATCTGGAACACACAGCCTAAAAGGGCAGTGGAAGCAGATTTAATAATAACTTTCAAAAGAGAATCATATAAATAATTGAAGGGGAATATGTGCAGGGTCATGGTGCAGAGTCATGGGGAGTGGGACGAGAGCTCCGAGGCAGGATGGGCTGAATGAACTGCTTCTGCACTACAGGGTCATCACGTTCCTTCTGAATATTTCCAGAAGGCACATGATGATTCCAAACTAGGAGAGACACTGAAAATGCACAAGCCTGCGTTTCTTTCAAAACATGCATGGATGAGTTGGACCAAAGGATCTGTTTCCGTGCTGTACATCTCTATGACTCTATGTCATCCTGAATATCTGTCTGATAAAACGAGTGAGAGACCTAACAAATGGAAGCTCGCTCTCTATATTTGCAGAATATCAGTATAGCTGTGTCAAAACAATTACACTGGAGCTTGTAAGACCGATAGATAAAGAACCTTAATTTATATAGCACCTTGTATGACCACCGGATGTTGTGGAGCCCTTTATAAAGTAGATTCTGAAGCATGGCGGCTCTGGCACTGAAAACGCATGTCCACAGAGAACTCCCACAGTCGACAAGTCATTGTTCAGTTTTAATCTGTTCCTGATTGGTTGGAGGTGGCAAGGTGAGGGTGTTAATTGTTGTTCCCTACCTGACCCTTGCTGCAAGGTTTGGACTTGACCATTTGTTGGCAGCTTGTGGCTCTGGTCCCAGTTCTCATCAGTATGACCTGGATTTGAAAGCCTCTCTCAGTCTGAGGTGGGGTTGTGGTGAATGCTCTGGGCACACTGGGTTAGAGAGCTCCTCAGTGAATGGCACAGGCATCTGACCAAAGGGCAGGATGTCGCAGGGATCTGAGTGACATGGACGATGGAGGGGACACCAGCAAAACGCATTATGACATCAAGAAAATCTCGCTGCATCTTTGATGCTTTTCACGAGCAGTGTGGTGAGATTCTCGCCAGGCAGTGATCAGATGCTAATTAAGGGGGATTATTGTTTGTTAACCACCTTGCCAATGACCCAACTCACCACATTAATATTCACCTTTCTCTCTCTGCAAACCTGCCAAATAAACCAGCTGTCAAGAAATCTCCACATGGGAGTCCAAGTGAGCACCTGGTGACTTCAGCTGCCCGCTCAGAACAACCTTCATGTTGAGCACTCAGCACCAACATCAGGCCACGCTCCATGGGCCCTGACCACACGCATCCCACATCCATTGGCATTTGGCATGTACCAGCCTCTATGGACCCTCCTGGCACATTCCCATCCACTTACAGGAAACTCCTGCATGTCAAAGCTGGCCCTCAGGCTGCCGTGGTAACTCTCACGGTAACACTGCAGCAAGGAGAGAGCGTGACTCTGACACAGGAGGAGTTCACCTTCATTCAGGAGGTCACGGGGAAGGCAGGAGCAGAGCTCAGAGGCTTGGACACTGTCAGTCAACCCCTCTAGGTGGTAAGAGTCAGGATCCTCTCCACATAACAGGTGAGGAGTTGAATGTCCAGTTTGCCTCATTCTGTCCCATTAGGAGACTTATTTTCTTCTGGAATGAGAGAGAAGCGGGTAATACAGGAAATGAAAGCGACTGGCACAGCTGCTACTGTTGGTGCAGAGGGGAGATCCCCGAGTGGGCAGCACAGAGAGTACGCAGGGTTAGTGATTTCAGGAAGGGGGAGTGGTGTTGGGGTGGGTGAAGGTGAGACAGGGAGGATGTTGTGGGTAATAGTGAGAGTGGGAGAGACTGAGCTTTGGTGGGAGATGGGTGCCATATCAGAGAGAAGGTGGGGGTCAGGTATCGGAGAGAAAATGGTGGCAGTTATCCGGGCAGAGGGGAGTTTGATATTTAATCAAAACATTCAGCTAGGTAGTGCAAGTCATAGTGTAATAGGACTTGAATTCAGTGCATTCCTCCTATTAAAATCTTGACAGACCACTTTCTTACAACAGTATTGACAGAGTCAGTGTAAATTATGTGCTCAAATCCTAAAGATTAAATTACCAAACAACAATTGCGCACATGCAAATTAATGCCCACAAATCACTTTGCACAAAAAAAGGACAGTGCTACTTAGCACACTGTCAGTGGATAGGTCAGGCTGTTGGAAATTACAAACCTCGGTATTATTAGGGGATTAAGGCAACTAATAAAAGACAGACATAATCCCCAGGGAGGAATTGTCATGACTGTAGCAATCCTCATTTGCAAAGTCAGTTAACATGCGAGGATACAAGCAACATATCATTAACACCACAAACCCAGGGAGTGGCTCCATCAGAAATAGCCTCGTATCATCTCTGGGCTTTAGTACTGGCTGAAAGAGTCACATGAATCTGGGTCAAAAGTCATGCATCATAAATGAGGTACGTTTCATGCAGCAGAGCACACACTGAACCATACAACAAATATAACACCTATCACTGAGGTTTCATCAGATATGAGCAAGACAGAATCTCACACTGGAGATTAGAATCAAAAATCCAAACTAACATTCTCAGAGCAGGACTGAGGGAGTGCCGCACTGTCGGAGGGTCAGTACGGAGGGAGTGCCGCACTGTCGGAGGGTCAGTACGGAGGGAGTGCCGCACTGTCGGAGGGTCAGTACGGAGGGAGTGCCGCACTGTCGGAGGGTCAGTACGGAGGGAGTGCCGCACTGTCGGAGGGTCAGTACGGAGGGAGTGCCGCACTGTCAGAGGGTCAGTACGGAGGGAGTGCTGCACTGTCAGAGGGTCAGTGCTGAGGGAGTGCCGCACTGTCGGAGGGTCAGTACGGAGGGAGTGCCGCACTGTCAGAGGGTCAGTACGGAGGGAGTGCCGCACTGTCAGAGGGTCAGTACGGAGGGAGTGTCGCATTGTCGGAGGGTCAGTGCTGAGGGAGTGTCGCACTGTCAGAGGGTCAGTGCTGAGGGAGTGCCGCACTGTCAGAGGGTCAGTGCTGAGGGAGTGTCGCACTGTCAGAGGGTCAGTGCTGAGGGAGTGTCGCACTGTCAGAGGATCAGTACGGAGGGAGTGCCGCATTGTCGGAGGGTCAGTACGGAGGGAGTGTCGCATTGTCGGAGGGTCAGTGCTGAGGGAGTGTCGCACTGTCAGAGGGTCAGTGCTGAGGGAGTGCCGCACTGTCAGAGGGTCAGTGCTGAGGGAGTGTCGCACTGTCAGAGGATCAGTACGGAGGGAGTGCCGCATTGTCGGAGGGTCAGTGCTGAGGGAGTGCCGCACTGTCAGAGGGTCAGTGCTGAGGAAGTGCCGCACTGTCGGAGGGTCAGTGCTGAGGGAGTGCCACGGAGTTGGAGGGTCAGTGCTGAGAGAGCGCTGCACTGTTGGAGGGTCAGTGCTGTGTTGAGATCTCACCGGGTGAAGATTCATAATCAAGGTTCACACATCTTCAAATGTTTCTTCCATGGCATTCTCAGAATTTATTTTATTTACTCATGGAATGTGGGCTGGACTAACATTTATTGCCCATCCCTAACTGCCCTTGAGAAGTTGGGGTTGAGCTGCCTTCTTGAACCTCTGCAGTTCATGTGACCCACAGTGTCCTTAGGAATGGAATTCCAGAAGACAGTAAAGGAATGGTGATATATTTCCAAGTCAGGGTGGAGAGTGGCTTGGAGCGGAACCTGCAGGGGGCGGTGTTCCCATGTATCTGCTGCCCTTGACCTTCTAGATGGAAGTGGTTGTGGGTTTGGAAGATGCTGTCTGAGAATCTTTTAGGAGAAAGTGAGGACTGCAGATGCTGGAGATCAGAGTTGAGAGTTTGGTGCTGGAAAAGCACAACCAGTCAGGCAGCATCTGAGGAGCAGGAGAATTGACGTCTTGGGAATAAGCCCTTCATTCCTGACTCTCCTGTTCCTTGGATGCTGCCTGACCTGCTGTGCTTTGCCAGCACCAAACTCTAGAGTCTGATGATCTTTGGTGAGTTTTTACAGTTTATCTGGTAGATAGTGCACACTGCTGGTACTGAGTGTCGGTGTTGGAGAGAGTGGAAGTTTGTGGATGTGGTGCCAATCAAGTGGGGACTGCTTTGTCCTGGATGGTGTCAAGCTTCTCGAGTATTGTTAGAGCTGCCACCATCCAGGCAAGTGGGGAGTATTCCATCATACTCCTGACTTGTGTCGCTGCAGATGGTGGACAGGTTTTGGGGAGTCAGTAGGTGAGTTATTCACCACAATATTCCTAACCTCTGACCTGCTCTTGTAGCCACTGTGTTTATGTGGCGAGTCCAGTTCAATTTCTGGTCAATGGTAATTTGCAGGGTTTTGGTGGTGACAGATTCAGTGATGATAATAACATTAAATGTCAAGACCAGTGGTCTATTGTTGGTGATGGCGTGGAGCTGAGATCACTGATCTCCAATAACCACAAGTATCTTCCTGTGTACCAGCTATAAATCCAAACAGCAGAGAGTTGGTTCCAATTCACAGATTTGGGCATCGTTTACATAGGGCTTTCATTTTCAGTCCTGAGTCAGCGGCATACAGTTCAGATTATATCATGTCCAGCTGAGTGGCCTGTCCCAGCTCCTACCTTCCATGTTCCTCCATTCGTCAGTCAGTCATACAGCATTAATGCAGTCATGATAGCCTGCACAATATATCAAGAGATGGGGTGAAATAGTAAGAATTGATTGATTTGAATATTCTGCACGTGTTTGCAAATAAGTAAAGGGCAGGACTATTAAATGCCATGACAGCTTTATGGGTGCTTTGTGCAGTTGAGTTTGGCAGTTATGTGGCAGCTTTGTTGATCGTTCCAATGAGCCTGACAATTTCAAAGCACTGTTCACGTTGTTACACACAGTCACAATTGTCTACCCTTGGCAATCCCAAAGGGCACCTCACCTTTCCCAAAAGGCAAAGATCTTCCACAAAGGTGTCCCAGGAACAAATCCGAAAGGGCATCCAACTGCTCCAAACGATACTGTGAAGGATGGAGTTGCAAATATCACGTTTCTCACTGCTCCCTCGTGAAAATCAGACACAGTTGGGAGCAACAACACTTTAATATGGCAGCTACCTCTGTGAACACCGGATGTGCAACTTGGAACCCATTCCCATCAGACCATCTAATCAGCTCCACCATTCTGGATAATCTGGTATTCCTCAACTCCACCTTCCTGCCTTTTCATTATAATCCTCGATTCCCTTTCTGTGTACCTCAGACTTGAATTACGTAACGACCCAGCTTCAACAGCCCCCTGCAGTTCACAACTCACCAAGAGAAGAAATTCCTCCTCATTTTCCCTCATATTATTCCCTCTAATCCATGGCTTTCCCACAAGGAGAAACAACCTCTCTGTATCTACACCCTTTACAGCCCTCTTTCCCTTGTTGAAATAGTTTTGGGCAGAGCTCCTATATTTGTGTCTGTGTGGCTATCTCTCCAATTGGGAAATATCCAGGCCATCGAACCTGCAGCAGGTGGGAATGGCAGTGGTGTTTCTGTCATTCAGAGTTTTATGAGAACAAGGCTGTTCATTGTCACTTTCACTAAGAACCAACACTTTTTGCCCAGTTTTGTTTTTAACAGAATTCAAATTCTCGAGTTGCCCACTGAGAGATTTAAGTCGGATTACTTCACAGTTGGATCAGGAACAGAATCCCTGCCCTAACACACCCCTCACATCTCCAACAATGGCCAGCTCACTGGGTACACAGCATGACAAATGAAACTAGTGACATAATGATTGGGACAAAACACAGGCTCACAAACCAGACAATTGTCCTGATCTCTCTAATGTAATGTGAATAATTCATTGTAATTTTGTACTCATTTGGAATACATTCATTTCTGCTGAACTAACTCGTCAATTTTAAGTCAGTTTCCTTGTTCTGACCTTCAATTAGCAAGTTCTTAGGCCTTTGTAACACACATTCAACAAATGTTGCTGCACACAAATTTTAAAATATCACTCCCATTTATTCCCAAGCTAAATTCAATAACTGCCACAGCTGAAGCTGTTAAAATAAACTTGTTCAAGAAAAACGACAGATATTATTCGTTGTTTTATAGATCTGGGCTTAGAGTATAAACAAGGGAGTTGAGCAAAACCTGTGATACATCAGCTCAGCCTCAGCAGAGAAATGTAACTGAACTCTGGGCTCCGCACTTCCCTCCCCAAAATGGCTCTGACAGTCCCAACACCGTGCAGATGACAGGAGTTCAAGAACACTATTCACCATCAACTTCCCCAGAGTAATTCAGGATGGGCAAAAAATGCACCCTCAACCAGCAAGTCCCTCGTTTCCTGAATAACTATATAAAAAAGACACATTGAGTATAGATGAGATTTATTGGAATGGGATCAGGGCTGAGGGACTTCAATGAATGGGGAGAGACTGGAGAAGCTGGGATTGTTTTCCTTAAAGCAGGGAAGGTTCCAGGGGATTGAACCAAAGTGTTTAAAATCAAAGAGAGTTTGACCTAGTAAAGTGGACAAGAGAGAAGTATCAGTGATCAGATGGACACAGATTTAAGATAAGTTTCAGAATAACAGAGAAGGAAATAAGGAGACCTTTTTGACACAGTGAGTTGTTGGGTTCTGGAAGGTGCTGTCTGAAAGGGTGTGGGAGAAGATTCAATCGCGTGAAGACCATAGTGTTGGTGGCAATGTGGTAATCTGTAACCTCATGGTCCGGCATATTCCCCACTCAACCATTACCATCAAGCCAGGCAGCATCTGAGGAGCAGGAGAATCGACATTTCAGGCATAAGCCCTTCTTCAGGAATAAGCAGGCTGAGATAAAAGGGTAGGGGGGAAGGGAATTTGGGGGAGGGGCGCTGGGAATACGATAGGTGGAAGGAGGTGAGGGTGAGAGTGATAGGCCGGAGAGGGGTGGGGGCGGAGAGGTCAGGAAGAAGATTGCAGGTCAAGAGGGCGGTGCTGAATCCAAGGGTTGGAATTGAGATAAGGTGGGGGTAGGGGAAATGAGGAAGCTGGAGAAATCTACATTCATCCCGTGTGGTTGGAAGGTTCCTCGGCGGAAGATGAGGCGCTCTTCCTCCAGGCGTCGTGTGGCCAGGATCTGGTGATGGAAGAGCCAAGGACCTGCATGTCATTGGCGGAGTGGGAGGGGGAGCTAAAGTGGTCAGCCACGGGGCGGTTGGGTTGGTTGGTCCGGGTGTCCCAGAGGTGTTCCCTGAAACGTTCCACAAGTAGGCGGCCTGTCTCCCCAATGTAGAGGAGACCACATCTGGTGCAGCGATTACAGTAAATGATGTGTGTGGAGGAGCAGGTGAATTTGCGATGGACGCTGTCTGGCCTGCTGTGTTTTTCCAGTACCACATTTTTCAACTCTGGTACTCCAGCATCTGCAGTCCTCACTTTCTCCTCCATTACCATCAAGCCAGGGGATCAACCCTGGTTCAATGGAGACTGCAAGAGAGCATGCCAGGAGCAGCACCAGGCAGACCTGAAGATGAGGTGAAGCTAACAAACAGGACTACTTGCATGCCCAACAGGAAAAGCAGCAAGTGTTTGGGTTAAGCAACTTCACAACCAATGGCAAAAACAAAAACAGAAATTGCTGGAAAAGCTCAGCGGGTCTGACAGCCTCTGTCGAGAGAAAGCAGAGGTAACATTTTGGGTCGAGTGACCCTTCCTCAGAACCCCACAAACAATGGATTATATCTAAACTCTGAAGTCTTGCCGCATCCAGTTGTGAATGGTGGAGGCCAATTAAACACATTACAGGAGGAACAGAAGAATCACAAATGTCTCCATACGCCCAACACCACACAAACCAGTCTTCAACCAAGTCGATTCACTCTGTATGATATAAAGAAACAGCTGGAGGCCTTGCCTCTGACAAAGGCTATGGACCCTGTGTACATCACAGCAGTAGTACTGATAACCTGTGCTCCAGAACTTGCCACCACTCCCCAAAGCAACCTGATTTGAACAAAAAGAACAAACAAACTTTACAGCCCAGGATCAGGCCCTTCGGTCCTCCAAGCCTGAGCTGATCCAAATGTACTGTCTAAACTTGTCTATCAATTCCTAAGCATCTGTATCCCTCTGCTCCCCACCTGCTCATACATCTGTCCAGATGTATCTTAAATGAATCTACAATGCCTGCCTCTACCACCTCTGCTGGCAACACGTTCCAAACACCCACCACCCTCTGTGTGAAGTACTTGCCACGCTTGTCCCCCTTAAACTTTCCACCTCTCACTTTGAAAGTATGACCTCTCGTTATTGAATCCTTCATCCTGTGAAAAAGCTTGTCCGTATCCACCCTGTCTATAACCTTCATGGTTTTGTAAACCTCAATCAGGTCCCTCCTCAATCTCCTTTTTTCTAATGAAAATAAACCTAACCTACTCAACCTCTCTTCATAGCTAGCACCTTCCACACCAGGCAATATCCTGGTAAACCTTCTCTGCACCCTCTCCAAAGCGTCCACATCCTTCTGGTAGTGTGGCGACCAGAACTGTACACAATATTGATTTGATTTACTTTTCATCAGAACATTCCTGTACTTTTCCAGCTGTGCTTTTCAAGCATCACACGTTTTGATTTTAATTTATTATTTTCAGATTTACCAAGAGACAGTGAAAAGAATTGTTTTGCGTACTATCCAGACAAATCACACCTTACATAAACACATCACATCTAGACAGACAATCAGCACAAGGGAAACTAGGGGTGGACAACAAGTGCCTGTCTTACCCGTAACACCCACATCCTGTGAAAGAAGAAAGAAAAACATACTAACCCGGCCAATTCCAGCCCCATCAGTCTACTCCCAATCATCAGTAAAGTGATGGCAGGTGTCACCAACCATGCTATCAAGCAGCACCCGCTCAGCAATAATCTGCTCAGTGACACCCAGTTTGGGTTCTGCCAGGGCCACTCAGCTCCTGACATCATTACAGCCTTGGGTCAAACATGGACAAAAGAGCAGAATTCCAGAGGGGAGGGGAGAGGGACAGCCCTTAACATCAAGGCTGCATTCGACCGAGTGTGGCACCAAGGAGTCTTGGCAAAACTGGAATCGATGGGTATTAGGGCGCAAACACTCTGTTGGTTAGTCATACCTGACACGTAGGAAGGTAGCAATTTTTGAGAAGGTGGTTATAGTTGTTGGAAGTCAGTCATCTCAGGAGTTCCTCAGGGTAGTGTCCTTGGCACAATCATCTTCAGCTGCTTCATCAATGACCTTCTCTCCACCAAAGATCAGAAGTGGAGATGTTCGCTGATGTTTGTACCATTCGCGACTCCTCAGATACTGCAGCAGTCCATGTTCAAATGCAACAAGACTTGGACAATGTCTAGGATTGAGCTGACAAGTGGCAAGTAACATTGATACCACACAAATGCCAGACACTGACTTCCTCGAGAAAGAGTGAATCTAACAATCACCCTTTGACTTTCAATGGTTATTCCATCACTAAATCTCCCACTTTCATTCATTCTAGGGATGACTGTTAACATCCAGGAGTTACCAATAACCAGAAGTTCAACTCGACTAACCATGTAAGCACAGTGGCTAAAAGAGCAGGTCATTGGCTAATAATCTGCTTCCTGACTCCCCAAAGCCTGTCCACCATCTACAAGGCAAAAGTCAGGAGTGGGATGGAATATTCCCCACTTTCCTGGATGGGGGCACCTCCAACAACACTCAAGAAGCTCAACACCATCCAGGACAGAGCAGCTGCTTTATTAGCACCACATTCACAAACATCCACTCCCTCCCCCACCGACACTCAGTAACAGCAGTGTGGACTATCTACAAGATGGACTGCAGAAACTCACCAAAGATCCTCAGACAGCACCTTCCAAACCCACTACCACTTACACCTAGCAGGACAAGGGCAGCAGATACATGGGAACATTACCCCATGCAAGTTCCCCTCAAAGACAAAGTGAGGACTGCAGATGTTGGAGATCAGAGTTGAAGGGTGAGGTGCTGGAAAAGCACAGCAGGTCAGGCAGCATCTGAGGAGCAGGAGAGTCAACATTTCAAGCATAAGCTCTTCATCAGGAATTATGCTCAACTGGATACTGCCTGACCAGCTGTGCTTTTCTAGCATCACACTCTCTGACCAAGTTCCCCTCCAAGCTCCTCACCAGCCTGAATTGGAAATATATCCCCATTCCTTCGCTGTCACTGTGTCAAACTCCTGGAAGTCTCTTCCTAAGGGCATTGTGGGTCTACCTACAGCACATAGACTGCAGCGGTTCAAGAAGGCAGCTCACCCCCACCTTCTTAAGGGGCAACTAGGAACGGGCAATAAATGCAGGGCCCAGGCAGTGACACCCACATCCCATGAATGAATAAATATAAACAATTGAGAAGTGGAAATGTGCAGTCCAGTATAAGTGGGGAAGAGCAGGGAGTGTGTGGTCAATCGGACAGCTCTTTCAAAGAGCTGGCACCAATGTGATGGGCTGAATGGTCTTCACCTGTACAGGTAGATTCTGTGATGGCCATTGAATCATAAAAACAAGGTGCAAAGAGCTGAAACAAAATGTTCTCCAGCCAGCTAGCATACAACAGAGGGCACAGGGATTTAAGAAATGTTAAATTCAAATGAAATTCAGAATCTGCAGCATTAAGTTGTTGTACAAACTTATCGAGAATGAGCCCAGCCCCAGGACAGGGATCATTTTCTTGCCAGTTCTGCTCGGTTCAGAGAGAGCTGGAAGATTTGAGAGTGCTTTTAGGTTCAGAATTTTACACTTGCAGCTTTTTATTTCTTGGCTACTGATTTTGTCTCTAATTGCTTCCTGTCTTGCTTTTTTCGTCTTCCTCCTGATTTCCCCCGGGGTTTCCTGCCTGGTTATTCTGATGGGGCTGGAAATGGTGTGTCCCTTTACCATGGAGTTTCGTTCCACCTTCCGCCTGGGATCAGAGATTCTCCACATCCCCAAGTGGCCTGGCAAACTTGTCTTTATCATGGTCAGAACATTCTCCTTTCGATCAGCATGACGTTAAACATCCTTATTGCTGGTTCCCAGGCTGCCTTGCAGTACCATCAGCAGCAGGAGCTCAGCACAGTGCTCATGGCAAACACACCCATCTGGGACTGAATCGTCCTTATTGAGATACTGATCAATTCTTTCTGATGTTCTGGGAATGAGGGGGCTGAAACCTTACAAAGCTGGGTTTGCTGGTGTTGATATTCTCTCACGGACTTGTTAGCAGCTCAATCCCCACACAGTGAAGATGATAGCCAAGTGGGCTTATTACCAGAGTCCCAGGCAATGTTTTGGGGACGTGGTTTCGAATGCTGCCATGGCAAATGGTGGAAATTGAAATCTGATTGAAGATTTGTAGCTCGGGTATCCGTTGTTGTGGTTCTGCTCGCCGAGCTGGAAGTTTTTGCTGCAAACGTTTCGTTCCCTGGCTAGGGAACATCATCAGTGCTGTTGGAGCCTCGTGTGAAGCGCTGCTTTGATGTTTCTTCCGGTATTTATATTGGTTTGTTCTTGCCACTTCCGGGTGTCAGTTTCAGCTGCAGTGATTTGTATGTGGGGTTCAGGTCGATGTGTCTGTTGATGGATGTTCTTGCCGTTTCTGGGTGTCAGTTTCAGCTGTAGTGGTTTGTATATGGTGTCCAGGTCAATGTGTCTGTTGATGGAGTTTGGGGATGAATGCCATGCTTCTAGGAATTCTCTGGCTGTTCTCTGTCTGGCTTGTCCTATGATAGTGGTCAGGAGCCAGGGAACGAAACGTTTGCAGCAAAAACTTCCAGCTCGGCGAGCAGAACCACAGCGGTGGAAATTGAATTTGAATTCAGTAATAATCTGGGAATAAGAGTCTGATAATGACCATGAATCCATTGTCGATTGTCAGGAAAATCCATCTGGTTCATGAATGCACTTTAGGGAAGGCCGACATGTGACTCCAGCAATGTGCCCTCAGGACAATTAAGGATAGGCAATAAGTGGCCGAACCAGCGACACCTCATCCAGTGACTGAGAGAAAGGAAAGTGCTCAGCCTCTGGCATTGTCCCAGATGACTACTCCCAAGATCTTGGTATATTTGTACCTCCACCACTGTGTGGTACTGGGTACTCACTGCCCCCAGTCCTGCTCTGTCTTTACTTTGCCTTGGGCCTATCTCGTGATTACTGGTGGAGGATCCATCACCATGGAGTACCTTCACTAGAGACCTGTTCTGAGATATCAGGAAGGTTTTTTTCATGACAGCAGTAATTAAAGGGACACTGCTCAGGGAGAGTGAGCAGGACCTTATGGAGTTGCTCCACATTCATCTGCTCCTTCCAACAGCTCAAACAGCACTCCCCATCTCCACCCCAACAGACTGTGTGTGATGTCAGGAGAATGGGTGCAACCAAGGGAGATTTCATTTTGACATCTACTCCCCAAATCCCAATGTCATCCAGGTACCATATACCCCTCAAACTATTTCACTAACCAATCTCATGCAGGCAACATCTCAATTTTACAATCAACCCTGCTGTTCAAATGCTCCATGAACTTAACCCTCTCTATCTCTGTAATCTCCCCAGGCCCATCACACCTCCCTATATGTATAACCTCCCCCAGCCTCTAAACCCTGCCCTATCTCTGTCACCTTCTCCATTGCATCCGTTTCACAGTTTAGACCCTCAAATAATGAAATGCTCCTTCTGTACTGTCTGTCCAACAGTGCAGCACTACAACAGTGTGTCACACCCTCAGTGCTGACCTGCCAACAGTGTGGCACTACCTCTGTATAGATCCTCCGACAGTGTGGCAGTCCCTCAGTCCTGACCCTCAGACAGTGCAGCACTCCCTCAATACTGACCTTCTGACAGTGCAACCCACTCCCTGGGAATTGCTTGCTGAATGTTGTGTATCGTGTGAGTTCATGTCTTTGGAATGAGATTCCATGCTGTGACTAGTGTGATTGCCTCGCACGGTATCTCAGCTGACAGTGTAACGTGGAGAGTGATTCTCAAAGTTTATTGCTGGTGCTTTAATGAAAGGAGCAAATAATGAAGTGGTTCTAAAAATGAAATCTTATGTGATGTCATTGTCAGTGAGATCATTTGCTATACGTAGCATTAACCGGCTAGCTCATAAATCCTTCTCATAAATCACCAGCCAATTACTTTCACCTTCCCATGTGTGACAGGGAACCAATCAGGTTTCTGTTGAGGCACAGACCTTGTTCCAAGTCGTGACTATGGATAGAATTGATTGATAATACTCAATAGCTTTCATCTTTTCCTCTCTCTCTCTCTCTATCGCTCTCTCTCTCTCCCCATCCCTCATTCTCTCTCTTGTTCTACTAATGAGCCACATGCCTCTGCAGTTAAATACTAAAATTGCATTTAAATTACATGTTAAATGTCGTACAATTCACTGAGATGTTGTGCAGGAGTCAGACCCAAGCCAAATCTGAGCCACACAGGATTTTCAAACAAGTGGCTGAAACAAACAAGTTTTCTCCAAATGGCTGGTTTTAAGAACTTCAAAGAATAGAATAGAGTACCCTTCATTGTCATGTGTACTCCACTGCAGGAATGCAGTGTAAAGCTTTTACAATGTTTACTTCTTATGCCGCCATCTTAAGTAAATGCTACGAGGTACAAATCTTGGATACAAAAGAGAAATAAAAAGTAGTTGCATTACTTTCCAGAGTTTAAAAAATAAGTTAGAAATAAGATACAGTGGAGGCGGAGTGGATTAGAGAGCAAATTCCAGAAGCTGGGGTCCCAGGACATGAAGGCAAATGGTGGAAGGATTAAAATCAGGGATGCTCAGCAGGTCAGAATAGTGCAAGTGACGATATTGAGGATGTCTTACAGTTACAGGAAGTGGGAGAACCATAGAGTGGATAAAACTATATACGGATTTGAAAACATGTGTCAGAAATTCAAATTTGAGGTGTTCCTGCACTAGGAACAGGAGTAGGCCATTCAGCCCATTCAGCTTGCCCTACCATTCAATGAGATCTCGGCTGACCTGCGACCTAACGCCACATACCTGCCTTTAGCCCATAACCCGGAACAGCTTTGCTCGACAAAACTTTATCTCTGTCAGATATAAAGTTAACAACTGATCCAGCATCCACCGTCATTTTCGGAAGAGAATTCCAAACCTCTCCCACCCTTTGTGTGTGGAAGTGCTTCCTAACATCTCTCCTGAACAGTCTGGCCCTAATTCTTGGACGATGCCCCTAGTTCTAGAATCCCCAACCAGTGGGAATAGTTTATTTTTATCCACTCTTTTTTTCCTGTTAATATCTTGAAGACTTCAATCAGATCATCCCTTAACTTTCTACATTTTACAGAAAACAGGCCTCATTTCTATGATCTCTCCTCATAACTTAACCCCTGAAGTCTAGGTATCATTCTCAGAAATGTGTGGTGTACGCCTTCCAAAGAGCAATGTTGTGAGTAACACATGGAACACAGTGAACACTTCAAACAATTTGTACACAGCAAGTTCCCACAAACAGCAACCATATCATGGGAGTACATCTCTGTCTCCTTGCTCATCTGCAACTGTATCATTTGCAGCTACCCAAAGGGCAGACTCAATGCTGACAATTCCACCTGAGCCACACTCCCACAGAACTGTCCCTGCAGTTTCAGGATGGAATGTGTGTTTGAATCACTCAAGTCAGGCTTGAACCCACAACCCTATCACTCCGAGGGGAGGGTTAGACATACTCTTGCGTCTTCACCGATAATATTCACCCCTTAACTAACAGCCAAGAAAAAATTCAAGTGATCTATGTGATCTCTCGCTGCTAAATTTGGGATCTTCCTGTGCACAAATTAACTGCCCTCTATCCGACATCGATTAGGCTTCCAAAGTACTTCAGCAGTTGGGAAGTGGCTGTGGGATGCCCGCAATCCTGGGAAAACACTTCATGTTTGAAAAGACATTCTTTAAAAAACAATCGCTCATTTTAAGATGGGTCATTGGACTCCAAACTCAGTTTTTGTCTCTCTCCACAGATGCTGCCAGATCTGCTAAGTTTCTCCAGCATTCTGGACATCTGTTTTCAGGTCCATTCTGAACTGAATTTGGAATTAGGCTTTGTGTTTCTGCCTGTAGCTTGCTGTGCAGGCTCTGCACAATGGCTTCATTGCCTTCAAGGAACAATCAAGTGTAGTGTCTTCAGGGGCTGGGGCGTGATATCTGGAGTCATTAACCCAGAGTGTTGAAACTGTCCTGATCCTTTTGGTGAATTTAGCTGCGACATTGACAGCTCTGAGTCACTGCTCTCAGTGACGATCTCAATACTGAAGCTACAACCAAAATATAGACAGAAGGAAGCCTCCAGAAAGAGCTGGTTCATTGGATAGGACAAGGTTTCCCCTGTCTCCACTGCTGCTTCAGATCCCTGGCTTCTGCCATCACTACCTCTGTCAACACCCAGCTAAACCCGGGAATGTACAAACAAGGAGCAAGTGTAGGGCACACAGCTCTTCGAACCTGTTCCACCATTCAATTAGATCTGGACTAATCTGAATTTAACCCCAACTCCACATTCCCGTTTCATCCCTGATAAGCTTTTACCCCCTTGCTCATCAGAATCTATTTCCCGCTGCCTTAAAAATATTTAAAGATTCTGCATCGATGGCCTAGTGATACTATTGCCATACTATTGATGCAGAGTGAAAGTGAGGACTGCAGATGCTGGAGATCAGAGTCGAGAGTGTGGTGCTGGAAAAGCCCAGCAGGTCAGGCAACATCTGAGGAGCAGGAGAATCGACGTTTCGGGCAAAAGCCCTTCATCAGGAATGTGATGAAACGTCGATTCTCTTGCTCCTTGGATGCTGCCTGACCTGCTGTGCTTTTCCAGCAACACACTTTTTGACTATTAATCCAGAGAGCCAGGTTTGAATCCTGCCAAGGCAGATGGTGGAATTAAATTCAATAAAAAAATGTGGAACTAAATCATGAATCTGTTGTTGATTGATTATGAAAAACCTGTCTGGTTCATCAATATCCTTTAGGGAAAGAAACTGCCATCCTTACTTGGACTGGTTTACATGTGACTCCAGACCCACAGCAATGTGGGTGACTCTTAACTGGCCTCTGGGCAATTCGGGATGGGCAATAACTGCTGGCCTAGCCAGTGAGACCCACATCCCATGAATGAGAAAAATTCTCAATACTGATGTACTATATCTCTTAAAGTAATACTGACATACTCTGTCTCTTTAAAGTACGCTGACCTACTGAATGAGAGATATGTGGAGGCTTTTATTCCCACCTTCCCCAAGATTACTCTGGATGTCCATAATCCATGGATATACCTAATGTTCTTTATTAAAGCATGCACACTACAAAAATAATCCTGCAGAAATATTACCCAGACACTGGTGACAATCACAATTTAACCCATTTCCATGGACATGTCCAAGAGTCATACCATTGGACTGTTCCAGCCACTGACCGCATTACCATGGAGGTGCAATCCTTTACATGTCCATCCCCCATGAGGATAGTCACAAGGCTCTCTGCTTCTTCCTGAAGTGAAGGCCTGAAGCGGCCCCACCCACCGCCAGCCTCCTCCGCCCAGCTGAGCTCATCCTCACTCTCAACAATGTCTCCTATAATTCCTCCCATTTTCTTCAGGTCAGTGGGGTGGCCATGGGTACTGGCATGGGCCCCAATGATGCCTGTCTCTTCATAGGGTATGTGGAACATTCCTTGCACCAGTCCTATTCCGGCTCCCACTCAACTCTTTCTCTGACATAGCGATGATATCATCAGTGCTGCTTCCTGCTTTTATCCAGAGTTGCAAAGTTTATTGCGTTTGCTTCCAATTTCCACCTTGACCTCACCTTTACCTGGTCTATCTCCGACTTCTCCCTTTTCTTCCTCAACATCTCTGTTTCTACTTAACTGGCCAATAATACTCACTGCAAACCCACCGAGTCCCACAGTTACCTGGACTATATATTCTCATACCCTGTTTCCCATAAAGACTCCACTTCCATTCTCTAAGTTTCTCTATCTTTGTCGCATTGTTCTGATGTCATCAACTTTGACAAGACAGTCTCCAAAATGTCCACCTTAGAACATAGTACACAGAAAAGTATGGCACAGAACAGGCCCTTCAGCCCACGATGTTGTGCCGACGATTATTACCAATCTAAAATAATCTAACCTACGCACCCCTCAACTCACTGCTATCCATGTGCATGTCCAGCAGTCGCTTAAATGTCCCTAATGACTCTGCTTCCAACACCACAGCTGGCAACGCATTCCATACATTCACAACTCTCTGCGTAAAGAACCTACCTCTGATGTCTCCTTTATACCTTCCTCCTAATATCTTCAAACTATGGTCCCTTGTGAGAGTCAGTCCTGCCCTGAGGAAAAAGTCTCTGGCTATTGACTCTATTCATGCCTCTCATTACCTTGTACACCTCGATCAGGTCACCTCTCTTCCTCCTTCTCTCCAGAGAGAAAAGTCCGAGCTTAGTCAACCTCACTTCATAAGGCAAGCCCTCCAGTCCAGGCAGCATCCTGGTAAACCTTCTTTGCACTCTCTCCAAAGCCTCCTTATCTTTCCCATAGTGGGGCGACCAGAACTGGACATAATATTCCAAGTGTGGTCTCACCAGGGACTTGTAGAGTTGCAGCAAAACCCCGCGGCTCTTAAACTCAATCACCCTATTAATGAAAGCCAAAACACCATATGCTTTCTTAACAACCTTATCCACTTGGGTGGCAACTTTGAAGGATCTATGTACCTGAACAACCAGATCCCTCTGTTCCTCCACACTGCCAAGAATCCTGTCTTTAATCTTAGATTCAGCATTTGAATTCAACCTTCCAAAATGCATCACTTTGCATTTATCTAGGTTGAACTCCATCTGCCATTTCTCAGCCCAGCTCTGCATTGTATCTATGTCAGGCTACAGCCTGCAATAGCCCTCGATACTATCAATGACACCTCCAACCTTTGTGTCATCGGCAAATGTACAAATCCACCCCTCAACCTCCTCATCCAAGTCATTTATAAAAACTACAAAGATCAGAGGCCCACGAACAGAGCCTTGCAGGACACCACTCAACACTGACGTCCAGGCAGAATACTTTCCATCTACAACCACTCTCTGCCTTCTATCAGCCAGCCAATTCTGAATCCAGATAGCCAAATCTCCTTGTATCCCATACCTCCTGACATTATCAATGAGTTACCATGGGGAACCCTATGAAATGCCTTGCTGAAGTCCATATACACCACATCCACTGCCCGACCTTTATTGACCTGTCTTGTCACCTCCTCAACGAACTCAATAAGATTTGTGAGGCATGAACTGCCCCTCACAAAGCCATGCTGACTGCCTTTAATCACACTATGCTTTTCCAAATAGTCATAAATCCCATCCCTCAGAATTCTTTCTAAACCTTTGCTGACCACAGCTGTAAGACTGACCGGTCTGTAATTGCCAGGGATTTCCCTATTCCCCTACTTGAAAAGTGGAACAACATTCTTCTCCCTCCAATCCTCCGGTACGACTCCCGCGGAGAGTGAGAAATCAAGGATTTTCACCAGCAGCTAAGCAAACTCCTTTCCTGCTTCCCGGAGCAGCCTGGGATAAATCTGGTCTGGCCCTGGGACCTTATCAATCTTAATATTTGCCAAAATTTCCAGCACATCAACTTAATCAATCTTGATCTGGTCAAGCCTGTTTCCCAGCTCCTCAAAGTTCTCATTCACAACAAGGTCCCTTTCCTTAGTGAAAACTGAAGCAAAAAATTCATTTAGGGCTTTCCTCTATCTGCTCAGACTCCACGCACAAGTTCCCTATGCTATCCCTGATCAGCTCGACCTTGTCCCTGATCATTCTCTTATTCCTCATGTATGAGTAAAATGCCTTTGGTTTCTCCCTAATCTGTCTTGCCAAGCCTTTTTCATGCCCCCTCCTGCCTCTCCTCAGTCCATTTCTGAGCTCCTTTCTAGCAAGCCTGTAATCCTCTAAAGCTGTGCTAGATCCCTGCTTCCTCTACCTTATGTAAGCTGCCTTCTTCCTTTTGACGAGAAGCTCCTCTGTTCTCGTCATCCAAGGTTCCTTAATCTTACCCCTTCTTACCTGCCTCAGAGGAACAAATTTGTACATCACTCGCAACAACTGCTCCTTAAACAGACTCCACATGTCTGTTGTGCCCTTTCTGTGGAACAATTGCTGCCAGTCTGTACTTCCCAACTCCTGACTGATAGGATCATAATTACCTTCCCTTGGTAACTGCTCCTTTCCCTCTCCATGGCTATGGTAAATGTGAGGCAGTGATGGTCACTGTCACCAAAGTGTTCTCCCACCGCGAGATCTGACACCTGTCCTGGCTCGTTGCCGAGGACCAAATCCAAAATGGCCTCTCCCCTCATTGGCCTGTCCACATACTGAGTAAGGAAACCCTCCTGAACACACCTGACAAAAATGGCTCCATCCAAACCATCTGCACTTAGGAGGTTCCAGTCAATATTAGGAAAGTTGAAGTCACCCATAACAACAACCCTGCTACATCTGCATTTTTCCAAAATCTGCTCGCCTATGAGTTCTTCCATCTCTCTACTGCTATTAGGGGGTCTGTAGAAAACCCCCAGTGAGCTGGCTGTTCCCTTGCTGTTCCTAACTTCCACCCATACTGACAACTTCCTCACCAACCTTCGTTTCTATGATGCACTTTCTGATTAGCAATGCTACACCCCCTCCTCTTTTTCCACTCTCCCTGTTTTTAAATGTTCTAAACCCTGGAACATCTAGCAACCATTCCTGCCCCTGTGAAACCCATGTCTCCGTTATGGCCACAACATCGTAGCCCCAAGTACTGATCCATGCTCTAAGGTTGTCACTCTTATTTCTGACACTCCTTTCGTTAAAGCAAACACACTTTAACCAATCCCTTTGTTCCATCACATGACTAACCTTCCTGATAGATTCACTACATCTTGTTACTGCCCCATATCTAATTACCACCCTCTCAGACATGTGGCTCTGATTCCCACCCCCTGCCAACTAGTTTAAACCCTCCCGAATCGCACGAGCAAATCTCCCACCCAGGACATTTGTGCCCCTCCAGTTCAGGTGCAACCCGTCCTTCATGTACAGGTCCCACCTTCCCCAGAAGGTATCCCAATGGTCTAGGTATCTGAAGCCCTCCCTCCTGCACCAGCCTCGCAGCCACGTGTTAAGCTGCATTCACTGACTGTTCCTCATCTCACTATCTCATGGCACCGGTAGCAAACCCGAGATCACTACTCTACTCGTCCTGCTCTTCAGCTTCCAACCTAGCTCTCTGTAGTCACTTTTCAGATCCTCATTCCTTATCCTGGCTATATTATTGGTGCCAATATGTACCACAATTTCTGGCTGCTCACCCTCCACCTTCAGAATCCTGTAAACCTGATCGGTGACACCCCGGACCCTGGCACCAGGGAGGCAATATACCTTCCAGGAGTCCCGTTCCTGACCACAAAACCTCCTGTCAATCCGGCTAACTATTGAGTCCCCTATCACTAGCACTTTTCTATTTCCCCCGTTCCCTTCTGAGCTAGAGACCTGACAACTGTGACTTTCCCCAGTAGACTGTCCCCACCAGCAGTATCCAAAACAGTATACTTATTGCTGAGGGGAACGGCCACAGGGGATCTCTGCTCTGACCGTCGGTTCCTTTTCTCCTCCCTGACAGTAACCCAGCTGTCCTTATCCTGTGTCTGGGGAGTGACCACCTCCCTGTACATCCTCTCAATTTCCCCCTCAGCCTCCTGGATAATCCGTAGTTCATCCAGCTCCAGCTCCAGTTCCCTATCTCGGTTTTCGAGGAGCTGGAGTTGGGTGCACTTCCCTCAAATGTAGTCGACAGAAACATGTGAAGTGTCTGTCTCCTGCCACATTCTACAGGAGGAACATGCAACTGCCCTAACATCCATATCCCGCTACTCTGAAAGCCCACACAGAGACTAAACAAAGGAAGAGAAGAAATGAGAAAACCCAAGAACTTACGGAGTTTACACACTAGTGGTAGGGGACCCAATAGTTAGATGGATTGACAGGAGGTTTTGTAGTCAGGAACAGGACTCCCGGAAGGTATGTTGCCTCCCTGGTGCCAGGTCCGGGGTGTCACCGATCGGGTTTACAGGATTCTGAAGGGGGAGGGTGTGCATCCAGAAATCGTGGTACACATTGGCATCAATAATATAGCCAGGAAAAGGATTGAGGATCTGAAAAGTGATTACAGAGAGCTAGGTTGGAAGCTGAAGAGCAGGATGAGTAGTGTTCTCAGGTTTGCTACTGGTGTCACGAAATAATGAGGTTAGAGGAGATGGGTTGGAGGGAGGCACTATGTGTAGGGTCTTGGGTTTAGGGTTTTACCTTCTTCATCAACCAAGGATTCCCCAGCACCGTAGTTGACTGGGCCCTCAGCTGAATCCGACCCATCTCCCACACTTCTGCCCTCAGCCCCTCTCTTCCCTCCCACAAACTGATAAATACCGGAAGAAACATCAAAGCAGCGCTTCACAGGAGGCTCCAATAGCACTGATGATGTTCCCTAGCCAGGGAACGAAACGTTTGCAGCAAAAACTTCCAGCTCGGCGAACAGAACCACAACAACAATAAGATCCCTCTTGCCCTTACCTCCCATCCCACCAGCATCCACGACAAAAGATTATCGCCATCATTTCTGCCCCCTCAGTGAGATGCCACCACCATATTCCCCTCCTCTCCTTTCCCTTGTCCACCTTCCATAGGGATCGTTCTTTCTGGGACACCTTGACCCATTCTTCTCTCACTCCAAACACACCCCCATAGCACCTTCCTCTGAAACCACAGAAGGTGTAACACTTGCCCATTTACCTCCTCCCTCCTGAGTATCCAGGGGCCTAAACGTTCCTTCCAGGTGAAGCAGCACTTTACCTGCACTTCTCACAATCTAACCTGCTGCATTCTCTGCTCACAATGTGGTCTCCTCTACATTGGGGAAACAAAGTGCAGACTTTAATGCACTGTCACCTCACACCAGCTTGTTCAGGCTGCTTCTATAAGCTATTTCCCTGCAGCTTTTGTTTGATCACTTAGCAGAACACCTACATTCTGTCCACAAAAATTGACATAAGAACATAAGAACTCGGAGCAGGAGTCTGTCCGGCACTTCTGGCCTGCTCCACCATTCAATAAAATCATGGCTGATTTGTTCACAGCATCAGCTCCACTTACCTGCCCTCTCACTGTAACCCTTAATTCCTTTATTGCTCAAAAAATGTCTATCTTTAGCTTTGAAAGCTTTTACTGAAGTGACATCAACTACTTCCCTGAGCAAGGAATTCCATAGATTCCCAATCCTCTGGGTGAAGAAATTCCTTCTCGATTCATTCCTAAACCTGCTCCCTCTAATCTTGAGGCTATGCCCTCTTGTCCTAGTCTCACCTGTCAATGGAAACATCCTCTCTGCTTCTATCTTGTGTATTCTCTCCATAATCTTATAATTCTATAAGATCCCCGCCTCATCCTTCTAAATTCCAATGAATATAATCCCAGTCTACTCATTGTCTCCTCAAAAGATAATCCCTACAACTCTGGAATCAACCTAGTGACCCTCCTCTGCACCCCCTCCAGTGCCAGTACACCCTTTCTCTAGTAAGGAGACCAAACCTGCACACAGTACTCCAGGTGTGGCCTCACTAGCACCTTGTACAGCTGTAACATAACCTCCCTACTTTTCAACTCAGTCCCTTTAGCAATGAAGGACAAAATTCCGTTTGCCTTCCTAATGATCTGTTGTACCTGTAGGCCAACCCTCTGCTATTCATGCACAAGGACACCCAGGTCCCTCTGCACAGCAGCATGCTGCAACTCTTTACCATTCAAGTAATAGTCTCTATTACAGTTCTTCCTATCAAAATGAATGACTTCACGTTTACTAACAGTGCATTCCACTGGGGTGCCACAGTGGCTCAGTGGTTAGCACTGCTGCCTTACAGCATCAGGGAACCAGGTTCGATTCCAGCCTCAGGCGACTGTCTGTGTGGAGTTTGTACCACTCTCCTGTGTCTGTATGGTTTCCTCCCACAATTCAAAGGCATGCAAGATTGTAAACTGGATGTGCTAAATTGTCCATAGCGTTAGGTGCATTAGTCAGAGGGAAATGGGTCTGGGTGGGTTACTCTTCAGAGGGTCGGTGCGGACTTGTTAAGCTGAAGAGCCTGTTTTCACGTTGTAGGGAATCCAATCTAATCTAAAATTCATCTGCCAGACCTTTGCCCATTCACTCAAAGTATCTATGGTGCTCTGCCACTTATCTTAGTGTCGTCTGCAAACTTTGATACACTACATGTGGTCCCAACTCCAAATCATCAATATTAATTGTGAATAATTGCGGTCCCAATACTGATCCCTGAGGCACACCACTAGTCACTGATTGCCAGCCAGAATAGAACTCAGTTATCCTCACTCTTTGCTTGCTGTCAGTCAACCAATCCTCTATCCATGCTAATACTCTACCCCTAACACCATGCGTCCTTATTTTGTGCAGTCCTGGGCATCCTCCATCACCACTCCCTCACCACCCAACGCCTGAAGAAAGAACACCCCATCTTCCGCCTCGGGACCCTTCAACCCCAGGGCATCAGTTTCCTCATATCCCCTCCCCCACTTTACCTCAGTTCCAACCTTCCAGCTCAGCACTGTCCCTATGACCTGTCCTACCTGCCTATCTCCCTTCCCACCTATCCACTCCACCCTCCCCCCACCCCCGACCTATCACCTTCACCCCCTCCCCCACTCATCTATTGTACTCTATGCTACTTTCTCCCCACCCCCACCCTCCTCTAGCTTATCTCTCCACACTTCAGGCTCACTGCCTTTATTCCTGATGAAGAGCTTTTGTCCGAAACGTCGATTTTCCTGCTCCTCGGATGCTGCCTGACCTGCTGTACTTTTCCAGCACCACTCTAATCTAAACTCTGGTTTCCAGCATCTGCAGTCCTCACTTCTGCCCTGCTCTTCATGAACCCATGCTGTCTCGTTATTTCTTCCTTGATAACAGACTCAAGTACCTTCCCCACTACAGAGGTTAAACTAACCGGTCTATAATTCCCCATCTTTTATCTGCCTCCCTTTTTAAACAGTGGCGTCACATTTGCTGTTTTCCAATCTGCTGAGACTGTCCCAGAGCCCAGCAAATTGTGGAAAATTACCACCAGTGCGCTTGTTATTTCTCCTGTCATCTCTGGGATGCATTCCATCAGGGCCAGGAGACTTGTCTATCCTTAGCTCCATTAGCTTACCCAACACTAGCTCTTTCATTATAATCATTGTTTCCAGGCCCTTCGCTGTGAAAACTGACACAAAATACCTGTTCAATGCCTCAACAATTTCATCATATCCCATTACTAAATGTCCCTTCTCATCCTCTTATTGTCCAACGTTTACTTGAGCCACTCCTTTTTTTTATATTTATAGAAACATTTGCTATCTGTCTTTATATTCCATGTTAGTTTCTTCTCATGTTCTATTTTACTTTCCTTTGTAGCTTTTTGTTGGCCTTTAAAGTTTTCCCAAACTTCCAGTTTCAGGCTGTTTTTGATCCTAAGTTTCTAGTTGCCTACCACTTTAACACACCAGCCTGTTCCCTGGCCAACATCTCAGTCTCAGGCTTGCTGCAGGGCTCCAGTGAAGCTCAGTGCAAGCTGGAAGAACAGAACCTCATTTTCTGATGGGGCAATCTAAAGCCTCTGGACTCAATATCGAGTTCAACAATTTTAGAGCCTGAGGCAATTTCTCCCACATCCTTACCCCGACCCCCACACACCAGGCCTTGTTATCATATGGACTGCTACCACAAACAACTCATCGTTAGCCACTAATACTCCCCCTGAAGCAGCTATTTATTGTCCTAGGTTGGTCTTTCCCCAATCCTTTGCCCAGCTGTTTTTCTCTCTCTTTGGGCTCTATCTCCAACCATTTTTTTACTCTTGCCCCCTAACCCCCACCCTACCTTCTGTATAAAACCAACCTTTTTACAGCTACCATGAGTCCTGGGGAAGGGTAACTGGACCCAAAACATTAACTCTGATTTCTCTTCACAGGTGCTTCCAGACCTGCTGAGATTTTCCAGCAAGTTTTGTTTTTGTTTCAGAATTCCAACATCTGCAGTTCTTTCATTTTTTTTGTTAAATTTGGTTTAACACTCATGAAGACTTGCCAATGTCTCCCTGGAAGGAGAATTATGACTGGAACTTAATGAACTGTGACCTCACACCAGCTTGTTCACGCTGCTCCTGTAAGTTATTTCCTTGCAGCTTTTGTGTTGTTTAATCAACTGTAAGCTAGTTACACATTGCAATTCAACAACAGTCACAAATTCAGCTGATAACAGTCCACATTATCACATCGGATTCACTGTTGTAAGCAGAACTTCAGCTTTTCCCGAAATACTAAGTCAGTTCAGTTGATTACTGCTCAGTTATAATGCTCTAGTCTGATCACATACATCCCTTCAGCTAAACAAAGGCACACACATTCAAACCAGTGACCTTTCTAATCATTAGGTTATTACCAGGCTTCAGATGTTTTTGTTCCCTTATTTAATTTAATTTTATTGAACCCAGCAAATTTAAGTTAATTTCTACATATGATACAGTCAGAAGTGACACAACATCAGGTTACTGTCCAACAGGTTGATTTGAAATCACAAGCTTTCGGAGCACTGCTCCTTTGTCAGATGAAGTGCTAATGACTGATGAAGGGGCAGCGCTCTGAAAGCTTGTGATTTCAAATAAATCTGTTGGACTGTAACCTGGTGTCGTGTGACCTCTGAACTTGTCTATCCCAGTCCAACACCAGCACCTCGATATCATGGACACACATGACACAACAGTAACATACAAGTCTGGCCTGAGCTGATCAGAAGTCCCAAGGAAGCCCCAGGAGTTCCTTGTTGTTGAAAAGTCCATTTTGAAACATTAAAATTTCAGCAGTTTAATAAAATATCCCTGAAACCACGACTATTCACTAAATAGCGAGAGGGCTGTCATGGCCTCATGCTGACTAGTGCACTGTGGTCTGTAGAATCACAGCGCACTGTCCTTGCAAGACTGTCACACAAAAGCACGCTTTGATTCAATTCTTCCATACTCGCCCGGTCTTTCTGCCAAAGTTAAATAGGGGTCCATTCAATCATCAGATCCTCACAATGCATTAAATATATGAAAATTAACTTTGTACAAGTAAGAGATGCCTTTGGTTTGTTTGTTGGATAGAGTCAAACTCCAATGTTTGTTTGAAACAAAAACAGAAACTGCTGGAAAAGCTCAGCAGGTCTGGCAGCATCTGTGGAGAGAAATCAGAGTTAACGTTTCGAGTCGAGTGACCCTTCCTCAGCCTCAACCTGAAACATTAACTCTGATTTCTCTCCACAGATGCTGCCAGACCTGCTGAGCTTTTCCAGCAATTTCTGTTCTTGTTTCTGGTTTGCAGCATCTGCAGTTCTTTCGATTCCAATGTTTTTTTGTTCCTAAACGTGCTGCTGTACACCGAACTCCTTCAGTGATTATGTTTGTATATCAAAGATATTTTTAGGAATAAAGTATATTTCTGAAATATAAAAAAAAATCACCACTGACACATGATTTAAGTTTTAAATAACAGTAACCAGATAAGGATTTTCGCAGTCTGTCTCAGAAAAATGCAGTTGTCACAAATTGCTTGATACCCCGGCTGGCTGATTACTGAACAGTGAAGGTGTGACTGAAATGGAGAGTTCAAAGATGTAATCAGATATCAGCTCACTGACAGCAACTGTGGTCAGACTGTGGCAGCTTCTTCGATTTACTCCCTCCTGACAGCTTGGCACTTTGCTGTGATTTAGCAGCTATGTCTCACTGGATAGTGCTCCCAGCTCGAATCAGAAGATAAACATTCAGGGCACATGCACATAATTGGAGCTGACCTCTGAATGCAGTACTGAGGGGCGGCAGCACTGCCACAGGCATCATCATTCAGGCCAGACATTAAACCAAATTTCCATTGCTCTGCAAAGTGGGATCTCGATTGGCACCAGGAAGTCCACATCGTCTCCTGGCCAAGATTAATTCTTCAGTAAATGAACTGTAATCATTTCCATTTTCTGGACTCAAAACATTAAGAGGCCCAGCAATCACTTCTCTAGCTTCCCACAGAGTTCTAGGGTACACCTGATCAGGTCCTGGGGATTTATCCAATCTCTTTGTTTCCCATTTTAACTGCCTTGTTTCGGATTGTAGGACATGTCTGATTGTAAAACATTTGTTTTCAGTATCTTTTTCTCTTCCCATACCTAGAGAAACTTTTACAATCAGTTTGCAAGTTTTCCACAGACTTACTCTTGGAATCGATTATTCCCTCAGTCTTAAACAATCCTTTTGTTCTCCTTTGTTGAAATCTAAATTGCTTCCAGTCCTCAGGCTTCCTGCTCATTTTAGCTATTTTGTATGTCTCTTCCTTGGATCTATTACAATGACTAATTTCCCGTGTGGGCCATCACTGGACCACCATTTGCCATTTATTTTTGTGCCAGTCAGGAATGAACAGTTATTACAGTTCCTCTATGCTGTGCTGAAATGTTTACAATGCCAATCCACTGTCATCGTTTTAATAACCCTCCCAAAATATCACTGCCAGCTCACACTTTATACCTTCATTGTTTCCTTTACTCAGATTCAAGATTGTGGTCACAGTACCTACAACTACACTCGGTATCAAAACCAACAATTCTAAGAACACATTATGGTTAATCTTCCCCAGCACTTTCTCTTGACAGGTGTTTCATTCAGAGGCCAAACCCCAAATATTTCAGCACAAAATCTAAGATGACATTCCAGTGACTGTACTGAGGGAATGCCACTGTCAGAAGGTCAGTACTGAGGGAGTGCCGCACTGTCAGAGGGTCAGAACTGAGGGAGTGCTGCACTGTCAGAGGGCCAGTACTGAGGGAGTGCCGCACTGTCAGAGGGTCAGAACTGAGGGAGTGCTGCACTGTCAGAGGGTCAGTGCTGAGGGAGTGCAGCACTGTCAAAGAGTCAGAACTGAGGGAGTGCTACCCTGTCGGAAGCTCAGTGCTGAGGGAGTGCCACATTGTTGGAGGGACAGTACTGAGGTAATGCCACACTGTTAGAGGGTCAGTACTGAGGGAATGCCACACTGCCGGAGGGTCAGTACTGAGGGAGTGCTGCACTGTCAGAGGATCAGAACTGAAGGAGTGCTGCACTGTTGGATGGTCAGTATTGAGGGAGTGCAGCACCGTCAGAAATGCCATCTTACAGATCAGACATCAAACCATTGCCCCATCTACTCGGGCAGCCAGTTACAAAGAATCCGACAAACACAATTTCAAAGGAGTTTTGAAGTGATTTCTCACTGTAGTGGGGCCCATAGATATCCCTCAACCTGCCACTCAAAAACGGATGCTCTCTATCACATTGCTGTTTGTGGGATCATACTGTGTAGTAATTGGCCACCATGTTTCCTATACTGAAGCGCAGCAGGAAAAGGATTTCTGACTGGCAGTGACATGGTGAGGATGTGAAACATTTACCAAAATGCAATGCTTTCACCACCTGCAACGGCCTGAAGGATACTTGGCAGGAATTGGTAACGCTGCAGGTTGGTGCAAGGATTGCAGATCCCTCACCCCAGCTCCTGGCCCTGCTCTGTCACGGTATGCGCTACAAAATGTCAACCTGCTCGAACCATCTGCTTCGCTGGGAGCATAGTGACAGGAACAGTGTTGCCTGCCCAACCATCTCCCCCTCAGCATGGCACAGAGAATGCTGGACAGTCAGCTCCCTATAAATAGTCCGATTCAGTCAGCACAATGAATGAGCCCTAATTTCACATACTCTGCTCAACTGCAGGGACGCATAGCGAGGATTGCTTCTGGACATATTGTAGTCTTTCGTTTTTGTTAACTGTCGGTTCTGGTGTTAAGGCATGAGGTTTTGCCACAAGCTCTGTTTGGGTTTCCTCAGGGTGCTCCGGTTTCCACCCACAATCCCAACTTAGATGGATTGGCCATGGGAAATTGCCCACAGTGTCTAGGGAGATGCAGGCTAGAGGGATTAGCCATGGGAAAAGCAGGGTTACAGTGATGGCATGGGTCTGAGTGGGGTACACTTCGGAGGGTCGCTGTGGACTTGATGGGCTGAATGGCCTGTTTCCACACTGGAGGGATTCTATGATAAGAAAGCATTTATTTTCAAATGGCTGAACTGAATGAACTGTGTTTGATCAGAGGAGTTGCGTTTGCTAATCTCAACAGAAAGTTGACACTGACAAAGTATTGCACAGAACAGCACAGAACCAGACCACCCAGCCCTCTGCTCTGAGCTGGGGCTCTCTGCTGCACGTTAGCTTCTCCCACCCCTCCTCTTCCCCAATCCTGGAGGGACGTCGTGGGAAGGTTTAGGACCAGAGGCATTCTCTCAGAATAAAGGATTGCACAATTAAACAAAGTTGAGGAGGAATTTCTTCTCTCAGAGGGGAGTGAGTCTGTGGACAGAGGGCTGTCGGGGCTGGTTCATTAAGTACATTCAAAGCTGAGAGAGAGAGAGAGAGATTTTAAATCAGGAAGAGGTTCAGGGTTATGGGGAAATGGCAGGAAAATGGCCTTGAGGCCTACCAGATCAGCCATGACCTTATTGAATGGCAGAGCAGGCTTGATGGGCTGAATGGCCTACTCTGCCCCTAGACCTGATGGTCTGATGGTCTTTCTCCCTCTGGTCAGCTCCGTGTTGTTCTTACCCGGCCTCAGCTAGTCCACCCAGGCTCCCCTGTAATTGCCTCCTCCCGGACTGCAACCTCTTCAGACCATCAGAAATAGGAACAGGAATAGGCCATTCGGCCCCTCGAACCTGCTCTGTCATTCAATGGGATCATGGCTGATCCAACATTCCTCACGTTTACATTCCTGCCCTTTCCCCACAACTGATCAAGAATCTCTCTCTCTCTCAGCCTTCAATATCCACAAGGACTCTGCCCCCACAGCTGACTGTGGCAAGGAGTCCCAAAGACTCAAAACCCTCCGAGAGAAGAAATTTCTCCTCATCTCTGTCCTAAATTGCACCCCTTAATTCTGAGACTATGCTCTTGGGCCCTAGACTCTCCTGTGAGGGGAAACATCCTCTCAGCATTGACCCTGTCAAGCCCCTTTAAGAATCTGATATGTTCCAATGAGATCACCTCACATTCTTCTAAACTCCAGGGAGTAGAATCCCAACCTATTCAGCCTTTGCTCATAAGACACCCCTCCATCCTGGGGATCATTCTAGTGAACCTTCTCTGAACTGCCTCCAATAAAATAATATCTTTCCTCAAAATAAAGGGATCAAAACTGCTCACAGTACTCCACATATGGTCTCTCCAGGCCCTTGTACAGTTGTAGTAAGACATCCCCTTATACATCCTAAGGCATCCTCTTATACTCCAATCTCCTTGAAATAAGGGCCGACATTCCATGACCCTTCCTGATTACCTGCTGTCACTGTGTGCTAGCTCTCTGTGTTTTGTGCACAAGTTCCCCCAAATCCCTTGTGTTGCAGTTTGATGAACACTCAACACAGCTCTCAGCAACCCCATCCCCAAACATCTCAATCCCAACATCTCATTCCAGCTAAGGCTCTATCACATGATCAGGATGGTGACAAAACAAATATTATTGAGAGCGTCTCAAGACCTCACAATTACACGGCATCTTTACATCATCTACAAAATTCCATGCAAGGACTGCCACAAACACTACGTAGGACAAACAGGAAGAAAGTTAGCCATCAGGATACATGAACACCAGCTAGCCACAAAAAGACACGACCCTCTCTCCCTCGTAGCCCTACACATGGATGAACAAAAACACCATTTCGACTGGGACAACACATCTATCCTGGGACAGGCTAAGCAAAGACATGCCAGAGAATTCCTAGAGGCCTGGCACTCCAACCACAACGCCATAAACAAACACATAGATCTAGATACCATCTATCAACCCCTCAGAAAACGAACAAGAAATGACATCACCACAAACCCCAGGAACCCCTTCCAGGAGAAAGATATAAATAGAAAGCAGGAGACAACAGCTTCGCTTCATTTGGAGATCGCCACTGATGTTACCTAGCCAGGTAATGAAATGTCTGGATATCAAACCTACAGCTCAGCGAGCAAAACTACACCCTAAACCTCAACCTGAGCTACAAATCTTCACAAACCTTACAAAAATGTTTAATACATTAAAAATATAGTCCACAGGTACTTCACATGAGTAATTATTAACAAAATAGGACACAAGGGCAAGGGGAGATATTCAAATCAGTGACAAATTATTCCATAAAAATCAAAACAACTGCAGATGCTGTAAATCAGAGACAGAAACAGTAATTGCTGGAAAAGCTCAATAGGTCTGGCAGCATTTGTGGGGAGAAATCAGTGTTAACATTTCGGGTCGAGTGACCCTTCCTCAGAACCATTCAGAGCTGGGTTTTTTGTATCCCCTCATGGGATGTGGGCGGCACTGCTGGGCCAGTACTATTGCCCTGTCCCTAGTTGCCTCTTGAGAAGGTGGGAGTGAGCTGCCTTCCTGAACCGCTGCAGTCCATGTGCTGGAGAGAGACCCTCAATGCCTAGGGGAGGGAATTCCAGGATTTTGACCCAGTGACAGTGGCTGATGTGACAATGACACTGCCAGTTCTGACAGAAATCGTCACCTTCCTGTTTGGAGATGCAGGATGGGCATAGCGTGAGATGACCATCACCACTCCCCTCCCCCAGTCAAACAGCTTGGTACAGCCGCACAGTGAAGGATGGCCATGGCAAAACGCCAGGTATTTCTGTGGCATGACAGGACTACACGCAGGGACAGAGGAGGAGGGATGGGATCATACTGACATCACAAAAATATAATTCAGGGAAAAAAACAAATATTCTCCTGCTGCTTCACCAACATCCTAAAGTAACCATGGAAGTTGCCATGGTGATGGGGAAATTTTGCACTCTGCACAGATACAGTTAGCTCTTTCAAAACTATAAATAATTAAATCATTCACACTCAAACCCTGCCTGGCAGTGAAAGTGTTGCAGATGAACAGAAGAAATGTAAACAAGACAAGAAAATAAATCGAAGGGAATTGTGTGACAGATCAGAGTTCAGCACAGCTCTCTTCCCAGAAAGCCCAGTACCAAGGGAAGGCTAGACCATCTTCCAACATCATATCTCCCTCTGCATAAACTATCAAAAACATACAAATTCAAAACAGGAGTAGGCCATTCGGCCCTTTGAGTCTGCTCCATCATTCAATATGCTCATGGCTTATCATCCAAGTCAGTCCTCTGTTCCTGATTTTCCTCCTGATCCTTTGAGCCATACAATCATAGAGATGTACAGCATGGAAACAGACCCTTCAATCCAACCTGTCCATGCCGACCAGATATCCCAACCCAATCTAGTTCCACCTGCCAGCACCCGGCCCATATCCCTCCAAACCCTTCCTATTCATATACCCATCCAAATGCCTTTTAAAAGAACGATATCCAAACCCTTCTGAGGGATGGCACAGTGGCTTAGTGGTTAGCACTGCCGCCTAACAATGCCACAAACTGAAAATGTGTTGCTGGAAAAGCACAGCAGGTCAGGCAGCATCCAAGGAACAGGAAATTCGACGTTTCGGGAATTTCCTGTTCCTTGGATGCTGCCTGACCTGCTGCGCTTTTCCAGCAACATTTTCAGCTCTGATACTCCAGCATCTGCAGACCTCACTTTCTCCTCTTAACAATGCCACGAATCATGGTTCGATTCCACCCTTGGGTGACTGCCTGTACGGATTCTCCCATGTCTGCATGGGTTTCCCCTGGGTGCTCCAGTTTCCTCCCAAAGTTCAAAATATGCAGGTTAGGGTGGATTGGCTATGCTAAATTGCCCTTGGTGTCCAGGGATGTACAGGCTGGGTGGGGCAGCGTTAGGGAATGCTGGGTTACTGGGGTGGAATGGGCCAAATGGCCTCCTCCCACACTTTAGGGATTCTATGAAAACATTCAAAATTCTGGCTTCAACTGTAACAAACACTACATTGGACAAACAGGCAGAAAACTAACCACCAGGATACACAAACACCAACCAGCCACAAAATGATATGACCCTCTGACATTAATATCCTTACATACAGATAAGGAAGGATGCCACTTTGACTGGGCCAACACTCCATCCTAGGACAAGCCAAACAAAAACAAGCATGAGAATTCCTAGAGGCACGGCATTCCAATCGGAACTCTATCAACAAACACATCAAGTTAGGCTCCATCTAGAGATGGAACAGGAAGTGACTTCACCACAGGAAATGACATCACCAACCCAAAGAAACCCAAACATATAAATAGAGAGCAGGAATGTTCAGCATTGCTTTGCCGGAGGCTCACTAAAGATGTTACCCGGTAAGGTAACGAAACGTCTGGAAATGAACCTTGTAGCTCAGCGAGCAAACCTACTAACAAAACCTGAGCTATAAATCTTCTCAAAACTCGCTAGGGCTTCAACTGCTTTATGTGGCAGAGAATTCCATAAGTTCTCAGCTCAGTGGGGGAAGAAATTTCTCCTCATCTCAGTCTTAAATAGTCTTGCACTGTAACCCCTGGTTATCAGTAGTTCAGCTACAAATTAAATACTCCCATCCTTCTGAGGGACAGAAACATGACTCAGAGAGGGATGGTCACAGGTGGAACTATCAACTCTGTTTCTTATTCTCACTCTCCACAAATACTACCAGATCTGCTGAGAACATGCCCAGTATTTTTTTGCTCTTGCAGATTTTAGATTTTTATTTCAGACATCCTGCGTGTGCAGTATTTTGCTCTCGGTATCTCAGAGTAGTGTGAAACCCAGACACAGCTCTCATCTCCAAATTACAAAGAAGATATAGAGATAGGTGCTACAATGAATGCAAGCAAGTAAACATTTCCTGAAGTTATGCAGAATTCAGAAATAAAACCTTTTGTTCAATTTGTTTATGGGATATGGGTATCACTGACTGACCAGCAATTATTACCTGTCCCTAGTTGTCCCTTGAGAAAGTGGGAGTGAGCTGCCTTCTTGAACCGCCGCAGTCCCTGTGCTATAGGTAGACTCAAAATGCCCTTAGGGAGGGAATTCCAGGACTTTGACCCTACGACAGTGAAGGAACAGCGATATATTTCCAAGTCAGAATGGTGACTGGCTTAGAGGGGAACTTGCAGGGGGTGGTGTTCCCATATATCTGCTGCCTTTGTCCTTCTAAATGGAAGTGGTTTTAGGGTTGAAAAGTGCTGTTTAAGGATTTTTGATGAATTTCTGCTGTTTATCTTGGAGATAGTACACACTGCTGCTTCTGAGCATTGTTGGTGGAGGGAGTGGCTGCTTCTGGATGTGGTGTCAATCAAGTGGGGGCTGCTTTGTCCTGGATGGTGTTGAGCTTCTTGTGTGTTGTTGGAGCTGCACCCATCCAGGCAAGTGGGGAGTACTCCATCACATGCCTGACTTGTGCCTTGTAGGTGGTGGACAGGCTTTGGGGAGTCAGGTGGGGAGTTACTTGCTGCAGTATCCCTAGCTTCTGATCTGCTCTTGTAGCTACAGTGTTTATGTGGAGTCCGGTTTCTAGCCAATAATAAAACCTTATAGTGGGGGATTCCTGTGAGGAAATATTGACAAGATTGGGACTCTGTCCTCGAGGGGTGACCATGGTCCTTATAAGTTTATCGGGGTGTGATTGGATCAACAGAGAGACGTTGCTTACAACTGTTGGCAAGATCAGAATACGGGGAAATACCTATCAAGTCTCAGAACGGCTACAACGTGAAAGGAGACTTTTTAGCCCATCATGCCTGCATCAGTTCTATTCCCTAGTTGGAGTTTGATTTGTTGTTGGCACATGTACTGAGATACAGTGAAAAGTGCTGTTTTGCATGCTCTACATGCACAGCATATCATACAAAGTGCATCAGTGTAGCAGAACAGAGAGTTACAGCTGCAGAGAAGGGGCAGAGAGAGAGATCAAAATTAACATTTTGAGAGGACTGTTCAAAAGTCTGATAACACCAGGGAAGAAGCTTATCTTGAATCTATTCAAATGTGTTTTCAAAATTTTATTTCCACTGCTGCTTTTTCCCCATCTGCTTGTTCAGGATTTCTATCCAAATAATCATCCAAAGTCCCTTCGAATAACAGCAAAAAGGAATTCAGGAGAGATGCATTTAGCCAGAGAGTGATTTTTTTTAACAGATTACTTACAGTGTGGAAACAGGCCCTGCAGCCCAACAAGTCCACACCGATCCGCCACCCACCCAGACCCATTCCCCTACATAACGCTATGGGCAAGTTAGCATGGCTAATTCACCTAACCTGCACAACTTTGGACTGTGGGAGGAAACCAGAGCACCCAGAGGAAACCCACGCAGACACGGGGAGAATGTGCAAACTCCACACAGTCAGTCGCCTGAGTCGGGAATTGAACCCGGGTCTCTGGCGCTGTGAGGCAGCAGTGCTAACCACTGTGCCACCATGTTGTGGTGACAATGAAATAAGTGGTTTAGGTGAATCATACAACGTGTTGAAGGAAAAAGCAGATATGCATTTCAGGATGAAAGCAACAGAAGGAAACGTTAGTTGAATAATTGCAAAATCCTGCAGATGCTGGAAATCTGAAACAAACACAGAGATTGCTGGAGAAACTCAGCAGGGTCTGGAACTCCAATGTTCTGAAGAAGGGTCAATGGACCTGAAACATTAACCTCGTTTCTCTCTCCACAGAGACTGCCAGACCTGCTGAGTTTCTCCAGCACTGTCGGTGTTTCCAGCAACAGCAGGGTTTTGTTTTTATTCATGATTTGTGAGTGGTTCTGGAATGCAAACTCTGGACTCTCTCTATTTGTGTCAGTTTCTGAATGTTAAAAACCAATTCACTCTGCATCACTGTAAATGCTTTTAATTATTCATTTAGCCCATTACTATGGCAGCAAAACCTGCATTCAGGTTTAAATCAAATTCTTGTTAATTAATGACTACTTATCAAACAGGCTGGATAATTTCTATGTGGGATTATTCTCAGAAAATCTATCATAACATTTTCTACATTACTGTTGTAACTACATTCCATAAGAAATCATGGATTGGCTGGTACAATCTC
This sequence comes from Hemiscyllium ocellatum, assembly GCF_020745735.1. Lineage (NCBI taxonomy): Eukaryota > Metazoa > Chordata > Chondrichthyes > Orectolobiformes > Hemiscylliidae > Hemiscyllium > Hemiscyllium ocellatum. The sequence goes on along the minus strand of NC_083409.1, from coordinate 113,647,603 downwards.
TCAGGCATACTGAGCTACTGAGAAGTTACCATACAAATGCAACTTTTTCTTATTAACATTCAGATCTGGGGTCCTTCCTAACATCACTCATAGAGTCATAAAGATGTACAGCATGGAAACAGACCCTTTGGTCCAACCCGTCCATGCCGACCAGATATCCCAACCCAATCTAGTTCCACCTGCCAACACCCGGCCCATATCCTTCCAAACCCTTCCTATTCATATACCCATCCAAATGCCTCTTAAATGTTGCAATTGTACCAGCGTCCACCATCATATTCCTTGGCTTTTTGGAAATGGAGTATTTTACAGTCCTTAAGATAAATCCTCCTTATCCACCAGTTTGCTGTGATCAGTGCGTCAGTGTCATACCTTACATGCCCCTGGTTTCTATCAGATTTTGCTGTGCTTGATCCACTGCAATGCAACAATGACAGTACATTGTACAGAGGGTGGGGAAGTCCAGGACAACTTAGGGTCATGGATGGTGCTGGGGAAATATGGGCCCTTTTTTTTAAACCCTATCCCCTCCCCTATCAGCGTTCCGCAAGGACCACTCCCTTCGTGACCCACTCGTCAGATCCACACCCCCCACCAACACAACCTCCACCCCCGGCACCTTCCCCTGCAACCGCAGGAAATGTAAAACTTGCGCCCACACCTCCACACTCACTTCCTCCAAGGCCCCAAGGGATCCTTCCATATCCGCCACAAGTTCACCTGTACCTCCACACACATCATCTATTGCATCCGCTGCACCCGATGTGGCCTCCTCTATATTGGGGAGACAGGCCGCTTACTTGCGGAACACTTCAGAGAACACCTCAGGGACGCCCGAACCAACCAACCCAATCACCCCGTGGCTCAACACTTTAACTCTCCCTCCCACTCCACCGAGGACATGCAGGTCCTTGGACTCCTCCACCGGCAGAACATAACAACACGACGGCTGGAGGAGGAGCGCCTCATCTTCCGCCTGGGAACCCTCCAACCACAAGGTATGAATTCAGATTTCTCCAGCTTCCTCATTTCCCCTCCCCCCACCTTGTCTCAGTCGGTTCCCTCAACTCAGCACCGCCCTCCTAACCTGCAATCCTCTTCCTGACCTCTCCGCCCCCACCCCACTCCGGCCTATCACCCTCACCTTGACCTCCTTCCACCTATCCCACCTCCATCGCCCCTCCCCCTAGTCCCTCCTCCCTACCTTTTATCTCAGCCTGCTTGGCTCTCTCTCATTCCTGATGAAGGGCTTATGCTCGAAACGTCAAATTCCCTATTCCTGAGATGCTGCCTAACCTGCTGTGCTTTAACCAGCAACACATTTTCAGCTTTTAACTAAGAGGCACAGCTGTTGGTCACAAGAGAACAGGTGAAGTCATGTTGAATCAACAGACCCTGATGGAAAACAGAATGACCTTAGAAACTGCAAAGGATCCAAGAGAGATTTTTAATCAGGAAGAGAATCGAGGATTTTGGGGAAAAGGCAGGAAAATAGAGTTGAAGATGATCAGATCAGCCATGATTGAACAGCAGAGCAGACTCAATGGGCTGAATGCCGTACTGCTGCTCCTGTACCAGCGGTGTTATGGAGCTCTTGCACATTTTGCCTGCATCACTTTCCAAATGGTAGCATGGTGGCTCAGTGGTTAGCACTGCTGCCTCACAGCACTAGGGACTCAGGTTCGATTCCAGCCTCGGGCGACTGAATGGAGTTTGCACATTCTCCCCATGCCTGCGTGAGTCTCCTCCCACAATCCAAAGACGTGCAGGTCTGGTTAATTGGCCATGCTAAATTGCTCAGAGTGTTTGGGGATGTGTAGGTTAGGTGCATTAGTCAGGGGTAAGTGCGGAGGAATGGGGAATGGGTCTGGGTGGGTTACTCTTCAGAGGGTCAGTGTAGACTTGTTGGGCTGAATGGCCTGTTTCCACACTGTAAGGATTTTATGAAATGTTTCTGATGGAAACAGGTCACATCCGAGACATAATGACAGGGAACAGGAGAGCTTGGAGTTTATTTCCCACAGGCGATCCACTATTGGTCACGTTGTTTTTGGGATCTAATACCTGGCCGGAGCTGAATTATCTGACACCAGATTCAACGGTTAGCCACAGTTCGGCCTTCTGTCCCCACTGCCAGTCCAGGAAGCCGAACCTCTCATTGACCTTTGAAGGTCTGTGAGGGCAGAATCCCTGTGCAATGTTTCACTCCCACCGCTAATGAAGCTGGAGGCTGGGTGGGGGTGGACTGAGGGAGGGCTATCAAACATTACCCTCTCCCTTTCCCCGCTCCCAGCTTCCTGTCTCCCACCAGAATTCTGTGAGGATTAGAAGGGCCACTGAACGAGGCCCTCAAGTAACCAATGACTGACCGGTGAATGACCAAAGCCATGCAGTTGGTCAGTATGTGCTCTCCCACTCACGGGGATGGTGGGGGGGGGGGGGGGCCCTCAATCACTTGGGTCTCGGTGCCAGAAACTGGACAGTGAGGAGGGTGAGCCCCATGGCCAGCCACTTACCCTTGACCTCTCACCCACCCAGACATGTACCACTAACCCACCCTCCCCCGCTCCTCCCCTGGTGTGGTATGGGCCACTCTCCATTGGCTAGCCAAGTTAATTCAGTTATGAGAGTGTGATACAGAATAAAACTGACAGTTTTCTGTTTCAGAGTCCCTACCTCCTCATCCAACCCTTTCCCTGATGGAGTGTTCACCCTCAAGCTGCACTTAGCCAGTTGTTCTCTCGCTCTCTCGAACACAGCGAGTTGCCTGTGGGTTTGAGTAAACTATGTCTCCATTCCCTCTCAGAGCACTGCAGCTCAGCTCTCCATGGGGGGGTGGGGGGTGGGGGGGGGCTGGGTGGTGGTGGTGGTGGTGGTGGGGGGGATGGGGGATGCTGGGGGGGTGCTGGGGAGGATGGGGATGGGGTGTTTGGGGGAGGTTGAGGGGGACTGAGGTGAGGGCTGGGGGAATCTGAGGGGGTGTGTGGGGGAGGGCTGGGGGAGGACCGAGGTTCTGGGTGGGTGGGGTCGAGGGCTGGGGTGTGTTGGGAGAGAGCCGAGGGAGTGGGCAGGGGGCTCTAGAGTGATAAAGAAGGAAGAGCACAATACTCCCGATGCTGGGGGAGGGGGTGACAGCAAAGCACCCTAAGGTCTGACCTGCTTGGTAATTTTATGTTTTATACAAAATTTCTGCTTAAAATTATTCATCCGTTCTTCTGACAACTGAAGACAATCGAGTTTCTCTGCACTTTTAAGAGTAGGTGACATTGTCGGTGTGATATTTGAGCTGTGATTGGAACATTACAAAGTCAGGCGCCCATCACACAAAGAAGAAGGAAATGCCCCTGGAATAAATGCAGTCCTGAAGAAGGGTTACACCTAAAACGTCAACTATTTCACCTCCTGGTGCTGCCTGGCTTGCTGTGTTCCCCCAGCCTCCTGCCTGTCCCTCCTGATGCTGCCTGGCTTGCTGTGTTCCCCCAGCCTCCTGCCTGTCCCTCCTGATGCTGCCTGGCTCGCTGTGTTCCCCCAGCCTCCTGCCTGTCCCTCCTGATGCTGCCTGGCTTGCTGTGTTCTCCCAGCCTCCTGCCTGTCCCTCCTGATGCTGCCTGCCTTGCTGTGTTCCCCCAGCCTCCTGCCTGTCCCTCCCGATGCTGCCTGCCTTGCTGTGTTCCCCCAGCCTCCTGCCTGTCCCTCCCGATGCTGCCTGCCTTGCTGTGTTCCCCCAGCCTCCTGCCTGTCCCTCCCGATGCTGCCTGGCTTGCTGTGTTCCCCCAGCCTCCTGCCTGTCCCTCCCGATGCTGCCTGCCTTGCTGTGTTCCCCCAGCCTCCTGCCTGTCCCTCCCGATGCTGCCTGGCTTGCTGTGTTCCCCCAGCCTCCTGCCTGTCCCTCCTGATGCTGCCTGCCTTGCTGTGTTCCCCCAGCCTCCTGCCTGTCCCTCCCGATGCTGCCTGCCTTGCTGTGTTCCCCCAGCCTCCTGCCTGTCCCTCCCGATGCTGCCTGGCTCGCTGTGTTTTCCCAGCCTCCTGCCTGTCCCTCCTGATGCTGCCTGCCTTGCTGTGTTCCCCCAGCCTCCTGCCTGTCCCTCCTGATGCTGCCTGCCTTGCTGTGTTCCCCCAGCCTCCTGCCTGTCCCTCCCGATGCTGCCTGCCTTGCTGTGTTCCCCCAGCCTCCTGCCTGTCCCTCCTGATGCTGCCTGCCTTGCTGTGTTCCCCCAGCCTCCTGCCTGTCCCTCCTGATGCTGCCTGCCTTGCTGTGTTCCCCCAGCCTCCTGCCTGTCCCTCCCGATGCTGCCTGCCTTGCTGTGTTCCCCCAGCCTCCTGCCTGTCTCCTTTAGATTCCAGCATCTGCAGGGTTTTTTTTGTCTCTAACTGGAATAAGTGAGCAGGGTGAGAGCATTGGAGAGGAGGAGGGAGCAGCATTTAAATCCACAAGTGCCAGTCCAAAACACAGTGAACTGACACAATAACCTGGCTGCTAGCTCCACTCCAGTTCCCAAATATCCATCAACTCTTCTAAACTGGCCAGCAGATTCCACCCGGGGCAGGTCACTGCACACTTGGCTAGCCTCAGTGTGAGGAAGCTGCATCCAAACTGTCAATCAATGCCGTCTTGCAAAGATCGAGTCGGTGATGCTTGACTGGAGACCGTCAGTGATCAGCATCAATCACACTGCAATTTCACTTCAGCAGCATTTACAGTACCTTCAGCTTCAGCCGCTCGCTGAGTACGTCTCAGAGACTTCCATTCAAGTACCACTCACAGTCCAGAGCTTTCTCACAGACAAAAAATCTTCAAATCAAGATCCACTGCTCAGCACACAACACGAACCCAAATTTATAGAGTAGCAGACTGTCAGAGGGTCAGTACTGAGGGAGTGCCGCACTGTCAGAGGGTCAGTACTGAGGGAGTGCCGCACGGTCAGAGGGTCAGTACTGAGGGAGTGCTGCACTGTCAGAGGTTCAGTACTGAGGGAGTGCCGCACTGTCAGAGGGTCAGTACTGAGGGAGTGCCGCACTGTCAGAGGGTCAGTACTGAGGGAGTAGGGGATTGTTGGAGGGTCAGTGCTGAGGGAGTGTTTCACTGTTGGAGGGTCAGTGCTGAGGGAGTGCCGTTCTGTCAGAAGGCCAGTACTGAGGGAGTAGGGCGTTGTTGGAGGGTCAGTGCTGAGGGAATATCACAATGTTGAAGGATCAGTGCTGAGGGAGTGCTGTTCTGTCAGAGAGTTAGTACTGAGGGAGTAGGGCACTGTCGGAGGGTCAGTGCTGAGGGAGTGCAAGTATTCATCTGACAATTTACATCTTTATGCTTTTCCTCTGGTGGACATGAACTGTTTCATTACGGTAAAGATAAGACAATGTCTCCTTGATGTCCTGTGAGCCAGCGTGTGACGCTCAAATGAATAAGGATGTTTGGTGTTTGTGCGATCTTGCTCTGCAAAAAACAGTACCTGAGTTACCTACATTACAACAGTTCAGGGGCACGCAGTGCTTTGGGACTTTGAAAGGTGTTCCAGAATCGTAAGCGGTTTGTTCTTTTACAAACACAGAAAACCAAAGACAAATTAATTTTCAAAGGTTGTCATGGTTTGGGAAAAAGCTGCCCAAATGAGATTAAATTTTGCTTTGTTTTCTGCCACAGGCTCTTTGCCTGAACTCAATAAGGAGATTCACTCCATCACAGGCAAGGAGCCCCTTGAGACTTTAGAAGCAATTCAAGGTCACAGAGGCCACAGTCCTGGTGTCAAATATCAGAATGCAGTTCTTTAACTGTTCAGATGCAATGCTATTTAGAGATGCAGGAAACAACAGCAAGTGATTGTAATGTCTCTTTGCAACAAACGTGCGGGCCTCTCACACTCAACTCAGCACGGGCTTTCGTCCAGTTGGGCCTTGACTCAATCCCGGTTAACAAAAACATATGAGCCACAGCAGTGTCAGAGAGTCAGTGCTGAAGGAGTGCCGCACTATCAGAGGGTCAGTACTGAGGGAGTAGGGCATTGTTGGAGGGTCAGTGCTGAGGGAGTGCCGCACTGTCAGAGGGTCAGTGCTGAAGGAGTGCCACACTATCGGAGGGTCAGTGCTGAGGGAGCGCCGCACTATCAGAGAGTCAGTGCTGAGGGCGTGCTGAACGGTCGGAGGGTCAGTACTGAGGGAGTGCTGCACTGTCGGAGGGTCAGTGCTAAAGGAGTGCCGCACTATCGGAGGGTCAGTGCTGAGGGAGTGCCGCACTGTCGGAGGGTCAGTGCTAAAGGAATGCCGCACTATCGGAGGGTCAGTGCTGAGGGAGTGCCGCACTGTCAGAGAGTCAGTGCTGAGGGAGTGCCGCACTGTCAGAGGGTCAGTGCTGAGGGAGTGCTGCACTGTCCGAGATTAATACTGTTGGGAATCTCCACCATGAGACTTTTATTACAGCCCCACACTGTCCTAATTTTGAACTGTATTAATGTTCCCTGTTGCTGGATCAAAATCATGGAACTCCCTTCTTAACTGCACTATGGTGGTATGAACACCTCATGGACTGTAGCGATTCAAGGTTTGCCCTTGTCTTGCCAGTGATGCCCACATCAAATGAAGAAGTAACGTCTAAAAGGATAGATATAGGAAAGCTCTGGGAGCCCGGGACTAACGACCAAAAAGATCAGCCACCAATTAATCCGAGTGGGAAATCGAGCGTAACATTCTTATTGAGAAATCATGGAGAATGTGTGACTTCCTCCCACAGATAGTGGTCCAGGTAAATAATGGAGATTCACTGAAGGGGGGAAGAATCAAAGGAGATAAAAGAGTGAAATGAAGATGATCAGCATTTACAGCAGCATGAACCAGTTGGGCTGAATGGCCTGTTGTGTTCTGGAAATTCTGTGCAGCTAAAACCACAATATTTCACACCCTTTAAGATAAATAAATCCTCCTTGTACATCAGTTTGCTGCCAGCAATATATAATCACAGGCTGTAATGTTTCACTGAGGGTTACAGGGAAATTTATGAAGAGGTTTATCAGTCACTGCATTCCGGAACCCAATGATTGAAGACTCCTTTACCCAGACCGAGCCAGTATGGGCTGTATTCAGTAACAACTCACAGAAGAGATTGTGCTGTTTAACCCTGTTCGCACTGCTGCGCCTCTCACTGGCCTTTCGTCCTTTCTAACATGACCACCAATTCTCAGAAAACAAAGAATTGGAACATAGGAAGAGTCCATTCAGCCCCTCGAGGTTGTTCTGCTATTCAATGAGATCATGGGTGGTCTGTGGCCTAACTCCACATAACTGCCATTGGCCCATGTCCCTTTGTTTAACAAAAATTTATCCATCTCAGATTTAAAATTAACTACAGATCCAGCATCCACTGCTGGATTCCAAACCCCTTCCACCCTTTGTGTAGAAGTCGGATCTCAGTGCTGTGCTCTCAGATTTCTCCAGAACTTCACCTCGTCTCTTATTCAACTGAGTCATCCACTCGATTCCTTCCCATTACACCCGCAGTGATAGACCCAGGAGGTGATCCAGTCTGTTTCTGAACTGGGCCTCCACAAGAGCAGGTGGCCAGGCCCACTCCCTACATCTACCCGGCCAACACCTTCTCTGCTGAGAATCATCCAATTGCCTTTCAAAAGAACCGTTTGAATCTGTCGCTACTGTCCTGTTAGCCAGACCTGAACAGCCGCTGCATCGATGGGCTGGTCCTCACTCCCCCACTTCCTCTCAATGGGCTGGTCCCAATTTCCCCACTTCCTCATCGATGGGCTGGTCCTCACTCCCCCACTTCCTCTCGATGGGCTGGTCCTCAGTCCACCACTTCCTCATCAATGGGCTGGTCCTCACTCCGCCACTTCCTCATTGATGGGCTGGTCCCAACTCCTCCACTTCCTCTTGATGGGCTGGTCCTCAGTCCCCCACTTCCTCATCAATGGGCTGGTCCTCACTCCCCCACTTCCTCTCGATAGGCTGGTCCCAACTCCCCCACTTCCTCATCGATGGGCTGGTCCTCAGTCCCCCACTTCCTCTTGATGGGCTGGTCCTCACTCCCCCACTTCCTCTCGATGGGCTGGTCCTCAGTCCCCCACTTCCCCTCGATGGGCTGGTCCTCACTCCCCCACTTCCTCATCGATGGGCTGGTCCTCAGTCCCCCACTTCCTCTTGATGGGCTGGTCCTCACTCCCCCACTTCCTCATCGATGGGCTGGTCCTCAGTCCCCCACTTCCCCTTCGCTGCCAGCAGTAGCAGTTACTCTGTTTGCTCAGCCCAGGTCTCTCAGCATTTTAAACACCTTGATCAAGGCCCATCGCACGCTTCCTCATTAAATCATACCAACTCTTCCTGAACTAATTCCAATTAACAGGCAAAACATTGTTCTGTCGCAGTTTTGCCCGTTGGTCTTTGTTTTCAGTTTACCACAGCAGATCAATTCTGACCCCATTGAAGTTTGCTCATCCCAAGTCATGTCATATCCCATTGGATTGATCACTGCCCTTTTCCAAAGACAATGACAAACTTACTGTACAATGACCACTACTTGGCTCAGCTCATTCACAGGATTCAGGTCTGAGCTGACCCTCTCCTTACATTGCCTGAAAACATATTGCTGTCAAACATTTTCCTAACTACACACTGACTCCACGCTGCCCTTTACACTGCTACTATCCCGGCCTATATTCAGATAATTAATTCCCCCATAACTATTCCATAATTTATACATTTCCTTGCAATTTCAGCAGATTTCCCCTTCTATACCCAGCCATGCGTCCAGGGAGTTATCGATGCCCAAAACTCACCAGAAATATTAGGTACAGTCAATACACTGCCACACACTTCAGGGACTCTGATCTCAACATCATTCTACAGCAACTTTACCATCTTTGTTCATTTCCTCTGCGGGTCAGTACTGAGGGAGTGCCACGCAGTCAGAGGGTCAGTGCTGAGAGAGCGCTGCACTGTCAGAGGGTCAGTACTGAGGGAGTGCCACACTGTCAGAGGGTCAGTACTGAGGGAGTGCTGCACTGTCAGAGGGTCAATACTGAGGGAGTGCCGCACTGTTGGAGGGCCAGTACTGAGGGAGTGCTGCACTATCGGAGGGTCAGTGCTGAGGGAGTGCCGCACTGTCAGAGGGCCAGTACTGAGGGAGTGCTGCACTATCGGAGGGTCAGTGCTGAGGGAGTGCCGCACTGTCAGAGAGTCAGTACTGAGGGAGTGCTGCACTGTCAGAGAGTCAGTACTGAAGGAGTGCTGCACTGTCAGAGAGTCAGTACTGAAGGAGCGTCGCACTGTTGGAGTAACTGAACTGAACTGCTGACTTTGCTGGGCTGCCCCTGCACCGGTGCTGGGGATTTCCAGCCTCGGTATTGTCTCTAATCAGTCGTCTGAAGCTTGAAGCGACAGCAGCTGATGGTGAAGGAGAGAAAGTGCTGGCCTGAGGCACATCAGAGCCACAGGAAGCACATCCATCAAGCCACTGTCAGGCAAGATGGACGAGGAGATTTAGAGAAAGCAGCGAAACATCAGGTGCATTCTGCATATCATGTCCAGGTAATAGCCCATCACTGTCAGACTTTGAATGATTTACTGACCCATTACTCAAAGCCTGAGAGTCACAGGCAACATCCAAACACAAATGGTAAACATGAGGCATTCAAATAAAATTCATCAGGACTGGTATGAGCTAGTCCTTCTTGCCTTTATACAAGTTTTATTCAAGCTCTGCATCTACATGATTATTACCAATGCCATTCTTTTGATCTAAAAAAAAACAGATCGAGAGGAGAAACACAGGCTGGTTTTGAGCACAGATAATGTCTGTCTGACTCTCGGGTGGACACAGAGGGTCGTGTTCCACACTCCAAGCCGTTGCCAGGTCCCCAGCCCACAATTAACTCACCCAAATACACTGAGGACATAGGACTGAGGTGAGGAGAAATGTCTTCACTCAGAGAGAAGGGATCCTGTGAAATCCACTCCGACAGAAAGTGCTTGAGATAAAAACACGGAATGTCTTCAAGAAGGAGTTCGATATCGTTCTCGGTGCTAAAGGGATCAAAAGGGATGGGATGAAAATTGGGAACAGGGACTGAGTTGGATGGTCAGCCATGATCATATCGAAAGGCATTCTCTTGCTCCTGTTTTCTATGTTTCTAACTCTGGAGATCTCAAGGACCTCTTTTATTTCTGACCCTTTCTGCCTTCCTGATTTCAATCACTCCTCCCTCGGTGGCCAGATTCTCAACTGACCAGACCCCGAGCTCTAGAATTCCCTCCCTAAACATTTCAGTCACTCCATCTCTCTCTATCTGTCTTTTTCTCTCTCTATCTCTCTCGCTCGCTCTGCCCCTCTCTCTCTCTCTCAGTCTCTCACTGTTTTTTTTCTCTCTGGCTTTCTCTCTCTTTTTGTCTGTCGCTCCTTCAATCTCAGTTTCTCTCTCTCTGACTTGCCCTCTCTCTCGGCCTTTCTCCCTCTGTCTCTCTCGTTCTATTTCTCTCTCTTGGCCTTTCTCGCTCTGTCTCTCTGTCTCTGACTTTCTCTATCCCTGTCTCTCCTTTAGTCTCTAGGAGTTCCTCAAATCCTGAATCCTTATCAGAGCTTTCAGTCACCCGTCATCTAAAGTCCTTGTGTGGCTCAATGTCAAATTTTGTTTGATCATTGTTCCAGTGAATATCTTTACCAAGTTTATTAGCATGATTACTAAGTCAGAGAGTTACTGTTATGTAGAAACAAGAGAGAGAAATGCTGACAAACTCCACTTTACTGAGGAAACAAACATTGATGATAGTGAATGTGTGGAAGGATGGAAGGAAAGGTGCTATGAAAAGGTGTAAAAATAAATCATTGTACAGAATGTCTCTGGAACACAATATTTTCCTCTTTCCCTGAGCAGAGAAAGATGCCAAAAACATTGCTACACAGAGCTAACTCTAAGGCAAAGTAACAGCATAGCAGATGGAGGAGGTGGGAGGCAGTTACCATGGAACAGACTGGGCCAAGAATCTCTGGTAGACTCAAGGAAGGGAGGGTGGTCCCATCGCAGAGTCAAACTGAAGGGGCTCACTCAGCCACTACAGAGGGCAATTATGAGTCAACCACATTGCTGAGGGTCTGGAGTTAGTGTGTAGCCAGACCAGGTGAGGGAGGCAGATTTCTTCCCGAAAGGACATTGGTAAATGAGGGGGATTTTTCTGACTTCACAGTCACTGTTAAATTGGTTTTGGGGGAGGGATTGGGGGAGGTGGAGGAGGGACTGGGGAGGTAGGGGAGGGGCTGGGGAGGTGGGGGAGGGGCTCTGCTGGCTGTCTTCTTGAATACGTGGCCCAGTGTTCTGCAGTGACCTCTGCTGGAAAGAGCTGGCACAGGAGCCCAGCTCCAGCCAATCAACTCTCCCAAGACAAAGAGACTCAGCTTAGTATCTCCCGAGGAATCAAGATTACAGGATGATCCAACCAAGGTCTTTAAATGATTAAAAGATTCAAAGGATCAATTGGGAAAATCTATTTTCTCTAGAGAGAGAGAGAGAGAGAGAGTCCAGAACCCAGGGGCAGAACCTTCCAATCCGAGCCAGACCTTTGGGGGAACTCAGGGGTGGGACACGGTAATATGGTGCTCACTCATTCAACTTTAAATTCCACAGCTGAGATTGAGAGATTCTGACTTGGTAAAATAACACAGGGTTACATAACCAAAATGTAGTAAAAATATGGACCTGCCTTAATACCAGTGAAGGATGGAACAGGCTTGAGGGCTGAATGGCCTCCTTCCACTCCTATATTTATAAAGTACCTTCATAAACATATTTGAAAATTGCATCCAATCCTGGGCCCTACTCTTTCGGAAGGATGTCAGGGTGAGGAGAGGGAGTGGAGGAGATTTATTGGAATGGGATCAGGGATGAGGGACTTCAGTGAATGTTGAGAGACTGGAGAAGCTGGGATTGTTCTCCTGAGGGTAGAGAAGGTTCCGGGGGGTTAACCGAGGTGTTCAATATCACCAAGAGAGATGGATGGAGTAAATCAGGAGAAAGAGGGTTAGGGAGCAGAGGAAGACATATTGATGGGAATCGGGAGAAGCCCAGAGGGATTTTTAAAAAATACAGTGAATTATTGGGATCTGGAACATGCCGCTGAAAGGGAGCAGGTTCAGTGGCACCTTAAAATAGAAGAGGGGAAATACTGAAGCTCCAATAGGCTGACTGGCCTCCTTCAGGATTGCAAAGTTCAACACAGAGCTGGACAGGGCTGGGAGCTGTGAGGAAGATACAGAGATGTTTCAGTGTGAATTAGACAGGCTCAGTGATTAATTCTTAAAAAAAATTTCACAGAATGAGGACATCACTGGCTACATCAGCATTTATTGCCCGTCCCTAATTGCCCAGAGGGGAGTTAAGAGTCAACCACATTGCTGTGTTACTGGAGTCACATGTAGACTAGACCAGGTCAGGATGGCAGTTTCCTTCCCTGAAGGATATTAGTGAATCAGATGGGTTTTTCCCTGACAATCAACAATGGATTCATGGTCATCATTACACTCTTTATTCCAGATTTCGTTCTGAGAGGGCAAATACGTGATAGTTGCAATATAATGTGAATAATGTGAGATTATCCACTTTGGTAGAACTAACAGGAAGGCAGATTATTATGTGAATGGCAATAGATTGGGAAAAAGGGATGAACAAAGCAACGAGACTGGGGTGTCCTTTTTCACCACTCTCCGAAGGTAAATATTACAGGTGCAGCAGGTGGTGAAGAAGGCAAATGGGAGCAGGGATGTCTTTGGCTCTATAGGAGCAGGGATGTCTTGCTGCAACTATACAGGGCCTTGGTGAGACCACACCTGGAATATCATGTCAGTTTTGGTCTCCTTATCTGAGGACAGATCCTGGCTGGCACACTGAAGGAGGTAAAAACAATGACTGCAGATGCTGGAAACCAGATGCTGGAAAAGCACAGCAGTTCAGGCAGCATCCGAGGAGCAGTAAAATCGACGTTTCGGGCAAAAGCCCTTCATCAGGAATACAGGCAGAGTGCCTGAAGGGTGGAGAGATAAATGAGAGAAGGGTGGAGGTGGGGAGAAAGTAGCATAGAGTACAATAGGTGAGTGGGGGGAGGGGATGAAGGTGATAGGTCATGGGGGGAGGGGGAGTGGATAGGTGGAAAAGAAGATAGGCAGGTAGGACAAGTCATGAGGACAGTGCTGAGCTGGAAGTTTGGAACTCGGGTGAGGTAGTGGGGGGAGGGGAAATGAGGAAACTGGTGAAGTCCACATCGATGCCCTGGGGTTGAAGTGTTCCGAGGCGGAAGATGAGGCGTTCTTCCTCCAGGCGTCTGGTGATGAGGGAGCGGCAGTGAAGGAGGCCCAGGACCTCCATGACCTCGGCAGAGTGGGAGGGGGAGTTGAAATGTTGGGCCACGGGGCAGTGTGGTTGATTGGTGCAGGTGTCCCGGAGATGTTCCCTAAAGCACTCTGCTAGGAGGCGTCCAGTCTCCCCAATGTAGAGGAGACCGCATCGGGAGAAACAGATACAATAAATGTTATTGGTGGATGTGCAGGTAAAACGTTGATGGGTGTGGAAGGCTCCTTTAGGTCCTTGGATAGAGCTAAGGGAGGAGGTGTGGCCATAGGTTTGCAATTCCTCCGCTGGCAGGGGAAGGTGCCAGGATGGGAAGGTGGGTTGTAAGGGGGCATGGACCTGACCAGGTAGTCACGGAGGGAACGGTCTTTGTGGAAGGCGGAAAGGGGTGGGGAGGGAAATATATCTCTGGTGGTGGGGTCTGTTTGGAGGTGGCGGAAATGTCGGCAGATGATTTGGTTTCTGTAAAGGTTGGTAGGGTTAAAGGTGAGCACCAGGGGCATTCTGTCCTTGTTACGGTTGGAGGGATGGGGTCTGAGGTGGAGGTGCGGGATGTGGACGATATGCGTTGGAGGGCATCTTTAACCACGTGGGAAGGGAAATTGCGGTCTCTAAAGAAGGAGGCCATCTGATGTGTTCTGTGGTGGAACTGGTCCTCCTGGGAGCAGATACGGTGGAGGCGGAGGAATTGGGAATACGGGATGGCATTTTTGCAGGAGGTAGGGTGGGAAGAGGTGTAATCCAGGTAGCTGTGGGAGTCGGTGGGTTTGTAAAGAATGTCAGTGTCAAGTCGGTCATCATTAATGGAGATGGAGAGATCCAGGAAGGGGAGGGAGGTGTCAGAGATGGTCCAGGTAAATTTAAGGTCAGGGTGGAATGGGTTGGTAAAGTTGATGAATTGCTCAACCTCCTCGCGGGAGCACGAGGTGGTGCCAATGCAGTCATCAATGTAGCGGAGGAAGAGGTGGGGAGTGGTGCCGGTGTAATTACGGAAGATCAACTGTTCTACGTAGCCAAAAAAGAGACAGGCATAGCTGGGGCCCATACGTGTGCCCATGGCTACCCCTTTTGTCTGGAGGAAGTGGGAGGATTCAAAGGAGAAATTGTTAAGGGTGAGGACCAGTTCGGCCAAACGAATGAGAGTGTCGGTGGAAGGGTGCCATTGGGGACGTCGGGAGATGAAGAAAAGGAGGGCTTGGAGGCCCTGGTCATGGCGGATGGAGGTGTAGAGGGATTGGATATCCATGGTGAAGATGAGGCATTGGGGGTCGGGGAAACGGAAGCCTTAGAGGAGGTGGAGGGCGTGGATTGTGTCTCGAATGTATGTGGGGAGTTCCTGGACTAGGGGAGATAGGACAGTGTCGAGGTAGGTAGAGATGAGTTCAGTGGGGCAGGAGCATGCTGAGACAATGGGTCGGCCAGGGTGGTCAGGCTTGTGGATCTTGGGAAGGAGGTAGAACCGGGCAGTGCGGGCTTCCCGAACTATGAGGTTGGAAGCTGTGGGTGGGAGATCTCCTGAGGTGATGAGGTTCTGTATGGTCTGGGAGATGATGGTTTGGTGAAGGGGGCTGGGGTCATGGTCGAGGGGACGGTAGAAAGAAGTGTCCTCGAGTTGGTGTTTGGCTTCAGCGATGTAGAGGTCAGTGCGCCAGACTACCACTGTGCCCCCTTTATCTGCTGGCTTGATGGTGATGTCGGGATTGCAGCAGAGGGATTGGAGGGCTGTGCGTTGTGAGGGTGAGAGGTTGGAGTGGGGGAGGGGGGTAGACAGGTTGAGGCGGTTAATGTCCCGGCGGCAGTTGGAAATGAAGAGGTCGAGGGCGGGTAATAGGCCAGCACAGGGTGTCCAGGTGGATGCAGTGTGTTGGAGGTGGGCGAAGGGGTCCTCGGAAGGTGGGCGGGAATCCTGATTGTGAAAGTAAGCTCGGAGGCGGAGGCGACGGAAGAATTGTTCGACGTCACGGTGTGTATTAAATTCATTGATGTGTGGACGGAGGGGGATGAAGGTGAGTCCTTTGCTGAGGACTGATCGTTCGTCCTCAGTGAGGGGGAGGTCTGGGGGAATGGTGAAAACCCGGCAGGGCTGGGAGCTGGGATCTGGTGTGGGTGTGGAGCTGGGCGTGGGGGCGGAGCCTGTACTTGGAGTGGGTGTGATGGTGGGGAGAATGGGGATGGAATCATGAGCAGGGATGGTGTTCCCCTCAGAGTTCTGAGGGGCAGGGATGGTGACAATGGGATCTGTTGGGGGGGGTGGGGGGGCGTGTCAGCAGAATACAGGTGAGTGGCGCTGTGGTGACAAACACGGCAGTGGGGGGATGGAAGCCACTGAGCATGTGACATCAGCAATGATGTGAGGGACGGAAGTGATGTCACGTGTGGTGCATGAGGAATTGTGAGGGGCGGAAGTGGCTATGGGTGCGGCCATGATGGGGGCGGAAGATGGTCCACTGAAGGAATAGCGAAGGTTTCCCAGACTGGTGTGGGCAGAGAGACTGAGGGTTTGTCTTTATATTCATTCACAGGATGTGACATCACTGGCCCAGCCAATATTTATTGCTCATCCGTAATTGCCTCAAAGGCAGTTACAGTCAACCACATTGGTGTAGGAAGACCAGACCAGACATCTTCCCCAAACAACATGAGTGAATCGAAGGGTTTCCGCCTGACAATCAGCAATGTGGTCATCATTAGACTTTTGATCCCAAATTAAGTTTTAAAATCATCGACTATGGCAGGATTTGAACCCAGGCCCCCTGGACATCACCTAGATCAATAATCCAGTGACACCACTAGACCATTACCTCCCCATGAACACAGGTCAAATGCAGGAAATATGTTCCCGAGGGGGGAGCCTAGAACTCAGAGTCACAGTCTAAGGCTACGGATAGACTATTTTATACCGAGATGAGGCGAAATGTCTTTACTCAAAGAGTAGGCAGCCTGTGAAATTAACACCCACAGAAAGCAGCTGAAGTCAAAACATTGAATATTTTCAAGGAGGAGCCGGACAGGACTCTAAGGCTAAACGGATCGAAGGATATAGGGAGAAAGCAGGAACAAGCTATTGAGATGGATAATAATGAATGGCAGTGCAAGCTCAATGGGCCAAATGGCCTACCCCAGCTCCTGGTTTCTACATTCCTATGTTTCTTAGTACAAAAGCCCGAGGGGGAAGGGTGGGCATACAAACCAAGAGGAGAGAACGAGGCACTGATGGTGGAACTGGGGCTGAGTGAGTGCTGCCAGTCCCTTGCTGCTGGAAGGACATTAGGAAAAGGTCCCTGAAGGCACATTTGTCGAAGAAAAGACCAGCCCAAGACAGACCTGGCAAGAAGCCAGCATTAGAACAAAACAGAATCAGTGTCTCCCTTCCAATCCTTCCCAAAGTTTCTTTAAAAACAAACAAATTACAATGTTTACAGAGCAATGTAATAGCAGAATGGAGGGAGGGAAGGTGCCCCCAGCCTTGGCAGAGATGCCTGGATTGAAGTGAACACACACTGCCTGAAGAAATCTCAATAAACTATCGTTCAGAGGAATTAGGACTTCCTGTTAATTCACAGTCTCCCTCCAGATCCTGTTCTGGTTAATCTCTGAAAACAGATCTCCAGACTCCGCACACATCAATGCCTGAAACCACTGCCGTGGGGATGGCAAGGGGCTATCACGGAACAGAAGGTGACACGATGGGCACAATCAGTTCAGAGTCCTTTGGTGTGGAAAGGGGGAGCTCAGCTAGTTACACCTCAGGATGGGTCCCTGTTGCTGCCGCACACTCTGGGGGCCTTTCCTGGGATCTGGGACCAAACTGCTCCATGCAGCTCGACAAACCAATTAAGACGGGACTTAGGGATCATCTTCCACAGCTACCCCGCACCCTCGCATATCCCAACCCCAGAATCCAGAGTCAGAGAGCGCTACCTGAAGGCAGCCTTCTGATGGTGGATGAGGGAAGCCGGGGGGGTAGGGAGTGATTAGGAATGCCCCTGAATCCCCAGTAAGAGAAGCCCAGAGGGGCCCCAGTAAAAGCCAGCAGCAGTCACTGGGCCCCCACACTGACTGAGTTCACACCTTGGAACCTGCAGGATCCCCCTATTTCGAAGTATGTGCCCTCACTTTTTCCCATCCATCCCTGTGTTGTTGCCAGTGACCCAGTGCTGCCAGCTCCCTGATTGGACCTTCATCGTTGCTCTTCAACTTGACTGGACAGCATTCTGGATCAGTGGTGTTGGAAGAGCACAGCAGTTCAGGCAGCATCCGAGGAGCAGGAAAATCGACGTTCCGGGCAAAAGCCCTTGACTGGACAGCAGGCAGTATGTTAATTGATTGGGCCAGGCTGAGGGCTATGGAAGGGTCTGGAGGTTATCTATCAAAGGGAATAGGAGCAACAACGTTCCCAATGTTGGCACCCATCACCTAAGGAACAGGTCCGCCTGTTAACTCCGTCGTGAACATAATATTACACAACAGCCTCACCATAACCTCCACTGTGACCAAGTGTAAGTTGGAACTCAGAAGCACTCTCTGCTTTGCATTCCCTCTCTTACTCATTTTAACAAGCCTCATGGTGCAACAGAGGTAACCCAGTTCCACCCAGCACTGCTGAAAAGATTCAGCATCAGTTTACTGTCAATCATGAGACACTATGTTGTGCAAAATGACTGAGTACTCGTTGATAATCTCATCCTCCTGCAGGGAACAAGTTAAGCTTCAAAATTCAAAAGCACTTCCACAAGGTGCCAATGCTTCTTGCCCCAGGACAGAGGGGTCTTCAAACAGGGATTTCAACAATTCAACCTGGCCCTGGTTCCAAGACTTTCAGATTAGATTAGATTACTTACAGTGTGGAAACAGGCCCTTCGGCCCAACAAGTCCACACCGACCCGCCGAAGTGCAACCCACCCATACCCCTACATTTACCCCTTACCTTACACTACGGGCAATTTAGCATGGCCAATTCACCTAACCTGTGGGAGGAAACCGGAACACCCGGAGGAAATCCACGCAGACACAGGGAGAACGTGCAAACTCCACACAGTCAGTCGCCTGAGGTGGGAATTGAACCCGGGTCTCTGGCACTGTGAGGCAGCAGTGCTAACCAAGACAAACAAAATCTTCTTCCTTCCTGTAGATTCTTTCAGTAACAGCCCAAGCCAGATGGAGCACTGACACTGAGTCACAGAGGGTGAGCTCAGCAAAAGGTGAATATTGGACTGAAAGGAGGGAAAGGGAATTTAAAAGCTCCGACCTGTTAATGGCACAGTTACTGGGTGGTGCACCAACTACAGTTAGGAATGTGCAGGACACCAGAACGATAAAAGAATAAATGCCTCTCATAGATGTGAGAATCGGAGGAGGTGACAGAGATAGGGAGGGGTGGAGGGGGGATCCAGAGATGGGGAAGGCTGTAGCAGCTGACAGAGAGCAGTGCAATAACTGAGGGATTTGAGAACAAGGATATGAATTGTTAAGGCTCACACCGCTGTTTATCCAAATTGTGCAGATGCAGAGAATTCCGAGGGAGCCAGTGAGTTCTATGCCGAGGAAAGGAGCTCAGGCTCAGATCCAGGAATGCTCTTTCGATTGGACGCTGCTGTCTCACACTGGGTGATGGACAGAACTGCATAGCAATTACTTAAAAAGAATTGCTCTAAGTGCCTCCAGAGGTGTCAGGTTTGAATCTGCTCTAATTATAAACAATGTAGGTCACACAATTTAATCAAACGGAGCTCTTATTGACAGCCTCAGCTTAACCACTGCCGCCATGAGGTGGGACATTTGGAATATTAACATCCTGATCCAATTCTCTCTCTGTAATTTTAAGTGCAGTTTAAATGAAGGCTCCACCCGATTAAAATTGTACCATCTCTTTCAATGTTCAATTACATCTTGCTCTTTAAATGACTTCATTCAAATTATTGAGAAATATTCTTTGTTGCACAAAATGACCTGAATTAACACAAGACTCATATTTCAAAAAGAAATACTTCCATTTCTGTCACACCTTGCATCACCACCAACCACCCTCAACCTCTTTCACAACAAACACTCTGTTGTAACACCAGAACCATTGTTTCCAATTCCGCAAATGGCCAAGTCCCAGAAACAGTGACGAGGTCACAAGACATAGGAGTGGAAGCAAGGCCATTCGGCCATTTAACCGGCTGATGGGCGTTTCAATTCCACTTACCCGCACTCTCCCCGTAACCCCAGGCTTTAAGTTTAGTTTTTGTCCCAAACTTGGGATATGGGTGTCACTGGTTCGGCCAGTATTCACCGTCCATCCCCAATTGCCCAGAAGGCATTTTGGGTCAACCAGATGTGTTGTGGGGCTGGAGTCACAGATAGACCAGGCCAGGTCAGAGGGCAGATTTTCTTCCCAAAAGGGGATTGCTGAACCAAATGGGTTTTTAATGACAATCAGCATGTGACTAGCTTTTAATTCCAAATTTTTATTGAATACAATGTCATCATCTCTCATGGTGGGATTTGAGAGCATGTCCCCAGAATGTTAGCCTGGGGCTCTGGGTTACTAGTCTTTTTACCATAAGGTAGAATTTTAAAAGATGTAAAGGTTTACCTCGTGTAGGCAGAGCGCACACTGGGCAGGAGCAGACACGACATTCTGGGTAAGTGAGGCTGTATATTTGGGTGGTTGCTTTACCCGACACTACTCAGGGAGTGTCTCCCACCCATCCTCTTCCTCCTCTAACCAAAAACAACGTTCAAGTGCCAATTGGTAAGGTGACTGGTTTCTTTTGTTTTAGTTTTTTAGTAGTCTCGGGAATTTAGAACATTGGGAATGGAGGATGTGGGAGGCAAGGGTCACCACTTGTGTGCCTGCTAACTGCATCTGCAGGAAGTGCACCCAACTCCAGTTCCTCAAGAACCCTGTTAGGGAACTGGAGTTGGAGCTGGATGAACTTCGGATCATTCGGGAGGCAGAGGGGCTTATTGAAAGGATGTACAGGGAGGTAGTCACACCTCAGATACAGGAAAAAGGTAAATGGGTTACCGTCAGGGAATGGAAAGGGAACCGGTAGAGAGTGCAGGGATCCCTTGTGGCCATTCCAAGTAAACCATTTTGGGAACAGTTGGGAGGACAATTTACCAGGGGTAAGCCATGGGGCACAGGTCTCTGGCACAGAGTATGTCCCTTTTGCTCAGAATGGAAGGGGGGAAAGAGGAGCAGAGCTTTAGTCATTGGGGATTCCACAGTCAGGGGAACAGATAGGAGGTTCTGTGGGAATGAGAGACACTCATGGTTGGTGTGTTGCCTCCCAGGTACCAGGGTTTGTGACGTCTCGGATTGTGTTTTCGGGATTCTTGAGGGGGAGGGGGAGCGGCACCAATGACATAGGTAGGAAGAGAGATGGGGATGTAAGGCAGAAATTCAGGAAGCTGGTCTGGAAGCTTAGAGCTAGGACAAACAGAGTTGTTATCTCTGGTTTATTGCCTGTGCCACGTGCTAGCGAGGTGAGGAATAGGGAAAGAGACAGTTGAACATGTGGCTATGGGGATGGTGCAGGAGGGAGGGTTTTGGATTCCTGGATAATTGGGGCTCTTTCTGGGGTAGGTGGGACCTCTACAAACAGGATGGCCTTAACCTGACCCAGAGGGAAATTTGCTAATGCTCTTCGGTGGGGTGTTTAAACTAATTCAGCAGGGGGGATGGGAACCAGAATTGTAGCTCCACTGTCCAGGAGGTTGAGAGTAGTGAGGTCAGAAATAAGATTTCAAGGTCGCAAGAAGGCACCAGCAGGCAATAAGTTGGTTTGAAGTGTGTCTACTTCAACGCCAGGAGCGTCCAGAATAAGGTGGGTGAACTTGCAGCATGGGTTGGTACCTGAGACTTCAATGTGACCATTTCAGATTCATGGCGAGAGCAGGGACAGGAATGGATGTTTCAGTAAAAACAGAGAAAATAATAAAGGAGGGGGGAGGAGACGTTACCCTGTTGGGAGTTTTCTATTGGCCTCCAAATAGTCCCAGAGATGCAGAGGAAAGGATAGCAAAGATAATTCTGGATGGGAGCAGGAGTAACAGGGTGGTTGTTATGGGGGTCTTTAATTTTCCAAATATCGACAGGGAATAATATTGTTCAAGTACTTTACATGGGTCAGTTTTTGTCCCATGTGTGCAGGAGGATTTCCTGAAACAGTATGTAGACAGGCCAACAATAGGCAAGGCTACATTGGATTTGGTACTGGGTAATGAACCTGGCCAGGTGTTCGATTTGGAGGTAGGTGAGCACTTTAGTGATAGTGACCACAATTCAGTTAATTTTTCCTTTAGCGATGGAAAGGAATAGGCTTATACTGCAGGGCAAGAGTGATAGCTGGGGGAAAGGCAATTACGATGTGATTAGGCAAGATATAGAATGGGGAAGGAAACTGCAGGGGATGGGCACAATTGAAATGTGGAGCTTATTCAAGGACCAGCTACTACAGGCCCTTGATAAGTATGTACCTATCAGGCAGGGAGGGAAGCTGTTGAGAGCAGGAGCTGTGATTTACTAAAGAAGTTAAATCTCTTATCAAGAGGAAGAAGGCGGCTTATGTTAGGATGAGACGTGTAGGCTCAGTTAGGGCACTTGAGAGTTACAGGTTACCCAGAAAAGACCTAAAGAGAGAACATAGAACATAGAAGGATACAGCGCAGTACAGGCCCTTCGGCCCTCGATGTTGCGCCGACCGAATCCTACCTAACCTATACTAGCCCAATAACTTCCAAATGCCTATCCAATGCCCGCTTAAATGACCATAAAGAAGAAGAGTTCACCACTGATACGGGCAGGGCATTCCATGAACTCACAACCCGCTGTGTGAAGAATCTACCCCTAACATCTGTCCTATACCTACCACCCCTTAATTTAAAGCTATGTCCCCTAGTAACACCTGACTCCATTAGCGGTAAAAGGTTCTTAGTATCTACCCTATCTAAACCCCTAATCATCTTATACACTTCTATCAGATCTCCCCTAAACCTTCTCTTCTCCAATGAGAACAGCCCCAAGTGCCTCAGCCTTTCCTCATAAGATTTTCCTACCATTCCAGGCAACATCCTGGTAAACCTCCTCTGCACTCGTTCTAAAGCTTCCACATCCTTCCTATAGTATGGCGACCAAAACTGCACACAATACTCCAGATGAGGCCTCACCAGAGTCTTATACAACTGCAACATGACCTCAGGACTCCGGAACTCAATTCCTCTGCCAATAAAGCCCAGTACACCATATGCCTTCCTCACAGCACTATTTACCTGGGTGGCAACTTTCAGAGATCTGTGTACATGGACACCAAGATCCCTCTGCTCATCCACACTACCAAGTAGCCTACCATTAGCCCAGTAATCCATCATCTTGTTATTCCTACCAAAGTGAACGACTTCGCACTTAGCTACATTGAATTCCATTTGCCACATTTCCGCCCAGCTCTGCAACTTATCTATATCCCGCTGTAACCTACCACTTCCTTCCTCACTATCCACAACTCCACCGACTTTTGTGTCATCCGCAAACTTGCTTACCCAGCTTTCAAGTCCTTCCTCTAGATCATTTATAAAGATAACAAAAAGCAATGGTCCCAAAACAGATCCTTGTGGTACACCGCTAGTAACTGCGCTCCAAGATGAACATAATCCATCAACTACTACCCTCTGTCTCCTTCCAGCCAGCCAATTCCTAATCCAAACCTCTAATGTATCCTCAATGCCATACCTCCGAAGTTTTAGCATTAGCCTACCATGGGGAACCTTATCGAACGCCTTACTAAAATCCATATACACAACATCTACTGCTTTACCCTCGTCCACTTCCTTAGTCACCTTCTCAAAGAACTCAATAAGGTTTGTGAGGCACGACCTGCCCTTCACAAAACCATGCTGGCTATCCCTGATCACGTTATTCCTACCCAGATGTTCATAAATCTTATCCCTTACCATTCTCTCTAAGACTTTGCCCACCACTGAAGTCAGACTCACTGGCCTATAGTTACTAGGGCTATCCCTACTCCCTTTCTTGAACAATGGGACCACATTCGCTATCCTCCAGTCCTCTGGTACTATTCCCATTGACAATGACGACATAAAAATCCAGGCCAATGGCTCTGCTATCTCCTCCCTAGCTTCCCATAGGATCCTGGGGTAAATGCCATCAGGCCCAGGAGACTTATCTATATTCATCCTTTCCAATATTCCCAAAACCTCTTCCCTGCATATTTCCAGGGCATCCATTCTAATCATTTGTGATTCCATATTCACATCAGCAACAGTGTCCTGTTCCTGAGTGAATACTGATGAGCTAAGGAGGGGACATGAGAAATTGTTGGTGGATAGGATCAAGGAAAACCCTGAGGCTTTTAATAGCTATACCAGGAATAAAAGAATGACTAGAGTAAGATTAGGGCCAATCAAGCATAGTAGTGGGAAGTTATGCATGGAGTCCGAGGAAGTAGAAGAAGTGCTTAATGAATATTTTACGTCAGTTTTCACACTAGAAAAAGACAACGTTGTCGAGGAGAATACGGAGAGACAGGCTACTCGACTAGACGGGATTGCTAACGAGGTGTTAGCAATTCTCAAAAGCGTAAAAATAGATATGTCCCCTGTGCCAGATGGGATTTATCCTAGGATTCTCAGGAAGCCAGGGAGGAAATTGCAGAGCCTTTGGCTTTGATTTTGATGTCATCATTGTCTACAGAAATAGTGCCAGAAGGCTGGAGGATGACAAATGTTGTTCCCTTGTTCAAGAAGGGGAGTACAGACAACCCTGGAAATTACAGACCAGTGAGCCTTACTTCGGCTGTGGGTAAAATGTTGGAAAAGACTATAAGAGATGGATTTATCATCATCTAGAGAGGAATAAGTTGATTAGGGACAGTCAACATGGTTTTGTGAAGGATAGATCGTGCCTCACAAACCTTACTGAGTTCTTTGAGAAGGTGACAAAACAGGTGGATGAGGGTAAAGCGGTTGATGTGGTGTATATGTAAGAAACTGGATAAGGTTCCCCACGGGAGGCTATTGCACAAAATACAGAGGCATGGGATTGAGGGTGATTGAGTGGTTTGGATCAGAAATTAGCTAGCTGAAAGCACAGAGGGTGATGGTTGATGGGAAATATTCATCCTGGAGTTGAGTTACTGGTCGGGTACTGCAAGGATCTGTTTTGGGTCCACTGTTATTTATCATTTATATAAATGCCCTGGATGAGGGCATAGAAGAATGGGTTAATAAATTTGCGGATGACACTAAGGTTGGTAGACTTGTGGATTGTGATGAAGAATGTTATAGGTTATAGAGAGACATAGATAAGCTGCAGAGCTGGGCTGAGAGGCAGCAAATGGAGTTTAATGTGGAAAAGCGTGAGGTGATTCACTTTGGAAGGAGTAACAGGAATAAAGAGTACTGGTCTAATGGTAAGATTCTTGGTAGTGTAGATGAGCAGAGAGATCTCAGTGTCCAGGTACATAGATCCCTGAAAGTTGCCACCCAAGTTGTTAGGGTTGTTAAGAAGGCATACAGTGTGTTAGTTTTTATTGGTAGAGCGATTGAGTTTCGGAGTCATGAGATCATGCTGCAGCTGTACAAAATTGTGATGCAGCCGCACTTGGAGTATTGCATACAGTTCTGGTCACCACATTTAGGAAGTATATGGAAGCTTTGTAAATAGTTCAGAGGAGGTTTACTAGGCTGTTACCTGGTATGGAGGGAAGGTCATACGAGGAAAGGCTGAGGGACTTGAGGCTGTTTTCGTTAGACAGAAGAAGGTTGAGAGGTGACTTAACTGAGACACATAAGATAATCAGAGGGTTAAATAGGATGGACAATGAGAGCCTTTTTCCTTGGATGGTAACGGCTAGCATGAGGGGACATAGCTTTTAATTGAGGGGTGTTAGATATGAACAGTTTCTTTACTCAGAGAGTACAGTTTAGATTAGATTAGATTACTTACAGTGTGGAAACAGGCCCTTCGGACCAACAAGTCCACACCGACCCGCCAAAGCGAAACCCACCCATTCCCCTACATTTACCCCTTTTTACCTAATACTACGGGCAATTTAGCATGGCCAATTCACCTGACCTGCACATCTTTGGACTGTGGGAGGAAACCGGAGCACCCGGAGGAAACCCAAGCAGACACGGGGAGAATGTGCAAACTCCACACAGTCAGTCACCTGAGTCGGGAATTGAACCCAGGTCTCTGGCGCTGTGAGGCAGCAGTAGTCACCACTGCATGGAACGCACTGCCTGCAACAGTAGTAGACTCGCCAACTTTAATGGCATTTAAGTGGTGATTGGATAGGCATATGGAGAAGAATGAAATAGTGTAGGTTCAATTGGCTTCAAATTGGATCTACAAGTCGGCGCAACATTGAGGGCTGAAGGGCCTGTACTATGCTGTAATATTCTATGTTCTACCATGACACCACCATCTCCACATGTTGAACATTGCTTGACTTTGGACCATTAACTATGTTCCACCCCCACACTCTCCACAAATTGTAATGATTAATTTGATGTATATGTGTGAGATGATATACTCGGGCAATATAAACAAGGCCAGGGAGTACAGTAGGATGTGAGGAAGCACCAAGGATCAGAGGGAGCTTGGTATGTATGTCCACCGGTCCCTGAAGGGAGCAGAACAGGTAGATAGAGTGGTGAAGGTATATGTTATACTTGTCCTTATTAGTTGAGGCATAGAGTTTAAGAGCAAGGTGGTGATGTTGGAACTGTACAAAACGTTAGTTAGACCACAGTTGGAGTATTGTGTGCAGTTCTGGAATTGACATTATAGGAAGGATGTGACAGTACTGGAGGCGGTGCAGAGGAGATTTACCAGGATGTTGCCTGGACGAGAGAGCTTCTTTATGAAGAGAGATTGGACAGACTGAGGCTGTTTTCCTTGGAGACTGAGGGAGGAGATGTCTGAGATGTATAAAATTCTGAGGGGTATACACAGGGTAGACAGGAAGAAACATTTCCCCCTTGTTGGAGGGTTAATGACCAGGGGCAAAGAATTAAAGTAAACGGCAGAAGGTTTCGAGGTGACCTGAGGAAACGTGTTTTCAGAGTGATAGGAATCTGGAACTCGTCTGTAAGAGGCGGAAACCCTCATCATGTTGAAGAAGTATTTTGATGTGCACTTGTGATGCAAAGGTATAAAACATTATGGGTCAGTGCTGGCAAATGGGATTAGAATAATTATTAGAATAATAACTGGAAGCTCTGAGAAGGGTCACTGGACCCGAAACATTCACTCTGCTTTCTCTTCACAGATGCTGCCAGACCGACTGGGCTTTTCCAACAACTTCCGTTTTTGTTTCTGATTTACAGAATCCGCAATTCTTTTGGTTTCCATTCAAGGGCAGATAGGGAAGGGCAATGAGCGTTGGCCTGGCCGGTGATATCTACGACCCATCAAAGAATAAAAGGCTGTGGAATTATGGTACAACTCCAGATGGGTCACGTGCACTTTCACACTATTTCAACAACAACTTTCATTTTTAAAGTACCTTCCACATCATGGACATTTATCCTAAAGTGCTTCACATGACCCTTATTAGACAAAAAAAGTTGACACTGATCCAAGGAAGGGTTTTTAGAATAGGGGTTTGAACACTTGGCCAAAAAGGTAGATATTAAGGGGCATGTTGAAGGAGAAAGGAGAAAGTCAGTGAGAGGTTATGGGAAGAAATTCCAGAGTTTGGGAGCCAAGCTGCTGAGGATTCAGCTGTCAGTACTGATTCTGATGCTTCACAGTGTTAATGTACAAGCAGCTATCATTCACCAACATGGTCACAGGAACATTCACAGGAGCCAGTAACTGATGAGAAGTATAGGTCACTAGAAAATTACACAAGGTTACCAGTATAACAAACAACATAAACCAATCCTCCATTCATCATGTTACGTACCACACAGGTTTTGTCTCAGTGCTAACACTGCACAGCCCTAGTAAGACGCAGACTGACCCTCACTGTGGGAAAGTGATCATTAAATCATCTAATTCTCGTCACTACACAATAGTGTAAAATTGAGCCTATTTGCGTGGACAGCTTACGAACATCTGAGGAGTTGATTTTAATGTTTTTAAAAAATGCATATTTGGAGTACTTATTTCAATAGGCTGAACGCGTTCAACCCAGAAAATCTTATGGTACTCAGCATTGCCTGCAGCCAGCAGTACACTGTGCAGCTAAACCAGTCATGTGTTTTCATGTTCAGATTATTCCATGGCTTTATCCTTCCCCACATTTATAAGCCGTTCCAACACTGCAACTCTCTGCACTCTTCCAGTTCTGGTCTCATCTGTTCCTAATTTCCATCAGTGCTTATGCCTTCAGCTGCCTGACCCCAAGCTCTGGAGTTCTCTCCCTAAACCTCTTTATCTTTCATTCTTTAAAGATGCCTCGTAAAAACAACCAAACTCCTAATGCCTCCTGTTGTGGCTCAATAACAATCTTCCCAATAATCTTTCCAGCCAAGTGCTTTGAGAGGTTTTACTGCAGTAAAGGCATTCAATAAATGCAAGTTGTGGTTTGAACCGTGTTTTCTTTTAAAAATGTGATGATTAATCTATTGTGTATCTGGAACACTTCCTGTATGAAATCTTCAGTAATTAGAACCGGTTTCTTTACATAATCTGACACTGTGATTTATTTTAATCAAGTCCATCTTGTGAAAAATTTCTCAGATTGTGGGGACTGCAATTGCTGTGAACTGAGGCTGTGACAGAGGAAATACACATTGAGCTCAAACAGAGAGCACCGAGATAATAAACAGCTAAACTGTTTTTGTGACATTGATTGAGTTGTAAATATTGGCCAAGAACACCCCTCCACTGCTCGTTTGCTGTTTATTCATTGACGGCTACTGGAGATCCCTAATTGCCCAGGGGGCGGTTATGAGTCATAGAGTCATACAGCACAGAAACAGACCCTGCAGGTCAATTTGTCCATGCCAAACAGGTTTCCTAAACTGAATTAGTCCCACTTGTCTGCATTTGATTAGAAACAGGTCCTTCGGCCCAACAAATTCACACCGACACTAATACACCTAACACTATGGGCAATTTAGCATGGCCAATTCACTCTACCTGCATATCTTTGGACTGTGGGAGGAAACCTGAGCACCTAGAGGAAACCCACATAGACACAAGGAGAATGTGCAAACTCCTGAGGTGGGAATTGAACCTGGGTCCCTGGTGCTGTGAGGCAGTACTGCTAGCCACTGAGCCACCTTGCCGTCCCACAATTTGGCCCAAATCCCTCTAACCTATTCCCATCTATGTATCTGTCCAAATGTCTTTTAAATGTTGTAACTGTATCCACCTCTATCACCTCCTGTGGCAGCTCATTCCATATACACACCACCCTCTGCATGAAAAAGTTGCCCCTTAGGTCCCTTTTACCTTCAAACTATGCACTCTAGTTTTGGACTCCCTTACCCTGGGAAAAGAACTTGGCTATTTATCCTATCCATGCCTCTCATGATTTTTATGAACCTCTATGAGGTCACCCCTCAGCCTCCAACGTTCCAAGGAAAAAGGTCCCAGCCTATTCAACTACATCTTATAACTCAAACCCTCCAATCCTGACAACATCCTGGTAAATCTTTTTTGAAGGCATTCCAGTTTAATAACATCTTTCTGATAGCAGGGCAACCAGGATTGTACACCGTACTCCCAACGTGGCCTTACCAGTGCCCTGTATAAGTGTAACATGACATCCCAACTCCTGTACACAACCCACATTCTTGTAGGTCTAGAGCACATGTAGACCAGACCTAGTAAGGATGGCAATTCCCTTCCCGAAAGGAAATTAGTGAACCAGATGGGATTTCAGTGAGAACTGACACCTATTTTTAAGGCCAGATTTTTAGGGAATTCAAATTTCACTATCAACTCTGGTGGGATTCAAACCCGTGTCCCCCGAACATTAGCTTGGGGTTCTGGATTCCTCATTCAGTGTCATTACTACTGCACCACTGCCCAATTTGAAAGCTGCTCTGAAAGTCCATCTTCACAATAACACTTCTAATTTCACTGAAGATGATTAGGGTCATACAGCACGGAAACAGACCCTTCGGTCCATCTCTTGCGTGCTGACCAGATATCCTAGATTGAACTAGTCCCATTTGCCAGCACTTGGCCTATATCCCTCTAAACCCTTCCTAGTTATGTACCCATCCAGATGCCTTTTAAATGTTGTAATTGTACCAATTCTTTGATGTAGTTCCATCGTGCCTTTTACATCCACCCAAACAGCAGAATGGGGGGCTGTGGTTTAATATCTCACTCCCAGGGCAGCCCCCTCGGTGCTGCGCTGGTGTGTCAGCCTGTCAGGGGGGTAGTAAGGACTAGGCGAGAGATCACAGACACAGTGCAGCTGCTGGCCCAGAACCCCAGCCCCAACCCGAGCACGGTGACCTCCTAAGGAACCCTGCTACTGTGGCCTCATCTACCTTCCAGCCCCAGTCCCTGGAACCCAGAGCCGACTAACTCTGGGGTAAAGGTATAGCCTACTGAGTCACATCCCAGACCAGCCCTGACTGATATTCCTTTCCAGAAGGACATTACAGAATTAGATGCAGTTTTTATGACAATCTGACAGCTTTACAGTTACTGTTATTGACAGCAGCTTTTTGCTTCCAAAATTTTTAAAAAAACTCCAGTATTTCCTTGTCAGAAAAGTGGAATTATGGGCTTAGTATTCACATCCTCTGACCCAGTAGCAGAACCATCACATGACTGCACATTTGTTCCCGTCACAGACAGAGTAAAAACCCCATCTCATTGGGAAAGAACAGATAATCGTTACCGCTACTGTAAATTATTGAAATTTAATTTCCATCCTCTGATTGTCACAGCAGACAATCATCATGGCCTAAAAGTTATAAATTAAAAAGGACAAATACTGATCCAAAATGGCTGCTGTGACCACCTCACTGCAAACTGAGCAAAGTTCAGGCAAACACATCTGAAATAAACAACATCAGCTGCATTGTGGGTACTGTAGTGATTGTAACGAGGTCATACAATATGAGTTCCCTGATTCGGTAATTAATCTGGTCCAATCAGGGAGCCCAGGCTGACAGATAGAAAAAGGAGTGTCAGAGGTTCTGTTCACTCTGAGAGCTGGCTCTGAGGGAGCTGGATCAGTGTTAAGTGTAAATGAAGGGTGACTTGGTAACAGAATACTGGTCACCAGGCTCTAAAGACTGAAAGTGGCCAACTACTCAGCATCTAGCAAATCCAAAATTGACCATACAAATGATTGATAGAATCACCAATAGGGAGACGGAAGGCTGCCTGCAGGGTATTCACTCTGGAAGGACAATGGAGCAGACTCAGGAATACACGAATGAACCAATATCAGCAGCTGCTTTAACTAAAGCAGAGACGGAAAGTATCAGGGACTGCGAACAACAAGGTTACTGTTAACCTCTCCCTGTATCCCCGACCATCTGAGTCAGTGACTCATGAAAAAGCAACTTGGCAACTATTCACTGAAAACTGAAGATTTAAATGTCACGCTATTACAAAACTGTGCATTTGATGTTGCATTTTTATTTTTTTCACGGTTAGCAATAGACTTCTGCCTTCTATCACTCATGAAAACCTTGGAATTTGGCTCCATCACTTTGATTTCATTGCTTACATCATCACATTTTATTCATTTCAAAGGATGTGGACATCACGGGCCAAGCTAGTATTTATTGTCCATCCCTAACTGCCCAAAGGGTCTGGAGTCATATGTTGGCCAGGCCAGTTAAGGATGGCAGATTTCCTTCCCTGAATTAGTGAACCAGATAAATTTTTCCTGACAATCAGTAATGGCTTTGTGGTCATCGTGAGGCTCTTAATTCCAGATTATTATCAAATTCAAATTCCATCATCTGCCATGGCAGGATTCAAACTCAGGTTTTAGAACATTTCCTGGGTTTCTGGATTAATAGACTAGTGACAACACCACGAGACCATCGCCTGCCCCATCTCGGTTTCTGACAACTGTTTGCTAAAGGAACATTTATTGTAACCAGCTGAGATAGGGTTAAGAATGGAGCTGACTCCCACTCCTCACCTGGATCAGAACACTCCATACCACATTGTGTTGATGCAGCACATATTCATCTTGTAGAGAAAGGAGGAGGAGCTGGGTTTCACAGTTTTACTCATCCACTTCACCCACGTGCAGATGACAGTTCTCTCCAATTGCTTGGACCCATTTTTCAGGTGGAAACTGCTTTTCTAAAAAACAATCCTGTGTACTATAATAGAGAACTGGAATGATTTTGAAGAGTAGGCAATTTATCCCCAGGGTTCACCAGTTTTTATCCTTCAGCCAACACAGATATATACTAATCAACCTGTTCAGAAATGTTACTGTATATCTCTGGTGCAGGTGGAGCTTGATCCTTGGCCTCACAGTTCAGAGATAGGGAAACTACCACTGCCCCAATTAACACCAGCTGCTCTGAACAGTACCACCTCCACACATGTTTACATCAGTATTTACAGTCGCACCAGGTAGCTAAACAAAGGTAGCAAACTAGTTCTGTGCATTGTCCACTTTAGAATGTAGGTCCCATCATTTAACAAAAATAATTTGTTGCTCTCTACTATTTAATCTTCACCTCTATACAAGGGGAATGGAATGATTCAGAATGGAAATTAAATTACAATCACTACAAGGGAGAGTTAGAACAGAGAACAATACAGCGCAGAACAGGCCCTTTGACCCTCGATGTTGCGCCGACCTGTGAACTATTCTCAGCTCGTCCCCCTACACTAACCCATCATCATCCATGTGCTTATCTAAGGATTGTTTAAATCTCCCTAATGTGGCTGAGTTGACTCCATTAGCAGGTAGGGCATTCCACGCCCTGACCACTCTCTGCGTAAAGAAGTTAATGTAGTAGTGATGTTACTGGTCTAATAATTCAGAGATTAGTGTTCTAGGATCAGGACAACTGGTGGAACTTCAAATCAATTCACAAATCTGAGAGTAAAAAGGCAAAACTGTTGTCCAGTTTAATGTTCTCTCAGAAAAGAAATCTGCTGTTCTTTCCTGGCTGAGCCGACAGGTAACTGTTAACTGCCCTCGGAAGTAGCTCAGTTCAAGGGCAATTAAGGATGGGGTAATAAACATTGCCAACAATGCCCAAGTCCAAGGAAAGAATACATAGAATCCATACAGTGTGGAAACAGGCTATTCAGCCCATTGAGTCCACACCAACCTTCCAAAGAGCATCCCACCTCAGACGCACCACATACCCTATCCCTGTCACCCTGAATTTTCCAATTGCTAACCCACCTAGCCTGCTTGTTCCTGGGCACTACGGGCAATCCACCCTAACCTGCACATCTTGGGACAGAGGGAGGAAACGGGAGGACCTGAAGAAAACCCATGCATACACAGAGGGAATGTGCAAACGCCACACAGAGTTGGCCAAGAGTGGAATCGAACTGGTGCGAAGCAGCAGTGCTAACCACTGAGCTACTGTGCCACCCTTAACCCATTTCAATAACAACTCTGATGAAATTTATTGCAAACATCACAGTGTAATATTTCACAAGCACGAAAACTGCAGTGTACAATCTGTGCTCAAACTGCTCTCATTTTGAGAAGGGTCTCTTTCTCCTTCATATTCTTGCCCAAACCAACCTGAGTGTTGCCGAACAGTAGAACTGGCACAAACCAGCCCCAGTAGATAGAGGTTTAAAATGTGTGATTTTCCCATGTTCCTCGATGTAGCCAAGAGTGATATGTTAATGCAGTTTGGTGAATGGGACTGAAAGTTGGTTTATCACAGAGATCAAGATATATTTATAATGCATGGCAACCATTTGTGAGCAGACCCATCTAAATCAGAGAAAATGAAATGATTTAGAACTATTAGCTAGTTATACTGTCGTCCAGTGAGCAGTTTCTTGGTCAGTTAAAACAACACACTTAGACTAAGTGCCATTGCAGCCAAAAGGTCTGTTTATTTCTGGAGTCATTCTGCGAGTTTCCAAATAAGCATAGTTAATTTTAAAGGTTTATTCGACTCATTGCTGGGATGAAGGCCTTTTCTGATCAGGGAAGGTTGGATATATCAGGCCAAAAACCAAACAGAGTTTAGGAGAGTCTAGGACCAGAGGGGCATAGTCTCGGAATTAAAGGGTGCCAACGTAAGACTGTGATGAGAAGCAATGTCTTCTCTCAGAGGGTTGAGAGTCTTTGGAACTCCTTTCCACAGAGAGCTATGGGGGCAGACCCCTTGTGTGTATTTAAGGTTGAGAGAGACAGAGAATCTGGATCAGTTGGGGAATCGAGGGTTCTCAGGAAAGGCTGGGAAAAGTGGCCATGAGGAATGGTGGAGCAGGCTCAAGCAGGCTCAGTGATCTACTCCTGTCCCTGTTTCATATGGTCTTATGGTTATAAGCATGAAATGCAATCTTATTGAAACATAATAAATCCAAAGGCATCTGGATAGAGTCAATACCAGGAGAAGGTTTCCTCTTGTGTGGAACAAGGGGACATTGTTTAATAAGAGGTTAGGATTTTCTATCTCAGAGTTTGGGGGGGGGGGGGGGGGAAGATTCCAGGATTTTGACCCAGTGACACTGAAGGAACATTAATAGACTCTGAAGTCAGGAGGCGTGTAGCTCAGAGGAGAACTTGCAGGTAATGGTCAGAAAAACAGAAATTGCTAGAAAAGCTCAGTAGGTCTGGTACCATCTGTGGAGAGAAATCAGAGTCAGCAGTTCAGGTCAAGTGACCCTTCCCCAGAACGTATGCATGTTTGGAGGTTGTAGTGTTCCCATGTATCTGCTGCCCTTGCCCTTCTGGATGGAAGTGGTCATTGATTTAGAAGGTACTGTTTCAGGATCTTTGGTGAATTTCTGCAGTGCATCTTGTAGATGGTACCCACTGCTGCTACTGAGTGTCAGGGTGGAGGGAGTGGATGTGGTGCTAGTCAAGTGGACTGCTTTGTCCTAGATGGTGTCAAACTTCTTGAGTGTTGTTGGAGTGTACCCATCCAGACAAGTGGGGAGTATTCCATCATACTCCTGACTTGTGCCTTGTAGATGGTGGACAGGCTTTGGGGAGTCAGACGGTGAGTTACACTGTGCGATTCCTAGCTTCTGACCTGCTTTTCCTGCCATTATGTTTGTGCGGTAAGTCCAGTGAGTTTCTGGTGGGGGACTTATCTTGCCCAGAAAGTAGTGAAGGCTGAGCCATTAAGTTTATTGAAGGCTTAGATGGAAAAGATTTGATGGACAGTGGGGATGGGTAAAGGATATGGAATAAAGGCAGGAAATTGGAGCTAAGACCACAACCAGATTGGCTATGACCTTATTGAATAACAGAGCAGGCTCAATGGGCTGAAGGATTTACTCCTTCTCTGAAGATCCTTGTTCTAATGGTGATTCATTCATCCCGTGATCATGGCTGTTTGTTAAGTTAGGGGAATTGATCACGGAAATTCAATTTATTCCAAACACAAATTGTTTTACAAATTCTGGAATCCCTTCCACCAGTTATGTCAATTTTCGGCACGTTGTTTTCCACAAAAAGCCCAATGGCACTGGAAGCTGTATCCTATGATGTGTTTATATGTGTGCAATGTGCAGTTCTGCTGGATGTCACAAGAAATTGATCAAACCTTGCATTTCTCTTGCAGTTTCACAACTTCAGGAGGTCTTAAAATACTTTATAGCCAATGATGTAAGTGTTGTAACTGCTGTTGGAAATGTAGCAACACCAGAAGGTCACACAAACAGCACTGAGATAATGACCAGATTCTCTGTTACTTTTTTAGGAATGTTAATTGAACAATAAATGCTAGCTGCAGAAAATGCCTGTGTTTATCTTCAGAATCGCACTCCAGGGCCTTTTACATCCACCAGAGAGGACACAAGGGCCAGTAATGACCTGGACTAGATAATTCTAGCCAGTCCTGAGTCAAAGTAGAGGGAGACTCCTGGGAAAAGCTGGGAGATCCAGCTGTCTTCCCGAGTGACTTCAGCCTTTCATTGCAATATGGTTTTGAAATGCATTGGTCTCAAGGCTGCAGAGTCACAAGGCAGCGTGGGTGTAAAATCATTCACCAATCCCCATGTCGTTAAAGCAGAAATAAATAACCAGGAAGCAGAGTAGAGGGCACAGCCCTGTCTGTATCAGTGGGGCTAAGGGGGAGATGGCCAATAGTGTCATGTTCGTGGGAGTGACGATCCCCAACAATCTGTCCTGGTTCACCCATGTTGACATGACTAGTAAGAAAGTACAACATGCCTCTGCATCCTCAGGAGACTAAGGAAATTTGGCATGTCCCCAAAGACTCGCACCAATTTTTATAGATACAACACAGAAAGTATCCTATCTGGATGCATCACAGCTTAGCATGGCAACTGCTCCTCCTAGGACCGCAAGTAATTGCAGAGAGTCATGACCATAGCGCAGGCCACCACACAATCCAGCCTCCCATCTACTGACTCCATCAATACATCTCACTGCCTCGGGAAAGCAACCAACAAAATTAAAGACTTCTCTCACCCCAGTCATACTCTCTTCCACCCTCTTTCATCAGGCAGAAGATATAAACGTTTGAATACACGTATGAACAGATTCAAGAACACGTTCTTCCCGGCTGTTATCAGACTTTTGAACAGGGACATCTCAAATATTAATATTGATCTCTCTCTCTGCCCCTTCACTGTGGCTGTAACACTATATTCTGCATTCTCTTCTGCTACCCTGATGCACTTTGTATGGTACTATCTGCCTGTATAGCATACAAAACAACACTTTTCACTGTATTTCGGTACACATGATAACAAGCAATCAAAAACCATAAATAGCAGATAGACTCATTCAGAGTAACGTTAGCTAATATTAAACAAAATGAAATTTGCCCTCTTTGTCAAAGGCAAGGAATGTAATTTGACAAGTTTGATGAAATAGAAAGTCAGCAGTTCAGGCAGCATCCAATGAGCAGTGAAATCGATGTTTCGGGCAAAAGCCCTTCATTAGGAATAAAGACAGTGAGCCTGAAGCGTGGAGAGATAAGCTAGAGGAAAGTCTAATCACAAACCATACCTAGTACAGAGCACAGTACTTGACAATTGCGATTACTTCCTTTTCGTAAATGTGATCACGGACAGAACTTGATTATTTTGAGGTAAAAACAATGACTGCAGATGCTGGAAACCAGATTCTGGATCAGTGGATACAATAAATGATATTAGTGGATGTGCAGGTAAAACTTTGATGGATATGGAAGGCTCCTTTAGGGTCTTGGATAGAGGTGAGGGAGGAGATATGGACACAGGTTTTACAGTTCCTGCGGTGGCAGGGGAAAGTGCCAGGATGGGAGGGTGGGTTGTAGGGGGGCATGGACCTGACCAGGTAGTCACAGAGGGAACGGTCTTTGCGGAAGGCAGAAAGGGGTGGGGAGGGAAATATATCCCTGGTGGTGGGGTCTTTTTGGAGGTGACGGAAAGGTCGGCGGATGATTTGGTTTATGCAAAGGTTTGTAGGGTGGAAGGTGAGCACCAGGGGCGTTCTGTCCTTGTTACGGTTGGAGGGGTGTGGTCTGAGGGCGGAGGTGCGGGATGTGGATGAGATGCATTGGAGGCATCTTTAACCACGTGGGAAGGGAAATTGCGGTCTCTAAAGAAGGAGGCCATCTGGTGTGTTCTGTGGTGGAACTGGTCCTCCTGGGAGCAGATACGGTGGAGGCGGAGGAATTGGAAATATGGGATGGCATTTTTGCAAGAGATAGGGTGGGAAGAGATGTATTCCAGGTAGCTGTGGGAGTCGGTGGGTTTGTAAAAAATGTCAGTGTCAAGTCGGTTGTCATTAATGGAGATGGAGAGGTCCAGGAAGGGGAGGGAGGTGTCAGAGATGGTCCAGGTAAATTTAAGGTCAGGGTGGAATATGTTGGTGAAGTTGATGAATTGCTCAACCTCCTCGCGGGAGCACGAGGTGGCGCCAATGCAGTCATCAATGTAGCGGAGGAAGAGGTGGGGAGTTGTGCCTGTGTAATTACGGAAGATCAACTGTTCTACAAAGAGACAGGCATAGCTGGGGCCCATATGTGTGTCCATGGCTACCCCTTTGGTCTGGAGGAAGTGGGAGGATTCAAAGGAGAAAATGTTAAGGGTGAGGACCAGTTCGGCCAAACGAATGAGAGTGTCGGTGGAAGGGTACTGTTGGGGACGTCGGGAGAGGAAAAAACGGAGGGCTTGGAGGCCCTGGTCATGGCGTTTGGAGGTGTAGAGGGATTGGATATCCATGATGAAGATGAGGCGTTGGGGTCCGGGGAAACGGAAGTCTTGGAGGAGGTGGAGGGCGTGGGTGGTGTCTCGAACGTATGTGGGGAGTTCCTGGACTAGGGGGGATAGGACAGTGTCGAGGTAGGTAGAGATTAGTTCAGTGGGACAGGAGCATGCTGAGACAATGGGTCGGCCAGGGTGGTCAGGCTTGATTATTTTGATGCTGGATAATTGTATTGTAACTGACTGGATCAGAAAATAAAATTGACATTTCACCTATTTATAAAAAGATTCCCCACATTGGAAAAGTCTCATGTTTTCTGCAGTTGCTGTCTGTTCTCCTCTAGAGCAGGAAGTGGATAGTCCTTCAAACTGACTTTAAGCATTTCCAGGGAAATTAACAAGGTTGCCAAAGGGAGAACTTTACTGATAAACACACAGTTATAATATCATGTTCTCTGAGCAGCTGGGATCAACACATCTGCACAAGCTGTGATTTCCCTGTGGGAGGATCCTTAGGACACTGTAACTATCTCCAGTTGAAGGACAAGATTGATAGTTATGACTAGTGAAGAGTTTTGGGGGATTCAGGCTAAAACAGAAGCTTAACTAACTCAAGGGAGAACATTTGGAAAGAATCAGATTTCCAATGATGGCTGGAGTGAAATAATAATCCTGGAAAATGATTCTAAACTTGTGATTTTCTACCTTTCAGCAAAATTTGATCAGAACTGGAATCAGAACTGATGGCTAAACACATGACATAGCTTCTGCTCAGGAAGATGGTGGTGCAGTTATACTCTTATTGGGTTAATAATCCAGAACAACAGGCTAATGTCCTGGGGGTGCGTGTTCAAATCCCACCACAACAGATGGTGAAATTTGAATTTAATAAAAAAGGTTTAGTGGTAAACAATGTAACCACTACTGATTTTGGAAAAGACCATCTGGTTCACTAATATCCTTCAGGGAAGGAATCTGTCATCCTTACCCAGTCTGGCCAACGTGCAATTCCAGATGTACAGCAATCTAGTTCATTCTTCACGGACTGGGTAAGGATGGCAGATTTCCCACCTTAAATAGCATTAGTGAAATGGATGAATTTTTCTAAGAACAAAAATGGTGGTCTAATGGATTAGGTAGTTGCAATTTCCAGAATAATCAATTGATAATAACTAACATACAGCCCAGATGGTCCCATAATGCCATAGGATGATTTGAACCCATCACTCCACAGCATTTGTCTGACTCTCTAGATTATTTACTCTAGATTACTGAACAGTGTTACGATCATGGATTTCCCCACGATAGACATCCTGGGAATTATCATTGACTAGAAATTCAATTGGACTCTCATATAAACACAGTGGCTACATTAGCAGGTCAGACGCTGGGAAAACTGCAGCGATTAACTCACCTCCTGATTCCCCAGAGCTTGTCTATCATGTAAACGAGTCAGGAATGTGATGGGATGGGTGCAGCTCCAACAACACTCAAGAAGCTAAATGCCATCCAGATCAAAGCAGTCTGCCTGATTGGTACCACATCCACAAACATCCACTCCCTCCACCAGATACACTGCAGAAATTCACCAAAGATCCTCAAACAGCACTTTTCAAACCCCTGACCACTTCCATCTAGAAGGACAAAGGCAGCAGGTAAATAAGAACATTACCACCTTCAGGTTCCCCTCCAAGCCACTCACTATCCTGACTTTAGTTTTCTTCATTCACAGAATCTGGTCACTGGCCGGACTCACATTTATTGCCCTCCCTACGTGCTCAGATGACAGTTAACCCATTGCTGTGGGTCTGGAGTCAAATGTAGGCCAGACCAGGTAAGGCTGGCAGTTTCCTTCCCTAAAGAACATCAGTGAATCAGATGGGGTTTTCTGACAATCAACAATGGTTCCATGGTCATCATTAGACCCTCAATTCCAGATTTTTATTGAATTTCCATCATCTACCAAGCAGGATTCAAGCCCAGGTCCCCAAAACTAGGTTCAAGCGTAGGTCTCTGGATAAATAGTCTCGTGATAATACCACTAGGCCATCATCTCTCTGACTTGGAAATATATCGCTGTTCCTTCAGTGTCGCTGTGTCAAAATCCTGGAATTCCCTCCTGGAGGGAATTGAGGGTCAACCTACAGTGCATGGACTGCAGTGGTTCAAGGCAGTTCCCCCCTCTCCCCCCGGCCTTCTCAGGGGGAAATAGGGATGGGCAGTAAATGCTCAGCCAGCAAGGCCCACAACCTGTGAATGAACTTTAAAAATGGCTAGTCCAGTGTCAGTATCACAACACCAGCACCCCAGAGCAATACTTCACAGGCCGGCTGACAAAAGCACACCAGGTTCAATGGGTAACTATTTATATGACTTTGAGTAACCCTACCATCGGCACATAATTAAACATTATTGATTGACAATTAACACAATCTAGTTGGGCTGAATGGCCTATGTGCACCTGTAGATACGACATATCACCTCATTTCTCAAAGATGATAATGGCACCAATTGTAACAGGCAGGAAGCTGGTTAAGAAAAGAAGTGGAACACCGCATGATGTTCCCTTTGACACTTTGTGTGGCTTGGTCCTCAAATTACAGGCTGCTTTTCATGCACAAACTCTCCTCAAATTCTTCAAAGGATGCTGAATATCCAATTTGATGGATAAAGCAGATGATTGTCGAAGAGTGATTCTGAAGTAAAAGTAACATCTGATCCTGGGATGTTTTGCTAGGGGTGTGAGATTATTAGGGATACGCAGGAATGGGGTTAAAATCAGATCAGCCACGGTCTTACTGAATAGTAGAGCTGGTTTGAAGGACTGAGTGGCCTCCTCTTTCTCCTTATTAGTATTTTCGAGCCAACGTGACAAATGCGATGGGTAACTAACTTGATGGGTTTTAAAATGCTTTCCTTGTGGTCAAGGGTATTTTGGTACAATTTATTTATTTGTTCAATAAACTTGCACCACATTCATTTCCAAATGGTGATATCCACGCCAGCGATTAAAGTGTTGTACTTGGCGCGCAAATCAACCTTAAAGGTTGACTTATATCCCACATCGACAGAGCTATTCCTCAGGAAATTCACACACAGCTGCCATTCTCAACAGAATTGAATGAAAAAACATATTGCTGCAGACAGAAGCACATTCACATTTCTCTTCAATGTTTAAAATTATCAAAGTGTTTTCATTAGAGTACATGGGGAAAAATAAATTCCACTGGCAAAAGTGTGGATAAGCAGAAAACAAAGATTCAAGGTAACTCGAAAATGAACTGAGGAGAGCTAGGGATTTTTTTGATCATCACAGTGAGTTGTTGGGATCTGGAAGGTGATGTCAGAAAGGTTGGTGGAAGCAGGTGCAATTAGAACCTTCCAAAAGGAATAAGAAAAATATTGGGGAAGGAACATTGCAAGAGACTGTGGGAGAAAGTGAAGAGGGAGAGTATTACTGAATTTGATGGGATTTTCAAAATTCCAGGCCCAGCCAAACACACCTCTTTGGTGTATCATTCTGTCTTTAACATCGGCATTTCATCTCAAAGAAACACGTGTTGTAACAGTGAACTTGTCAGTTATCCAAAACACAATACACTTTGCCATCCAATTGCAAAGCATAGAAAGTCAGTCATTTTCCCTGCCA
Source organism: Hemiscyllium ocellatum (assembly GCF_020745735.1). Taxonomy (NCBI): domain Eukaryota; kingdom Metazoa; phylum Chordata; class Chondrichthyes; order Orectolobiformes; family Hemiscylliidae; genus Hemiscyllium; species Hemiscyllium ocellatum. The sequence goes on along the minus strand of NC_083409.1, from coordinate 113,606,349 downwards.
GCGGGCAGACAGAGTAAGGACTGACGCCAACTGACAAGATGTACTTGCAACAGCCTCAAATACATTTCTATTCTTAGCTTGTTGTTTTTCACAAATCAATATGTGGACAGGTAATCAGCTGTTTTTTTTTTCTTTAAACAGACTGTTTTTTTTTTCTCTTTCTGTCAGTAAGTCAGTCACCTGAAGATGGAAGTCTCAGTCTGTTTGGATCAAACTGTCAAAGAGATGGAACTGTATCATCCAGAATTCTCACTCACCCTGGGGCATCAGTTGACAAACAATCACTCAGAGAAACACACAAACCTCAAGTCTCCCTGAAGTAAGTGCTTTTGGGCAAAATTTGAGCCTGCTGAGAATGCAATAGCTTAACAAAATATGTATTCAATCCATTTTCACAGCAACTTGCACCTTCTAGTGCTTCTAATGGAGAGCCTCTTGATAGGAAAAGCTGATGAAGAACCACCGAGTTTGGATTCAATCACCTCCTGAGGAACTGAGTAAGGAAATTAGGTTTCTTCGACAACCGATTGGGCCCGATTGATCTGTTGTGATCCATGTTCTGAGGCTTGATCTGGGTGACAAATTCCAAAACCAGGGGGTCACAGTCAAAGGATACAGGGTAGGCCATTTAGGATGGAGATGAGGAAAAATCTCTTCACCCAGAGAGTGGGCCAACTATAGAATTCACTGTCTCAGAAAGCAGTTGAGGCCAAAGTATTGAATGTTTTCAAGAAATATGGTGTACCGTTTAAAGCTAATGGATCAAAGGGTATGGGGAGAAAGTGGGAACAGGGTATTGTTGATGATCGTGAATTGGATAATCAGGCTCGGTTATATTAATTGGTGGGGTCGGCTCAAAGTGTCTACTCCTGCTCCTGGCTCTATGAAACAAATGGAATTGAAGACCAATAAATCTCCTGGACCTAATCGGATACATCCAAGGATATTAAAGGAAGTAGCTGGAGAGATAGTGGATGCACTGGGAGTAATTTTCCAGGAATCCTAAGATTCTGGAAGAGTTCCAGAGAATTGGAAAACAGCCAATGTAACACTTTTATTTCTAAGGAATGGAGACAAAAGCAGGGAACTAGGCCAGCTTAGTTTGTTCCAGCTTTGTTTGATGCCTGTTGTTGGGAAAATGTTAGAAGCTTTTTTAAAGGATGGTTGCTCAGTTATTGGAAGGATATTATCAAGCTGAAGAGGGTTTGGGGAGATTTATCAGGATGTTTCCAGGTATGGAAGGTTTGAATTTATAAAGTTAAAAATCACGCAGCACCAGGTTATAGTCCAACAGGTTTAATTGGAAGCACACTAGCTTTCGGAGCGACGCTCCTTCATCAGGTGCTCCTTCATCAACCACCTGAAGGAGCATCGCTCCGAAAGCTAGTGCTTGGGTGTTGTGTGATTTTTAACTTTGTACACCCCCGTCCAACACCGGCATCTCCAAATCATGAATTTATAAAGAAAGGCTGGATAGGCTGGGACTTTTTTCACTGGAACATAGGAGGTTAAGAGGTGACCTTACAGAAGTTTATCAAACCATGAGGGGTATAGGTAGGGTTAATGGCAGGTGTCTATTCCCTTGGATGGGGGATTTTAAGACAAGGGGGCACATTTTTAAGGTGAGAGGAGAGAGATTTAAAAAAAGACACGGAGGTAAATTTTTACACAGAGTATGGATTTCATGTGGAATGAACTGCTTGAGGAAGTGGTGGTTGTGGGTACAATTACAACGTTTAAAAGATATTTGGATAAGTACATGAATAAAAATGATTTGGAGAGATACCAGCCAGGAGCAAACAGGTTGGGCTAGTTTAGATTGGGGTTATATGTGGAATAGACTAGTTGGAGTGAAGGTTATGCTGTGTGATTCTATGACTCTCTGTAATAGCAGAGCATTTAGAAATAGATAATATGATCAAGCAGAGTCAGCAGGGCTTCATGAAGGAGAAATGGTGCCTGAAATATTTACTAACCTTCTTTGAAGAGGAAACAAAGGTGAATAATGAGAGGATGTTTACCCTCATGGGAGATGAAAATGTGTTGCTGGTTAAAGCACAGCAGGTCAGGCAGCATCCAAGGAACAGGAAATTCGATGTTTCGGGCCAGAGCCCTTCATGGGAGAATCTAGCACCAGAGGGCAAATAATTTCAGACTGAGGTGAGGAGGAATGTCTTCTGTCAGAGGGCTCAGAGTCTTTGGATCTCTTTTGCCCAGAGAGCTGGAGCACAGTGCTTATGTATAGTTAAGGCTGAGCTATGTAGTTTCTCGACTGGTCAGGAATCAATGATTACAGGAGAAAGACCAAGGAAGTGGATGTGAGAAATGTCAGATCAGCCATGATCGTATTGAATAGTGGGGCAGGCTTAAAGGGCCAAATAGCCTACTCCTGTTCCTATTTCTTACAGTCAAACATTGACCTGAGGTTCTGGATTGGCCAATGACATTACCACTGCCTCCCTTGTAACTTTGCCTCTATTCACATCACCTACCACTTCCTCAAAGAATACTAGTTGGTTCGATTTTCCTTTTACAAGGACATGTTGACGTTGCCTGCTCCTTGGGTTGGAACATAGAACATAGAGCATTACAGCGCAGTACAGGGTCTTCGGCCCTCGATGTTGCACCGACAGGTTATAACATTCTGAAGCCCATCTACCCTACACTATTCCATTCTCATCCAGATGCCTATCCAATGACCATTTAAATGCCCTTAAAGTTGGTGAGTTTACTACTGTTGCAGGCAGTGAATTCCATGCCCCTACTACTCTGAGTAAAGAAACTACCTCTGACATCTGTCCTATATCTACCACCCCTCAATTTGAAGCTATGCCTCCTCGTGCTAGCCATCACCATCCGAGGAAAAAGGCTCTCACTGTCCACCCTATCTAACTCTCTGATTATCTTATATAATGACACCCCTTTGTAAGTAATTAGCTGCTGTTTTGCAGAATGGAAGACAGGGTTTTAAAGGTTGTCACACTGGGCTTTTTAGAGCTCTGTGCATGGAGACATCAGATATTTCCTCTCTCATGGAACATGACAGCAGCTCAGCAAGTCACAGGTGGGACATGGTGCACCAATGTATGGAGGCACATGGTGGGGCTGGAGTTATGTGGCCTTGACACAGGCCTCTCACTGGTATTTAGCTGCATGGACACTACCCTAGCACAGCAACTATAGACCACAATGGTGAACAGTATTCTGGAATGAAGTAGACCAGGGTCACTTTGCATTGTTAAATATTCAGACTCTGCTCCCCAAGAGCATTCCGATGGATTTCCCGACCTGGTTCAGCCTGGGCTTAAATGCTTGGGCAGTGCTTTGCAGAGGAGGATGATTGATGCGAGTCCTGTTCCCACTGGGGGTCATGGATACAGGGCAGGCAGGAGCAGAAAGACGTGGATACAATGCATTTAAGTGGCAGCACAGCAGTGAGAGCCATTCATGAAACACACCACGACTGACTAATAGAGGTATAGAATATTGGAGCAAGGAGCTTATAATGAACTTAATGGGTGGCACGGTGGCACAGTGGTTAACACTGCTACCTCGCAGCGCCAGAGATCCGGGTTCAATTCCCGCCTCAGGCGACTGACTGTGTGGAGTTTGCATATTCTCCCCATGTCTGCGTGGGTTTCCTCCGGGTGCTCCAGTTTCCTCCCACAGTCCAAAGATGTGCAGGTTAGGTGAATTGGCTAAGCTAAATTGCCCGTAGTGTTAGCTAAGGGGTAAATGTAGGGGTATGGGTGGGTTGCGCTTCGGTGGGTTGGTGTGGACTTGTTGGGCCGAAGGGCCTGTTTCCACACTGTAAAGTAATCTAAACTTATAGAGGATGCTGCATGGTAACTCAGTGGGGGCGGCATGGTGGCTTAGTGTTTAGCACTGCTGCCTCACAGCGCCAAGGACCTGGGTTTGATTCCAGACTCGGGCAACTGTCTGTGTGGTGTTTGCACATTCTCCCTGTGTCTGCGTGGGTTTCCCCTAGGTGCTCCAGTCTCCTCCCACAGTCCAAGGATGTGCCTGTTAAGTGAATTGGCCATGCTAAATTGTCCATAGTGTTCAGAGATGTGTCAGTTAGGTGCATTAGTTAAGAGTAAATGTACAGTAATAGCATAGGGGAATGGGTCTGGGTGGGTTACTCTTTGGAGGGTCAGTTTGGACTTGTTGGGCCAAATGGCCTGTTTCTACACTGTAGGGTTTCTAGGATTCTATGACACTGGTTCGATCTCAGCTGAAGTATTATACGCAGTTCTGGGAGGCATGATACAGGAAGGATGAGGAGAGAGTGCAGAAGTGATTTGCAAGAATAGTGGCAGGAAGGGAACACTTCAGCGATGATGATAGATTGAAGATGTGGGTCTCCTTGGAGAGAAGAAGGCTGAGAGAAGATTCGCTCCAGGTTTTCATCATGAACAGGCTACTCAGAGTGGACAGAGAGGGAGAGAGAGTGTGTTCCTGTCAATGTTCATAAAAGGATTAAGAGGCAGTCTCAATATTGATACAGGAAGCAGATCAGAACCACCCCTTCCTTCACTTATACCTACCTCCTTCCTGGGGTTCTAGAAGCAGTGTTTTAACAGTTTAGTGATATGCTGTTTGACTGTATTGTAGATCATAGACAGAAGGTCAGTGGGATGTTAAGCATGAGAGCATAAGAACATTAGTGAATCTTGAGTGACATTAAACTCTGTCATAATCTCTCATTACTCTGGGATCACTGGTGTGGCAATTACTCCTTTGCGTGGTCAGATGTGGCTTTTATAATGTTATTCATTCACATAACATAGGTATCGTCGGCTGGACCAATTTTACTGCCCGTCCCTAATTGCCCAGATGGTGGAGAGCTGTCTTTTTGAACTGCTGCTGTAGGTTCACCCACAATGTTCTCAGGGAGGGAATTCCAGGTTGCTGACCCAAGGAAAGTGAGGGAACAGCAATATATTTCCAAGTCAGGATGGTGTGTGGCTCAGCGGGGAACCTACAGGGGATAATCCTGACGGTCCCCTAGTCACCATAGTTGTCTGGGAGGATGATATTCCCTGACTTGTTTTGTTGACAGTGTAGGGACTGATAACATATACATCTTGGTTTGAAGACAGACATGGCCAGCCGCAACTCCACCCTCCACACCGACGCTGCGGCAGTGTTGTGAGTGGCAAAAGTTGTTCAAAATTTTCTGTGAAGCAGAGGTGGGTATTCCTTATGACTGTCGAGGGGAACATGATTGTTTGACTTTGGAAGTGAGATGGGGTGAGAAATAAGTGATCAGTCTCTTAATCACTTGGCGATGTTTTGGTATCTCCACAGGGGAGACAATGGCCTGGTGGCACTGTCGTTAGATTGTTAATCCAGAAACTCAGTTAATGTTCTGGGGACAAAGATTCAAATTTCTGCCATGGTGGAATTTGAATTTTTAAAAAATATATGGAATTAAGAATCTACTGATGACAATGAAACCATTATCAATTGTCATAAAAACCCATTGGGTCACTAATGTCCTTTAGGGAAGGAAATCTGCTACCTTGTCTGACCTACATGTGACTCCAGACCCACAGAATGTGGTTGACTCTCAACTGTCCTCTGGGCAACTAGGGATGGGCAATAAATGCAGGCCTGGCCAGTGATGCCCTCATCCTGGGTACACATAAAGGAAAACAAAGTCAGGGATGCTGCAGAAAATGCTGTGGCTGGTCACTGAATGGTCACCTGATGGTCAGCAGTTTGGAGGTATTCCTCCTGATTGCCCTCTCCAGCTGACCATCACAAACAAACAGTCAGCTCTCTGGCCAAACTGGAACGTCAAACTCTATTAGATTACATTACCTACAGTCCAGAAACAGGCCCTTCAGCCCAACAACTCCACACCGACCCTCCAAGAGTAACCCACCCAGACCCATTCCCCTACACTACATTCACCCCTGACACTACGGGCAATTTAGCATGCCCAGTTCACCACACCTGCACATCTTTGGATTGTAGAAAGAAACCGGAGCACCTGGAGGAAACCCACGCAGACACGGGGAGAACGTGCAAACTCCACACAGAGAGTTAGGTAAAAACAATGACTGCAAATGCTGGAAACCAGAGTCTAGATTAGAGTGGTGCTGGAAAAGCACAGCAGTTCAGGCAGCATCCGAGGAGCAGGAAAATCAACGTTTCGCCAAGTGATTCAGGAACCCTGATGAAGGGCTTTTGCCCGAAATGTCAATTTTACTGCTCCTCGGATGCTGCCTGAATGCTGTGCTTTTCCAGGACCACTCTAATCTACACACAGGCAGTTGCCCAAGGCTGGAATTGAACCAGGGTGCCTAGCGCTGTGAGGCAGCAATGCTAACCACTGAGCCACCATGCCACCCCTGTCTGTGTGGGGTTAGTACATTCTCCCTGTGTCTGCGTGGGTTTCCTACGGGTGCTCCGGTTTCCTCCCACAGTCCAAAGATGTGCAGGTTAGGTGAATTGGCCATGCTAAATTTCTCATAATGTTATGTGCATTAGTCAGGGGTAAATGTGGGGAATGGGCCTGGGTGGGTTACTCTTCGGAGGGTCGGTGTGGACGTGTTGGGCCGAAGGACCTGTTTCCATACAGTAGGGAATCTAATCATCTAATCTAATCATTTAGATGTATCAGGGCAACTGACCAAAGGCTTGACCTTTGAAGAGTATGGGGAGTGGGTGTCGTTTGGGAGGGAATTCCAGAGATTACGGTCCTAGGGACCTGAAGGCACAGCTGCCACGGCGGTGGAATAGCAAACAGAGAAAGGTCTAGACCACCAATGTTAATGTCCGACATAGAGAACACAGACTTACAAATAAAAGTTGGCCATTCAGCCCCTCAAGCTTGCTTTTCTATTCAATTGGATCTTCACTGGTCTAATTGTGTTCCAAATTCCACATTCCCATCTGTATCCAATGATCCTGGATTCACCTGCCTAACAAGAATCTCCCCATCAATGTCTTAAAAATACTCAAATGACTCCACCTCCACCATCCTCTGTGACAGAAAGATCCAAAGTTGGCCAACCCTCAGAGATTTCCCCTCATCAGGGGACAACCCTAATTTTAAACCTGTGATCTCCGGTTCTGGGTGCTGGGTTGTCAAAATTAAAGTACGATCATGCAATTTTCAACTTTGACACTCCAGTCATGTTGTCGAGTTGCATTGGCATAGCACCTTTTGTGTGACTAAACATCCCAAGGTATTTTAAGGAGCGGCAATTTGTCAGAGCCAGGCACCAAGTCAAGTACGCAGCAATTCAGATAGGAGACCAAATATCAGCTTTAAGGAGCTTTTGAAAGGGAAAGAGGAAGAAGGATTTTTTAAAAAGTGAATGCTTGGAGCGAGTGGCATTCCATACCACCCTCTTTTGGATAAATCAAGAGCATATGTGACAGCAGAACACCTCATTAATATTGAGAAAAGTCTTTTACATAATGATGTAAGTACCCGGTTTAGATTCGTCTGAAACTGCTGAAACCATCTGCTTCATAATTTAATCATTTCAGCGCAGTCGTTCATTCAACTCGCCACAGCCAGTGGAACATGGGACAGATTAACTTCCAGCAGTCAAGCGCAACGGGATAAAGAATATCAAAAAGATTTAAACATAGCCAACTAATCAATATTTTTCCATTTGTGTCCAAACTGAGAAACCCTGGCAGACTCGCACACACCAAAACATCTGTCTGTCAATTGACAAAGAGTCTCTGTGTTAAGACTCTGTGGAGATGATTGGTTTGTCCATTGAAATTCAGGACCTACCCCTGGCTGATATTTACAGCTTCAACTGTACAGTGACATGGTTCAGAGTCGATCTTTGGAGAAATATCCATTTGTCAGTCATTGCTCATGACTCCTAATGAACACTTTTAATTCTATTCCACTTCAAACCCATGCTCCTGCCGTCTCCAAGCTTACAACAGCTGATACTCATCTCACTCACTCATCATCTACTCACTCTTTGGGAAATTCTGTCAAAGTGGTTTGCTTTCTTCAAACTGCCTCAAAGCTCCTGTTACCATCACAGTTTCCTCCCACAGTCCAAAGATGTGCAGGTTAGAGTGAATTGGCCATGCTAAATTGTCCATAGTGTTAGGTGCATTAGTCAGAGAGAAATGGGTCTGGGTGGGTTACTCTTCAAAGGGTCGGTGTGGACTAGTTGTGCCACACTGTAGGGAATCTAAGCTAATCTAAGAACAACAGCATAGTGAAGGGCTCAAATGGTATGGGGTGTACGGCAATGAGATAGAGAATCAGCCATGATTCATCTCAAGCAGTGGTGCAGGCTTGATGTGCAGAATGGTCTATTTCTGATCCGACTTTCGATGCTTCTAATTGCATTCAGATAGGACCTTTAACATTGCAGAATGCCAGAACACTTCATAAGAGCAACAGTCAAAGAAAGTTGACACATGGAGGGATTGGGATAGGTGACCAAAGGCTTGCTCAAAAGAGTTTGCTTTTAAGAAGCATTTTTAAGGAGGACAGAGAGAGAGGGTGTTGGAGAGACTTAAGGGGGGAATTTGAGAGCTGAGGACCTGGGCAGCTCACCACCAACTTCTCAGGGGCAACTAGGGGTGGGCAATAATTGTTGCCCCAGCCAGTTACGCCCAGGTTCTGTAAGTGAACAAAATAAAACAATTGAGATACGGTCACCAATGATGGAGAAATACAATAGGTCAGTTTTGGCGGAGGCAGAGACTTTGGAGGGTCATGCGGCTGGAATTAGGATTTCAGAGGCAATGCTACACAGAGAATGGAACAGGGAGGCAGAGAGCTCAGTGGGGCTTTTTGTGAGGTCAGAAACATTGGGGCAGTGTTACGTTTAATACCTCTTACCAAATGTCTATCCAACCCCTCAATCTTTCCTACTGCTCACTCTATCATCCCATCAGTGCGTCCCCAACTAGGACCCCCTCCCTGTTTGCACAAAAGAGCCGGAGAGAGAAGAGAAGGGGTCACTGGACCCGAAACGTTCACTCTGATTTCTCTTCACAGACGCTGCCAGACCAGCTGAGCTTTTCCAGCAATTTCTGTTTTTGTTTCTGATTTACAGTATCTGCAGTTCTCTCGGTTTTCACTGGAAAGAGAGAACGTCTTTGTATGTGTGCTTCCCCTAGGCAATTACTACAGTTGTCAAATCATAAATCATTCTCACATAAACATTTCCAATTCTTCAAAGTCCTTTCTTGAAACAGGAAAAAAACAATTGGCCCAAACAGGCACAGCCCAGTTTCTGAGGGCTGACCCTATCCTTCTCACTGGATTTAGTTAATCACTTCCTTCTCCATACAACCCCTCCAATTGCTGTCTATTTCAGGACCCTCCCATATTTCACTAAATTTAATCTCATTTGGATTCTCAACTTCCTGATTTTTAAACAGGTGAGATCGGAACTCACTACTCCAGTGATGCAGCAATCACTTTTCACAAGTTGCTTTCACCTAAACTCAAAATCTTCAGTTCATTCATAGAGTCCCTACAGTGGGGAAACAGGCCATTTGGCCCATCAAGTCTGCACCGAACCTCTGAACCCTGCATTTCCCATGGTTAACCCAACCTGCTTACACAACCCCTGGACAATGGGCAATCTCCCATGGCCAATTGACCTAACCTGCACTCTTTGGATTGTGGGAGGAAACTGAAGCACCCAGAGAAAACCCACACAGACTCAGGGGAAATGTGCAAACCACTCACAGACAAAATTCAGTTCACCGAGGCTGGAAATGAACCCGGGTACCTGGCACTGTGAGGCAGCAATGCCAGCCACTGAGCTACCCTGCTACTCCCTCTGATCCCACCTTCCCTCCCTCCCACAAGGTCCCTGAACCTGTGGCCCATTCACCTACCTTGGTTCCAGAAGCCTAATGCCCCTTGCAATAGCTTTAATGGCTAATGCCAGTTTGAAATTTCCAGTTGACTGTCATGCTCAGTAATGTTCTGGGGGAGAGAGCTCCCGATTTCGCCAGGCCCACTCTGTGTGAGGAAGTGGTTCCTGATGTCTTCGCTGAGAGTTGAAGATTCTGCCTCTTGACCTGGACTCCCATCACCCTTGCCCATCCCATGGAAGAAATGGATTCTCTCTATTGACCCACACAACTCCTTTCCTTGACTAGTGTGAAAACTAATCAGAATCACATCTCCTGGTAGAGGAGGCAATTTGGAAGGCAAATGGAATACTAGCATTTATTGCCAAAGGAATAGAGTATAAAAATAGGGAGTGTGCTGCAACTGTTAGAGTGAAGGATAAGAGTAGGGTGCAATGAATGAATAAACATGTTGAGGTTCTAGTCAAGAATAAGGAAGAACCATATATTGGAATAGACAACTTGGATCAAGTAAACCTCCTGAAGAGAATAACGAGTGTAGGGGCGTTCTTAGAAGGGAAGTCAGGAGAGCAAAGAGGGAACACAAGATAGGCTTGGCAGATAAGATCAAGGATAATACAAAGAATTCTACTAGTACATAAAGAGCAAAAGATCAACCAGAGAGAGAATAGGGCCCTTTAAAGATCAACAAGATTATCCGTGTATTGAACTTCTGGAAATGGGTTTTATGTAATATGTCCCTGACAGTTACCCCCTAGATTGATAGGGTTGTTAAGAAGGCATACAGTGTGTTAGCTTTTATTGGTAGAGGGATTGAGTTTTGGAACCATGAGACCATGCTGCAGCTGTACAAAACTCTGGTGTGGCTGCACTTGGAGTATTGCGTACAGTTCTGGTCACCACATTATAGGAAGGATGTGGAAGCTTTGGAAAGGGCTCTGAGGAGATTTACCAGGATGTTGCCTAATATGGAAGGAAGGTCTTATGAGGAAACGCTGAGTGACTTAAGGCTGTTTTCGTTAGAGAGAAGAAGGTTAAGAGGTGACTTAATTGAGACATTACGATAATTTCAGGGTTAGATATGGTGGACAGTGAGAGCCTTTTTCCTCAGACAGTGATAGCTAGCACGAGGGGACATAGCTTTAAATTGAGGAGTGATAGATATAGGACAGATGTCTTTACTCAGAGCAGTAGAGATGTGAAACACACTGCTTGCAACAGTCGTAGACTCACCAACTTTAAGGGCATTTAAATGGTCATTGGATAAACATAAGAATGAGAATGGAATAGTGTAGGATAGATAGGCTTCAGATTGGGTCCACAGGTTCGCGCAATATCGAGGCCTGAAGGGCCTGTACTATGCTATAATGTTCTATGTTTTATGTGTGAATCGGACTGCCAGAAGATGTGGTGGATATTAGCGTAGTGGCATTTGATAGTTCAGTTTAGGAACATTATTGGTGTGGACCTGTTGGACCAAAGGGTCTGTTTCCATGACGTATGACTTTATAATTCTATGACTTTCTAACTGCACAACACATCAGTGAGACTGCATCCAGAGTACTGTAGCCAATGGGATTCCCTTACTTGAGGAAGATTTTCATTTTTTGGAGGAGGTTCACTGGATTGATCCCAGAGATGAGGGATTTGTCCTTCTGATGACAAATTGAGCAGTTTAGGCTGATCCTCTCTGGAGTTCAGAAGAATGAGAGGAGATTTAATTGAGGTGTACAGGATGCTAAAGGGAATTGACAAAGTAGATGTGGAGATGTTTCCCCGTGTGGGACAATCTAGAAGGAGAGGTTATAGTTTTCAGATAAGGCGGAGTAAATTTTAAAAAAAGAGACAAGGAGAAATAACTTTTCTCAATGGGTCATCTATGGAATTCACTCCCTCAGAGTGCAGTGGATGTTGGGACATGGCGTTGATTTAAGGAGGAGATAGACAGATTTTTAATTCATAAGGGGTTGAAAGGGCAGGAGAATGGAGTTGAATCCAAGATGAGCTCAGTCATGATCGTATCAAATGGCAGAGCAGGCTCGAAGGGCTGAATGGCCTCCTCTTGCTCCTAGTTCTTATGTTCTTATCTGAAATATCTTAATTAGCTCAACTCAGGGGAATATAGTCTAGCCCAAATAGTTTTCCCTCTCAGTTCAGCCCTGCTGATAAACTTCCTTTAGATGTTCCGTAAGGCCAAAATGTCCTACCCAATGGGATAGTGCCTCACATTGATGACTGGACTGGACTCAAAATACTAAGGTTTAATTATAGTTTTATAGCGAGAGCGTGAGAGAAAGTGAGTGAGGCAGAATGAGTGTAAGGGACAGAGTGAGACAGAGAGTGTGTGAGAGAAAATGACTATGAGAGAGTGTGATGGGATTAGAGAATATGTGAGAGACTGTGAAAGAGAGTGAGAGAAAGCAACAGAGATAGAGAATACAAGTGAGTGAGCTAGATAATGTGTGTGAAAGTTGTGTTGGAAAGTGAGAAAGTGTAAGAGAAAGAGAGAGGGTTTTAACCAGAATTTCATTATATTCTATCCAGCAATTGATAAAGGTGAACATCCTACAGACCTTTCTAATACTTTTTATATCCATCCTCTCATGTTTAAAGATTTCTATGTGTGGATCTGATAATGTGTGATGACTGTCACTGTTATGAAAATCCCAGGGTGCCTGGTCTTTAATTTGACAATGGGTGGTCTCACATTTCCTTAAATTCAACTCTGTCACTCAGTTCATTAAATCAAGAATATCTCTGTAAAAAAAATTTGGTAAAATTGAAATTAATGCAATTGGCTTAACCAGGAGCTCAGATTAAAAAGGCAACAGTAAGCCATTCTCCTTGATTTTAAAAAAAAATCTCTCCTATAAATCTGGTTTCCTTAAACCCAAGGGAAAATAAACTGACAGAAAAGTTTCTTTTTAAAAATGGCGTCTGTTGGTGTCCCTGTGGGAGCTGGGGCTGAATAACTGATGAGGGGTGAGTTTAAAAATCTGCTTTACTGACCACTGCAGATCCTGGCCAGCAGCTTCAGAGAACCACAAGTTCCCCATCTGGAAGCAAACACCAGCCTCTCTAAAGGGTCACCTCTACTGTTGGGAGCGAGGAAAAGTTCTGGGGGTCTTTCTTTCTGAGTCCCTTTGACACGCTGTCAGAACTGCCCCCACCCCACCTCAATTACCCCGTCGGCTGCAAACAGCTACTGCTGATTAACTCCAACCCCAACCCCCCGGGAGATCTGAAGGGTGGGGGGAGTAGAAGGCTGGAAGCTTTCTTCAGGAGCACATCAAGCCCCTAGTGTCCTCCACATTTTAACGCGACCCATCAATAGCTACATTCCATTCAGTGGCTGCACCAGACTATACACACACACAGAGAGACAATAACACAGGGATTCGGAGCAGCATGGTAAATCCTCACCCCCTTCTCTCTGCTGCAGAGACACTAAGGGAGGGGGGTGCAGCGATGGAGGAGGAGGAGGAAGGGGGTGTAAAGGGAAAGGATTGGGGCTGTGGATTGTAACAGCAAGTCTGTATTGTTATAGGGAGCCGACAGCTGATTGCAACAATCCGTCTTTCACTGAAAGAATGCTAGCTCTCCCGTGAAGCTGCTTTGCATCTCCCCCTCCACACCAGCCTGGAACACACACACACATAAACATAGAAAACCATCTGCTTTTAAGGGTTAATTTCCTACCGAACACTGAATCGTGCAGTTCTGCTTTCCGTCCCATTGCTCTCCGCTGCTGATTGTATTCACTCTCAGTCTGTCTGCCTGTGTGTCTCTCCTCCGCCAGGATTAACAGCGCTCAGTGTTTATGTCTCAGACCCTGCTCTCGCCCTCCCCTCGCCACTCTCCCTCAGCCAGCTAATCCCCAACGTCAGAGCATCACTTCTGAAGTGCAAAGCGTCATCTAGTGTATGGGAGAGAGAGGGGCTGGAAGCTCACAGTGTGAGCCTGAATAAAGCAGAGACAGACAGACAAAAGGAGATTTGGGGTTGCAGACGAGAACTGGATTTTGCAATCGGGGTAATAGGGGGATATTGTTGTCAGGAATTCACGACGGGCCCGTTTGGAAAACTGGGAAAGGATTTTGTTTAGTAATGCGCATCCAAGCAATTTGCATTTCTCTAGCGCCTATCAGAATGTCTTGAAGCAATTGGCGTTTTTCAAGAATCATAGAGATGTACAGCACGGAAACAGACTCTTTGGTCCAACTCGTCCAGAAATCCTAAACTAATCTAGTTCCATTTGCCAGCAGTTGGTCATTATCCCTCTAAACCCTTCCTATTCATATACCAAGAGCTGAAAATGTGTTGCTGGAAAAGTGCAGCAGGTCAGGCAGCATCCAAGGAGCAGGAAATTCGACGTTTCGGGCATAAGCCCTTCTTCAGGAAGGCTTATGCCCGAAACGTCGAATTTCCTGTTCCTTGGATGCTGCCTGACCTGCGCTTTTCCAGCAACACATTTTCAGCTCTGATCTCCAGTATCTGCAGACCTCACTTTCTCCTATTCACATACCAATCCAGATGTCTGTTAAATGTTGCAATTGTACCAGCCTCCACCACTTCCTTTGGCAACACATTCCATACACACACAACCCTCTGTGTGAAAATGTTGCCCCTTAGGTCCCTTTAAAATCTTTCCCCTCTTGCCTTAAACCAATGCCCTCTAGTTCTGGACTCCCCCACCCCAGAGAAAAGACCTTCACTGTTCACCCTATCCATGTCCCTCATGATTTCTTGAAGTGTAAGCTGCTGCTGCAATAGATGCACCTTAGCGCATAGCAAGATCCCGCAGAGCGTTAGGCTAAATGAACTCATGCCTCAACACTACTTTCAGTGACGATGAGACAGGAACCAGGATTGACCCAGGACAGGGAGGACAACACCCTTGATCTTCCTCTAAATAGTGTCGTTGGATTATTTCCATCTACTTAAGGGAGCAGCACCCCACCTGCATGGGACCATGGATAGAGACACCCCTCTCCACCATTCCTTCAGATGGAAATCGAAGAGCTCTCAGTCATTATTTGGAAAAGGAGCAGGAGGGTTCACCCTAGTGTTCTGGCCAATACCTTTCCATTAGATTGGATTCCCTACAGTGTGGAAACAAGCCCTTCGGCCTAACCAGACCACACCGACCCTCCGAAGAGTAACCCACCCAGACCCATTTCCCCTCTGACTAATGCACCTAACACTACAGGCAATTTAACATGGCCAATTCACCTGACCTGCACATCTTTGGATTGTGGGAGGAAACCCACATAGATACAGGGAGAATGCGTAAACTCCACACAGACAGTCACCCGATGCTGGAATCGAACCTGGGACCCTAGCACTGTGAGGCAGCAGTGCTAACCACTGCCACCCTGCTACCCTAAATAGCTGGGAAAGGAGTGACATTTAGATTAGATTCCCAATAGTATGGAAACAGGCCCTTCGGCCTAACCAGTCCACACCAACTCTCCGAAGAGTAATCCACCCAGACCCATTTCCCTCCGACTAATGCACCTACCACTAGGGGCAATTTAACATGGCCCATTCACCTGACCTGCACATCTTTGGACTGTAGGAGGAAACCCACGCAGACATGAGGAGAACGTGCAAACTCCACAGAGACGGTCACCCAAGGCTGGAATCGAACCTGGGTCCCTGGCGCTGTGAAGCAGCAGTACTAACCACTGAGCCAACATGCTGCCCAATAGCATCGTTAAAAACGATAAAGTGCTCAGAATCACTCTGCTGTTTGTGGGAGTTTGCTGTGCACAAATTAGCTGCTGTGCTTTCTCCATTACAGAAGGGAAACCACTTTAAATTCTAATTTTTTGTGGTATGTGTTTGGGTTTCTGAGGTTTAACATTTCAACTCCCCCTCCCACTCCACCAAGGACATGCAGGTCCTTGGACTCCTCCATCGCCAGACCATAGCAACACGGCGGCTGGAGGAAGAGCGCCTCATTTTCCGCCTAGGAACCCTCCAACCACAAGGGATGAACCTAGATTTCTCCAGTTTCCTCATTTCCCCTCCCCTCACCTTGTCTCAGTCAAATCCCTCAAACTCAGCACCACCTTCTTAACCTGCAATCTTCTTCCTGACCTCTCCGCCCCCACCACCACTCTGGCCTATCACCCTCACCTTATCACCGTCACCTTGACCTCCTTCCACCTATCGCATTTCCAATGCCCCTCCTCCAAGGCCCTCCTCCCTACCTTTTATCTTAGCCTGCTGGACACACTTTCTTCATTCCTGAAGAAGGGCTCATGCCCGAAACGTTGACTCTCCTGCTCCTTGGATGCTGCCTGACCTGCTGCGCTTTTCCAGCAACACATTTTCAGCTCTGATCTCCAAGATCTGCAGTCCTCACTTTCTCCTTTCAGAGGTTTATACATACAAGTGCTTCCTTGCCAGCAGGAGGGTCAGTAATGGGAAGGACACAGTGTGAAGACCATTGGGGAAAGCCCCAGAGGGGGAGATGAGGGAGATGGTTTTCCATACGGAGTTGTTGCTGCCTGAAAAGGCTGTGGGAGCAGTTTCAGTATTAACTTTCAAAAGGGAATCGGGGAAATATTGTAACAGAAACAAAAAATGCAGAGCCAATGGAAAGGAGCTAGAGAGTGGGACTAATTGGTTAGTTCTTTCAAAGGAGGAAGTAAGGACTGCACATGCTGGAGATCAGAGTCGAAAAGTGTGGTGCTGGAAAAGCACAGCAGGTCAGGCAGCATCTGAGGAGCAGGAGAGTCGGTGTTTCAGGCAAAAGCCCTTCATCAGGAATCAGGGGGGCCTAAGGAGGCTGAGAGATAAATGGGAGGGGTGGGGGGTGTGGCTGTGGGGAAGCCAGCTGGGAATGCGATAGGTCAATGAAGGTGGGGTTGATGGTGATAGGTCGGAGAGGAGGGTGGAGCAAATAGGTGGGAAGGAAGATGGACAGGTAGGATAGTTCCAGAGGGCAAGTTGGAAAGTTGGATCTGGGATAAGGTGGGAGGAGGGGAAATGAGGAAACTAGTGAAATCGACATTGATGCCGTGTGGTTGGAGGGTCCCAAGGTGGACGATGAGGTGTTCTTCCTCCGGGTGTCAGGTGGTTAGGGTTTGGAGATGGGGGAGACCCAGGACCTGCATGTTCCTGGCGGAGTGGGAGGGGGAGTTAAAGTGTTCAGCCACGGGGCGGTGGGATTGTTTAATGCATGTGTCCCCGAAATGTTCTCTGAAACATTCCACAAGTAGGCATGGGCCCCAGCTATGCCTGTCTCTTCGTAGGATATGTGGAACAGTCCATCTTCCGCAACTACACTGGCACCACCCCCCACCTTTTCCTCCGCTACGTCGATGACTGTATCGGCCCTGCCTCGTGCTCCCACGAGGAGGTTGAACAGTTCATCCACTTTACCAACACCTTCCACCCCGACCTCAAATTCACCTGGACCGTCTCAGACTCCTCCCTCCCCTTCCTAGACCTTTCCATCTCTATCTCGGGCGACCGAATCAACACAGACATCTACTATAAACCGACTGACTCCCACAGCTACCTGGACTACACCTCCTCCCACCCTGGCCCCTGTAAAAACGCCATCCCATATTCCCAATTCCTTCGTCTCCGCCGCATCTGCTCCCAGGAGGACCAGTTCCAATACCGTACAGCCCAGATGGCCTCCTTCTTCAAGGACCGCAGAGTCCCCCCAGACGTGATCGACGATGCCCTCCACCGCATCTCCTCCACTTCCCACTCCTCCACCCTTGAGTCCCGCCCCTCCAACTGCCACAAGGACAGAACCCCACTGGTTCTCACCTACCACCCCACCAACCTCCATATACAGCGTATCATCCGTCGTCATTTCCGCCACCTCCAAACGGACCCCACCACCAGGGATATATTTCCCTCCCCTCCCCTATCAGCGTTCCGAAAAGACCACTCCCTCCGTGACTCCCTCGTCAGGTCCACACTCTCCACCAACCCAACCTCCACTCCCGGCACCTTCCCCTGCAACCGCAGGAAATGCAAAACTTGCGCCCACACCTCCTCCCTTACTTCTCTCCAAGGCCCCAAGGGATCCTTCCATATCCACCACAAGTTCACCTGTACCTCCACACACGTCATCTATTGCATCCGCTGCACCCGATGTGGCCTCTTCTATATTGGAGAGATAGGCCGCCTACTTGCGGAACGTTTCAGAGAACACCTCTGGGACACCCGGACCAACCAACCCAACCACCCCGTGGCTCAACACTTTAACTCCCCCTCCCACTCCACCAAGGACATGCAGGTCCTTGGACTCCTCCATCGCCAGACCATAACAACACGACGGTTGGAGGAAGAGCGCCTCATCTTCCGCCTGGGAACCCTCCGACCACAAGGAATGAATTCAGATTTCTCCAGTTTCCTCATTTCCCCTCCCCCCACCTTGTCTCAGTCGAATCCCTCGAACTCAGCACCGCCCTCCTAACCTGCAATCTTCTTCCTGACCTCTCCGCTCCCCCCCCCACTCCGGCCTATCACCCTCACCTTGACCTCCTTCCACCTATCACATCTCCATCGCCCCTCCCCCAAGTCCCTCCTCCCTACCTTTTATCTTAGCCTGCTGGACACACTTTCCTCATTCCTGAAGAAGGACTTATGCCCGAAACGTCGAATTTCCTGTCCCTTGGATGCTGCTTGACCTGCTGCGCTTTTCCAGTAACACATTTTCAATCCTGTCTCCCTAATGTAGAGGAGACCACATTGAGAGCAACGGACAGAGTAGATGAGTTATGCTTTGCCAGCACCACACTCTTGACTCTGATCTCCAGCATCTGCAGTCCTCACTTTCTCCTAGGTAATTATAACCTTACTGTGAAGCCTCTTCCAAGGATGCCCACCTTGAAGAAGTTCTCCTTCTTGTCCTACAAGGATCTCAGTGAGTCTCTCTCTCTCACTGCACCCCCCCAGGTCATCTCCTCTGCCCTGAAGCTCTTCAGCCACATCCTGAAGCAGGTGCCCTACCACAGCCACATCTCCTTCTTCAGCGCCTGGCTATGTAACCGACTGATCCCGCAGGGACTCTGGTGTACATTCAGACCATCACCATTTGAACCACCTTCCTAATGAAGAGCTTATGCTCAAAATGTCGACTCTCCTGCTCCTTGGATGCTGCCTGATCTGCTGTGCTTTTCCAGCACCACACTTTCCACTCTGATCTCCAGCATTTGCAGTCCTCACTTTCTCCCTCAATGATGGGCAGTATGCCCTCTTCTGTGCTGTATCAATCTAACAGCATGGCATTACCATCACTCTTATTTTCTGCTTAGTCATGTGCCCAAAACCTTGGTCAAACAACTAGGTTTTGCAGAGTTGCCCTAAATGATGACGCATGATATTGGGAAGTGGAGAGCAGTGGGCTCATTATTGCCATGCCTAACGCATCATCAACTGAAGACACAACGCCAACAGTGGGGTGAGTAAAACTGAAGAGCCGATGTTTTGGGCACAAGCCCTTCATCAGGAATGCATTGTCAGAAATGTCAACTCTCCTGCTCCTCAGATGCTGCGCCTGACCCACTGCGTTTTTCAAGCACCACCCTTTTTGACTCTGATCGCCAGCATCTGTAGTCCTCCCTTTCTCCAAGTCACTAAAACTGAGGATATGCACATGGCCAGACTTAAAGAGTGCTGATGTCTCAGAGATTGTGGAGCTACAGGAGCTGGCAGAGATAGGGAGGGATTTGAGGAGAAATTTAATATCAGAATATTTATTGACTGGAACCCACAGTGAGGACCGTGAGGATGTGCAAGAGAGTTTGAGGAAAGGGACTGGGTGTGGGTTAAGACAACGGCAGCAGAATTTATGTTGATCTCAAGTTACTGTCCCGCGTGTAACTCTAATTGTCAAGAGTTGAGATCTTTCTACTTTCCTGAAGAAGGGTTATACCTGAAACATCGACTTTTAGAATCATAGAACTCCTACAGTGTGGAAACAGGCCCTTCAGCCCAGCAAGTCCACACCGACCCTCCGATGAATACCGCCCCCCCCCATACCTATTACTCTACATATGATCCCTGACTAATTCACCTAACCTACACATCTTTGGATTGTTGGAGGAAACTGGAGCACCCGAAGAAAACCCATACAGACATGGGGAGAATGTGCAAACTCCACACAGACAGTCACCTGAGTCTGGAATTGAACTCTTATTTCTTATTATTCTATATTTATTTTAACCATTTTCCTGCCGTATCCTTCAAGGTTTGTGTTGTTTCAGGTGAGGGGGAATGCAGCCCATTGCAGGGGAATGAGAGAAGATCATGCTTTTATTGGGTTCTGGATTAGAGTGGTGCTGGAAAAGCACAGCAGTTCAGGCAGCATCAGGAATGCTGCCTGAACTGCTGTGCTTTTCCAGCACCACTCTAATCCAGAATCTGGTCTCCAGCATCTGCAGTCATTGTTTTTATTATGCTTTTATTGGGGCCCAGGGTATCGAAGGTTGGAGGTGGGAGTGTTATTGAGAAACTTGGGCTGTGACTGAACCAGAGTCACTGCATGTGTAGTGGCTCCCACCCCTCCTCCTCCTCAAATCAAAAATAAAACCCTGTGTGTAGGGTTGGTAAGGTAAGTCTCAATCTCTTTTGGCAATTTAGAACAGAAGAGATTGGAGGCTAGGGAAGTTTTATGTTTCTCTTGCAGAATGTGGGAGATAAGGGTCACCACTAAAGTCCCTGCTGACTTCGCCTGCGAGAAGTGCGCCCAACTCCAGCTCCTCACAGATCGCGTTAGGGAACTGGAGCTGGAGTTGGATGAACTTCAGCTCATTTTGGAAGCTGAGGGGGTGATAGAGGGGAATTATAGGGAGGCAATCACACCTAAGTTACCGGATAAAGGTCACTGGGTGACCATCAGGACAGGGAAAGGGAACAGGCAGACAGTGCAGGGATCCCCTGTGGCTGTTCCCCTCAATAACAAGTACACCATTTTGGATACTGTTGTGGGGAGGACCTACAAGGGGAAAGCAACAGTGATCAGGTCTCTCATGCTGAACCTGGTTCTGTGGATCAGAAGGGAAGGGGGGAGAATAGGAGAGTGATAATAATAGGAGAGTCAATGGTGAGAGGAATGGACAGGAGATTCTATGGTTGCGAGCAAGACTCCGGGATGATATGTTGCTTCCCAGGTGCCAGGATCAGGGATGTCTTGGATTGAGCCAACAGGATTCTTAAAGTGGAGGGAGAGCAGCCAGAGGTCATGGTACATATCGGTACCAATGATAGAGGTAGGGAAAGGGAGGACAACCTGAAAAGGGAATATAGGGAGTTAGGTTGGAGCCTAAAAGGCAGGACGAGCAGAGTAGTAATCTCAGGATTGCTACTGGTGCCACGGGCAAGTGAGACTAGGAATAGAAAGTGTGTGCAGATGAACACATGGCTGCAGAGTTGGGGTAGGGGGGAGGACTTCAGATATGTGGATCATTGGGGTACCTACTGGAGAAGATGGGACCTGTATAAGCATGATGGGTTGCACCTGAACTGGAGGGCCACCAATACCCTGGGCAGGAGCAGGAGAGCTTACACTAGATTGGCAGGAGGTTGGGAACCAAAACTCCGGAACAGATGATGGAGTAGGTAGTGAATGGACAGAGTGCAGACAATCTCTGAGGAGGGATAGGCAATTGATAGGACCAAAGTGCAGTCAGCGTGATGGGTTGAAGTGTGTCAATTTTAATGCAAGAAGTATCAGGAATAAGGGTGACTTAGATACTTTTATTGAACTTAGAGCATGGATCAGTACTAGGAACTACAATGTTGTAGCCATTACGAAGACAAGGCTATCACAGGTGCAGGAATGGTTATTGGATGCTCCAGGGTTTAGATGTTTCAAAAGGATTGGGGGGGGGGGGGTAAAGAGGTGGAGGAGTGACATTGCTAATCAGGAACAGTATAATAGCTGCAGAAAGGGAGATCGTCAAGGATGGTCTGTCCACAGAGTCAGTATGGGTGGAAGACAGAAACAGGAAAGGAGCAGTCACTTTATTGAGAGTTTTCTATAAACTCTCCAATAGCAACAGACACACAGAGGAGCAGATTGGGAGGCAGGTTTTGGAAAGGTGCAGAAGTAACAGGGTTGTTGTCATGGGTGACTTCACCTTCCCTAATATTGATTGGAACCTCCTTAGTTCAAATAGTTTGAATAGAGCAGTTTCTGTCAGGTGTGACCAGGAAGGAGTCCTGACTCAATATGCAGATAGGCTGACTAAAGGGAGGACATATTGGATTTGGTGCTTGGCAATGAACCAGGTCAGGTGTCAGATCTCTTGGTGGGAGAGCATTTCAGTGACAGTGATCACAACTCCCTGACCTTTACTAAATTCATGGAGAGGGATAGGAGCAGACGGTATGGAAAAGTATTTAATTGGGGGAGGGTGAATGACAATGCTATTAAGCAGGAACTGGGGCGCCTAAACTGGAAACAGATTTTCTCAGGGAAATGCATGACAGAAATGTGGAGGCTGTTTAGGAAGGCCTTGCTGATAGTGCTGGACAGGTTTGTCCCATTGAGGCAAGGAAGGGATGGTAGGGTGAAGGAACCTTGGGTGACAAAGGATGTGCAACATTAAGTCAGGAGGAAGAAGGAAGCTTACTTAAGGTTGAGGAGGCAAGGATCAGACAGGGCTGTACATAGTTACAAGGCAGCCAGGAAGGAACTGAAGAATGGACTTAGGAGAGTTAGGAGGGGTCATAAAAAAGCTTTAGTGGATAGGATTAAGGAAAACCCTAAAGTGTTCAATACTTAACTGAGGAACCAGAGGATGTCCAGAGTGAGGGTCAGGCCGATCAGGGATGGTGGAGGGAACTTACACCTGGAGTCAGAGGAGGTAGGGGAGGTCCTTAATGAATACTTTGCTTCAGTATTCACTACTGAGACGGACCTTGAAACAGGTTGATATGCTCAAACAGGTTGCTGTTAAGACCGAGGCTATGCTGAAAAAATTGGAAAAACATAAGAATAGCTAAGTCCCTTGGCCATATACCCTAAGTTACTACAGGAAGTGAGGAAGAGATTATTGCACCTTTGGCAATGATCTTTGCATCTTCACTGTCCACTGGAATAGTGCCAGATGATTGGAAGGTGGCAAATGTTATTGCCTTGTTCAAGAAAGGGAATAGGGATAATCCTGGGAATAACAGACCTGTCAGTCTTATGTCAGTGATGGGCAAAGTATTGAAGAGGATTCTGAGAGACAGGATTTATGTTGCTTTGAAAAGCATAGTTTGATTAAAGATAGTCAGCATGACTTTGTGGGGGTTAGGTCATGCCTCACAAACCTTACTGATTATTTGAGGATGTGACAAAACACATTGATGAAGGGAGAGCAGTGGATGTGGTGTACATGGATTTTAGGAAGGCTTTTGATAAGGTTCTCCATGGTAGGCTCATTCAGAAAGCAAGGAGGCATGGGATACATGGAAACCTGCCCATCTGGATACAGAATTGGCTGGCCCATAGAAGGCAGAGGGTGATGGCAGAGGCAAAGTATTCAGCCCGGAGCTTGGTGACCAGTGGTGATCTGCAAGGATCGATTCTGGGACCTCTGCTCTTTGTGATTTTTATAAATGACTTGGATGAGGCAGTGGAAGGCTGGGTTAGTAGGTTTGCCAATGACACAAAGGTTGGTGGAGTTGTGGATGGTGTGGAGGGCTGTTGTAGGTTGCAACAGGATATTGATAGGATGCAGAGCCAAGCTGAGAAGTGGCAGATGGATTTCAACCTCGAAAAGTGTGAAGTGATTCACTTTGGAAGGTTGAATTTGAATGCGGAATACAGGGTTAAAGGCAGGATTCTTGGCAGTGTGGAGGAACAGAGGGATCTTGGAATCCATGTCCATAGATCCCTCAAAGTTGCCATCCAAGTTGATAAGGTTGTTAAGAAGGCGTATGACGTGTTGGCTTCATTAGCAGGGGATTGAGTTGTAAGAGCTGCGAGGTTATGCTGCAGCTCAATAAAGCCCTGGTTAGACCACACGTGGAATATTGTGTTCACTTCTGGTCCCCTCGTTATAGGAAGAATGTGGAAGTTTTAGAGACGGTGCAGAGGAGATTTAACAGGATGCTGTCTGGACTGGAGGGCATGTCTTATGAAAAAAAGGTTGAGGGAGCTAGGGCTTTTCTGATTGGAGCAAAAAAGGATGAGGGGTGACTTGATAGAGGTGTACAAGATGATGAGAGGCATAGATAGAATTGATAGCCAGAGATCTTTTTTTCCCAGGGTGGAAATGGCTATAATGAGGGGGCATAATTTTAAGATGATTGGAGGAAGGTTTAGGGGAGATGTCAGAGGTAGGTTCATTACACAGAGAGTGGTGGGCGTGTGGAATGAACTGCCAGCGGTGGGAGTAGAATCAGAGACATTAGGGATATTTAAGTGACTCTTTAGGCACATGGATGGTAGTAAAATGAAGGGTGTATAGGTTAGTCTGATCTCAGAGTAGGATAGAAGGTCTGCACAACATTAAGGACCGAAAGTCCTGGACCATGCTGTACTGCTCTATGTTCCAGTAGTTGGGGAGATCTTGAAAGGATTTGTAGCAAAGGTTGAGGTTCTGGATGTAAGTTTGCTCACTGAGCTGGAAGGTTGGTTTTAGATGTTTCATCACCATACTAGATAACATCATTAGTGAGCCTCCGGTGAAGTGCTGGTGTTAAGTCCAGCTTTCTATTTATGTGGTTAGGTTTTCAGTTCCTAGTATGGTGACGAAACATCTGAAACTGATCCTTCCAGCTCAGTGAGATGTTGTGGAGATGTTGTAGCAAACAAAGGCCCTGAGGATAGATAATTGAGATTTTCAAAGTGCCCTAGCAGATTAAGGTTTTGTTCTCAGGGCAGGTACAGGCCGAGAGATGCCGTGGGGACAGGGATATTGGTGGAGAGCACCATAAGGAAGGATCAGAGATGGCCTTCCCTGTAATTAATATTGTGATTGATGGTCAATGTGAATGGCAAGGTGAAGGGGGGAGGGGGTGCAGAGGGATTTGAAAAGAAATAAGAGGACAATGAATTCAGAAATACACATGAAAAAAGGGAAAACTTACATGTCACAATCTCAGAATATCACAAAATGTAATAACCTTTGGTTAGCACTGCTACCTCACAGCGCCAGGAACCTGGGTTCAGTTCCAGCCTCGGGCAACTACCTGTGTGGAGTTTGCATATTCTCCCCGTGTCTGCGTGGGTTTCCTCCGTGTGCTTAGGTTTCCTCCCACAGTCCAAAGATGTGCAGGTCAGGTGGGTTGGTCATGCTAAATTGTCCACAGTGTTCAGGGATATTTGGGTTAGCCATGAGAAATGCAGGGATAGGGTAGGGGAGTGAATATGGGTGGGATGCTCATTGGTAACTCGGTGTGGACCTGTTGGGCTGAAATGACTTGTTTCCATGCTGTTGGGGTTCTATTCTCGACTGAGAAAGTGCTGTCCATATCGTATTGTCAGAATCTTCACACAGGGTTACATTTATATAATGCCTTTCTATGATTCAAGAACATTCCAGTGAGAATTACAATATTCCATCCTTCTCTTAAATTGTAGTCACTGTGTAATGCAGGCAAAAACAGAAGTTAATTCATGATCCCACAAATAGCGATGAGATAATGATCAGACTATATGTTTTAGGTCCTGATGCTGAGATAATATATTGGCTCAGCCACCCAGAAGATCCATTTTCTCTTCTTTCAAACACTCTTATGGGAGATTTTCATTTTCAGTTTAATATCTCAGCCTAAAGACAGTATTTCAAGGAGTTCGGTTCTCCCTCCCTCAGTACTGCATTGGGCATGTCAGCCTAGTATTTGTGTTTGACTATATAAAGAGAACCTGCTGGAAATTCACAGCTGATCTGGAAGTCTCTGTGATGGGAGAAACAAAGTTAACATCTGACAAAAACTCATCAACCCCAGATACTACTTACTCTATGTTGCTCGCATTTAAAGCTTTCTGGTTTTAGTGCCAAAGTCCTTGGTATGGGATTTGAACTGGCAACAATCTGTCTCAATTCCCCACCAAGCCAAGTTAAAATCTGAGAGTGTACCCTTTCGGCAGTCTCAAGTCCTGGAATGGGACTTGAACCCATGACTCTGGCTCACGTCTGGAATTTGCCCAACTGGTTCTCTTCTCCTTTCAACTTCACAAGAGAAAAAACTTTCAAAAACTTCTCCTGTCTGTTTCCCAGGCAAAATAACACAAAACCCCCAGACATTAATCTAAACATAAATGCTTTGCTGACAAGTTCAGTCATAGAAATATAGCAACATAGAAAATAGAAGCAGGAGTAGTCCGTATATTCCTTCGAGTCTGCTCCACCGTTCAATATCATCATGACTGATCATCCAATCGCTTTCTGTCTGTACCCTTTGATCCATTTAGCCCTAAGTACTGGATTTAACTAAGTATGTAAGTTAGCTCACTGAGCTGAAAGGTTTGTTTTCAGACATTTCATCACCATGACTTGGTAACATCATCAGTGAGAGTCAGTGAAGTGCTGGTGGTAATACCGTGCAAGAACTGTAAAAAACACTACACCACAAAAACAAGCAGGAAACATGCCACCAGGACACACGAACACCAACTTGCCACCAAAGGACACGACCCACTCTGACTAGTTTCCATATATACAGAGAAAGAAGGACACCACTCTGACTAGTACAATAAACACATCTTAGGACAGGCGAAACAAAGCCATGCATGAGAATTCTTACAGGCATGGCCTTCTAACCAGAACACATTGACTTAGACCCCATCTACATTCCCTTGTAAAAAGGACAGGAAATGACATCACCTACCTTAAGAAACCAAGACCTATAAATAGAGAGGTGGGACAGACCACCAGTGCTTCACCGGAGACCCTCACTGGTGACCATTACCTAGTCATGATGATGAAAATCTGAAAACAAACCTTTCAGCTCAGCAAGCTAACTCACATACTTATCATCAAATTGAGCTACAAATCTTCTCAAAAATCACTAACTAGATGTAAACATGCAATATTTTGGCCTCAACTGATTTCTGTGGTAGAGAATTCCATAGGCTGACCACTCTCTGGGTGAAGACATTTCTCCTCATTCCATTGATAAAGGGCTGACCCTTTCAACTTAAATAGTGACCCCCTGGTTGTGCACTCCCTGATCATTGGGACCATCCTTACTGTGAGGGATCAGTGGAGTCTGTTCTGAATTCATTCATGACTAAGTGAAATATCTTTGATCAACAAGAGATCTGGGAGACCTGGAGGAAAGTGGAGTTAATGCCGTAATCAGATGGATCATGATCTTATTGATTGACCGAATGGACTTGAGGGGTTAAACAACCTTCTTTTGCTCCCATTTCTTATTATACAAAGATCAGAGAGAATCTGACCTGGATTTGACCTGGGATTATTTTCCACATCATCAGATGCCTGGATCCTAAGCTTTGGAATTACTTCCAGAAATCTCTCTACCCATCTCCCTTTACTTGAGTTACTGCTTTAAATCTACCTCTTTGATAAAACTTTTAGTCATCTGTCCCCAGGTCTCTTGTATGATTCATTGGCAAATTTTGTTTGACAATGTTCCTGTGAAATATCTTTGGGCGTTTTTTAAAAACAAGATAGAAGGTGATGTATAAATGCAAAGTGTTCGTATTTCTGTTTGCTGTTTTCCCCTATCTGCATATTTATCAGCCTTGGCTACTATTTGGATTTCAACATATTTCCTTCAGAGACTCATATCTCTATAAATAGAGCCAATTTCATTAATTACTCCTACTTCCACATTTTGGCAAAGAATTATTTTTACATCAGCTTATACTTAGGATGACTCCAAAGTGTACATTTATGATAAGTATTTACAAATGACAGGATATACAACTAAATAGACACCATCTATGTTTTATCACCCAATTAACGTGTTATCTACTTTCTGCAGCTTTCAAATCATGAACTTTTCAAACACATTATGAAGGGAAATTTTGAATATGTGAAAATTCGTTGGTAAAACCTTTAGCTGTTGCAGTTTTCTCCATTCACTCACAAGATATGGGTGTCGCTGGCTGGGTCAGCATTTATTACCTGCCCCCAGTTGCCCAGGAGAAGGCGGGGGTGAGCTGCCTTCTCGAACTGCTGCTGTAGAGAGACCCAGAATGCTGTTAATGAAGGAATTCCAGGATTTTGACCCAGTGACACTGAAGGAACGGCGATATATTTCCAAGTCAGGATGGTGAAAGGCTTGGAGAGGAACTTGCAGGTGATGGTATTCCCATGTATCTGCTGCCTTTGTCTTTCAGGATGGAGGTGGTCGTGGGTTTGGAAGGTGCTATCTTTGGTGAATCTCTGCAGTGCATCTTGTAGATAATACACACTGTTGCTGTGTGACTCTAATTCCAAAGGGCCAACATTTAGCTATTCTCTTCAACGGTACAGGTATTTTAATTCAGCCCATTCAGATGTGCTCAGTACAAGTGGGTCCTGAACTGAGACTTAAGATCCTGAGGCAGGAACATATCACTGTATCACCAGAACCCCTCTTTAATTTTACGTACTTGTGAAAGAGTAAGTAGATTGTTTTGTGGGCAGTTAGCTCAGTTACCTGTTTGTCAACATATAGTGCAGGAGAACATGGACAAGACAGGCTAGAATCCCATTCTGGATGTGGAAACCTGAGAGTGGGATGTAATGGTTAAGCATTCACTGAAAAAGCTCAGAGTTAAGCATTAATGAACAAGAAGCCAAATGCCCGATGTCAGGCAGATCAGACGTTTGGTCCCTGTCTAGGTGACATCCTCAGTACTTGGGAGCCTCCTGTGAAGCGCTTCTGTGATGTTTCCTCCGGCATTTATAGTGGCTTGTCTCTGCCGCTTCCGGTTGTCAGTTGCTGTCCGCTGCAGTGGTCGGTGTATTGGGTCCAGGTCGATGTGTTTGTTGATAGAATCTGTGGATGAGTGCCATGCCTCTAGGAATTCCCTGGCTGTTCTCTGTTTGGCTTGTCCTATAATAGTAGTGTTGTCCCAGTCGAACTTCTGTTGCTTGTCATCCGAGTGTGTGGCTACTAAGGATAGCTGGAGGAAGAACGCCTCATCTTCCGTCTCGGAACACTTCAACCCCAGGGCATCAATGTGGACTTCAACAGCTTCCACATTTCCCCTTCCCCCACCTCATCCTAGTTTCAAACTTCCAGTTCAGCACTGTCCCCATGACTTGTCCGGACTTGTCCAACCTGCCTAACTCCTTTTCCACGTATCCACTCCACCCTCTCCTCCCTGACCTATGTTGGGATCCATTATTAAGGTTAGGTAGTGTAAGAAACTTTATTGTTAGGTTGTGCTCACGTAAGGTAGTATTAGCAAGTCTGGAACTTGTTTGCTTCACTAGACAACAGTAAGCCATTATGTTACACTAAGAACAGACTGAAAAGCTGATGGCATAGCCTGAAGAGGCCCCAGGGAGGGTGAGAGATAACAGGACATTGGAGCCGTGTCTAAATGCACGTAGCTCAAACTGAGGTAATAGAATGTTATCAGGTGAGAACCAATGACATACTAAAATTCTGCATTTTACCAAATAAGGATGTAACTCTGGAATGTGAGAGAACAAAAGGATAGACAAATTAAAAATATAGTCAGAACGCGCCTTCTCCAGTGAGCTAGACACCTCACTGTACTGTGTACGATTCTCTCTCATTAAACCTGTTTATACTTTTAATCAGACCCGGTGTCTCTCTCCTCCAAACGAACACGGGGACAGAAGATCTGTCCCAACACCTATGACCTTCATCTCCTCCCCCACTCACCCATTGTACTCTATGCTACTCTCTCTCCACCCCACCCTCCTCTAGCTTATCTCTTCATGCTTCCAGCTCACTGCCTTTATTCCTGATGAAGGGCTTTTGCCCGAAACGTCGATTTCGCTGCTCATTGGATGCTGCCTGAACTGCTGTGCTCTTCCAGCACTACTGAGCCAGACTACTATGACCACTAGGACTCATAACAGCACACAAACCAACAGCCACTCTCAGACAACAACTCACCAGAACGAAGGACCCGATACCCAGCATGAGCAAAACCAATGTAGTGTACAAAATCCCGTGCAAGGACTGCACAAAACACTACATAGGACAAACAGGAAGACAGCTAACGATCCGCATCCATGAACACCAACTAGCCACAAAACAACACGATCAGCTATCCTTAGTAGCCACACACGCAGAAGACAAGCAATATGAGTTTGACTGGGACAACACTATTATTATAGGACAAGCCAAACAGAGAACAGCCAGGGAATTCCTAGAGGCATGGCACTCATCCACAGATTCAATCAATAAGCACATCGACCAATATACCGACCACTGCAGCGGACAGCTGGAACTGACAACCGGAAGCGGCAGATTCAAACCATTACAAATGCCGGAGGAAACATCACAGAAGCGCTTCACAGGAGGCTCCCAAGCACTGAGGATGTCACCTAGACAGGGGACGAAACGTCTGCAACACAAATTCCCAGCTCGGTGAACAGAACACAACAACGAGCACCAGAGCTATAAATCTTCTCACAAACTTTGATCAGGCAGATCAGCAATGATTTAATTAATTTCTAGCTACCCGATGTTCTAGACCAGGCCGGACCCCCTCAAAATATTTCAGATGGTAGCCAAGACTGTGTTTCTTATTTTCTTTTTTTTTATTTTAAAGATGTAAAGTGGGTGTCCCAGGTGTGCTGCAACTGGTCAAACCACTCGGCTTTAAGCAAAACAGAGTTGATTTAAACATTACAGTTGAAACATGAACAAAAGAAAGTAAAATTTAGAGTAACTTAATGATAGGAAACCTTAACCGACCCAATACATCAACTACAGCTAAGGAGCTGTTCCAATCCAGGAACATCCCATAAACACACTCCTTACCAAAAAGGTAAGTTGAAACACAGTCAGGAGGTAACAACATCCAAAGATGTTTCAGACAGAAAGTCAGTCAGGAATCATCTGCTGAAGCTTACAACCTTCCTGGACTCCAGCATCTTGTGACCACCACAGCTAAACCAAAGTAGAATAAACCTGTGAGAAACTGGCCGCTCCCCTGCCATTATTAAACAGGATGTCCTAGACCCCTCGGCACCTCTGCCTTTACAACTTCTCTTAAAAAACCCAAAGACAAAATAACCTTGTTAAAATGACAGCATTGTCATACTCAACTAGTTTTCACTCATGTTCTATATTTTCTCCTTTTTATCCATCTTTGATGTTTCCGCACAGATTGTATTTACACAGTCATAATGTCACAGAGATGTATAGCACAGAAACTGTCCCTTTGGTCAAACTCGTCCATGCTGACCAGATATCCGAAATTAATCTAGCCCCACTTGCCAGCGCTTGGCCCATATCCCTCTAAACCCTTCGTATTCATATACCCATCCAGCTGTCATTTAAATGTTGTAATTGTACCAGCCTCCACCACCTCCTCTGGCAGCACAATCCATACACACACCACCCTCTGTGTGAAAACGTTGCCCCTCAGGTCCTTTTTAAATCTTTCCCCTCTCACCTATGCCCTCTTGTTCTGGACTTCCACACCCCAGGGAAATGTGGAATTTGTTTGTAAGTGCCCATTGATAACTGCACCTGAAGATAATATTGGGTTTAGATTAGAGTGGTGCTGGAAAAACACAGCAGGTCAGGCAGCATCCGAGGACAGGAAAATCGACATTTCGGGCAAAGCCCTTCATCAGGAATAGAGACAAGAAGCCTCCGGGGGGAGAGTTAAATGGGAGGGTGGGGTTGGAGAGAAGATAACAAAGAGTACAATGGGAGAGTGGGGGTAGGGATGGAGGTGACACACCCCTACAGATCCCACTGTCACCATCCCCGCCCCCAGAATCCTGAGGGGAACACGACCCCTGCTCATGACTCCAATTCCATTTCCCCACCACCACAAGTTACAGGCTCTGCCCTCATTCCCAGCTCCACACCCACACCAGGCCCCAACTCCCAGCCCTACCGAGTTTTCACCATCCCTCCAGACCTCCCCCTCACTGAGGATGAACGATCAGTCCTCAGCAAAGGACTCACCTTCATCCCCCTCCGCCCACGCATCAATGAATTTAATACTCGCCGTGACGTCGAACACTTCTTCTGCCACCTCCATCTCCGAGCTTACTTTCACAATCAGGACCCCCGCCCACCTTCCGAGGACCCCTTCGCCCGCCTCCAACACACTGCATCCACCTGGACACCCCGTGCTAGCCTATTACCCGCCCTCGACCTCTTCATTTCCAACTGCCACCGGGACATTAACCGCCTCAACCTGTCTACCCCCTCCCCCACTCCAACCTCTCACCCTCACAACGCACAGCCCTCCAATCCCTCTGCTCCAATCCCAACCTCACCATCAAGCCAGCGGATAAAGGGGGCGCAGAGGTAGTTTGGTGCACTGACCTCTACACCGCTGAAGCCAAACGCCAACTCATGGACACCTCTTCCTACTGCCCCCTCGACCATGACACTCCCCCCCATCACCAAACCATCATCTCCCAGACCATACAGAACCTCATCACCTCAGGAGATCTCCCACCCACAGCTTCCAACCTCATAGTTCGGGAATCTCGCACCGCCCGATTCTACCTCCTTCCCAAGATCCACAAGCCTGACCACCCTGGCCGACCCATTGTCTCAACATGCTCCTGCCTCACTGAACTCATCTCTACCTACCTCAACACTGTCCTATTCCCCCCTAGTCCAGGAATTCCCCACATACATTCGAGACACCACCCATGCCCTCCACTTCCTCCAAGACTTCCGTTTCCCCGGCCCCCAATGCCTCATCTTCACCATGGACATCCAATCCTCTACACCTCCATCTGCCATGACCAGGGCTTCCAAGCCCTCCATTTCTTCCTCTCCTGACGTCCCCAACAGTACCCTTCCACCGACACTCTCATTCGTTTGGCTGAACTGATCCTCACCCTTAACATTTCTCCTTTGAATCCTCCCACTTCCTCCAGACAAAAGGGGTAGCCATGGGCACCCATATGGGCCCCAGCTATGCCTGTCTCTTTGTTGGCTAGATAGAACAATCCATCTTCCGTGGTTACAATGGCACCACTCCCCACCTCTTCCTCCGCTACATTAATGAATGCATCGGCGCCAACTCATGCTCCCGCGAGGAGGTTGAGCAGTTCATCAACTTCACCAACACATTCCACCCTGACCTTAAATTCACCTGGACCAACTCTGATGCCTCCTGCCCCTTCCTGGGCCTCTCCATCTCCATTAATGATGACCGACTTGACACCAACATTTTTTACAAACCCACCGACTTCCACAGCTACCTGGATTACACTTTTTCCCACCCCACCTCCTGCAAAAATGCCATCCCGTATTCCCAATTCCTCCGCCTCCACTGTATCTGCTTCCAGGAGGACCAGTTCCACCATGGAACACACCAGATGGTCTCCTTCTTTAGAAATCTCAATTTCCCTTCCCATCTGGTTGAAGATGCCCTCCAACGCATCTCATCCACATCCCGCCCCTCCGCCCTCAAACCCCACCCCTCCAACACTAACGAGGTTGTGTACAGGAGGGTTTCCTGACACAGTATGTCGAAAGGCCGACAAGAGGGGAGACCCTAACTGGATCTGGTACTTGGTGTTTGATTTAGTAATAGGTGAGCACTTTGGAGAAAGTGATAATAATTTGGTAACGTTTAGTTTAGCGATAGTAAAGGATAGGTAAATGCCACAGGGCAAGAGTTACAGATGGGGCAAGGGCAATTATAATGTGATTAGGCAAGACTTAGGAGCATAGACTGGGGCAGAAAAATGCAGGGGATGGGGACAATTGAAATGTGGAGCTGGTTTAAGGTACAGATATTGCGTGTCTTTGATAGGTATGTCCCTGACAGGGAGGAAGTGATAAGGTAAGGGAACCGTGGTTTACTAAAGAAATTGTATCACTTGTTAAGTGAAAGAAGGAGGCTTATGTGACATTGAGGTGAGAAAGTTCAGATGAGGCGATGGAGAGTTATAGAGTAGCTAGGAAGGATTTAAAGAGAGAGTTAAGAAGAGCAAGGTGGGGACGTGAGCAATCTTTAGCCGGTAGAATAAAGGAGAACCCTAAAGCTTTAAAATCTGATTGAAGATTTGTAGCTCGGGTATCCGTTGTTGTGGTTCTGCTCACCGAGCTGGAAGTTTTTGCTGCAAACGTTTCGTTCCCTGGCTAGGGAACATCATCAGTGCTGTTGGAGCCTCGTGTGAAGCGCTGCTTTGATGTTTCTTCCGGTATTTATATTGGTTTGTTCTTGCCGCTTCCGGGTGTCAGTTTCAGCTGTAGTAGTTTGTATGTGGGGTCCAGGTCGATGTGTCTGTTGATGGATGTTCTTGCCGTTTCCGGGTGTCAGTTTCAGCTGTAGTGGTTTGTATATGGTGTCCAGGTCAATGTGTCTGTTGATGGAGTTTGGGGATGAATGCCATGCTTCTAGGAATTCTCTGGCTGTTCTCTGTCTGGCTTGTCCTATGATAGTGGTGTTTTCCCAGTCAAATTCATGTTGCTTGTTGTCTGAGTGTATGGCTACTAGAGATAGCTGGACGTGTCGTTTTGTGGCTAGCTGATGTTCATGGATGCGGATTGTTAGCTGTCTTCCTGTTTGTCCTATATAGTGTTTTGTGCAGTCCTTGCATGGTATTTTGTAAACTACGTTAGTTTGGCTCATGCTGGGTATTGGGTCCTTTGTTCTAGTGAGTTGTTGTCTGAGCGTGGATGTTGGCTTGTGTGCTGTTATGAGTCCTAAGGGTCGCAGTAGTCTGGCTGTCAGTTCTGAGACGCTCCTGACGTATGGTAGAGTGGCTAGTCCTTTTGGTTGTGGCATGTCCTCGTTCCTCAGTCTATCTCTTAGGCATCTGGTGATAAAGTTGCGTGGGTATCCGTTTTTGGCGAATACCTTGTATAGATGTTCCTCTTCCTCTTTTCGCAGTTCTGGTGTACTGCAGTGTGTTGTGGCCCTTTTGAATAGTGTCCTGATGCAGCTTCGTTTGTGTGTGTTGGGGTGGTTACTTTCACAGTTTAAGACTTGGTCTGTGTGTGTTGGTTTCCTGTGTACCCTTGTGGTGAATTCTCCGTTGGGTGTTCTCTCTACTAACACGTCTAGGAATGGGAGTTGGCTATCCTTTTCCTCTTCTCGTGTGAATCGGATTCCTGTGAGTGTGGCGTTGATGATTCGGTGTGTTTTTTCTATATCTGTGTTTTTGATGATTACAAAGGTGTCATCGACGTATCTGATCCAGAGTTTGGGTTGGATTTGTGGTAGGGCTGTATGTTCTAACCTTTGCATAACTGCCTCTGCTATGAGTCCCGAGATTGGTGATCCCATGGATGTTCCGTTGATTTGTTCGTATATCTGATTGTTGAATGTAAAGTGTGTGGTGAGGCACAGGTCCAGTAGTTTAAGTATGCCGTCCTTGTTGATAGGTTCGGCCTCCTGTGTTCTGTTATGTATGTCCAGTAGGTTGGCTATTGTTTCTCTGGCTAGGGTTTTGTCAATTGAAGTGAACAGTGCCGTCACGCCGAATGATACCATGGTTTCTTCTTTGTCTATGTGTGTATTCCTGATGACGTCCAAGAATTCCTGTGTTGATTGTATGGAGTGTTTTGATCCGCTGACTAGGTGTTTCAGTTTTTGTTGTAGTTCTTTGGCCAGTTTGTATGCTGGTGTCCCTGGTAGTGATACTATGGGTCTGAGTGGGATGTCTGGTTTGTGTACTTTGGGTAGTCCATAGAATCTTGGGGTGTTGTTGCTTTCCGGTTTCATTCTTTGCTGGTCCGCTTTGGTTATCTGTCTGTTTTTTTGTAGATTCCTTAGTGTGTTGTTTATTCTATTGGTGAGTTGTGGTGTGGGGTCGGAATCCTTCATTTGGTAGGTGTTGGTGTCTGCGAGTAGTTGTTGTGCTTTACTGATGTAGTCTGATTTATCTAGGATGACCGTCATTCTGCCTTTATCTGCCGGTAGTATGATTATGTTTTTGTCATTTTTCAGTGCTTTCAGTGCTTCCCTCTCCTTGGTGTTGAGGTTATGTGTTTGTCGTTTTCTTATCATCATGGGTACTACCGTTTGTCTCACTGTTTGTTGTGTCTCTTCTGTCAGTCCATTGTTCCTAAGTGTGCTTTCTAGTGCTGCTAGGGAGTCTGCTGTGTTGGCATCCCTGTGACAACCAGCAACATGAATTTGACTGGGAAAACACCACTATCATAGGACAAGCCAGACAGAGAACAGCCAGAGAATTCCTAGAAGCATGGCATTCATCCCCAAACTCCATCAACAGACACATTGACCTGGACACCATATACAAACCACTACAGCTGAAACTGACACCCGGAAACGGCAAGAACATCCATCAACAGACACATCGACCTGGACCCCACATACAAATCACTGCAGCTGAAACTGACACCCGGAAGCGGCAAGAACAAACCAATATAAATACCGGAAGAAACATCAAAGCAGCGCTTCACACGAGGCTCCAACAGCACTGATGATGTTCCCTAGCCAGGGAACGAAACGTTTGCAGCAAAAACTTCCAGCTCGGCGAGCAGAACCACAACAACCCTAAAGCTTTCTAAAGGTATGTGAGGAATAAAAGGATGATGAGGGTAGGAATAGGGCCAGGCAAAGACAGAAGTGGGAAGTTGTGTGTGGACCCTGTGGAGATCGGGGAGGTGCTAACTGAATATTTCTCAAGTGTTTTCACTCAGGAAAGGGAGAATATTGTAGAGGAGAAAACTGAGAAAAGGGCGATTAGACTTGAAAGGATTGAGGTTAGTAAGGAGGAGGTGTTATTAATTCGAGAAGGTGTGAAGGTAGATATGTCCCCTGGGCCGAATGGGATTTTTCCGATTCTCTGGGAAGCTAGGGAGGAGATGACCAAGCCTTTGACCTTGATCTTTGAGTTGTCATTGTCTCCAGGTTTAGAATCAGAGGACTGGAGGATTGCAAATGTTGTGCCCTTGTTCAAGAAGGCCAGTAGAGATAATTCAGGTAATTATAGACCAGTGAGCCTCATGTCTGTTGTCGGAAAAATTTTGGAATGGACTATAAGAGATAGGACTTATAATCATCTAGCAAGAGCAATTTGATTTGAAATAGTCAACATGGTTTCATCAAGGGCAGATCGTGTCTCTCAAACCTCATTGAGTTTTTTGAGAAGGTGACCAAGCATGTAGATGAGGATAGGGTAGTTAACGTGGTATACATGGACTTCAGCAAAGCCTTTGATAAGGTTCCACATGGTAGGCTGTTGGAGAAAACACGAAGGCATGGGATTGAAGGTGATTTAGCAGTTTGGATTAGCAACTGGCTTTCTGAAAGTGGTGGTTGACGGAAAATATTCAGCCCGGAGTCCGGTTACTAGTGGTGTGCCACAAGGATCTGTTTTGGGACTATTGCTGTTTGTCATTTTTATAAATGACTTGGATGGAGGTATAAGTGGATGGGTTAGTAATATTGCAGATGATACTAACATCAGTGGAGTAGTGGACAGTGTGGAAAAATGTTGCAGGTTGCAGGGAGACTTGGATAAACTGCGGAACTGGGCTGAGAGGTGGCAAATGGAGTTCAATGCAGCTAAATGTGAGGTGATTCACTTTAGGAAGAATAACAGGAAGGCAGAGTACTGGGTCAATGGAAAGATTGTTGGCAGTGTGGATGTGCAGAGGGATCTTGAAGCCCATGTACATAGATTCCTGAAAGTTGCCACCCAGGTTAATAGTTCTGTTAAGAAGGCATATGGTGTGTTAAGTTAAAAATCCACAACACCAGGTTATAGTCCAACAGGTTTAATTGGAAGCACACTAGCTTTCGGAGCGATGCTACTCCATCAGGTGGGAATGAAGGGCTCAATCCTAACACACAGAATTTAGAGCAAGAATTTACAGTGTGATGCAACTGAAATTATACATTGAAAAATTGATTGTCTGTTAAGCCTTTCATCTGTTAGAATACAGTGATGGTTTCACTTCTTTCATGTGTAAATCACAAGACCTTTTTTTTAAAAAGTCGCATTCTCGGGTTAGCTGTTAACAATGGGTGATAGTGAGACAACATGTTGAAGGTGTTGGCCCCCTGTGTTCTCTGTCTATGCCATGATGTTTAGATTGATTCTAAGCTAAAAAGAGAGATAATGAAGTTTTACATAAATTTATGCAGTTTTTGAGCTCAGAGTTCTACATGAATTCATGTAGTTTTTGAGCAAAGTACAATGTAACCCTGCAAATACAAATTCACCCATAAAATGAGGATGAGCACCTCACCAAGACCTTCCCCACACCTCCACTACTTGCCCTTAAACAACCGTCAAACCTCAAACAGATCGTTGTTTGTAGCAAACTGCCCGGCTCTCAGGACAACTCCATACAACACTGTCACGGTTAGGCGCTGCAAGACGAGTCAGAGTGTGGACATAGATACTACCATTACGCGTGGGGACACCTCTCACCTTGTACATGGCAGGTACTCGTGTGACTCAGCCAATGTTGTCTATCTTATACATTGCAAGCAAGGATGCCCGGACGCAGGTACATTGAGGAAACCGAGCAAAGGCTACGACAACGGATGAATGGGCACCGCACAACAATCAACAGACACGAGGGTTCCCTCCCAGTTGGGGAACACTTCAGTGGTCCAGGACATTCAGCCTTGGACCTTCGGGTGACCATCCTCCAAGGTGGACTTCGGGACAGGCAGCAGAGGAAAGTGGCCGAGCAGAGGCTGATAGCTAAGTTCGGTACCCATAGGGCGGGCCTCAACCGGGACTTTGGGTTCATGTCACATCACAGGTGACCACCATTGCACTACACACACACACAGATATTCCTACACACACAGACTCTCACCCACACACAGGCACTCCTATGCACACATACACATGGACACACATACACACGGATGCACACACAGACATCCACACACACCCTTACAGACACACATACTCCCACACGCACACATGACTTAAGACATTCTGCACGCACTACACACACTCACATACACTTTCTCACACTCACAACCCCCAACCCAGACAGACACACACACACACACACACACACACACACAGACAAAGACCCACATGCACACATATATTTTGTGGGGTGAATTTGTATTTGCAGGGTTACATTGTACTTTGCTCAAAAACTGCATGCACTCATGTAGAACTCTGAGCTCAAAAATTGCATGAATTTATCTAAAACTCTGTTATCTCACTTTTTAGATTAGAATCAATCTAAACATCATGGCATAGACAGAGAACACAGGGGGCCAACACCTTCAACATATTGTCTAGCTATCACCGTCGTTAACAGCTAACCCGAGAATGCAACTTTTTTGAAAAAAGGTTTTGTGATTTACACATGAAAGAAGTGAAACTATCACTGCATTCTAACAGATGAAAGGCTTAACAGACAATCAATTTTTCAATGTATAATTTCAGTTTCATCACACTGTAAATTCTTGCTCTAAATTCTGTGTGTTAGGATTGAGCTCTCCACTACCACCTGATGAAGGAGCGTTGCTCTGAAAGCTAGTGCTTTCAATTAAACCTGGTGGACTATAACCTGGAGTTGTGTGATTTTTAACTTTGTACACCCCAGTCCAATACCAGCATCTCCAAATTATGGTGTGTTAGGTTTTATTAATAGGGGGATTGAGTTCTGGAGCCGTGATGTCATGCTGAAATTGTACAAAACGTTAGTGCGGTCTCACTTGGAATATTGTGGACAGTTCTGGTCGATCCATTACAGGAAGGATGTGGAGGCATTGGAAAAGGTGCAGAGGAGATTTACCAGGATTTTGCCTGGTCTGAAGCAAAGGTTTTATGAGGAAAGGCTGAGAGACTTGAGTCTGTTCTCATTGGAGAGAAGAAAGCGAAGAGGCAATTTAATAGAGTCATACAGATCAGAGGAGTAGAAAATGTGTTGCTGGAAAAGTGCAGCAGGTCAGGCTGCATCCAAGGAACAGGAGATTCAACGTTTCAGGCAAAAGCCCTCCTGATCAGAGGAGTAGGTAGGGTGATCAGAGGAGTAGATAGGGTGGATATAGAACATAGAACATAGAAGGATACAGCGCAGTACAGGCCCTTCGGCCCTCGATGTTGCGCCGACCGAATCCTACCTAACCTATACTAGCCCAATAACTTCCAAATGCCTATCCAATGCCCGCTTAAATGACCATAAAGAAGGAGAGTTCACCACTGATACGGGCAGGGCATTCCATGAACTCACAACCCGCTGTGTGAAGAATCTACCCCTAACATCTGTCCTATACCTACCACCCCTTAATTTAAAGCTATGTCCCCTAGTAACACCTGACTCCATTAGCGGTAAAAGGTTCTTAGTATCTACCCTATCTAAACCCCTAATCATCTTATACACTTCTATCAGATCTCCCCTAAACCTTCTCTTCTCCAATGAGAACAGCCCCAAGTGCCTCAGCCTTTCCTCATAAGATTTTCCTACCATTCCAGGCAACATCCTGGTAAACCTCCTCTGCACTCGTTCTAAAGCTTCCACATCCTTCCTATAGTATGGCGACCAAAACTGCACACAATACTCCAGATGAGGCCTCACCAGAGTCTTATACAACTGCAACATGACCTCAGGACTCCGGAACTCAATTCCTCTGCCAATAAAGCCCAGTACACCATATGCCTTCCTCACAGCACTATTTACCTGGGTGGCAACTTTCAGAGATCTGTGTACATGGACACCAAGATCCCTCTGCTCATCCACACTACCAAGTAGCCTACCATTAGCCCAGTAATCCATCATCTTGTTATTCCTACCAAAGTGAACGACTTCGCACTTAGCTACATTGAATTCCATTTGCCACATTTCCGCCCAGCTCTGCAACTTATCTATATCCCGCTGTAACCTACCACTTCCTTCCTCACTATCCACAACTCCACCGACTTTTGTGTCATCCGCAAACTTGCTTACCCAGCTTTCAAGTCCTTCCTCTAGATCATTTATAAAGATAACAAAAAGCAATAGTCCCAAAACAGATCCTTGTGGTACACCTCTAGTAACTGCGCTCCAAGATGAACATAATCCATCAACTACTACCCTCTGTCTCCTTCCAGCCAGCCAATTCCTAATCCAAACCTCTAATGTATCCTCAATGCCATACCTCCGTAGTTTTAGCATTAGCCTACCATGGGGAACCTTATCGAACGCCTTACTAAAATCCATATACACAACATCTACTGCTTTACCCTCGTCCACTTCCTTAGTCACCTTCTCAAAGAACTCAATAAGGTTTGTGAGGCACGACCTGCCCTTCACAAAACCATGCTTGGCTATCCCTGATCACGTTATTCCTACCCAGATGTTCATAAATCTTATCCCTTACCATTCTCTCTAAGACTTTGCCCACCACTGAAGTCAGACTCACTGGCCTATAGTTACTAGGGCTATCCCTACTCCCTTTCTTGAACAATGGGACCACATTCGCTATCCTCCAGTCCTCTGGTACTATTCCCGTTGACAATGACGACATAAAAATCCAGGCCAATGGCTCTGCTATCTCCTCCCTAGCTTCCCATAGGATCCTGGGGTAAATGCCATCAGGCCCAGGAGACTTTTCTATATTCATCCTTTCCAATATTCCCAAAACCTCTTCCCTGCATATTTCCAGGGCATCCATTCCAATTATTTGTGATTCCATATTCACATCAGCAACAGTGTCCTGTTCCTGAGTGAATACTGATGAAAAGTACTGATTTAATGTCTCTCCAATCTCCTCCGCCTCCACACACAACTTCCCACTACTATCCTTGATTGGACCGATACCTACCCTAGTCATCCTTTTATTCTTGACATACCTATAGAAAGCCTTTGGGTTTTCCCTAATCCTACCAGCTAAAGACTTTTCATGTCCCCTTCTCGCTTCTCTTAGCTCCCTCTTTAGCTCCTTCCTGGCTACCTTATAACTCTCAATCGCCCCTACTGAACCTTCACGCCTCATCTTTACATATGCCGCCTTCTTCCCTTTCACAAGGGACTCCAATTCCTTACTAAACCACGGCTGCCTCACAAGGCCCTTTACACCATGCCTGACTGGTACATACCTATCGAGGACACGCAGTAGCTGCTCCTTGAACAATCCCCACATCTCATTAGTGTTCTTCTCTTGAAGCCTGTTTTTCCAATCCACACATCCTAAGTCATGCCTCACTGCATCATAATTTCCCTCCCCCCAGCTATAACTCTTGCCCTGCGGCGCACGATTATCCCTCTCCATCACTAAAGTAAAAGTCACCGAGTTGTGGTCACTGTCCCCGAAGTGCTCACCTACCTCCAAGTCTAACACCTGGCCTGGTTCATTACCTAGAACCAAATCCAATATAGCCTCCCCTCTTGTTGGCCTGTCGAC
This sequence comes from Hemiscyllium ocellatum, assembly GCF_020745735.1. Classification (NCBI taxonomy): domain Eukaryota; kingdom Metazoa; phylum Chordata; class Chondrichthyes; order Orectolobiformes; family Hemiscylliidae; genus Hemiscyllium; species Hemiscyllium ocellatum. Next base: position 113,564,130 of record NC_083409.1, on the reverse strand, counting down.
ATATTGTGTCAGGAAACCCTCCTGCACACATTGTACAAACACCGACCCATCTAATGAACTCGAGCTATAGCTCTCCCAGTCAATATCTGGGAAGTTAAAGTCCCCCATAACAACCACCCTGCTACCTTCACTCTTTTCCTGAATCATCCTCGCAATATTATCCTCTACTTCTCTAGGACTATTAGGAGGCCTGTAGAAAACACCTAACAGGGTGACCTCACCTTTCCTATTTCTAACCTCAGCCCAAACTACCTCAGATGGCAAGTCCTCTTCCATCGTCCATTCCACTGCTGTGATACTATCTTTGACAAGTAATGCCACGCCTCCCCCTTTTTTACCCCCATGTCTGATCCTACTAAAACATTTGAACCTTGGAACGTGCAACAGCCATTCTTGTCCCTGTTCTACCCACGTCTCTGTAATGGCCACAACATCGAAGTCCCAGGTACCAACCCACGCTGCAAGTTCACCTACCTTATTCCTTATACTTCTGGCATTGAAGTATACACACTTCAATCCACCCTTCTGGTTACAGGCACCCTCCTTAGAGATCACTGCATTATTCCTAACCTCCCTACACTCAAGGTCCTGTACCCTAAAGCTACAGTCCTGGTTCCCATGCCCCCACGGAGTTAGTTTAAACCCTCCCAAAGAGCACTAGCAAACCTCCCCCCAAGAATACTGGTGCCCCTCAGGTTCAGGTGTAGCCCATCCTTTTTATAGAGGTCCCACCTTCCCCAGAAAGGACCCCAGTTGTCCAGAAACCGGAATCCCTCCCTCCTGCACCATCCCTGTAGCCACGCATTTAACTGCTCTCTCTCCCTATTCCTCGACTCTCTATCACGTGGCACGGGTAACAAACCAGAGACTACAACTCTGTTTGTTCTAACTCTGAGCTTCCAACCTAGCTCCCTGAAAGCCTGTCTGACATCCTCACCCCTCTTCCTACCTATATCTTTGGTGCCAACGTGGACCACGATCTGGGGCTGCTCCCCCTCCCCCTTAAGGACCCGGAAAACACGATCAGCGACATCACGTACCCTTGCACCTGGGAGGCAACATACCAAATGTGAGTCCCTGTCGCCCCCACAAAACCGTCTGTCTGTACCCCTCACTATCGAGTCCCCAAGAACTATTGCTCTACCTTTCTCCACCCTACCCTTCTGAGCAACGGGGCCAGGCTCCGTGCCAGAGGCCTGAACCTCGTTGCTTGCCCCTGGTAAGTCATCCCCCCCACAAGTATCCAAAACGGATAGTGAGTCTTTTTCCTAGGATGATGGCATTATTTGCACAAGGGGGCATAGCTGCAAATTGCAGGGTGATAGATTTAAGACAGATGTCAGAGGCAGGTTCCTCACTCAGAGAGAGGTCAGGGCATGGAATGCCCTACCTGCTAATGTAGTTAACTCAGCCACATTAGGGACATTTAAACAATCCTTGGATAATCACATGGATGATGATGGGATAGTGTGGGATGATGGGATTAGATTAGTTCACAGGTCGGCACAACATCAAGGGCCGAAGGGCCTGTTCTGCACTATACTGTTCTAGTTTCTATGTTCTATGGTCTAAGGCAGCAAGGCAATAGGCTCTGCTGGAAAACAGGATCTTTCATTCTGAAAAAGACTCATAGGAACATTGGAGTTGGCCATTCTGCCCCTCAAACCTATTCTGCCATTCAATTGGATCGTTAGTCAACCTGTGGCCTTACTCTACATATTTGCATTTGGCTGAAAGCCCTAAATATCCCTTAACAAAAATGTATAGATTTTAGATTTAAAACACAGTACATTAAAACTGTTTCTGTCTTCACAGATAATGTCAGACCTGCTGAGGCCCATTAACATTCTCTGTGTTTATTTCAGGTTTCCAGCTGCTGCAGTATTTTGCCTTGATTAGAATAGTTTTTACCCAGCACAGACTCGATGGTTTGAAGAGTCTTTTTCTGTGCTGTAGACCTCTCTGACTCTAACCTGAACATCTTCCCACAGAAATTTCTAAGCTTTGTTTGTATTTTTGACAATTTATGAATCCACACCACAGAAAATGCAAAGCAAGTTAAAATTAAATTAGAATATTAGATTTTCATTTCTGTCAACATAGTGGATTCAGATTTGGTACATGATGTTTAAATCTGCTCAGTTATTATTACATGGATAAGTATTTTCCAGTGTAGGGAAAGCGAACAAAGCATATATAATCCTTTTATAATTATACAGCAGAGTGACTTTCAGATGAAGTAGACTGTGGGGTTTGTGGATCAGAATTTGTGTGCAAAAGTTCTCTGAATGTGTGACCTTCACCATTTATTGTAACAGTGTGGGGTATTGTACCATGTTCCTCATCGACAGATTCCATGGGAACTAAGCCGTTTTCTGGCCTTTCAGAAGGCTTTTTGCCAAAGTCCCACGTAGAAGATTAATCAGTAAATTAAAGTGCATGGGATTGGGAGCAGCGTATTGAGATAGGTAGAAAATTAGTTAGCAGACAGGAACCAAAGAGTAGGAATAAATGAGTATTTTTCTTAATGGTAGGTAGTGACTAGCGGAGTACCGCAGAGATCTGAACCACATTCCCCAGCTATTCACAGTGTATGTTAATGATTTCGATAAGGAAACTAAATGTAAACTCTTAAAATTTGCGGGTGGCACAGAGCTGGGTGGGACAGTGAGCTGTGAGGAGGATGCAGAGGTGCTGCAGTGTGATTTGGACAGACTGAGAGAGTGGGTAAATGCATGGCACATGCAGTATAATGTGGATACGTGTGAGGTTACCAACTTCAGTAGCAAAAATAGGAAAGCAGATTATTGTCTGAATGGTTGTGAATTAAGAGAGGGGAATGTTCAATGAGACCTGGGAGTCATCGTGCACCAGTTAGAGAGTCAGAGAGTCAGAGAATCATAGAATCATAGAATACGGAGGCTGTTCAGCCCAAACTGGTCCATGCTGACCAAAAAGTGCCACTTGTTGGTCTATTTCCCTGCAAATGGTCTAAATCCTTCTAATCTGCTTCTATCCATGTATTTGTCCAAATGCCTTTTAAATGTTGTTAATGTACCTACCTCAACCACTTCCAGTGGCAACTCATTCCATATGTGTTACCCCTCAGGTTCCCTTTTAGCCTTTCCCCTCTAACCTTAAACTGATGCCCTCCAGTCCTCAATTCGCCAACCCTGGGAAAAAGGACTGAGTGCATTCACCCTATCCATGCCTCTCATGATCTTATACACATCTATAAGGTCCCCCCTCAGTCTCCTACAGGTGTAAAGAAAAAAGTCCTAGCCTGTCCAACCTCTCCCTATGACTCAGACCCTTGAGTCCTGGCAACACTCTTGTAAATTTCTTCTGCACTCTTTCCAGTTTAATAACATCCTTCCTATAGCAAGGTGACCAAAACTGAACACAATACTCCAAGTGCGGCCTCACCAACGTCTTGTATAATTGCAACATAATTTCCCAACTTCTATACTCAGTGCCCTGACTGATGAAGGCCAGTGTGCCAAAAGCCTTCCTCACTGCCCTGTCTACCTGGGACTCCACATTTAGAGAACGATGCACCTGAACTCCAAGGTCCCTCTGTTCCACTACACTCCTTAAGGCCCTACCATTCACCATGAAACACCTACTTTGATTTGACTTTCCAAGATGAAAGACCTCACACTTAGAGTCATAGAGATGTACAGCATGGCAACAGACCCTTCAGTCCAACCTGTCCATGCTGACCAGATATCCCAACCCAATCTGGTCCCACCTGCCAGCACCCGGCCCATATCCCTCCAAACCCTTCCTAATCATATACCCATCCAAATGCCTCTTAAATGTTGCAATTGTACCAGCCTCCACCACATCCTCTGGCAGCTCATTCCATATATGTACCACCCTCTGCGTGAAAAAACTGCCCCTTAGATCTCTTTTATATCTTTCCCCGCTCACCCTAAACCTATGCCCTCTAGTTCTGGACTCCCCAATCCCAGGGAAAAGACTTTGTCTATTTACTCCATTTAACATTTCTCAGCTCACTTCCCCAGCTGACCAAGGTCCTGCTGTAGTCTCTGAGAACCTTTATCACTATCTACAATACCGCCTCTTTTAGTGTCGTCTGCAAACTTACTAATCATGCCGTGAACATTCTCATCCAAATCATTGATAACAAACAGCAATGGGCCCAGCAACATCCCTGATGCATCACCACCAGTCACAGGCCTCCAGTCCAACAAGCATCCTTGCACTATTACCCTCTGCTTCCTACCATCAAGCTAATTGTGCATCCAATTTGCCAGCTTGCCCTGGATTCCATTAACCTTCGAGACAGCCTACTGTGTGGAATCTTAACAAAGGCCTCACTGAAATCCATATAGAATACACCTACTGCCCTACCCCCATCAGCTTTCCTGGTCACTTCACCAAAGAACTCTAACAAATTTGTAAGGCATGATCTCCCACTCACAAAGCCATGCTGACTGCTCCAAATCAAACCCTGTCTTTTCAAAAATGCAAGTATATCTTATCCTCCAGAATCCCCTCAAGTAGCTTACCAACCACAGATGTAAGGCTTACTGGTCTATAGTTCCCAGGTTTTTCTTTGTAGCCCTTCTTGAATAAGGGCACAACATTCACTACTCTCCAGCACTTCAGGACCATCCGTGGCTAATGATGACGCAAATAATGATGATGTTAATCAAGTACATAATTCACTTCATACTCCATCTGCCACCATCTTACTCATGTCACAGTCTCCAGCCTCAGCAGGAAGCCTCATTTCCCACCTAATTTTGTCATTTCCACAAATAGTCATTCAAACTAACACATCGGATATAGTTATGATATGAAGTTCTAAGGAACTGAAAACAAACGAGGTTTGAGAAGCATGAACAATTTTAAATCGAAGTTTATGTTAAAAATTTGAATACACAATCAATCTGACACCATATTTCAGCCAAAAACTAACGTGCAGAGACCGTGATTTTCAAACCTGGTCCAAGTTTTTAAACAGGACATGGCCATCACTGGCTGGGCCAGCATTTATTGCCCATCCCTAGTTGCCAGAGGGCAGTTAGGAATCAACCACATTGCTGAGGGTCTGGATTCACATACAGGCCAGACTAAGTAAGGACAGCAGTTTCTCTCCCTAAAGGGCATTAGTGAACTCATTAAATTGTTCCAACAAGTGGCAATGGTTTCATTTTTGGATTCTTAATTCCAGATTATTATTGAGTTTGAATTCCACCATCTACCATGGCAGGATTTGAACCCCATCCCCAAACCATTACTTGGGAGTGTGGATTAATCGTCTAGCAAAGATACTCATGGACCATTACCTCCCCCGGTTTGAGATTTAATTCTGGATCTAATCTGGGAATGGACTCCTATGTGAGTCAGACTGGTAAAAGACAAGAGGTCACCTTTCAAAAAGAATAAACATGAGCAAGCCAGTTGGGATTTTTATTTTGTTTTTAGAATGCTTCATGATCACTGTTACTGACGTCAGCTTTTCATATATGTGTATTTCGAACTTAGAATGATCAAACTGGGGTCTGAATACATAGCCATCAGGACAACTAGCCCTGGTTTAACTGGAACAGTAACTGAGTACCACAACCCGTAATGCCAATGTATCCAGTGCAAAGTGAATTCCTCTGCAATTCAATGAACAATATACACACTGCCTGGATTTGAATATTCAGGAGCAAGTTGCAATACAGATAAAAGTCCCAGAGAAAAGATCCAGTTCTCACAAGCCTACCAAGCTGTTTTGATTGAGGGATTTCAGACATGGCAGCACCTTAGTGTGTTTTCCATTGAGCGTTACGAAGTGACCCCAATTGAGTTCACCAGCTGAGCTGAAGATGAGTTATCAATTGATCAGGAGTTTACTGATGAGATTGTTTTACAAATTGATTCTGAGTGCCTAAGTTACAAATTCACAATGGCTTCTGTGTTTGTGTTTATAACAATAGTTTCTGCACCTCAAAGCAATTGTGCAATTGACCGATCTACTGTTGCTTCGGAGGTGTGTAATCAGATATTATATAAATGTGAATTCCTTCCAAACATATTCTTCTCATAAATGATAATGCTATAAGTCTTGATTTCTCAAAGTGAATTTCATCTTGAAGTGAGCACTGGGACACCACAAAGCAGCTCGAAAGGAAGAGTGTTGTGGAGAGTGACTACAGAATACTGAGGTGCCGAGGGATCTCAGTTTGCTTGTACATAAATTGCAAAAAGTTAGTATGCAATTAAGAAGTTTAATGAAATCCCATCATTTATTATTAATGAACAAGGAGCAAGAATAATTCCTCAGGCTTTGAGCTTGCGTGAAGAGGGACAACTTTCTGTTATGCAGGGCATTGGTGACATCACATCAAAAAGCTATGTGCAGTAATTCCTTATTTAGGGAAGGATTTACAGAAAACTTTGTTTCAACCACAACCTAAATAATCATTTTGTTCAATAAATTGGCAAGAATTGTATCCCTGAAATACCGGACATTGACTGTGTTATTGTGATCTCTGAGTGGTCAGTTGAGGATGTGGATGAGAAGGCTCTCTGCTGGTATGTTTATTGCAGTTAATATTTAAGTGATTTGTGCTGTAAATAAATTATATCAGTGATGTGTATACCCTCATCATTATGTTTCTATTACTCAGTGTGTTTTTACATTGAATTTTTGTGAACCTCTTGATCAACCAGAATGTTTGATCAACCAGTGCTCTCCTGTTCCCTTAGGTGTTGGTTAATAAAAGATTTGCTGGAAATGTACTGAGTGATGTATTTATTTATTGATAAATGTATCTGGGGAGAGGCAGTGAAAAGTATTCTGTCACCACAAGCCAGCGCCATTTTGAGGTACAAGAAAAATAAAAGAAAGTTCTTAAGAAGAGTTCAACACTATTGTCTGGGGTTCCAAACATAGCTCCAGGGCTTCTGCAAGGCCCCTGCTCCAGGTCTACCACAGCCAGGGATCTCTGTGCTCCACCCTCGCTGCAGCCGATGCCACACCGCCATATGTAGTCTGCTGTAAAAAAACCTTCCAACCTTTTAGTTGCGTTATTTGTATTAATTCCTCAACCGAAAATCTTGCCCAGCCAGACATACCTCACACAAATCAAATGAATCCCAGCAGGGACACTGGCTGTTCCAAGAAGCAAGGCCTATTCACTCTGAGCCAACAAGACAACTGCACCCCTCTGCATGCCCACAGGCTGGTCAGAGCCTGTGTACTGTGCATATGAAAGTAAAGGGTGACTTGGTGACGGGATACCGGCCTCTACACAGGTATTTCAGTTTCCCTACCTCGAAGCCAGAAATCCTGGGTTTCAGTCCCACGTGATCGAGAGAGTTGAGCTGATACTCCCAGTAGGAGAGTTATTTAGAAATGAAAGGGGAGTTATTCAGTGCTCTCAGAATTGCTACCGGTGCCACATGCTAGCCAGGGTAGAAATGAAAGAATAGGCAGGGTGAACACATGGCTTGAGGGATGATGTAGGAAGGAGTTCAGATTTGTTGGACATTGGGACCAGTTCTGGGGAAGTTTGGACTATTACAAATTGGATGGTCTACACCTGAACCAGACTGGAGCAAATGTCCTTGGGGCAGTTTTTGTTTGTGCTTTTGGGGAGGGTTTAAACTAATGTGACAGGGGGCTGGGAACCAGAAGAGAAGACTAGTAGGTAGTGAGTGGAAACTAGAGATTGTAAGGATCATGAAGTTAGCATTACCAAGGGGAAAAATAGATAGAGAGCAAATGAACACAAAAGAATTGGCGGCCTGAAGTGTGTCTACATTAATGCAAGGAGTATAATGAGTAAGGCAATGAACTTAAGGCAATGGATTGGTGCCTGGGAGTATGAAGTTACTGCAATCACAGAGACTTGGTTGAAGGAAGGGCAAGATTGTCAACTAAGTGTTCTAGGATAATAATGCTTTGGACAGGGAGAGAAGTAAAAGACGGTGGTGGGGGGAGGTGTGGGTGGTGGGAGGAGTTGCATTGCTGGACAGGGACGATATCACGGTTGTGCTAAAGGAGGACAAAATGGAGGGCTTCAGCAGTGAGGCGTTATGGGTGGGGCTCAGAAATAAGAAGGGTGTAGGTACATTGTTGGGGCTGTACTATAGGCCTCCCAACAGTGACCGTGAGGTAGAAAAACAAATAGGTAAACTGATTATGAAAAGATATAGAGGCAACAGGTGATGGGAGATTTTAATTTCTCAACATTGATGAGAATACACTTAGTGTCAGAGGTCTGGATGGGGCAGAATTTGTAAGGAGCATCCGGGAAAGTTTTCTAGGCAGTATGTCAATAGTCTGATGAGGGAAGGGGCCATATTGGACCTGATGTTGGGGAATGAGCCAGGCCAGGTGGTAGACATTGCGGTGGGAGATTTCTTTGGGAACAGTGACCACAATTCTGAAAGCTTTAGAATACTCATAGACTAAGATGAGAGTGGTCCTAAGGGAAGAGTACTACACTGGGCCAAGGCCAATTACATCAAATGAGGCAGGAGCTGGGAAATGTGGCTTGGGAGCAGATATTTGATATATGGGAGGCTTTCAAAGATAGGTTGAAGATAGTGCAGGATAGGAATGTCCCTTTGAAAACAAGGATTAGGAAAGGCAAGATTCGTGAACCGTGGATGACGAGAAATTGTACAACTAGCCAAGAGGAAAAGGGAAGTGTACAAAAGGCCCAGGCATCTAAGAATAGAATGGGCCCTGGAGGAATATCGGAGAGTAGGATAATCTTAAACGAGCAATCAAGCGGGCTAAAAGGGGTCATGAAATAGCTTTAGCGAGCAGAATTAAGGAGAATTCCAAGGGTTTTATTCATATATGAGAAGCAAGAGGGTAACTAGAAAAATGGTTGGTCCACTAAAGGATAATGAAGGAAGGCTGTATGTTGAACCTGAGAAAATGGGTGAGATTTTCAATGATTGCTTTGCATCAGTGTTCACTGAGGAGAGGGATATGATGAATGTTGAGATTAGAGATAGAGTCATAGAGTCATAGAGATGTACAGCACGGAAACAGACCCTTCAGTCCAACTTGTCCATGCCAACCAGATATCCCAACCCAATCTAGTCCCAACTGCCAGCACACGGCTCATATCCCTCCAAACCCTTCCTATTCATATATATATCCAAATGCCTCTTAAATGTTGCAATTGTACCAGCCTCCACCACTTCCTCTGGCAGCTCATTCCATACACGTACCACCCTCTGCATGGAAAACGTTGCTCCTTAGGTCTCTTTTATATCTTTCCCCTCTCACCCTAAACCTATGCCCTCTAGTTCTGGACTCCCCGACCCCAGGAAAAAGACTTTGTCTATTTATCCTATCCATGCCCCTCATAATTTTGTAAATCTCTATAAGGTCACCCCTCTGCCTCAGACGCTCCAGGGAAAACAGTCCAGCCTGTTCAGCCTCTCCCTGTAGCTCAAATCCTCCAACCCTGGCAACATCCTTGTAAATCTTTTCTGAATCCTTTCAAGTTTCACAACATCTTTCCGATAGGAATGAGACCAGAATTGCATGCAATATTCCAACAGTGGCCTAACCAATGTCCTGTACAGCCGTAACATGCCCTCCCAAATCCTGTACTTAATACTTTGACCAATAAAGGAAAGCATACCAAACACCTTCTTCACTATCCTATCTACCTGTGACTCCACTTTCAAGGAGCTATGAACCTGCACTCCAAGGTCTCTTTATTCAGCAATACTCCCTAGGATCTTACCATTAAGTGTATAAGTCCTGCTAAGATTTGCTTTCCCAAAATGCAGCACCTTGGTAGGAGATTGTTTCCTTTGGATCATGTTGACATAAGGAGGGAAGATATATTGGGTAGGCTAAAGGATATTATGGTGGACAAATCCCCAGGACCGGATGGGGTCTATCCCAGGTTGCTGAGGGAAGTGAGAGAGGAAATAGTTGGGGCACTGACAAATATCTTTATAGCATCCTTAAACAACAGATGAGGTGTCGGAGGACTGTAGGGTTATGGTGGTTCTGTTTGTCGAGCTGGGAATTTGTGTTGCAGACTTTAGGGTTGCTAATGTTGTCCCCCAGTTCAAGAAGGGTGGTAGGGATATTCCAGGTAACTACAGACCTGCAAGCCTGATGTCAGTGATGGGGAAGTTGCTGGAGAAGGTACTGAGGGATAAAATCTATTTCTATTTGAAAAATAATGAGCCTATCAATGATAGACAATATAGTTTTATGTGGGGGACAAACCTAATAGATTTCTTTGAGGAACTGACCAAGTTGATAGATGAAGGAAGGGCTGTAGATGTCATATGCATGGACATTAGTATGGTGTTTGATAAGGTTCCCCATGGTAAACTAATAGAGAAAGTGAAGTTACGTGGTGTGCAGAGTGTTCTAGCTAGGTGGACAAAGAACTGGTTGAGCAATTGGAGACAGAATAGTAATTTCTCAAAATGGAGAAGGGTGACCAGTGGTGTTCCACAGGGATGAGTGTTGGGGCCATTGTTGTTTGTGATATACATAAATGATCTCGAAGAGGGCACTGTTGGTATGATCAGTAAGTTTGCAGATGACACAAAGATTGGTGGAGTAGCAGAAAGCATAAGGAACTGTCAAAGAATATGGAGAATATAGATAGATTGGAGAGTTGGGCAGAGAAGTGACAGATGGAGTTCAATCCAGGCAAATGTGAGATGATGCATTTTGGGAAGTCTAATTCTAGAGTGAACTATCCTGTAAATGGAAGAGCCTTGGGAAAAGTTGCTGGGCAGAGAGATCTGGGAGTTCAGGTCCATTGTACCCTGAAGGTTGCTGCACAGGTGGATAGAGTGGTCAAGAAGGCATACGGTATGCTTGCCTCCATTGGACGGGGTATTGAGTATAAGAGCTGGCAAGTCATGTTAAAATTGTACAAGACATTGGTTCGGCCGCATTTAGAATACTGTGTACAGTTCTGGTCGCCACATTACCAAAAGGATGTGGACACTTTGGAGAGGGTGCAGAGAAGGTTGACGAGGATGTTGCCGAGTATGGAAGGTGCTAGCTATGAAGAGAGGTTGAGTAGATTAGGATTGTTTCCATTAGAAAAAAGGAGATTGAGGGGGGACCTCATTAAGTTCCACAAAATCATGAAGGGTATAGACAGGGTAGATAGAGATAAGCTTTTTCCCAGGTGAGGGATTCAATAACGAGAGGTCACACATAGGGCGGCATAGTGGCACAGTGGTTAGCACTGCTGCCTCACAGCGCCAGAGACCCTGGTTCTATTCCCGCCTCAGGCATGTGTGGATTTGACGCATTTGCCCCGTGTCTGCGTGGGTTTCCTCCGGGTGCTTCGGTTTCCTCCCACAGTCCAAATATGTGCAGGTCAGGTGAATTGGCCGTGGTAAATTGCCCGTAGTGTGAGGTGAAGGGGTACATGTAGGGGAATGGGTTTAGGTGGGTTGGTGTGGACATGTTGGGCCGACAGGCCTGTTTCTACACTGTAAATAATCTAATTCAAGGTGAGAGGTGAAAAGTTTAAGAGGATACACGCGGCAAGTACGTCACACAGAGGGTGGTAGGTACCTGGAACATGTTGCCAGCAGAGGTGGTAGAGGCAGGCATGGTAGATTCATTTAAGGTGCGTCATAAGTAGGTGGGGAGCAGAGGGATACAGATGCTTAAGAATTGGGTGATTAGTTTAGACAGTGGGTTTGTACGGCTGAAGGGCCTGTTCCTGGACTGTAAATTTTTTTTGTACTCTTTGTTCTAAATGGGGGAGAGTGAGTAGACTGGAATTTGTACTGGACTAGAACATAGAACAGTACAGCACATACAGGCCCTTCAGCCCTCAATGTTATGCCGGCCTTTTATCCTACTCTAAGATCAGACTAACCTACATATGCCTATCTAAATGTCCCGAATGTATCTGACTCTATGACCACGGCTGGCAGTGCATTCCATTCAACCAACACTCTCTGTGTAATGAACCAACCTCTGACATCTCCCCTAAACCTTTCTGCAATCACCTTAAATTTATGCCCGCTCATGATAGCCATTTCCGCCCTTGGAAAACTTCTCTGATTCTTCACTCTATCTATGCCTCTCATCATCTTGTAGACCTCTATCAAGTCAACTCTCAGCCTTCTTCGCTCCAATGAGAAAAGTCCTGGCTTCCTCAACCTTTCTTCATAAGACATGCCCTCCAGACCAGGCAGCATCCTGGGAAATCTCTCTGCACCCTCTCTAAAGCTTCCACATCCTTCCTATAAGGAGGTGACCAGAACTGAACACAACTTTCCAAGTGTGGTCTAACAAGGGCTTTATGGAGTTATAGCATAAACCCAATCCCCCTGCTAATGAAAGCCAACAAACCATACAACTTCTTAACAACCATATCAACTTGGGAGGCAACTTTGAGGGATCTGTGGACATGGACCCCAAGATCGCTTTGTTCCTCTACACTGCCAAGAATCCTGCATTCTGCACTCACATTTGACCTACTGTCACAAAGCTCATCCCTAATTTTCATAAAAGCTGTTCCTTGGCTCAAGGATACTCCGTTCTTGATTTTTTTTCAGAGGGGCAATAAGCCGACTCTGGCTCTGATCAGTTTGGTTTGGCACAGAGATGAAAAGGATTTGGAGGGGCCTTTTGTTTATGTGTAAACAGATGAGACTTCAGGTCAAAGTGGTCATGTCTTAGAAGTGACCTGAATATTAAAAGGGGAGTGGTCAGCTCTCTAGCTAGCTGAGCTGAGCAGTTTATAGTTCAGTTTGACCTAGTCATAGAGTCATAGAGATGTACAGAATGGAAACAGACCCTCCCAACTCCTGTACTCAATATTCTGACCAATAAAGCAAAGCATACCAAATGCCTTCTTCACTATCCTATATACCTATGACTCCACTTTCGAGGACCTATGAACCTGCATTCCAAGGTCTTTTTGTTCAGCAACACTCCCCAGGACTCTACCTGGTGAGGAGTCCAACAGTGAGCAGTGTGGAAACTCTGTCTCTCTTTCTGCCCTTCAACTTCAACCTGTAAGCATGTATTCCATTTATACTGTTTTTTTAAAAGGGAGTTAACTTCATGGGACTGTTGTGCATATTCAGAATAGCATAATTAAGTCTAGTTGGATAGGCTGAGTTCTGTAAGGGTTCTTTATTCTGTTTTTTGTGAATCATTGGATAATTTTGTGAATAATTTTTTTGTCAGTTTTAAAATCTAGTCATCAACCTCGCTAAGTTAATTCGGGTAATTTTCACTGTACACTTACCAAAACAAATTACAAAGTTATGGTCTGGGGCTGCCTGCTTAAGAATGTTTTGAGTGGTCTGGCCTCGTCCATAAAACTACCAAAATGAATCACTTTACACTTTTCCAGGTTGAACTCCTTCTGCAACTTTTCAGCCCAATTCTGTATTCTGTCAATGTCCCGTTGCAACTTACAACAGCCCTGTACACTATCCACAACTCCACCAACCTTCATGTCATCAGCAAACTTACTGACCCTTCCTTCCATTCCTTCATGCAAGTCATTTATAAAAATCACAAAGAGCAGAGGTCCAAAAACAAATCCCTGCGGAATACCACCAGACACCGAGCTCCGGGCTAAATACTTTCCATCAACCACAACCCTCTGTCTTCTATGGGCCAGCCAATTCAATATCTAAACAGCTAAATTTCCCTGTATCCCATGCTTCCTTACTTTCTGAATGAGTGCATCATGGGGAACATTATCAAACGCCTTGCTAAAATCCATATACACCACATCCATTGCTGTACCTGCACCAACATCCTCAAAACATTCAATAAGGTTTGTGAGGCATGACCTGCCCCTCACACAGCCATGCTGACTATTTCTAATCAAACTATGGTTTTTCAAGTAATCAACAATCCTGTCTCTTAGAATCGTCTCCAATAATTTTCCCACTACTGATGTAACACTGACTAGTTGTAATTCCCTTGGTTATTCTATTCCTTTGTTGAACAACAGAATAACATTTGCCATCCTCCAATCATCTGGCACTACTCCGTGGACAGTGAGGTTGCAAAGATCATTGCCAAAGACACAGCAATCTCTTCCTTGCTTCCTGTAATAACCTTGGGCATATCCCAGCAGGGGATTTATCTATCCTTATGTTTTTGAAAATTTTCATCACATCCTCCTTCTTGACATTAATCTGTTTGGGCATCTCAGCCCGTTTCACCCTTTCTTCACAAAAGTCAAAGTCCCTCACAGTAATAAATACTGAAGCAAAATATTCATTAAGGACCTCCCCTCCTCCTCTGACTCCAGGCACATGTTCTCTCCACTATCCCTGATCAGCCCTATCCTCATTCCTGATGATGGGCTTCTGCCCAAAATGTTGACTCCCCTGCTCCTCGGATGCTGCCTGACTGGCCGTGCTTTTCTAGCACCACACTCTCAACTTTAATCTCCAGCTTCTGCAGTCCTCACTCTGCCCATCCTCTTGTTCCTCATATAAGTGTAGAATGCCTTCGGGTTTTCCTTAATCCACTAACCCTTTCTAGTTCTCCAAAGTCTATTCTTCAGTTACTTCCTGGTTACCTCGTAACCCTCTAAACCCCCGACTGATCCTTGCCTTCTCAACCCTAAATAAGATTCCTTCTTCTTATTGATGAGATGTTCCACATCCCTTGTCAACCAAAGCTTCTTCACTCTACTATCCCTACCTTACCTCAGTAGGACAAACATAGTTGTTTATATTTCAGCTCTCCAGCATCTGCAGGATTTTGCTTTCACATCTCAGACTGCTGGTTTCTGGAAGGATAACTTCAACCTGTTCAATCCTTTTCTTGCCTTTCCTGATGTCATTGCTGAGTTCTGAGTTCATTCCAAGAATTTCCTTCTTTCTTCCTTTTACGAATCAATGGGAATAATCCTTAGAAGATGCTTGCATTCTGCAAACCCTGAACACTGACAATACTGTGGGTGTATTGTGGACAGAGAAGTATTTTTGAAATCTGATTATTATCACCATTCAATTTCCTGTCTGCCTAAAATGAATTCCAATCCCACAGCACAGCAGTATGTGCAGGGCATAATAATTGTGTTCTTTCCTGTAGAAATTTGATGCAATTAAACTAAAGGAAGAGAACTTGCAGTGTCAGATCAACTGTAGCTCTACTGTTTAACCTCCAAAAGCAGTAATGTAAAATTGACTGTTAGATTGAGGATACCATCAATATAACATGTTAGATCACAGAGGCCAGACATAGAGGAACTTAATCTCAATCACAATATCTTCCCCACTGTCAAGGCTTCACCTTGACAGGGATACAGACTGAGCTATGCCTTGCATTTGAGAATATATTGGTCATGGAGGGAGTTCTGCATAGGTTTACAAGAAAATTGAATGATAATTGATTCCTGATGAAGGGCTTATGCCCGAAAAGTTGATTCTCCTGCTCCTCAGATGCTGTGTGACCTGCTGTGCTTTTCCAGCACACATTTTCAACTCTTACAAGAATGATTAGATTAGGTTAGATTCCTTACAGTGTGGAAACAGGCTCTTCGGCCCAACAAGTCCACACCGACCCTCCGAAGAGCAACCCACCCAGACCCATTCCCCCACAATTACCCCTTCACCTAACACTACGGGCAATTTAGCATGGCCAATTCACCTAATCTGCACATTCTTGGACTGTGGGAGGAAACCGGAGCACCCGGAGGAAACCCACACAGACACGGGGAGAATGTGCAAACTCCACACAGTCAGTTGCCTGAGGTGGGAATTGAACCTGGTCTCTGGCGCCGTGAGGCAGCAAGTGCTAAATACTGTACCGCCCATGATAACTGGACTTAAGGGGTTTTGTTATGAGGAGAGATTACACAAATGAGGCCTGTTTTTCTCTGGAATTTAGGAGGTTAAGGGGTGATCTGATCAAATGTATCTGACTCTCCTATTACTGCCAGCATTGCATTCCATGCACCCACTGCTCTCTGTGTAAAGAACCTACCTCTGACATCTCCCCTAAACCTTCCTCCAATCACTTTAAAGTTATGCCCCCTCATGATAGCCATTTCTACCCTGGGAAAAAGTCTCTAGCTATTCACTCTATCTATGCCTCTCAACATCTTGTACATCACTATCAAGTCACCTCTCACCCTTCTTCTCTCCAATGAGAAAACCCTAGCTCCCTCAACCTTTCTTCATAAGACAAGCCCTTCTGCTACACTGAGTGGTGGCTGTGTGGAATGCTCTGCCTCAGAGGGCAGTCAAGGCCCAGTCTCTGGATTAATATAAGAAAGAGTTGGATAGAGCTTTCAAGGATAGTGGAATCAAGGGTTATGGAGATAAGGCAGGAACAGGTTACTGATTAAGGATGATCAGCCATGATCATATTGAAAGGTGGTGCAGGCTTGAAGGGCAGAATGGCCTACTCCTGCACCTATTGTCTATTGTCTATTGATTCTGGGTCAGAATAAATGGGTGGAATTTTCTTTTTGGAGACAGTTTAAAAGCAAGATGGACTTCTGTTGGAGGAGCCTGTACTGTGCAGTACAGTTCTATGTTCTATATTCACAAGAAACAATAGGATAGATTAAGATAAACTTTTTCCACTGGTTAGATATTCTAGAATGAAAGGGACAATCTGAGAATTCATGCCAGACCATTCAGGAGAGATGTAGGAAGCATTTTGACACACAAAGGTTGGAGAGATTTGGAACGCTCTTCTGCAAACAGCACTGGATGCTGGATCAGTTGTTAACTTAAATCTGAAATAAATGAATATTTGTTAGACAGTGCTATGAAAGGATATGGACCAAAGGCAGGTATATGGAGCTAGGCCACAGATCAGCCATGAACTCATTACCAGTGGAACAGCCTAAATGGCCTACTCCTGTTCCTATGTAGGTGTCAGAAAGTCTTGGGTTTAAGTCCCATTCCAGACTCTTGACCACAAAGTCTAGCTCTGAGAGGGTGCTACCTTTTTAAGTGAGACATCAATTCAGGGCCTTCACTGTATCAGGAAGATGTGTAAGATCCTCCGGCTAGTCTTTTGGAGCAGATAAGCTACTGCTCCCTGTTGTCTTCAGCTAATATTTAAGCAGATTGTGTGGCCATTGTCACATTACTTACTGTGGGACAAATTGGGTTCTATTACAACAAGCACAGACTTCATCAGGGAGAAAATACTTGATACCGAGTCTGTAAAAATCATCACAGAAACTGGGGTTGATGCCACAGAATCACAGGATTGTTACAACACAGAGGAGGCCATTTGGCCCAGGGTGCCTGGAATGGCTCTTTTAGTCAGTGGCAATCCTTTTCCCCATATCCTTGTACACTATATCTAGCTAAATAATCATCCAATTTGCACTCAAATGACTCAATTGAACCTTCCTCCACCATATTTCCAGGCAGTGCGTTCCACATGCTAACTACTCACTGTGTGTAAGTGAGGGCTCACCATTTAAAAATAAGGGGCATCGAGAGATTATTGTTCAGATGGTAGTGAGACTTTGGAACTCACTTCCTCAAAAGGCAGTCGCAGACCAGTGTTTGAATATTTTTAAGGCAGAGAAGGAGGGATTCATGGTGAGTGGGGGTGGTGGGGGCGGGGGGGGTGAAAGGTTATCAGAAGGAGACAAGAATGTGAAGTAATCAGGTCTGCCAAGATCGTTTTAAACCAGGGAGCAGACTCAATAGACATTCCTGCCCCTAACTCATACATTACATTCAATTAATGATTAATCCCCAACACAATGCAGAGAATTAGGTCAAAATGATGCATAGAATTGGGCCAAAGCTGGTGATTATGTTCCACAGAGTTCTTTCCACCTTGCCAGGGTAGCACGGTAGCTCAGTGGTTAGCCCTGCTGCCTCACAATGCCAGGGACTTGGGTTCAATCCCATCCTTGGGTGACTGTGTGGAGTTTGCACATTCTCTGCATGGGTTTCCTCCCATAATCGAAAGATGTGCAGGTTAGGTGGATTGGCCATGTAAAATTGTTCATGATTCCAGAGGCAAGGTGGATTAGCCATAGGAAAGACAAGGCTATATGAATATGGTGGGTCTGGGTGGGATGCCCTTCAGAGAGTCAGTATGGACTTGATGGGCTGAATGGTCTTCTTCCACACCGTATGGGTTCAATGATTAGCTTTACTTTTCTTCGCCCTATCTGTGTATCTATCCAACTATCACTGTCCCTCATGTGTTTTCTCTAGTTTCCTCTTAACTGTCAAACATTTCTAAGCTGAAGTGAGCACTGTTCTCTTATTCATTTAGGCCATTCTCCACCTTCAATATTTACAAGCATTTCATTGTTGGTGTGTGTTAGCTTTGACTGAGCATTCCCCAAGAATTGGTGTTGGAACCCTTGCTTTTTCTGATTGATTCAATGAATTGGAGAGGGGTGTTGAGGGCAAAATCTCTAAAGTTGAAAATGATACTAAGTCCGGGAGAACAGTGAACTGTGAGGATGATGCTGGGCAACTTCAAAGGGACATTGGCGAGTTGGCCAAATGGGCAGACACCTGGTGGTTGAATTACATTGCAGAGAAATGTGGGGTAATGCATTTTGGAAGAAGAAACATAGAGACATAAAGGCTCAATGCTATAAACTTGAGGGGAGTACAGGAGCAGAGATATCTCAGGGTTCATATGCATAATTGAAGGTGGCCAGGCAAGTTGAAACAGTTGTTAAGAAGGTAGATATGATCATTAGGTTTATAAATGGAGGCAGAGACTATAAAAGCAAGGAAGCGATGTTACACCTCTCCAAATCATCAATCAGACCACGTCAGGAGTTTTGTGTTCAGTTCTGGGCATCTTACTTAAGGAAGGATGTTAAAGCCGTAGAGGGTGAGCAAAGGAGATTTACCAGAATGATTCCAGGAATGAGGGACTGTAGATACAATGAAAGGTTAGAGAGATTGGTCTTATTCTCATTGGAATAGAGAAGACAGAGAGTGGTGGGCCTGTGGAATTCATTGCCGCAGAGTGCAGTGGAGGCCGGGACGCTAAATGTCTTCAGGGCAGAGATTGATAAATTCTTGATGTCACAAGGAATTAAGGGCTACGGGGAGAATGCGGGTAAGTAGAGTTGAAATGCCCATCAGCCATGATTGAATGGCGGAGTGGACTCGATGGGCCAAATGGCCTTACTTCCACTCCTATGTCTTATGGTCTTATGGTCTTATTAAATGGGGACCTTATTGAGATGTTCAAAATTATGAACAATGTTGACATGAAAGAAGGATATTCTGTTCCCACCAGTTGGAATATCAGTAAGTAGAGGTCACAATTTTAAGATTGTCAACGGGAGAGCTAGGAGGGAGATGAGGAGAAATTTCTTTATTCAGAGAGTTGTTAGGATTTGGAATGTACTGTCTGGGAGATTGGTGGAGGCAGATTCCACAGGAGGTTTCAAAAGAGAGTTGGATAGGTATTTGAAAGGGATGAATTTCGGAGATAATTGTGACTGAATGGGACTAGCTGGGTAGTTCTTTCAGGAACTGGTACACGCATGATGGGCTAAATGGCCTCCTTCTGCATTACAAATTCAATGATTCTAAAATAGGAGCAGGATCAGACCACTTGGTCTTCAAACCTGCTCCACCATTCAATATGATCATTGCTGATCATTCCATTCAGTACCTTCTTCCCACGTCTGCCCCATATCTTTTGATATCCTTAGACCTAAGCCTATGTCTAACACGTTGAAGACATTCAATGTTTTGGTCTCAACCATTTTCTGTGGAAGAGAATTCCACAGCCTCCCCATTCTCTAGGTAAGGAAATTTCTCCTCATCTCAGTCGAAAATGCTCTACCTGATTTCCTTTAACAGTGACCCCTGGGTCTGGAATTTGGAAGCATTGCTATGGATAATGTACCCGTGCATGATGACTGTCAGTTAACTGACAAGCTTTGTTTAAATCTTAACCAGGCAGACTGACTCTGATTGGGCAAGGCATTATCTTGAGGAATGAAGGAAAGAGGGTTGTCATCTATTTTGTTCAATTCACATAAGCGTAATAGCATTTCGACAGTATGGAAACAGGCTATTTGAGTCCACACCAACCCTCTGAAGAGCATCCCACCCCAATATTTTAAGCCTGCCACCTAGCCTGCATGTCCCAGGACACTATGGGCAATATAGCATGGCCAATCCACCTAACCTGCACATCTTTGGACTGTGGGAGGAAACCCACGCAGACATAGGGAGAATGTGCAAAGTCCACACAGACAGCTGCCTGAGGTTGGAATTGAATCCAGGTCCCTGGTGCTGTGAGCAGCAGTGCTAAGCACTGAGCCACCGTGCCGACCCCCCCCCACCTCCAATGCATAGAACATAGAACATTACAGTGCAGTACAGGCCCTTCGGCCCTCAATGTTGTGCTGACCTGTGAAATCAATCTAAAGCCTATCTAACCTACATTATTCTATTATCATCCATATATTTATACAATGACCATTTAAATGCCCTCAAATTTGGCAAAAGTGAGGAATGCAGCCACTGGAAACCAGAATAGAGATCAGAATGATGCTGGAAAAGCACAGCAGGTCAGGCAGCATCCGAAGAGCAGGAAAATCGACATTTCAGGCAAAAGCCCTTCATCAGCAATGGAGGTTGGGAGCCTCCAGGTGACCTCCCAGGTCATCTCCTCTGTCCTGAAGCTCTTCAACCATGTACTGAAACAGACTTGCTACCATAGCCATATTTGCTTCCTCAGTGCCTGCCTCTGTAACCACATGGACTCTGGATTACAGTCAAACCAGCACAGTTTGGAACTGAACAGGACAACCAGTACAGACTACAGATTCAAAACCATCAGCAACCATTCTCCTTCAGGATCCTCCACTCCACCCTTGCAACCATGCGTTGGCACCTAACCTCTCTACAGTCAGCCTTGCCTCAGCTGAGGGCCACACTCTCTCAGAACTGCAAAGGACCCACTCTGTACTATATTCTAAGAAGAATTCATACTCTCAACAAACAGTATTTCAACACCATCTCAAACATCAAGAACTGTACACCCTGGACGCTCCCAGCCTTCATTCCTGATGAAGGGCTTTTGCCCGAAACATCAATTTTCCTGCTCCTTGGATGCTGCCTGACCTGCTGTGCTTTTCCAGCACCACTCTGATCTCTATTCAAATTTGGCAAGTCCAGTACTGTTGCATGCAGGGCATTCCACGCCCTTATGACTCTCTGAGTAAAGAAACTACCTCTGACATCTTTCCTATATCTGTCACCTCTCAATTTAAAGCTATGTCCCTTCATGCTAGCCACCACCATCCAAGGAAAAAGGCTCTCACTGTCCACCCTATCTAATCTCTGATCATCTTGTATGTCTCTATTAAGTCACCTCTCAACCTTCTTCTCTTTAACAAAAACAACCTCAAGTTCCTCAGCCTTTCCTCATAAGACCTTCCCTCCATACCAGGCAACATTGTAGTAAATCTCCTCTGCACCTTTTCCAAAGCTTCCACATCCTTCCTATAATGTGGTGACCTGAACTGTACGTAATATTCCAAATGCGGCCACACCAAAGTTTTGTACAGTTGTAATGACCTCATGGCGCAGAAACTCAATCCCTCTACCAATAAAAGCTAACATATCGTACACTTTCTTAACAACTCCATCAAACTGGATGGCAACTTTCAGGGATCTATGCACATGGATTGCAAGATCTCTCTGCTCATCTACACCACCAAGAATCTTACCATTAGCCCAGTACTCTGCATTCCTGTTACTCCTTCCAAAGTGAATCACCTCACACTTTTCCACATTAAACTCCATTTGCTGCCTCTCAGCCCAGCTCTGCAGCTTATCTATGTTCTTCTGTAACCTGCAAAATCCTTCAGCCTGGAAATACGGTGGAGAAAGGTTCAATTGAGTCATTCGAGTGCAAATTGGATGATTATTTAGCTAGATATAGTGTACAAGGATATGGGCAAAAGTTATAGCTGGGGGAAAGGCAGTTATGGGGGGAGGGTGGTGTTCAGGAGAGGCTGCTGCTGCTGCTGCAGTCTCTGGAGTGTCAGGTGCTGCAGGGGAGAGTCCTCCCTGCTGCTGTTTGCTTGCTCCTTTTCCCTTTGGTATCCTTCCGACTCCCAAATATTATAACATATGTGTTCTGTAAAGTTTTAAGCTAATAATTCCACCACATAGATTGGCCAGGGATGGCAAAAAATATCGCTTTGCCTTGGCTGTTAGGCAGAGGTGTCCACAGCAGTTCAAGAGAATCACCTGCCATCTTGCCGAGTCCCATTAACTCCTCTTTAATGCCCCATTATTCTCACCCCTCAGCTCTCTGACGGGTCAAAAATCTTATCTACCTCCTGTTTAAATGCTGTCAGTGATGCAGCTCCCCTAACCCTCTAGCACAGATAGAGATAAATCTGTGAGAGGAAATCACTCCCTATGCATACACCATCACCGATTGATTGAAACAAGAGGCAAACACAGGGGCTCAGGGAAGAGTGAGTGGCCTTGATATCAAGGCAATATTTGACTGAGGATGTCATTGGGACCATCTAATTATTTGAGCTTAATGGGGATCAGGTGTAACTGCCCTCTGGTTGGGGTCTTTCAGAGCACAACGGAAGATGTTTGTGGTTGGTGGCCAGATACTGCACATTTCCAAAATTAAAAGGGGAGCTCATTCAGCACCTCAAGCTTGTTGTACATGGATATCTAGAATCCGTTCATCACATCGAGTCCTGGGACTGAAAAGACTGATTTCATTTGTTTTATAGATCAATAACTATGATTAAGTCATTGATTGGGAACATTTAAACTCTTAAACTACAAATGACCCCATCTTTTAAACAAATAGAAACTGTATATTCTAAGCTATGATAAAACTGATGTAAAAACTAGGCAACAATAATTTTGCTTCCAGCGTCCATGACAGATTATATTCCCCCTTACCCCTAGCCCCCCCCCCCCCCCCACTCTGAGGGCAGAACAATAATGGAAAAGTAGCACTGTCAGTTCTGCACATTCAATGTAATTCTGATTAAGACTGACAAATAAATCCAGAAGAGAATTAAAATAAAACTCATTACCCAATATGGGAGAGAATGTGAAACTTACTCCCACAGGGAGTGATTGATGTAAATAGTGTGGATATATTTAAGAAAGAGGCTAGATAATCACGATAGGAATAGAAGGATCTGGTGATCGGGTGAGATGACAAGAATGTGGGAGGTGGCTTCTAATGGAGAGTGACACAAAGACAGAGCAGATGGAGCAAATGACATGTGAAATGTGAGTTGTGCCAGTGCCAAAAAGTAAAATACAGCAGTTGTTGGAGATCTGAAATAAAAACAGAAAGTGCTGGAGAAATTCAGCGGGTGTGGCAGAGTCTGTGGAGAGATAGAAACACAGTTAACTTCTCAAATCCTACCTGACTTTTCCTGGAAACTTGGAAACCGAATCAAGAGAGTGGGCACACCCAGGGTCACCACTACAGGTCAATTCCAAAAGGCACGCAGAGGGGATTGACAGCTGCCCAGTTAGGGAATGTCAGTTCAGGGCTTGTCTTGCACAGTGCACAGCTGTTTCTTCAGGAACTGTGTGCCTTTGACAGTTCTCTGAGGAGAGCAAAGCTGTCCAGAAAAGTTCCTTTGACAATCCAACAGCGGTGATAAATAGATGCAACTGAAATCTTGTCACTTGACAATTTGTGCTGCAAGATGCTCCAGACTGAGTTAATTTCAGAGGGTGTTTCTGAATTCATATAGAAGGATGCGGGGAAATTATTTTCCTGATGGAATTTTATCAGAAAATTCTAAGACCTTGGGATCATGATTTACACAGTTTTCCTTCGGAGCACAGTTCAGTGGCTGTCACAGCTCTGTCAGCAGATTGCAACACATGTCCAAGTTTCTTGGTGATCTAACATGGCTCACAACACACTGCAATCTGTCAGAGGGTCGGTACTGAGGGAGTACCACACTGTTGGAAGTTCAGTACTGAGGGAGCGCCGCACTGTCAGAGAGTTAGTACCAAAGGAGTGCTGCACTGTCAGAGGTTTAGTACTGAGGGAATGCCGCACTGTTGGATGGTCAGTGCTGGGAGAGTGCTGCACTGCCAGAGGGTCGGGGCTGAGGGATTGCCGCACTGTCAGAGGGTCAGTACGGAGGGATTGCCGCACTGTCAGAGGGTCAGTACTGAGGGAGTGCCGCACTGTCAGAGGGTCAGTGCTAAGGAAGTGCTGCACTGTCAGAGGGTCAAGGCTCAGGGAGTGCTGCACTCTCAGAGGGTCAGTGCTGAGGGAGTGCCACTCTGTCAGAGGATCAGTACTGAGGGAGTGATGCACTGTCAGAGGATTAGTATTGAGGGAGTGCTACACTGTCAGATGGTCAGTACTGAGTGAGTGTAGCACTGTCAGAGGATCAGTACTTAGGGAGTGCCACGTTGTCAGAGGGTCACTGCTGAGAGGGTGCTGCACTGCCCAAGGATCACTACTGAGGGAGTGCTGCACTGTCAGTAGGTTAGTACTGAGGGAATACCGCACTGTTGGAGGGTCAGGAGTGAGGGAGTGTTGCATTGTTCAGAGGGTCAGAGCTGAGGGAGTGATGCACTGTCACATTCAATGCAGTGGAGGGCAGGCTTTGTTTCCCTGGTGTTTGGAGGGTAGAGCCACTGAGCAGATGCATGCATCCAGCAAGTTTTTCTA
The DNA here is from genome assembly GCF_020745735.1 of Hemiscyllium ocellatum. Classification (NCBI taxonomy): domain Eukaryota; kingdom Metazoa; phylum Chordata; class Chondrichthyes; order Orectolobiformes; family Hemiscylliidae; genus Hemiscyllium; species Hemiscyllium ocellatum. The sequence goes on along the minus strand of NC_083409.1, from coordinate 113,539,496 downwards.
TTCATTTGTGGGATGTGGGTTTCACTGGTTCGGCCAACATGACTGTCTGCTTCACGTTGCCCTTGAGAAGGTGATGGTGAGCTGCCACAATCATCTTCATCTATGCCAGGTATAACTCTAACTAGTGACGGGTTTGCCTTTTCATTTTAGTTTTGGCTGAATTTTGGCATCTGTGATGATATGAACTTTGGAGGAGTCCAGGTGGATCATCCACTCTGTACTCCTGGCTAAAGGTTGCTGTGAATGGGTTATCTTTTGCACTTATTTGTGGGCTCTTCCATTCTTGAGGATGGGGATATTCATGGAGCCTTCTCCACCAGTGAGTTGTTTAATTTTCCATGACCATTCACGGCTGGATATGGCAGGACTGCCAAACGTAGATCTGATTCATTGGTTGTGGGCTCATTCTGCTCTGTCTATTACTTGTTGCTCATGCTGTTTGGCATGTAAGAACCCGTTTGGTGGCTTCACCAGGTTAACACATTGTGCTCAGTGCTGATCCTGGCATGCCCTCCTGCAGTCTTCATTGAACCATAGTTGATTCCCTGGCTGCGGTTTAATAGTAGAATGGGGAAATGTGCTAGACCATTGAGGTTGAAGATTGAAATGGAGTACAAGTCTGTTGCTGCTGATGACCCACAGTCCCTCATGGATACCTAGACTGGGTTGGTAGATTTGTTCAAATTCTGATCCATTTAGCACAGTGAAAGTGCCAAACAGCATGACGAAGGATATTGTCAATGTGAAGGTGAGACTTTGTCTCCACTGGGACTGTGCAGTGATCACTCTTACAGATGCATCTACAACTGGCAGATTGGTGAGGATGAGGTCAAGTATGTTTTTCCTTCTTGTTTGTTCCCTCACCCACCTGCTGCTAACCCAGTCTACAGCTATGTCCTTTGGGACCGGACCAGCTCAAAAAGTAGTGCTGCTGCCGAGCCACTCATGGTGGCGGAGATTGAAATCCAGAGTATGCATTGTGCTCTTGTCACCCTCAGTGCTTCCTCTAAGCGTTGAACAACATGGGGATGTACTGATTCATCAGCCAAGGGAAGACGGTGTGCAGTAATCAGCAGGAGGTTTCCTTGCCCATGTCTAACCTGGAGCCACGAAACTGCATGGGCTCTGGAGTCAATGTTGAGAACTGCAGGGCAACTCCCTCCCGACTGTATCCCATTGCTCAGCCACCTCTGCTGGGTCTGTCCTGCCAGTGCGTCAGGACATATCCAGGAATGGTGATGGTGGTGTCTAAGACATTGTTAAGGTCTGACTCTGTAGGTATGACTGTCAGGCTGGTGTTTGACTAGGAGCAAATTACTGCAGGTACTAGAATCTATACAGAAAGCAATAAATGCTGGAAATCCAAACGGCACAAACAAACAGCTCTCCCAATTTGGTACCAGACCCCAACTGATTTTTTTTAATTTCAAAAATATACTTTATTCATAAAATAATTTGATGGCCTGTACAGTTGGTCATGCCATACATATATGTAAACATTTTCATACAGAGATCAGAATTTATCATTTTTATATACAGGTCTGTACATTTTTCAATCATATGCCCATATATTTAGCTGAGGTGTCAGCAGAGCCCAAATGACTGCGTGGGCCTCCTGTTCTTCATTAGGTAGGCAGACGTTACACAGTGTTTTTTCCTCACCGTGCCTTGGTGGCAGCTGCCCCAAGTTTCAGCGCATCCCTCAACACGTAGTCCTGGACCTTGGAATGTGCCAGTCTACAACACTCAGTCGGGGTCAACTCCTTCAGCTGGAAGATCAGCAGGTTTCAGACCACCCAGGGAGCATCTTTCACCAAGCTGATGATCCTCCAGGCACAGTTGATGTTCGTCTCGGTGAGCGTCCCGGGAACAGGCCGTAGAGCACGGAGTCCTGCGCCACGGCGCTGCTCGGGACAAACCTCGACAAACACCACTGCATTCCTCTCCAGATTTCTTCTGCGTAGGCACATTCCAGAAGGAGGTGTGTGACAGTCTCATCCCCCCTTCAGCCGCTTCGAGGGCAGCGTGCGGTGCGGCTGAGAGTCCGCGCATAAAGGATCTCACAGGCAGAGCCCTTCTCTCCACCAGCCAAGCCATGTCTTGGTGCTTGTTGGAAAGTTCTGGTGATGAGGCATTCTGCCAAATGGCTTTGACAGTCTGCTCAGGGAACCGCTCGATAGGATCCGCCCTCTCCTTTTCCCGAAGGGTCTCAAGGACACTATGTGCTGACTACTTCCTGATGGACTTGTGGTCAAAGGTGTTTTTCTTCATAAACTTCTCCACGAAGGACAGGTGATACGGAACAGTCCAACTACTCGGAGCGTTCCGCGGCAGCGAGGCCAGGCCCATCCTCCGCAACACCGGGGACAGGTAGAACCTCAGTAATTAGTGACACTTGGTGTTTGCGTACCGGGGATCCACGCACAGCTTGATGCAGCCACACACAAAGGTGGCCATCAGGGTGAGGGTGGCATTGGGTGTATTTTTTCCCCCGTTGCCCAGATCTTTGTACAGCGAGTCCCTTCGGACCCATTCCATCTTTGATCTCCATATAAACTGGAAAATGGCCCGGGTGACTGCAGCAGCACAGGTTCTGGTACCTGTGCCACGTATAATAGCAATGACAGTGCCTCACACCTGATGACCAGGTTTTTTCCCATGATGGAGAGCGACCGTAGCCTCCATCTGCCCAGTTTCTGCCTCACTTTGCTGATACGCTCCTCCCAAGACTTGGCGCACGCCTCAGCCCCCCCGAACTAAATACCCAGCACCTTCAGGTGGTCGATCCTGATGGTGAAGGGGATCGAGGATTGGTCGGCCCAGTTCCCAAAGAGCATTGCCTTGCTCTTGCCTCGGTTTACCTTGGCCCCCGAGGCCCGTTCGAACTGGTCACATATGCACATGAGTCTGCGGACAGACAGCGGATCCGAGCAGAAAACGGCGACGTCATCCATGTACAGAGAGGCCTTAACCTGCAGGCCCCCGCTGCCAGGAATAGTCACCCCTCTCAGGCTCGCATCCTTCCTGATGGACTCGGCAAATGGCGCTATGCAGCACACAAACAAGGCAGGAGAGAGAGGGCAGCCCTGCCTGACTCCAGATCTGACTGGAAAGCTATCTGATTCCCACCCATTGATTGAGACTGCACTGACAATGTTGGTGTAGAGCAGTCTGATCCAATTGCAGATTTCTGCCCAAAGCCCATTTTGGAGAGAACATCTCTCATATACCTGTGTGATATCCTGTCAAAGGCTTTCTCCTGGTCCAGGCTGATCAGGCAGGTGTCCAACCCTCTGTCCTGCATATAGGCGATCGTATCCCTGAGGAGTGCGAGACTCTCAGCGATCTTCCTGCCCGGCACAGCACAGGTTTGGTCAGGGTGAATCACCGACCCCAGAGCAGACCTGACCCGGTTGGCGATTACCTTTGACAGAATTTTGTAATCCGCATTCAACAGTGAGATTGGTCTCCAATTTTTGAGTTCCTCCCTCTCCCCCTTCCGCTTGTAGATGAGGGTAATGATGCCTTTCCTCATGGATTCACTCATGGTACCTGCCCGAAGCATACTGACATACACCTCCAGCAGGTCCTGGCCAATCAAGTCCCACATAGCGGAATAGAGCTCGACCGGTAAGCCGTCGCTTCCGGGAGTTTTATTCTTTTCGAAGGACTCAAGGGCCTTGGTCAGCTCGTCCAGAGATAGCGGCTGGTCCAGCCTCTCTCATGTTCGGTCATCTAGGACCTCCATGATAGAGGACAGGTACGACTGGGAGGCCGCGCTGTCGGTTGGCTTCGCGACATACAGACTGGCATAGAAGGATTTACCGATCCTCATGACATCAGCCTGAGATGACGTTATCGAGCCATCTTCTTCCTTCAGGCTGCTGAGCACAGAGCTCTCTTTGTACATCTTCTGGAAGAAGAAACGTAGCACGTCTCGTCCTGCTCCACAGAGTGGACCCTGGACCGGAAGATTATCTTGGAGGCCTCTGAGGCAAAGAGCGAGGCTTGCTGGCCCTTCACCTCCGTGACATCGACCCCCATCGTCTGCAGCAGGAGCAGGTTCTGCATACTTTCCTGGAGCTGGGACAGTTTTCCCCGCCTCTCTCTCGCCTCCTGAACACCTTTGAGGATGTAGAACCTCTTGATGTTCCCTTTTACTATTTCCCACCAGTCTGCAAGGGACTCAAAGAGGGCCTTCACGGTTCTCCAATCTGCGTAGTCCCTCTTGAGCTCCCCAATGTTTCCCAGGGTCAACAGCTTTGTGTTCAGCTTCCACATTCCCTTACCCGCCCACTGCTCGTCCTGTAGGTGACAGTCGGCCAGCAGGAGGCAGTGGTCAGAGAAGTACACTGGCTTGATGTCAGTGGATCTGACCGAGAGCATTCGGGACACAAACAGGTAATCTATCCTTGAGCGGATAGACCCGTCTGCCCGTGACCAGGTGTATCTTCGTTGCACTCCGTCTGCAGGGGTGCTGAAGACGTCGTGCAGTGTGGCATCTTTTACCGTGTCCATCAGGGCTCTGGGCGTGGCGTCCAGTTTACTGTCCCACTCGCCGGATCGTCCATCTGCATCAATGATACAGTTGAAGTCTCCGGCCAGAATGACCGGCCTGGACGTAGCCAGCAACAGTGGAAGCTGCTGCAGGACGGCCAACTGTTCACTCTTACCCACTGGGGCGTACACATTAATCAGTCTCAGGGGAGCATTCCTGTACATGACGAGGAGGCGCCCACCCACCACCTCCTTAACCTCAGAGATGGTGAAGTTGTCTCCTCGCAACAGGATACCCAGGCCGGAGGCGCAGCTATTGTTGCCCCCCGACCAAACTGAGTGCCCATGGGCCCACAAGCTCAACCCCAGCTGATGAAGTTAAAAATCACACAACACCAGGTTATAGTCCAACAGGTTTATTTGGAAGCACACTAGCTTTAGGAGTGACGCTCCTTCATCAGGTGATAGTGACTATCAGTCGCTCCGAAAGCTAGTGTGCTTCCAGTTAAACCTGTTGGACTATACCCTGGTGTTGTGTGATTTTTAACTTTGTAAGCCCCAGCCCAACACCAGCATCTCCAAACCATGCCAGCTGATAAAGACACTGATAGCGGGGGCGGGACTCTTGTGCTGGGGGCGGGGCAGAGGGAGCACGGGGCGGGACAAAAGGAGCACGGGGCGGGGCAGTGGTACTGGGGGCGGGGCAGAAGGAGCACGGGGCGGGGCAGTGGTACTGGGGGCGGGGCAGAAGGAGCACGGGGCGGGACAAAAGGAGCACGGGGCGGGGCAGTGGTACTGGGGGCGGGGCAGAAGGACAAGGGCCGCCGACGGGTCACAGGGGACATGGGCGGGTCTCATGGTGGGGGGAATGATCAAAGGTCCAAAGGGCGGGGCACACGGTCTAGGGGGCGGAGATTGGGTGGATTGTGGGGCGTGGTCGGTTTTGGGGGCGGGGTCAGGGTGACCGTTGTTAATGCGATCGGCGGGATGTGGCGACGGCTGGAGGTGAGGAGTGAGGGTTCAGGGGCGAGGGGTCGGCGGAGAGGCCGGGACTGGGTCAGAGCGGTGCCTAGGCCGGGTGGCAGACTGGCCCGGGCTGAAACCTTTGGGGCTCCAAGGCCGTTATTTATCGCTCGGTACCGGGTCCCAATACGAGGCCCAGGAGCGCTCAGTCACCCCAGGCTGGCACTGTCGGTGTACACCCGCAAGGATTGGAATTATCCCGATGTAGTTTGAGATAGTAACAGGGTGAAGGGCAGAGGGTGGTGCGGAGTTTCTACAGTGTGTCGGAGGCTGAGGGGTGATCTAACAGCGGTTTACAAAATGATGAGGGGCATAGATTGTCTATTTATCCTAAGTCTTTTCCCTGGGGTGGGGGAGTCCAGAACTAGAGGGGCATAGGTTCAGGGTGAGAGGGGAAAGATATGAAGAGACCTAAGGGGCAAGTTTTTCACACTGAGGGTGGTGTGTGTGTGGAGTGATCTGCCACAGGAAGTAGTGGAGGCTGGTACAATTACAACATTTAAAAGGCATCTGGATGTGTATATGAATAGGAAGGGTTTGGAGGGATATGGGCTGGGTGCTGGCAGATGGGACTAGATTGGGTTGGGATATCTGGTTGGCATGGACGGGTTGGACCGAAGGGTTTGTTTCCGTGTTGTGCATCTATGTTCCACTATAGTATGTCACCAGTCATAGAGCCTTGTAAAGCTCAATAAGGTCACCTCTCAGCTTTCAGTGCTCCAGGGAAAATTGTTCTTAAACACTGTGCCCGAGTTAGTTCTTGGAAATGTGGTTAACAAGTAAATCAAGTTTCAGGAGGAGAACAATGAAGGGACATTAACAATTGTGTCACAAGCTTTATGCTCATATTGGTAAGACCAGGAACAAACCAAAATAAAATCTTTAACTGAAGGAAAGCCAAATTTAAACCAAATAGATTGATGTCAGAAGCCTCATAGGAAGAGCAATAGGTTGTCCATGGGTTTCTTTTAATGAGGGAAAAGTGTGTGCAGTCAATATACATTTCCTTGAAAGGGAAAGGTGTGGGAAACAAACCTAGTGCTAATTTGGATAATCAAATAAGATGTTAAAATGAAGTACGGAGTATGCGCTTGAGAATTTGGTAGATTCAAAAGGAGAGTACTCCCTAATGTCCCAAAGGCAATATTTATTATCATTGCTATCGTGTTGGATTTGAAACAGTAACTTCTCACCACAGATGTTGGCACAATCTGCTTTAGATGCATTTCAGATCTCCAGAATCCACAATATTTAATTTTCCAGTAGTACCATAATTTGTCCTTAACGTTAGCTGGTCACATTCTTTGTGAGCTTGCTATGTTCAAATTTGCTGCAGTGCTTTGTTAAAGGAGTTAAACCACAAAAATCAGAAATTACTGGAGAAAATCAGTTCTGGCAGCATCTGTGGATGGAAAACATAACCTGTTCTGAAGAAAGGTCACTGGACTCAAAATGTTAACATAGAACAGTACAGCACAGAACAGGCCCTTCAGAACAAGCCCTTCAGCCCACGACGTTGTGCCGACCATTGATCCTCATGTATGCACCCTCAAATTTCTGTGACCATATGCATGTCCAGCAGTCTCTTAAATGTCCCCAATGACCTTGCTTCCACAACTGCCGCTGGCAACACATTCCATGCTCTCACAACTCTCTGCGTAAAGAACCCACCTCTGACATCTCCTCTATACTTTTCTCCAACCAGCTTATAACTATGACCCCTCATGTTAGTCATCTCTGCCCTGGGAAATAGTCTCTGGCTATTGACTCTATCTATGCCTTTCATTACCTTGTACACCTTAATTAGGTCCCCTCTCTTCCTCCTCTTCTCCAATGAAAAAAGTCCGAACTCAGTCAACCTCTCTTCATAAGATAAGCCCTCCATTCCAGGCAGCATCCTGGTAAACCTTCTCTGAACCCTTTCCAAAGCACCCACATCTTTCCTATAATAGGGCGACTAGAACTGGACGCAGTATTCCAAGTGTGGTCTAACCAAAGTTTTATAGAGCTGCAACAAGATCTCGCGATTCTCAAACTCAATTCCCCTGTTAACGAAAATCAAAACACCATATGCTTTCTTAATAACCATGTCCACTTGGGTGGCCATTTTAAGGGATCTATGTACCTGCACCCCAAGATCCCTCTGTTCCTCCACACTGCCAAGAATCCTATCCTTAATCCTGTACTCAGCTTTCAAATTCAGTCTTCCAAAATGCATCGGGTAAAAAATGAGGTCTGCAGATGCTGGAGATCATAGCTGAAAATGTGTTGCTGGTTAAAGCATAGCAGGTTAGGCAGCATCCAAGGAGTAGGAAATTCAACGTTTCGGGCATAAGCCCTTCATCAGGAAGGGCTTATGCCCTGATGAAGGGCTTATGCCCGAAACATCGAATTTCCTATTCCTTGGATGCTGCCTAACCTGCTGTGCTTTAACCAGCAACACATTTTCAGTTCCAAAATGCATCATCTCGCATTTATCCAGGTTGAACTCCATCTGCAACCTCTCAGCCCATCTCTGCATCCTGTCAATGTCCCGCTGCAGCCTTTCGACACCTCCAACCCTTGTGTTGTCTGCAAACTTGCTGGCCCATCCTTCAATCCCCTCATCCCAGTCATTAATAAAAATTACAAACAGTAGAGTCCCAAGGACAGAGCCCTGTGGAACACCACTCACCACTGACTTCCAGGCAGAATATTTTCCTTCTACTACCACTCGCTGTCTTCTGTTGGCCAGCCAATTCTGTATCCAGACAGCTAAGTTCCCCCTGTATCCCATTCCTCCTGACCTTCTGAATGAGCCTACCATGGGGAATCTTATCAAATGCCTTGCTAAACTCTGCTTCGTCTCCACAGATGCTATCAGATCTTAGTTTCTCCTGCTATTTCTTTTTGTTTCAGATCTCCTGCAGTTCTTTGTTTTATTTTCTGAAACTATGTTGGTTTATTTTTTAACTTCAAAATATTTGCTGACGAGCCTTAAAGAACTTGTTTACAGTTCTCTTACATAAACAATTCACATGGCAGTGTGATGAATCATGTATGTCCAAAGTTCAGTATGAGTTGGGATACCACACATCAGTCAAGTTGGAGGTTGCCTGTATGACTGCTCTCCAAATCCTTGCACAACAGACCTGTTTGTTATCAGTTTACTAGTTCCAAACATTAAGATTTTACATGTTAGCAGTCAGGTTAACTGCTATTTTGAATTTTTAATTATTGGAGAGACGTGTATGATGTGAGCATGGCCAGCATTTACAGGGTGAGCCTGCGATCTGTATTGTATAGCAACATCAGTATTTCTGTCGGGACGAGTCCAGGATCTTGTTCCACAGATAGTGAGGGGGTGGTGTGTGTTATGGATTGATATGGCTTGTAGGAGGTGCTGTTCCCATAATGTTTAGTTTCTCAAGCTCATCCAGGAAAGTGGAAAGAATTCCAGATTTTTGATCTGTTGGAGTTGAAAAGGTCTCAAATGGTTGGGATATGACCTACCCCAGAATATCAAGTAACTGGCCTATTCTTGAAGGCACAGTGTTTATGTGACCAATTAAAGTTTTGATGAGTCATGATTCCTTGCAGATTTTCTTTTAGTTCATGGAATGGGAATGTCACTACCTTGGCCAGCAGTTATTGCCCTTTTGGAAGTAATGGTGAACCACTTCATTGATCAGGTGCAGTTGTTGATGATGTGCGTTGAGCAATGTTAATCTCAATACCAAATGGAGATGGTTTGACTGTCCCACACAAGAAAATTTTCTGATTCTGATTCAGTATGCGGAAGTATCTACGCTTGGGAAATAAGGCAGGCAGGTGACTGAGGTGTCAGTGGGGGAAGCATTTTTGGACCAGCGACCATTATTGCATTAGTTTAAAGTAGTGATAGAAAATGATGGACCAAATTTAAAAGTTGAAGTTCTATGTTGGAGGAAGACAAATTTTGATGGTATTAGGCAAGAACTTTCAAAAGTTGATTTGGGACAGGTGTTTGCAGATAAAGGGAAAATAGGAAGCCTTCAAAACGAGATAATGAGAGTCCAGAGACAGTATATTCCTTCTTGGATGGAAGGCAAGGTTGGTAGGTGTAGGGAATGCTGGATGACTAGAGAAATTGAGGTTTGCTTAGGAAAAAGAAGGAAGCATAAATCAGGTATAGACCGCAGAGACTCAGTGATTCTGAGACTATAAAAGGCTGTAGAAGTATACAGAGGGAAATCAGGATGGCAGAAAGGGTTGAGGAGAATCCAAAAGAATTCCAGAAGTATGTTAAGGACATAGAACGTAGAGCATAGAAAAATACAGCGCAGTACAGGCCCTTTGGCCCTCGATGTTGCGCCAACCCAAACCCACCTAACCTACACTAGCCCACTATCCTCCATATGCCTATCCAATGTCCATTTAAATGCCCATAAAGAGGGAGAGTCCACCACTGCTACTGGCAGGGCATTCCATGAATCACAACTCGTTGAGTAAAGAATCTACCCCTAACATCTGTCCTATCCCTACCTCCCCTTAATTTAAAGCTATGCCCACTCGTAATAGCTGACTCCATATGTGGAAAAAGGTTCTCATTGTCAACCCTATCTAAACCCCTAATTATCTTATACACCTCTGTCAAGTCCCCGTAAACCTTCTTTTCTCCAATGAAAACAGCCCCAAGTGCCTCAGCCTTTCCTCATATGATCTTCCTACCATGCCAGGCAACATCCTGGTAAACCTCCTCTGCACCCGTTCCAGTGCCTCCACAGTATGGTGACCAAAACTGCACACAATACTCCAGATGCGGCCGCACCAGAGTCTTATATAATTACAACATGACCTCAGGATTCCGGAACTCAATTCCTCTACCAATAAAGCCCAGTACACCATATGCCTTCTTCACAGCACTATTTACCTGGGTGGCAACTTTCAGAGATCTGTGTACATGGACACCAAGATCCCTCTGCTCATCCACACTACCAAGTATCCGACCATTAGTCCAGTACTCCATCTTCTTGTTACTCTTACCAAAGTGAATCACTTCACACTTAGCTACATTGAACTCCATTTGCCACCTTTCTGCCTAGCTCTGCAACTTATCTATATCCCGCTGTAACCTGCCACATCCTTCCTCACTGTCAACAACTCCACTGACTTTTGTATCATCCACAAACTTGCTCACCCAGCCTTCTAGCCCCTCCTCCAGGTCATTTATAAAAATGACAAACAGCAATGATCCCAAAACAGATCCTTGCGAAACACCGCTCGTAACTGCACTCCAAGATGAACCTTTACCATCAACTACTACCCTCTGTCTTCTTCCAGCCAGCCAATTCCTAATCCAAACCTCTAACGCACCCTCATTGCCATACCTCCGTATTTTTTGCAGTAGCCTACCATGGGGAACCTTATCAAACGCCTTACTAAAATCCAGATACACCACATCTACCGCTTTACCCTCGTCCACCTCCTTAGTCACCTTCTCAAAGAATTCAATAAGGTTTGTGAGGCACAACCTGCCCTTCACAAAACCATGCTGACTATCCTTGAATTCATTATTCCTATCCAGATGTTCATAAATCCTATCCCCTACAATTCTCTCTAAGACTTTGCCCACAACAGAAGTGAGACTCACCGGCCTATAGTTACAAAGGTTATCCCTACTCCCCTTCTTGAGCAAGGGAAACACATTGAGGGGACAAAAGAGGGTTGAGGAGAATCCAAAAGAATTGTAGAAGTATGTTAAGGATAAAAGGGTAACTGGAAGAAAGTTGGACCCCTCAAAGATCAGCAAGGCTGCCTATTTGTGGAACTGCAGGAGATGGGGGAGATACTAAACAAATACTTTCCATCAGTATGTACAGTGGAAAAGGACAGGGAAGATACAGAATGTGAGGAACTAGATGGTAACATCTTGAAAAATGTCAATATTACAGAGGAAGAGGTGCTGGATGTCTTGAAACGCATAAAGGTGGATAATCCCCAGGAACTGATCAGGTGTACCCTAGAAGTCTGTGGGAAACTAGGGAAGTGGTTACTGGGGCCCTTGCTGAGATTTGCATCATCGATAGTCACAGGTGAGGTGCTGGAAGACTGAAGGCTGGCTAACATGGTGCCACTATTTAAGAAAGGTGGTGATGAAAAGCCAGGAAACCTAGACCGATGAAGTTGTTGGAGGAAATCCTGAGGGACAGGGTTTACGTATATTTGGAAAGGCAAAGACTGATTAGGGATAGTCAACATGGTTTGTGCGTGGGAAATCATGTCTCACAAACTTGATTGAGATTTTTGAAGTAGTAGCGAAGAAAATTGATGAGGGCAGAGTGATTGATGTGATCTATATGGACTTCAGTAATGCGTTCGACATGGTTCCCCATGGTAGACCGGGTAGCAAGGTTAGATCTCACGGAATACAGGGAGAACTAGCCATTTGAATTGGTTCAAAGGTAGAAGACAGAGGGTGGTGGTGAAGGGTTGCCTTTCAGACTGGAGGCCTGTGACCAGTGGTGTGCCACAAGGATCAGTGCTGGCTCCACTGCTTTTCGCCATTTCTATAAAAATGATTTGGATGTGAACAAAGGAGGTATAGTTTAAGTCTGCAGATGATACCAAAATTGGAGGTGTAGTGGCCAGCAAAGAAAGCTACCAGCTTACCTTAGAATACAACAGAATCTTGATCGGATGTGCCAATGAACCGAGGAACGGCAGATGGAGTTTAATTTGGAAAAACAAATTAGAGCAGGACTTATAAAAATTAGATAGATTAGATTAGATTAGATTCCATATAGTGTAGAAACAGGCCCTTTGGCCCAACAAGTCCACACTGACCACCCACCTACTCCCTACTAATGCACCTATTGTTATGGGCAATTTAGCATGGCCAATTCACCTGGCCCACACATCTTTGGACTGTGGGAGGAAACCCACGTAGACACGGGGAGAACGTGCAAACTCCACGCAGATGTTGCAGCTGTACAAGACTTTGGGTAGGCCATGTTTGGAAGATTGCATGCAATTCTGGTCCCCCTCCTATCGGAAAGATGTTGTGAAACTTGAAAGGTTCAGAAACTATTTACAAGGATGTCATTAGGGTTGAAAGTTTTGAGCTGTAGGGAGATGCTGAATAGGTTGGGGCTATTTTCCCTGGACCGTCGGAAGTCAAGGGGTGACCTGATGGAAGTTTAAAAAATCATGAGGGGCATGGATAGGATAAATAGAGAAAGTTTTTTCTGGATGGGGGAGTCCAAATCTAGAGGGCACAGGTTCAGAGTAAGAGGAGAAAAATTTAAAAGAGACCTGAGGGGCAACATTTTCAGGCAGAGGGTGGTGTGTGTATGGAATGAGCTGCCAGAGGAAGTGGTAGAAGTTGGTACAATTGCAACATTTAAAATGCATCTGGATGGGTATATGAATAGGAAGGGTTTAGAGGGATTTGGGCCAAGTGCAGATGGGACTAGGTCAGGTTAGGATATCTGGTCAGCATGGACAAATTGGACCAAAGGGTCTGTTTCCATGCTGTACATCTCTATGACTGGAGCTGGGCATTGACATTTATTGGCTTGAATATTACTTGTTCTTTGTCAGCCCTAGCCTGAATATTGTCCAGATTTGTCTGCAGATAGCTTCAGTGAGAAGATGCTAAACATTGTGAATATTCTCACTTCGGACTTTATGATGGAAGCAAGGCCGTTGATGAGGCAGCAGAAGATGATTGCACTTTGAACACCATCCTGAGAATCACCTGCTGAAGTCATGGGACTGAATGATTGACTTCTGACAAGATGAATCAAGATGTTGCTTAACCAAGAACTTGTGTAGAGCTGTAGAGATGTACAGCACTGAAACAGACCCTGGATCAGTGGTGCTGGAAGAGCACAGCAGTTCAGGCAGCATCCAACAAGCAGCGAAATCAACGTTTCAGGCAAAAGCCCTTCCTTCAATCCAAATTGTCCATGCCAACCAGATATCCCAACCCAATCAAGTACCACCTGCCAGCACCCGGCCCATATCCTCCAAACCCTTCCTTTTCATATACCCATCCAAATGCCTGTTAAATGTTGCAATTGTACCAGCCTCCACCACTTCCTCTGGCAGCTCATTCCATATATGTACCACCCTCTGCATGTCAAAGTTGCCCCTTAGGTCTCTTTTATATCTTTCCCCTCTCACCCTAAACCTATGCCCTCTAGTTCTGGACCCCCGACCACTGGGAAAAGAATTTGTCCATTTATCCTATCCATGCCCTTCATGATTTTATATACCTCTATAAGGTCACCCCTCATCTTCTGACACTCCAGGGAAAGCTGCCCTAGCCTATTCAACCTCTCTCTATAGTTCAAATGCTCCAACCCTGGCAACATCCTTGAAAGAGTTCAGAAAAGATTTATAAGTTTCACAACATTTTTCCAATAGGAAGGAGACCAAAATTACATGCAATATTTCAACTGTGGCCTAACCAATGTCCTGTACAGCTGCAACATGACCTTGCAACTCCTGTACTCAATACTCTGACCAATGAAGGAAAGCATACCAAACGCCCTCTTCACTATCCTATCTACCTGCAACTCCACTTTCAAGGAGATATGAACCTGCACTCCAAGGTCTCTTTGTTCAGCAACACTCCCAGGACCTTACCATTAAGTGAATAAGTCCTACCAAGATTTGCTTTCCCAAACAACAGCACCTCACATTTATCTGAATTAAATTCCATCTGCCACTTCTCAGTCTTTGGCCCATCTGATCAAGATCCTGTTGTAGTCTGAGGTAACCTTCTTTGCTGTCCACTACACCTCCAATTTTGATGTCATCAGCAAACTTACTAACTATACCTCTTATGCTCACATCCAAGTCATTTATATAAATGAAGAGAAGTAGTGGACCCAGCACAGATCCTTGTGGCACTCCAATAGTCACAGGTGTCCAGTCTGAAAAACAACCGTCCACCACCACCACCCTCTGTCTTCTACCTTTGAGCCAGTTCTGTATCCAAGTGGCGGGTTCTCTCTGTATTCCATGAGATTAGATTAGATTAGACTTACAGTGTGGAAACAGGCCCTTCGGCCCAACAAGTCCACACCGACCCGCCGAAGCGCAACCCACCCATACCCCTACATTTATCCCTTACCTAACACTACGGGCAATTTAGCTTGGCCAATTCACCTGACCCGCACATCTTTGGACTGTGGGAGGAAACCGGAGCACCCGGAGGAAACCCACGCAGACACGGGGAGAACGTGCAAACTCCACACAGTCAGTCGCCTGAGTCGGGAATTGAACCCGGGTCGACAGGCGCTGTGAGGCAGCAGTGCTAACCTTGCTCACCAGTCTCCCATGGGGAACCTTGTCGAATGCCTTACTGAAGAAGCGCAGCAGGTCAGGCAGCATCCAAAGAGCAGGAGAGTCACGTTTCGGGCATGAGCCCTTCTTCAGGAATGATCTCCAGCATCTGCAGTCCTCACTTTCTCCTAGAATGCCTTACTGACGTCCATACAGATCACATCTACCGCTCTGCCCTCATCAATCCTCTTTATTATTTCTTCAAAAAACTCAATCAAGTTTGTGAGACATGATTTCCCACGCACAAAACCATGTTGACTATCCCTAATCAGTCCTTGCCTTTCAGAATATATGTACATCCTGTCCCTCAGGATTCCCTCCAACAACTTGACCACCACCGACGTCAGGCTCACTGGTCTGTAGTTCCCTGGCTTGTCCTTACCAGCCTTCTTAAACAGTGGCACCACATTAGCCAACCTCCAGTCTTGAGACATCTCATCTTAGTAAGAGGCCCAGCAATGACTTCCCTACCTTCCCATAGAGTTCTAGGGTTCACCTGATCAGGTCCTGTGGATTTATCTACTTTTTTGCACTTCAAGATATCCAGCACTTCCTCCTCTGTAATTTGGACATTTTTCAAGATGTCACCAACTATTCCCCTACATTCGATATCTTCCATGTCCTTTTCCACAGTAAATATTGATGCAAAATACTTGTTTTATATCTGCCCCATCTCCTGCAGCTCCACACAAGCTGCCTTGCTGATTTCTATCAGGCCCTATTCTCTCCCTAGGTACACTTTTGTCCTTAATGTATTTGTAAAAACTCTTTGGATTCTCCTTAACTATTTGCCAAAGCTATCTCATGTCCCCTTTTTGCCCTCCTGATTTCTCTCTTAAATATACTCCTACTGCTTTAATACTCTAGGGATTCACTTGATCTATCCTGTCTATACCTGACATATGTTTCCTTCTTTTTCTTAACCAGATCCTCAATTTATTTAGTCATACAGCAATCCCTATACCTACCAGCCTTTCCTTTCAGCCTAACAGGAATATACCTTCTCTGGGCTCTCATTATCTCATTTTTGAAGGCTGCCCATTTTCCAGCCGTCCCTTTACCTGCGAACATCTGCGCCCAATCAGCTTTTGAAAGTTCTTGCCTAATATGGTCAAAATTGGCTTTTCTCCAGTTTAGAACTTCAACTCTTAGATCTGGTCTATCCTTTTCCATCACTATTTGAAAATTAATAGAATTATGGTCACTGGCCCCAAAGTGCTCCCCCACTGACACCTCAGTCACCTGCCCTGCCTTATTTCTCAAGAGTAGGTCAAGTTTTGTACCTTCTCTAGTAGGTACATCCACATACTGAATCAGAAAATTGTCTTGTACACACTTAACAAATTCCTCTCCGTCTAAACCCTTAATATTATGACAGTCCCAGTCGATGTTTGGAAAGTTAAAATCCCCTACCCTATTATTCTTACAGATAACTGAGATCTCCTTACAAATTTGTTTCTCAATTTCCCACTGATTATTAGGGAGTCCATAATGCAATCCCAATAAGGTGATCATCCCTTTCTTATTTTTCAGTTCCACCCAAATAACTTCCCTGGATGTATTTCCAGGAATATCCTCCCTCAGCACAGCTGTAATGCTGTCCCTTATCAAAAATGCCACTCCCCCTAGCATTTATATCTTGGAACATTTAAGCTGCCAGTCCTGTCAGTTTTTATCCTTTTAAATAATACTCTTTCTTTTATTCTCCCTTCTGAAATGAACAGTTTCACTTGCTCACACTATGATCCATAGACTCATACAGCATAGAAACAGACACTTTGGTTCAACTAAGGTATACAGCACACTTGCCATCAGTCAAGACATTGAGAATAAAAGTTGGCAAGTTAGGTGACAGCTGTATAAGACATTAATTAGGCCGTATTGGGAGTAGTGTGTGCAGTTCTGGTTGCCACACTATGGAGAGGATATCTTTGGAGAGGGTACAAAAGAGGGCAACCAGGATGATGCCTGGATTGGAGTCCGTTAGCTATAAGGAGAGATTGGACAAGCTTGCATTTTTTTTGCTAGCGTGTTGTAGGCGGAGAGGCAACTTGACAGGAGTATATATAATTGAGAGGCATGGACAGGATGGATTTTTGGTGTCTTTTTTCCCCAGAGTGAAAATGACAGATAATAGAAGCATATGTTTGAGGTGACGGGGAAAAGTTTAAAGGAGATGTACAAGGAACGTTTTCACACAGAGAATGGTAGGTGACTGGAACATGCTGCAGGGGGAGGTGGTAGCAGACACATGAACAGACAGCGAATAGAGGGACAGGGACCATGTGCAGGCAGATGGAATTAGTTTAAAGTGAAGGGTCTGTTTCCATGCTGTACATCTCTATGACTCTATAACATTCCCATTATGGACTGACAGGCTGTTCCTGTGCTCTATTGTTCTATCGCTATCTCTGTACAAACTGTTTTATCCCTCACATAGCCTGCCTTTTCACCTCATTTTGTGTCATCTGCAAATGTGGCTCAATGTGTTTGCTTCTTTCCTCCAAGTTAATATATTATAAACAGTTGTGCTCCCAACATTGGTCCCTGTGAAACCCACTGGTCACAGTTCGCCAACCTGAGAAAGAACCCCGACAGGATAGATCACAGATTAAAACCTGGCTTGATAAATCATGAATATAGTCATTGCAGTTGCCATAATGTCTTGAAAACATAATTGCACAAGGCTGCAGACAGTTCTTAATAACAAAACAAGTTTATTACACAAGGAAAAGTCAAATGAAGCCACATACATGGGGACAGAAATATCCTAACCCAAACATCAAAGCAATGTTTCAACCTGTTTCCCAGTATATCTATTACAGAGTCTCAATTCAAAAGAAATATCAGTCCTATTTTAAATCTTAACTGATTTTCATCTGTTCTTTAGCTCAAAATGTGGAGGCAATTTTACAATGGTTTTCCGAGTCCACTTGAATGAACGCCTCTCAGTTATCGAGGCATAGAGTCAAACAGCACTAAAACAGAACCTTTGGTCCAACTCACCCATGCTGAACAGGTTTCATAAACTAAACTATGCCCGTTTGCCTGTGTGTGGCTGACATCCCTCTAAATCTTTCCTCCTCATGTACCTGTCCAAATGTCTTTTAAATGTTGTAACTATATTTGGACCTATCACTTCATGTAGCAGTTCATTCCACACACAAACCACCCCTGTGTGAAAAGGTTGCCCCTCAGGTCCTTTTAAAATCTTTCTCCTTTTGCCTTAAAAACAGGCCGTCCAAGTTTTGAATTCTTTTACTCTAGGGAAAAGACCTTTGCTATGCCTCTCATGATTTTATAAATCTCTACAAGGTCACTCCTCAATCTCCAACATTCCAGTGAAAGTGTGCCAGCCTATCCAGCTTCTCATTATAATTCTAAAACTCTCCAGTCCCAGCAATATCCTGGTAAATATTTTCTCAAACCTTTCTAAGTTAATTCCTTCCAATAGCATTGGCCAGACCTGTATACAGTACACCAAAAGTGGCTTCACCAACATCCTATAGAACCTCAATATGACATCCCAACTCTTACACTCCATCATCAGAGCAACGAAGGCAACCTTGTTAAACACCTTCTTAACCACCTGTCTATCCTTGACACAAATTTCAAAGTTATGTACCTGAGTATATTTAAGGCATATATTGTGGATGTAGATTTGCTCACTGAGCTGGAAGATTCATTTTCAGACATTTCATACTAGATAACATCTTCAGTGAACTGCCAAAAGAAGCACTAGTAGTGTAACCCGCTTTCTATATATTTGTTTGAGTTTTCTTGGGTTGGTGATGCCATTTCCTGTAGTGACATCATTTCCTGTGACAATGTCATTTCCATTTCATTTTCTCAGGGGTGGTAAATGGGATCCAAATCAGTGTGTTTGTTGATAGAGTTCCAGTTGGAATACCATGCTTTTAGGAATTTTCGTGTGTGTCTCTGTTTGGCTTGTCCTAGGACGGATGTGTTGACCCAGTTGAAGTGGTGTCTCCCTCATCTGTATGTAAGGATACAAGTGGGAGAGGGTCTTATCGTTGTGTGGCTAGTTGATGTTCATGTATTCTGGTGGCTAGTTTTCTGCCTGTTTGTCAAATGTAGTATTTATTACAGTTCTTGCATGGTATTTTATCAATGGCATTAGTTTTGCTTGTTGTCTGTATAGGGTCTTTCAAGTTCATTAGCTGCTGTTTTAGTGTGTTAGTGGGTTTGTGGACTACCATGATGCCAAGGGGTCTGAGTTGTCTGGCAGTCATTTCTGAGATGTCTTTCATGTAGGGGAGAGTGGCTAGGGTTTCTGGATTGGCCTTGTCTGCTTGTTTGGATTTGTTGCTGAGAAATCGGCAGACTGTGTTCATTGGGGACCCATTCTTTTTGAATAAGCTGTATAGGTGATTTTTCTCTGCTCTGTGTAGTTCCTTTTGTGCTGCAGTGTGTGGTGGCTCATTGAAATTATGTTCTAATGCAGCTTCATTAAAGCTGATACAGATAGGTTCCTGATTTTCAAGGGGATCAAGGGTTACAGGGAGAAAGTGGGAAAATGGGATTGAGAAACTTATCAGCCATGATTGAATGGTGGAGCAGACTTGATGGGCTGAAAGGAGCAGAAATTAGGCCAATGTCTTATGGTCTTATGAACCCTTATGTCTCTCCATTCTACAGTACAACACTGGGCCATGCCATTAACTGTATAAGTCCTGTACAAGGCCCTTGCTCAGTTCTCATAATTTCAAAGTTTTAAGGTGGATCATTTCAAAGGAGATTTAAACAATCCTTAGATAAGCACATGGATGATTTTGGGATAGTGTAGGGGGACGAGCTGAGAATAGTTCACAGGTTGGTGCAACATCGAGGGCCGAAGGGCCTGTTCTGCGTTGTATTGTTCTATGTTCTATCATCCATTCAACACTTCTAGTGGAACTTAGTTGAAAATGCTTCATTCAAACACCCTGATTCTCTGTGAACTTTCAACGGACAGTGTTCCCTCTCCAAAGCAAATTGACACTGATGGAACAAATTGTTATTATTGCAGGGCAACAGAGGAATGACCTGAAACTAGTGTAGTGCAAATTTCATTGTCTCCCTGCCACTGCACTATTCACTCATCTCCACCCACCAACCTCATCCATCAGGGCAGCACTCCTTCGGTTCTGTGTTTGGGGTGTCAACTTATTTTTTTCCCAATCTTGTCGAGCCTGTGTAAGTTAGCCACAGTTACATTGTGGAGTGTTGCCTATGGAGGAGCTGGTCTTGGACTTGGACAAAGCTAAAAATCACACAACACCTGATAATAATCCAATAGGTTTATTTGAAAGTACAAGCTTTTGGAGAGTGCTTCCTTCTTCAGGTAGCTAGTGTGGCAGGATCATAGGACACAAAATTTACAGTAAAAGATCAAAGTGTCATACTGCAGATGGGATGTATTGAACAAACGAGATTGCTGTTAAGTCTTTAATCACTCAGAATGGGGATGTAGGTTTTAACTGATTAATATGAATATCCCAGAATATCTTTCAATTCACAGTCCTGAGATAACTTAAGGTTTTCTGAGTATTAAAAAAGTGACATCTCAGCTCAGACAATATATTAAAGGCGTGAGGTTAGAGTCTGTTCGTATCCCAACCATGAGTCAGACTGGTTCTGTTTCCAAAGTAGGAATTTACGTCACATTGAGTGACTGCCTACAGATTCATCGATTGCCAGTTCTGATATGCCACAGTGAGAAACCATAATGTCATCCTCAGGAGACAGACACTGGATAAGAGCGATAGAGTACCCTTCGTCGTCCTGTACTTCCTGGGAATGGAGAAACCTACGCTATGTTCTTCGCAGCCTGCAACACATTATGAATGAGGAATAGTACCTTGCCAAGATCTTCTCTATACCTCCTCTTTTCCCCTTTAACAAACCG
The DNA here is from genome assembly GCF_020745735.1 of Hemiscyllium ocellatum. Classification (NCBI taxonomy): domain Eukaryota; kingdom Metazoa; phylum Chordata; class Chondrichthyes; order Orectolobiformes; family Hemiscylliidae; genus Hemiscyllium; species Hemiscyllium ocellatum. The sequence continues at coordinate 113,518,756 of NC_083409.1, read as the reverse complement.
CTAAACCTTAAACAAATGATTGTTCGCAGCAAACTGCCCAGCCTTCAGAGCAACATCGACCACAACACCATTCAACGTTGTCCTGGCAACAACTGCAAGATATGTCAGAGCGTCGACACTGATACCACTATTACATGTGGGGACACCACCCACCATGTACACAGCAGGTACTCATGTGACTTGGCCAATGTTGTCTCTGTCATAAGCTGTAGGCCTCTCTCTCTCTCTCTCTCTCTCTCTCTCTCTTTTGAACTAGTCTCACCCAAGGTCAGACTACAGACAGACTGTAACCTCACACCTTTCATGCATTGTCTGAGCTGAAGTGTCACTGTGACTTGAAAAGAAATTCTGGGATATTCATATTAACCAATCGAAACCTGGATCCCCGTTCTAAGTGCTTAAAGACTTAACAGCAATCTCGGTTTGTTCCATACATCACATCAGTTGTATGATACTTTGTTCTTTTACTGTAAATTCTGTGTCCTAGGATGATGCCCCACTAGCTGCCTGACGAAGGAACAGCACTCTGAAAGCTTGTACTTTCACGCAAACCTGTTGGACTATAACCTGGTGTTGTGTGATTTTTAGCTTTGTGCTATTTCCAGCACATGATCCCACATTTTCTCTTTGGCTGGTGCACTGTGTCAGGCTTCGACCTTTTATCGGTAATCTCTGGATTGAAAGTTTAACCCAATCAGTGAGGCAAAAGATTCTCTGTGTGCTGGCTTTAAGGTTAATTCCTTGTTTTCAGATGCCCTTAACTCACGAATTCTCTTCTTAAACCTCTTTGCTCCTTTACCTGTCCTTTAAGATGATCCTTTAAATACACATCTTTGATCAAACTTTTTATAATCTAATCTAGTGTCTGTTCATGTGGTTCAGTGTTGGACTTTGAGGTAGTCACCCCTGTAGTGCACCTTGGAGTGTTTCACAATGTTGAAAGTGCTGTAAAATGGAAATAATTGTTAATTTAGACATACTGAGGTGTGCAAGCAATCATAAATTGAATTGAGTGTAATTAGATACACTCTGAATTGAGGGGATCACTCCTCAGTCCTGCCCTGAAGTGCCAGTTCGGATTATAAAGGCCAAGTGTTTGGATTCAGATTATTTTGTGTTGCATTAGTTGTAACGGTAGAAAGGTTTGTTGTTCCAGAGGGCCTTTCAACTCGTCAGGGAGCCCCAAAGTGCTTTACTGCTTGTGAAGGATGTTTTGATTTGTTGCCTCTGTTGTAACATAGGGAATGAGACAGCCAATGTGTGCACACTACATAAATGTGACAAAGACTAATTAAGAAGATACATGGGTTACTTTATTTATTTGCTTTTAGGCATTTACTCTGTCTTTTATGGCTGATGTAAAGCATCAGCTACAGTTTTACATTCAGCTGGTTAAGCCAGATAATTGTGTCAGCAGTAGCGAAGTGTTTCAGAGTGATGCCTCCATTGTATTTGTGAATCAAGCCTTGAGCTGTTATATTGCCCCATGGTCCATCTAGATGTCCATCTAGATGGCCATCTATCTCACTATAGAAAATATTTTAATATATCTAGTTTGGTATCAATGATACCCATTAACTAAACAAAATGTCAAAGGTACTGTGAGGTATTCTGTGTTGAGTTTTTCACAAGGCAAGGTGTTTGCCACGTCTTGTGAACTTCATGACTTTTTGAGCTTCTTCAGGATCAAAGTTGTATCAAAGGATTCATACAGTCACCTAGGGCACAGAAAGAGACGGTTCGTTCCAAGGGTCCATGCAGATTCCCCACAGAGCTTGCCTGTCCCATTCCTTCACTGTTCCCCATTACCCTGCACTTCTTTCCATTTGAGTGCCCATTTCATTTCCATCGATTGTCACTGCTTCCACCAATCTCCTGGTCAGAGAGTTCCAGGTATTATCAGTCAGTGAGCAAAAATAAATTCTTCCTGACAAATCTCTTGCACCTCTTGTCCAAAAGCTTGACTCTTTGTCCTTGTCAAATTTATGCAAAGTTTCACACCCTTGGACACTTAACCAAATCTCCCTTCAACTTCCTTAGCTTCAAAGCAAACAGCTGATGCTGTGTGCTTGGATGAAAGGGCCTGTGCAGCTCCAGGATGTTCTGAGGTCCTGGTGGATATTTAGGATTGGATCAGATGCCAGAGAGAGATTTCAAATCCTCTTTCAAATATTGATCTGGGGTCTTGTGCATCCAGCAGCAGTGGAAGTAAAAACCGAAATAAATCTGGGAAAGGTTCTGCATACAGTTGTCAAAGGTGTTGAAATTATAGTTTTATGGTGTTTGTTCAGTTTAGCCCCAAGGTAATATTGTGCGACGTTCCTGTAGTTTTGTTTTAATTTAATGTTGATTTTAATTTGGAGTGCTTAGTGAATGGCAGGACACTAGATGCAGTGGGATCTTGGTGTGCCTGTCCACAGATTCCTGAAGAGGATTGGACAGGTTAACAAAATCGGTAAGATATACAGGACATTTTCTTTATCAGACAAGGCATAGATTATAAGAGCAGGAGGTCATAATGGAGCCATACAGAATTTTGGTTAGGCCACAGCTGGAGTATTGTGTGCAGTTCTGCTCACCACACAATTCGAAGGATGTGATTGCACTGGAGAGGATGCAGATGAGATTCACCAGGATCTTGTCTGGGATGGAGCATTTCAGCGATGAAGAGAGTCTGGGGAATGCAGGATGCCTGATAGTGTGTATAGGATTGACAAGCATGGACAGGGTGAATAGAAAGCAGCTGTTCCACTTAATCAAAGGGTAAAGAACAATGGGGCACACTTTGAAATGGCAGGAGTTTAGAGGAGATTTGAGGAAAAGCCTTTTTATCCAAAGGGTGCTGGGATCTGGAATGCATTTCTTACTTGAGGTAGGAAACCTCAACTTTTAAAAAGACTTGAATGAACATTTGAAGTGTCATCACATTCCAAGCCAGTGTGGGAAAGTGGGACTGGTGCAGGAGGTAGTGTATTTTTGGCAGTATAGACTCAATGGGCCTCATCAGCACTATGATTCTCTGATATCACCTCAGAACAAAATGCATTCACTTTTAACACTTGATTCAGAGTTCAAGCTAATGATAGTCATAGCATGGTCTGAATAAGCACTTTCTCCAATGAAGCATTTTAATTCTAATTCTTTTCATCCTTCTTATCTCTCATAAGATTGTTGGTTTAGTTCCAAGTTGTGGAAACTTGCTTCCTGTGATTAGGCTACCATTGATGTACACCACATGACATCATCACAAACAAAGAACAAACTTTGTCCTGTTAGCCTCAAAGGCTAGGTTCCATGCTCCAGGTACAAACTGCAACTTGACTGCTCCTTCCAACAGGACAGTGATAGACAAACTTACCAGGTTTGTATTTGCGTTGTGCCTTGGTACATCTCTAAGAAAATGCCAGAAACCACTTCATACAAATTGGTTTTGAAGTATACCACTTGCTTGACATTAAGCACATGTGGTACTGAATTTACATATGGCTAATCCCTGCAAATAAAATGAAGTGAATGATGGTGATGGTTTTTGGGAGGAAATTTTGCCAGAACCATGTTTTCGGATGTACACGCAGAATGGAAGATAGAATTCTGGAATCTGCTGGTACAGGAGAAAGTACTTGTCCTGTTGTTTACAACAGCTATCCAATCAGTCCCAATTCTGCAAATTCTTCTCCTTGTCAAATGGGAGCAGGAGTAGGCCATTAGGCTCCTTGAGTTTGCCTTGCCTTTCAATAAATATATTTCCAATTCCCTTTTGGATGTAGTTGTGTCAATGCAGTACCCTTTCTGAGGTGTTCAGCCACTGCCTACTAAAGCCTGAATGATGGGCCTTGAACGCACAATCTTTGCTTCTAGTTGAGCAGTATTAAAGATCATTTTCTACTCTGCCACTCTGTAGATACACCAATAGCAGTAGCACTTTGCATTTATTTGGGATTCATATCAATGTTTATATTGGCCCTTTTAACATTGAAAGAAATATAATTTCTCAAGGTACTTCACAGCTCAACTATCAAACCAAAATTTGAAACTGAACCACATAAAAAGCTACTAGGGAAGATGTCCATATGTTTGGTCATACAGATAGGTTTTAAGGACACGCTTAAACCATTCTGGGATCGTTTTGTTTCAGGAGCAGATTCCAGAGATTCTGGTCCATGCAGCTGAAGGCATAGCCTGTGTGTTGACATTGGTTGCAGTGTTTCCTATACTATAACAGTTCCTATGCTGCAAAAATACTTCATTGGCTGTGAAGTTCTCCAGGATATTCCAAGGCTATGAAAATCTCCACCTGAAATGCAAGCTTTTTCTTCCTTTTCCCATATTTATTCGCTGTGATTGAAATTTAATTTTGTGTTTTCTATCTGAAGTGTGCTCTGAGGGCCAGTGTCCGAGTTGGTTTGCGATTTCAGTCAAGCAGCCAACCCTCTGCAGCTGTACTGAAGGCAAGTCAAACATCATCTGGATTCAGTTTTGGTAAGCTGGCTTCCAAACAGTTTGACAACCAACTGACTTTGTTTGCATTTTATATTTAGTCATTCCACTGAGTTATAATAGGAGCAGTGTAAGGACCGTGACTTTCTGTATTCTGTTTTTAAAACCTGTGAACTGAAATGAGAGCTGTTTTAAAATCAGTTTGAAAGGTTGGTTGCAGTTTTGAAAATGAGGAGCCTGTCACTGATGGCAGGCATTCTGAAAGTCTGCTCAGCGTTTATGTTGGAGATTTTCAAATTTGAGTAAGATTGACAGTACTACGTGCCTGTGAACAACTCAATGTCCAAGGATTTCATTGAATGTCTGATCATCTGAAGCTGTTTAATTGAACTTGCAAAATTCAATTATTTTCTTTTTAACTTACCCCTTAACTGTCGTTCAATCTGTCTGAGAGAGATTGGGGATTATGATCATAAAAGATTGGGTTTAGATTCTAGATATTAATTCGATGACTACTTTTTAATCATTGTTCTAAAGTGTCATTGATAATAAAGTGTTAATTTTTGATTGAGTTATGGACTTAGAATCTAAATCTATTATTTGTAAAATCTGGTTAGGAGCAATTGGGCAAATTTGAGGGTCATTGAATGTTTTAGTGTTGTGTGTCCAGTGATAGTGAGGGTGATTTGTTTTGGCTTGTTATCTTTGTGTCTTAACAACACTGAGTCAAATTCTTGTTTTTGCTGTGATATGGACAATTTTGACATGAACAGCAGGCTTCATGTGTTTTGAGAATTTAGCATTCAAAGTTTGGGAGAAGATTTATAGCTCGGGTGCTCGTTGTTGTGGTTCTGTTCGCCGAGCTGGGAATTTGTGTTGCAGATGTTTCGTCCCCTGTCTAGGTGACATCCTCAGTGCTTGGGAGCCTCCTGTGAAGCGCTTCTGTGATCTTTCCTCCGGCATTTGTAGTGGTTTGAATCTGCCGCTTCCGGTTGTCAGTTCCAGCTGTCCATTGCAGTGGTCGGTATATTGGGCCCAGGTCGATGTGCTTGTTAGCAATCAGCTAATATACTGGACCCAATATACCGAGCACTGCAATGGACATCTGGAACTACAACCGGAAGCGGCAGATTCAAACCACTACAAATGCCGGAGGAAAGATCACAGAAGCGCTTCACAGGAGGCTCCCAAGCACTGAGGATGTCACCTAGACGGGGACGAAACATCTGCAACACAAATTCCCAGCTCAGCGAACAGAACCACAACAGAATTTAGCATTTTTCTCTATCAATTTCAACAAACCATTCTGATGCCTGTAAGATGTAATTCCAGTGATCTGGCTACATGTTTCTTGGATTGCAAATTTAATCTCGTTACAGAGCCTTTCTAGATTGGCATGACTGCAGCCTGTGAAAGCAAGGTGGGATGAAAGTTGCTTTTGCAGGTTTTAAGAGTCCTGAGGTTGTGACAACCCAATATAAATGTAGGTTCTTGTTTAAATATCCAGAATGTCTACAGCCTTTTTATGGATCCCCCGTTATGTTTTTGTGAATATACTTGCTTAGTTGTTGAAATAAAAATCTGCAAAATTGCTTGCTTATATTTGAGAAACCAATTTGTTAAAAACAAAACAAAACAAAATATGATTGGCCAAGCTATATTTCAGGCTGGGGTTGCACTTGTCTAATAATAACATCAACTGGAGCATAACACAGTAAACTCTGAACGTAACCTTCTGCGAAACAACATGGGGTTTTTATTATGTTAATGACACTATTACATACAAGTTGAGGATGAAAGAAACTTAAATTTTCGAAAGGGAAAATGACACGTCAATATCTTTCTTTCTCGAATGTTACAGACTTCTCAGATGAACAGAAAGAGTTCCAGGCAACAGCACAAAAATTTGCTCGGGAGGAAATTGTTCCAGCAGCCGCTGATTATGACAAGAGTGGAGAGGTCAGTGAACTACGTGACTACAGTCCATCATCCACGTCATTCACTCTCCGAGGATGATGAGTCCACACCCTCACCTCCACGTCATTCCTCCAGCACTCTATTCTAACACACTGCTTGCTCTCCTCTCAAGCGCTGTATGAATATTCCCCCTCCCCATACCCTTCCCAATTTGTGTCCCTGTTCCCTTATTCTCTTATTGTTAACACAATGGATAGTAAAAGAGATGACTATTTGGCAATTTACCTGATGTTCAAAATAAATGTGTAGAATTGAAAGTGCAGTAATAGATTAATCAATACAGCTAGTACAAGATGGAGTTTGTGCTCCACACAGACCTTCTCTGTCCCTCTCCATCTCAACTTATCAACTTCCTGAATTAAAACATTTACGCTATTCACCTGAGCGTAATCTGGTTCCTCACTCTCACCACCCTCTGTGTGAAGATGTTCCTCCTTAATTCTTAATACTCTAACATATCCAGTCTAGTATTTAGATGCCTAATTCAGGCTTCCTCCATGAATGGAAATATTTTCTCTAAACCTACTCAATCAAATCCTTTCATCGTTTTAAAGCTCCCTATCGGGAAAACCACAGTCTACATTGTAGATTGGAAAGGAGTTTAATCAACCCAGTATGATTTTGCTGAGAGAGATCATTACTGTTTAATGTGAAAATTTGGTCCAATATTTGGAATGGAGGCAATCCTGCTGAAAGTTGTAAATTATATTGAAGGCTAACAATGGAAGTTAATGGCTTATGTTAATGATAGAACACTTCCACTGCAAGGTGCTAGAAAGCATTGGTAACTGAAAGCTCACTGGGGTGATACCAGGGATGGCAGGACTGTCCTGCGAGGAGAGATTGGTTTGACTGGGTCTGTTTCCATTCTAGTTCAGAAGGATGAGAGTTATCTGATTGTGACATTTGAAATTCTGACAGGGTTGGCAAAGACTAGAGGCAGTGAGGTTGGGGAATCTAGCAGCAGGGACAGTCTCAAGGTACAGATATAGACCATTTAAAACAGTGATGAGTAAACACTTTATAGGGTAGTGAATATGTGAAATTCTCTACCACACAGAAGCTGGGTCACTGAATATGTTCAAATAAGAGAGAGTTCAGTTTTTAATAGGCATTTGGATGGGTATATGAATAGGAAGGGTTTGGAGGGAAAAGGGCCAGATTCTGGCAGGTGGCACTAGATTGGTTTGGGATATCTGGTCGGCAGGGACAGGTTGGACAGGAGGGTCTGTTTCCATGCTGTATATCTCTATGACTCTAGTAATTAAAATATCAAGGGGTATGTGGAGAAAGTGAGAATATGCCGTTGTGATAGTGGATCAGGCACGATCATATTGACTGGTTCAGCAAGCTTGCAGAGCCCAATATATGGTTTTATTTAGGTAAAGGAGAAATGAATTGTTGCAATCTTGATGGTGGTGGTGGGGAGTTTGCAGTGAGGCATCTGTGTCTTCATGATATCTTTCTTTTCTTTTCAGTATCCTGTTCCCCTTATTAAGAGAGCATGGGAACTGGGCCTGATGAACACCCACATTCCTGTGAGTTGCGGTAAGCAGAGAACAGATAAGTATTTGAAGTGGAAACTGAAGGGAATGCACATCAGTAGCTTCATTTTGCTAAGCTGTTCTATAAACTGGGAAATGAGTGAAAAGATCTTAAAGTAAGGGAACACTTAGGAAGCAGCGATCATAATATGGTAGAATTCAGTCTGTAGTTTGAAAGAGAGAAGGTAAAATCGGATGTAATGGTGTTACAGTTAAATAAAGGTAATTATGAGGGCATGAAAGACAAACTGACAAAAATACACGGGAAGCAGAGCCTAGCGGGGAAGACAATAGAGCAAAAATGGCAGGAGTTTGTGGGTATAATTGAGGACACTGTACAGAGGTTTATCCCCAAGAAAAGAAAGATTATCCGGGGAGGGATTAGACAGCCATGGCTGACAAAGGAAGTCAGGAAATGTATTAAAGAAAAAGAGAGATCCTATAAAGTGGCCAAGAGCATTGGGAAATCAGAAGATTGGGAAGGCTACAAAAACAAACAGAGGATAACAAAGTGTGTAATAAGAAATGAGAGGATCAAATATGAAGGTAGGCTAGCCAGTAATATTAGAAACGATAGTAAAAGTTTCTTTCAATACATAAGAAACAAACGACAGGCAAAAGTAGACATTGGACCACTTCAAACTGATGCTGGAAGCCTAGTGATGGGAGATAAGGAAATAGCAGGAGAACTTAAAATGTACTTTGCGTCAGTCTTCACAGTGGAAGACATGAGTAATATCCCAACAATTAAAGGGAGTCAGGGGGCTGAGTTGAGTATGGTTGCCATTACAAAAGAGAAAGTGCTCGAAAAGCTGAAAGGTCTTAAAATTGACAAATCTCCTGGCTCTGATGGAATACATCCTAGAGTTCTGAGGGAGGTGGCTGAGGAAATAGCGGAGGCATTGGTTGAGATCTTTCAAAAGTCACTGGAGTCAGGGAAAATCCCGGATGATTGGAAGATCACTGTTGTAACCCCCTTGTTCAAGAAAGGATCAAGACAAAAGATGGAAAATTTTATAGGACAATTAGCCTAACCTCGGTTGTTGGTAAAATTCTAGAATCCATCATTAAGGATGAGGTTTTTAAATTCTTGGAAGGGCAGAGTCTGATTAGAACAAGTCAACATGGATTTAGTAAGGGGAATTCGTGTCTGACAAACCTGTTGGAATTCTTTGAAGAGGTGACAAGTAGGTTAGACCAGGGAAACCCAGTGGATGTGGTCTATCTAGACTTCCAAAAGGTCTTTGATAAGGTGCCACACGGGAGGCTGCTGAGCAACGTGAGGGCCCATGGCGTTCGAGGTGAGCTACTGGTATGGATTGAGGATTGGCTGTCTGACAGAAGGCAGAGGGTTGGCATAAAAGGTTCTTTTTGGAATGGCAGCTGGTGACAAGCGGTGTCCCGCAGGGTTCAGTGTTGAGGCTGCAGCTGTTCACATTATATATTAATGATCTGGATGAAGGGACCAGGGGCATTCTAGCGAAGTTTGCGATGATACGAAGTTAGGTGGACAGGCAGGTAGTACTGAGGAAGTGGGGAGGCTGCAGAAGGATCTAGACAGTTTGGGAGAGTGGTCCAGGAAATGGCTGATGGAATTCAACGTGAGCAAATGTGAGGTCTTGCACTTTGGAAAAAAGAATAAAAGCATAGACTACTTTCTAAACGGTGAGAAAATTCGTAAAGCCAAAGTACAAAGGGATCTGGGAGTGCTAGTCGAGGATTCTCTGAAGGTAAACATGCAGGTTGAGTCCGTGATTAAGAAAGTAAATGCAACGTTGTCATTTATCTCAAGAGGGTTGGAATATAAAAGCACTGTTGTGCTACTGAGACTTTATAAAGCTCTGGTGAGGCCCCATTTGGAGTACTGTGTCCAGTTTTGGTTCCCACACCTCAGGAAGGACATACTGGCACTGGAACGTGTCCAGCGGAGATTCACACGGATGATCCCTGGAATGGTAGGTCTAACATACGAGGAAGGGCTGAAGATCCTGGGATTGTATTCATTGGAGTTTAGAAGATTAAGGGGAGACCTAATAGAAACTTACAAGATAATACATGGCTTGGAAAGGGTGGATGCGAGGAAATGTTTTCCGTTAGGCGAGGAGACTAGGACGCGTGGACACAGCTTTAGAATTAGAGAGGGTCAATTCAGAACAGAAATGCGGAGACATTTCTTCAGCCAGAGAGTGGTGGGCCAGTGGAATTCATTGCCGCAGAGTGCAGTGGAGGCTGGGACGCTAAATGTCTTCAAGGCAGAGATTGATAAATTCTTGATGTCACAAGGAATTAAGGGCTACGGGGAGAATGCTGGTAAGTGGAGTTGAAATGCCCATCAGCCATGATTGAATGGCGGAGTGGACTCGATGGGCCAAATGGCCTGCCTTCCACTCCTATGTCTTATGGTCTTATGGTCTTATGGAACAAAGGGGGCGGAGAGGAATGCACAGCCATAGTCAAGAGACCCAGAGGTGGTGCAGCATCAGCATAGCAATGACAATACCAGAACTGTAAAGTAATAAGGAGAAAGTGAGGACTGCAGATACTGGAGGTCAGAGTTGAGAGTGGTGCTGGAAAAGCACAGCAGGTCAGGCAGCATCCGAGGAGCTGGAGAATCGACATTTCGGGCATAAGCCTTTCATCAGGAATGAAGGAATGAGGAAATATGGTTAGGCTGGAGCTTATTTCCCTTGAAAAGAGAATGTTGTGGGATGATCTGATCAAAGCTTTTAAAATTATGAATGAATTTGATACAGTAGGTGCAGCAAGTTTCCATTTGTCTGAAGGTCCAAATATAGGAGTTATAATTATAACTATAAAGATACTGTATACTCAGACTCCAATAGGGAAATCACTGTTTCACCAAAGAATGGTCTGAATTGTGGATCTTAAAAGCCCTGAGGTTTGAGAGAGAAATAATGTTGATGCATTTAAGGACAAACTAATCACACTTTGGAGAAAGGAATTGAGGATATGTCGGAGGAGGCTCACGTGGGCCAGAAAAAACAGCTGGATTGGTTGATCTGAATGGATTGTTTGGGTTGATCTGAACGGACTGTCAGGGTTAGGTTCTGAGGACAAAGAACAAAGAAACTTTACAGCCCAGGAACAAGCCCTTCGGCCCTCCAAACCTGAGCCGATCCAAATGTACTGTCTAAACCTCTCAGCCAATTCCTGTATCCCTCTGCTCCCCACCTACTCATGCATCTATCCAGACACATCTTAAGTAAATCTACCGTGCCTGCCTCCTCTACCACCTCTGCTGGCAACGCGTTCCAGGCACCCACAACCCTCTGTGTGAAGTACTTGCCGCGTGTATCCCCTTAAACTTTCCACCTCTCATTTTGAAAGCATGACCTCTTGATATTGAATCCTTCATCCTGGAAAAATGCTTGTCTGTATCCACTCTGTCTATACCCTTCATGATTTTTGTAAACCTCAATCAGGTCCCCCCTCAATCTCCTTTTTTCTAGTGAAAATAAACCTTACCTATTCAACCTCTCTTTATAGCTAGCACCTTCCATACCAGGCAACATCTTTGTAAACCTTCTCTGCACCCTCTGCAAAGTGTCCACATCCTTTGGGTAATGTGGCGACCAGAACTGTACACAGTATTCTAAATGCCGTCGAACCAATGTCTTGTACAATTTTAACATGACTTGCCAGCTCTTATACTCAATACCCTGTCCAATGAAGTCACGTATACTATATGCCTTCTTGACCACTCTATCCACCTGTGCAGCAACCTTCAGGGTACAATGGACCTGCACTCCCAGATCTCTCTGCCTTTCAACTTTTCCCAAGGCTCTTCCATTCATTGTATAATTTGCTCTAGAATTAGACTTGCCTAAATGCATCACCTCACATTTGTTGCACTGACTATATTTGTATCCTTTTAAGTGTACAAGATCAAGGGGTAATGTGATTGAGAATTTTAATGAATGAAAGATTTGATTTAATTTAATTCCAGAGTGGGTGGTGTTCAAGTCTTTAAAATTAAAACTAGGCTTTTCAGGTATGATGTCAGGAATTACCATTTCACGCAAAGGAAAGTGAACATCTGGAACTGTCCCCCCCACGACAAAATTCAAGGCTGGGTGTTGATTGTACATGTTTCAAACTGAGATTAATAGATTATTGTTAGGTAAGAATACTAAATGTTACAGGGCTAGTGTGAGGAGGTGGGGATAAGGTGCAAATCAGTTCCAATCTATTTGAATGTTGGTGTGGGCTTGATGGACCAAATTGCTGCCTCCTGTATCTACATTTCAATAAGCCTACAAATGAAGCCCAGTGTCAGTCAGCGGATTCAGGGAGAGTAACTATTCCAGTGCCTATATTCTATAGATAAGGCAGCGAGTAGGAATCTTGATAAAATATCTGGAGTGCTATGTCACTTGGATGAATGCAGAATCATACTCAAATATAGAAATGTAGCGAAACTAGAAATGACAGATAGAAAAAAGTTGAAAAAATTATACCTGGGATACTGGAAGGAAGTTGCTGCAGATGTGAAACACAGTTTGGAAGAGTTAGGAACCAGCGTTATGAACTGCATTTGTAGAATTAACTTAATAAATCAATGAAGTTCAGCTGGCTGCTAATTGCTTTTGCCTTTTCTTGTATTACAGAACAATAGAATGGTTTGGTGCAGGAAGTAGTCTTTGGGTCCTTTGTGCTTGTGCTCACACTTCACAAGAGCTTCCAACTCATCTCATCTGCAGCCCTGCAAATTTTTCCATTTCAAGTATTTAATCGAATTCCCTTTTTAGCAGAATGGTTCCATGGTTGAAGGATTGTAGCAGCTAGCTTAACTTGGAGAAGTTGGCATTGCTCTCGATGGAACAAAAGAGATTGAGGGGTGATTTAATAGAGGTGTGCAAGATTGTGACAGGTTTAGATAAGGCATTTAAACTTAATAACTTTGCAAGGGTTAAAGGACATAAATTTAAGTTTTTGAGCAATAGAGATGCACAAAGGAAAGAATGTTTTTGGTATTAACCTTATTGTGATGGTGGAAATGACAACAGATAGTTTCAAAAAGAAATTGTTTGAACACCTGAGGGAAATAAAGTTGAAGGGCTCTGGGTATAGAGTGGGAGGAGAGAGCTGACTGGATTGGTCTAAGAGGGCTGACATGGATTTGATGGGCCAAACTACCTTCTCCTGCATTGTAATGGTACTAAATCTAAAAGTTACCAGTCCCACTTATTTCAGATTGCCTCAATAATTTCTGCTTTCTCTACCTTTTGCTTAAACATTAGGTGGAATGGGACTAGGCATCTTTGATTCTTGTCTCATCACGGAAGAACTAGCATATGGTTGTACCGGCATTCAGACTGCAATTGAGGCCAACTCACTGGGGGTAGGTTTGCACTGTTAACTGATGATTCATAAAATGATTAATTCTTGGGGCAGGAATTAGAGTCTTAACTTACGGAAGCAGCACCTCCAGCAAGACTACAGCTACCAGTTTTACAAGTGCAACAGGTTTATCTCTTCACTAAAGTGCATTGAGTTGAGATTATTTACATAATACTAAAAATTAAAACAATGTGTAAAATGAATTCCAGTCACTTATGGCAATCTGCAGTATACTTCGGGTAGAAATGACCCAATCAATTCCATTCTGACTGGGACTGGTTTCAGCATTGTCTGTCATGTGTTTATTTTATAGGGTTATAGAGATGTACAGCACAGAAACAGACCCTTAGGTCCAACTCGTCCATGCCCACCATTAATGCCAACCCAATCTGCCAGTATCCGGCCCATATCCCTCCAAACCCTTCTATTCATATAACTAACCACATGCTTGTTAAATGTTGCATTGTACTCACCTCCATCACTTCCTCTGGCAGTTCATTCCATACACACACCACCCTCTGTGTGAACAAGTTGCCCCTTAGATCTCTCTTCTCTCTTTCCTCTCTCACTCTAAACCTATGCCCTCTAGTTCTGGATTCCCCCATCCCAGAAAAAAGACCTTGTCTATTTACCCTATCCATACCCCTCAGCCTCCGACGCTCCAGGGAAAATTGCCCTAGCCTATTCAACCTCTCCCTCTAGCTCAAATCTGCCAACCCTGGCAACATCCTTGTAAATCTTTTCTGAACCCTTTAAAGTCTCACAACATCTTTCCGATAGGAAGGAGACCAGAATTGCACGCAATATTCCAACAGTGGCCTAACCAAAGTCCTGTACAGCCGCAACATGACCTCCCAACTCCTGTACTCAATACTCTGACCAATAAAGGAAAGCATACCAAACGCCGCCTTCACTATCCTATCTACCTGTGACTCCACTTTCAAGGAGCTATGAACCTGCACTCCAACGTTTCTTTGTTCAGCGACACTCCCTAGGACCTTACCATTAAGTGTATAAGTCCTAATTTTGCTTTCCCAAAATACAGTACCTTGCATTTATCTGAATTAAACTGCCACTTCTTAGCCCATTGGCCCATCTGGTCAAGACACTGTTGTAACCTGAGGGAACCTTCTTTGCACTTCACTACACCTCCAATTTTGGTGTCATCTGCAAACTTACTAACTGTACCTCTTAAGTTCACATCCAAATAATTTATATAAATGACAAAAAGTAGTGGACCCAGCACCGATCCTTATGACACTCCACTGGTCACAGGCCTCCAATCTGAAAACCAATCCTCCACCACCAGCCTCTGTCTTCTACCTTTGAGCCACTTCTGTATCCGAATGGCTAGTTCTCCCTGTATTCCATGAAATCTAACCTTGCTAACCAGTCTCCCATGGGGAACCTTGTCAAATGCCTTACTGAAGTCCATATAGATCATGTCCGCTGCTCTGCCCTCATCAATCCTCTTTGTTACTTCTTCAAAAAACTCAATCAAGTTTGTGAGACATGATTTCCCACGCACAAAGCCATGCTGACTATCCCTAATCAGTCCTTGCCTTTCCAAATTCATGTACACCCTGTCCCTCAGGATTCCCTCCAACAACTTGTCCACCACTGAAGTCAGGCTATAGTTGTATAGTTCCCTGGCTTGTCCTTACCACCTTTCTTAAATAGTGGCACCATGTTAGCCAACCGCCAGTCTTCCGGCACCTTACCTGTGACTATCGATGATACAAATATCTCAGCAAGAGGTCCAGCAATCACTTGCCTAGTTTCCCACAGAGTTCTCGGGTACACCTGATCATGTCCTACAGATTTATCCACTTTTATGCGTTTCCAGACATCCACCACTTCCTCCTCTATAATTTGGACATTTTTCAAGATGTCACCATCTATTTCCCTACATTCTATATCTTCCATATCCTTTTCCACAGTAAATACTCATTTTGTATCTCCCCCATCTCTTGTGGTTCCATACAAACGCCATCTTGCTGATCTTTGGGGGTTGAGAGTGTGATGCTGGAAAAGCACAGCAGGTCAGACAGCATCGGCAGAGCAGGAGAATCTATGTTTCAGGCATAATCCTGCCATCATTATGCCCCAAATGTCAATTCTCCTGCTCCTTGGATGCTGCCTGAGCTGCTGTGCTTTTCCAGCACCACACTTTCGACTCTAATCTCCAGCATCTGCAGTCTTCACTTTCTCCTAATTTGATCTTTGAGGGGCCCTATTCTCTCCCTAGTTACCATTTTGTCCTAAATGTATTTGTAAAACCCTTTGGATTCTCCCTAATTCTATTTGCCAAAGCCATCTCATGTCCCCTTTCTGCTCTCCTGATTTCCCTCTTAAGTATTCTCCTACTGCCTTTATACTCTTCTAAGGATTCACTCGATCTATCCTGTCTACACCTGACATATGCTTCCTTCTTTTTCTTAACTGAACTCTTCCTTCTTCTTCCAGATTTCTCTCCCCTTCTCAATGAAGTATCACAAATGCAGAAAGGCTTTCTGTATCTTACTAAGTGGCTGTTCTTGGTGTGTTTTTAAAAGTCCATTTCCTAGATGTGGATAGCCATACCCATTGTTGCCTGTTTCTGTTTGCCATGAGAGAAGGTAGTGGTGGATGTCCTCATTGATTTCCTGCAGGGCATCTGTTTTACTTATTGCAACAGTGCTGTTTAGAAAGGAATTTCAAGGCCTTGACCCAGAATGGAGAAATAATTCCAAGTCAGAATAGGCATAACCTACCAAGCAGGAGGAGACCATATGGCCCAGTGAGCTTGCTTCACCATTCACTTTGATCCTTCATTTCATTGTACGACATTTAAAAGACATTTGGATGGATATATGAATAGGAAGGGTTTGGAGAGATATGGACCGGGTGCTGGCAAGTGGGATGAGATTAGGTTAGGATATCTGGTCAGGATGGATAAGTTGGACTGAAAGGTCTGCTTCCATGCTGTACATCTCTATGACTCTCTGTTTTTTAAAAAAATACCCTCAAATCTCCCCTCAGCCTTGGACCCAGTCTTTGCTAGTTATTTTTCCCCTAGTCCCTCCACCTCTGCACAGCAGAAACACCTCCACCTGATTGTTCCCCTCCAAACCTCTCACTTGGAAATAGTCACTCCTTTAGAGTCAAAATCCTAGACCTCAGTCTGAGCATTGTGTATGCACTTACACTCCATGGACTACAGTGATTCAAGAAGCTGACTCACCACCTCTCTCTGAAGGGCTGAGAGATAAACATTGACATTGTCAGCAACACTCTTCGCCATTGAAGGAAAAGACAATCTCTCTCCTCTTGTTATACATAGAGTCATAGAGATGCATATCATGAAAATAATGGGTGAAAGTGAGGACTGTAGATCAGTCAAAACGTGTGGTGCTGGAAAAGCACAGCAGACCAGGCAGTATCCGTGGAGCAGGAGAGTTGATGTTTCAACCATCATGAAAATAGATCCTTATGTGACTAGGATTGAAATGGTCTCTGGAATAGTGAGACTTTTAAAAATTGTTTATTTTCTTTTAGAAACTTTATGGTTAGTTTAGCAGAATTTCTCTGACATTGCACAACACTTCTAACTTGTGCCTTTCACTTTTCAAGCAAATGCCAGTAATCCTCGCAGGCAATGAAGCACAGCAGAAGAAGTACTTGGGACGAATGACTGAGGCCCCGTTGATGTGTGTGAGTGTAGCTAAATATAATGGTTCACAAAATCATTCACTGCCAAAACAAAATCTGCTGTAAATACCTGTAGCTAATGGAGCTCTTCTCGCTGCTCAGGCATACTGTGTGACAGAACCTGGTGCTGGTTCCGATGTGGCTGGCATCAAGACCAGAGCAGAGAAAAAGGGCGATGAATACGTCATCAACGGGCAGAAGATGTGGATCACAAATGGTGGCCAAGCTAACTGGTACGTTTCCACCACTATTGAGTTCTCCAAATGATGATAACTTTAATTATTATTAACAGGAGGTTCACTGGGTTGATTCCAGAGTTGAGGGTTGGTTTATGAGGAGGGGCTGAGCAGACTGGGATTATATTCATTGGAATTTAGAAGAATGAAGGGGGATCTTATAGAAACATATAAAATTATGAAGGGAATTGATAAGATAGAATTTGAGAGGTTGTTTCCACTGGCAGGTGAGACTAGAACAAGAGGGCATAGCCTCAAACTTAGTGGGAGCAGGGTTAGGACTGAATTGAGGAGGATTTTCTTCACCCAGAATACATTGTATACGTGTTTTTCCTCGGCTTCTTGTAGTTCCTGGGTGCTACAGTGTGTTGTGCCTCAGTTAAATAATGTTCTGATGCAGCCTGGTTTGTGGATGTTGGGATGATTGCTCCTGTAGTTGAGTATCTGGTCAGTGTGTGTGGCTCTCCTGTAGATGCTGGTCTGCAGCTCTCCATTGGCTATTTGTTCTACCGTGATGCCTAGGAAGGGGAGTCTGTTGTTGTTCTCTTCCTCTTTGGTGAACTTTATACCAGCAAGGATGTTGTTTATGTGTTTGTGGATTTCTTCTAATTTGTTGTGTTTTGTGATGACAAAGGTATCATCCATAAAGTGGACCCAAAGCTTGGGCTGGATCGTGGAAAGGGCTGTTCATTCTAACCTCAGCGTAAATGCTTCTTCTAAGAGTCCTAATATTGGTGATCCCATAAGTGTCCTGTTGGTTTGTTTATAGATCTTGTCATTGAAGGTGAACTGGGTTGTGAGGCACAGGTCTAACAAGGATGCTGTCCTTGCTGATGGAGTTGGTGCTGTCAGGTATTTGTGTCCTTGGTTCATCTAGCAGTGAGGCCAGTGTTTCTTTAGTTAGGGTGATGTTTATTGATGTGAATAAGTCTGTCACATCGAAAGAAACCATGACCTCGTCGTTCTCTACCTTGGTGTCTTTGATGATGTTAAGGAATTCCTGGGTGGAGTGGATAATAGAGTCTTTTCATTGTCTTGGTCCACTGTTTAGTGTTGATGACTTATTCTAGTGTACTTGTCCACTCATGGTCAGTCGCGTTAGTGTACAGAGTTTTTTGACGCGACATTTCTTGTTCGTATTTGTGGAGTCGGTTGTGGGCATCATTTATCATTTCTCGTAGCACCCTGCAGCCTTTCTGTCCTGATGTTCTTCTGGTTTATGGGGTGTCGAGAGGTGGTTTGTATTTGACACATCGTGGTAATACCTGTTTCCTGAGGCATTTGTATAGATTCGTGTAGGATGTACAGTTGTTGGCAGGTGGCATTCAGTCAAATGACATCGGTTTCCCATGTTCGGGCTAATTTGAATGTATTATGCGCATAAATGTTTGCAACTTTACAGAAGATTTGTAGCTCAGGTTGTGGATCAGGTTGTAAATTTGCTTGCTGAGCTGGTAGATTTGTTCTCAAATGTTTTGTCGCCATGCTAGGTTACATCATCAGAGCCTCCAATGAAGTACTAGTGGAAACTAGCCTCCAGGATATTTAAGCACCAAAAGACATGACCCTCTCTCACTAATATCCATACAAACAGATGAAGAGGGACATCAGTTCGACTGGGACAATGCATCCTTCCTGGGACAGGCTAAACAAAGACACGCACAGGAATTCCTAGAAGCCTGGCATTCAGACTGGGACTCTATTAACAAACATATTGATTTGGACCCCATTTACCAACCTCTAAGAAAAAGAACCGGAAGTGATATCACCCACCACAACAGACCAAGTTATACAGAACACCAGCACTTCATTGGAGACTCACTAATGATGTTACCTAGTGTGGTGGCGAAACATGTGAGAAAACCCTACCAGCTCAACGAGCAAGCCTATAGCCTGACCCACAGCCTGAGCTACAAATCATCTCTACATTTGCAAATACTACTCATGTTGCTAATGCTTTTTAAAAATTCATTCACGGCCAGCATTTATTGCCCATCCCTAATTGCCCAGAGGGCTGCTGAGAGTCAACCACATCGCTGTGGGTCTGGAGTCACGTAGGCCAGACCAGGTAAGGATGGCAGTTGCCTTCCCCAAAGGACATTCGTGAACCAGATGAGTTTTTCCGACAATTGACAATGGATTCATAGAGTCTTAATACCCGGTATGGTATTGAATTTAAGTTCCACCGTCTGCCATGCCTCGATTCAAACTCGGGGGCCCCCAGAACATTACCTGGGACTGTGGATTAATAGTCCCAGAGCTCAGCCGTTATCTTCACTTACATAGTAGTGTAAAAGAGCTTCATGCATTGCTCAAACTTTGAAATAATTTGCTCTTCCAGGGTAGTCTGAGGTAGACCGAGAACTCTTCTGAACGAGACATCATAACTTTAGGCTCCTGTGTGAGTTTGCACAATATACAGTGAGCAGTAATGTGACTGGGGAGCCATTACCCTGCAAGATAGCTTTGAATCTCCCAATGTAGGCATCAAACTTGTAGAGTGAGCACACAGCTCAGGCCATATTTATACACTTGCTGATCTTATAGTGTGTGGAACTGCAGGAATCCATGTATGCACCTTGACCACAGAAGGTGGGCTTGCAGTCAACAGTAGTGGAAAACTCATTAATGGATTTTTGAACAAGTGGGTCGACAATAGGGAGCTGTAAAATCAATGAGGTAAACACAATGACTGCAGATGCTGGAAACCAGATTCTGGATTAGTGGTGCTGGAAGAGCACAGCAGTTCAGGCAGCATCCAAGGAGCAGTGAAATCGATGTTTCTGGCAAAAGCCCTTCATCAGGAAGAAAGGCAGTGAGCCTGAGGTGTGGAGAGATAAGCTAGAGGAGGGTGGGAGTTGGGGGGGGGGGGGGTGTGTGGGGGGGGGTGTGGGTGGGGGGGGGGGTGTGGGTGGCGGGGGGGTGTGGGTGGGGGTGTGGGGTGTGGGGTGGGGGGGGTGTGGGGGGGGTGTGGGGTGGGGTGGGGGGGGTGTGGGTGTGGGGTGTGGGGTGGGGTGGGGGGGGTGTGTGGGTGGGTGTGGGGGGTGTGTGTGGGTGGGTGTGGGGGTGTGTGTGGGTGGGTGTGGGGGGTGGGGGGGGTGGGTGGGGGGGGTGTGTGTGGGTGGGTGGGGGGGTGGGGGGTGGGTGGGGGGGGTGTGTGGGTGGGGGTGGTGGGGGGTGTGTGGGGTGGGGGTGGTGGGGGGGGTGTGGGTGGGGTGGGGGGGGTGTGGGTGGGGGTGGTGGGGGGTGTGTGGGTGTGGGTGGTGGGGGGTGTGTGGGTGTGGGTGGGGGTGGTGGGGGGGGTGTGGGTGTGGGTGGGGGTGGTGGGGGGGGTGTGGGTGTGGGTGGGGGTGGTGGGGGGGGTGTGGGTGTGGGTGGGGGTGGTGGGGGGGGTGGGTGGGTGTGGGTGGGGGGGGTGGGGGGGGGGGGGTGTGGGGGTGGGTGGGGGTGGTGGGGGGGGTGTGGGTGGGGGTGGGGGGTGGGGGGGGTGTGGGTGGGGGTGGGGGGTGGGGTGTGGGGGGGGTGTGGGGTGGGGGGGGTGGGGTGTGGGGGGGGGGTGGGGTGGGGGGGTGGGGTGTGGGGGGGGGTGGGTGGGGGGGGGGTGGGGTGTGGGGTGGGGGGGGGGGGTGTGGGGGTGGGGGGGGTGGGGTGTGGGGGGGTGTGGGGGGGGGGTGGGTGGGGGGGGGTGGGGTGTGGGGGGGGGGGGGGGGTGTGGGTGGGGGGGGGGGTGTGGGTGGGGGGGGGGTTGAAGGTGATAGGTCAGGGAGGAGAGGGTGGAGTGGATAGGTGGAAAAGGAGATCGGCAGGTAGGACAAGTCCGGACAAGTCATGGGGACAGTGCTGAGCTGGAAGTTTGAAACTAGGATGAGGTGGGAGAAGGGGAAATGAGGAAGCTGTTGAAGTCCACATCATTGCCCTGGGGTTGAAGTGTTCCGAGGCATTCTTCTTCCAGGCGTCTGTTGGAGAGGGAGCGGCGGTGAAGGAGGCCCAGGACCTCTATGTCCTCGGCAGAGTGGGAGGGGGAGTTGAAATGTTGGGCCACAGGGCGATGTGGTTGATTGGTGCGGGTGTCCCGGAGATGTTCCCTAAAGCTCTCTGCTAGGAGGTGTCCAGTCTCCCCAATGTAGAGGAGACCGCATCGGGAGCAACGGATACAATAAATGATATTGATGGATGTGCAGGTAAAACGTTGATAGATGTGGAAGGCTCCTTTAGGGCCTTGGATAGAGGTGAGGGAGGAGGTGTGGCCGCAGGTTTGCAATTCCTGCGGTGGCAGGGGAAGGTGCCAGGATGGGAAGGTGGGTTGTTGGGAGGCATCACGGAGGGAACAGTCTTTGCAGAAGGCGGAAAGGGGTGGGGAGGGAAATATATCCCTGGTGGTGGGGTCTGTTTGGAGGTGGTGGAAATGTCGATGGATGATTTGGTTTATGCGAAGGTTTGTAGGGTGAAAGGTGAGCACCAGGGGCATTATGTCCTTGTTACGGTTGGAGGGATGGGGTCTGAGGGCGGAGGTGCGGGATATGGACGAGATGCGTTGAGGGCATCTTTAACCACGTGGGAACGGCAATTGAGGTCTCTAAAGAAGGAGGCCATCTGGTGTGTTCTGTGGTGGAACTGGTCCTCCTGGGAGCAGATATGGCAGAGGTGGAGGAATTGGGAATATAGGATGGCATTTTTGCAAGAGGTAGGGTGGGAAGAGGTGTAATCCAGGTAGCTGTGAGAGTCGGTGGGTTTGTAAAAAATGTCAGTGTCAAGTCGGTCGAAATTAAAGGAGATGGAGAGGTCCAGGAAGGGGAGGGAGGTGTCAGAGATGGTCCAGGTAAATTTAAGGTTAGGGTGGAATGTGTTGGTGAAGTTGATGAATTACTCAACCTCCTCGCGGGAGCACGAGGTGGCGCCAATGCAGTCATCAATGTAGCGGAGGAAGAGGTGGGGAGTGGTGCCGGTGTAATTACGGAAGTTGACTGCTGCATTTTGAATGTTAATTTGAGCACAGGATGCAGACCATTGAAACATGTGAGGAAATTGTTCCATACACCTGCAGATTCAAGTATTGCAAACTTACCTGTGTATTGAAAATCTGAAGGAGGTAGGAGGTGAGGGGTCAGTTCATCGATGATGCGGTTCTCATGGAAGCTGAAGATGTTAGTGCAAGCTGGGCTTCAAGGGGTCCCTGTGACAACAGCACCTATTTAGGTGTAAATGGTTCATGAAACAGATAGTTTCCTCTTCAAACATTGTTTCTCTTTCAACTTTTATTTTGGGATTTACTTCTACTCTTTTAGTCGTGAATCTTTGGAATTTTCTATGCCAGTCATTCTGTTAATTCGAGACCGAGATCAATAGATTCTTGCTTGAGGTATCTGAGGATAGAGCATAGAGTAGGATTGATTTATAAGATCAGCCATGATCTTACTGAAGAGCTGGACAGATTCAAGAGGCTCTTCCTCTTATTGGTTACATTTTTCTTTTGCTGAGTAATATCTGTCAAAGTGAAGATGATCTCTGGAAGATTTCTTCACTGTTTAATTATCACAATGATTTGATCAACAAGTCCCTGCTGTCTCCGGACAGGTGGACCAAGACATTTCAAGTGCGAGTATGCAAAGCCAGAAGGTTCTCACCGATATAGAGACTTCCAGAAACAGAAGTTGCTGGAAAACTCAGCAGGTCTGGCAGCATCTGTGAAGAGAAATTAGAGTTAACATTTCGGGTCTGATGACTCTTCCTCAAAACTGATAATATCTGTTTTTCTTTCCCCCGTACCCCTCCAAGTTGTTTCTATTTAAATAATGCCTTCTTGATGCCGTCCAGGTAGTGTATTCCAGCTCCTGAATACTCACTAAATGGGAAGGGTTTTTTTTTTCTCATCTCTCATTTCCTTCTTTTGCAAATCAGTTTAAAGCTGTGCCCTCTTGTTTTTGGTCCCGTTTTAGTAAATCTCCTCCACGCTGTCTCCAAGGCATGGCATTCTTCTTCACGTGGAGTCCAGAACTGGACATGGTCCTCTAGCTGGGCCTGAACCAGTGATTTATGAAGATTTGTATTTCTGTGATGGCTTTTTAAAAAGAAGTTATGGGGCTCTAAGTTAAACTGCAGGCCTCACCTACAGCCATAATGTCAACTAACATTTTTGGGAGTTTGTGAATTGGAATCTCAGTCAGAGTTGGGGAGTGGTAGCACAGGGATCCGGGGCAAGTAAACAATCTGAAGCTGAGCAATCTCTAGGATGTTTGCAGCTTCTCTTTAATGACTTACTCAGGAGAGTGGCTTCATCGGGGCCTGGAGCTGTTACAGGATGCCCTCCAGCATTTCAGAGACTAAAAGAGGAAACCAAAACCTCCTAACTGTAGAAAATAAGTTTCTTTAAAAAATAAAATTGGAGTGGATCATTTGCAAATGGTCAATCATTTTTAAATGTTTGTTTTGCTCCAGGTATTTTCTCCTCGCTCGCTCTGACCCAGATCCGAAAGCCTCTGCAGGCAAGGCTTTCACTGGCTTCATTGTAGATGCTGACTCGCCTGGAATCCAGATTGGAAGGAAGGTATTTAGCATGTGTTTTTATGCAGAAATGTTTCAATGATTCAAAAGTTGACTGGAATAAACTGTTCACAGGTAAAGGGGCAACTGACAAGTGGGAGGATTTCAAAAGTGTGATAATTAGAGTTCAGAGGCATTATGTTCCTGTTAGAGTAAAAAGTACAGCTGGTAAGGTTAGAGAACAGTGGATGAATGAAGATGTTGAGGTTCTAGTCAAGAATAAACATTCTGAGATCGACAACTGGGATCAAATAAATCTCTTGAAGAGTATAAAGAGTATAGGGGCATTCTTGAGAGGGAAATGAGGTAGCCTTGGCAGATAATCCAGAGAGATTCTACAAGTACATTAAAGAGCAAAATAGCAACTAGAGAGAGAGTAGGACCTCTTAAAAATCAACAGGGTTATCTGTATGTTGAACCTCTGGAGATGGGAGAGATACTAAATGACTATTTTTAGTCTGTTTTTACTGTGGAGAAGGAAATAGAGACTAGAGAACCCAGGGAAACAAATATTGATGTTTTGAAAATTTCACATTACTCAAGAGGAAGTACTGGAGGTCTCCGAAAAAGGAAGTGTATAAATCTCCGGGACCTGACCATTGTGTCCCAGGATGTTGTGAGAAGTTAGGGAAGAAATTGCATGGCCCCTAGCAGAGATATTTGTATCATTTCTAATCATGGGTGAGGTATCGGAGGATTGGAGGGTGGCTAATGTTGTACCTTGTTTAAGAAAGGCTGTAAGGAGAAGCCTGGGATCTAAGACCTGTAGGTCTGACATCGTGGTGGGTAAGTTATTGGAGATGGTTCTGAAAGATAGGATTTACATGCTTTTGGAGAGGGAAGGACTGATTAAGGATTGTAAGCATTGTTTTGTGTGAGAGAAATAGTGTCTCATAAACTTGATGAGTTTTTTTGAGGAAATAACCAAAACGGTTGAGGGAAGAGCAGTAGACTTCAGTTGATAAGGTTCTGCATGATAGACTAATTAGTAAAGTTAGATCATGTGGGATTGGGTGAGCTTGCCAATTGGATATGAAATTGGCTTGACAGTAGGAGACAGAGGGTGGTGGTGGAGGTTTGTTTATCGGACTGGAGGCCTGTGACTAGCAGTGTTCCACAGGGATCAGTACTGGGTCCACTTTTGTTTGCCATTTTTATAAATGATTAGGATGAGAATATAGGTGGCATGGTTAATAGGTTTGTGAACGATGACAAAATTGGTGGTATAGTTGACAGTAAAGAAGGTTATCTAAGATTGCAAAGAGATCTTGATCAAATAGCTCAATGGGCTGAGGAATGGCAGATGGAGTTTAATTTGGGTAAATGTGAGATATTACATTTTGATAAAACAAATAAGGGCAAGACTTATACAATTAATGGTAGGGCCCTAAGGTAGTATTGTGGGACAATGAGACCTTGGGGTTCAGGTACGTAATTCTTTGAAATTTACGCTGGTAGACAGGATGGTTAAGAAGGTGTTTAGCACACTTACCTTCTTTGCTCAGAGCTTTGCTAATGGGGGTTAGGATGTCATGAGGTTGTACAGGGTATTGTTGATGTCTTCTCTGGTGTACTATGCAGTTTTGGTTGCCCTGTTATAGGAAGGATGTTATTAAATTGGAGAGGGTTCAGAAAGGACTCATGAGGTGCATAGATAAAGTGAATAGAAAGGGTCTTTTCCCTAGGGTGGGAAAGTTCAAAATGCAGCATATTTTTGAGGTGAGAGGAGAAAAATTTAAAAAAGACAGGAGGGCAAAGTGATGGACGCAGGTACACTTACAGCGTATAAAAGACATTTGGATAGTGAATAGGAAAGACTTGGTGGGATATGAGCCAAACAGAGGCAGATGGGACTAATTTAGTTTGGGATCATGTTGAGCATGGACTGGTTGAACTGAAGCCTCTGTTTCCATGCTCTATGACTATAATTTTGACGCACAATTTAAGTTGTGTAATCGATGAGCAGATGTACAAAGCAGTCACAAGCTCAGATTGAATGGTGAAGCTTTTCAGTACCTTTGAATACGTCCCTTCACAATACCAACCTCTACCCTCTGCCCAGTGATTGTTTAATTAACCATTTTAAATATTGACAGAGAAACATGGCCATGCATTAGCTCAACATGATGTCTGAATCTTTTTAATATTGACGTCAGTGTTGTTGGGCTAGGAGATGAACATGGGTCAGCGCTGTTCCGATACTAGAGGCATTGTTTTTGAAGATGTGCGAGTGCCCAAGGAGAATGTCCTCATTGGTGAGGGAGCTGGCTTCAAAATTGCAATGGGAGCGTTTGACAAAACCAGACCACCGGTGAGTAGGGTTTACAGCTGACTTAAATGTCTGGAATGTTGGGGTGAGGCATTGGAGGATGTATGAAGTATTATCAGACAACTAGAAGTGACGTTTTAAATGTTGAGTTGAATCTTTATTGGAACAAAGCCACCACTTACACCGTGTGAGCGTCAGAAGCAAACACTGAAACAAAGCTTGTTTTATACAGTATGGAAATCTCCATGCTCAGTGTACACACTAAAAGCTGCAGAATGCTTTTGATGATACTCACCACACCCTTAGGCCAAATTCCATAAAATTACAAGATGCAAGAGCAGAATTCGACCATTTGGCCCATCGTGGATTCCTTACAGTGTGGAAACAGGCCCTTTGATCCGACAAGTCCACACCGATCCTCCGTCCAGACCCATTCTCCTACCCTATTATCCTATATTTGCCCTAACAAATGCACATAACCTACACATCCCTGAACACTTTAGCCTGGCCAATTCATTTAACCTGCGCATCTTTGGATTGGGGGAGGAAACCCACACAGACATGGGGAGAATGTGCAAACTCAACACAGTCGCCCAAGACTGGAATTGAACCTGAGTCTCTGGTGCTGTGAGGCAGTGCTAACCACTGAGCCACCATGCCACCCTATTGAGTCTGCTCTGCCATTCCGTCATGGCTGATAGTGTTTCTTAACCCCTTTCCCCTATCTCCTCCCCATAACCATCAATCCCCTTACCAATCAAAACTTGTCTATCTCTGAATTTTAATAAACTCAATTACTTGGCCTCCACAGCCTTCTCCAGCAATGAGTTCCACAGATTTCCTCACCCTCTAGCTGAAGAAATTCCTCCTAGTGCAGGGACTAACATTTCTAACTGACACGATGAAGATGTGCCTTCGATTGCTAGTCCCTCCTACCGGTGGAAACATCATCTTCACATTCACTCTATCAGGCCTCTTAGTATTCTGTAAATTTCAATCAGTTTCTCCCTCATCTTTCTAATCTCCAGGAATACAGACCAAAGTCCTCAACAGCTCCTCACATGACAAGCCCTTCACCCCCAGGATCATTCTTGTGAACCTCCTCTAGATCCACCCAAAGCCAGCACATCCTTCCTTAGATACAGGGCCCAACAGCGCTCACAATATTCCAAATACGGTCTAACCAGATTCTTATACAGCCTCAGTAGTACTTCTCTGCTCTTGTATTCTAACCCCCTTGAAATGAATATTAACATTACATTTGCTATCCAAATTGCCAACTGAACCTGCATGTTAACCTAAGAGAAAGCTGAACTAGGACTCCCAAGTCCCGTTGTGCTACTGACTTCTGAAGCCTTTCTCTCTTTAAAATATCGTCTGTGCCTCTATCCTTTCTACCAAAGCGCATAACCGCACAAGTTTCTACATTGTATTCCATCTGCCACTTCTTTGCCCACTCTATTAGCCTCTAAAAGGTCTTCTCTTTATTTTAAGACTGCGCCTTTGGGTCCTAGTCTCTCCTACCAATGGAAACATCTTCCCTCCATCTACTCTGTCCAGCCTCCCTGCTTCCTCAATACTGTCTACCCCTGCACCTACCTTTGCATCTTTTGCAAATAAACCAACAATGCCCTCAGTTCCTTCATGCAGATCATTACTGTATAATGTGAATAGTGTGGTCCCAACACTGATCCCTGCAGAAATTGACCATTCATTGCCTGCCATCTGGAAATGACCCCTCTATGCCTACTCTCTACCTTCTGCCAGTCAGCCAATCTTCTGTCCATGTCACTACACCATGGGCTCTTGTATGGTTGAGCAATCTCCTGTGTGACGTTCTGGAAATCCAAATAGATCATGTCCACTGGCTCTCCTTTGTCTAACTTGCACATTACCTTCTCAAACAATTCTAACAGACTTGTCAGGTATAACCTCTCCTTGGTGAAACCATAAGACATTGGAGCAGAAATTAGGCCATTTCGATCCATTGAGTTTGCTCAGCCATTCAATCATCAACCCCATTTCTCCTGCTTTCTCCCCATATCCTGGATCCCCTTAATACTCAGGAACCTATCTATCTCCGTTCTAAATATACTCAATGATCTGGTCTACACAGCCTCCTGTGGTAATGAATTACATAGATTCCCCACTCTCTGGCTGAAGAAGTTTCTCCTTATTTTCATTCTAAAAGGTCTTCTCTTTATTTTAAGACTGCGCCTTTGGGTCCTAGTCTCTCCTACCAATGGAAACATCTTCCCTCCATCTACTCTGTCCAGCCCATCCAGTGTTAAATATGTTTCAATTAACTTCCCTGACTCAGCCTGGTTTTACCATTCACTTCCAAGTACTCCGCAATCTCATTCTTAATAATAGACTCTAAAATCCTACCAACGACCAAGGTCAGGCTAACAGGCCTGTAGTTTCCAGTCTTCTGTCTTCCTCCCTTCTCAAGCAGGGCTGTTACATAAATCATTTCCTAGGCCTCTCGGACCCTCCTTGACTCCAGTGATTCCTGAAAGATCACACTAACTCTTCCACAACCTCCTCAGCTATCTCCATCAGATCCCTCAGATATAATCTATCTTGTCCAGGTGACTTATCCAACTTTAGACCTTTCAGCTTGCTGAGCTCCTTTTCCCTAATGATGGCCACTGCACCCATCGTTGCTTCTTGACTCTCTTGGAATTCTGATAAGCTGTTGGAGTCTTCCACTGTGAAAACTGGTGCAAAGTACTTAGTCAGTTCTTCAGCCTTTTCTTTGTTCCCCATTACTACTTTTCCAGCCTCATTTTCCATTGTTTCAATGTCCATTCTTGTCTCTCTCTCTTACCTTTTTAGATTTCTAAAATAATTCTTGCAATCCTTTTTTTAAAATATTACTAGCTAGCTTCCTCTCCTATTTCATCTCCCCCGTCACCCCCCACTGTTTTTTATTTGCCTTCTGCTGGTTTTTCAAGCATTTCCAATCCTCTGGCTTCCCATTAATCCTCACCACATTGTATGCTGCTCCTTTTGCTTTGAAGCTGTTCCTAACTTCCATTGTCAGCTATGTTTTTTTCTTCCTTGAGATGAATTTCTGCTGTGCCTCTTGAATTACCCCAGAAACCTCTGCGTTTCCTGCTGCACTGTCTTCCCTGCTCGGTTTCCTGAAGCAAACAACTCTGGCCAGCTCCTCCCTCATGTCTCTGTAGTTGCCTTTACTCAATTATTTTATTATAACATCCGATTCCAGCTTCTCCCTCTCAAACTGCAGAGTGAATTCGATCATAGTATGGTCACTGCCCCCTAGTGGTTCCTTCGCCTTCAGCTCGTCATCACCTCTACCTCATTGCACATTACTCTGTTTCTTTGAGGTAGAAGAGACCACAGATTCAGGCTCATTTAAAAGCACATTTCCTTGTGCTTTTCTCCCTCCGATCTCCCACTTCCCGACTGCACAGAACTACCCTAAGGGTCCCTAGTTTTATGGTCCAGTATTTAAACTTAATTGGAAAATTTATTGTATTCAGTGATGGAAAGGTCAAGCCTAATTAAAGTACAGACTGGTTCACAATGTGCAATAAATAGTACAGTGTCTATCATCCTTGGGATGTTTGGGATCTATAACTGAACTCTGCCTCCTGTACGGACGAATATATTCACAGGTTGCTGCTGGAGCAGTTGGTTTAGCCCAGAGAGCCTTGGATGAAGCTACCAAGTATGCTTTGGAAAGGAAAACCTTTGGAAGATTGCTCGCACAGGTAAGGTTAAGCATTGTAACAATTCCTCAAATGTAAAATGTTCATTCTCGTGTTCAGGTCTACTAATGTCCTCTCTATCTCTCTAAGCCCCTCTGGCTATGCACCCTCTGCTTAAGGATCTCCAGTTTCAATTGCTGCCTTGGTACTAAGCTCTGGGATTCCATCTCTGAACCTCTGCATCTCTGCCCCCTTGCTTCCCAATTTCCTCATTTCCCCTCTCCCCACCTTCCAACTTGGCACTGCCCTCTTGACCTGTCCTACCTGTCCATCTTCCTTCCCACCTATCCACTCCACCCTCCTCTCCGACCTATCACTCCCCTCCATCTACCTATTGCACTCTCAGCGCCTCCCCCCGCCCCATTTATCTCTCTACCCCCTCAGCTCACAAGCCTCATTCCAGACGAAGGGCTCTTGCTCAAAATGTCGACTCTCCTGCTCCTCGGATGCTGTCTGACTTGCTGTGCTTTTTCAGCACCACACTCGACTCTGATCTCCAGCATCTGCAGTCCTCACTTTCTCCTGATAACAGCAGCAGATGCCCGGGAATGCCACGATGTTCAAGTTCCCTTCCAAGTCACACACCATCCTGACTTGGAACTGGGTCTGCTGAATCAAACTAGTGAAAGTCTCTCCTTGTTCTGGATAACTGTAATAGATAGAAACATATTGACTGTTTTAGTGATTAAATAAAACTTTTGTACTTTTGGTGCTGCTCATGGAGTACTGGCCCTGATTACCAGCCACCACTCCTGTTGGAGTCATAGCATCAGGCATAACTGATATAAATGTGATGAAATAAACTGGTCTCTGTAAGGATCACTGTAGTGGGGGATACCACAACTGAGGAACTTCGATAATATGAGAGACTAAAGAGATTGGGGCTATTTGTCTTGGAGGAGACAAGGTGAAGAGGAGATTTAATTGAGATGTTCAAAACAATGAAATCTTGACAGATTAAATCAGGTGGAAGTGTTTTGGGGGGTGTGGATTAATTGGATAGCTGTTTCAGCAAATCAGCACAGGCACGCTGGACAGAATGACCTCCTGTAATGCAGGATTCTGAGGGGGCAAAGTTGGGTTGGGGAAATGTAACAGTGATACCCATGCCTCAGCTGAATGTTGTTCCTCCCTCTGTGTGTACAGCATCAGGCAATTTCCTTCATGCTGGCAAACATGGCCATGAAGGTGGAATTGGCACGATTAGGTTACCAGAGAGCGGCCTGGGAAGTGGACCAGGGACGGAGGAACACGTACTACGCCTCCATCGCGAAAGCCTTTGCGGGAGACATCGCCAATCAGGTTGCAAGTGATGCTGTCCAGATCTTTGGGGGCAATGGTTTCAACAGTGAATATCCTGTCGAGAAACTGATGAGAGATGCTAAAATCTACCAGGCAAGTAGCACAATGTCTAATTTTTTTACATTGATTGAAATTTGTACTGGTCCTTCAAACAAGAAAGAGAGATGCATTTCTGCCGTGGTTTTCACAAACTCAGTGCAAACCAAACATTTTATAGATAAGAGAAATTTTTCTTGTGTACTTGCTGTAACATAGGGAACACAGCAATCCAGTTTAGTGCATCAAGCTATCCATAAGCAATAATGAGATGATGACAAGATAATGAGTTTTTTAATGCCCTCATTTGGTACGTGGATTGATAATTGGCCATTGAAAGGTGATCGATCCGAAACATTAACTGCTTCTCTATCATCAGAAGCTGCCAGAATTATTTTCAGCAGTTTTTGTCACAGTTTCAAATTTCCAGCATCCAGTATTTTACATTAATGTTGCTAATTGCCTGTTGTTTGCCCACCACGTTGTTGCGAAATTAAAGAATATAACAGTCTGTTGCCAAATCTCAGGGTAACCAAATGGTGCAGCACACGGGAGCTCACTTGGCCCATCATATCTGTCAGCTTCTTGAAAGAGCTATCCAATTTGTCCCATTTTCACCCACTGTTGCTCCATAGCCCTACAAGTTTTCAAGTTCTAACTTCCTGTTGCAAGATATGATTGAATTATTTTTTCTCACCAGCCTTTCAGATCTCAAAACCTCACTGTGTAAGCAATTATTTCCGTCCCCTCACCTCCAGCTCTGTGGCCATTTCCATCAGATTTGTATCCTCTGCTCACTGACTCTGTTGCTGTTGGGAGTAGTTTGTTCTTGTTTTCTGATCTGAAGTGCTCTGATTTTGAGCACCTGTCCCTTCATTGCTAGTTGAGGGAGAAACACCTGTCTTGATAAGAACACAAGCAATAGGAGCAGCAGTCAGCTAACTGAACCTCTAGCCTGCACTGCCCATCTCCTCCTGGCCATCGTGTCCGATCATCATGTCCCTTAATTGCCTTAGTATATCAATGCCATTCATGTTTGTCTTAAATATGTTCCGGTTGTAGTTGTCTGGGGATTACATGTTGCAAAGATTCAGAATAAAGTGTTTCTCCTCAGCTGTGTCCCAATTGACTCGCCCAGTCTGAGACTGCAGCTCAGTTTTCTCGATTTCATTAGATTACTTACAGTGTGGAAACAGGCCCTTCAGCCCAACAAGTCCACACCGACCTGCTAAAGCACAATCCACCCAGACCTATTCTCCTACATTTACCCCATCACCTAACACTACGGGCAATTTAGCATGGCCAATTCACCTAACCTGCACAGTTTTGGACTGTGGGAGGAAACTGGAGTACCTGGAGGAAACCCACACAGACATGGGGAGAATGTGCAAACTCCACACAGTCAGTTGTCTGAGGCGTGAATTGAACCCGGGTCTCTGGCGCTGTGAGGCAGCAGTGCTAACCACTGTGCCACTGTGCTGCCCAATCAAGAAGCATCTTGCCAGCATCTACCCTGTCAAGTCCCTTCGCCAATTCAATCAGATTACCTCCCATTCTTCATGATTTCAGGATTATAGATGTTGCCTGTCCAGTCTCTGCACTGACAATCCATACACCCCAAGAAGCAGTCCAATAAAACCTCAGCTCACTCCCCCTTAAGGCAAGATATCCTTTGTTGAGTAAGAAGACCCAAAGCCCAAACACTGTACTGCATTTGTTCAGTCACTAAAGCCCTTAAAAGTATTTATAATCCCAGAGTGATAAAGGCTCGCATACCGTTTGCCTTTCTAATTTCTAGTACTTTCATGTTAACTTTGAGTCTACATCTCAAGAACACCCAGTCCCCTCTGTATGCCAACATATACTAATCTCTGTGCTGAAAATAAAATTCTGTTTCTCCATTGTGTTTTTTTAACTGTGATATTTTCCCACACCATGTTCTGTTCTAGCTATGGTTCAGTTTGCTGCACCCTCATTGCTGAGCCATAAGGTTCTAAGTTGAAGGCCCATGAAAGAACTTGAGGGCAAAAAATCAAGCCTGTCGGTCTAGTACACTACTGAGGGAGTGCTCCATTGTCAAAGGTGCTGTCTTTCAGATCAGGTGTTAACTGAGAGCCAATCTGCTCCATCTGATTCCTCAGCACAACTTCAGAAAGCTGGCTCTTTATCCCAGCCTACCTGGCCAATATTTACCCCTCAATCAGCATCACGCATGTTATTTGATTATTGTAACTTGACTGTTTGTCAGAGCTTGCTGTATGTGTGTGTTGGTGATTGCAGCTCCAACATTTCAACAGTGTGCCATTGGCTGTGAAGCAGCACGGTGGGCAGCACGGTGGCACAGTGGTTAGCACTGCTGCCTCACAGCGCCAGGGACCTGGGTTCAATTCCCACCTCAGGCGACTGACTGTGTGGAGTTTGCACATTCTCCCCGTGTCTGCGTGGGTTTCCTCCGGGTGCTCCGGTTTCCTCCCACAGTCCAAAGATGTGCGGGTCAGGTGAATTGGCCATGCTAAATTCCCCGTAGTGTTAGGTAAGGGGTATGGGTGGGTTGCGCTTCGGCGGGTCGGTGTGGACTTGTTGGGCCGAAGGGCCTGTTTCCACACTGTAAGTCTAATCTAATCTAAAAAAGTGTTTTGAGATTTCAGAAAACATTACAATGCCACAGTAGTAACAAACTCCTGTTCACTGCCCACACTTGAATGCTGCCCATAGCACCTTGCAGACAGTGCCATCACCCTCACAGGCAGCCCACATCGCGTATCTATTGAATGAGGCTTCTGCACCATTGCACAGGGGTTTCATTAAGCTGGCTGACTCGCAGTCAGATCTTCATATCCCTAATTTCTAAGCAGGCTTGTGCTGCTACTAAACCTTCAGGCGAAAGGGTTCAGGTGACACACCCTTCGCTGTGATGTCTGCTTCTCAAGATTCCAGCTCAACAACACAAAGCTGAACTTACAAACTGAAGAATTTGGAGCAGGAGTAGGCCATTTGGCCCCTTCAGCCTACTCCATTCAGTAACACGATGGCTGATTGAATTGTGGCCTCAACAACACTTTGCTGCCTTTCCCAGGTACTCCTCGACTCCCTTGTTTTTCAAGAATCTATCCACCTCTGCCTCAAAACTCTTCAATGACTCCATTTCCTTTGGGGCAAGCAAGTTCCACAAACCAGTGACATTCTTTGAGAAATAAGTCACCTCTTCATGTCTGCCTAAAATAGATGACAGCAGACCTTTAAACTGATTCCTCTATTTCTAGTCTTTCCCACAAACTGGAGTTAGAGAATTGCAGGCTGATGTAGTGGCTCAGGATGATGATGCTGACCAGAAACTCTCAGCAAAACCTGCATTAGTATGCCTATCTAATCTTGCTTTATTTACTTTCTGAATTTACAAGTAGAGGCATTTAAGAAAATAATTACTCTGGTTTCCGCTGCCTTCCTAACTTACTGTGGAAGTTCCAACACAATATGGACCATAGTAATTCAGGGAGTGCTCCCTATCGCCACCTCAAGGGCAATAAATGGTCGTCGCCATCAATGTTAATATTCAATGACAGAATTTAAAACAACTCCACTAGTTTACATTCATCTGTTTCTATATTTTCTTCTATATTTAGCTTATTTGTGCATGTCAAATATTAATTTAATAACATTTCAAACCTCAAGTGTTAATCTTCTCCAGAACTGGATGCAGTATTCCAAGTGCGGTCTAAACAAAGTTTTATAGAGCTGCAACAAGTTCTCATGGCTCTTAAACTCAATCCCCCTGTGAATGAAAGCCAAAACACCATATGCTTTCTTAACAACCCTGTCCACTTTGGTGGTAATTTTAAGGGATCTATGTACCTGAACCCCAAGATCCTTCTGTTCCTCCACACTGCCAAGAATCCTGTCTTTAATCCTGTACTCAACTTTCAAGTTCGACCTTCCAAAATGCATCACTTTGTATTTATCCAGGTTGAACTCCATCTGCCACCTCTCAGCCCATCTCTGCATCCTGTCAATGTCACGCTGCAGCCTACAACAGTCCTCTATACTGTCAACAACACCTCCAACCTTTGTGTCATCTGCAAACTTGCTAGCCCATCCTTCAATCTCCTCATCCAAGTCATGAATAAAAATTACAAAGAGTAGAGGCCCAAGAACAGAGCCCTGTGGAACACCACTCACCACTGACTTCCAGGCAGAATACTTTCCTTCCACTACCACTCACTGTCTTCTGTCGACCAGCCAATTCTGTATCCAGGCAGCTAAATTTCCCTGTATC
This sequence comes from Hemiscyllium ocellatum, assembly GCF_020745735.1. Classification (NCBI taxonomy): domain Eukaryota; kingdom Metazoa; phylum Chordata; class Chondrichthyes; order Orectolobiformes; family Hemiscylliidae; genus Hemiscyllium; species Hemiscyllium ocellatum. Next base: position 113,483,354 of record NC_083409.1, on the reverse strand, counting down.
CCATTCCTCCTGACCTTCTGAATGAGCCTACCATGGGGAACCTTATCAAATGCCTCACTGAAGTCCATATACACCAAATCCACTGCTTGACTCTCATCAACTTTTCTCGTCACATTCTCAAAGAATTTGATAAGGTTTGTGAGGCATGACCTGCCCCTCACAAAGCCGTGCTGACTGCATTTAATCAAGCCATGCTCGTCCAGATGGTCATAAATCCTATCCCTCAGAATTCTTTCTATCACCTTGCAGATGACAGACGTGAGACTGACTGGTCTGTAATTGCTGGGAATTTCCCTATTTCTTTTATTGAAGAGAGGAATTACATTTGCCTCCCTCCAGTCCTCCGGTATGACTCCAGTGGAGAGCGAGGATGGAAAGATCTTCGCAAGCGGCGAAGCAATCTCATTTCTCGCTTCCCAAAGCATCCGAGGACAAATCTGGTCTGGCCTTGGCGACTTGTCAATCTTAATGTTTGTCAAAATTTTCAGCACATCAGCTTCCTTAATCTCTATCCGTTCCAGCATGCTTACCTGCTCCTCAATGGTTTCATTCACTACAAGGTCCTTTTCTTTAATAAAGACAGAAGCAAAAAACTCATTTAAGGCTTCCCCTACCTCCTCAGACTCTATACACAAGTTCCCTATGCTATCCCTGATCGGCCCTACACTTTCTTTGATCATTCTCTTATTCCCCACGTATGTGTAAATTCCTTTGGATTCTCCCTAATCCTTCCTGCCAAGCCTTTTTCGTGCCCCCTCCTGGCTCTCCTCAGACCATTTTTGAGCTCCTTCCTCGCCTGCCTGTAATCCTCTAGAGCTGAGCAAGACCCTTGCTTCCTCCACCTATGTAAGCTACCTTCTTTCTTTTGACGAGAAGCTCCTCCGCTCTCGTCATCCAAGGTTCCTTTATCTTACCCCTTCTTGCCTGTCTCAGAGGAACACATTTATACATCACTCGCAACAACTGTTCCTTAAACAGTCTCTACATACCTGCTGTGCCCTTTCCATGGAGCAATTGCTCCCAGTCCATGCTTCCCAACTCACATCTGATAGTATCATAGTTTCCTTTTCCCCAATTAAATATCCGCCAACAACTTCTCATGTCTCCTCCTGGATCTTCTGAGCTCTCTCCTTAGGTCTTTCCTGGCTACCTTGTAACCCTCAAGCACCCTAACTAAGCCTTCACATCTCATCTTAACATAAGCCTTCTTCTTCCTCTTGACCAGAGATTCCACTTCCTTCGTAAACCACGGCTCCTGCGGTCTACAGCTTCCTCCCTGCCTGACAGGTACATACTTATCTAGGACACACAGGAGCTTTTCCTTTGAATAAGCTCCACATTTCTAATGTGCCTATTCCCTGCAGTTTCCTTCCCCATCCTATGCTTCCTAAATCTTGCCTAATCACATCGTAATTGCCTTTCCCCCAGCTGTAACTCTTGCCCTGTGGTATACACCTATTCCTTTCCATCACTAATGTAAACATGACAGAATTGTGATCGCTACCACCAAAGTGCTCACCTACATCCAAGTCTAACACCTGGCCTGGCTCATTACCCAGTACCAAATCCAATGTGGCTTCGCCCCAAATAGGCCTGTCTACATACTGTGTCAGGAAGCCCTCTTGCGCACACTGGACAAAAACTGACCCATCTATAGTACTCATACTACAGTGTTCCCAGTCAATATTTGGAAAGTTGAAGTTCCCCATGACAACTACCCTGTCTGTCTCGCTCCTACCCAGAATCATCTTTGCTATCCTTTCCTCTACATCTCTGGAACTATTCAGAGGCCTGTAGAAAACTTCCAACAGGGTGACCTCTCCTTTCCTGTTTCTAACCTCAGCCCACACTACCTCAGGTGACGAGTCCCCAAACATCCTTTCTGCAACTGTAATACTTTCCTTGACCAACAATGCTACACCCTCCCCCTCTTTTTACCATCTTCTCTGTTCTTACTGAAACATCTAAATCCTGGAACCTGCAACACCCATTCCTGTCCCTGCTCTATCCATGTCTCCAAAATGGCCACAACATTGAAGTCCCAGGTACCAACCCATGCTGCAGGTTCACCCACCTTATTCCGGATGCTCCTGGCGTTGAAGTAGACACACTTCAAACCAACTTCTTGCTTGTCGGTGCCATCTTGTGTCCCTGAAACTTGATTTCGGACCTGCAAATATTTCTCCTCTCACAGTAAAATTATGCTGTTTAGTTTTGAGCTCCCTACCCTGGGGAAAATTGCTCTTCACTCTATCTACCCCCCTCATGATTTTATAAACTTCTCTAACATTACCCTTCAACCTCCGATGCTGCAGGGAAAAAGATCCCAGCCTATCCAGCCAGTTGTTATCACTCAAAGCCTCCAGTCCTGGTAACAGCTTTGTAAATCAATTCTGCACCCGTTCCAATTTAATAATATCCTTTAACTTATTAAGCAAGGCAACCAGAAATTTACAGAATACTCTAAAAGTGGCCTCACCAATGTCCTTTAAAGCCACAACATGACATAACCAATTTTTATGCACAATATTCTGACCAATGAAAGCAAGCACACCAAATGCTGCCTTCAATTGAACAACGTAGTCCAAATATAGACTTTAACATTCAGGAGAGGTCAGACAAATCGTTGGTTTAACATCTCATCCATTGCATCACCTGATGTCAGATTTGTCATTCAATTTTTAAAAATACTTAACTGCTTTTAAATGAGGAGAAAGCTGTTTCGAAAGGCAGTGCTGAGGCCTTACTGTAGTTTTACAGCGTTTAAACATAGCATCCTTGCTACTGCACTCCAACAACATGAATAACCCCAAGGAGCCCATTTACTTTTTAGACAGCCTTATCCTATTTACCATTCAAGTAATTTGAGTGCATGTATCGGACATCGAAGGCTGCAATGAATGATACTTTGAACTGGGACCCTGTCTGATCTCTCCCTGATGACCTAGCCAACAGAACATAGAGCACGACAGCGCAGTACAGGCCCTTCGGTCTTGATGTTGCGCCTCCCTGTGAAACAAATCTGAAGCCTATCTAACCTGTACTATTCCATTCTCATCTATAAGTATCCAATGTCAATTTAAATGCCCTTAACGTTGGCGAGTCTACTACTGTTGCAGGCAGTGCATTTCACGCCCCTACTACTTTCTGTACTATATCTATCACCCCTCAATTTAAAGCTATGTCTCCCAGTGCTAGCCATCACCATCTGAGGAAAAAGGCTCTCGCTGTCCACCCTATTTAACCCTCTGATTATCTTATGTCTCAATTAAATTGGGCGGCACGGTGGCACTGCTGCCTCACAGCTCCAGGGTCCCAGGTTTAATTCCAGCCTGGGGCAACTGTCTGTGTGGAGTTTGCACGTTCTCCCCGTGTCTGCGTGGGTTTCCTCCGGGTGCTCCGGTTTCCTCCCACAGTCCAAAGATGTGCGGGTCAGGTGAATTGGCCATGCTAAATTGCCTGTAGTGTTAGGGGCAGGGGAATGGGTCTGAGTGGGTTGTGCCTCGGCGGGTCGGTGTGGACTTGTTGGGCCGAAGGGCCTGTTTCCACACTGTAAGTAATCTAATCTAATCTAAATCACCTCTCAACCTTCTTCTCTCTAATGAAAACAGCCTCACATCCCTCAGCCTTTCCTCATAAGACCTTCTCTCCACACCAGGCAGCATCCTGGTAAATCTCCTCTGATACCTTTCCAAAGCTTCCACATCCTTCCTATAATGCAGTGACCAATACTTCTAGTGCGGCTGCATCAGAGTTTTGTACAGCTGCAAAATAACCTCATGGTTCTGAAAACCAATGCCTCTACCAATAAAAGCTAACACATCATATGCCTTCTTAACAACCCTATCAACCTGGGTGGTAACTTTCTAGGATCTGTGCACCTGGACACCGAGATCTCTCAGCTCATCTACACGACCAAGAATCTTGCCATTAGCCCAGTACTCTGCATTCCTGTTACTCCTTCCAATAGTTAACCCTCAAGCAGTGTCATTTTAAAGCCATTTTCTGCTCATTTATCTCAGTACACATTTATGGCTGCAGGTTTTCTGATATTAAAATAATCCCTGCACTTCAAACTTTTCCAGCCACATTTCTGAAGATTGTGCAATCTCCTTTCTCTTTAATGCCACAGTTTGAGCTGTGAGCAGGAGTCAGATGTTTTCTTACGCACTGTTTAACGCAAAGAGTCCTTTTGACATTTGCCTGACCTCTGTCAGGTTTTGTTTCTGACTTGAATGCTTCAGTGGCTGAACATTGAGTGCCTCTCTCTTGGTGAAGTCTCAGTTACTGGGGTTTAAATGAGCACGTATGACTCAGTGAGCATGAGCATTGCATTGTTACGTCAGAGTGAATCAGACAAGCTCATAGTGATGGAGCCTGCAATACATCACCGACATTGGGCTCTACCCTTGCTAGTTTCTGTTTTATTTCTATTTTTCATACAAGTCTTTTAAACTCTGCTGGCTTTGTTCATCTCTCATCCTGTCACTGACACTTAATTTGACAATGCATTGATTTTTTTAAAAAAAGATTCCTTCCCAACTTTAGTCTGCTCACCAACTTCTGTAATCTATGTCCCTCTCTCTGCTCCTCCAGTTGGAACCTCCTACTCATGCCTGATTTTAATGCATGAACCATTCGTGGCCATGGTTTCAGCGATATGATCCCTAAGCTCTGGGATCCACCCCCACCCCCCACCTCACCCTGCACCCAATCCCTGTTTGTGTCTCATTCTTGAAAGCTTTGCTTAAAACTCTCTAGTTTGATCAAGTTTTAGTCACCTGCCAAATACCACGTTGTGGAGCTTGGTGTGAGATTTTGAGTGGACTGTTTGGGGATCTTTATTATATTAAAGGTGCTGTGTAAATGCAAGTCATATATAATGGTTTATTGCTATTTATACATGAAGTCATAACGACAGCAGCTATTTCTTATGTGCCAAATTAAATTAGTTTTGATTGTTTCTGTTACATGTACAAACTAAATCATGCTGCAATTTCTGATTACATTTTTTAACGACAATAACTTTTCCAGATCTATGAAGGCACTGCTCAGATCCAGAGAATGATCATTGCACGGCAACACATTGAGAAATACGAGCAGTGAAGGGTCTGTCTGTGCACATCATCTAAATGCTTCACAATGCAATTCTGATTCCTAGACTTCCACCACCTGGACTCATGTTTCTTTCTATGCACTGGGGAGAAGGATTAGTATTTACTTTTCTTGAGAACAGAACCTCTTTTTGTATCTATAACATTTTCTGAAAGTATCGAAAAAATTTACAGTGATGGGGCACTCGAGAGATTTTGGAATTAAGTGAAATTTAGTGGTGGACTGTAATCGAACAAAACAAGATGAACAAGTAAAGAGCTAATAATAAAGAAGCACTTCAGCTAAATGAGTTGTTGAAGTTTAATTTGTTTGTTTTTTGTGTCTCAGTCTCCTGTACCTGATACCCTGCTCACTGAAAAGTTCTCACCAAAGGTTCCTGTTACCTTGCCAATGTTCTTCACATGGTAGACCTGACCTTACATACAGCACAGAAACAGACTGTTCAACTGAAATCATCTATGCTGGAGCTTATGTTCAACATGAGATCTACCTGATTTTCATCTCACTTGATCATCACATCCTTATAACCATTTCTCTTTCAAATGTTTATCCCAGCTTTCCTTCAATCATATTCATGCTATTCACCTCAATCCCTCCAGGAGAATGTGAATACTGCAGATGCTGGAGATCAGAGGCAAAAATGTGGCATTGGGAAAACACAGGAGGTCGGGCAGCATCCGAGGAGCAGGAGATCGACATTTCGAGCATAAGCCCTTCATCAGAAATGTGGGGAGGTGGGGGACCCACAAGAGCGCCAAGAGATACATGAGAGGGGGGTGGGGCTGGGGGAAGGTAGCTGGGAATGCATTAGGTAGATGTAGGTGGAGGGCTCTTGGTGATAGGTTGGAGAGGAGGCTGGAGCGGATAGGTGGGAAGGAAGATGGACAGGTACGACTATTCAAGATGGTGGTGCTGAGCTGGAGGGTTGGATCTGGGATGGGGGGGTGGGGATGAGGGGAGATGAGGAAACTGGGGAAATTGATGTTGATCCCATGTGGTTGGAGCGTCCCAAGGTGGAAGATGAGGTGCTCCTCCTCCAAGCATCAGGTGTTTAGGGATTGGCAGTGGAAGAGGCCCAAGACCTGCATGTCCTTGATGGAGTGGGAGGGGGAGTTGAATTGGTCGCCAGTGGGGTTGTTTGGTGTGTGTGTCCCAGAGATGTTCCTGAAATGTTCCACAAGTTGGCATCCTGTCTCCCCAACGTAGAGGAGACCAAACCGAAAGTAACGGATGTGACTTGTGTGAAAATGCAGGTAAATCTCTGCCAAATGTGGAAGGGTCCTATGGAACTTGGATGGAGGTGAGGGGAGACGTGTGGATGCAGGTTTTGAACATCTTGCGGTAGCAGGAGAAGATGCTGGGAGGGGAGGGTGGGTTGGTGAGGGGCATGGACCTAACAAGGGAGTCACAGAGGGAATGGTCTCTGAGGAACACAGATAGGGGTGTGGAGGGAAATATATCCCTGGTGGAGGGGTTTGTTTGTAGGTGGCGGAATTGCTGGAGGATGACGCAATGTATGCGGAAGTTGGTGGGGAGGAAGGTGAGGACCAGGGAACTTCTTTCCTTGTTGCAGTTGGAGGGGTGGGTTCAAGGGCAGAGGTGTGGGCAGTGGAGGAGATGTGCTGGAGGTCATCATTGAATAAATAGCAGTCCTTGAAGAAGGAGGCCATCTGGGATGTCTATGATGGAATTGGTCCTCCTGGGATCAGATGTGGCGGAGTTGGAGGAATTGAGAGTAAGGGATAGTATTTTTACAGGAGGCAAGGTGGGAGGTGATGTAATCCCAGTAGCTGTGGGAGTCTGTGGGTTTGTGGTAAATGTCTGTGCTGAGACGGTCACCAGAAATTGAGATGGAGAGGTCCAGGAAGGGGAGGAAGGTGTCCAAGATGGTCCAGGTGAACTTGAGGTCAAGGTGGAAGGTGTTTGTGAAGTTAATGAATTGTTCAACCTCCTCATGGGAGCACGAGGTGGTGCTGATACAGTCATAAGTGTAGTGGAGGAAGAGGTGGGGTTGTAGCTAGGAGGATGGACTATTCCACATACCCGACAAGAGACAGGCATAGCTGGGCCCCATGCAGATGCCCATGGCTATCCCTCTGGTCTGGAGAAAGTGGGATGATTCAAAAGGAGAAATTGTTATGGGTGAGGACCAATTCAGCCAATTGAATGAGTGTCTCAATGGAAGGGTACTGTTTGGGTTGGTGGAAGAAATGGAAGGCTTGAAGGCCTTTGTCATAGTGGGTGGATGTGTGTAGGGATTGGACGTTCATGGTGAAGATGAGGCATTGGGAACAGGAAACTGAAAGTCATATAGGAGATGGAGAGAGTGGATGGTGTCTCAAATGCATATGGGGAGATCCTGGAGCAAAGGGAGCTAGGCGGTGTCATGGTATGTGGCGATAGGTTCGGGGAGTCAGGAGTAGGCTGAGAGGATTGGTTGGCCGAGGCAGTCAGGTTTGTGAATTTTGGGGAAAAGGTAGAACCGAGTGGTGCGGGGTTCCTGGACTATGAGGTTGGAGGCTGTGGGTGGGAGATCTTCTGAGGTAATGAGGTTTTGAATGGTCTGGGAGATGATAGTTAGGAGATGGGAGGTGAGGTTGTGGTCAAGGGGGTAGTAGGAAGAGATTTTCCCATGTGGGTGCCTACCTGTCCATCTTCCTTCCCACCTATCTGCTTCATCCTCCACTCACCATCACCTCCCACCTTCATCTACCGATCACATTCCCAGCTACCTTCCCCCCCACCTAGCCCCACACCCTTCCCACTTATCTCTCAGCCCCTTGGGGACCCCCATGTTTCTGATGAAGAGCTTATGCTCGAAATGTCGATTCTCCTGCTCCTCAGATGCTGCCTGACCGGTTGTGCTTTTCCAGCACCACACTTTTTGATCTCAACCACTCTGTGTACTATCCATGTTCTAGCCATTCTGAATGTAGAAATTTAGTGGCTGCTAATTTTCATTGTCTTTAAATGTGGAAGCACCTGCTCAATGTCTACCCTGTCAGACCTTGATCTCCATCAAATCATCCCTCAGCTTTCTGTTTTCCAGATGAGTGAGCCCTAGTCTGTTTAATGTATTTTCCTGGTTCTGTTGCGATTAGAGGTTTTTTTTTGTCTTTGACCTTTTTTTAGTTCTCCCCGCTATTATTTATTAAAACGGAGAACAGCTCCCTGAACTGACTGGTGCCTTGTGAGAACTGATGAAGTGGAATTGGACTATACTGTGGAGTTTGAAGGTTGGAAGGTGATCTTGTTGACACATATAATGCTGTGAAGAAGTTTGACTCAGTGGATATGGAGAGGTTACATCCGCCTGGCTGGGGAGTCTACATAACGTAGAAGAGGCTCTTTGGCCCACTTGAGTCTATACCATCAAAGCTACAATAAATACAGAGTAGTCCCAATTTTCCACACAAGGTCATAACGTTCAAGCTTCGAATGTTATGACAGTTCACTTGCTCATGCAGGTACTTTTTGGGTACCTTTTAAAGGTTATGAGATTTCTCGCATTAACTACCCTCCCAGGCAGTGCATTCCAGACATTCACCACCTGGTGAAAACGGTTTCCTCACATAACCTCTCAACCTTCTGCCTTTCACCTTACAATCACACTCCCTTGTTATTGCCCCTTTGACTGGGGAACTGCTGCTTTCATTTTACCCTGTCCATAGCCCTTGTAATCTAACATGCCTTTGTTGATGGCAGGTCATGTTTGACAAATTTAATTCCGTTTTGGACAAGCTCATGGGGCAACATGTTGGCTCAGTGGTTAGCATGGCTGCCTCACAGCACCAGGGACCTAGGTTCGATTCCACCTTCGGGTGACTGTTGGTGTGGAATTTGCACATTCTCCCAGTGTCTGTATGGGTTTCCTCTGGGTACTATGGTTTCCTCCCACAAGTCCAAAACTGCGCAGGTCAGGTGAATTGGCCATGCTAAATTGCTCATTGTATTCAGGGATGTGCAGGTTAGGTAAATTGACCATGCTAAATTGCCCAGTGTCCAAGGATATGGAGGTTAGGTGGATTAGCCATGGGATATGTTAGGTTGCAGGGATAGGGTGTGGTGTGGGTCTGAGTGGGATGCTCATCGGAGGGTTGATGTGGACCTGAGGGGCCAAATGGCCTGTTTCACACAAGGGATTCTATGATTGTGATGAAGGCAGTGTTCTAGATGTTGTATTTTTGGACTTTCAGCAAGCATTTGATATGGTATTACATAGCAGGTTGGTTATCACATCAGAAATGTTGGGGATGATGGGTCTCTGGCTATATGGATTCAGGCAGCATGGTGGCTCAATGGTTAGCACTGCTGCCTCGCAGCGCCAAGGATCTGGGTTCAATTCAAGCCTTGGGTGACTGTCTGTGTGGAGTTTGCACATTCTCCCCATGTCTGTGTGGGTTTCCTCTGGCTGCTCCAGTTTCTTCCCACTGTCCAAAAATGTGCATGTTAGGTTAACTGGCCATGCTAAATTGCTCGTGGTGTTCAGGGATGTGCAGGTTAGGTGCATTAGTCTGGGTGTGTTACTCTTTGGAGGGTCAATGTGGTCTTATTGGGTTGAAGGGCCTGTTTCCACACTGTAGGGATTCTAAGAAAGTGAGGACTGCAGATACTGGAGATTGAAGTCAAAAAGTGTGACGCAGGAAAAGCACAGCAGGTTAGGCAGCATCCAAGGAGCAGGAGAGTTGACATTTCAGACATAAGTCCTTCATCAACCATTCCTGATGGATGACTTACGCCTGATACATTGACTCTCCTGCTCCTCGGATGCTGCCTAACCTGCTGTGCTTTTCCAGCGCCACACTTTTTGACCCCGCAGGCATTAGATGTTGGGTAAAAGATAGGAAACAGTGAGGGGCATTTCTCAGATTGGAAACGTTTTGAAAGTGGTGTTCTCCAGTGATCAGTGTTGGGATCCTTGCATTTTCTCATTTATGTAAAGGATTTGAAGATGGTTGTTGGGAGAAACATCTCTAAATTACAGATGATACTAAGCTAGGGAGAACAGTAGATTGTGAGGATGTTGCTGAGCAATTTCAGAGGGACATTGGCAAGTTGGTCAATGGGAAGACGCCTGGCAGATGAATTTTGATGCAGAGAAATGTGAGGTAATGTATTTCGGTAGAAGAAACACAGAGTCAATACAGGCCTCAATGGGACAAACTGAGGGGAGTATAGGGGCAGAGGGACCTCAGGGTTCATGTGCACGATTCTCGGAAGGTGACCAGAGAAGTTGAAACAGTTGTTAAGAAGGCTTGTAGGATTCTTGGGTTTATACATAGAAGCATAAGTATAAAAGCAAGGAAGAAAAGGTATCCTTTTCCTGATGGTGGGGGTTTCAAGGCAGGGGGCCATATTTTTAAAGTACAAAGAGAAATATTTAAGAGATATGGGTCAATTTTTATTTAGAGTGATTCCTGTGTGGAATGAACTTCTAGAGGAAGTGGTGGATGTGGGTACACTTATAATGTTTAAAAGACATTTGGATAAGTGCATGAATAAGAAATGTTTGGAGAGATGTGGGCCAAACACAGGCAGGTGGGACAAGTTTAGTTTGGGATTATGGTCAGCATGGACTGATTAGACTGAAGGATCTGTTTTCGTACTGTATGACTCTGACACGAAGTGATGCTTCACCTCTACAAATCATTGGTCAAACTATATTTGGAATATTGTGTTCAGTTCTGGGCACCTCATCTAAGAAGGATCTTAAAGGTTTGGAGAGAGAGTTTATGGTGATTTACTTGAATGGTACCGGGAGTGAGGGATTTCATACACAAGGAAATATTCAAGATATTGGATGAGAGTTGAGGGGGAGGGGAGGGGGTGGTGGTGAGTTATGAGCAAACTGACTGTAGCACCATGGTACAGGGAGCCATGCAAAAAGGGAGGAGGGAAGAGAAATGTAGTTGTAATTGAGGACAGTACAGTCAGGGGAATAGACACTGTCCTGTGTGGTCAGTTTGAGAGTCCCGAAAGCTGTCTTGCCTTCCTGATGCACAGGTTCAGGATTTCCCATCTGGGCTGCAGAGGAACTTGGAGTCAGAGGGGAAAGATCCAGTTGTCATGGTCCATGTCGGTACCAACAATATAGATTCTGCTGAGGGAATATGAGTAGTGAGAGGCTAATTTAAACAGCAGAACCAAAATGGTAATAATCACTGGATTACTAGAATAGAATTAGGTTTGTTATAGAGTCATAGAGATGTACAGCATGGAAACAGACCCTTCGGTCCAACCCGTCCATGCCGACCAGATATCCCAACCCAATCTAGTCCCACCTACCAGGACCTGGCCCATAACCCGCCAAACCCCTTCCTATTCATATACCCACCCAAATGCCTTTCAAATGTTGCAATTGTACCAACCTCCACCACATCCATACACGTATCACCCTCTGCATGGAATACGTTGCCCCTCAGGTCTCTTTTATATCTTTCCCCTCTCACCCTAAACCTATGCCCTCTAGTTCTGGACTCCCCGATCCCAGGGAAAAGACTTTGTCTATTTTTCCTATCCATGCCCCTCATAATTTTGTAAACCTCTATAATGTCACTCCTCAGCCTCCGACGCTCCAGGGAAAACAGCCCCAGCCTGTTCAGCCTCTCCCTGTAGCTCAAATCCTCCAACTCTAGCAACATCCTTGTAAATCTTTTCTGAACCCTTTCAAGTTTCACAACATCTTTCCGATAGGAAGGAGACAAGAATTGCATGCAATATTCCAACAGTGACGTAACCAATGTCCTGTACAGCCGCAACATGATCTCCCAACTCCTGTACTCAATACTCTGACCAATAAAGGAAAGCACACCAAACGCCGCCTTCACTATCCTATTTACCTGCAACTCCACTTTCAAGGAGCTATGAACCTGCACTCCAAGGTCTCTTTGTTCAGCAACATTCCCTAGAATCTTACCATTAAGTGTATAAGTCCTGCTAAGATTTGCGTTCCCAAAATGCAGCACCTCGCATTTATCTGAATTAAACTCCATCTGCCACATCTCAGCCCATTGGCCCATCTGGTCCAGATCCTATTGTAATCTGAGATAACCCTTTTCGCTCTCCACTGCACCTCCAATTTTGGTGTCATCTGCAAACTTACTAACTGAACCTCTTATGCTCACATCCAAATCATTTATGTAAATGACAAAAAGTAGAGGACCCAGAACCGATCCTTGTGGCACTCCACCGGTCACAGGCCTCCAGTCTGAAAAACAACTCTCTACCACCACCCTCTGTCTTTTACCTTTGAGCCAGTTCTGTCTCCAAATGGCTAGTTCTCCCTGTATTCCATGAGATCTAACCTTGTTAATCAGTCTCCCATGGGGAACCTTGTCAAACACCTTACTGAAGTCCATATAGATCACATCGACTGCTTTGCCCTCATCAATCTTCTTTGTTACTTCTTCAAAAAACTCAATCAAGTTTGTGAGACATGATTTCCCACGCACAAAGCCATGTTGACTATCCTGAATCAGTCCTTGCCTTTCCAAATACATGGACATCCTGTCCCTCAGGATTCCCTCCAACAACTTGCCCACCACTGAGGTCAGGCTCACTGGTCTATAGTTCCCTGGCTTGTCTTTACTGCCTCCTTAAACAGTGGCACGTTTGCCAACCTCCAGTTTTCCGGCACCTCACCTGTGACTATTGATGATACAAATGTCTCAGCAAGAGGCTCAGCAATCACTTCTCTAGCTTCCCACAGAGTTCTCGGGTACACCTGATTAGGTCCTGGGGATTTATCCACTTTTAACCATTTCAAGACATCCAGCACTTCCTCCTCTGTAATCTGGACATTTTGCAAGATGTCACCATCTACTTCCCTACAGTCTATATCCTTTTCCACAGTAAATATTGCTGCAAAATATTCATTTAGTATCTCCCCCCTTTTCTGTGGCTCCACACAAAGGCTGCCTTGTTGATCTTTGAGGGGCCCTATTCTCTCCCGAGTTACCCTTTTGTCCTTAATATATTTGGAAAAACCCTTTGGATTCTCCTTAATTCTATTTGCCAAAGGTATCACATGTCCCTGTTTTGCCCTCCAGATTTCCCTCCTAAGTATACTCCTACTTTCTTTATATTCTTCTAAGGATTCACTCGATCTGTCCTGTCTATACCTGATATATGCTTCCTTTTTCTTAACCAAACCCTCAATTTCTTTAGTCATCCAGTATTCCCTATACCTACCAGCCTTCCCTTGCACCCTGACAGGAATATACTTTCTCTGGATTCTTGTTATCTCATTTCTGAAGGCTTCCCATTTTCTAGCCATCCCTTTGCCTGCGAACATCTGTCTCCAATCAGCTTTCAAAAGTTCTTGCCTAATACTGTCAAAATTGGCCTTTCACCAATTTAGAACTTCAACTTTTAGATCTGGTTTATCCTTTTCCATCACTATTTTAAAACAAATAGAATTATGGTCGCTGGCCCCAAAGTGCTTCCACACTGACACCCCAGTCACCTGCCCTGCCTTATTTCCCAAGAGTAGGTCAAGTTTTGCACCTCCTCTAGTAGGTACATCCACATATTGAATCAGAAAATCGTCTTGTAACACAAGAAATTCCTCTCCGTCTAAACCTTTAACATTATGGCAGTCCCAGTTGATGTTTGGAAAGTTAAAATCCCCTACCATAACTACTCTATTATTCTTGCAGATAGCTGAGATCTCCTTACAAGTTTATTTCTCAATTTCCCTCTGACTATTGTGGGGTCTATAATACAATCCCAATAAGGTGATTATCTCTTTCTTATTTCTCAGTTCCATCCAAATAACTTCCTTGGATGTATTTCCAGAAATATCCTCCCTCAGCGCAGCTGTAATGCTATCCCTTATCACAAATGCGACTACCCCTCCTCTCTTGCCTCCCTTTCTATCCTTCCTGTAGCATTTGCATCCTGGAACATTAAGCTGCCAGTCCTGTCCATCCCTGAGCCATGTTTCTGTAATTGCTATAACCCAGTCCCATGTCCCTAACCATGCCCTGAATGCATCTGCCTTCCTTGTTAGGCCCCTTGCATTGAAATAAATGAAGTTTAATTTATTAGTCCTACCTTGTCCCTGCCTGCCCTGACTGTTTGACTCACTTCTGTTCTCAGCTCGATCTCTTTTCTCACTATCTCCCTGGGTTTCTCCCCCCCCCCCCACCTTACTAGTTTAAATCCTCCCAAGCAGTTCTAGAAAAAATCCTTGCCAGTATATTAGTCCCCTTCCAATTTAGGTGCAATCCGTCCTTTTTGTACAGGTCACTTCTGCCCCAAAAGAGATTCCAATGATCCAAAAATGTGAATCCTTCTCCCATACACCAGCTCCTCAGCCATGCATTCATCTGCTCTATCCTCCTAGTCCTGCCCTCACTAGCTCATAGCACTGGGAGTAATCCAGATATTACTACCCTTGAGGACCTCCTTTTTAAATTCCTGCCTAACTCTAATGTTCTCCCTTCAGAATCTCATCCTTTTCCCTTCCTATATCATTGGTTCCTATACAACTATACAGTATATTCAAAATGAATGGGTACCCAATGAACCCAACCTGCTGATTTCTCAGCAACAAACCCAAACAAGTAGACAAAACACGTTCAGAAATCCTAGCCACTCTGCCCTACATCAGACATCTCAGAATTTAAAAAGGAGGTTCTCGAGAGTAGAAATATCTGGATTACTCCTGCTGCTACGAGCTAGTGAGATTAGGAATAGGAGGATAGAGAGGATGAATGCATGGCTGAGGAGCTGGTTATGGGAGAAGGAGTCACATTTTTGGATCATTGGAATCTCTTCTGGGGTAGAAGTAACCTGTACAGGAAGGATGGATTGCACCTGAATTGGAAGGGGACTAATATACTGGCAGGGAGATTTGCTAGAGCTGCTCAGGAGGATTTAAACTAGTAATCCAGGGATATAATGAGGAAAAAGATCAATCTGAGACCGGTACAGTTGAGAACAAAGGGAAATCAAACAGTCAGGGTAGGCAGGGACAAAGCAGAGAACAAGGTAGGACTGATAAATTAAACTGCATTTATTTCAATGTAAGATACCTAACGGGAAGGCAGATGAACTCATGGTATGGTTAGGAACATGGGATTAGGAGATCATAATAATTCCAGAAGCATGGCTCAGGGATGGACAAGACTGGCAGCTTAATGTTCCAGGATACAAATGTTACAGAAAGGGAGGTATGAGAGAAGTGGGAGTGGCGTTTTTGAAAGGGGTTAGCATTACAGCTATACTGTGGGAGGAAATTCCCAGAAATACATTCGGGGACGTTATTTGGGTGGAATTGAGAAATAAGAAAGGGATGATCACTTTATTAGCATTGTGTTATAGACCCCAAATAGTCAGTGGGAAATTGAGAAACAAATTTGTAAGGAGATCTCAATTATTTGTAAGAATAATAGGGTGGTTATGGTTGGGGATTTTAACTTTCCAAACAGACTGGGACTGCCATAGTGTTAAGGGTTTATGATTAGATTGGATTCCCTACAGTGTGGAAACAGGCCCTTCGGCTCAACAAGTCCACACCGACCCTCCGAAGAGAACTCACTTCCCTCTGACTAATACCCCAAACACTATGAGTAACTTAGCATGGCCAATCCACCCTAACCTGCACATCTTCAGACTGTGGGAGGAAACCGGAGCACCCGGAGGAAATCCATACAGACATGGGGAAAAATGTGCAAACTCCACACAGACAGTCACCCAAGGCTGGAATTGAACCTGGGTCCCTGGTGCTGTAAGGCAGCAGTGCTAACCACTGAGCCACTATGCTGTTTAGATGGAGAAGACTTTGTTAAGTGTGTACAAGAAAATCTTCTGATTCAGTATGTGGATGTACCTACTAGAGAAGATGCAAAACTTGACCTACTCTTGGGAAATAAGGCATGACAGGTGACTGAGGTGTCAGTGGGAGAGCACTTTGGGGCCAGCGACCATAATTCTATTTGTTTTAAAATAGTGATGGAAAAGGGTAGATCAGATCTAAAAGTTGAAGTTCTAAATTTGGAGAAAGGCCAATTTTGACAGTATTAGGCAAGAACTTTTGAAAGCTGATTGGGGCAGATGTTCACAGGTAAAGGGACAGCTGGAAAATGGGAAGCCTTCAGAAATGAGATAACAAGAATCCAGAGAAAGTATATTCCTGTCAGGATGAAAGGAAAGGCTGGAAGAAGAAGGAAGAGTTCAGTTAAGAAAAAGAAGGAAGCATATGTCAGGTATAGACAGGATAGATCGAGTGAATCCTTAGAAGAGTATAAAGGCAGTAGGAATATATTTAAGAGGGAAATCAGGAGGGTAAAAAGGGGACATGAGATAGATTTGGCAAATAGAGTTAAGGAGAATCCAAACGGATCTTACAGATACATCAAGGACAAAAGGGTAACTAGAGAGAGTATAGAGCCCCTCAAAGATCAGCAAGGCGGCCTTTGTGTGGAGCCGCGGGAGATGGGGGAGATACGAAATGAGTATTTTACATCAGTATTTACTGTGGAGAAGGACATGGAAAATATAGACTGCAGGGAAATAGGTGGTGAAATCTTGCAAAATGTCCAAATTACAGAGGAGGAAGTGCTGGATGTTTTGAAACACATAGAAGTGGATAAATCCCCAGGACCTTATAAGGTGTACCCTAGCACTCTGAGGGAAGCTAGAGAAATGATTGCAGGGCCTCTTGCTGAGATATTTGTATCATCGATAGTCACAGGTGTGGTGCCGGAAGACTGGAGGTTGGCTAACATGATGCCACTGTTTAAGAAAGATGGTAAGGACAAGCCAGGGAACTGTAGACCAGTGAGCCTAACGTCAGTGGTGGGCAAGTTGTTGGAGGGAATCCTGAAGGACAGGATGTACATGTATTTGGAAAGGCAAGGACTGATTAGGGATAATTTTGTGTGTGGGTAATCATGTCTCACAAACTTGATTGAGTTTTTTGAAGAAGTAACAAAGAACATTGATGAGGGCAGACCAGTAGACATGATCTATATGGACTTCAGTAAGGCATTTGACAAGGTTCCCCATGGGAGACTGGTTAGCAAGGTTAGATCTCATGGAATACAGAGAGAACTAGCCACTTGGACTCAGAACTGGCTCAAATGTAGAAGACAGAGGGTGTGGTGGAGGGTTGCTGCATCCACAACTTTTCATCACTCATGTAAATGATTTGGATGTGAGCATAAGAGGTACAGTTAGTAAGTTTGCTGATTACACCAAAATTGGAGGTGTAGTTGACAATGAAGAGGGTTACCTCAGACTACAACAGGATTTTGATCAGATGGGCCAGAGGGCTGAGAAGTGGCAGATGGAGTTTAATTCAGATAAGTGCGAGATGCTGCATTTTGGGAAAGCAAATCTTAGCAGGACTTATACACTTAATGAGCAAAACTAATATCATTTACAAAATACCGAGCAAGGACTGTAACAAACACTACATTGGATAAACAGGCAGAAAACTAGCCACCAGGATACATGAACAGCAACTAGCCACAAAAAGACATGACCCTCTCTCACTAGTATCCTTACAGGTGGATGAGGAAGGACACCACTTCGACTGGAACAACACATCCATCCTAGTATGGTGATGAAACGTATGGAAATGAACCTTCCAGCTCAGTGAGCAAACCTACATCGAACAGCATGGTGGCTCAGTGGTTAGCACTACTACCTCACAGAGCCAGAATCCCAGGTTCGATTCCAGACTTCGGCAACTGTCTGTGTGGAGTTTGCAAGTTCTCCCTGTGTCTGCGTGGGTTTCCTCCGGGTGCTTCGGTTTCTTCCCACAGTCGAAAGATGTGCGGGCCAGATGAATTGGCCATGCTAAAATGCCCATTCAGAGGGAAATGGATCTGGGTGGGTTACTCTTCTGAGGGTCGGTGTGGGCTTGTTGGGCCGAAGGGCCTGTTTCCACACTATGGGGAATCTAATCTAATCCAATATCTTATAGGCCTCAATTAAGTCACCTCTCAACCTTCTTCTCTCGAACAAAAACAGCCACAAATCCCTCAGCCTTTCCTCAGAAGACCTTTCTCCCATACCAGGCACCATCCTAGTAAATCTCCTCTGAACCCTTTCAAAAGGTTCCACATCCTTTCTACAATACGGTGACCAGAACCTTACACGATAGTCTAAGTACAACTGCATCAGAGTTTGTACAGCTGCAGCATGGCCTCGTGGCTCTGCAACTCAATCCCTCTACTAATACAAGCTAACACACTGTATGCCTTCTGAACACCCTATCAACTTGGGCGACAACTTTCAGGGATCTACGTACACAGACACCAAGATCTCTCTGCTCATCTACACTACCAAGCATCTTACCATTCGCCCAGTACTCTATATTCCTGTTTCTCTGCTCATCTTCAGAGCCAAGAATCTTGACATAAATACAGTTCTCTTTATTCCTGTTACTCCTTCTGAAGTGAATCACCTCACACTTTTCTGCATTAAACTCCATTTGCCACTTCTCAGCCCAGCTCTGCAGCTTATCTATGTCCCTCTGTAACCTGCAACATCCTTCAGCACTATCCACAACTCCACCAACTTTAGCGTCATCCGCAAATTTACTAACTCATCCTTCTATGCCCTCATCCAGATAATTTATAAAACAACAAACAGCAGTAGCCCCAAAACAGATCCTTGCGGTGCACCACTAGTAACTGAACTTCATGATGAACATTTCCAATCACCCAGCATTCTCTGTCTTCTTTCAGCTAGCCAACTTCTGATCCAAACCGCTAAATCACTCTCAATCCCATGCCTCTGTATTTTGTGTAATAGCCTACCATGGGGAAACTTCTCAAATGCCTTACTAAAATTAATATGCACCACATCAACTAGTTTACCCTCATCCATCTGTTTGGTCACCTTCTCAAAGAACTCAATAATGTTTGTGAGGCATGACCTACCCTTCACAAAACCGTGTTGACTATTCCTATTCAACTTATTCCTCTCTAGATGATTATAAATTCTATCTCTTATAACTTTTTCCAAAACTTTCCCCACAACCAAAGGATCACTGGTCTATAATTTCCAAGGTTATCTCTACTCCCTTTCTTAAACAAGGGGACAATGTTTGATATCCTCCAGTCTTCTGTCACCACTCCTGTCGGCAATGACGACATAAAGATCAAAACCAAAGGCTCAGCAATCTCCTCCCTGGCTTGCCAGAGAATCCTAGGATAACTCCCATCAGGCCTAGGGAATTTATCTATTTTCACACTTTCCAGAATTGCAAACACTCCTCCTTGTGAACCTCAATCCCGTCGAATAGCATGTTCTCCTTAGCAACATTGTGTTTTTCCATTGTGAATACAGACGTAGCTAGTGTGGCAGTGTCACAGGACACAGAATTTGCAGTAAAAGATTAAAGTGTCATGCAACTGATGAGATGCATTGAACCTCTAGATTGCTGTTCAGTCTTTAATCACTTAGAACTGGGTTTTGAATGATTAATATGTAAATACCAATTTAACAGCAGTCTAGGTTTGTTCATCAGTTGTATGACACTTTGAACTTTTACTATAAATTCTACATCCTCTGATTCTGCTCCACTAGCTACCTGACAGAGGAGTAGTGCTCCGAAAACATGTCCTTTCAAATAAACCTGTTGGACTATAACCTGGTGTTGTGTGATATTAAACCTTCGCCCTGGTGTTGTCATTGTCTCTTTCATAGGTCAATGAGAGTCAGCTTCCGCAATGCTCTCTTCCGCCAGAAGAGGGTAGTGCTGGGCTAGCACGCAAGCGCAGTAGCCGCTGTGAGAGCAGGCAGTGACGGGGACAGCTGTGCGGGGCGGTGTCGGGGTCCTGAGTGCGGGGCAGAGACAGCAGCTGGGCGGCGGAATGGTGAGGCAGGAGCGCGGCGGGTACCGGGCGGCGCGGGGAATGTTCTGGAACCCGGTGGGTGGGGAGGGGGACACTGGCGGAGCGGCTGTGGTTGCGCCTGAAGCAATGATTTTGGGAGAGAATAGGAATGAGGGGAGAATGTGCTCAACCTTAGTGACCCCTCTTTCCTACCCCCCTTCCCCTCTTCCCCCCACCCCCCTCCTCTTCCCCCCCCACCCCCCTCCTCTCTTCCCCCCCCACCCCCCTCCTCTCTTCCCCCCCCACCCCCCTCCTCTCTTCCCCCCCACCCCCCTCCTCTCTTCCCCCCCACCCCCCTCCTCTCTTCCCCCCCCACCCCCCTCCTCTCTTCCCCCCCCCCCACCCCCCTCCTCTCTTTCCCCCCCACCCCCCTCCTCTCTTCCCCCCCACCCCCCTCCTCTCTTCCCCTCCACCCCCCTCCACCCCCCTCCACCCCCCTCCTCTTCCCCCCTCCACTTCCCCCTCAACCCCCTCCTTCTCTTCCCCCCCACCCCTCCTTCTCTTCCCCCCCACCCCTCCTTCCCCCACCCCTCCTTCCCCCACCCCTCCCTCCCCCTCTCTCGCACCCCCCCCTCTCTCGCACCCCCCCCTCTCTCGCACCCCCCCCTCTCTCGCACACCCCCTCTCTCTCGCACCCCCCCCTCTCTCGCACCCCCCCCTCTCTCGCACCCCCCCTCTCTCGCACCCCCCCACCCCCTTCCACCCCTCAAGAATGTCCTCAACCTTAGTGACCTCTCTTTCCTCCCTCCCCCCTTTCCCATTTCCCCCCCCCTCCTATATCCACCACTCTCCCTCCTCTCCCGCCACCCCCTCCTCTTCCCCCGCCACAGTACAACTATGTAGCCAGTGCAGACATAACCTGAGCAAACACTCAGTACCATTCAGCGAGAGCACTACACTGTCAGAGGGTCAGTGCTGAGGAAGTGCTGCACCATTAGAGGGTCAGTGCCGATGGAGCGCGGCAGTGTCGGAGGATGAGTGCTGAGGGAGCGCCACAGTGAGAGAAGTGTTGTCTTTAGAAGGTCATTTAGTTGCTGTTTTTGATGGAAGTCAAAATCATATGGCACTAGTTCAGAGAAGTGTGGGAAAATTCGCCCTAATGTACTGGATAATATTTCTCAAAGACACTGAATAGTAGTGTGATGCTTTTTATTATGATATCTTATATCAAGAAATTTAAGTTACAGTTATCTGTGAAATAGTGTCTGTACTTCAATGTGCTTATGTAATAAATGTGGAAAATAGCACGAGTATTCCATTTGGCCCTTCTAGCCTGCTTTCCAGTTCAGTACGATCATGGCTGAACATCCGAATTAATCCTCTGTTCCTGCTTTCTCCATACCCTTTTGATTCCATTAGCCCAGTGAACTGTATCTAACTCCTTGAAAACATTCAATGCTTTGGCCTCAACAGCTGTGACAGAGAGTTCCCACGCTCTGGATAAAGAAATTTCTCTTTGCTTCTTGTACCCTTAGATTATGACTCATGTGTCTGGAGTCCCTGGTCATTGGGCACATCCTTCCTGTGTTTACCTTGTCTAGCCCGGTTAAAATTCCCTCCCCATTCTTCTAAACTCTAGTGAAAATAGGTCTAATCAATTCAATCTCTCTTCAATGTCTTGCAAATATTGGCTGTCAGTTGCTTTGCAACATGCTGCGATTTTGATAAAATGCTTGTGAGGGAAGGAAATGAACATACTTTGAATATTGACCTTTTAATGGCTCTAAACTGCCTTAGGGCAGCCTTTGATTCCTGGAACATGATAGAGTCATACAACATGGAAACAGGCCCTTTGGCCCAATTAGTGCAGGCCGTCCATGTTCCCAAGCTAAACTAGTTCCATTGCCTGCAATTGGCCCATAACCCTCCAAACCTTTCCTATTTATGTACCTGTCCAAATGTCTTTTAAATGTTGTAACTGTGCCTGCATGTACTATTTCCTCTTGCAGTTTATTCTACACATGAATCACTCTGTGTAAACAAAACAAAATGCCCCTCATGTCTTTTTTAAAACTTTCTCATCTTAAAATTACGCCCCTTATCTTGCTGACTAACCTAGTGTTTTGTGTCCATCACTAGCTGTCCCTTGGGTTTGCTTGAAACTTTGCAACGTCTCTGTAATGAAGGCATTCTGTTAAGAACAGTAGAAGGCAATTTATTCCCTGAGGCCATGATCTCCCTCCTTTCACCATTGAACCTTAGCCCTGAATACTTTTGTTGAATAAAATTCCGCCAATCTGTTTAAAAATTAACAAATGATCTGGCATCGATTGTTGTATCCACAATCTCGGCCTTTGTCTGTAGAAACTTTGCAAGCTCTGGCTTTGGTTAAAGTTCAATACTTATATTACCCCCAAATTCCCCAACCTGCATTCGTGGGCTCATTAGAAGCGTATTGTCTATTCACAGTAATATCTTGTGTTGTGATCCTGGATTCTTTAATGGGACAGTTAATATAATTGCAAATGAAGGTGGTATGTGTCTTTGAGAGGACTTTCAGATAGTGGTGCTTTGTCACTGCTGCCCTATCCTTTAGGCAGGTTTGTGAGCAAGAAAAATTATACTGGCCAGGTGTTCTGGCATGAACTGAGATTTACGGAATTGACATAAAGGTGAGAGTTGAAGCTGATAAATGGGAAGCATTACAAAATGTCACGTATTGACTGTACGTTTAATCGTGGTTAGGCTAATGCCAGCTTTTTGGATTTAATGCCTCTTGAGCTTCAGAAAGGACTTGGACTAGTTGGAGGCAGCAGGAGCTGGCAAGGAACAGGGGAGCACAAAGGAATGTGGGTGGGAATAAAAGGGGCATGCAAAGGGCAACGTCTGTGTTGAGGACAATGTGTTGGGCTGTTCAAGTCCCTTTCAGCACCCTCCTCAGTTGCTTTGCTGTTAGTTTGTTTGGTAGTGGTGTAATTTTGTAAGCACTGAGTTACCTGATAGAGCCTCTATTACACTTGCTTGGCCACTAGCAGAATCATCCTTTTGATTGAGCTGCCCACACCAGTTTGGAAGAAGCAGGCTTTACACTTTATACCATGCGGATAATAGGGATTTCATTGTAACTGTCTACATGAACCATCCTTGATTGCTTTTGTGATGTTGAATACCCTGTTTGTATTTGGGGTTGATAATATTCTGCTGAGAATTTGGAGTGGCTGTACAGTACAAGCAGGTCAAAGTCTTTTAAAATTGAGAATTTGGCAATCTGATTGGATCAGGCTGAAGGGGCAGTTTCTCATGTTCCCAGTGTGTGGTGAGGAATAGGCAACAAATGTTGGCCCTTGTCAGCAACTCCCATATCCAATGAATGAACAAACAAAACAAATTATGAACTTATTCCCATGGTAAATGCTCAAGGTGAATTATGCCAGAATGTTTAAGGGGAAGTTTAGTAAGTGTGCGAGAGAGAAGGGTAGAAGGAAGGGCTAGTAATGAAGGTTAGGAATGAGCTCATGAAAATATTCACTTGCATGGCCATTTAGCCCAAAAGGGTTAGTTTTGTATTATGGGTTCTGTGCAAGTTAAAGTTGAAGGCCACTTCAGGAAGCTAATTACAGAATTCAGGCTTGCACTGCTCAAACTGCTTTTTATACTTGAGACATTAAACTATTAAACTGAATAACACAGCTCTGATTTGAAGGGTTTTTTTCCTTGTCCTGGACTCCTTGTTTTTTGGGAATGGTTTAATTGATTTCCTTTCAAAATCCCCATTCAAACCTTTGAAATTTCTGGAATAGAGTGGAACTACAAGTTTAGCTTATAAACTGTGGGTACATGGAAGGATCTGACTGGAAGGGAAATTTCTGAGGAAATAGATATTTGGATAGGCATATTGTGGAACTTTTCTTTGGATTGACCCTCTGCCAGCTGTTTAAATACACGTTCTGTTTGTATAAAGCCTGTCTATACAGATTGCATGTGAGAGGTGAATCATGTAGCAGCATGATATTTGCATCATACTATTTGATTTTAATTTCACCTGAGCTCTGCAAGAGGTGACAGGTTGTAGTCAATATGGAACTGGTCCATAACGTAAGCCATTGCACTATCTTAGCCCTGATATCAAGTCTGTGTGGTCACATTAGCTCATTCTACCCTGGCTGCTGCTTTTTT
Organism: Hemiscyllium ocellatum; assembly: GCF_020745735.1. Taxonomy (NCBI): domain Eukaryota; kingdom Metazoa; phylum Chordata; class Chondrichthyes; order Orectolobiformes; family Hemiscylliidae; genus Hemiscyllium; species Hemiscyllium ocellatum. The sequence continues at coordinate 113,459,271 of NC_083409.1, read as the reverse complement.
GGTGCTGTGTTGCTTGATGTGTGCACGCTGTAGTATTTTGTGATCTTTACACCTCTGGTTAATTTATTTATTTTACAGGGCACCCCAGTGAAAGATGTGGTTCTCAAAGCTGATGCTCCCACTGTTCTATTACTGGATAAGCATTCTGATTACATTGCCTCATATGGAGCAAAGAAGGATGATTATGTAGGTACAAAAATATCCTTTTAAACCTATAGGATCGGGGGGAAACAATTTAGGTGTTCCAGCCTGTTTTGTCATTCAATTCAATTATGGTTGATTGTTTCATCCACTTTTATTATTGGTTCAAATCCTGGAATTCCTTCCAGAATTGCATTGTTTATCTACCTACAGCACTTGGACTGCAATGGTTCAAGAAGGCAGCTCGCCACCATCTTTGAAGGGACAATTCAGGACAGGGCAATGAATGCTGGCCCAGCCAGTAATGCCCATTCATATGAGTGAATTAAAAAATATGCTCCTGACCTCCAAGTCAGCATTTTCACAATTTCAACTTTTTAGCCTATGTTAGAGTAGTTTGTAAAAAGAAAACTCTCGCTCATTTTTGAAATTTTTGATCTGTTCCATTGAAATTTTCAGAGAGATAAATATGAAATCAGATACTGCTATTTGTGCAGCGGGATCTTATATCCACTTGACAAGACCAACCAAGCCTTGACTTAATGTTTCAACAGAATGACAGCATCTCTGACAAGGAAGTACACATTTGTACTTATTCACTGGTAGTGAATGCTCCCTTTATAAGAATCTGTCAGTCATGTGCTGTATTTCTTCAACATTGAGCCTTTAACAGTGCAGCACTCCATCTGTGCTGACCCTGACTGTGCGGTGTTCATTGAGTCATACAGCACGGACACAGACCCTTTGGCTCAACTCTTCCATGTTAACCAGATTTCCTAAACTGAACTGTCCATTTGCCTGCATTTGGTCCATGTCCTTCTATACCTGTCTTATCCATGTACCTGTCCAAATGGTTTTTAAATGTTGTAATTGTACTGTTCCTCTACCACTTCCTCTGGCAGTTCATTCTGTACATACACTTCAATGTGAGAAAAAGTTGTTCCTAAGGTCCCTTTTAAATCTTTCCTGTCTCATCTTAAACCAATGTCTTTTAGTTTTGGACTTCTTTGAGGAAGTGACCAAGTTAATAGATGACGGAAGGGCCATAGATGTCATATACATGGACTTTATTTAGTAAGGCATTTGATCAGGCTTCCCATGGTAAACTAATTGAGAAAGTGAAGTCACATGGTGTGCAGGGTAGGTGGATAATGAACTGGTTGAGCAACAGGAAACAGTAGTAGTTGAAGAGAGTTTCTCGAAATGGAGAAAGGTGACCAGTGGTGTTCCACAGGGATCAGTGCTGGGGCCGCTGTTGTTTGTAATATACATAAATGATCTGGAAGAGTGCATTGGTGTTCTGATCAGTAAGTTTGAAGATGTCAGGAAGATTGGTGGAGTAACAAAAGCATAGGGGACTATCAAAGAGTACAGGAGAATATAGATAGTCTGGAGAGTTGTGCACAGAAGTAGCAGATAGTGCTCAATCTGGGCAAACGTGAGGTGATGCATTTTGGGAGGTCTAATTTGAGAGTTAGCTCTACTGTTATGGAAGGGCTTTGGGAAAAGTTGATGAGCAGAAAGATCTGGGAGTTCAGGTCCATTGCACCCTGAGGTGGCTGCACAGTGGATAGAGTTGACAAGAAGGCATATGGTAGGCTTGCCTTCATCAGACAGGTATCGAGTATAAGAGTTGGCAGGTCATGTTAAAGTTGTGCGAGACTTTGGTTCGGCCGTATTTAGAATACTGTGTACGGTTCTGGTCACCACATTACCAAAAGGATGTGGACACTTTGGAGAGGGTGCAGAGAAGGTTTACGAAGATGTTGCCTGGTATGGAAGGTGCTAGCTATGAAGAGAGGTTGAGTAGGTTTGGATTGTTTTCATTAGAAAAAAGGAGATTGAGGGGGACCTGATCAAGGTCTACAAAACCATGTAAGGTATGGACAGGGTGGATAGAGATAAGCTTTCTTTCCCCAAGTTGAGGGATTCAATAACGAGAGGTCATGATTTCAAGGTGAGGGGAGAAAAGTTTAAGAGGGATACGCGTGGAAAGAGAGTGATAGGTGCCTGGAACGCATGGGCAGCAGAGGCAGGCACGGTAGATTCATTTAAGGTGCATTTGGACAGATGCATGAGTAGGTGGGGAGCGGAGGGATACATATCCTCAGGAATTGGGTGATATTTAAGACAGTGGATTTGGATCGGCACAGGCTTGGAGGACTGAAGGGTCTGTTCCTGGGCTGTAAAGTTTCTTTGTTTCCCCTACTCTGGGGAAAAAACCTTGGCCATTCATCTTATCTATGCCCCTCATGATTTTATAAGCCTTTCTAAGGTCACCTCTCAGCCTGCTATGGTCCAGGGAAAAATCCCAACCAATCCAGCCTCTCCTTAAACTCAAGCTAACCAGTCTCGGCAACATTCTTGTCAATTCTTTGGCATCCTTTCCAGTTTAATAACTCTAGGATGACCAGAAATGTATGCAGTACTCCAAATGTGGCCTTACCAATGTCTTATATAACCATAACATGATGTTTCAGCTCCTGTACTCAGTTCAGGGACCAGTGAAGGCAAGCATGCCAAACACTGCCTTCACTACCTCCCTGTCTACCTGTGATTCCACTTGCAAGGAACTGTGTACCTGCACATCTAGATCTATCTGTTGAACAATATTCACCAGGGCCCTACTATTAACTGTGTAAGTCCTACCCAGGTTTGTCCTGCTGAAATGCAACACCTCGTGTTTATCTGATTTCAGCTCCATCAGTGTTAGCCCTCTGACAGCGTTGCACCGTGTCAGTGCAGGATAGAAGCAGCAGCTTTGATTAAATCTCTGGTGTGTTACTTGAACATAATATCTTCTGCCTCACATGTGAGACAGCAAAGGGTGGTGCTTTGATGGCCACAAACTGATATCATAGTTCCAAATAAATCCATTGAGAGAAATACATCATCCCCCCATTTAACCACATGCATTCAACACATCTTGGCAGTCACATCTGCTTGCTGTCAAATTGCTGGCAGTTATTTTGATATTTTCCTTATTTAGTTACTAGGAGAACTTTGAGCAAAATTCATGTCCCAGCTCCTCAGTTATTGCTCATGTTGGTCATTTGTTCTATTTCTGCATCATTGAAAAATAACCATCAAAATTGATTTGATCATTTTAATTTCTGTTACACATTTAACATGGTATTATCATACCAAATCATTTCACGCAGCACTGTTTGACAGCGGTTAACTCCAAAAAAAAAGTTTTCACTTAATTTCTGAGGGAATATTTGTGGCCACATATCATCATCCTAAATTATCTTATCAATTCAATACTTGTACAGCATCTTTACTGTTAGAATGTCAGAAACTGTGTCGAAATAAGGGACTTAATAAACAAATGACCATAAAAATCTTGATCAAAGTGGAAGTTTTAAAGCATTCTTGTGAATTGGCTTGTGGTGATCTATTTTAAAAGTGCTATATAAATGCAAGTTTGAGTTTTTTTGAAATGAGGATGCAAATTCCATCAACTGTCTCTAAAGGCACACGCTGTGCAGATTACACACTACTATTGATGACCATCGCCTTGATATCTTGAGAAATGAATCATGATAGTGATCACTGGTTCAATGAATCAATTAACCACAATGGTTTTTGAACTCGGTGTTAATTGTAAGGTTCGACTTTGAGTTCAGAAATTTGAGACCTAATGCTGTTTTACCCACAGCCCACTTTTGTTTCCTTTTCTTTGCATATTTTTAGCAGAATTGTTTTTAGGCAGCAGCCTATCAGCTAGAGGCATGTATTTTATTTCTTTGTTTCATTTCTAGTTCTTTTGCCCCTGTAGATTCATACAGTGCAAAAAAAGTCTGCTCCAATATAACTACCACTAAACATGTGCTGATCCCAATTTCCTGCACTTGTTCCATATCATCGATTGTTGTAATATTTTAAGTGCTCATCCCAATATTTTTAAAGTTTGTAAGGTTTCCAGCTTCCAATGCCTTCCCATTGCATTCTAGATTCCCACCACGTACTGAGTGAAAATGTTTTTTTTCCCCGAATCCCCTCTTGATCTACTCCTTACCCTAAAACTATGCCCTCCTGTGATTGATTCCTTAACCAAGAAGTAAAGCTGCTGCCTATTTATTTTGTCCATATCCCTCAATCTTATACACCTCAATCATGTCCCCCCCTCAGTCTTCTGTTTAAAAAAAACAGACCAAACCTATCTAGTGTCGTCTTTTAGTTTGATTTCTCAATCCCAGTCAATGTCCTGGTTAACCTCTACCCCCTCCAGTGCTATCACATTCTTCCTGTTGTGAGGTGACCAGAACTTCATACAGTGGCCTCACCAATGCTCTGGACAACTCCAACATTACTTCCTTGCTCTTACACACCAGGCCACAACTGGTGAAAGCAAGTGTCTCATATGTCTCTTTAACTATCTTATTCACATGCTTTGCCTACTTTAGGATTCTGTGAATAATTACCCCAAGATCCCTCTGTTCCTGGAAGCTATCCAGTATCATTCCCTTTCATTAAATCTCCTTATCTTGTTTTTTTTTCTTCCACTGGGCTGCCATCTGGAAGACTAACCCTTTTATTATTTAATCTTTCCTGTCTTATATTTGATCACAGACCTTTTTGTACGTGTCCCACATACACTTTGCTCGAAATCTAGTTGATGTCTAACTTTTCCTAATTCTGATGAAGAACTGACAACCAGAGTCAATAACTCTCTTAGCTGATGGCTGACCTGCTGAATGTTCCTAAATTTTCTGATTTTCTCAGATTTTAAGCATTCACAATCCTGCATTCCATCTTTCAATATTATGTTTTCTTTTCCCAGAAATTCCAGAACAATTACAAAACGTTTGGAATTTTCAATCTAGGAATTGGTTTAATGTACAAAAGAAAATAGCTTGTGTTTAATCTGTGACCTTTAATACCAAGAAGGGCAAAGTTCCACTTCCCAAGTTCACCTCAGAAGTCAGAATACGTAACCATTTTGAACAACTTTCAGTTGTTCCTTAAGTATTGATGGTTCAAGTTGCAGGAATGCCCTACCTCCTGGCATTTAGGAAACCTCTTTACAATATCAACTACAGCAGTTCAAGTAGAAAGTCAATATGAAAGGCAGCAAATTCAACAAAGATCCTCAGACAGCACCTTCCAAACCCAAGACCACTTCTATCAAGAAAGACAAGGGCAGCAGGTACATGGGAACACCACCCCTTGCTAGTTCCCTCCAAGCCACTCACCACCCGACTTGGAAATATATCGCCATTCCTTCACAGTCATTGGGTCAAATTCCTGGAATTCCATCCCTACCAGCATTGTGGATCAACCCACAGTCAGTGGACTGCAGCAATTCATGAAAGCAGCTCACCACCACCTTCCCAAGGGCAAATAAGGATGGTTTATCAATGTTGGGCAGCCAGGGATACCCAAGTCCCACAAATGAATAAAAAAAAGCTAAGAGTAGGCAATAAATGCAAGCTATTTCAGTGAGATCCGCATCCTATGGATAGTTTAATGAAATAACACCTTTGTAACAGTGGTTCCATGTAATTGAAACACTTGGTTATATCAAAATTATCTTTTGTCACATGGAATTCACTAAGCTTCTGATGGTGGCTATATAATCACTGTTCAGTGTTGTAAGTAACCATCTGGTTCACTGATACCCTTTAAGGAAGGAAATCTTCCTTCTTTACCTTGTCTGGTCTATATGTGACTCCAGATCCATAACAATCTGCTTGACTCTTGAATGCCCTCTGAAATAGGCTAGCCTTTCAGTGGACAATAAATGCTGGCCCAACCAGCCACAGCCATGTCATATAAATGAATAAAAAAAGTAAATCAATCTTTACTGATGTAATTATTTCATCTCCAACAGGCAGTTCAGAGACAGTATAAAAATCTGCTGAGGGCATGTTGCATTTCTACTTTCTAACGATTAACTTGGTGTCAGAGTAAAGCTACTGAGTTTGCAGATTAACCATTGATGTTCTTTCTGGCTTTGCTTTTAGGAATACTGCATGTCTGAATATTTGAGGATGAGTGGAATCTATTGGGGGCTGACCGTTATGGACTTAATGGGGCAACTGCAGCGCATGAACAAAGAGGAAATCCTACAGTTTGTCAAGTCGTGTCAGCATGACTGTGGGGGAGTTGGAGCTAGTATAGGCCATGATCCTCATCTCCTTTATACCCTGAGCGCTGTGCAGGTAGGTTTGATAGCCATTTTGTCAATTTGTAAGTGATCTCAAGTGATTGGTCAGTACAGCACACACTAAAAGCAATCAGCTAATCACTCAATTCATAACTGTTACTTGCGAGTTTTGAGAAGATTAGTAGCTCAGGTTGAGGTTTTGGATGTAGGTTTGCTCGCTGAGCTGGAAGGTTCATTTTCAGACGTTTTGTTACCTTACTAGGTAACATCTTCAGTGGACCTTGAGCGAAGCAATGCTGAAAATTCTTGCTTTCTATTTGTGTTTGGGTTTCTTTGGGTTGGTGATGTTGGAAATGATATCACCAACCCAAAGAAACCCAAATGTGTAAATAGAAAACAGGAATTTTCAGCATTGCTTCGCCTGAGGACCACTGAAGATGTTACCTAGTAAGGTAACGAAACGTCTGGAAATGAACCAGCTCAGCAAGCAAACCTACATCCAAACTGTTACTTGCAGTAGAGCAGAAATTTAGCTGTCTTTGTGACTTTAGTCATGTTGCATTATACATCTAATTGAGAAAAAGATATGGTTTTGTAATTAAGCAATATACAAACAATGTGGTTCTTTGTGCTATTTCCTTGCATTTGAAAACAGGCCATTCAGCCCAACAGAGCTAACCTCGAGTTTATAGATTGCATGAGTTTCCTTTCATGGAAACATGGAGAATGGAAGCCGGATATGATCATTCGATCATTCAAGCCTGCTCTGCCATAGCTAATCATCTGACTCAATGCTCTACCTACTTTCACCCCATACCCTTTGATCCCTATAACCCTAAGAACTGTATCTTACTCTTGAAAACATTCAATAATTGGACCTCAACTGCTTTCTGTGTTAGGGAACTCCACTGGTTCACCACTATCTGGATGAAGAAATTTTTCCTCCCCTCAGCATTCACTGCATTCAGATTAGAATGGTACTGGAAAAGCATAGCAGGTCAGGCTGCATCCGAGAAGCAGGAAAGTTGATGTTTTGGGCAAAAGCCTTTCATCAGGAATAGAGTCAGGGAGCCTCCGGGGGGAAGAGATAAATGTTGGGGGGAGGGGGGAAGATAGCAAAGTACAGTAGGCGAAATGGGGGTGGAGATGAGGTGATAGGTCAGAAAGGAGGGTGGAGCAGATAGGCAGGAAGGGAGATTGGCAGGTAGGACAGGTCATGAGGATGGTTCTGAGCTGGAAGGTTGGAACTGGGGTAAGGTGGGGGGATGGGAAATGAGGAAACTGGTGAAGTCCACATTGATGCCCTGGGGTTGGCGTGTTCCAAGGCAGAAGATGAGGCGTTCTTCCTCCAGGTGTCGGGTGGTGAGGGAGCGGTGGTGGAGGAGGAGGCCCAGGACCTGCATCATTCTAGGGTGTTGGGTTAACAGGATAGTCAAAAAGATAGTGGTGCAGACATCATGTAAAGAGGAGGAGAGCTGGAGAGATTGTAAAGAGAAAATGCTTTCAGTGTATATAGAATTCTATATATGTGCAGTGTAAATAAATAGTCTTGTTAGAATGAGCACAGATTGCAGAAGAGTCATTGAATGTCAAGAGGCAATGGTTAGATTCTCTGTTGTTGAAGATGGTTATTGCCTGGCATCATGTGGTGCCTGTGTTATTTGCCACTTATTGGCCCAAGCCTGGTTATTTTCCAGGTCTTGCTGCGTATGGGCATGAACTGCTTTGATATCTGAGGAGTTGGGAATGGTGCTGAACATTTTGCTGTCATCAGTGAACATCCTGTGACTGATCTTGTGTTAGAGAAAAGCTCATTAATGAAGCAGCTGATGATGATTGAGTAAAATCTTTCTCATCTTACCTATAAATGGCTTGTCCTTTAAGACTGTTTTTCCTGGTTTCAGATCTTTCTGCATCTACCCTGTTGATCCCTTTAAGAATTCTGTAAATTGTCAATGAAATAATTTCTCAAGCCGCTAAACTCTGGAGAGCATAGACTCAACTCCTCAGGGGAAGTTTCGTTATTACAGGAGTTAGTGGGATTCACTCCCTCTGTGGAACAATATCATTCTTTGGCTATCAGTCTTTTATATTGGGTTGCATTCTATTTCTTTTAAATTGGCCCATGAGGAGGACCATAGTTGGTCCTATGATGGTTAAAATCTCCTGGAAGCAGGAACATACACGTAGACAGTGGTCAGAATGTGGAATGTGGGGAGTGGTTGAATTGAAAAGCAAAGATACCTTCCAAGGGAAGTTGAATATGGGGGAGAAAGGGATAGAAGAATATACTGATGGTGAGAGTCATAGAACATAGAGCAGTACAGTACAATACAGGCCCTTCGGCCCTTGAAGTTGTGCCTACCTTTTATCCTACTCTGAGATCAGACTCAATTACTTAGCCTTCATTTTATTATCATCCATGTGCCTATCCAAGAGTTGCTTAAATGTCTGTAATGTCTCTGACTCTACTCCCACCGCTGGCAGTGCATTCCGAGCACCTACCACTCTCTATGTAAAGAATCTTTCTCTGACATCTCCCCTAAATCTTCCTCCAATCATCTTAAAATTATGCTCCCTTGTGGTAGCTATTTCTCCCCTGGGAAAATATCTCTGACTATTCACACTATCTATGCCTCTCATCGTCTTGTGCCCCTCTATTGAGTCACCTCTCATCCTTCTTCACTCCAATCAGAAAAGCCCTAGCTTCTCAACCTTTCTTCATAAGACCAGCCCTCCAGTCCAAGCAGTATCCTGGTAAATCTCCTCTGCACTGTCTCTAAAGCTTCCACATTCTTCCTATAATGAGGCAACCAGAACTGAACACAATATTCCAAGTTTGGTCTAACCAGGGCTCTATAGAGCTGCAGCGTAATCTCACAGCTCTTAAATCCAATTCCCCTGCTAATGAAAGCCAACGTACATATACCTTCTTAACAACCCTATCAACTTGGGTGGCAAGTTTGAGGGATCTATGTACATGGACTTCTGTTCCTTCACACTGCCAAGAATTCTGCCTTTGACCCTGTATTCAAATTTTACTTTCCAAAATGAATCTCTGCACACTTTTTCCAGGTTGATCTGCATCCTGTCAATGTTCTGTTGCAACCTACAACTCTCCCCATGATCCACCACTCCACTAACCTCCGTGTTATCGGCAAACTTACTAATTCACCCTTCCACTTCCTCATCCAAGTCATTTATAAAAATTAAAGAGCAGAAGTCCCAGAACAGATCCCTGCATGTTGTGGAGTGTGAATACCGACATTGAGCAGATGTACTGAATAATCAGCTTCCATTAATTTGAAATTTCTTTAGATGTTTTGTGAGCTGCTCCTTTGTGTCCTGCATCAGATTGCTGCATGCCTAGGGAGACCTTCAACTTGAACCTGAATTACAGTTAGGAGAAGTAATTTACCTCCCTCAAGTATATTCTGATATTCATTGGATGATGGTTGACTGGTATCTGAAATTTAATGTAATACCATTTCTTAACACAAATCTATCAGAATTTAGAAATTTAGAACTGATAGCCCCCCTCATGCTCCCCCAGAATGTATGCATCCACATACCTATCTATCTCTTCAGGCTCAACATTGAATTCCACTACCCTTTATGTGACATGCCCCTGACTGGTCTGGCTTGGATGTTTAGGCTGTGATTTCATTCAAAATTGTTAATAATGGAATAACTTGTGCATCCTTGTGCAACCATAGAACATAATACAGGACAGCCGCTAGCAGTCCGTCCAGACACCTACCACACTGTTTTTAAAAAAAACTTGCCCTTCGCACCTCCTTTCAACTTCCTCCCTCACACCTTAAATGCATGCCCATTTAGGGTCCTACAGCCTGCGGAGTAAGCGCCCAGACTTACCTATTTCTGTGGAAGTCCTGGACAAGTAAAAGTCACTGTGCTAATGTGGTTTATGATGTGTGATTGAATTCTGAAAAACAAGGCAGTGTGTTGAAGTTTCACTCCAATTGCCAAAGAAGTTTTAAATTGTTATATTGAAATATAGCATGTGGTTTGTGCTTATACTCTGAGTAGAATCCTGAGAATGCTGGAAAACTTCATTGATAACCTGTTCTGTGACTCACTCTTCTAGTGACTCAGTACAGCAGGTTACCTATTGTCTGGAGCAGGTGAGTAAAAGAAACAAAAGCTTCATGTCTTGACTGGCAAAGCAAGATTTTTTAATCCTCTGAACCACAATATAGTGCCGCTCATGTGGAATGGTGCAGTTTTGAGATAATGAGCATGTTGTAAAAGGCAGGGAAGTTATGAGATAGTGATATCTCAGAATTGATATGGTGCAGAAGGAGGCTATTCGGACCATTCTGCCTGCACTGGTTCTATCTCTTGTCTTTTCCTCATAACCCTGCACACCATTTATATCTAAATATTCATCCAATGCCTCCTTGAATGACTCCATTGAACCTGCCTTTCCACATTTCCAGACAGTACATTTCATATCCTAACTACTGACTGTGTGAAAAAATTTGTTTTCTCACATCACCCATGTTTCATTTATGTATCATTTGAAGCCTATACCACCTTGTTCCTTTTCTGAACAGGAGCAACTCCCTATTTACTGCCTACTTGCTTGTGATTTTGAAAACTTTGATCAAATCTCCTTTAGCTGCTTTCTGTCCGTGGAGACAATCCCAACTTCTTCAATCTGTCCTCATTAATGAAGTTTCTCATTTCTGGAACCATTCTTGGAAATTGCTTCTGCCCTCTTTCCAATCAACTGGCGTGTTACAGATAATGTGGCACCACAACTGTTCACCATATTCCAGATGAGTTCTAACGAGTGTCTAGTATAGTCATGAGGAGGTGATGGCCTACTGGTATTATCACTGGATTGTTAATCCAGAGAATCCAGGTAACATTCCAGGGATCAGGATTCAAATCCCCTCACAGCAGATTGTGATATTTGATTTTCAATAAAAAATCTAGAATTAAGAGTCTAATGAATCAAATCCATTGTTGATTGTTGGAAAAGCCCTTCTGGTTCACTAATGTTCTTGAAACATATAGCACGGACACAAAACCATTGGTCCAACATGTCCATGCTGACCAAGTTCCCCAAATTAAATGAGTCCCATTTGCCGGCATTTGACTCATATCCCTTTAAACCTTTCCTATCCATGTATCTGCCCAAATGTCTTTTAAATGTTGTAACTGTGCCTGCATCCATTACTTCCTCTGGCAGTTTATTCTGCATATGAATCACCCCCTGCGTGGAAAACAATGCCCCTTGGTCCCTTTTAAGCCTTTTTCCTCTCACTTTAAATTATGTCGTCTAGTTTGGAACTCTGCAACCTTAGGGAAGGAACCAGCTATCTTTATGTAGTCTCATGTAGACCTGGTCTGTTTTATTAACACTCCATCTATTCTGCTACCATCACTGATCTGTGCACACATACAGCCAGATCCCTCTGCTTCCACACCCAGTTTAGAATTCCACACCTTTTTTACCGTACCTTTCAATGTTCTTTCAATGAAAGTTCATCACTTCTCAGGTTTCTGCTTTGATTCTCATCTGCCATTATTCATCCACTCCACTAACTTCAGTGTCTTTTTGGAGTTCCATAACTGTCCTGGCAGCATACAGTTCTTCCAAGGTTAGGGGCAAGGGCCACTTGCACACCAAAGTGCAGGTCATGAATATACATCAAGAAAAGCAAGGGTCCCAATATCGACCCATAAGACTATGAAATAGAGTAGCAGAATTGTGCCATTTGGCCCATCAAGTCTGCTCTGTCATGTAATCAAGACGATGTGATCCTCAACCCCATTTTCCTGCCTTTTCTATATAACCCTTAATCCCCATATCGATGAAGAACCTATCTATCACTGTCTTAAATACACTCAATTCCCCAGATTCAGAAGCCTTGAGCTGAAGGAATTCCTCCTTTAAAAGTTCATCCCTTTCTGAGGCTGTGCCCTAGTTTGAGTCCTGGAAACATTTTCTCCACATCGACTCTATCCAGGCCCCTCAGTACTGTGTAAGTTTCAATGAGAACCCCCTTTAACTTTATAAGCACATTTGAGTACAGGCCCAGAGTCCTGAGCACTCCTCATCTGACAAGCTCTTCATCCCCAGGTTCATTGTGAACCTCCCGTGGAGCCTCTCCAAAACTAGCAAATCCTCCCTTTAAATGTGGGGCTCAAAACTGCTCACAATATTCCAAATACAGTCTGACCAGAGTCTTTTCCAGCCTTAGCAGTACTTCTCAGCTCTCTTACTCTAGCTCTCTTAAAATGAATGCTAACAATGCATTTGACTTCCAAGCTGCCAACTGATCCAGTATGTTAACCTTAAGGGAATCCTGAACTAGACTCCCAAGTCCCTTTGTGCTTCAGATTTCTGAAGCCTTTCCCTGTTTTAAAAAAAAGTCTATGCCTGTATTCTTTCGACCAAAGTGCATAACCTCAATTTCCTATATTGTATTCCATCTGTTACTTCTTTGCCAAATCTCCCGGCCTATCCAAGTCCTTCCGCAGCCTCTCTGCTTCCACAAAACTACCTGCCCCTCTTTGTGTCATCTGCAAACTCAGCAACAACACCCTCAGTTCCTTCTTCCAGATTGTTATTGTATAACATGAATAGTAGTTTGTTCCAACATTGCTGCAGAAATCCACAAGTCACCAGCTGCCATCCTGAAAAAGACCCTTTTATCCCCACTCTCTGCCTTCTGTCAGACAGCCAATCCCTTTTCCATGACAGTACCTTACCCTTAACATCATGGGCTCTTGTCCTATTTAACAACCTCCTGTGAGACATCTTGTCAAAGGCCTTCTGGAAGTCCAAATAGATCACATCCACATCTCCTGTGTCTAATTTACTCATTACCACCTCAATGAGTTGTTACAGATTTGTCAGATGTAACAACCTCCCTTGATGAAGCTCTGCTCACTGTGACTTCTGTCCCTTTTGTAGCATGACCTATCACTTTCCTCACAGGTATCTTGTTGGTATTGTTTCAAACACTTTCTGAAAGTCCATGTATACCATGTAAACAAAATTATCTCCTCCCTCCCCCCAGACACTTGATTGCTACTTCAAAGCTAGTCTCTTCCAAATTGACCAACTTTTTCCATGTGATTAATTCTATCCAATCCCATCCTATCCGATGTGATTTGATTGCTCTATTGTAATAACACAGCAAACAATGATCCAACTTTTTAAAAAGTAATCGAATTACTCTTCTAGTAACAGAAAATGCTAGAAATACTCAGCAGATTTGGTGATATCTGCAGTCAGAAAAATAGTGTTAATGTTTCATATCTGTAATCTTTTGTCAGAGCATTCAGCCCAAATTTCAGTCTCTAATATGACAATCCTGGTTTGGCCAGACATTTGCTGTGTAACTTCCTTTCTCCAAATTTGGTTGTGTAATCACAATCCTTGTGCTGACTACAGGTCTCTTCAAGAACTCCTTCTCTAATTCTCGCCATTCATCCCTATCTCTGTTTCAGTCTGCTCAAATCTTCTCTTCCCATGCATGCTTTTAGATTCCAGCTTCCTCCCTCTTCTGTAATTCAGTACCAGAGCCTTTAGTTTTCTAAACCCTGCCCTGCTTCACTCACCTCACTTCATCACAGAATTCTCTCCCTTTGCTCAACATATTACTTTACCTTTTAAAAAGCATCATGTGAACTTAGCTCTTGAACACGCTGAGAGTTGGTTTGGGGAGAATGTATTGCTTTCAATTTCTGTGAAGCTGCTGAAGGCATGTACTATCATTCTATCATCTCTTTCCCCCCCCGTGCCCCCCCCCTCCAATTTTTGGAAACCTCTGAAACTTGCCTATCAAAGTTGATGTGTTGCTGGCTAAATTATTTGTCTTTTTTTTTTAAAAATTCATCAATGGGATGAGGATGTTGTTGGTTAGGTCAGCATTTACTGCCCACCGCTCAAACTCCAGACAAGTGAGATCACGGGTTCCTTTCCTTCGGGACATTGGTTGACAATGGATTCATGGTTGTTGTTACTCCAGATTTTTTTATGGATTCAAATTCCATTTTTTTGGAAAATATTTGCACCATCAAACTCAAACTTCACCAGCTGCTGTGGCAGGATTTGTATCCGGCACCCCAAAACATTAACTGGGTCTTTGGATTAACAGACTAACAATAATACCATAAGACTATCGCTAACCCTAAATTGAGTCTGATTGTGTCTAGCAAAGGGTTTTTGGAAGTTCTACTGTGTTAAAAAGCACTGTGAATAGGTATGATAATTGCTACTACTTCTGTTACTATAATATGTTTCTTTTAATCTAGATCCTCTCTCTCTATGATAGTCTTCATGTCATTGATGTTAATAAAGTTGTTGAATATGTTAAAGGCCTCCAACAAGATGATGGTTCCTTTGCTGGTGACAAATGGGGTAAGTTTCCTGGTGCACAGGGTTTGTATGAACTGTACTATTCTAAACCAACATTGCATTTAGAGGTAGTTTTGGTGCACCTACATAAGTTAATTTGTGGAATTAATGGAGGAATCAATTTGCGCAATATTTACAACACAAACGAAGGCCATTTTGCTCAATGGGCTCAGAGCATATAAAATTGGGATAGGAGTAGGCTATTTGGCTCTTCAAGGCAGCTCTGTCATTCCATTATGGTCATGGCTGATTGTCCAACTCAATAGCCTGTTCCTGCTTTCTTCCCACACTCTTTGATTCTTTTAGCCCCAAGTGCTGTTTCAAATTACTTCTTGAAACAATGTTTTGGCTTTGACTGCATTCTGAGGTAGTGAACTCCATAAGCTCTCCACTGTCTGTCACATTTCTCCTTGCTTAATTTCATTTGTCACTTGTCCACCCATTCCACCAACATCTCAATGTCCTTTTGAAATTCCACACTATCATTGTCCACAGTTTACCATGCCTCCACTTGTTGAAGTATCTGCAAACATTGAAATTATGCCCAGGACACACAGATCAGGCTTATGCATGCATGTCAGAAAAAGCGTGATCTCTAGGGAACTCCAGGGCAAGCATTCCTTCAGCTTAAAAAAGCATCCATTAGCTATTACTGTCTGTTTCCTATCTCTCAGCCAATTCTGGATCCATGTTGCTACTATCTCTTTTATTTCCTGAGCTCTAACTTTGTCATCAGCTGTGTGGAACTGTAGCAAATGGAACTCCATGTACATCTTGCATATTTGCAAGTCATCGTGCCTCAGTCTGTGGTTCTCACTGATTTAGTAGCATGATTTTGAAGCTGGAAATTGGGAAGTCATGTGGGTTTTACTTTAGCCATATATGAATATGTATAACAAAGCTCAGCTGCTTTGTCATGGTGTCATTGTGGTGGTGTTACTGGACTGACAGGGTTGAAGCCCTTCATTAGTAATCCAGAGGATAGTATTGAAATCCCCATGCTAGTTTGAGAATTTTTAAAAATTCACCTGTGGGACATGGCCTGTCCTGGCTGGACCAGCATTTATTGCCCATCCCAAGTTGCCCTTGAGAAAGTGAGATGTGCGATACCATCTTGAACCACTACAGTCTATGTGCTGTTGGTAATCAACAATGCAGTTAGGGAGGGAATTCTAGGATATTGATCTATTGACACTAAAGGAGCAGCAATATACTGGCATCTCAGGATGATGAGTGACCTCGAGCAGAAATTACAGGTGGTGGTATTCCCTTGTATCTGCAGACTTTATCCTTCTTGATGGTAGTAATGGGTTTGGTAAGGACCTTTGGTGACTCTTGTAGAACATTTTGTATGTGGTACACACTGTTGCTCCTGAGCATCAGTGGTGGACAGGGTAGATATTTGTAGATGTAGTGCCAATCCGAGTAGGCTGCTTTTTCTTGAATGATGTCAAGCTTCTTCAGTGTTGTTGGAGTTGATGTCATCCAGGCAGGTGGGGAATATTCCATCACACACCTAGAACATAGAATATTACAGTGCAGTACAGTCTCTTCGGCCATCGATGGTTCCACAGGTTGGTGCAACAATCTGAAGCCCATCTAACCAACAATATTATGTTTTCATCCATATGTTTATCCAATGACCATTTAAGTGCCCTTCAAGTTGGTGAGTCTACTACTGTTATAGGCAGGGCATTCCACGGCCCTACTACTCTGAATACCTCTGATATCTGTTCGTAAGCTATGTCCCCTCGTGCTAGCCAACCCATCTGGGGAATAAAGCTCTCACTATTTACCCTATCTATCCCTCTGATTATCTTATGTCTCAATTAAGTCATCCCTCAACCACCTTCTCTCTAAGGAAAAGAGCCTCCAGTCCCTCAGCCTTTCTTTGTAAGACCTTCCCTCCATACAAATGTGTTGCTGGTCAAAGCACAGCAGGTTAGGCAGCATCTCAGGAATAGAGAATTCGACGTTTCGAGCATAAGCCCTTCATCAGGAATAAGAGAGAGAGCCAAGCAGGCTGAGATAAAAGGTAGGGAGGAGGGACACTGCACCCCCCAGGTCATCTATCACCCTCACCTTGACCTCCTTCCACCTATCCCACCTCCATCGCCCCTCCCCCTAGTCCCTCCTCCCTACCTTTTATCTCAGCCTGCTTGGCTCTCTCTCTTATTCCTGATGAAGGGCTTATGCTCGAAACGTCGAATTCTCTATTCCTGAGATGCTGCCTAACCTGCTGTGCTTTGACCAGCAACACATTTGCAGCTGTGATCTCCAGCATCTGCAGACCTCATTTTTTACTTCCCTCCATACAAGGCAACATCCTAATAAATCTCCCCTGAACTCTTTCCACAGCGTCCATGTCCTTCCGATAATGCGGTGAACAGAACCGAACACAGTTATCCAAGTGCGGCTGGATAGAGTTTTGTTCAGCTGCAACATGACCTCATGGCTCTGAAACTCAATCCCTCTACCAATAAAAGCTAACACACCATATGCTTTCTGAACAACACTATCAACCTGGGTGGCAACAATCTATGTATATGGGCATCGAAATTTCTCTGCTCATCTTCAGTGCCAAGAATCTTGACATAAATACAGTATTCTTTATTCCAGTTACTCCTTCCGAAGTGAATCACCTCACACTTTTCCACATTAAACTCCATTTGGCACCTCTCAGCCCAGCTCTGCAGCTTATCTATGTTCCTCTGTAACCTGCAACATTCTTTGGCACAATCCAGAACTCTACCGACCTTAGTGTCATCTGCAAATTTACTAACCCATCTGGCTGTAACAGGCTGCTCCTTTTTTGAAGTATTTTAGGTGCTGGCAGTGATTTCTTCGAATTCCAGGAGCAGCAATTAATGTTTTATATGCTGCTACATTGTTTTGGAACTTTGGAGAAAAAAAATAAAAACAACGGCACTTTTAAAAGGGAGAGGAACAGACAAAGGCAGCACATGGTCAGTCAGTGCAGGAGAGAGAGAAAAAGAAATCCATGCTGCTAATGACACAGTTAGCAGTGAACCTGTGTAGTTACTGCCTTTGCTGTTTGAATTCATGTATTGTTGGATATCCGAGTGCATCTGGGAAAATTAACTAACAGTGAAATTCACAACTGATCTTGGGGGAACCTGATTGGGAGAGATCACAACACAGAAACAGATAAGTGAATATTTTTAAGTGTGGCCTTAAAGTAAGTCTGCAGTAGTGAGTAGAATGGGTTGTCTCTCGATATATTTTATTGAGATATGTCACTTGATTAAACTTAAAAATATAAGCCATTAGTATTAAGTTGTCCTAGAGCAGTGTTTTGTAGAGGAATGAGACAGTGCTATTTTCTGGGTCTGTAGACTGGAAGAAACAAAAATGGCCCTGAGTAGAGTGATATGCTCTTTTTGTCGGATGTGGGAGTTTAGGGAGAGTTTCTGTGTTACTGAGGATTATATCTGCAATAAATGCTGTTGGTTGCAACCTTATCAGATTGAATGGATTGGTTGGAGAGACAGTTCAAAACAATGAGAAATTTACAAGAGCAAGGGGATGTGATGGATGGCAGTTATAGGAAGGGAGAAAAGTTGCGGATACAGTCACATAGATGGGTTAACTCCAGGAAAGGTAAGAGAGGTAGGCAGGCAGTACAGGAGTCTTCTGTGGCTATCCCCATTTCAAACAGGTATTGCTGTTTTGGAAAATGAAGGGGGTGATGGATTCTGAGGGAAATGTACCACAAACAGCCAAGTTTCTAGTATTGAGACTGGCTCTAATGCAATGAGGCGTGTGTCGGCTTCCAAGAGATCAGTTGTGTTAGAGGGCTGTCTAGTCTGAGGCACAGGCAGATGTTTCTGTGGCCAGCAGCGAACAATCAGAATCATGTGTTGCTTCCTTGATGCCAGGATCAAGGATGCCTCTGAGAGGGTGCAGAATGTTCTCAAGGGGAAGAGGGGCCAGCAGGAGGTTATTGTACACGTTGGAACCAACAACATGGGAAAGGAAAAGGATGATATTCTGAAGAGCGATTATAGTGTGTTCAGCAGGAATTTGAAAAGGAGCTCCTCGAGGGTAGTAATATCTGGATTATTCCCTGTGCTGTGAGGGTAAGATTAGGAGAGTAGAGCAGATGAATGTATGGCTGAGGAGCTGGTGCAGGGGAGAAGGATTCATATTTTTGTATCACTGGTATCTCTTCTCGGGTAGGAGTGACCTACACAAGAAGGACTGATTGTACCTGAATTGGAAGGAGACTAATATACTGTCAGGGAGATTTGCTGGAGCTGCTTAGGAGGATTTAAACTATTAGGGTGGGTGGAGGGGAGGGGAATGGGATCCATGGAGATAGTGAGGAAAGAGGTCAATCTGAGATTGGTACAGTTGAGCAAAGAAGTGAGTCAAACTGACAAGGACAAATCAGAGAACAAGGTAGGACTGATAAATTAAACTGCATTTATTTCAATGCAGAAGGCCTAACAGGGAAGGCAGATGAACTCAGGGCATGGTTAGGAACATGGGACTGGAATATCATAGCAATTACAGAAACATGGCTCAAGGATGGACAGGACTGGCAGCTTAATATTCCAGGATGGAAATGCTACAGGAAGGATAGAAAGGGAGGCAAGAGAGGAGGGGGAGTGGCGTTCTTTAGTCATCCAGCATTCCCTATACTTACTAGTCTTTCCTTTTCACCCGAACAGGAATATACTGTCTCTGGATTCTCGTTAACTCATTTCTGAAAACTTCCCATTTTCCAGCGAACATCTGCCCACAATCAGCTTTCGAAAATTCTTGCCTAATACCGTCAAAATTGGCCTTCCTCCAATTTAGAGCTTCAACTTTTAGATCTGGTCTACCCTTTTCCATCACTATTTTAAACCTAATAGAATTATGGTTGCTGGCCCCAAAGTGCTCCCCCATTGATACCTCAGTCACCTGCCCTGCCTTTTTTCCCAAGAGTAGGTCAAGTATTGCACCTTCTCTAGTAGGTACATCCACATATTGAATCTGAAAATTTTCTTGTACACACTTAACAAATTCCTTTCCAACTAAACTCTTAACACTATGGCTGACCCACTCTATGTTTGGAAAATTAAAATCCCTCATCATAACCACCCTATTATTCTTACAGATAACAGAGATCTCCTTACAAATTTGTTTCTCAATTTCCTTCTGACTATTAGGGGTCTGTAATACAATCCCAATTAGGTGATCATCCCTTTCTTATTTCTCAGTTCAACCCAAATAAATTTTTTGGATGCATTTCCCGTAATGAGCTGCCAGAGGAAGTGGTGGGGGCGAGTATGATTGCAACATTTAAAAGGTATCTGGATGGGTATATGAATAGGAAGGGTTTGAAGGCATATGGGCCAGGTGCTGGCAGGTGGCGCTAGATTGGGTTGGGATATCTTATCGGCATGGACGATTTGGACCGAAGGGTCTGTTTCCGTGCTGTACATCTCTGACTTCTACACCCTCGTCCAAGTCATATATAAAAATGACAAACAGCAGTGGCCCCAAAACTGACCTTTGCAGGACACCACTTGTAACTAAACTCCAGGATGAAGGTATCCCATCAACCACCACCCTCTATCGCCTTTCAGCTAGCCAATTTCTGATCCAAACCACTAAATCACCGCAATCTCATGCTTCCATGTTTTATGCAATAGCTTACTAAAATCCATATACACCACATCAACCGCTTTACCCTCATCCACCTGTTTGGTCACCATCTCAAAGAACTCAGTAAGGTTTGTGAGGCATGACCTAACCTTCTCAAAACAGTGTTGACTATCCCTTATCAACTTATTCCTTTCTAGATGAATACAAGTTCCATGTCTTGTAACCTTTTCCAATGCTTTACCCACAACCGAAATAAGGCTCACTGGTCTATAATTACCAGCGTTGTTTCTACTCCCCTTCTTGGACAGGGGAACCACATTTGCTATCCTCCAGTCTTCTGGCACTATTCCTGTAGACAATGATAATGTAAAGATCAAAGCCAAAGGCTCTGCAATCTCCTCCCTGGCTTTCCAGAGAATACTAGGATAAATCCCATCTGGCCCATAGAACTTATCTATTTTCACACTTTCCAGAATTGCTAATACTTCCTCCTTGTGAACCTCAATCTTGTCTAGTCTAGTAGCCTGTATCTCAGTATTCCCCTCCACAACATTATCTTTCTCTAGTATGAATAATGACGAAAAATATCCACTTAGAGCTTCTCCTATCTCCTTGGACTCTACGCACAACTTCCCACTACTATCTTTGATTGGCCGTAAGCTTACTCTCGTCATTCTTTTATTCCTGATATACCTATAGAGAGCCTTGGGTTTTCCTTGATCCTATCTGCCAATGACTTCTCAAGACTTCTCCTAGCTGTTTTTAGCTCTCACTTTCGGTCTTTCCTTGCTAATTTATAACTCGCAATGGCTCAGTTAGAGCACTTG
The DNA here is from genome assembly GCF_020745735.1 of Hemiscyllium ocellatum. NCBI lineage: Eukaryota > Metazoa > Chordata > Chondrichthyes > Orectolobiformes > Hemiscylliidae > Hemiscyllium > Hemiscyllium ocellatum. The sequence goes on along the minus strand of NC_083409.1, from coordinate 113,438,177 downwards.
AATCTCATCCTAACAAGCCGCCTTCTTCCTCTTGACTTTTTTAGTAAACCAAGGCTCCCTCACTCAACCACTTGCTCCCTGCCTAACAGGTACATACTTATCAAGGGCATTCAGTAGCTGTTCCTTGAATAAGCTCCACATTTCAATTATGCCCATCCCCTGCAGTTTCCTTCCCCATCCTAAATCTTGCCTAATCACTTCATAATTGCCTTTCCCCCAGCTATAACTCTTGCCCTGCGGTATAAACCAATCTCTTTTCATCGCTCAAGTAAACATAACTGAATTGTGGTCACTATCATCAAAGTGCTCACCTACTCCAAATCGGACACCTGCTTGGGTTTATTACCCAGTACCAAATCCAATGTGGCCTCACCCCTTGTTGGCTTCTCTACATACTGTGTCAGGAATGGACAAAAATGCACACAATGGATAAAAACTAACCCATATGACCTATTGAACTATCATATTTCCAGTCGATATTTGGAAAGTTAAAGTCCCCACAATAGCTACTCTGATACCATCGCTCCCATCCAGAATCATCTTTGTTATCCTTGCCTCTACATCTCTGGAACTATTCAGAGGCCTATAGAAAACCCCTTCCAACTGGGTAACCTCTCCTTTACTGTTTCTAACTTCCGCCCATACCATCTCAGAAGACGAGTTCTCGAACATCCTTTATGCTGTCATAATACTGTCTTTGACTAACAATGCCACACCTCCCCCTCTTTTACCATCTTTTAGAAATATCTAAATCTTGGAACCTGCAACAACCATTCCTGTCCCTACTCTATCGAGCCATTCCTGTCCCTCTTGCGACCTTGAAACCGTTTTCATGACCTCACTAATCTCGACCTCCTGGACGGTGGAATTGCAATTTAGGTTCCCATCCCCCTCCTGACTTGTGCTTTGTGGATGGTGGTCAGGCTTCAGGGTGTTAGGAGTGGGTTACTTGCTGCAGTATTTCTAGCTTCTGACCTACTCATAGAGCCACTGTATTTAAATGGTAAGTCCAGTTCACTTTCTGGTCAGTGGTGACCCACTGGATGTGAACACTACTAAACGTTAAGTGGTAATGGTTAGGTTGCATCTTATTGGTGATGGTCATTGCCTGGTATTTGAGTGGTGTTAATGTTATTTGACACTTACCAGCCCAAGCCTCCAGATCTTGTTGAATTTGAACACAGACTGCTTCAGTATCTGAGGAGTCATGAATGATGCTGAATATTGTGAAGTCATCTCCACTTTTGACGTTATGATGGAGCAAAGGTCATTGATGAAGCAACTGAAGATGTTTTAAAGTATCTACAAACTTTGAAGTTGTGCCCAGGACGTGACCCTGAGGAAGTCCTGCGGTTAGAGGAATTGAGATGCCACGCCTCCAGCAACTACTGCCCTCCTCCAATGTGTCAGGACTGACTCCAACCAGTGGAAAGTTTGCTCCATTGATACCTATAGATTCCTGTTTTGCTGAGGCTCCTTGATGTCACACTCAGCCCAATGAAGTCAAGGTCTGTCCCCCTCATCTCACTTCTAGAGTTCAGCTCTTTTTTCCATGTTTGAACCAAGACTGTAAGGTGGCCTTGGTAGAACCCAAACTGGGTGTTGCTGAGCAGGTGCTGCTTGATAACACTGTTGATGACACCCCACGACACTTTACTAATGGAGTAATAATTGGTTGGGGTGGATTTGTCTTTTTGTGTACAGAACATATTTGAGCAATTTTCCACATTGTTGGATAGATGTTGTAGCAATTCTGGAATAACTTGGTTCAGGGTGTGGTGAGTTTTACAGCACAAGTTTAAAGTATTATTGTTGGAATGTTGGCAGGACCCATGCTCTTTGCAATATCTAGTTCCTCCAGCTATTTTGTAATTTCATGAAGATCATAGAATTCATACAGTGAGGAGTGAATCAACTTGGTTGAAGATTGGCACCTGTAATGCTTGTGGCCATTGGAGAAGGCAGAGATAGATCATCCAGTTGGTGGTTCTATTTGAAGATTGTTGTGAATGTTTCAGTCTTACATTTTGCATTGATGTACAGGACTTCCCCATCATTGGGTATGGGATATTTGTGGATCCACATGACCGGGTGTGGCAGGACTGCAGACTTTCAGGCGTGGTGCATTGTTGTGTGATCACTGGCTCTCTGTCACTTGCTGTTTGTCATGATCAGAACCCTGTGATGTAGTGTCACCAGGTTGGCATATTTTTTAGGTATGCCTGGTGCTGCACCTGGCTTACCCTCCTACGTTTTTCATTGAACTAGGTGGTTGATCTCTTGGCTTAATGACAGTGGAAGAGTGGGAATATGCAGGGCCATGAAATTGAAAATTGGGTTGAAGGATGACTCTGTTGCAGCTGTTGGCTCAATTGTCTCATGATGCTCAATCTTGAGTTGCTAGATCAATTCAAAGTCTGTCCCATTTAGCACAGTCATAATACCATAAATTATGTTCTATAAGTGTGAAGTCAGGACTTCATTTACACAATATAAATACCATTCCAATATTATACCAGAAGTAAAATAACTGATGTCAGTAGAATTAGTTGTGAAACTATTGGATTATCATTAAAGAAAACTTTGGTTCACCGATGTTCTGATCCATAAAAGAATTATTGCCATTCTTACCTGGTGTGGGCCTTTGTTTTAATCCGAACTTGCAGTAATGTACGTGATTGATTCTAATGCTGCCTTCTGTAGCAGTTGTATCTGCACTTCCACCAGTGGTTCAACAAGGTCCACTAGCAACACCTTCTCAGGATGGCTGAGAATAGTTGATGAGTCTGTCTAATAAGTCTATTGGATCATTCTGAGAGGGGATAAATACAACTTTGTGCATATTATGAAGCTTTGGCACAGGCCAAATTATTATGGCTTCCAACTTAGCTCTGGGACCAGTGGGATTTGCAGGGACTACACTGTTGCTGGCAAACATTTTGTTCACTCTCCAATGGCCCACTGTACAAGGACAAAGCAGCCTTTGAAATTAAAAGAAAACATCCTGGGATTTAGTGGATTCGTTCCAGAAGCCAAAACTAATTCTTATTTTACAATCGAATCAAAGAATGAATCCTATATTGGCTACAGCTGCCATTCACTCCATGTCCAGGTTTGATCTTTCCAAGAGAAGCTCAGCTGGTCAAACTGTCCTACCTGTTCTCCATTGTCCTGATGTTTTACTTTCTCTTCGGCTGCTTTCAATTCCTGACTGAAATTGCCTGTTCTCCCCACACACTCAGATCCTGATCACGCAGTGCATTTTTTAAAAAATTCTGTGTAATGCTGTATTGCTTTTTTTCTTGCCAGTCGCCTTGCAATAATGTCCTATGGTTTTTCTTGATCTTTCATCGATAGAGGGGTCTCTTTATCTACCCTTTTGGACTTTGTTTCTCTGGTTCTTCATTTTGAATGCCTCATAGTTTTTTTCAATCTTCTCCATGGCAATTTTCCTCTGCATCTCCACTTTATCCACGTTTGTGAAGTTCCCCATTCCTGGAAGCATGCTTATAAGCCCTTTCTGCACCAATTCTAAACTCTTATCATTTCTAAACTGTGTTGCCCAGAGTTTGATGCAGTACTGCAGCCAAGTAAGAGCTTTACTGAGGTTAACTATAACTTTTGTGCTTTCTCTTAAAATACTTCTTCAACCTGTCCTCCACCTTCAACTGTGTGTACAATAAAATACCTCTGTACCTGCAGTCCTTTGTTACACTGCCTCACATTTTCAGATGAACGTGTATCACTGCACACTTGTGGGCTTTATATTTCAACTGGCACATTTCTGCCTATTCCACCAACCTGTCAGTGTCTTCTTGTAAAATTTGAAATTATAGCCAAAGTCTGGGTAATTCATGTAAGTCAAGAAAATCAATAGTCGTAGTACTAACCCCAAACAACCTCTCTGTCTTCTATTCAGACATATTCTGACATGTTCTGAAAGAACAATACATCATAGGAACAAGCTCTTCGGCACTGAGGAGCTGTGAGGCAGCAGTGCTAACCACTGAGCCACTGTCCCACCCCTTTAAGAGCAAATTGAACAAAGAACAAAGAAAATTTAGAGCCCAGGAACAGGCCCTTCAGCCCTCCAAGCCTGAGCCGATCCAAATTTACTGTCTAAAACTGTCAGTCAATTCCTAAGCTTCTGTATCCCTCTGCTCCCTACCTACTCATGCATCTGTCCAGACGTATCTTAAATGAATCTACCGTGCCTGCCTCTACTGGCAACGTGTTCCAAATGCCCACCACCCTCTGTGTGATCTCTAAGAGAGTTTGTAAAGTGAGGAAGAACACTTCTTATGAGCTTTTAATTTTCTACTTCTCTCCTCAAAGAAATTAATCAAACTTTACTCAAGCAGGGTGGGGTGTGGTGAATACATTACTTTGTTATTGAAAAGTCTCTCTTCTGTTCCAGGTGAAATAGACACCAGGTTCTCCTTTTGTGCTGTAGCAACTCTTGCACTATTGGTAAGAATGGAAACAAGCTTATTGCCTGATATATATTGTGACTATGTAATTGTTTTATGGGCATTGAAGGCAAAGCTTCACTTGTTGTCCATCCCTCATTGCCCTAATATTGATTGGCTGTCTGGACCATTTCAGAGGGCAGTTAAGATTGGCCCATTTCTCTGGGTCTGGAGTCACATGTATGCTAGATTAGGTAAACATGGCAGATTTTCTTCCCTAAAGGGCATGACTGAATCTTCTGGGTTTTTATGAAAATCGATAATGATTACATGGTCACTAGGTTTATTTATTCCAGATTTTTATTGAATTCTAATCTCTCCATTCACCATGGTAGGATTCAAAACTATCTCCCCATGACATATTAGCTAGGAGCTGGATTGCTAGTCAAATGACTATCCCACTATGATAGCACTCTGATCGTGCCTTCTAACTATGAAGTAGGTGAACTTCCAATTGAGATGGATCTGGCATCTTTTAAACTCCCAAGTAAAAGGTGAGGTGCTAATGGGGTAATGAAGTTATCCCTGAGCAGAAGCGGGTATCTTGAGGAAGGAACTCTATACATAGTCGGCGAGAGTGAAGGGCATGTGAATTTTTTATTTGTGTAGGTTCACTGTTTGAGTTTCTAAAACCCACATCAATCAACCTTAATGTGCAGCTGCTTTGTAATGCCAGTACTGGGTTGTTTTCCAGGGGAGACTTGATGCCGTCAACCTAGAATCAGCAGCCGAATTTGTTTTATCCTGTATGAACTTTGATGGAGGATTTGGATGTCGACCAGGTTCTGAATCTCATGCCGGGCAGGTAAGTTGACATTGGTCCACAGTGTAAAGAGTCTCAGCTTTTAAACATTACAACTTCATTCTGGTATTAATTGATTTCCAATATAAATGCTGGATTATATAGGAAATAGAGAAACATTAATCACAGCAGATATCTCAGCATGGGGTTTTTCAACTTTCCCCTCCAATTTTATAACTAGCAGACTTAATGTTTATATGATACCTTTTACCAACTTGGAAGAGTTTTGTTTAATTTAATGGATGCTTTTAAAAGTAGTCACTGTCCAAACTTTGGGGAAAAATAGCAGCCAGTGTGTGTGCAGCAAAGCCCGACAAACATCAGTATGATAAAATCAGCTATGCTATCAGATATCATGATGTTGATTGATATGTAGCATTGGCCAGGGTCAGGAAAACTCCTGGCTCTTGTTCAAAGTATTCCAGTGGGATCTTTTACTTCTCAGCCCTCTCACAATGCAGTGGAATAAAGGTGCAGATGCTGGAAATCTGAAACAACACAGAATGCCAGAGAAACTCATGGGTCTCACAGGCATCTGTGGTGACATCACAGAATTGTTATGGCACAGAAAGAGACAATTTCCGTCCACCCATGTCTGCAATGGCTCTACCCAATGCCAATCTCCTCCCTTTTCCCCATATCCTTTCCAAAACGTTTTCTCTCAATCTCCCAATGCCCTCTTGAATTGCTCATATTCCATTTTTCCACAGATGCCACCAGGTCAGCTCAGTTTCTCCAGACATCTGTCTTTGTCTCTGACAATGCAGTGCTACTTCAGAGTAGTGCATATTCAGTGTTTGCCTGGATTTTGTTATATATTTTCTGGAGTAGGATTTGAGCCTGATCTTCTGCCTCAGAAATGACAGTCCTACTCACTGCTCCACGGTGAAATTAATGCAACTTCCAGCTCCCCAAATGTGAATTTGTCTAAGGAACCAAGCCTTGAAGAAGGATTTGGAGTCAAAGCAATCAGATGGTGGTTTTTCTGTATTTCTCCAACAGCTATTGTTTTAATGCAAAAATGCTTTTGCATTTTGACTTCATATTCCCACCAGGTTTTAATAAAATCCTAGCAGTTACTGAGAAAATATCTGAGCAAGTTGGATGCGAGCATAAGAAGTACAGTTAGTAAGTTTGCAGATGACACCAAAATTGGAGGTGTAGTGGACAGCGAAGAGGGTTACTTCAGATTACAACAGGATCTTGACCAGATGGGCCAATGGGCTGAGAAGTGGCAGGTGGAGTTTAATTCAGATGAATGCAAGGTACTGCATTTTGGGAAAGCAAATCTTAGCAAGACTTATACACTTAATGGTAAGGTGCTAGGGAGTGTTGCTGAACAAAGTGATCTTGGAGTGCAGGTCCATAGCTCCTTGAAAGTGGAGTTGCAGATAGATAGGATAGTGAAGAAGGCGTTTGTTATGCTTTCCTTTATTGGTCAGAGTATTGAGTACAGGAGTTGGGAGGTCATGTTGCGTCTGTATAGGACATTGGTTAGGCCACTGTTGGAATATTGTGTGCAATTCTGGTCTCCTTCCTATCAGAAGGATATTGTGAAACTTGAAAGGGTTCAGAAAAGATTTACAAGGATATTGCCTGGGTTGGAGGAATTGAGCTATAGGGAGAGGTTGAATAGGCTGGGGCTGTTTTCCCTGGAGCGTCGGAGTTGAGGGGTGACCTTATAGAGGTTTACAAAATTATGAGGGGCATAGGGTAAATAGGCAAAGTTTTTTTCCCTGGAGTCGGGGAGTCCAGAACTAGAGGGCATAGGTTTAGGGTGAGAGGGGAAAGGTATAAAAGATACATACGGGGCAACTTCTACACACAGAGGGTGGTACGTGTATGGAATGACTGCCAGAAGATATGGTGGAGGCTGGTACAATTGCACCATTTAAGAGGCATTTGGATGGATACGTGAATAGGAAGGGTTTGGAGGGATATGGGCCAGATGCTGGCAGGTGGGACTAGATTGGGTTGGACAGGTTGGACCGAAGGGTCTGTTTCCATGCTGTACATCTCTATGACTGTAAGTTTTGTCTGTCCTGTAGAGACATTTTTCCACATTCCATTCTTACTGTGACAGCATGGTGTAGCATTTTTGTTTGAGGCATGAATCGTGGTGAGGGTTTTAACTGATGGGCTTTTCTGTGCTCCTGTCTAGATCTATTGCTGCACGGGGTTTCTGGCTATTACAGGCCAGTTGCACCAGGTTAATGCTGACTTGCTGGGTTGGTGGCTGTGTGAACGGCAGTTACCATCTGGAGGCCTCAATGGACGACCTGAGAAGGTATTTGCCAAATAAATATTTTCTTTTAAGATAAATCAAACTGTTGCATTGTCAACTGTTTTTCTTGCATTGTCTTATGTCATAAAAATAATCATTGATTAGTTATTGCATGCCGATTATTTGATTCTCTCCACTTATTTTTAAAAAAAGGAAGGATTCTTATTTTTAGTGTCTTTCACAACCTCACCCGTTCACAGCATGTTTTGCATTCAGAGATATTTTTCTGTTAAAGTGTAGACACTGTTGTAATCTGCATTTACAATCAGATCAGCCATGGTCTTGTTAAATGGCAGGGCAGCTTAAGGGACAAAATATCCCACTGCTGCTCCAAATTCATATGTTCATAATGTGGGAAATTGGCAACCAGTGTGTGCACAGCAAGATCCCAAAAACAACAATGTGAGAATGATGAAATGATCTGCTTCAGTGTTGTTGGTTAAGGCGTGCAACCTGTTCAGGGCACCAGGTGATCCCCACCTCTCCTAAGCAGTGTCCTGAAGTGGGTTTAAAAAGGTCTGTTTAACCTTGCATCTAAAAGGGCAGCATATTTGACATCTTTTTCTGAAAGAAATTAGCTTTATTTTGCCCAGTTTGAACAAAATGTGACACCAGTCAGACCAATTAATAGTTATAACAAAAGAGCTATTAGAGTTTCCAAGGGATACTTACGATATGTGTGTGATATTACCCAAATTCCATTCTCTTCAGCCAAAGAAAATGGCCTGTGTCTACCCTGTTGAATCTCATCAAAATCCTGTAAGTTTCATTTAAATCACCTCTCATTGTGCTAAACCCCAGAGGATATAGGAGAAACATCCCTAGCATTTACTCAGCGACCCCTGTTACGACACTGGGTAAACCCTCCTGCTTAATTTAAAACCAGCAACACAGAAAAGATGCATCCCATGCAGTAATCTGTAAAAATTTGAGTGGCCAAGAAGTAAAGTAAAAATTAACAACTTTATTTCTTAAAATATAACAGAGAATAATTAACTAACCACTATTTACAATTCCTTTCTCTAACAGTCCAATAAAACTCCCAATTAAGATTTACAAAACAACACTTCTTATCTCAAAACCAGGCAGCTGTCGGTTCTTGTCTTTGGATCTTACTGCGTCGTCTTTCTTCCTTGTTAGGAATTTCTGCGTCACATCCTGATCGAAAAGGGACTTTAAGAGAAATATTTTTTCAAGCAGTCCCTTACATGTGAGGATGTGACAGATCTCCTCTCAGCTGTGCAATTATCCTGGGTCTAATACTCCAGAGCATCAGATTGTGTCATTGGTGTTTAAGATTTGGCAATATACTCCACTCAAACTCGATTGGAGTTTGATTTGTGTTGGGTATAACTTAAACTGATTAGCCAAATTTGAATTTGTTTTTGTCTCCAAGCAATGAGCTAATCAGATGGTTTATATTGTGTTACATTGTTACCTTTTTTGAGTATGCTTGGTGCTGTGTCCAGTAGTTCTGCTGCTTTTTAACTCTCTCAAAGGTATATCCACATCTTCAAAACACTTCCCACACCCCCCACCCCCTCTCCGACCAGGAAATAATCTAGGGAAATAAAAGCAAAATATGTCAGATGCTGGGAATCTGAAATATCAACAGGTAGTGTTGGAGAAATTCCGGTCTGGCAGCACTATCTGTGGAGAGATAAACAAAATTAATGTTTTGAGTCAGTTATGACCATTCTTTGGAACAAAGTTCTGAAGAAAAGTCATATTGGATTTGAAACATTACTCTGCTTTCTCCCCACAGATGCTGCCACACTTGCTGAGTTTCTCCACTTTCAATATTAATTTAGTGAATGTGTGTAACAACTCCTCCTAAGACAAGTATATTCCTCTCTATGTTGAAATGCATGTTCAATCTCACCAATGCTCTGTACAATGGCAGCACCATTCCCTTACTCTTCTTCCAACCCCTTAATAAAGATCAAAACACCATTTGCCTTTCTAATTGACCGTTGTACCTCTATCTTATCCTGATGATTATCGTGCAAGAGCACTCAAATCCTTCTGAACGTCAGCCTGTGTTTCTCACAGTTTAAACATTTTCAGCTTTTCTAGTCTTCCTATCAAACTGAATAGCTTTTCGTTTGTCACATATTACTTTATCTGCTACCTTCTTACCCACTCACTTAATTGTTCTATCGATCCTTTTGTAGATTCATACATTGCCCTCACAGATGGGTCTCCTCCCAGTCCAAACATGTGCAGGTTAGGAGAATTGGTAATGTTAAATTGCCCATGGTATTGAGGGGTATGTAGGTTAGGTGCATTAGTCAGGGGTAAATGCAGAATAATAGGCCAGGGGAATGGGTTTGGGTGGACTTGTTGGGCCAAATGGCCAGTTTCCACAGTGTAGGGGTTCTATGATTACAGAGGACATACATCAGCGTAAGTAGAGGGTACTCTGCATCTCCTTGCCAAGTCTCACTGAGCAGCAGAAGTGGGTACTGCAGATGCTGGAGATTAGAGTTGAAAAATGTGGTGCTGGAAAAACACAGCAGGCCAGACAGCATCCGTTTTGGAGCAGGAGAATCGACGTTTCAGGCATAAGCCCTTCTTCAGGAATGAGGTTGGTGTGCCAAGCGGGCTGAGATAATAGATAGAAAGGAGGGAATTAGGGGGAGGGACGCTGGGAATACGATGGGTGGAAGGAGGTGAGGGTGGGGTGGAGAGGTCGGGAAGAAGATTGCAAGTCAAGAGGGCAGTGCTGAATCCAAGGGTTGGGACTGAGATAAGGTGAGGGGAGGGGAAATGAGGAAGCTGGAAAAACCTACATTCATTCCATGTGGTTGGAGAGTTCCTAGGCGGAAGATGAGGCGCTCTTCCTCCAAGCATTATATGGCCAGGGTCTGGCGATGGAGGAGGCCAAGGACCTGCATGTCATTGGCGGAGTGGGAGGGGGAGTTAAAGTGTTCAGCCACGGGGCAGTTGGGTTGGTTGGTGCTTGTGTCCCAGAGGTGTTCCCTGAAACGTTCGACAGGTAGGCGGCCTGTCTCCCCAATGTAGAGGAGACCACATCGGGTGCAGCGGATGCAGTAAGTGATGTGTGTGGAAGCGCAGGTGAATTTGCAATGGATGCTGTCTTGCCGGCTGTGTTTTTCCAGTACCACATTTTTCAACTCTGGTACTCCAGCATCTGCAGTCCTCACTTTCTCTCTGCTGGAGATTAGAATCAAGATTAGAGTGGTGCTGGAAAAGTGCAACAGGTTGAACAGGAAAATCGACGTTTTGGGGCGAAAGTGATGAAGGGCTTTCACCTGAAACGTTGATTTTCCTGCTTCTTGGGTGCTGCCTGACCTGCTGTGCTTTTCTAGCACGACTCTAATCTTGACTCGCTCAGCAGCACCCTATAACCCTCAGCATCCAGAAGGGTAGCAGGTGCAATGAAGCACCAATACCTTGAAGGCTTTAATTCCATTCCAAATTGAACATGTTTTGGCAGTTCCTTTGTCATTTGCTTAACTTCCTGGAATGTCCAGATTTGCACTTTACCTTTTCCTAAAACAAGTTGTTGATGGCTTTGTTAAATATTTGAGAAGTTTCAGATCAGCATCCACAAATACCAAATGCTTTACTAAATATTAGCAACAAAGTCAGGAATGTTTAATTTGCTGCTGAGACACTACAGATATCTTGTATTACTAGCCTCCAATTTCTTTCTCCTCTTCCTCAACTTGAACATATTCCCCATTGCTTTAAAAAGAATTGTTTATGTAAGTCAGTCAGCATTTTAAATGAACAATCCGCAATTACAATGTGACAAAATTATTTAGAATATTTGGCACAGAAGCAGTCCTTCAGGCTAACTAGTCCACCCTGGTGATTGTAGTCCTCAGGAATTTATGGAGTCTTTAACCCAAGTTTTACTGATTAAATATGCTGACGTGAAGTGTGTGTTTTGGAAATTGAATGAAACCAATTTAGTCACTGTAGTTTTTGATTTCTGTGCCTTCTGACCTTCTTACAGTTACCCGATGTTTGTTACTCATGGTGGGTGCTGGCCTCTTTGAAAATCATTGGGCGACTGCACTGGATTGACAAAGATAAGTTAAGCCGTTTTATCTTGGCCTGTCAGGATGAGGAGACTGGTGGATTTGCAGACCGGCCTGGAGATGTGGTAAGTGTCCAGACAGCTGTGATTGGGATGGTGTGGTTGGGAGGGGGATGTCTCATATAGTAATACTCCACAGTCCAATTAATTGTGGTTGGAAGCTTACATCTGGAGGTCTGCTGTAACCAGAGGGTCTGATTGTAAATCAAGTAAGTTACTTGCCTCTTTTTAAATTAGTTTGAGATGTGAGGGTCAGTGATTAACGCAACAATTGTTGCCCAGCCCTAATTGCCCTTAAAGTGGCAGTGTTGAGCTGTCTTTCTTGGGGTACACCCACAGTGCTGCTAAGGAAGGAGTTCCAGAATTTTGACTCCAGCATGAACAACAATAAATTTCCAAGTCAGATTAGTGACTGGCTTGGAGGAGAACTTTCAGGAGGTGATGTTTTAGATTAGATTAGATTACTTAGTGTGGAAACAGGCCCTTTGGGCCAACAAGTCCACACCGACCCGCCAAAGCGTAACCCACCTAGACCCATTCTACATTTACCCCTTCACCTAACACTACGGCCAATTCACTTAACCTGCATATTTTTGGATTGTGGGAGGAAACCGGAGCACCCGGAGTAAACCCACGCAGACACAGGGAGAATGTGCAATCTCCACACACACAGACGCCTGAGGTGGGAATTGAACCTGGGTCTCTGGTGCTGTGAAGCAGCAGTGCTAACCACTGTGCTACCGTACCACTCATGTGTTCCTGTGTATCAGCTATGTTTCTCTAGATGATAGAGGTTGTGGGTTTGGAAGGTGCCGTTGAGGAACCATGGGTGAGTTGTACAGATAATACACACTGCTGTCATTGTGTCAGTTGTGAATTGATGAATTTTTAATGGGTTAAGAGATTAATGGGTCGCCAAAGGTGTTTAACTTGGAATGTTGTTGTAATCGCACTCATCCAAGCAAATGGAGAGTATTCCTTCACACTCTGATTTGTACTTTTAAGATATTAGACAGTCTTTGTGGGATCAGAGGTGAGGGACCACAGTATTTCTAGCCTCTGATCTTCTAGCCACAATATTTATGCGGCTAGTCCACTTCAGCTTCTAACTGATGGTAATCTTCATGTCTTAGGTAGTGGTAGGTCCAGTGATGATGATATTTAATGTCAAGGGGTGTTGATTAATTTTTCTTCTGTTGAGGTTGGCTATTGTCTTACCCTTGTGTGACATAAATGTGTCTTACCACTTATCAGTCCAAGCCTGGATGTCTTTCAGATGTGGGTAGATTCATGTGGGTACAGACTGTTTCTATATCTGTGGAATCCTGACTGAAGCAGATGTTATGACAGATGGGCAGAATGCACTGATAATCAAACTCCTATATTCTACCAGTTGCACAGTTAGTATAAACTGTGTTGATTTAATCACCAAAATGGCTAATAGATTCCCTTTTATACTGCCAACCAGAATGAAAGAGATCTTTACAAGACTTCTAATGAATACAGTAGAGTTTGATTATTATGATAGAAACCATAGAACATGACAGCACAGTACAGACCCTTCGGCCCTCGCAGGGCAGCGCAACAATCTGAAGCCCATCTAACCTACATTATTCCATTCTCATCCAAATGCCTATCCAATGACCATTTAAATGCCTGTGAAGTTGGCGAGTCTTCAACTGTTACAGGCAATATGATCCACGCCTCTACTACTGTGAGTAAAGAGAACTACCTCTGACATCTGTCCTGTATCTATTACCCCTCAATCTAAAGCAATGTTCCCTCATGCTAACCATCACTATCCTCGGAAAAAGGCTGTCACTATCCATCCAATCTAATCCTCTGATTATCTTATATGTCTCAATTAAGTCACCTCTCAACCTTCTTCTCTCTAATGAAAACAGCCTCAAGTCCCTCAGCCCTTCCTCATAAGACTTTCCCTCCATACCAGGCAACATCCTAGTAAATCGCCTCTGAATCCTTTCCAAAGCTTCCACATCATTCCTACATTGCGGTGACCAGATCTGCATGCAGTACCCCAAGTGCAGCTGCACCAGCGTTTTGTACAGCTGCAGCATGACCTTCTGGTTCTGAAACTCAATCCCTCTACTGATAAAAGCTCACACATTATATGCCTTCTTCATAACCTTATCAACCTGGATGGCAGCTTTGAGGAATCAATGTACATAAACACAGAGATCTCTCTGCTGATCAACACTACCAAGAATCTTACCATTTGCCCAGTACTCTGCATTCCTGTTACTCTTTCCAAAGTGAATCACCTCATACTTTTCTGCATTAAACTCTTCTTGCAGTTAGCCAATTTCTGATCCAAACTGCTAAATCACCCTCAGTCCCATGCCTTGGTATTTTCTGTAATAGCCTACCATGCGGAACCTTATCAAGCGTCTTACTGAAATCCATGTATGTCACATCAACCGCTTTACCCTCATCCACATGTTTGGTCACCTTCTCAAAGAACTCAGTAAGGTTTGTGAGGCACGACCTACCCTTCAAAAACAGTGTTGTCTATCTTTAATCAACTTATTCCTCTCTAAATGATTATAAATCCTATCTCTCATAGCTTTTTCCAACAGTTTATCCACACCAAAGTAAGGCTCACTGGTCTATAATTTCCAGGATTGTCTCTACTCTCCTTTTGAACAAGCAAACCACATTTGCTATCCTCCAGCCTTCTGGCACTATTCCTGTCGACAATGATGACATAAAGATCAAAGCCAAAGGTTCTGCAAGCTCTGCCCTAGTTTCTCAGAGAACCCTGGGATAAATTCCATCTGGCCCATGGGACTTATCTATTTTCACCATTTCCAGAATTGCTAACACCACCTCCTTGTGAACCCTAATCCCATCTAGTCTAGTAGCCTGTTTCTCCATATTCTCCTCAACACCATTGTCCTTTCCCAGTGTGAATACTGATGAAAAATATTCTTTAGTGCTTCCCCTATCTTTTCTGACTCCACGCACAACTTCCCACCACTGTCCTTGATTGGCCCTAATCTTACTGTAGTCATTCTTTTATCTCTTATATACCGATGGAAAGCTTTAGGGTTTTCCCTGATCCAATTTGCCAGCAACGTCCCATGTCCCCTCCTCACTCATCTTAGCGCTCTCTATAGGTCTTTCCTGGCTTGTAACTCGCAATCGCCCTAACTGTGGCTTCACATCTCATCCTAACATAAGCTTACTTCTTCCTCTTGACAAATGATTCAACGTCCTTAGTAAACCATGGCTCCTGCATTCAACCACTTCACCCTGCCTGACAGGTACATAATTATCAAGGACACACAGAATGTTTCTTGTACCCATCCCCTGCAGTTTCTTCCCCATCGTATGCATCCTAAATCTTGTCTTTCCCCCAGCTGTAGCTCTTGCCCTCTTGTGTATACATATCCCTTTCCATCGCAAAAGTAAACATAACTGAATTGTGATCACTATCACCAAAGTGCTCACCACCTCCAAATCTAACACCTGGCTGGGTTCATTACCCAGTACCAAATCTAATGTGGCCTTGCCCCTTGTTGGCTTGTCTACACACTGTGTCAGAAAACTGCAGGTTGAATACGTGGTTCAGAAAGCAAATGTAACGTTGTCATTTATCTCGAGGGTTGGAATGTAAAAGCAGCGACATGCTACTGAGACATTATAAAGCTCTGGCTAGGCTCCATTTGGAATACCATGTCCAGTTTTGGGCCCCACACCTCAGGAAGGACATACTAGCACTGGACTAAGTCCAGCAGAAATTCACTCGGATGATCCTTGGAATGGCAGGCCTAACATATGATGAACGACTGAGGATCCTGGGGTTGTATTCATTAAGAGTTTAGAAGGTTGGGAGATCTAATAGAAACTTATAAGATAATGCATGGCTTAGAAAGAGTGGCACTGGGAATTTGTTTCTGTCAGGCAGTGATACTAGGACATGTGGGCACAGCCTTAGAATTAGAGGGGGTCAATTTAGAACAGAAATGAGGAGACATTCCTTAAGCCAGAGAGTGAGATTCATTGCCATGGAGCACAGTGGAGGCTGGAACATTAAATGTCTTCAAGGCAGAGATTGATAAATTCTTAATCTCACAAGGAATTAAGGGGCGAGTGCAGGTAAGTGGCACTGAAATGCCCATCAGCCATGATCGAATGGCAAAGTGGACTCGATGTGCTGAATGGCCTTACTTCCACCCCATGTCCTATGATCTTAAAAACCATCTACATGCATTGGACAAAAACTGACCCATCGAAAGTACTTGAACTACAGTATCCCCAGTCAATATTTGGAAAGTTAAAGCCCCCCATAGCAACTACCCTGTCACTCGT
Organism: Hemiscyllium ocellatum; assembly: GCF_020745735.1. Lineage (NCBI taxonomy): Eukaryota > Metazoa > Chordata > Chondrichthyes > Orectolobiformes > Hemiscylliidae > Hemiscyllium > Hemiscyllium ocellatum. The sequence goes on along the minus strand of NC_083409.1, from coordinate 113,422,221 downwards.
GCTCCTATTGAGAATCATCTTCACTGTTCTTTCCTCTACATCCCTGGAACTATTCGGGGGCCTATAGAAAATTCCCAACAGCGTAACCTCTCCTTTCCTGTTTCCAATCCCAGCCCATACTACCTCAGTTGCTGAGTCCTCACGTATCCTTTCTGCAGCCGTAATACTGTCCTTGACTAATAATGCCACACCCCCTCCTCTTTTACCAGCTTCTCTGCTGTTACAGAAACATCAAATTTTGGAATCTGCAACAACCATTCCTATCCCTGCCCTGCCCTACCCATGTCTCTGAAATGGTCACAACATCGAAATCTCAGGTACCGACCCATGCTGCAAGTTCACTTGATTCCGGATGCTCCTGTCGTTGAAACAGACACACTTCAAACCAACTTCTTACTTGCTGGTCCCTCTTGCGACTCTGAAACTCTATTTCGGACCTCCCTACTCTCAACCTCCTCTAGACCTCAATTCTGGTTCCCATCCCCCAGCTGAATTAGTTTAAACCTTCCTGAAGAACATTAGCAAATATCCCCCCAGGATATTGGTACCCCTCTGGTTCAGGTGAAGACCTGTTTGTAGAGGTCCCACCTACCCCAAAAAGAGCCCCAATTATCTAGGAATCCAAAACCCACCCTCCTGCACCATCCCTGTAGCCAGGTGTTCAAGTCCTCTCCCTCCCTATTCCTCGCTTCACTAGCACGTAGCATGGGCAATAAACCAGAGATAACAACTCTGTTTGTCCTAGCTCTAAGCTTCCACCCTAGCTCCCTGAATTTCTGCCTTAAATCCCCACCCCTCTTACTCCTTATGTCGTTGGTGCCGATGTGGACCACGACTTGGGGCTGCTCCCCCTCAAGGATCCTGAAGACATGATTCATGAACCCTAGCACCTGGGACCAACTGTGAGTCGCTCTCGTTTTCCCACAGAACCTCCTGTCTGTCCCCCTAGTTATGAAGACCCAATGACTAATGGTCTGCTGCTCTTCCCCCTTATTCTTAAAACAAGTGACAAACACTGGTTAACATTGTAAACTAGAATCTGGAGTTAGAACTATAGTCTCCTAATTCCAAACACAGACACGTATTCACAGCACAAAAGAAATTGATCTCAGCCGAGATGATATTTTTAAAGAAAGGACCAAAAGAGCAAAACACTCCGTTTGGCCTAGAGCTTAACAACAAAGGAAAGGATTTAAGGACTTTTCTCAGTTCAGCTGATTTCTTATTGACAGAATTGAATTTAAATCAAGCTAGATCTGAGTTTTGGGAAGTGGTCACAGTTCAGCTTTTCAGGGGTACAAGGTAGTCAGAAATACTCTTATTTGAAAACTGTATCAGGTTCGCAGAAATCTCTGTTGCAAAGAGGCAAAAATTGGAGCTCCTAAAGTTTTTTTCCTGATTGCCTGACTACTAAAGTCTGTGAAAGTAGAAAACGAAGTCCAGAAAAGACTGCTGGGCAACTACCAATATAGAGCTGAAAAAGTGTTGCTGAAGAAGTGCAGCAGGTCAGGCAGCATCCAAGGAGCAGGAGAATCGACGTTTTGGGCATGAGCCCTTCTTCAGAAACTATCTGAACGTCCTGAAGCAGGGCTTATGCCCAAAACGTCGATTCTCCTGCTCCTTGGATGCTGCCTGACCTGCTGCGCTTTTCCAGCAACACATTTTTCAGCTCTGATCTCCAGCATCTGCAGTCCTCATTATCTCCTAACTACCAATACAGAGGCCTCCATCTTTTCAAACCCAGGTTTTCCAGCAGATTACGACCATAAATCCCATTTCTTAGCCCCTCCGCCCTAAACTACTTGTTTTTTTTCTCCAAAGTCACTTTCTGGAACAGCAGATTGGTTACAGCATATATTGAGTTGTGGAATTTATTTCCAAGAAACACTTTTCATCCAGAAATGTCAAACAATTCCATACGTACCAGTTTGTCATCAATCCACAAATATAAGTATTTATTTCCAACACAACTGGTCAATGACTCTGCGCTGGTGAGTTTTGTTTTGATGGAAGAATGCAAAGAACTTTTAGTAAGTTACATGTAAGGCTAATTATTGGACAGTTTCATTATAAACCAGGTTTCTTCAATCACCATTATCGTTTATTTTTATGTTGCTAGGTTGATCCCTTCCACACTTTGTTTGGAGTGGCCGGCCTGTCCCTGATGGGAGATCAGCGGATAAAGCCAGTTAACCCAGTGTTTTGTATGCCAGAGGATACCCTACGGAAAATTGGCCTCCAACCTGAACTACTGCACTAAGGGGATTTGAAGGATGATTTCTTGGTGCTGTTTGAATGCTGTTGTGGACAGATCAAAGTTTAACAAAGGGTACTTCAACACCCACCATTTCACTTGGGGTTTGGCAATAATTTGTAGGTTTTATCTGATACATGGAATTTGGTTTGTTAACGCTATGGTTTCCACAGTGTACCATTGCTACAAGGAATTGAGAGGTGTAATACTGCACTTCATTTGTCACACACCATCAGTCATGGCAGCCAACTTCATTTTCAGCTGGTCTTATTATAATATAGTTGCTGGCTGACTTACACTAACATCCTTTAAATTGTTTTGTGTGATATATATTTATATATCTCATGTACGCAAATATTATTTATATGTACTTAAATTTTAACCGTTAATGATCTATGGAGGGGGCTGGTGTTTGGACAATGTTGCATTTGGGTTGAGATTCAGAAATGAGTAAATTGCTATTAAATTTCATAGAGCAGCTAATGTATAAGAAAGATGCTAAATTCAGGATTGTGAAACTAAATTGCAGGTTTTTTTTCAAGTACATTCTATGTTTGCTTTCCATGTAAATTTTAAGAATAGGTTTTAATTTGTCAGATATCAGTCGAGCCTAGCTGCTGAACTCAGGTGGTCTTTCAAGCTCCCCAAGAACATCTGCAGATGAATGGGTGAGGGAATGTTTTATCAGTTTTAGAAAAAGTCTTTAAAAATTGGTGAATCAGTGTGAAGAGTTGAAATACTTCTTTTCTGATTGTATGCAGGAGGTATACTTTACTCTGAAATTCTGTCTAAATGCTAACATAGAAAAATAGGAGCAGGCATAGGTCACTACAGTCCCGAGAGCCTGTTCCACCGGTCACAAATCATGGCTGATCATCTACCTCAATACCATATTCATGTGCTATGCCCAAATTCCGTGGTATCATGAGTAATGAAAACTTTACCAGTTTTTGTCTTGAACATACATAATGATTGAGCTTTCACAGTGCTCTGGAGTAGAGAATTCCAAAGATTTTCAGCAAAGAAATTCCTCCCCATCTCAGTCTAAAACAGTTAACTTTTTTTGAGAGACTGTGCGCCCTGGTTCTTGAATCTCTCTGCCAACCAGTGCAGAAACATCCTTCCTGCATCTACCCTTTAAGAATTACATTGCTTTTGATGAGATCACACTTATTCTTCTACACTCCAGAGAGTGTAGGCCCAATCTCCTCAGTCTCTCTCAACCGAACAGTTCCACCATCTTTGGATTCATTCTAGGGAACCTCCACTATTCTTCATCTGTGGCAAGTAAATCCATCCTTAGGTATGGGAACCAGAACTACACAAAATACTCCAAATACAGTCTCGCCAACATTGTGTACACTTGAAGAAAGACATCTTTACTTCTGTCTTCAAATTGTCTTGCAATATTGTCCAGTGCGCCATTTGCCTTCATAAATACTTGCTATGTCTGCATATTAGATTTCATAATTTATGTACAAGGACATCCAGGTCCCTTTGCACATCAACAGTTTCCAATCTCTCAACATTTAAAAAGTACTCTGCATATCCATTTCTCCTCCTGAAGTGAATAACCCATCACTGTTCTTTACTGTATTCCACTTGCTGTGTGTTGCCCACTCAGCCTGTCTAATTGCCTTAAGGCCTCTTTGCATTATCCTTGCAATACACATTCGTCACCAGTTTTGTATCATCTCCAGACTTGGAAATATTACGCTTACTCCCAATATCCATTATGAATAGCTGAGTGCCCAAGCTCCGATCCTTGTGATACTGCATTTGTTACAGCCTGCCAACCAGAGAATGAACCATTTATTCCTAATGTTTTCTCCTCATGAAGTAACCTCAACCCATTCAATATAATACAGCCTGTCCATGCCTGTACATTACCTCCAATCCATGCCAGTATATTACTCCCTATCCCATGTACTCTATTGCCCTCCTTTGTGGAACATTATCAAAGGTCTTCAATCATTCCAAATATGTCACATTCACAAGTGAATTTCTCCTTATGTACTCTGTTAGCAGCAATACAATGAAAATTGGTAGAAGGTACACCTTATTTCAGCAACACATGAACAAAATATTGTAGATGCTGGAAATCTGAAATAAAACCAGTAAATGTTAAAAATGCTTAGGTCTGGCAGCATCCATGCAGAGAGAAACCAGTTGATGTTTCATGTCAATATTCGAGCTTTAATTCGGGTTTTAGTAATTTTGGATAGTATAGTTAAATTTATACTTCCCAGAGATCATCTATATCTTTGTAATTAAAGCTGGTCTATTGAGGTACCATAACTGTGTTTATAGTGTAGCCTCCTATGAAATTTTTTTTTGTTGTTCTGCTCTTGGGTTTAATGTTTTAGGGAAGCAAATGTGGCAGCAGGTAGAGTTTAAATGTAGCAGCTTAAATGATTTAATTGAAAGGGCAATAAATGAATCAAAGAGCTATAGAACATCAAACTGGAAGCAAAATAGGAAAAGATTGAAGTGTGCTGTGGGCAAGAACATTTGAAGAACTGAAGTAAAATCTAAAGCAGCAGAGAGAACTAATTTACATGTAATATTAGTGTTGAGGGAAGAGACAAGGTTCTGCGGTTCACTTTTTTCTGGCCTGGGAAGAGAAGATTTCTGATTGCACAACCTTGAAACGAATTAAATAATAATAATCTTCCCCCATAAATGTTTACAATTATTTCTTTAGAAGTAAGAAGTCCTCACTTAAAGTTGTGACTGTGTTGTTGAAAAAATCATGACTTCAAAGGAAATGTTTAAGTGAAGCATCGGTTCCCACAGGAAATAATATTACAACTGGAGTTAGGTCCTGTACCTGTACTAGGAGTTTAAATTGCTGAATGCCTGTGTTGGTAAATGAATAACCATTAAAATACATTTTTCCACTATTAAAATAAAATGTTGTATACAACTCAGTACTTAGAGAGTGTCCTGTCGTCGATCCTCCAAGTGTGCACCGCAGGGCATTGCTGCATGGGGTTTGTGCCCTGGGAGATGGCCTATGTTCACTGGGCTCTGGGCCATATGCCGCTATTGTTTGTTCCTGGACATGTCAGGCCACTGTCTAGTGTCATCCTTTTGGGTGCTGCTGTACTCCTTATAGGATGTCACTGTCTCTGAGGTTCACTTGGGCTGCCAGCCAATGGGGCTATGCTTCCTGACTAACTGTGAGGCACTGGTTTTCGCCCTCCACTTTGCCCTGGCCAGAGGGTTATTGGTTGTGGCAGGGGCTTGTTGGTTCCACTCCACTGCACTTTCTGGGTGTTGTCCAGTGCTGTGAGGCTTCTGTGGTGGATTGTGGCTCTCAAACGTTGGAGCAGCAAGAGGATGATGCTGGGATTTTATGCCAATCCGATCAGGTATTATCCAGTTTAATCAACATTAAGTTGAATATTGCAAAACTCAACAAAATATTTCAGGCTTCATTTGTGAAATGACATTAAATTGAAAATGCTGCACAAGCCTTTTTTAATCAGAGTCCCTGTGATTCTTGAAGTCCACATTTTCTTTGCAACTTTGAATCACTTGAAAGATGTTGCTCTCCTGTCCAATCTTCTGGGGGGAAAAAAAAAATCTTAATTTAAATAATTGTGGTAATGGAAGAGCATATGGGATTGTGTAGCGAATTAGTGATCACATTAAACTGAAAAAGTAAGCGTCTACCTTCAGTAACTATTGTAAATTGTCTTTTTGTGGCCAACGTAACAAAACTTTAGTTCAACATATTTATTTCGAAGTAAAAAATATATTTGTCAATATTTAGCTGAATACATTGAGAATTTGACTAACAAATGTCTCATTGAAATGTTATGCTAATTTTACCCCTGTTTAAATAAAATATAACTTGTATTTGTGTGTATCCTGTGTTCTGTTGAAGTCATTTCAAGTAAAATTAAACAGTCTTTCAGAGCCAGGGAGAAAAGTAAACTCTGTCACGCTCACTAATGTGTGCTGTCATCTCTCTCCCACTCTTGCGAACATGTCCTCATTTTCATTGCTTTTATTCTTGATGGGAAAAAGTGAGGACTGCAGATGCTGGAGACCAGAGTTGAAAAGTGTGGTGCTGGAAAAACACAGCAGGCCAGGCAGCATCCGAGGAGCAGGAAAATCGACGCTTCGGGCATAAGCCCTTCTTCAGGAATCTGATTCCTGAAGAAGGGCTTATGCCCGAAACGTCGATTACCCTGCTCCTCAGATGCTGCCTGGCTTGCTGTGTTTTTCCAGCACCACACTTTTCAACTTTATTCTTGATGGTTGACTGATCTCATTAATTAAGGCCAGTTAGTCTTACTTCTGTGGTAGGCAAAGTAATGGAAAGGGTACTGAGGGATAGGATTTATGAGTATCTGGAAAGACACTGCTTGATTAGGGACAGCCAGCACGGATTTGTGAAGGGTAGGTCTTGCCTTACAAGTCTTATTGAATTCTTTGAGGAGGTGACCAAGCATGTGGATGGGGGTAGAGCAGTGGATGTAGTGTACATGGATTTTAGTAAGACATTTGATAAGGTTCCCATGGTAGGCTTATGCGGAAAGTCAGGAGGCATGGGATAGAGGGAAACTTGGCCAATTGGATTGAAAACTGGCTAACCGGTCGAAATCAGAGAGTGGTGGTAGATGGTAAATATTCAGCCTGGAGCCCAGTTACAAGTGGAGTTCTGCAGGGATCAGTTCTGGGTCCTCTGCTGTTTGTAATTTTTATTAATGACTTGGATGAGGGAGTCGAAGGGTGGGTCAGTAAATTTGCAGATGATACGAAGATTGGTGGAGTTGTGGACAGTGAGGAGGGCTGTTGTCGGCTGCAAAGGGACTTCGATATGATGCAGAGCTGGACTGAGGAGTGGCAGATGGAGTTCAACCCTGCCAAGTGTGAGGTTGTCCATTTTGGAAGAACAAATAAGAATGCGGAATACAGGGTTAACGGTAGAGTTCTTTGTAAGGTGGAGGAACAGAGGGATCTTGGGGTCTATGTACATAGATCTTTGAAAGTTGCCACTCAGGTGGATAGAGCTTGTAAGAAGGCCTATGGTGTATTAGCGTTCATTAGCAGAGGGATTGAATTCAAGAGTCGTGAAGTGATGTTGCAGCTGTACAGGACTTTGGTTAGGCCACATTTGGAGTACTGTGTGCAGTTCTGGTCGCCTCACTTTAGGAAAGATGTGGAAGCTTTGGAGAGGGTGCAGAGAAGATTTACCAGGATGTTCTCTGGAATGGAGAATAGGTCGTACGAGGACAGGTTGAGAGTTCTCGGCCTTTTCTCGTTGGAACGGCGAAGGATGAGGGGTGACTTGATAGAGGTTTATAAGATGATCAGAGGAATAGATAGAGTAGACAGTCAGAAACTTTTTCCCCGGGTACAACAGAGTATTACAAGGGGACATAAATTTAAGGTGAAGGGTGGGAGGTATAGGGGGGATGTCAGGGGTGGTTTCTTTACCCAGAGAGTGGTGGGGGCATGGAATACGCTGCCCGTGGCAGTGGTAGAGTCAGAATCATTGACGACCTTTAAGCAGCAATTGGATAGGTACATGGATGGGTGCTTAATCTAGGATAGATGTTCGGCACAACATCGTGGGCTGAAGGGCCTGTTCTGTGCTGTACTGTTCTATGTTCTAATATTGGAAATACAAAACTGTAAAACTAGATTGTGCCTTGTTACATAGAAACAGAGAAAATAGGTGTGCTTATAGCCATTAGACCCTTTGAGTCTGCACTGCCATTCAGTCCAATCATGACTGATCATATAATCTCAGTATCCTATTCCTGCCCTCTCCCCATCCCTCTTAATCCCTTTAGCCGTAAGGACCATGGCCAGCTCCCTCTTGAATCTATCCAATGAACTGGCCCCAACGGCTTCCTGTGGGAGAGAATTCCACAGGTTCACCACTCCGTGAAGAAATTCTTCTTCATCTCAGTCCTGAATGGCTTTCCCCTTATTCTTAGGGGAGTGCCCTATATTTCTGGACTTTCCCAACATGTGGAACACTCTTCTAGCCTGTCCAGTACCCTCAGGATTTATATATTTCTGAGATCCCCCGCTCCCCGACTTTCTCAATTCCAGTGAATGCAAGTCCAGTCAATCCAGTCTTTCCTCATCTGTCAATCCTGCCATCTCAGGAATCCATCTGGTGAACCTTCACTGGACTCCCTCAATAGCAAGAATGTCCTTCCTCAGACTAGGAGACCAGGTTAACTAACATTCACATAATGTGTTGAACATTGTGATATAATGGAATGTACAAATAATTTAACTGATATTGTTGTACAACAAAGGTATTAATGGCAAATACAGGTATATGGCGTTAGGCCACAGATCAGCCATGATTTCACTGTGTTCCTGTATTGTTGCATTACTCTGTCAGCAAGGTAGAGGAAAATCGTAGAGAGAAGCAGGTTTAAAAAAAAGTGTCCTGAAGAGTCACAGACTTATCACATTAAGTCTGCTTTCATCCTACAGATGCTATCAGAGCTGCTGGGTTTTCACAGCTATTTCTATTTTTGTTATAAAAGCAAGAGGTCTTGCATACTACACTAGAGAGCTGTATTCAATAGTCTTTAATCATAAAAGTAAATGGTGTTGCATTACTTAAGACACTGAGAGCCTTACTCTTCAGATAAAGATGACCAAGGGATGTGAGAGACCAAGAGGAGCAGGGCCTGTATTTATTACCTTTCCCTAGTTGCCCTTGAGAAATTGGTAGTGAGCTGTCTTGTTGAACCACAGCAGTCCATGTGCTGTGGGTTGGCCTACAATGCCCTGAGGGAGAGTTCCAGGATTTTGACCCAGTGATAGTGAAGGAACGGCAGTATATTTCCAAGTCAGGATGGTGAATGGCTTGGAGGGGAACTTGAAGGTGGTGGTGTTCCCATATATCTGCTGCCCTTGTCCTCCTAGATGGAAGTGGTTGTGTGTTTGGAAGGTGCTGTCTGAGGATCTTTGGTGAATTTCAGCTCTGCATCTTGTAGATAGTACACACTGCTGCTACTGAGCGTTGGTGTTTGAGGGAGTGGATGTTTGTGGGTGAGGTGCCGATTAAGAGGGCTGCTTTGTCCTGGATGGTGTCGAGCTTCCTCATTGTTGGAGCTGTCCCCAGCCAGGCAAGTGGGGAGTATTCCATCACACGTCTGACATATGCCTTGTAGATAGTTGACAAGCTTTGGGAGGCAGGAGGTGAGTTACTTTCCATGGTATTCCTAGCCTCTGGCTACAAGAGCAGATCATTGTTCTTGTGTGGTGAGTTTCTGGTCAATGGTAACCCCAGAATAATGATAGTGGAGGATTCAGTAATGGTAACACCATTGAATGTCAATGAGCAGAGGTTGGATTGGTTCATATTGGATATTATCATTGTGTGAATGATATTCTACTTGTCAGCCCAAGCCTGTATATTGTCCAGATAATTTCTGGTTTGAACATGAACTACTACAGTATCTTCAGGAGTTGCGAATGGTGTTGAACATTGTGCAATCATCAGTGAACATTCCCACTTCTGACCTGATGGTGGAGGGAAGGTCAATCATTACGGAGCTGATGGTGGTGGGGCCTAGGGCACTGTGTCCCACAGAGATGTCCCAGAACTGGAACTGACTCACCACCAACAACCATAACCATTTTCCTCTGTGTCAGATATGACTCCAACCAGTAGTGAGTTTGTCCCTTGGTTCACATTGATTCCAGTTTCTTCAGGGCTTCTTGTGTTCTAAGAGAAATCCTTTACAGCATTTTGCTGTATAGCTACTTACAACATTAATCTGATATTAATTTAAACTTGGCTGAGATAAAACCTTAAACTTACAATCCAAATTATCCATTGTCATAACAAAATTTTTTATATAAGGCTTTTTGCATTTTAAGAATTTTTGAAACTTCTGCAAATGTTCAGATTACTTTTTAAGCATACAGGGCCTCAGGAGTTAGAAGCCTTTCATCACAGTAAATCTCTACCCAAGAATTACTTATACCAGTTATGTCCTTTACTTACTGCTGACCAGACCTTGAGACTTTTGTCGTCTTCAGTCTTGCTTTTGCAACATCTAAATTCAGTCTTTTATTTTGCAACAATTTACGTTCTATAGATATTGTTTGATAGTCTCTATCCAGGCGTTCCTGAGGGGTGCCAAAAAAGTAACTTCTGAGGAGTGTATTAACTTTCTTTCCGCAAGAACAATGCAGTTTTCAGTTTCTCCACATTTAATAAGAGCACTCCTATACAGCATACTTAGAATGAATAAGAATTCTTGTTGAGTACAGAAATTTGGTCTGTGCTTTCTTTCAAACCTTGATCTGAAAATCAGACAAATTGGGTAATTTTATGTTCTTATTTTGAAATCTTTAACTTTTTTGGACCACTCCAAAAATACCGGTAGTGCAGTTTTTCAATGAATCATAAGACTTCCTCAAAATCTTTTTAATTTCTAACTTTTTGCCATCCATGTTGATGCAAGTTCACAGACCTGAAAGCATTAAGCTTTTCTTTGATACGCTGAACAGTCAACAGCCTGAGGGTGAATGCTGATGACCAGTAATACACTGTAAATACTGTGGTAACAACAGCAGATCAGAGGGAGAGAATCCTGTGGCACGTAACTCACCTCCATATTCCCAATAGCCTGTCCACCATTTGCAATGTCCCAGTCAGAAATGTGATGGATTTTCTATTTGCCTGAATGAATGCTGTTCCAACAAAACCCAAGAATTGAACACCATCCATTGATTGGCAAGTTATCCACCAACAATGCAGCAGTATGCATGATCTGTAAGACAACTATAGAAAATTTGCAGCCCAGAAGGAAGACATTCAGCCCATCATGTCTGCACAAGCTGAATAAACTAGTCAGATGGATTTCAGAAACTAGTCAAGGCTTCACTGACATTTGGCCCTCGATGTTGCGCCGACCTGTGAAACCAATCTGAAGCTCACTCAACGTACACTATTCCATTTTCATCCATATGTTTATCCAATGCCCATTTAAATGCCATTAAAGTTGGTGAGTCTACTACTGTTGCAGGCAGGGTGTTCCATGCCTCTATTACTCTGAGTAAAGAAACTACCTCTGACACCTGTTCTATATCTCTCACCCCTCAATTTAAAGCTATGTCCCCTTATGCTAGCCATTGCCATCTGAGGAGAAAGGCTGTCACTGTCCATAATTCTTTTACCCTCTGATTATCTTATATGTCTCAATTAAGTCACCTCTCAACCACTTTCTCTCTAACAAAAATGGCCTCAAGTACTTCAGACCTTCCCTCTGTACTAGGCAACATGCTAGCAAATCTCCTCTTATCCCTTTCCAAAGCTTCCACATCCTTCCTATAATGCAACGACCAGAACTGTATGCAATACTCCAAGTGCAGCTGCACCAGAGTTTTGTACAGCTGCAGCATGACGTCATGGCTCTGAAATTCAAGCCCAGCTCTGCAGCTTATCTAGGTCACTGTAACCTGCAACATCCTTCAGCACTATCCACATCTCCACCAACCTTAGTGTTATCTGCAAATTTACTAACCCATCCTTCCACACCCTCATCTAGGTCATTTATAAAAATGACAAACAGCAGTGGCCCCAAAACAGATCTTTGCGGTACACCATAGTAACTGAACTCCAGGATGAACATTTCCCCTCAACTACCACCCTCTGTCTTTTTTCAGCTAGCCAATTTCTGATCCACACCACTAAATCACCCTGAATCCCATGCCTCTGTATTTTGTGCAATAGCCTACTGTGGGGAACGTTATCAAAAGCCTTACTGAAATCCATAAATACCACATCAACTGCTTTACCTTCATCCACCTGTTTGGTCTCAAAGAACTCAATAAGGTTTGTTGACACTCAAAACTGTGTTGACTATCCCGAATCAACTTATTATTTTCTAGATGATTATAAATCCTATCTTTTATAACTTTTACTCGCACTTTATCCACAACCGAAGTAAGGCTTATTGGTCTATAATCATCTCGGGTGTCTCTACTCCCCTTCTTGAACAAGGGATCAACATTTGCTATCCTTCAGTCTTTTGGCTCTATTCCTGTAGACAATGACAACATAAATATCAATGCCAAAGGCTCTGCAATCTATATTTAGTGCCACCCCTATCTCCTCGGACTCCGCACACAACTTCCCACTACTGTCCTTGATTGGCCCTAATCTTACTTTAGTCATTCTGTTATTCCTGACATACCTGCAGAAAGCTTTAAGGTTTTCCTTGATCCTATCTGCCAACAACTGCTCATGTTCCCTCCTTGCTGTTCTTAGCTCTCTCTTTAGGTCTTTGTTGGCTAACTTGTAATGCCATTTCCAGGAAGCTCCAATTTGAAACACCCGTCATCTTGTTAAGATGGTGCCACTGGAAGCATAAAGTTTTCCCCCTGAGTTCTGCAAAGTAGATGCTTGAGAGAAAGTGTTGGTGCATATTGTAACAGTTGTGGTACTGTGATAGCTGTCCACCTCAAAACAAGAATGTTGTGGGCTCAAGTCCCATGTCAGAATTGAGTATGCAATATAAGAAGGTTGACTTTATTTTTCGTGTGTTTTTAAAATGTTGCTACACTGTTGCACTGTTCCACTGTTGGTGGAACAACCAAAACTGGGGATACTGAAGAGGTTAGAATTGGAGGAAAGTAGTCATACAGTCAGAGAGATATACAGCATGAAAACAGACCCTTCAGTCCAACCCCTCCATGCTGACCAGATATCCCAACCTAGTCTAGGCCCATTTGCCAATCCTTGGCCCATATCCCTCTGAACCCTTCCCATTCATATACCATCCAGGATGTATTTTAAATGTTGCAATTGTACCAGCCTCCACCACTTTCTCTGGTAGCTCATTCCATATACACACCACCCTCTGTGTGAAAAGGTTGCTCCTTGGGCCACTTTTATATCTTTCCCCACTCACCTTAAACCTATCCCCTCTAGTTCTGGACTCCTCCACCCCAGGGAAAAGACTTTGTTTATTCACCCTGTCCATGCCCATCATGATTTTATAAACCTCTATACGGTCACCCCTCAGCCTCCGATGCTCCAGGGAAAACAGCACCAGCCTATTCAGCCTCTCCCGATAGCTCAAATCGTTCAACCCTGACAACATCCTTTTCTGAACCCTTTCAAGTTTCACAACATCCTTCCAATAGGAAAGAGACCAGAATTACACGCAATATTCCAAAAGTGGCCTAACTAAAGTCCTGTACAGCTGCAACATGACCACCCAACTCCTGTACTCAATACTCTGACCAATAAAGGAAAGCATACCAAAAGCTTTCTTCACTATGAGAAAGTGAGGACTGCAGATGCTGGAGATCAGAGCTGAAAATGTGTTGCTGGAAAAGCACAGCAGGTCAGGCAGCATCCAAGGAGCAGGAGAATCGACGTTCCGAGCATGAGCCCTGAAGAAGGCTCATGTCCAAAACGTCGATTCTCCTGCTCTTTGGATGCTGCCTGACCTGCTGTGCTTTTCCAGCAACACATTTTCAGCCTTCTTCACTATCCTATCTACCTGCAATTCTACTTTCAAGGAGCTATGAACCTGCACTCCAAGGTCTCTTTGTTCAGTAACACTCCCTAGGACCTTACCATTAAGTATATAAGTCCTGCTAAGATCTCCTTTCCCAAAATGCAGCACCTTTGTATTTAGGGGTGGAGGAGTCCAGAACTAGAGGGGATAGGTTTAGGGTGAGTGGGGAAAGATATAAAAGTGGCCTAAGGGGCAACCTTTTCACACAGAAAAGGTGTATGGAATGAGCTACCAGAGAAAGTGGTGGAGGCTGGTACAATTGCAACATTTAAAATACATCCTGGATGGGTATATGAATGGGAAGGGTTCAGAGGGATATGGGCCAAGCATTGGCAAAGGGGCCTAGACTAGGTTGGGATCTAAATTAAACTCCATCTGCCACTCCTCAGCCCATTGGCCCATCTGATCAAGATCCCGTGTAATCTGAGGCAACCTTCTTCACTGTCCACTGCACCTCCAATTTTGCTGTCATCTGCAAACTGACTAACTATACCTCCCATGTTCATATCCAAATCATTTATATAAATGACAAAAAGTAGTGGACCCAGCACTGATCCTTGTGGCACTCCACAGGCCTCCAGTCTGAAAACCAACCCTCCACCAGTTCTGTATCCAAATGGCTAGTCCTCTCTGTATTCCATGAGATCTGGCTGAGCCAGCATTTATTTCCCGTACCTAGTTGCCACTGACAAGGTGGTGGTGAGCTGACTTGAACCGCTGCAGTCCATCTGCTGTGCATTGACCCACAGTGCCCTTGGATAGGGAATTCCAAACTTTTGACCCAATGACAGTGATGGAACAGTAAATTCCAAGTTAGGATGATGAGTGGCTTGGAGGGCAATTTCAGGCTGGTGGTGTTCCCACATATCTGCTGCCCTTGTCCTTCTTGATAGAAGTGGGTTTGGAAGGTGCTGTCTGAGGATCTTTGGTGAATTTCTGCAGTGCATCTTGTAGATAGTACACACTGCTGTGGCTAAACATTGGTGATGGAGGGAATGGATGTTCATGGATGTTGTGCAATCAGGTGGGGGCTGCTTTGTCCTGGATGGTGTCAAGCTTGAGTGTTGTTTGAGCTGCACCCATCCAGGCAAGTGAGGAGTATTCCATCACACTCCTGACTTATGCTTGTGGAAGGCTGGCAGGTTTGGGGAGTCAGGAGGTGAGTTACTTGCTGCAGTGTTCCTAACCTCTAATCTGCTCTTGTTGCAAGTTTCTGTGGTGAGTCCAATTGAGTTTCTGGTCAATGATGTTGATATAAGAGGATTCAGTGATGCTAACAGCAGTTAATCTCAAAGGGCAATAGTTAGATTGTCTCTTATTGGTGATGGTCATACCCTGACATTTGTGTGGCACGAGTGTTACTTGCCACTTGTCAGCCCAAGCCTGGATATTGTTCAGATCTTGTAGCATTTGAACATGGATTGCTTCAGTAACCGAAGAGATTTTTGAACTGTTCTCCCAGAATGTGAGAACTGAGTTTCTGGATCACTAGTTCAGGAATGTTATCATTACGTAATCACCTTCCCTTAAAGTGTTGGTGAAGTTTTGTGGGATGTCCCGAGCTTTGTCTTTTGGGTTTTCACATGTAACTTGTATAGTCTGTTCAGAAGGCATAAATAGGACAGGATACTGTCTTTGTTTATAATGTTTGAATCAATATATTAATTATTTATCATGCTGCTGGCTTTTATTTGAAAAGTAACTCAGACAAATTTATAAACACATCTAAAGCTTCTGAACACAATTCCAACATCAGATTTTTCTATTTGAATAAGTAAACTAAGCTGCTTTTCAATTTAGGCTGTGTTGAATTTTGTTTTTATTTAATAGATAGTTTATTTGAAACATTTACAATATTTCATTGCTTCGATTAGTGTAAATGAGACTTTAGCACACAGCACACAAATTGGATTTTCTGTTAATCCTTATAAAGTGGAATCTGTTTCATACACCATTTAAATATCATTCTCTGACCTTTATCTTCCCCACAGCACTGAATTCTTCATTTGCTGTGGTGACATTTCAGTAAGGGACTGAAACCTTTTATCTTTCTCTGCGCTGTGGAACTTCTAGAATTGATGTATAAAATTAAAAATCAGAATTTATTTTTAATTCCCTGTCTCTATGCTCAGTGCTTGGGAGTGGACTTGAGGGAAAGAGTGAATTACAAGCTTACAAGAGTGAATAACCAGCACTTTAACATGGACCTTTTGTAAATTAGGATTTGTATTTCTAAAATTCCTCTTACCAGCCACCTCCATACACACATCCCTGAAATAAAGCCACAGCATCACGGAACATGGAAGCAGATCCTTTGGTTGTTTCAGTACCATTGAGGAACTGAGATAAAAACTTCAAAGTTTCTGAAATTAGAGTTTCAGGTGTGATCCTGAGGTAACTTTAGTCATTTGGCAACTAACTATCTTCTTCAGTTAATTGCTGGATGGATGTTGTAGGAAGAAAGATCGAGCAGAACAGAATTAGATTCCCTCCTGTTAAGGCAGCAAGCTGTTGAAATGCTTAGAGTTCTGAGAGGACTCAATGGGATGGATGCCGAGAGACTGTTTCCCCTGTGTAGGGAATCTTGAACACTTGGGATATAGTCTCAGGAAACAAGGAGTCTGCCGTTTTAGGATTGAAATGAGGGAAGATTCTTTCATTCAGAGTGCTGAGTATTTTTGTCATTCTCTACCCTGGAGTTTAGAAAAAAATGAGGGGATCAATATAAACCTGTAACATTCTAACAGGACGAGACAGGGTAAAGATGGGAAGGATGTTCCCTTGGACCAGGGGAGTACAGAACCTGGGCAGGCCATTTAAGTCTGAGATGAGAAGAAATGTCTTCACCTAGAGAGCAGGGAGCCTCTGGAATTCTCAACCACAGAAAGTGGTTGAGGCCAAAACATTGCATGTTTTCAAGATGGCGTTAGATATATTCTTAAGGCTAAAGGGATCAAAAGGAGAAAGTGGGAATAGGGGACTGAGTTGGATGATCAGCCATGATCATATTGAATGCAGGCATGAAAGGGCAAATGGCCTACTCCTCATATTTTCTATGAAGACCTGAGAACGCTCTGCTATTGAGTATGTTTTATCGCTTGCTGGGAGAACTATGGGATGTGGAGGAGGATGAGGGAGTTGATTTGAGATAGTTCATTAGCCTTGCTGAATGGTGGAAAAGGTTTGAAGAGGCCATGTGATTAACTCCTGCTAGTATATCTTTCATTCCTATGCTGTAACCATTTCTGCTTGGGGCAGGTTTGTACGAATAGGACAGCTGTATTAAAAATTGCTGAATGGAACAGTTGAGATAAGTCAACCAAAGATGGGATTCAGTCCAACTGGGAACTATGTGCCAAGGGAGTTCAGGTTTTCTATTGAAGAAAAAGGTTTCTAGCTGTAGGGCTGAAATACCTAGAAACAATTCCTTAGCATGTCTCAACTTATGCATTTCTGAGGAATTTGATCATTAGCCCGTGTAAAGAATGTTGGAAAGAATTTATGTAAACTGAAACCAAGTCAAAACAGTTGTGGGCTTAAACAGTTGTTTTGCCTTTCGAGTAGAAAAAGAGTCAAAATTAGCAGAATCAAAGCTGGAAAATATAATGGCCAAAGTCATTGAGCTTCTTGTCTCTGCAAAAAGCCTGGAGATACACCCCAGTTTCTATGTGATCGATTGAGCATTTTCCCCACTCAGCTCACCTTCCAGCAGCAACAAAACAACCAGTGAAGATGTGGAGTTCCTTAGACTAAATGAACTTAAGGGGAGAATAATAGGGACAGCAGGACGGATGTGGTTTACAGAAGCTGGAGTTGTTTCCCACAGAATGGAGGAGGTTAACAGGAGTTTAATAGGAACGTTTGAAATCATGAAGGCATTTCCATTGTCTTGGAAGTCGTTAAGTAGAGGGTTCAATTCCCATACTGGCTGAGATTACCATGGAGGACGCACCAGGAGACTCATCAAAGTCTGCTGAACTTGTAACTTATTCCTTTAATTTCCTCGTTTAAACTACAGAAGACTTTAATGAAAACTATTATCTTATTTCATTATTTTTCTCCTAATCTATGGAGTAATGCTTAACATTTTATCTCATTTCTCTTACTACTTTTTTTTGTACCTAGGTACCTATATGGCATCATGTGTGGTGATATTATGCACTTTTCACTGTACTCCTGTACTTGAGTACACATAACAATAAAAAAATCTAAAACCTAAAAAAAATTCTCAATCTTTTTCCTTTTGTGAGGCAAGGTGGCCCTCAGGTTAAATCACCACTAGCTGTCTCTCTCTTTCTCTCTAATGACAGAGCAATCCTATGGTCTGGTTACACTATGGCAACTTTACCTTTAGAGGAAACAGACTGAAAATGATTTGCAAAATAACCAGAGACCAAATGAGGCTGTGTTTGCAGTGAGTTGTTGGGATCTGGAACGAGCTGCCTGAGAGGACAGTGGAAGAAGATTCAATAATAACTTTCAAAAGGAAATTGGAGTGATACTTGAAATGCAAAAAAAAGCCAAGACATGGGGAAAGAATGGAGGGTAGGGGGAAATTAGAATAACTTGGTTAAGTCTTTCAAAAAGCTAGCACACGTGTTACATCAAATTACTTTCTGCAATGCTATATCAATCAGTAGGTGTAGTTTTCCACTTCCTTGAGGCGCAAAGGGTAAATAATCGATCAGGTTGAGACCAGGAAGATGCTTATCACTTTACCCTCACCAACCTGATGTGACACACCTCTGAAGTAGGTGGAACTTGAACCTGGGCCTCCTGTATCAATGGTAAGGAGAAGTACCACAAGAACCACCCACTCCACCACCTCAGCAATCAACTTCTGATCAATGGTCAACCCACCACCAATTAAGGCTTTTAAGTGGTAAATTAATGAGGGTCTTAACCCACCACTCATCAATTACTGGCCTTCTGGGAGGTGAGAGAAAACTGGAACAAGATGGGTTGCCTACTGGGATTAGGGGTGGGAGTTGGGGTCAGCAGTGTAGAATTATCGCCTCCAGTTGTCTCAACTTTGGGACAACTGGAGGCACAGATGGGGTGATGAGGATTGGCCACTAAGAGTCATCTCTCTGACTCCTTCCTCTCACTGTAAACCCCATCCACAGTCAACTGCTCCCACAAATCACTCACCATTTTGCTGTCTTGATGACTACTGTTCCACCAGCGACACCAGCTCCCACTGACCATCAGCTTCTGGTTGGCTACTATTTCTCTGCCGTGGAGACCTGATTGTGTTCAATCAGTGGGCTTCTTGGCCGATCTGGTGTTTTTTTCTGATGGTGAAGTAGGGGTGAGGGAGGTCTCACTCTTAAAGAGTCCCCACCCCCACACCATGCCTGCAAAATGGAAAATTTCAGACTATGAGTCAAAATGCAAGAAACTCTTCAAGGCAGTGTGTTAGGCCCAACTATCTTCAGCTGCTTCCTCGACGATCATGCTCAATCATAGGGTCAGAAAGGGAAAAGTTGCTGATAATTGCAAAATATTCAGTCCGTTCACAACTCCTCAAATAACAGAATGGTCCATATGCAGCAAGATCTGGATAGCATTGAGGTTTGAGCTAAGTGACAAGTAACATTCATACCAGATATGCCAGGTATTGAACATTTCCAACAATCTGATCTAATAATCACCATAGAGTGATAGTGATGTACAGCATGGAAACAGACTCTTCAGTCCAACTCCTCCATGCTGACTAGATATCTCAAACTAAACTAGTCCCATTTGCCAGCACCTGGCCCATATCCCTCTAAAGACTTCCTATTCATACACCAATCCAGATGCCTTTTAAATGCTGCAATTGTAGCAGCCTCCATTACTTCCTTTGGCAGGTCATTCCATACATGCATAACCCTCTGCGTGGACAAGTTGCCCTTTAGGTCCCTTTTACATCTTTCCCGTCTCACCCTAAATCTATGCCCTGTGGTTCTAGACTCCCCTACCCCAGGGAAAAGATTTTGTCTATTTATCCAATCCATACTCCTCGTGATTTTATAAACCTCTATGAGATCACCCCTTAGCCTCTGAAGCCCCAGGGAAAACAGCCCCAGCCTGTTCAGCCTCTCACTATAGCTCAAATCTTCCAACCTTGCCAACACCCTTGTAAATCTTTTCTGAACCCTTTCACATTTCACAACATCTTTCCAATAGAAAGGAGACCAGAATTGCACGCAATATTTCAAAAGTAGCCTAACCAATGTCTTGTACAGCCATAACATGACCTCCCAACTCCTATACTCAATACTCTGACCAATAAAGGAAAGTATACCAAACTATCCTATCGACCTGCAACTCTACTTTCAAGGAACTATGAACCTGCATTCCAATGTCTCTTTGTTCACTTGACATTCAAAGGTATTACCACTGAATCCACTACTATTAACATCCTGGGGCCTTATCAGAAATAGAATTAGCCACAGAGACACTATGGTTATAAGAACAGGCTAGGTGCAAGGACCTGTGATGCGTAACTCATCCCATTTCCCCAATGGTTTGTCCACCATTTGCAAGGTATGACTCAGAAGTGTGAATGAATGCTATTCACTTGGTTGATGAGTGCAGCTCTGGCCACACCTAAGAAACTCCATGCCATCCAGGACAATGCAACCTACACAATCAGCATTCTCTCCACAACTGACAGTGACAGCAGTATGTCCATCAACAGGATACACTGCAGCAACTTGTCAAGATCCTTTTAACACTACCTGCCAAACCTGTGACTTCTTCCTAAAAGGATGAGGGCAGCACTTGGTACCACTACAACCTGCCAATTCCCATCCCAGTCACACACATTCCTGACTGGGAAATATTGTCATTTCTTTCATAGCAGCTGGCTAAAATTCTGGAACTCCCTCCCTAACAGCACTGTGTACTTAACACCACATAGTCACAGTGGCTCACCTTTGACTCACTAATGTATTGTCACCACGATTTGGATGATACTCTGCTGCAGAGAAATTGTGATTCGCTGAATTGCGAGCCGTTTCTCACTGACAAATGTATGTTGAGTGGAGCTTTGGGATAGTGGAGGATCCTATGTAATTTTTTTTTCTGCAAAAGTGGACTATGTCAAAAATAACACTAATGCAGTAAGTATGTGAAAAATATATTAATTTTCAATTTTTTCACATCTTACAACCTTGTACAGTGAAAGAGTTTGAAAATGTTGTGAATTAGATCTAGAAAACCCCAGTCATCTGCTTCTGCTTAGTATGTTGTCTTCAGGAGAGTCTGTTATACCATCAATATGGCCAGACCATGTTGTCAATTGTTTTCGATCTGCATTGAACTCATCACAATTTTGCTATACGTCTGCTGGTTCTCCTTGCTCACTAGCTGACCCTCCCTCTAAGAGTCCCTAATCATTTCCTGAACTCATGTTTAGGTGGCAGAAGGCTCTTCATTGTAAATGGTATTGATTGGTCTGGGTGGGTAAGAGACTAGTTGGATGGATCAACAGAGATAGGAAAGAAGACCATGAAGGCATTTACTCAAAAATGTGGGAAATGCCTGCACAAGACATCTGTTCAGCCTCTGCTCAGATGAGGATGAACGTACGGACACCTAAAGATGTCGAAAGACTCTCTCATAAGAATGGGATACAATGTCAACTCATGGATCTCAGTTCTGACATGCTACAGCAAACAAACCACAACCTCCTCAGAGAACAGACACAGGACACTACCAATAGTGTACCCTTCATGGTCCAGTACTTCCCCCGGAGTAGAGAAACCACACCATGGTCTTCGCAGCCTTCAACATTTCATCGGTAATGACGAACATCTGGCCAAGATCATTCCTACACTTCCACTTCTTGCCTTCAAACTGCCAAACCTTTCACAAATCATTCACTGCGAACTGCCCAGCCTTCAGGACAACATTGACCACCCTGCCACAGCAACCTCTGTAAGATATGCCAGACAATTGACATGAATACTACCATCGCACGTGGGAACATGACCCACCATGTACACAGCAGATACTCATGTGTCTTGGCTAATCTTGTCTATTTGTTACACTGCAGGCAAGGATGCTCTGAGGCATGATATATTGGCAAGACCACATGGACGCTACAACAGATGAATGGACACCGCGCAACAATCGCAAGACAGGAATGTTCCCTCCTTCAGTGGTCAAGGACATTCAGAATCTGATCTTCAGGCAAGTATCTTCCAAGGCCACTTCGAGATACACAAGAACATAAAATCACTGAGTACAAGTTGATAGCCAAGTTCCGTACCCATGGAAATGGCCTCAACTGTTATCATGGGTTCATGTTGGCAACATGTGACCCCACCACACTTCTATATCTGTAAAATCTTCCTTACTGGCCTGTTTTGACACCAAAACCTTGATAACTTGTTATCTATTTTAATTAGTTTTACAGTTTTGGATTACTTGTTACTTTGGTTAGACCTTCAGCACTGTTTGATACACTTGGTCACTTGCAGAGACTCCGTATTAGGTCTGTTGACACTCCACTTACATTATTTGTATGGTGTGTTGATCTCTCATGATCATAAATTCTGTGCCTCTCCTCACTTCACGTGACGAAGGGGCAGTGCTCCAAAAGCTTGTGATTTCAAATAAACCCATTGGACTACAATCTGGTGTCTTGAGACTCTGACCTTACTCATTAGAGCAACAAGACAAAGGGAGGTTTCATTTCTGCTCAACTCTTCCAATGGCCTTCCAGTCAGCCTCCAGAGGTCATAGCTGTTAGAACTGTCTCAGTGGCCACAATTTTCACATCTCATCTGTAGGCAGCCTTTTTAGTGAAAGTAGATATCCAGGAGGTCATGACCCACTGGCCACTTTACAATGTTGAAGGGATTTGGATGATGACTGCCATCCATACAATGAATGTGACTGAGTCAATGCAGACCTCCTTTGCTTGGCAGTGTGTCTACATTGATCGAAGTACAGAACTACTGAATGGTTACATCTCAAAAGGAGGCCATTTGGCCCACTATGTCTGGTTTTTGGGCCTCCAATTAATAACCCAGTGACATTACTGTTGAGGCACTGCCTGGTCGAACAGAACACGTGCTTCGTTCCAATGGATAGATGCGTCCGCCTTACCGGCGCATGCGCAGGAAAAAGGTCACGTGGTGTCACCCGCGCCTGCGCACACGTGTACAGCGGGAGTGGATGCGGCGGTGTGGCGCCATCTTAGTCAGCACTCGATGTTTCAGGAGCCGCCTCCCCCGGCCAACGCCACCCCAGCCCGCCCTCCGCGATATGCCTTTGGCTTGCTGGAAACACCCCGCAGCGCCGGAGGAGTCCGAAGCACGAGCTCCTCCACGGGGAGGCCGGCTTCAGGCTGGGCCTCGGAGCAGTCGCGCGGTCACCAAGCTCCCAGCGGCTTCACCCCGACCGGCGGCTCGAGCGGCAACGGCGGCCTGAGCCGAGGTGAAAGCGTCGGGGCCGCGCGGCTCGCTGTAGGGGTGGAGGGTGTCCGGCGCGTGCCGGAAAGTGGAGGGATCGCGGGGCATGCGCACGAGGGCACACCTCAACGTTGGCGCCACGTGCTGCAATGCGCGTGTTCGTGTCGTCACAGTGTGAACTTTGACTCCCCCCTCTCCCCCAACCCCCGTATCCGTCTCCCCTCCCTGTCTCCCCCACCTCGTCTCTCTCCCCCCCCCCCCCCCGTCTCCCTCTCCCCTCCCTCTCCCCCCATTTGCAATGTCAAAGCATGTAAGGCTATGGACTAAGTGCTGAATACTGGGATTAGAATAGTTATGTACTTGTTTTTGACTGGTGTACACATATAGAGTCATACAGCACAGAAACAGACCCTTCGGTCCAATTTGTCTATGCTGACCAGATATCCCAATCTGACTGTGTCCCATTTGACCCATGTCCCTCTAAACCCTTTCCTTTCCATATATCCATCCATATGCCTTTTAAATGTTTAATTGTACCCATCTCCACCATCTTGTCTGGCACCTTGTTCCATACACACACTACCCTCTGCATGAAGGAGTTACCCCTTGGGGAGTCATTTTAAAATCTTGCCCCTTTTAACAACGCCCTCTTGTTTTGCCTTGCCTGATCTGCTGAAGGGTTTTTATTGTGCCGTAGACTTCTATGGATATGGTTTTATATAAAGTTAGCAAAGGGTGGGACATGTATGGAATGAGCTGCCAGAGGAAGTGGTGGAGGCTGGTACAATTGCAACATTGAAAAGGAATTTGGATGGGTATATAAATAGGAAGGGTTTGGTGGGATATGTGCTGGGTGCTGGCAGGTGGTACTAGATTGGGTTGGGATATCTGGTCGGCATGATTAGGTTGGACCGAAGGGTCTGTGTCCGTGCTGTACATCTCTATGACTGTGTTTTACTCATTACAATGCATCTTGATTTTTGTTTTAGTAGAATCGTATTTTGGTGATAAAAGTTCGAATGTAGGGAATCAAAACCTGTTTACTGGCGCCTCGGCACAGAGCAGTTCTTCACTGAAGGACGATACCAGAATAGGGAAGACGCCTGCATCCACTACCAGCAGCAGTCGCAATGCAAGACCCCCTTGCAAACTTCGTACCCCCCAAACTGGTCATTCAGGTTCACTGAGAATTATTTTTATATTGATACAAATATATTCTTTCTCAGTAGCTCGTTGCAACTTTTTAATAAGAACTGTTATCAAAACAAAAATATAGAGTGAATGATAGATTTTTAATCAAAGGTCTTTTGACAAATTCCAATGAATTTACAACACTAAACCAGCACATTCAGCTGAACAGGTCATTGACAATATTTATGCTTCACATTGTTCCACCCTCGTCCTACTTCACCCTGTCAGCATTCCTTTTACCATCTCCAACTGTTCCACTTCAAACTCCCAGCAATTATCTCTTGTGTTTATCTAGCTTGCCCATAAATGTATCTAAACTTTGTACCTTAACTACTCCTTGGGGTAATGAGTACATCTTTCTTTCCATTCACCTGCATATAAAGGTCTCTCTTGAATTCCTTCCTGGATTTATTGGTGACCATCTTGTATTGAAGGCAGCTAGTTTTAAATTCCTTGCATAATTGGCATCATTTTACCTATATCTAGTGGATGCAAGAAATTGTTTGCAGCTTCACAGACAGCTCAGTAATCCGAGGAATCAATTTAATGGTGATTGAGGAGAATTAGTTTATACAAATTGTTGTGATCTGGAATTAGCAGCCTGAAAGCATGATACAAACAGATTCAATAATAATTATAGACAGAGAATTGAATAAATGGAGAAAAAGCAGCGGAGTAGGACTAACTGTAGTATTTTTTCAAAGAATCAGTATGGGTTGGAATGGCCTCTTTCTGCACTGAGTTTTTCTATGGTTCAGATTAGCAAACTGCCATACATATCTCGAACTTTGATTTGATTCCAAACCACATTACGATTGAGGAAAAACTAAGCCACAGAGACTATTTTGAACTCGATCACTATTATGAATCATAATATTTTATATGGAACAAATGTCGAAAAATAGTATATCTTTCAGATAGATGTAATCACAAAATATTGAGAAGGTTCTATTTCCTCTACACAATTTTTAATACAATTAATGCAGAAGCAATAATTTCATGCAAAGACATGAACCTTTGAGCCAGTCTGAAGGAGAGTCATATTAGACTCAGTGTTAACTTTTTTTCTCTTGCTGTTGGTGACCATAAAATTATTATTTAATTTTGTTAAACCCTTCTGTCCTTAAAGGGAAGGAAATCTTCCATCCTTACCTAGTCCTGCCTCCATGTGACTTCAGAGCCACAGCAATTTGGTTGACTCTTAACTGGTCTCTGAAATGGTCCAGCAAGCCCACTCCATTCATGATCAAGTAGGAATGATCAAGAAAGTGGCATCCAGACCCAATGATAGAGGAAGAAGAGCACCTTTCACCAATCAGGAGGTACAATATTTAGAAATTGTCCAACGAGTAACTCACCTCCAATCTTCTGGTCATCTACACAACATGAGTCAGGCGTGTTGGAAAACTTCCTATTTGCCTGGATGAGTGCAGCTCCAACTACACTCAAGAAGCTCATTAACATACAGGGCAAAGTAACCCACGTTATGGCAATCCACTAAATTCAATTTTTATTCCCTTCACCACCATTGCACAGGCAGCAACTTTCCAAGACCTGTCCATCAACAGCTTCCAAATCCATGACCTCTACCCTCGAAGGACAAGGGCATTGGACTTATGGAAACACCAGTAACTGCAAGTTCCTTTCCTAGTCATACCTCATCCAACTTGAAACTGTATTGACTTACTACACTGTTGCTGGATCAAAATTCTGAAACTCAGGAACAAAACTGCAGCAATTCAAGCAGGTAGCTTGCTACCGTCTTCTGGGTGATTAGCAATGAGCAATAAATGCTGGCCTAGCTAACAATGCTCACATCCCATTAATGAATTAAAAATTCAATCTTGCATCCTTTTCAGTGCTTGCTTGCCAGGTAAATAGTACAGATTTTCACAGCTGGATTTGTTATTTTCAATAAGCACATGGAATGCAGTGGTTCAAGAAGGCAGCTCACCACAATCTTCTGAAGGGCAACTAGGGATGGGCAATAAATGCTGGCCAGCTTTTGACTCCCACATCTCACAAATGAAAAAAGCAAAACAGCTGTAAAGTGCCTAAGTGGTAAATGAGCTAGTGTTCATCAAGCTTGCTTTCCACTTGGTTGAACCTTTGCAGCAGATTCAAGGCAGAATTGCTGGTGTGAGAGCCAGGTGATTTATTGAAATGGAAAGCAATTGCAAAGTTGAGGTCATTCCTACACAGGAAATGGAAAGTTTCTGCAAAGCAACAAGGACACCTCATGTCAGACTCCTGCTCATCAACTACAGCTCCACCTTCACCATTATCCCTCCAGACTGATCGCAAAATTCTGAGACCTCGGTCTTGGCTTTGTGCTCTGTAACTGGATCCTCAGCTTCCTGACCCTTGGGTTGCAATCAGTGAAAATTGATAAATGCACCTCCTCATCATTAACCTGCAACACTGGAGCCCCCCCAGGAGGTGTTCTCAGCTGCACACCCATGACTGTGTAGCCAAATTCTGAACAAACACCGTGTACAAGTTTGCTGACGCCACCACTGTAGTAAAACAGATAAAAAACACTGAGTCAAAATACAGGAAGGAGATAGAGGGTTTGGTGTCATGTTGCAATGGCAACCACCTCTCAATGTCGGCAAAACAATAGAACTGATCATTGACTTTTGAAAGAAAGGAGGAGAACACACTCCCATCCACATCAAAGGAGCAGAGATTGAGAACATCAAGTTCCTAGGAGTGACTATAGCCAACAACATATCCTGGGCTTCCTATATAGATATGACAGTCAAGAATGCAGAACAATGCATCTTTTCCCGAGGTGGCCAAGGAAGTTCTGCATGCGTGGGAAATCATGTCTCACAAACTTGACTGAGTTTTTTGCAGAAGTAACAAAGAGGATTGATGAGGGCAGAGCAGTAGATGTGATCTATATGGACTTCAGTAAGGCATTCGACAAGGTTAGATCTCAATGAATACAGGGAGAACTAGCCATTTGGATACAGAACTGGCTCAAAAGTAAAAGACAGAGGGTGGTGGTGGAGGGTTGTTTTTCAGACTGGAGGCTTGTGACAAGTGGAGTGCCACAAGGATTGGTGCTGGGTCCACTACTTTTCGTCACTTATATAAATGATTTGGATATGAACACAGGCCACTGTTGGAATATTGCGTGCAATTCTGGTCTCCTTTCTATCGGAAGGATGTTGTAAAACTTGAAAGGGTTCAGAAAAGATTTACAAGGATGTTGCCAGGGTTGGAGGATTTGAGCTATAGGGAGAGGCTGAACAGACTGGGGATGTTTTCCCTGGATCGTCGGAGGCTGAGGGGTGACCTTATAGAGGTTTACAAAATTATGAGGGGCATGGATAGGATAAATAAAGTCTTTTCCCTGGGGTCAGGGAGTCTAGAACTAGAGGACATAGGTTTAGGGTGAGAGGGGAATGATATAAAAGACACCTAAGGGGCAACTTTTTCATGTAGAGGGTGGTACGTGTATGGAATGAGCTGCCAGAGGAAGTGGTGGAGGCTGGTACAATTGCAACATTTAAGAGGCATTTGGGTGGGTATTTGAATATGAAGGGATTGGAGGGATATGGGCTGGGTGCTGGCAGGTGGTACTAGATTGGGTTGGGATATCTGTTTGGCATGGACGGGTTGGACCGAAGGGTCTGTTTCCATGCTGTACATCTCTATGACTCTATGTCCACAAGGACAGTCACCACATTTTACAGATGCACCTTAGAGACCACAC
The DNA here is from genome assembly GCF_020745735.1 of Hemiscyllium ocellatum. Lineage (NCBI taxonomy): Eukaryota > Metazoa > Chordata > Chondrichthyes > Orectolobiformes > Hemiscylliidae > Hemiscyllium > Hemiscyllium ocellatum. Next base: position 113,394,120 of record NC_083409.1, on the reverse strand, counting down.
TGTCTGGGTGCATGATGGTCTACTACGGCAACTGTTCTACTCAGGACTGTAAGGAATGACAGAAGGTTGTGTGCACAACCCAGACCATCACGGAAGCCAACCTTCCATCCATGGATTCCATTTATACTTCTCGTTGCCATTGAAAAGGATGCCAACATTATCAAAGACCCCCTCCTACCCCTGTAATGTTCTCCTACAGCCTCTTATATCAGGCAGAAGATATAGAAGTTTGAACACGCAACAGAAGGTTTAAGAACACCTTCTTCCTTGCCATTATTAGACTGATGAATAGACTTTCTGACTTCAAATAATGTTGATCTTGGTCATGGTAACCTTGTTTTACTCACTTCCTGTATGCCTCATTCTGTGCAAGCACCCAATGATCTGTCTATCCTTGTTTATGATGATTTGCCTGCACTGCTTGCAAACAAGCTTTTCACTGTACAGAGGTACACATAACAATAAAGCAAATGAACAGTCACCCAGTCGTCATTTGATCTTGCCAACGTAAAGAAGACTGAGTTGCGAGCAATGAATGCAGTAGCCTAATTAGAAAGAAGTACAGATAAAATTTGTTCTAAGTGCCTCGATGAAACCACATCTGGAGCATTGTGGTTTTTTTGTTTAACTATTTGAAGTGGGTAACATTACATGAGAAGCAGTTCTGAAAAGGCTCACCTCATTCATAACTAGCATGAAGGGCTTATGCTGTGAAGAAAGGCTGAATAGGTTGAACCTATTGTATCTTAGCAAAATGAGAGGTGGGCTTATTGAAACATCTAAGATCCTGAGGGGACTTTTTTGTGTTTAGTTACTAATGGGATCTAGGTACTCCTGGCTGATCAGCATTTATTGCATTTTCCCTAGTGGGCCTTAAGAATGTGATGATGAGCTGCCTTCTTTAACCACTGCTGTTCATGTGTTGTAGGTTGATCCACAGTGCTGTCAGGAAGGAATTCCAGGATTTTGACCCAGCAAAACTGAAACAACGGTGATATATCTCCAAGTCGGGATAGTTGGTGCAGTGGAGGCGTATTTGCAGTCGTGGTGTTTCTTTATATCAGCTGCCCTTGTCCTTCTAAATGGAAGTTGTTGTGGGTATGAAAAGTGCTGTCTTAGGATCTTGGGAAATTTCTGCAGTGCATCTTGGAAGAGAGAGATATTGATAGATTAAGTGAGTGAGGAAGACGTTGGCATATGGAGTGTATAATGTGGGAAAATGTGAAGTTGTTTGTTTTAGAAGGGACAACAAAAGAAGAGTGTTATTTAAATAGAGAAAAACTGCAGAGAGCTGTAACACAAAGGTTTTGGGGCACTTGTCCATGAAACACAAAAGGCTAGGACACAGGTGCAGCAGGAAGGTTAATGGAATGTTGGCCCTTCTTTCAAGCAGGTTGGAATATAAGAATAGAGAAATCTTACTGCACCTGTACAAGGTGCTAATAGGACCACATATGGAATACTGAGCAGTGTTACTTCCCTTATTTACAGAACAATATAATTTCATCGGAGGCAATTCAGAGAAGTTTCACTAGGATGACTGCAGTATGGCAGGATGTCTTGTGAGCAAATGCTTAAATAGTTAACTTTATTGGAGTTTGGAAGAATGAGAGGTGATCTTATTGAGACATCTAGGATTCTTAAGGGGCTTGACAGTGTTAATGCTGAGAGGATGATTTGCCTCATGACAGAGTCCAGGACAAGAGGGTGTTGATTCAGAATTAAGAAGTGTCAATTTAGGAGTGAAATGAGAAGGAATTTCTTCTCTGAGAGCGTTGAGAGTCTTTGGAACTCCTTGACACAGAGAACTCTGATGCAGAGTCCTTAGATGTATTTAAGGTTAGGATAGATAAAGTTTCAATCTGTTTTGGCATCAAGGGTTATGGGGAAATGGCAGGAAAGTAGATTTGAAGAATGTTGGATCAGCCATGGTCCTATTTGATGGTGGAACAGGCTCAAGGGGCTAAATGGCATACTCCTGTTCCCATTTCTTGTGTCTTATGATCTTGTGGTTGACTGAGTGGGTATTTATAGATGTAGTGCCAATCAGGTGGGTTGTTTTGTCCTTGAAGGTGTCAAGCTTGTTGAGTGTTGTTGGAGCTACATGCTTCCAGTGTTCCATCACACTCCTAATGAGGTCAGGAGCAGAATGGTCCTGCTGGAACCCAAACTGTGTGTCACCTATCAGATCGTTCACAAGCAGGTGCTGCTTGAAAGCACTGTTGATGATACCTTCCATCGCTTTACTGATCGAGTGCAGACTGATAGGGTGGTAATTGCATGGTTTGGATTTGTCTTTCTTGTGTAAAGGATGGATGTACCTGGGAAAGTTTCCACATTGTTGGATAGATGTTGGTGTTGTAGCTGTTCAAGAACAGCTTGACTTGGGGTGTGACAGATTCTGGAGCTCATGTCTTAGTACTGTTGCTGGAATGTTGTCAGGGTACATTGCCTTTGCAGTATCTAATGTCTTCACCCTTGATGTCATGCGGAATGAACCAAATTGACTGAAGTCTGGCATGATGCTGGGAATCATTGGAGGAAGTTGATGGTTGATAGGATGAATACGGTAAAGGTGTTTCCTCTTAAGGGTAGTCTAGAGCTTGGGGACACAGTTTAAGAATAAGCAATTTCTCTTCTATGACAACGTTGAGAAAAAAAAAATTCTCTTCAATTTTGTCCATGGAATCTTTCTATCAGAAGACAGTGAAGGCTGTGTCGTTGAATTTAATCTAGGCTGAGTTAGATGGCTTTTGATTGACAAGGAAGTTAATGGATTTGGGCGACACACAGTAAAGTGGAGAAATGACCACAGATCAGCATATCAAATGGTGAGCAGCCTCGAAAGGCCCAATGGCCAACACCTACCCTGATGTCATGTGTTCCACATTATATTCTATACTCCTCTGCATCATTTCAGAATAACAAGAGGCAGTTTTAATAAACATGTATTTAAAACTGTGGAAGATTCAGTAGACTTTCCACATCGGCAAAACTAGTGTCATTGAGGTCAGATTGAAAGTAAATGCTGGATATTATATTGCAGAGATTTAAGTTCAAAATTCAGGCTAACATTGATTTACAGTATTGAGGGAGCATTTCGTTATCAGAAATGTTGGGCTGAATCTTATATCTTTTTGGTTAAATGTAATTTTTGTTGAGTTTCATGGAGGGTTTCGCTCTGTGATGCCAGCAAGTTTACTTACCACATATTACCAGACTTGCCTCATCACTGCTTACCCAAGCCCAGTGATGCCCCCCCATCCAATTCCAACCTCCTTCCACCAATTGTCGTACCTTGGAAATTCACCAAGGCTGGGACACCCCGGAATGGACCAGGGTCCCTGGCTTTGGTGCCATCTTTAAAAGGCTTTTATAAGGACAGGCACTGTTAGTACAGATCTACCTTACATTGTTCCTGATGTTTGCCTCAGACATGGCAGAGAAGGGAAAATTGATGCCTCGCTTTGTGGCCAGGGACCTGGAGGCCCTAGTGGACTGGGTTGTGCAAAGATGTTCTCTCTGATACATGTTACTCTGTCTATCTTTTCTACCATACGCACCTCTCACCAAGGCTAATGCTTGACTATTCTCATTATTGCCTTCAACATTTTCCCTCACTTACTCTGACCTACAACAACCCCGACTCTCCTAACCCTCCACATTGCCTGCACTACCTACTCGTTTGGAGTATCTCCCACCTTCACCAAAAGTAACAGATGTGTCACATACTTTCATCTCCCTTTTTCTCATTTTAGAAAACAACCGACAATAGGCTAGGAAGAATCAAGATAGGTGATGGGATGCCAACATTTGACTGCTCAACTCTTATGAGGAGAGGGTCCTGACCCTGATTGTCTTGAGTAGCTTACTGACATATCCAAGCCCCTGGACTAATATTAGAGTTTGCACTTGACTTACTGTGCTGGAACAGTCTGGTCAAAAGGTTATGTCCCTTGTCTTGACTGAGGACTGCTGACCACAATGACATGCTTCCTAGCTTTGTGTCTGTGGTAAACTGCAAGGCATTACAACAGTGGATGAACCAGGAGATCCACTCCCTCCTGAAATCCAGGTCTGAGGTATACAAGTCTGGCAACCCTGACCTATACAGAAAATCCAGGTATGACCTTCATAAGACCATTAGAGACACCATGAGGCAATACAAAGCTTGACAGCCAGACCAACCACATTATGCCCGTTGTTTGTGACAAGGCTTACACGAGATAATGGTCTTAAAAGAGAATCTATCTCGGGCAACAGTACATCATCACACAGTGAGCTCAATGCATTCTCTGCTGGCTTTGAACAGAAGGTCAGTGAAATGATGACACCTACCCCAACAGCTTCAGATGCGCTTGTACCTACGGTCACTGCTGCAGATGCTGATTGGCCTTCTTGAGAATGAACCCACAGTAAGTGACTGGCCCAGATGGAGTTCCCAGCTATGCACTTATATTCTATATGGATCTTTAACCTCCTCTTACTATGATCTGAAGTCCCCACCTGTTTCTAGAAGACCACTATCATTGTGGTGCCCAAAGAAATATACAGAGTCCCTCAATGACTACTGGCAGCTCTGACCTCCATATTGATGAAGTACTTTAAGAGGTTAGTCATGGCTCACATCAACTTCAAGCCTACCAAATTGCCTTGATTTTTTTAAATTCACCTACTGGCACAACAGGTCCACATACATGCCATTTCCCTGGTCCTACACTCATCCCTGGAATATCTGGATAACAAAAATACCTATGACAGGCTCTTACTTGTTGACAAGAGTTCCACCTTCAACATCATAATTAAGAAAAAACATTCATTTTTAAACTCTGAGACTAAGGTTTTGGCTCCCTTATCTGTAACTGGATCCTCGACTTTCTGACTCAAGCTGAACTTAGTAAGAATAAGCTACAACACCTCCTCCACCATAATCCTCAACATAGGTTCCTCACAAGGCTGCATACTCAGCCCCCTACTATACTCACACACTCACGACTGTGTGGCCGAATTTTGCCCCATTTACAAGTTTGCTGATGACCACCGTTGTGGGTCAAATCTCTAAACACAGGAAAGAGATTGAGTGCTTAGCAGCATAGTGTAAAGACAACAATCTCTCCATCAGTGTCAGCAAAATGAAGGAGCTGGCCATTCACTTGAGGAAGTAGAGTGGAGGGCACACCCCTATCTGCATCAATGGTGCTGAGGTAGAGATGGTCAAGAGCATCAAGTTCCTGGGAGTGATAATCACCAACAATCTGTCCTGGTCCATCCATACTGATGCTACAGTCAAAAAAACACAACAATGGTTCTACTTCCTCAGAAAGCTAAGGAAATTTGGCATGTCCACAAGGACTCTTGGAGATAGTGAGGACTGCAGTTGCTGAAAAGTCAAGAGTTGATAAAATGTGGAGCTGGAAAAAGCATAGCAGTTCAAGCAGCATCAGAGGAGCAGGAGAATCGATGTTTCGAACAGGACCCTTCATCAGGACTTGGGTGATTTGGCTGCATTTCTCACCAGACTCTATGATTCAAGAGCCCAGTAGGACTTCGCCCACTGTTTTTTAGATGAGATGTCAAATCAAGACAACAGTTTGCCCTTTCAGAGGACTGCGTAAGATTCCCTGAAATAGTTAAAAGAACAGTTAACATCACTTTAACATATTTTTAAATTCTTTCACAGGATGTGGGTGCTCGACCCTAATTGCCCAGGGGGCAGTTGAAGTGTCACCCACATTTCTGTGGTCTGGAGTTACATATAGACCAGACCAGGTGAGGACTGCAATTTCCTTTGCTAAAGAGCATTAGTGAACCAGATAGATTTTTCCGACAATTGGCAATTGTTTCATGGTCACCATTAGACTCTGAATTCCAGATATTTATTGAATTCAAATTCCACCAACTGTCATGACTGGATTCGAACCCAGGTCCTCAGAAATTACCAGGGTCTCTGGATTAATAGTCTTAACGATCGGCAGGACCTCCAGCGATGGGGAGACTTTCCAATTTCCTGGTTGGGTAGAATAGCACTAATTAAAATGAATGTTCTGCCCCGTCTCTTATATCCTATGAGAATGCTCCCGGTGATGCTGCCAAGGATAGCCCTACGTAAATTATATGGCTGGCTGGGTTCCTTTATTTGGAATCATAGACGGCCCCTTATTAAGCTGAAGAAGCTACAGCTTCCACAGGCAAGGGGAGGACTGGATTTCCCAGACTTTAGGAAGTATCAGTTAAGTTCCCTATTAAGTTACATAGCTGATTGGGTCTTGTCTGATCCACAATCAATCTGGCTGGACATCGAGGCCTCCCAAGTATAATACCCACTTACTAATCTCTTATTTTCAGACAAGAGGAAAATCATTACAGATCACTGTAAAAACCCCATAATACTAAACACAATTAAGGCCTGGAATACAATGCGGCAAAATGAGGGTAATTTACATAAAACATCCCCCCATGCACCGATAGTAGGAGCATGGGGATTCCAACCAGGGTTTACAGATGCCACTTTTAAACTCTGGAGATCCAGGGGTATCTCATGTTTAGGGGACCTATTTAAAGATGGGGTCCTGATGTCCTTTGAACAGCTGCGTCAGAAATTCGGATTACCCAATGGAGACCTCTTTCGATACTTCCAAGTTCGAGATTATATACAGAAGAAGACTACGTTAATAGATAGCTGCAAATGTGTTGCTGGTCAAAGCACAGCAGGCCAGGCAGCATCTCAGGAATAGAGAATTCGACGTTTCGAGCATAAGCCCTTCATCAGGAATAAGAGAGAGAGAGCCAAGCCGGCTAAGATAAAAGGTAGGGAGGAGGGACTAGGGGGAGGGGCGATGGAGGTGGGATAGGTGGAAGGAGGTCAAGGTGAGGGTGATAGGCCGGAGTGGGGTGGGGGCAGAGAGGTCAGGAAGAGGATTGCAGGTTAGGAGGGCGGTGCTGAGTTGGAACCGACTGAGACAAGGTGGGGGGAGGGGAAATGAGGAAACTGGAGAAATCTGAATTCATACCTTGTGGTTGGAGGGTTCCCAGGCAGAAGATGAGGCGCTCCTCCTCCAGCCGTCGTGTAGTTGTGTTCTGCCGGTGGAGGAGTCCAAGGACCTGCATGTCCTCGGTGGAGTGGGAGGGAGAGTTAAAGTGTTGAGCCACGGGGTGATTGGGTTGGTTGGTTCGGGCAGCCCGGAGGTGTTCTTTGAAGTGTTCCGCAAGTAAGCGGCCTGTCTCACCAATGTAGAGGAGGCCACATCGGGTGCAGCGGATGCAATAGATGATGTGTGTGGAGGTACAGGTGAACTTGTGGCGGATATGGAAGGATCCCTTGGGGCCTTGGAGGGAAGTGAGTGTGGAGGTGTGGGCGCAAGTTTTACATTTCCTGCGGTTGCAGGGGAAGGTGCCGGGGGTGGAGGTTGGGTTGGTGGGGGTTGTGGATCTGACGAGGGAGTCACGAAGGGAGTGGTCCTTGCGGAACGCTGATAGGGGAGGGGAGGGAAATATATCCTTGGTGGTGGGGTCCGTTTGGAGGTGGCGGAAATGGCGGCGGATGATACGTTGTATGCGGAGGTTGGTGGGGTGGTAGGTGAGAACCAGTGGGGTTCTGTCTTGGTGGTGGTTGGAGGAGCGGGGCTCAAGGGCGGAGGAGCGGGAAGTGGAGGAGATGACCAAGGAAAAACGACGATGCCCTCCACCGCATCTCCTCCACTTCCCGCTCCTCCGCCCTTGAGCCCCGCTCCTCCAACCGCCACCAAGACAGAACCCCACTGGTTCTCACCTACCACCCCACCAAACTCCGCATACAACGTATCATCCGCCGCCATTTCCGCCACCTCCAAACGGACCCCACCACCAAGGATATATTTCCCTCCCCTCCCCTATCAGCGTTCCGCAAGGACCACTCCCTTCGTGACTCCCTCGTCAGATCCACACCCCCCACCAACCCAACCTCCACCCCCAGCACCTTCCCCTGCAACCGCAGGAAATGTAAAACTTGCGCCCACACCTCCACACTCACTTCCCTCCAAGGCCCCAAGGGATCCTTCCATATCTGCCACAAGTTCACCTGTACCTCCACACACATCATCTATTGCATCCGCTGCACCCGATGTGGCCTCCTCTATATTGGTGAGACAGGCCGCTTACTTGCGGAACGCTTCAGAGAACACCTCCGGGCCGCCCGAACCAACCAACCCAATCACCCCGTGGCTCAACACTTTAACTCTCCCTCCCACTCCACCGAGGACATGCAGGTCCTTGGACTCCTCCACCGGCAGAACACAACTACACGACGGCTGGAGGAGGAGCGCCTCATCTTCCGCCTGGGAACCCTCCAACCATAAGGTATGAATTCAGATTTCTCCAGTTTCCTCATTTCCCCTCCCCCCACCTTGTCTCAGTCGGTTCCCTCAACTCAGCACCGCCCTCCTAACCTGCAATCCTCTTCCTGACCTCTCCGCCCCCACCCCACTCCGGCCTATCACCCTCACCTTGACCTCCTTCCACCTATCCCACCTCCATCGCCCCTCCCCCTAGTCCCTCCTCCCTACCTTTTATCTTAGCCTGCTTGGCTCTCTCTCTCTTATTCCTGATGAAGGGCTTATGCTCGAAACGTCGAATTCTCTATTCCTGAGATGCTGCCTGGCCTGCTGTGCTTTGACCAGCAACACATTTGCAGCTGTGATCTCCAGCATCTGCAGACCTCATTTTTTACTCTACGTTAATAGATAGTCTTTATAAATCAGATAGAGAATGTAATGTCCTACGACCAGTAGGGGTATCCTCCCTTAGTACTATTTATCATTTACTACATGATGAAGTGTTGGGAGATATGGACAATCTGCTTAAAACATGGGATCAGGATTTGGGACTAGAAATCTCTAGAAACGTGGAATGACATTTGGGAAAATACTAGAAGAATTACTATCTGTAACAGAACCCAGGCTATCCAGCTGAAGATACTTCATAGGGCCCATATAGCACCGGCTCGATTGGCAAAATTTAAGGCAGGAGCATCTCCAATGTGTCCCAAATGCAAAATAGAGGTGGGCACTCTGGTACATTGCCTATGGACTTGTCATAAGATCCGTAGATATTGGACTAAAGTAGCAAGTACCCTGACAGACATTTTAGGAACGGAAATTAGAGTGGACCCTGTATCTCTCCTTTTGGGCTTTTCGAACTTTTCCTCCCTGGATACACACGGGAAGAGACTACTTTCTATTCTCTCTTTCTGTGCAAGGAAAAATATTTTGATGAACTGGGTGGCTGAGGGCCCCCCTGGACTTCCAAATTGGCACAGATTAATTATGGAATATATTCCCCTTAACTTCCTTACAAATATGGTGCACCGAAAGACTGAATTATTTTATAAAATATGGCAGCCCTTTTTGAATTACATAAATGCAGATATTTCGGCCATCCTAACAAGGGCCTTTATTTAGTGAAGATTACAAACCTGGCTGCTCCGGGGCCCCTTGGGAGAGGAATCCCGCACGAATACGGGTTTTATTATATTTGATGTTAATACATTCCGAGCATGTAAGAGACTTAAGTATACACTCTGGTTAGTTATAGGTTAGATTAGTAGAAAGTTGAGTTTTGGTTTTTTTTTAATTTTATTTTGGTTTTTGTTTTTTTTTCTTTCCTTTGTTAAATTTTGACTATAGTATATTTGATTTAATTGTACATCAGTGTTTGTATTTGAGAGTTTTGTTTATTTTTACAAATTTGCAAAAATGTTAAATTTCTAATAAAAATATCTATAAAAAAATAGTCTTAACGATAACATTGTGAGGCCATCAAACCCTCCCACCCCCAGGCATCTGGGTTATATATTTAATTTCTGTACACCAGAGCTTGCTCTGCACAAATTGGCTGCTGCGTTTCCTCCCTTACAATACAGAAATGACACTTCAAAAATATTTCACTGTAAAGTGTTATGCAACATGCAATAGGAGAAGAAATAGGCCATTCAGCCCATTGACCCTGCTGTGCCATTTAATTAGATCATGGCTGGTGTTCTACTGCAATGACATTTTCTAGACCCATGTATCCCTAATTCATTATCCTGAATTCTCTCAATTTCTGTCTTGATTTTACTCATTTACTGAGGCTTCACAGCCCTCTGGCTTCTAAAGAAATTCCTCCTCTGTCCTCAGTTCAAAATGGCTTTCCTGTTAATTCAGAAGTTACATGACAACAGGTTATAGCCCAACAGGTTTATTTGAAACCACAAGCTTTCGGAGTGCTGACTAAGGGTTTAGGATTTGACCAGTGCTGAGAAAGCTTGTGATTTTAAATAAACCTGGCTGTAAATCAGAATCCCCAGCAAGGGAAACATCCTTTCTTCAACTGCCTCTTGACCCTGTCATAATTTACATACTTAAAAATCACTGTATAAAAAGGATTTGTTAATCATATTTTTGATAAGACACAGTCAGACTGAACAGTTCACCTTTGATGATTTCTTCCATTTCAGTTTATTTTTAATTAATCTGTGGCTTGTCTTTACATGAACACACATATAATTTTCCAATGCAAAGTTTGAAAGTGCACTTTTGTAGTTTGTGCAATTAGATTGTTGTTCAGTTGTTACATTTGGAGTTTTCCTTATACATTTTCTTGTGTGCAGTTACTTCTTCTTCTGCAGTCTCAGCTCATGTTGCATCAGTAATTGTAGCCGTAGTGGAGGGACGTGGGCTTGCTCGGGGTGAAATAGGAATGGCGAGCATTGACCTGAAGAGCCCTGAGTTAATATTGTCCCAGTTTGCAGACAACACTACATACGCAAAGGTAATGCATTTAAGAAAAAAAAAATCTACATTTACTTATACTTCCTATGCCCTTCTTGAGACAGTTGTACATTTACACAAAATCAGAGATATTCGCAGCACAGAAGCAGGTTCATTGTGACTGTGCTACGCGTCATGCAGTCTCCCATACAGCTGCTACTGTGTTCAAGAAGAGGTTACATGAGAAAGGTGAAGTGAGGGATGAGCAATAAATATAGTACACTGCCTGGGAAGAATCTCCACATCTCAAAAATTCCTCACTGATCGACAGTATGATGCTTTTTTAAAATCAATAGAACACGTTTTCGAAACGGTTTCCACTGTCAGAAAGATTGGAGACACAGATTTAAGACAATTGGTAAAAGAAGTAAAAGAATGGAGATGAGATTTTTAGCATTGTCAAGATCTAGAATGCACTGTCTAAAAGGCAGGGTCAGTGGCAGCATACTAAAGAGCATTCTTCAACCATGTCCTGAAACAGACTCGCTACCACAGCCACATTTGCCTACCTGCCTATCTTCCTTTCCACCTATCCACTCCACCCTCCTCTCTGACCTATCACCTTCATCCCCACCCCCATTCACCTATTATACTCTATGCTACATTCTTCCCTCCCCGCGCTCTTCTCATTTATCTCTCTACCCTGCAGGCACTCTGCCGCTATTCCTGATGAAGGGCTTTTGTCCGAAACGTTGATTTTCCTGCTCCTCGGATGCTGCCTGAACTGCTATGCTTTTCCAGCTCCACTCTAATAAAGAGCATTGGATAAATACTTCAAAAGGAAAAGAAACGCAAGGCAATAGGAGAAATGCAGGGCAAGGGACAGCTCTTTCAAAGCGCCAGTACAGGCACTATCGGCCCAATGGTGTCCTCCTGTGGTGCATAATTCTGCATGTAGAATCACATTAATGTCAGACCAGGAGGACACTGATAATGTCGTTGGGTTTCTTTTGTAATCTGATAGCTTGCACAGTATTTTTTTTATTCTGTTACTAGTCCATTAATTACCAGATATTTTTGAATGAGTCCCAAAAATTATGAGGATGTAACTTGAACTCACACACCTCTATTCCAGTTCTGAAACCACTAAGTCAACACATGCTTAAATAATTGTACAGAAAAAGAAGCTACTAACCCAGCAGACAACATGTGATAACTCAACATTCACAACCAGTTCTTGACACTGTGGAATACATACAGTGCAAGTAAAATGTGTCATGAGGTACAAGGTAAAATCATTCTTGAATAACGTGTTTTAAATTCTGAGATTATATGATAAAAGGAAATGCCACAGATATTCTAGTGGCCAAATACTTATCAGAGTGGTGTAGATTGGAATTTTGCTTCAAAAAAATTATGTGGAATCCCAAATGCAGCAGATTCTTGGGAATTATCCAGGCACTTGAAGATTCTGAAAGGCAATTCCCACGTGAAAACCTCCGACAAAACTGTTAGTCAAAGAATTCAGTAGATTCCACTTCTGCTCATTGCTGCCCAGGAAAGGTAGTCAATTAAAAACTTAGTTTAACTCCTAACTATTAAGCTGACTGTTTCCGTCAACCCTAATCTCCAACTTGTCACTGTTGCCTTACACACCCCCAAACTTTACAGCCACCTATCAAGGATATTTCCATAGCTCAGTCCTGAAATTCCAGAGCTTCAGAAAACAACCCCTGTTGCTGTCCTAAACCTTCACCAGCCTGAAACCCCTTCTGTAAACTGAGTTGTACCTTCACAATCTGACACCCCTTTCTGCTGCCATCCTGACCTCCTAACGCTGCTTTACCCAGCCCTGACACACCTATCACTACCACTAGTCTTGATATTCTTCTGTCCTCCACCCAGCCCTGTTGGCCTGAACACACATCTCGGGCACTGCCAGCCCTCACATCTTTCCCCTCTAAGGCTGAATTCATCACCTGCACCCCCAACACAGCAAAGACATTCACCCCAACCACTAATTCCCTCCTACTGCCCCTACTCTGAGCATTCTAACCACCTCCTGATCTGGCTAACTGCCCACCTGACACCCTAACTTCTTAACCAACTGCCAACCTAACCCCACACTTATTTTACACCATGTGCGAATGAACATTTAAATATCAGAACATGGTATGTTGACTGCTTTATAAGGGTATATGGTTTGACTTCCCCCAACTAGAGTCATAGAGATGTACAGCATGGAAACAGACCCTTCGGTCCAACCCGTCCATGCCGACCAGATATCCCAACCCAATCTAGTCTCACCTGCCAGCACCCGGCCCATATCCCTCCAAACCCTTCCTATTCATATACCCATCCAAATGGCTCTTAAATGGTACAATTGCACCAGCCTCCACACTTCCTCTGGCAGCTCATTCCATACACGTACCACTCTCTGCATGAAAAAGTTGCCCCTTAGGTCTCTTTTATATCTTTCCCCTCTCACCCTAAACCTATGCCCTCTAGTTCTAGACTTCCTGACCCCAGGAAAAAGACTTTGTCTATTTATCCCCTCATAATTTTGTAAACCTCTATAAGGTCACCCCTCAGCTTCCGACGCTCCAGGGAAAACAGCCCTAGCCTGTTCAGCCTCTCCCTATAGCTCAAACCTCCAACCTTGGCAGCATCCTTATAAATCTTTTCTGAACCCTTTCAAGTTTCACAACATCTTTCCAATAGGAAGGACACCAGAATTGCACACAATATTCTAACAGTGGCCTAACCAATGTGCTGTACAGCTGCAACATGACCTCCCAACGTCTGTACTCAAGACTCTGACCAATAAAGGAAAGCATACCAAACGCCTCCAAGGTCTCTTTGTTCAGTAACACTCCCCAGGACCTTACCATTAAGTGTATATGTCCTGCTAAGGTTTGCTTTCCCAAAATGCAGCACCTCGCATTTATCTGAATTAAATTCCAACTGCCACGTCTCAGCTCATTGGCCCATCTGGTCCAGATCCTGTTGTAATCTGAGGTCACCCCCTTCGCTGTCCACTGCACCTCCAATTTTGGTGTCATCCGCAAACTTACTAACTGTATCTCTTATGTTCGCATCCAAATTATTTATGTAAATGACAAAAATTAGAGGACCCAGCACCGATCATTGTGGCACTCCACTGGTCACAGGCCTCCAGTCTGAAAAACAACCCTCCCCCACCACCCTCTGTCTTCTACCTTAGAGCCAGTTCTGTATCCAAATGGCTAGTTCTCCCTGTATTCTATGAGATCTAAACTTGCTAATCAGTGTCCCATGGGGAATCTTGTTGAACGCCTTACCGAAGTCTATATAGATCACATCTACTGCCCTCATCAATCTCCTTTGTTACTTCTTCAAAAAACTCAGTCAAGTTCATGAGACACGATTTTCCATGCACAAAACCATGTTGACTATGCCTAATCATTCCTGCCTTTCCAAATATATGTATATCCTGTCCCTCAGGATTCCCTCCAACAACTTGCCCACCACTGAGGTCAGGCTCACAGGTCTATAGTTCCTTGGCTTGTCTTTACCACCCTTCTTAGACAGTGGCACCATGTTTGCCAACCTCCAGTCTTCTAGCACCTCACCTGTGACTATCGATGATACAAATATCTCAGCAAGAGGCCCAGCAATTACTTCTCTAGCTTCCCACGGAGTTCTTGGGTACACCTGATCAGGCCCTGGGGATTTATCCACCTTTAACCGTTTCAAGACATCCAGCACTTCCTCCTCTGTAATCTGGACATTTTGCAAGATGTCACCATCTATTTCCCTACAGTCTATATCTTCCATATCATTTTCCACAGTAATACTCATGCAAAATATTAATTTCATATCTCCCCCATTTTCTGTGACTCCACACAAAGGCCGCCTTGCTGATCTTTGAGGGGCCCTATTCTTTCCCTAGTTACCCTTTTGTCCTTAATATATTTGTAAAAACCCTTTGGATTCACTTTGTGAAACTGGTGACTTCAGCTATTCTGCTCATAACTGAATGCTAGATATGGGTTGCTCAGTACTAACAGGACAAAATAGAAGTGCAGTGGAAATCTGACTCTGATTGCTACTCCTCAGAATATCCAAATTAGTCTGCTGTTGTCCATTCCCATTCTTTCCTTCCCTGCTGAATTTGAACACCCGGGCCTGTCCTGTTGTGTAGAATGTCACATAGAATTACATAAGAAATTCAACACAGAAAGGCCCCATCAGTCCAGTCATTTCACATTGGCATTATATTCCATTAGACCATCCTCCCACTCTTCTTTATTTAACTTTATCAGCATAATCCTTTGTTATCTTTCCCCAGTAGTGTTTATCAGGCTTCCCGTTAAATGCATCTTTGTTAGTCACTTCAGTTACTGTCTGTAATACTGAATTTCACATTCTCTTCATTCTATTTAAAAGAAGGCTCTTCAAAATGCCTTGTTGAATTTGTTTATAATTGGTCTTTGTTGAAGGCCCTGGTTTTGCTCTTCCCTACATTCAAAGTTTGTGCGAAGATTTGTAGCTCGGGTGCTTGTTGTAGTGGTTCTGTTCGCCAAGCTGGAAGTTTTTGTTGCAAACCTTTCGTCCCTGGCTAGGAGACATCATCAGTGCTCTGGAGCCTCCTGCGAAGCGCTTCTTTGATGTTTCTTCCGGTATTTATAGTGGTCTGTCCTTGCCGCTTCCGGGTGTCAGTTTCAGCTGTCCGCTGTAGTGGTTGGTATATTGGGTCCAGGTCGATGTGTTTGTTGATGGAGTTTGTGGATGAATGCCATGCCTCTAGGAATTCCCTGGCTGTTCTCTGTCTGGTTTGCCCTATGATAGTAGTGTTTTCCCAGTCGAATTCATGTTGCTTGTTGTCTGAGTGTGTGGCTACTAGGGATAGCTGGTCGTGTCGTTTCGTGGCTAGTTGGTGTTCATGTATGCGGATTGTTAGCTGTCTTCCTGTTTGTCCTATATAATGTTTTGTGCAGTCCTTGCATGGTATTTTGTAAACTACATTAGTTTTGCTCATGTTGGGCATTGGCTCCTTTGTTCTAGTAAGTTGTTGTCTGAGCGTGGCTGTTGGTTTGTGTGCCGTTATGAGTCCTAAGGGTCGCAGTAGTCTGGCTGTCAGTTCTGAAACGCTCCTGATGTATGGTAGTGTGGCTAGTCCTTTTGGTTGTGGTATGTCCTCGTTCCGTGGTCTATCTCTTAGGCATCTGTTGATAAAGTTGCGCGGGTATCCGTTTTTGGCGAATACCTTGTATAGGTGTTCCTCTTCCTCTTTTCACAGTTCTGGTGTACTGCAGTGTGTTGTAGCTCTTTTGAATAGTGTCCTGATGCAGCTTCGTTTGTGTGTGTTGGGGTGGTTACTTTCATAGTTTAGGACTTGGTCTGTGTGTGTTGTTTTCCTGTGTACCCTTGTGGTGAGTTCTCCGTTCGGTGTTCTCTGTACTATCACGTCTAGGAATGGGAGTTGGCTATGCTTTTCTTCTTCTCTCGTGAATCGGATTCCTGTGAGTGTGGCGTTGATAATCCAGTATGTTTTTTCTATTTCCATGTTTTTGATGATTATGAACGTGTCATCGACATATCTGACCCAGAGTTTGGGTTGAATTTGTGGTAGGGCTGTTTGTTCTAACCTTTGCATAACTGCCTCTGCTATGAGTCCCGAGATTGGTGATCCCATGGGTGTTCCGTTGATTTGTTCGTATATCTGATTGTTGAATGTAAAGTGTGTAGTGAGGCACAGGTCCAGTAGTTTAAGTATGCCGTCTTTGTTGATAGGTTCCGCCTCCTGTTTTCTGTTCTGTATGTCCAGTAGGTTGGCTATTGTTTCTCTGGCTAGGGTTTTGTCAATCGAAGTGAACAGTGCCGTCACGTCGAATGAGATCATGGTTTCTTCTTTGTCTATGTGTGTGTTCCTGATGGCGTCCAAGAATTCCTGTGTTGATTGTATGGAGTGTTTGGATCCGCTGACCAGGTATTTCAGTTTCTGTTGTAGTTCTTTGGCCAGTTTGTATGCTGGTGTCCCTGGTAGTGATACTATGGGTCTGAGTGGGATGTCTGGTTTGTGTGCTTCGGGTAGTCCATAGAATCTGGGGGTGTTGTTGCTTTCCGGTTTCATTCTTCGTAGGTCAGCTTTGGTTATCTGTCCGTTTTTTTGTAGATTCCTTAGTGTGTTATTTATTCTATTGGTGAGTTGTGGTGTGGGGTCCGAATCCTTCATTTGGTAGGTGTTGGTGTCTGCTAGTAGGTGTTGTGCTTTTTTGATGCAATCTGATTTATCTAGGATGACAGTCATTCTGCCTTTATCTGCTGGTAGTATGATTATGTTCTTATCATTTCTTAGTGCTTTCAGTGCTTCCCTCTCCTTGGTGTTGAGGTTATGTGTTTGTCTTTTTCTTATCATCATAGGTACGACCGTTTGTCTTACTGTTTGTTGTGTCTCTTCAGTCAGTCCATTGTTCCTGAGTGTGCATTCTAGTGCTGCTAGGAAGTCTGCTGTCTTGGCGTCCCTGTGGTTATAGTTGAGTCCCTTGGTCAGTATAGTTCTTTCCATGTCTGTGAGCTGTCTGTGGGAGAGGTTTTTAACCTAGGTGTGTGTTGTAGTGTCCTCTTTTTTGTGTGTTAGTTTGGCCATTTTTTCTTTTAGTGCCGCTTTTTTGCGATGTGTTGTCCTGTTCTGTCCTATAGTGACAGCCTGTTCTATGGTCCGGGTCCATTCCTGATTAGTGGTCTTTGAAATTAACGACTTTTGGCGCGCAATTTCTTGTTTGTATTTGTGCAGTCGGTTGTGAGCGTCTGTGATCATTACCTGGATCATCCTGAGTCCGTTCTGCTTGTCTGTTTCCCTGGCTTGTGGATTATTGACTGGTGGTCTGTACCTGACACATTGTGGAAGGATTTGATTCTTTTGGCATTCGTGTAGGAACCGGAGTTGTTCATATGTGGCGCTTAGGCGGTTAGCGCAGGATTCCCATTTCCTGGCTTGTCTCAGCGTCTCTCGTCCGTAAGTGTTCAAAGTTTGTGCGAAGATTTGTAGCTCGGGTGCTTGTTGTAGTGGTTCTGTTTGCCAGGCTGGAAGTTTTTGTTGCAAACGTTTCGTCCCCTGGCTAGGAGACATCATCAGTGCTCTGGAGCCTCCTGCGAAGCGCTTCTTTGATGTTTCTTCCGGTATTTATAGTGGTCTGTCCTTGCCGCTTCCGGGTGTCAGTTTCAGCTGTCCGCTGTAGTGGTTGGTATATTGGGTCCAGGTCGATGTGTTTGTTGATGGAGTTTGTGGATGAATGCCATGCCTCTAGGAATTCCCTGGCTGTTCTCTGTCTGGTTTGCCCTATGATAGTAGTGTTTTCCCAGTCGAATTCATGTTGCTTGTTGTCTGAGTGTGTGGCTACTAGGGATAGCTGGTCGTGTCGTTTCGTGGCTAGTTGGTGTTCATGTATGCGGATTGTTAGCTGTCTTCCTGTTTGTCCTATATAGTGTTTTGTGCAGTCCTTGCATGGTATTTTGTAAACTACATTAGTTTTGCTCATGTTGGGCATTGGCTCCTTTGTTCTAGTAAGTTGTTGTCTGAGCGTGGCTGTTGGTTTGTGTGCCGTTATGAGTCCTAAGGGTCGCAGTAGTCTGGCTGTCAGTTCTGAAACGCTCCTGATGTATGGTAGTGTGGCTAGTCCTTTTGGTTGTGGCATGTCCTCGTTCCGTGGTCTGTCTCTTAGGCATCTGTTGATAAAGTTGCGTGGGTATCCGTTTTTGGCGAATACCTTGTATAGGTGTTCCTCTTCCTCTTTTCGCAGTTCTGGTGTACTGCAGTGTGTTGTAGCTCTTTTGAATAGTGTCCTGATGCAGCTTCGTTTGTGTGTGTTGGGGTGGTTACTTTCATAGTTTAGGACTTGGTCTGTGTGTGTTGTTTTCCTGTGTACCCTTGTAGTGAATTCTCCGTTGGGTGTTCTCTGTACTATCACGTCTAGGAATGGGAGTTGGCTATGCTTTTCTTCTTCTCTCGTGAATCGGATTCCTGTGAGTGTGGCGTTGATGATCCGGTGTGTTTTTTCTATTTCCGTGTTTTTGATGATTACGAAATCATCTTCCCTACATTCCCTATGCTCTAAAATATTTCAGAATTTCAGATACCCCTATCCGGTTACTCTGCAGCCTTTCTCTTTTCAAAATTGAAGAGTCCATCCTGTTCATTCCTTCTTGATAAGCATAACCCTACAATTGTGAAATAATTCTTGTCATGGGCAAGTCCCTTCCATTTCTGATCCAAGAGTCTACATATGTATTTTCCAGCTGGATTCTGCAGATAGCACTCCGAAGTGAAAATCTGCCTGATTTGTTTCCACTTGCTGTCCCAGGGGTGTTGAGTCTGTTTGCAGTAATCCAGGTGCAGCAACAGAAGAGACTAAGAGCTGAATCAGGAACCCCCTTGCTTAAGTTGTATAGTTTTATAATGCTTCATATAATTGATATATTGCTTTATTTATGAAATAAAAATAATAACTATATAAAATTAAGTAGATTTGATTCATTTTTATCATTGCATGGAGCACTTCCTGCCTTATGTTTGTTTTACAGGTTATTACCAAGTTGCAGATTTTAACACCTTTAGAAATCATAATGCCAAATACCGCTTGTGATAAAGGAAGTGGGACTAAACTGTTTACTCTTATCACAGAAAACTTTAAAGTAAGAATTGTACAGAATCTGTCAACAGTATTTTTGTTCTGTGTTTAGGTTTTGCACATAATAGTTGGTGTTACAATATCCCTACAAAGATTTCTCATCTTCTCCAGTAATGCCATCTTGCAGAACTGACTACTTTTGTATCACCATTGGCAATCATATGTCAGCCATTTGAAATTGCTGTGACCACTCAGCTCCCTCTCCTCCCTTAATGATAATTTTTGCAGCAGTGGTAGTAGCAGTGAGAATGAGGACTAGGGGGCTGTTGGGAAGGTAAATTCCTCCTTTAAAAACTTACTTGGTGGGATCAGCAGCCTATATTTTTGCAGCAGTGGTGAGAACGAGGACTAGGGGTTGCTGGGAAGGTAAATTGCTTCTTTAATAAATTGTTTCGTGAATAGGTGGAGCGCATACTGAACAGGAGAATTGTGAGCTAATATATTTGAATGGTTGCATTACCTGAAACACTATTTATGTAGTGTTCCCCACCCATCCTCCCCCTCTAACCAAAAAAAGAAGGTTCTGTGCACCGATTTGGGAAGGTTACTAGTTTTTTCAATAGTCTATTTGGGAATTCAGAACAGTGGGAATGGATGTTAGTTGTATGCTCCTCCAGTAGGATGTGGGAGGAACGAGTCACCCAACTCCAGCTCCTGGGAAACCATGTTAGGGAACTGGAACTGGAAGAACTTTAGATCATTGGGGAGGCAGAGCGGGTAATAGAGAGGATTTACAGGGTGGTAGTCTCACCTCAGGTACAGGAAACAGATGGATGGGTTATAGTTAGGTGATGGAATGAGAACAGGCAGACAGTGCAGGGATCCCCTGTGGCCATTCCCCTCAATAATAGGTATACTGTTTTAGATTCTATTGGGAGGGGGAGAATGACCTACCAAGGGAAAATCTTAGTAGCCAGGTCTCTGGCACTGAGCCTGGTTCTGTGGCTCAGAAGGGAAGTGGGGAGAATAGAAAAGTGCTAGTAATAGGAGACACAACAGTTAGAGGAATGGATAGGAGATTCTGTGGTCACGATCAGGACTCCCAGAAGGTATGTTGCCTCCCAAGTGCCAGGGTCCGGGATGTCTCTGCTTGAGTCTACAAGACTCCGAAGTGGGAGAGTGAGCAGCCAGAAGTCGGAGTGCATATTGGCTCCAATGACATTGTTAGGAAAGAGATGAGGATTTAAAAAGTGATTTGAGGGAGTTAGGTGGAAGCTAAAAAGCAGGACGAGCAGAGTAGTATTCACCATATGGTAGTGAGGCGAGGAACAAGGAGTGAATGCAGCTAAACATGTGGGTGCAGGGCTGGTGCAGGAGGATGGGCTTCAAATATGTAGATCATTAGGGTACCTTCTGGGGAAGGTGAGACCTGTACATGAAGGATGGATTGCACTTGAACTGGAGGGGCACCTGTGGCCTTTTGCTACTTTGGCAGGGGAATGGGAACCACACCTACAGATTAGAGGAGAGGGTAGTTGTTGAATGGGCAGAAACAGAATGCAGAGAGTCTGTCAGGAAGGATACACAGTTGATAGGGCAAAGGGATGGGTTAAAGTGTTTCTGTTTCAATGCAAGGAATGTCAAGAATAAGAGTGATGAACTTAGAGCATGGATCAGTATTTGGAACTATGATGTATGGCCATTACGGAGACATGGATTTCACAAGGGCAGAAATTGTTGCTGCATGTTCCAGGGTTTAGATCTTTTAAAAAGAATGGGAAAGTGAGGGGGGGTGGGGGGGAGGTGGAAGGTAAAAGAGAAGGGGAAGTAGCATTGTTAATTAGAAAGTGCATCACAGCTGCAGAAGAGAAGGTTTGAGGAAGGTTTGTCTACTGACTCAGTATGGATTGAAGTCAGACACAGAAAAGGAGCAGTCACTTTGTTGGGTGTATTCTAAAGACCCCCAATTTCAGCAGAGAGATGGAAGAACAGATTGGGCAGCAGATCCTGGAACGGTGCTGATGTAACAGAGTTGTTTTTATGGGTGACTTCAACTTCCCCAATATTGTTTGGAACTTCCTTAGTGCAGATGGTCCGGATGGCGCCGATTTTGTCAGGTGTATCCAGGAAGGATTCCTGACTCAATATGTAGATAGGCCGACTAGGGTGGAGGCCATATTGGATTTAGTGTGAGGCAACGAGCCAGGCCAGGTGTCAGATCTCTTGGTGGGAGAGCAATTCTGTGACAATGACCATAACTGCCTCACCTTTACCCTAGCCTTGGAGATGAATAGGAGCAGACAGTATGGGAAGATATTTAATTGGGGGAGGGAAAATTATACTGATATTAGACAGGAGCTGTGGAGTATAAATTGTAAACAATTTCTACAGGAAATGCACAACAGAAATGTGGAGGTTGTTTAAGGAGCACTTGTGAGTGTTGGATAACCTTGTCCCACTGAGACAGGTAAGGAATGGTAAAGTGAAGGAGCCTTGGATGATGAGAGACAAGGAGCTTCTTGTCAAGAGGAAGAAGGAAGTTTACTTAAGGTTGAGGAAGCAAGGAACTGGCACAGCTTTAGAGTGTTACAGGGTAGGAAGGCGAATGTTGTTCCTCTGTTTAAGAAAGGGATTAGGGAAATCCCAGGAAATTATAGACCAGTCATTCTTACATTTGAAGTAAGCAAGGTACTGGAAAGGCTTCTGAGAGATGGGATTTTGACTATTTGGGAAAACATTATTTGATTAAAGATAGTCAGCACAGCTTTGTGAGGGGCAGGTATGGCTTACAAGCCTTATTAAGTTATTTGATGATGTGACGATACAAGTTGATGAAGGTTGAGCAGTGGGTGTGGTGTATATGGATTTCAGTAAGGCATTTGTTAAGGATCCCCACTGTAGGCTCCTTCAGAAAGTTAAGAGGTATGCGATACAGGGAAATTTGGCTGTCTGGATACAGAATTGGCTGGCTGAAAGAAGACAGCGAATGGTAGTGAATGGAAAGTATTCTGCCTGGAGGTTGGTGATCAGCAATGTTCTGCAGGGATCTGTTCTTGGGCTTCTGGCCTTTGTAATTTTTTATAAATGACTTGGATGAATAAGTGGAAGGGTGGGTTAGTAAGTTTGTCGATGACACAAATGGCGATGGTGTTGTAAATAGTGTCAAGGACTGTTGCAGGCTACGAAAGACATTGACAGATTGCAGAGCTGGGCTGAGAAGTGGCAGATGGAGTTCTACTTGGATAAATGCGAAGTGATTCATTTTGGAAGGTTGAATTTGAATGCTGAGTACAGGGTTAACAGGATTCTTAGCAGTGTGGAGGAACAGCGGGATCTTGGGGTCCATGTCCATAAATCCCTTAAAGTTGCCACCCAAGTTGATAGGGTTGTTAAGAAGGCGTATGGTGTTTTGGCTTTCATTAACAGGGGAATTGAGTTTAAGAGGTTTTGCTACGGTTCTATAAAACCCTGGTTAGACCACACTTGAAATATTGTGTCCAGTTCTGTTCACCTCCTTATAGGAAGAATGTAGGTGCTTTAGACAGGATGCAGAGGATAGTTACGAGTATACTGCTTGGCTTGGAGGGCATGTTTATGAAGGGAGGTTGAGTGAGCTACAGCTTTTCACACTGGAGAGAAGAAGGAAGAAAGGTGACTTGATATAGGTTTACAGGGTAATGAGAGGTATTGATAGAGTAGATAGCCAGAGACTTTTCCCAGAGCAGAAATGGCTGTCATGAAGGATCATAATTTTAAGATGATAGGAGAAAGGTATAGGGGAGATATCAGAGATAAGTTACTTACACAGAGAATGGTAGGTGCGTGGCATGCACTACTAGCAGTGATGTAGAATCAGAGACATTAGGGACATTTAAGCGACTGCTGGACAAGCACATGGACAGTATATTGAGGGGTGTGTATGTTAGGTTGATCTTAGATTAAGATAAATGCTTGACACAACATCATGGCCCGAAGAGCCTGTACTGTGCTGTACTGTTCTATGCTTTATGTGGAAATTATAGGGCACTGTCTCAAGATAATAATGATATTGAATAGTGGAACATGTTCAGTGAATTGTATGGCATTCTGTTGCTCCTATTTTCTCTCACATGATCTTTGGGGCTTGAGGGTTCTGTTAGCTTTGCTGTTCAATAATATCCAGGATAACTGGTGCCAGGGGGAGGTCGAGAAACCCAACCTGACCCCTGATCCTAAAGATCCCTAGAATGGGCCGGTCAGTGCAGGAAGTGTGCTTGGATCACGCATAGAATTCAGAATAGGAAAGCTGTATACATTTTCCCATTATAGCAACAAATAACAGTAATTTACAGTTATATAGGAACTTTAACATAGTAAAATCCTCCTAAAGTGCTATTCACAACAGGATTATCAATCAAAATTTCATGCAGTGCCACTTAAGGGACAAGGGATCAAAGTGATAAAGCTTTATGAATCTGTCTTCAAGGGAGAAGGAAGGTAGAGAGACAGAGATATAAGGGCAGAATTTCAGAGGTTAGGGCCCAGGAGTTGAAGTCCTGGAAAAACATGATGCAGAAATTAAAATGGGGCATGCACAAGAAGTCAGAATTGGAGGAGTGCAGAAATCTTAGAGAGTTGTTGGGGTTGGCAAAGTTACTTAGATTGGCACTGAGAAACTATCCGGAGGAATGTTAACATCTGACATTTTATGGTGAACTTTAATTATGCATATGGGTTATGTATACAATTTTAATTTAAGAAACTGAATATAAAATATTGAATGAATATACTTGAGAGTTTGGTGTTTGAAGTTTGGCTGCAAGTGATTATAAAATTGAGTCATAATACACTCTGATATATGTGGAAACAGTGAGTACTTTGTTATGCTAAGTTTGATGGAAATTTTATTGGGAAGCCAAGACATAATGTTGTCAACAAAATACTGATTAAATCTCTCCAATTCTTGAATATTTTCCTCTCTTTCTCACAGAGTGTGGCTCTCAGTACTGTTCAGAGAAAATATTTTAACGAAACAAAGGGACTGGAATACATTGAGCAGCTTTGTACACCCGAATTCAGCACTGTGCTAATGGAGATTCAGATGAAGTACGGAATTAAGCTAAGGATTAAAGGCATTTGGCCTGAACATAACACATTCTACTTTTCAGTGAGATTTTACTAATAGTTACCTAGTGGCACAGTGGTTAGCACTGCTGCCTCCAGTGCCAGAGACTGGGTTCAATACCTGCCTCAGGTAACTCTCTGTGTGGAGTTTGCACATTCTCCCTGTGTCTGTGTGGGTTTCCTCCGGTGCTCTGGTTTCCTCTCATAATCCAAAAAGGTGCAGGTTAGGTGAATTGGCCATGCTAAATTGCCTGTAATGTTAGGTGAAGGGGTAAATGTAGGGGAGGAGGTCAGTGTGGACTTGTTGGGCTGAAGAGTCTGTTTCCAAACTGTAAGTAATCTTATAAAAAAAACTTGCATTTCTGTAGTGCCTTACATTATCTTGGGATATGTACAGCTTCCAGGTTTTTTTTGGGCTATAGGTGGCACCAATAACATAGGTGGAAAACAGAAATGACATTCTGCAAACAGAATATAAGGAACTGGGATATACATTTTAAAAAAGGACCTCAACGGTAGTAATCTCATGATTACTCTAGTGCCACGTCCCAGCAAGATCAGGAATAGGAGAAGAAATTAAATTAATGTGTGGCTAGAAGAAAGATGTAGGAGGGAGGGATTTTGATTCTTGAGGCATTGGGACTGATTCTGCCACTTTTGATTTCAACTTTTCTATCTTACATGTTCATTTCTGTTTCCTTCATATATCTCTACTCAAATTTCTGTTCCTGTGCTACTTCAGCTTAAACCACCCTTCAGAGTATTAGCAAATGTCCTTGCAAGGATATAGGCTCTGGTTCTGCTGAAGTGCTTTGATTCTTGAGGCATTGGGACTGATTCTGCCAAAGATGGGACCTGTAGAAGCTGGAAAGGGTGCACTTCAGCAGAACCAGAGCCTATATCCTTGCAAGGACATTTGCTAATACTCTGAAGGGGGGTTTCAGGTGAAGTAGCAGAGGTACAGAAATTTGAGTAGAGATATATGAAGGAAACAAAAATGAACATATAAGATAGATAAGTTGAAATCAAAAGTGGAAGGCATATGAAAGAATTACTATCAATGAATAGAATTAGAATACAAAAGGAATGTATAAATATATCAGAAAGACAACTCTAAAGGTGCTATACCTGAATACATGGAGCATTTTTAATAAATTAGATGAATTAACAGCACAGTAAGTTATGAATGGTTATGATATTGCAATTACATTGATCATGGCTGTGGGTGAAGAAGGCTGGAAACTGAGCATCAAGCATATTCAATTATTAGGAAGGACACACATAAACAGAAAAGGAAGTGGGGCAGTGTTGTTGATGAAATTGATGAAAATTGTTGAATTGGGGAAATCAGTACAATACTGGGAAAGAATATTGGTGCAGGAAGTGTTAATCTGGAATCAGTGGATGGAGCCAAGAAACAGTAAGCAATGAAAAACATTAGATTAAGTTGTCTATAGGTCTCCAAGCAGTAGTGGCAACCAGGAGGAAGGCATTAAACAGGAAATTAAAGATGCATACAAAAAGTTTGCTGGAGTATTTTGTGTGATTTTATCCGCATATAGACTGGGCAAAATACAATCATAGTAATATTGTGGTGGATGAATTCCTGCAATATGTACAGGATTTTGTTTAGATCAATTTGTTGAAGAGCCAGCTAGAGAATTGGCTATTTCAGATTTGATTTGTACAGTGGGAAAGGGTTAATTAATAATCTTGTTGTGAGAGACTCATTCAGTAGGGGGCTGGAAACCTAAATTGAAGTTCTAGTGTCCAGGAGGTTGAGAGTAGTGAGGTCAGAAATGAGGTTTCAAGGTCGCAAGAGTTCAGCGGCAAGCAGGAAAGTGGTTTGAAGTGTGTCCACTTCAATGCCAGCATCCGGAATGAGGTGGGTGAACTTGCAGCATGGGTTGGTACCTAGTATTTTGATGTTGTGGCCATTTCAGAGAGATGGATATAGCAGGGACAGGAATGATTGTTCTAGGTTCCGAGATTTAAATATTTCAGTAAGAACAGAAAAGATGGTAAAAGAGGGGGAGGTGTGGCATTATTAGTCAAGGACAGTATTACAGTGGCAGAAAGAACGTTTGAGGACTCGTCTACTGATGTAGTATGGGCTGAGGTTAGAAACAGGAAAGGAGAGGTCACCCTGTTAGGAGTTTTCTGTAGGCCTCAGAATAGTTCCAGGAGGCAGATGGGAAAATGAGGA
This sequence comes from Hemiscyllium ocellatum, assembly GCF_020745735.1. Lineage (NCBI taxonomy): Eukaryota > Metazoa > Chordata > Chondrichthyes > Orectolobiformes > Hemiscylliidae > Hemiscyllium > Hemiscyllium ocellatum. The sequence goes on along the minus strand of NC_083409.1, from coordinate 113,367,475 downwards.
TTGTGAGGTTAGTGATAGACAGTAGAGCAAAGGATAGCAAAGATGACTCTGGATAGGAGCGAGACTAATAGGGCAGTTGTAACTTTCCAAATATTGACTGGGAATACTATAGTTCGAGTACTTTGGATGGGTTAGTTTTTGTCCAATGTTTGCAGAATGATTTCCTGACACGGTATGGATTTGGTAATGGATAAGGAACAAGGCCAAGTGTTAGATTTGGAGATGGGTGAGCACTTTGGTGATAGTGGTCACAATTCAGTTATGTTTACTGCAGTGATGACAAAGGACAAGTATATACTGCCGGGTGAGAGTTATTTCTGGGGCTTAGGCAATTATAATGCAATTAGGCAAGATTGAGGATGCATAGCATGGGGAAGGAAACTGCTCGGGATGGGCGCAATTGAAATGTGGATCTTATTCTGGGAATAGCTACTGCAGGAACTTGATAAGTATGTACATATCAGGCGGAGGAAGTGGTTGAATGAAGGAGCTGTGGTTTACGAAAGAAATTGAATCTCTTATCAAGAGGAATAAGAAGGCTTATGTTAGGGTGAAATGTGAAGGCTCAGTTAGGGCACTTGAGAGTTACAGGTTAGCCAGGAAAGACCTAACCAGAGAGCTAAGAAGAGTCAGGAGGAGACATGAGAAGTTGTCAGCATATAGAATCAAGGAAAACCCTAAAGCTTTCCATAGATACATCAGGAATAAAAGAATGATTAGAGAAAGATTAGGGCTAATTAAGGATAGTCATGGGAAGTTGTGTGTGGAATCTGAGGAGATAGGGGAAGCGCTAAATGATTGTTTTTCCTCAGTATTCACACTGGAAAAAGACAATGTTGTCAAGGCGAATACTGAGATACAGGACGGGACGGGATTGAGGTTCACACGAAGGAGGTGTTCGCAATTCTGGAAAACATGAAAATAGATAAGTCCTCTGGGCCAGATGGGATTTATCCTAGGATTCTCTGGGACGCCAGGGAGGAGATTGCAGAGCCTTTGGCTTTGATCTTTACATTGCCATTGTCAACAGGAATAGTGCCAGAAGACTGGAGGATAGCAAATGTTGCCCCCTTGTTTAAGAAGGGGAGTAGAGACATCCCTGGTAATTATAGATCATTGAGCCATACTTCTGTTATGGGTAAAGTGTTGGAAAAGTTTATAAGAGATAGGAATAAAAATCATCTAGAGAGTAATAAATTGATTAGGGTTAGTCAACACTGTTTTGTGAAGGGTAGGTCGTGCCTCACAAACCTTATTGAGTTCTTTAAGATAGTGGTCAAACTTGGAGGAGGGTAAAACAGTTGATGTGGTGTGTATGAATTTTGTAAGGCATTTGATAAAGTTCCCCATGGTAGGCTATTGCACAAAATACGGAGGCATTGGTTTAGTGGTTTGGATCAGAAATTGGCTAGCTGAAAAAACGTGGTGATGGGAAATGTTCATCCTGGAGTTCACTTACTAGTGGTGTACTGCAAGGATCTGTTTTGGGGCCACTAAAATCTGGAATGAGTAGGTGGGCTCATGAAGAAGGTTTGGACAGGCTAGACTTGTATCTGCTGGAGTCTGGAAGAGTAAGAGGTGACTGAAACAGAAGATCCTGAGGTGCCTTGACTGGGTGGATGTGGAGAGTATGTTTCCTCTTGAGGGAGTATCTAGAACTAGGGGTCAATGTGTAAATATTGGACGTCTTCCATTTAAGACAGATTTTTTTTCCCTCATGGACAGTAGAGTGTCACTGGAATAGTCTTCCTCAAACAGTAGTGGAAGCAGAGTCTTTGAATATTTTAGGACAGTTGTTAATACATTCTTGTTAATCAAAGGGGGATGGTAGTGAAAAGTTATCGGGGCACATGGAAATGTGCATTAGTTAGATCTTGACTTTTTTGAATGGAGGAGCAAGCTTGAGGGACTGAATGGCCTTTTCCCATTTGTATGTTTCGGGGAATTAGCAAAGGAACCAGGTTAAGCTTTTTCTTACTAGGTTTAGAGGTTGGTACAGTGGAATAGGAGACAGGTGGGAAAATGAGCATTGTGAGGTTAGTGATAAAAGCACCAGATCCTCATGTTATGCGAGGTTAGGAGATGAGCAGTTATGTATGGGCTGAGGTGGTGAAATCAGAGCCACAAGGGCAAATTAAGTAGAATGTTGAAAGCATCAAGGACAGGCTGCTGGGCTCTGGGAATAAACAGAGAGAATAGGACAGAAACCTTGCTAAAAGTGTCACCCTGGGAATGAGGAAGAAAGTGGTAAAGGAGTGGAAGAGAGGTGAATCAGGGTAAGAGAGCATTGGCTGAGGTTAGACAAGGAATCTGGAAGCAATGATCTGGGTGGGAAGTAAATTCTGGAATCCAATTCACTGCCAAAAAGAAAAAAACATAAATTGCAGGAAGAACTCAACAGGCCTTTTTCAGTTTTGAAGAAGATCGCTGGACCCAAAACGTTAACTCAGCGTTCTCTCAACAGATGCTGGCAGACCTGCTGAGTCTCTCCAGTAATTTCTGTTTTTGTTTCAAACTTTCATCATCTGAAATTCTTTGTTTTTTTTTCCCACTAAAAAAAGGCAGCCTTGGATCTAAATTAAAAACATCAAAATCCAAAACACCATTTTATATTTTGTTGAACACTCATTTGAGAGCAAGCATCAAGAATTCAGTAACTGACTGCAGATATTGACATTTTCCTAAAGTATAAAAGAAAACATCAATAGCATCCCAAATACGATGGCACATAGAAACAGAATGAGGACCTCCTTGCAATGACGGCTACTCTCCTTCCGATTCACAATTTTTCCGGCTGAATTATAATCAATCACTTCGTCAGAATTCAGAATTAACATTTGAAGCATCAGGAAACAATGATGCTTACCCTCATCTTGGCTCTTGTTCAACTTATGAGCTTGAACATTTCTGAACAATCGCTGAATCAGTGGGTATTTTTGGTCCTCCCCTGAATCCATCCAATTTTCTACCCATAAAACATCCAATTTTCTACCCAATAGCAAATAGAATATCTGACCAGGAGTATTGCTTCCTTCCACCATAGCATCAAAAGAACACAACTGAGCCTCACCCTTGTTTTAATTTCTACATTTACCTGAGCCTTCAGTAATGTTGGAGCAGCTTCAGCTTCCTTCATTGACATTACCAATTTTCAACTCCACCATCCACTCCATCTGAGCTAGGTGCCTTTCAACCTCTTCTGCCATAAGAACTTAAGAAATAGGAGCAGGAGTAGGCCATCTGGCCCATCCAGCTTGTGCCACTATTCAGTAAGATCATGGATGATCTTTTTGTGAACTCAGCTCTACTTACTTGCCTGCTCACATAACCCTTGAATCCCTTACTGTTCAAAAATCTATTTATCATTGCCTTAAAAACACTCAATGAGATAGCCTCAACTGCTTCATTGTGCAGGGGATTCCACAGATTCACAACCCTTTGGGTGAAGAAGTTCCTTTTCATGTCAGTCCTAAATCTGCTCCTCCTTATTTTGAGGTTATGCCTCCTAGTTCTAGTTTCACCCTCCAATGGAAACAAACACTCTGATTCTATCTTATCTATTTCCTTCATAGTTTTATGTTTCTATAAGATCTCCCCTTGTTCTTCTAAATTCCATTCAGCCATGACTTGATGCCTGTGTTGTGGAATCCTGCTGACTAATCCAGAAATGAAACAGAGATTTGAATACACGATGGGCCAGAGATCAAGAAACAAGGAAGTATTTATAGTATTTATGTCGAATAAAGTCTGTGGTTTACATTGGGCTGAGGAATCCTTTGTCTTTGCTCTTTTTCCAATGAAGTCTTGTTCCTCCAAAGGCACCCTTTTCTTTTGCAGAGGGAATCCATTCAGCTGCTCCAGCTGTTATCCTAACCATCATAAGAACATAAGAAATAGGAGCAGGAGTAGGCCATGTGGCCTTTCGAGCCTGCTCCGCTGTTCAATAAAATCATGGCTGATCTTTTCGTGGCTTCAGCTCCATTTACCCACCCTCTCACTATTGTCCTGAATTCCTTTATTGTTCAAAAGCTTTAAAAACATTCAATGAGGAAGCCTCAACGACTTAACTCGTCATGGAATTCCACGGATTCACAATCCTCTGGGTGAAGAAGTTCCTCCTCAATTTGGTCCTAAATCTGCTCCCCCTAATTTTGAGGTTATGCCCTCATGACCTAGTTTCACCCGCCAGTGGAAACACCCTCACTATTTCTATTCTATTTCCTTCATAATTTTATATGTTCTATAAGATCCCCCCTCATTCTTCTAAATTCCAATGAATATAATCCCAGCCTAATTAGTCTCTCCTCACAAGCCAATCCCCTCAACTCTGGAATCAACCTGGTGAACCCTCTCTGGTGCCAGTATATCCTTTCTCAAGTAATGAGAAGAAAACAGTACTCCAGGTGTGGCCTCACCAGCTCCTTGTGCAGCTGCAACGTAACCCCCCTGCTTTTAAACTCAACTTCCTTTAGCAATGAAGGACAAAATTCCATTTTCTTGCTTTATTACCTGTTGCACCTGCAAACCAACATTCTGTGATTCAAGTATAAGTTCACTCACATCCCTCTGCAGAGCAGCATGCTGCATTTTTAAAAATAATTCAAACAAAAGTCCTTTTTATTGTTACTCCTACCAAAATAGATCACATTCATTAACATTGTACTCCATCTGCCAGACCTTTGCCTACTCACTTAACCTATTTATGTCCTTCCACAAAGTTTCACAGTCCTCTGCACAGCCTGCTCTACCACTAATCTTAGTGTCCTTTGCAAACTTTGACACACTAAATGTGGTCCCCAACTCCGAATCGTCTATGTAAATTGTGAATAATTGCAGTCCCAACACTGTTCCCGAAGGCACACCACTGGTCACTGATCGCCAACTATAAAATCATTCATTTATCCCAGTCTTTGTTTCCTGTTAATTAACCAATCTTCTGTCCATGCCATTATCCAATGTCATGCATCCTTATTTTGTGCAGCAACCTTTTGTGCAGCATTTTGTCAAATGCCTTTTGGAAATCTAGATACACCATATTTACTGGGTCACTATTGTCTTCTGTGCTTGTAATTTCTTTGTAGAATTACATTAGCTTAGTTAAGCATGACCTGCCTTTCATGAACCCATGATGCATCTGCCCAAGGGAACAATTTCCATCTACATGTCTTGCTAATTCTTCCTTGATAATAGATTCTAGCATTTTCCCCACTACAGAAGTTAAGCTACAATTCCCAATCCTTTTGTCTATCTCCTTTTTTAAACTGTGGCGTCACATTTGTTTTCCAGTCTGCTGGAATTGCTCCAGAGTCCATCGAATTTTGGAAAATTACCACATGTGCATTTGCTATTTAGCCCACCATCTCTTTTGTTACCCTGGGATGCATTCCATCAGGGCCAAGAGACTTGTCTACCTCTAGCTCCATTCACTTGCCCAACACTACCTCTTTCATGATATTGATTATTTCCAGATCCTCATCTACCTTTGTCTTCCTTGTCAATTATTGGCATGTGATGAGTGTCCTCCACTGTGAAGACTGACACAAAATACCTATTCAATGCCTGGGCCAGTTCATCATATCCCATTACTAAATGCCCCTTCTCATCCTCTAAAGGATCACTGTTTACCTTAGCCACTCTTTTTATTTTATATATTTATAGCAACTTTTGCAATCTGTCTCTATATTCTGAACTAGTTTACTTTCATAATCTATCTTACTTTACAGTTTTTTTGTGGCTTTTGGTTGACCTTTAAAGTTTTCTCAATCTTTTAGTTTTCCCTCTAGTCTTTGCCACTTTGTATGCCTTATCTTTTTGATTTCATATCCTCCCTTATTTCCCGAGACACCTATGGCAGATTACCCCTTTTGTTACAGTTCTTCTTTTTCACTGGTATATACTTTTGCTGAGCACTTTGAAAAATTGTTTTGGAAATCCTCCGCTATTCATTAACTCTCTGACCATGAAGTCTTTGCTTCCAGTCTACTTTAGCCAACTCCTCCCTCATTCTGTTGTAGTCTCCTTTGTTTAAGCACAGGACCCTGGTATTGGATTTTATCTTGGCACTTTCCATCTGTATTCCAAGTTCAACCATACTGTGATCGCTTCTTTCAAGAGGACCCCTAACTATGAGGTCATTAATTATTCCTGTCTCATTATACAGGACCAAATCTAGGATAGCTTGTTCCCTTGTCAGTTCTATTACATACTGTTCAAGAAATCTGTGGTGGATATTTTCAATGAACTCCTCCTCAAGGCTATCCTGACTGACCCTGCTTTGACCAATCAACATGCAGATTAAAATCCTGCATGATAATTGCCGTACCATTTTTACAGGCATTAGTTATTTCTTTGCTAATTGCCCACCCCAGTGTGATATTATTTGGTGGCCTATAGACTACACCTATCAATGACTTTTTCTTCTTAGAATTTCTACTTTCCACCCAAATGGATTCAACCTTATTCTTGGTAGACCCTAAGTTTACAAATGATACAAAGACAGTTGGGGGACAGATAGCATCAAGGAGGTGGGGAGGCTGCAGAAAGCTTTGGACAAGTTAGAAGAGTGGGAAAGTGTGAGGTGATGCACTTTGGTAGGAAGAATACATGACTTATGTTCTAAATGGGGAGAACATTCGGAAGTCTAAAGTGCAAAGAGGCTTGGGGGTCTAGTCCAGGATCCTCTGAAGATAAACTTGCAGATTGAGTCAGTAGTTAGGAAGGCACATGCAATGATGGCATTTATTTTGAGAGGACTTGAATATAAAAGCAGGGCTGTACTTCTGAGGCCCTATGAGATTCTGGTCAAATCTTATTTTGGAGTATTGTGCACAGTGTTGGGCCCCATATCTCAGGAAGGATGCCTGGACCGTGTTCAGAGGACATTCATGAGAATGGTCCCAGGAATGAACAGCTTAACATATGAGGAACATTTGAGGACTCTGGGTTTATTCTCGATGGAGTTTCGAAGGATGAAAGGGGATCTAATTGAAACATACAGAATACTGAATAGCCTGGACAGAGAGTATGTTTGGAAGATTTTTCCATTGGTAAGAGAGACGAGGAGCCAAGGCATAGCCTTAGAGTAAAGGGAAGGTCTTTTAGAATGGAGATAAGGAAAGACATCTTCAGGCAGAGAGTGGTAAATCTATGGAATTCATTGCCACAGAATGCTTTGGAGACCAGGTCATTGAGTATATTTAAGACTGAGATAGATAGGTTCTTGATTATCAAGGGTTACGGGGAGAAAGTGGGACAATGTGGTTGAGAAATATATCAGCTATGATTGAATGACGGAGCGGACTCAATGGGCTGAATGGAGTAATTTCTGCATCTGTGTCCTTTGGTCTTATATCATCTCACACCACTACCCTGATGTCTTCCTTAAATATCAGAGCTACACTAACTCCCTTATTCCTCCTATCTCTCCTTCTGAATAGTCTGATACCTCTGGATGTTTAACTCCCACACATGACCATTTTGCAACCATGTCACTGTAATGACTACTAAATTATACTCATTCATGAAGATTTGAGCCATTAACACATCTACCTCGTTTTGAATGCTACGAGCATTTAGTTAAAGAGCCTTTATGCTAGTTTTTATACCTCTGTGAATTCTAACATCTCCATTAATGAATATCTCCTGAGTTATCCTCCCTTTCAACTTCTTTCATAGTCTGCCATGTAGTTAAACAGTCCTGCACACATGGCTGAGCAGTGGCAGATGGAGTTTAATTTAGATACATGTAAGGTGCTCATTTGGAAAAGCAAATCTTAGCAGGACTTATACACTTAATGGTAAGGTCCTGGGGAGTGTTACTGAACAAAGAGACCAAAGAATGCAGGTTCATAGTTCCTTGAAAGTGGAGTTGCAGGTAGATAGGATAGTGAAGAAGGCATTTGGTATAGTTTCCTTTATTGGTCAGAGCATTGAGTGTTGGAGTTGGGAGGTCATGTCACGGCTTACAGGAGATTGGTTCGCCACTTTTGGAATCTTCGGTGCAATTCTGGTCTTCCTATCAAAAGGATATTGTGAAACTTGAAAAGGTTCAGAAAAGATTTACAAGGATGTTCGAGGATTTGAGTTGCAGAGAAAGGCTGAAAAGGCTTGGGCTATTTTCCCTGGAGCATCGGCGGCTGAGGGGTGACCTTAAGGGGTTTATAAAATCATGAGGAGTATGGGTAGAACAAATAGACAAGGTCTTTTCTCTGGGATTGGGGGAGTCCAGAACTAAAGGGCATAGATTTAGGGAGAGGGGAAAGATTTAAAAGGAACCACCATTTTTACGCATGTATGGAGGTTGGCACAATTGCAACACTTGAAAGGCATCTGGATGGGTATATGAATAGGAATGGTTTAGAGGGGAATGGGCCAAGTGCTGGCTAATGGGACTAGATCAGGTTAGGATATCTGGTCAGCAAGGATGAGTTGGACCAAAGAGTCTGTTTCCTTGCTGTACATCTCTATGACTTTATGACTGTATGTTAACCTGCAGCTTACCTTTCTATTTACCATCAGACTTCCTGTCATTTCCCCCTTTCCTTACCCCTGATTTAATGTCCTAGTGACCACCCGATTCATCCTTCTCACGAGAACACTGGTTCCAGATCAGTTCAGGTGGAAACCGTCCCATCGGTACAGATCCCTCCTGTTCCGAAACTGGTGCCAGTGCCCATGAAATGGAACTCCTCTTTCCTACGCCACTCCTTTAGCCATCCGTGTCTGTTGGTGGAGGTCTGAGCATATTTGCTCACGCTCCCCTATTCAGCATCTGCTCTCATTGTCTCCACATGTTGCTGGAGGTTTGTTACACATGCTTCATTGTTTCCTTTATTACAGCTCTCCCACTTTAATTAATGGGGTACCCACTGCCAGTTAGCAGTCAACATTGTTGACTCACCCATTTTCCTACAAAGTGTATCAAGTGGCAGTCAGTGCTTTCCCTATAAGAAAAAAGCAAATAAGCAATAATTCCCCAATTAGGTTGGTCCTTTATAGCTGCCTTGATTGAAGTCTGTATATAGATCACCTGCCTCCCCTTTTTGCTACTGTTACAAACTACGTCTTTCACCAAATCTAGGTATCTGTGCTAATATCTGCTGTTGTGTCAATTTTTGTCTAAAAAATCGTCCAAGAAGTAATTCATAGAATCTCTACAGTGAGAAAGCAGGCTATTTGGCCCATCAAGCTCATGTTGACTTTTATGAAAAGCATCTCACCCAGACTCATTCCCTTACTCTATCCTTGTAACCCTGCATCTCCCACAGCTAACCTAAATAGCCCCTGGACACTATGGGGCAATTTAGCATGGCCAACCAACCTAACCTAAGCTTTGGACTGTGGGAGGAAACCCACACAGACATGTGGAGAATACGCAGCTATACACAGACAGTTGGCTATGGGTGGAATCAAACCCAGGTCCCTGGTGCTGTGAGGCTGTAGTGCTAAACACTGAGCCACCATGCCGCCCATGTGCCTTGGAACTTTTTATTGCTGACCATTTTATGAAATTGTGTACAATTTGGGCTTATTGGCCAAAATGATTATGGTGGTCTGATGATTGTTTCTGCAGCATTGATGGGAGTCATGCATTGAAGAATTCTGCTACAATTAAGTAAATAGTCACTCAGCAAAGTTGGATGATGAAAAGCTTAGTGTTACTCATGAATAATTATTAAATTGACCTGACAACTTACATAACACCATCTCCCAATTACACTTTCTCCAAATCCAGATCTGACAGCATATCCTTTGGGAGTGACACTGCTCCACTGCACCTGACACCTCCCCTCTACCCTGTGACCTGTCACCATTGCCACTACTCCCCCAGACCTGATGTCTCCCATGTATCCCAACCTATCCTAAACACTCTATGCATGTGACACCCTACTTGCCAGCCTGGCACATTACTTCCTAGTCACCTCCACTCTACCCACAGGGCACCTTAACTTACAGTTTTACCCTTTCACATGAGCTGGAGCTGTCAAATTGGCTGGCTGTGATGCTGGACATTACAGTTACAGAATACGGCAACTGACTGCTGTGAAACCGGGGATTATGGTTTGTCTTCTTCCTGACTACACTGTACTATGAGGGACCTAGTCAAAAAGACTGGTACTGGAAAAGCACAGCCGGTCAGGCAGCATCCGAGGGGCAGGAAAGTCGATGTTTCCGGTATAAACGCTTCATCAGGAATTCCTGATGAAGGGCTTATGCTAGAAATGTCAACTTGCCTGCTCCTCGGATCTTCCCTGACCTGCTATGCTTTTCCAGCACCACATTTTTCGACTTTGACTGTTCAGCATCTGCAATCCTCACTTTCTTACATGAGGAACCTGTCGGATTTAAAATACAACTCCGCATTTCTGAGGAGAATCTCCAATCAGAAATACTGAGCTCTTTCTTAACATTAAAAAGAAGGAACCGAATGCAATCTGAGTATGATTACCACCGCTCCAAAAATCTGGCCCAATGTGAATGACTTGCTGGTTGTGGTGAAAGGGTCAAAGAGAAAATATTACGGGAAGATACAGCTGGTAATTTATTATATTGTTGCATTTGCAGATATTACTGTTTGGCTGCAGCGGCAGCCTTGCTGAAGTATGTTGAATTCATCCAGAATACAGTTTATGCTCCAAAATCTCTAAAGGTTATTTTCAAAGGGAGTGAACAAACAGCGATGATAGATTCAGCCTCAGCTCAGCAGCTTGAACTGATCATTAACAACAGAGATCCAAGGTATAGATACAAGCAGATTATTTGAGGGAGGAATCTTCCACACCTAACCATTGTAAAGTTAGAAATAAAATGAATTATATGGCATTTTTGCTCGTCAAAAATCATGGAATGATGGAACGCAGTGAGACCTTTCAGGTCACCATTATCAATGCCAGCTCCCGCGAAGAAGCTACTCAGTTAGTCCCATTCCCCACTTTTTCCCATGATCTTGCATTTTCTCCTGTATTTAACAAATTCTTTTTAATAGTTACTGATGGATCTGCTTTGATTCCAGGTTAGTATGATTTGCTGCATAAATAAAATTTTATTCAACCTTCTCCCCAGTTCCCATGTCAGTTACCTTAAAGTATGTATTCCCCTGGTTTTCCTAGGGAAGATTTTTCTCATTATTTATTCTTTGTGAAAGTGTGATGTCATCTGTTTTGAAACTGAGATCAAAATATTTCCTAAACAGCATTAAACCAGGAACTACAAAACAAATTTCAGAGCCCAACTACAGAAGAGTAATGAAGTGCTGGTCTCTGTCTTGGAATTGGAAAACGAAGGGTGAAGGTTATTCTACAGTTCTATAAAACTCTAGTTAGACTTTTTCCACAGTAAATATGCTCAATTCTGGGCATGCATCTCAGGAAAGACATATTGATCTTGGAGAGAATGCAGCACAGATTCACCAGAATGATATTTGGGCTGATGGGGTTAATTATAAGGACAGGTTGCACAGACTAGTTCTTTGTCCCCTTGAATATAGAAGATTAAGGGATGATACAGTTGTACAGTTGAAGTATTTATGATAATTTAAGGGATTGATAGGACAGAGAGAACCTAAACTCTCTGATGGGGACTCGAGGACAAGGAGCCCAAATCATAAAATTAGAGCTGGCCATTCAGGGGTGATATCAGGAAATATTCCTTCATTCAAAGGATAATGGAAATCGGGAACTTTCTCCCCATCCCCAAAACAAATGCAGATGGAAGTCGATTGAAAACTTAAAAGTTCAGATTGATGTTTTTGTTAGACAAGGGCATAAGGGTTCTGGAAGCATGATGGATAAATGGAGTTATATTACGGATCAGTCCATGATCAATTTGAATATGAATAGTCGAGAAACTGAATGACCTCAAGCTGTTCCTGCATATCTGGGTAATAAGAATCTTCTAAGTTTTTCCATATTTTCCATGCCTCCCTTTCCCTCTGTATTCCTAGGTAACTATTGGTACACTGTCTGGGTCTGGCACACATTTTCCATCAGTTTATCTCAACTTTGATCAGTTTGTTTTGCATCACCATTGCCTTTGTTACCTAATCATAAACTTCCTCCAATGCAATGTTCACTTTTCCTTTTTTGTTTACTTCTCTGCCTATCTGTTGCTTTTTGTAAGCTGTTCATCTGTGTCACATAAAACTATAAGAAATAGAAGCTTAAGTAGTCTATTCAGTCCATTTAATCCATTGAGCCTACTCTGCAAATCAATAAGATTATGGTTATTCTGATTTTTACCATAATTCCATTCTCCTGCCTGCCTTCAATGACCCTGTCTCCACTGTTGTCCGGTTGGCAGAATTACAAAGACGAACAACCTTCTGACAGAACAAATTTTTCTTTATCGGTGCACTAAATGAGAGATGCCTTATTTTGAAATTGTGCCGCCCAGTGTAAAATTCCCCTATGAGGGAAAAGATCCTCTTATTCCCTATGAAGTGGCCCCCACCCAAATCTTAGATGCTTTTATAAGATAACCCTCTGATCCTTTTAAATTCCAACGAGTAAAGGTCCAACTTGTTCAACCTTTCTCTCTAAGATAGCCATGATATGGAGGTGCTGGTGTTGGACTGGGGTGGATAAAATTAAAAGTCATACAACACCAGTTATAGTCCAGCAGGTTTATTTGGAGATACAAGCATTCGGAGGGTGGCTTCTTGACACTCCAAAAGCTGGTATTTCCAAATAAACCTGTTGGACTATAACCTAGTGTTGTGTGACTTTTAACTTTGCCCATAAGGCAACCCCTTCATCCCAGGAATCAGCCTAGCGAACTTTTTCTGCACCATATTCAATACAAAAATATCCTTCCATAAGGAAACACAATATTCCAGGTGTGGTATCATCAATTGAGGAGCAGGAAAATCAACATTTCATGGCAAAAGCCCTGAAATTTCCTGATGAAGGGCTTTTGCCCGAAACGTCAATTCTCCTGCTCCTCGGATGCTGTCTGACCTGCTGTGCTTTTCCAGCACAACATAGTCAACTCTAATCTCCAGCATCTGCGGTCCTCATTTTTGCCCCGTGGTATCATCAATGTCCTGCACACAACTAGCTCGACTTCCCTAATTTTATTTTCCATTCACTTTAGAATAAAGGCTAAGGCATTTCATTTGCCTTTCTAATTATTTGCTGTTCCTGCATGCCAAATTTTTGCCTTTCATATACAAAACATAATAAAGTCCCATCTACTCCCCAAAACCATCATTGAGGGATGGCAATGGCCGAGTGATATTGTTGATAGACTGTCTCTATAATCCAAAAACAGGAAATTTTCTGGGCGCCCGGGTTTGAATCTTGCCATGACAGATTGTGGAAGTTGAATAAAAAAAATCTGGAATTAAGAATTTACTGTTGGCACAAACCATTGTTGATTGACAAAACAAAAGCCATTAGGTTCACTAATATCCTTTAGGGAAGCATATCTGCCATCCTTACTTGGACTGGCCGACATGTGTCACCAGACCCACAGTAACGTGGTTTGCTCTTAATTGCCCTCTGATATAGCCAAGCATGCCACTCAGAGTGACAATTGCTACAAATCCTAGTAGCACACAAACCCACCAACCCTCTCAAACAAAAACAAACAAACTTAAAAGACCCAGTACAACCCATGGTCAAAACCAACATCATCTACAAAATTCCATGCAAGGACTGCCACAAACACTACGTAGGACAAACAGGAAGAAAGTTACCCACCAGGATACATGAACACCAGCTAGCCACAAAAAGACACGACCTTCTCTCCCTCGTAGCCCTACACACGGATGAAAAAAAACCACCATTTCGACTGGGACAACACATCTATCCTGGGACAGGCTAAGCAAAGACATGCCAGAGAATTCCTAGAGGCCTGGCACTCCAACCACAACGCCATAAACAAACACATAGATCTAGCTGCCATCTATCAACCCCTCAGAAAACAAAGGGGAAATGACATCACCACAAACCCCAGGAACACCATCCAGGAGAAAGATATAAATCGAAAGCAGGAACAACAGCTTCGCTTCACTTGGAGGTTGCCACTGATGATGTTATTGAGCCAGGTAATGAAACGTCTGGATATCAAACCTACAGCTCAGGGAGCAAACCTAGACCCTAAATTGCTACACAGTTTCAATAATGAAATGAAGCTAGATGAACCATTTGGACTTGTCAAACAATAGCCTGACATAGTCATATTCATGGAATCATGGAGACAATCTCCCAGATACAACCATCACCATCCCTCAATATGTCCTGTCCCACTGCAGGACAGACCCAGCAGAGGCGGTGGCACAGTGGTATATAGTCAGGAAGGAGTTGCCCTGGGAGGCCTCAACATTGACTCTGGATTTCATGAAGTTTAAGGCATCATGTTAAATACAGTCAAGGAACCCTCGTGCTGATTACTACATAGTATCTTCCCTCAGCTGATGAATCAGTACTGCTTCAAGTTGAACAACATTTGGAGGAAGCACTGAGGGTGACAAGGGCTCAGTAGCTGCTGGAGTGGATAGGTGGCAGGTGGTGAGGGAAGCAATAAAGGGAAAACATACTTGATCTCATCTTTACTAGTCTACCAGCTGCAGAAGTATCATTAGGTCCTTGAACAGTCCTTGTGGAGACTTCATATTGAGAGTACCTTCATCATATTAAAAGTCATAGAGTCCTATAGCATGGAGACAGGCCCTTTGGCCCAAACTGGTCCATGCTGACCAAAGTGTCCATCCATACTAATCCTATTTCCCTGCACTTGGCCCATATCCTTTGAATCCTTTCCTATCCATGTGTTTGTCCACCTCAACCACTTCCGTTGGCAGCTCATTCCATATTTCATAGCTTCATAGTAAAAGAAGTAGGAGTAGACCATTTAGTCTGTTGAGTCTGCTCTGCCATTCATTGAGATCATGTCTGATCTATCCATTGTCTCAGCTCCTCTGATCTGCATTATCCCCATAACCCTTAATTCCCCTACCATTCAAAAACCCATCCAACTGTGTCTTGAATACATGTAATGAAGCTGCCCCTACTGCTTCCTTGGGCAGACAATTCCATAGATTCATTACTCTTTGGAAGAAGCAGATCCTCCTCACCTGTGGCCTAAATCTACTCCCTCTAATCTTGAGGCCATGTCCTCCATCCTAATCTCACCCATCAGTGGAAACAACTTGCCTGCCTCTATCTTATCTATCCCTGTCATAATTTTATATGTTTCTATAAGATACCCTCTCATTCTTCTAAATTCTCACGAATACACTCCCAGGCGGTTCAATCTCTCCTCATAGGGTAATTCCCTCATCTTTGGAATCAACCTGGTGAACCTACTCTATACCACCGCCAAAGCCAATATATCCTTCCTCAAGTAAGGAGACCAGAACTATGCACAATATTCCAGGTACAGCCTCACCAACACTTTGGACAATTGCAGCAAAACCTCCCTGCTCTTAAATTCAGTCCCTCTAATAATGAAAGCCAATATTCCATTTGCCTTCCTGATTACCTGTTGCAACAGCAAATCAACTTATGTATGAGTACTCCTAAGTCCCTCTGCACAACAGCATGCTGCAATTCTTCACCATTTAAATAATACTCTGACCTACTACTTTTATTTCCAAAGTGGATAACCACAAACTTACCTCCATCTGCTAGACCCTTGCCCACTCACTTCACCTATCTAAATCTCTCTGCAGACCCTCCACACCCTCTGCACAGTCTGCCTTTCCACTCAATTTAGTGGCATTGGGAAACTTGGATACAATACATTCAGTCTCCTCTTCCAAATCATTTATATACATCATGAACGGTTGCAGGTCCAAGAGCAACCCCTGTGGCACCCCACTCACCACTGATCTCCAACTACAGACACACTCATTTATCCCAATTATCTGCTTTCTATTAGTTAACCAGCCCTCTATCCATGCTAGTATCCATTCCCTGTAACTCCATGCATTCTTATGCATGAGTCTTTTATGTGGCACCTTTTCAAATGCATTCTGGACATTCAAGTATACAACATTCACCTGTTTTCCTCCATTCACTACGCTTATTACATCCTCAAAGAACTCCAGTAAGTTTGTCAAATATGATCTTCCTTTCCTGAATCCATGCTGCGTCTGCATGATGGAACACTTTCCATCCAGATGTCTCACTATTTTTCTTTAATGATAGCCTCCGGCATTTTTCTGACTACAGATGTTAAGCTAACTGGCCTAAAGTTACCTGCCTTTTGCCTACACCCTGTTTGTTCCACTACAATCCTTAAGTTCGCCATGAAACTCCATGATTTTACTTTACAAAATGCAAGACCTCGCACTTATTTATATTAAACTCATTTGTCATTTCTTGGCACACTTCCCCGGCTGATCAAGGTCCTGCTGCAATTTCTGATAACCTTCCTCACTTTCCACAGTACCGTCTAATTTAGTGTCATCAGCAAACTTACTAATCATATCTTGTACATTCTCATCCAAAATCATTGGGATAGATAACAAACAGTAATGGGGCCAGCACCGACTCCGAGGCACTCCACCAGTTACAGATCTCCAGTCTGACAAGCATACTTCCACTATTACCCTCTGTTTCCTACCATTAAGTCAATTGTGTATCCAATTTGAAAATGTGTTGCTGGTTAAAGCACAGCAGGTTAGGCAGCATCCAAGGAATAGGAAATTTGACGTTTCGGGCATAAGCCCTTCATATCTTAGCCTGCTTGGCACACTCTCCTCATTCCTGATGAAGGGCTTATGCCCGAAACGTCGAATTTCCTATTCCTTGGATGCTGCCTAACCTGCTGTGCTTTAACCAGCAACACATTTTTCAACTGTGATCTCCAGCATCTGCAGACCTCATTTTTTACCCTGTGTATCCAATTTGTCAGCTTGCCCTGGATTCCATGCAATCTAATCTTCCAGAGCAACGTACCATGTGCAACCTTATCAAGGCCTTACTGAAATCCATATAGACCACGTTTACCGTCCTGCCCTCATCAACCTTCCTGGTCACTTCATCAAAGAACTCTACCAAATTTGTGAGGCATGATCTCCCACTCACAAAGCAATGCTGACTACTCCTAATCAGGCCCTGTCATTCCAAATGCATGTATTTTTTGTCCCTCAGAATTTTCTCAAGTAACTTACCCACCACAAATGTAACACTTACTGGTTTGTAGTTCCCAGGTTTTTCTTTGCAGCCCTTCTTGAACAATGACACAACATTCACTATCCTCAAGTCTTCCTGGACCTCACCCATGGCTAATGATGATGCAAAAATATCATCCAGGGCCGTCGTAATGTTATATGGCACTATCACTGTGCTAAATGAATCAGACTTCAAACAGATCTAGCAACTCAAGACTGGGAATCCATGATGGGCTGTGATCAGTCAACAGCAGCAAAATTGTACTCACGCAAAATCTGCAACCTCATGGACCAGCACATCCCCTACTCAACTATTACCATCAAGCCAGGGGATTAACCCTCGTTCAATAGAGAGTGCAAGAGAGCATGCCAGGAACAGCACAGATGTCATCCTGGTGAAGCTACCAAACAGGACTACTTGCATGCCCAATAGTATAAACAGCAAATGATCGAGCTAACAGATCTCACAACCAATGGATCAGATCTAAGCTGTGCAGTCCTGCCATATCCAGTCATGAATTTACTGGACAGTTAACTCACTGGAAGAGTAGCCTCCACAAATATTCTTAACCTCAATAATGGAAGAACCCAGTACATTACTGCAAAAGATAAGGCTGAACCAGTCATAGCAATATTCAACCAGAAGTGCTGAGTGGATGATCCATCTCAGCCTCATCCAGTGATCCCCAGCATCACAGTTGCCAGTTTTCAGTCAATTCGATTCACTCTATGTAATATGAAGAAACAGTTGAAAGCAGTGTATACTGCAAGGTTTTGGTCCCTGATTACATCCTGGCAAGAGTACTGAAGGCTTGTGCTCCAGAACTAGCTGCTCCACTAGCCAAGTTATTTCATTACAGCTACAACACTGGCATCTACCCAACAATATGGAAAACTGCCAAGGTATGTCTGGTACATAAGATTTAACTTGGCCTATTACCACCCCATCAGTCTACTCTCAGTCATTAGTAAAGTGATGAAAGGTGTCATCATCAGTCCTATGAAGCAAATGTTTAGCAATGACCTGCTCAGTGACGCCCAGTTCTACCAGGACCACTCAGTTCCTGACCTCATTAAAGCTGATATTACTGGTGAGCTTTTTGTTGCCTTTTGTTGTTCTTTGTAAGCTTCCTAATCCTGTGGTTTCCCACTGCCCTTTGCCACATTATATGTTTTTTGCTTTTATGTTTTGGAGAAAGTGAGGACTGCAGAAGCTGGAGATAAGAGTTAAGAGTGTGGTGCTGGAAAAGCACAGCAAGTCAGGCAGCACTCGAGGAGAGATGGACAGGTCCGGAGGGCGGTGCCGAGTTGGAGGCTTGAGACTGGGATAATGTGGGGAGAGGGGAAATGAGGAAGCTGTTGAAATCCTGTATGGTTGCAGTGTCCCAAGACAGAATATGAGGCTTCCCTCCTCCAGTGTGTCGGGTGGTAATGGTTTGGTGGTGGAGTAGACCTAGGACCTGCACAAGCCACAAGCCTCATTCCTGATGAAGGGCTTCTGCCCGAAATGTTGATTCTCCTGCTTCTCAGATGCTGCCTGACCTGCTGTGCTTTTCCAGCACCACACTCTCAACTCTGATCTCCAGCTTCTGCTTTTATGCTTTCCCTGACTTCCCTAGTCAGCCATGGTTGCTTCATCCTCATTATACCATTCTTCTTTTTCCTGGGAATGAATTCTTACTGTGTCTCCTGAAGTACACCCAGATACTCCTGCCATTGCTGTTCTGCTGTCTTTCCTGCTAGGCACCTCTCCCAGTTAATTCTGCCAGCTCCTCCCTCATGTCTCTGTAGATGCCTTTATTCAGCAGTAATACTGTTACCTGTGATTCTATTTTCTCCCTCTCAAATTGCATTCTTCCACCTTTAATTTAACCCTCCACCCCCACCAAATTCCTTTTGAACCATCTAAACCTTGGAATATCCAACAACCATTCCTATCCCCTGTGATATCTAAGTCTCCAATCATATTATGATCACTGCCTCCTAAGGGTTCCTTCACCTTAAGTTCCCTTATCAAGTCTACCACATCACACAACACTAAAGTCAGTGTGATGGGTTGAAGTGTGTCTTTTTTAATGCAAGAAGTGTCAGGAATAAGGGTGATCAATTCAGAGCATGGGTTCCACATACTTGGAACTATGTGTTGTGGTCATTATGGAGACTTGGATATCACAGGGGGCAGGATGTTCCAAGGTTTAGATGGTTCAAAAAGAATTGGCTGGGGGCGCGGTGGGGGGGAGGGGTGTTAAGTAAAATAAGTGGAGGAGTGTTATTGCTAATCAGGGATTGTGTCACAGGCTGCAGAAAAGGACGTCATTAAGGAGGGTTTGTCAACAGAGAGACTATGGGTGGAAGTCAGATACAGGAAAGGAGCAGTCATTTTATTGGGAGATTTCTACAGCCCCCCCCCAACAGAGGGGTAGCAACAGAGACATGGAGGAACAGATTGGGAGACAGGTTTTGGAAAGGTGCAGAAGTAACACCCTATTTTGGGTGACTTTAACTTCCCTAATTTTGATTGGAACCTCTTTCGTTCAAAAAGTTTAGATGGAGCATTTTTGGAAAGGTGCAGAAATAACACCCTGTTTTGGGTGACTTTAACTTCCCTAGTTTTAATTGGAACCTCTTTCGTTCAAAAATTTTGGATGGAGCATTTTTTGTCAGGTGTGTCTCGGAAGGGTTCCTGACATAATATGTAAATAGGCCAACGAGTGGGGAGGCCATATGGATTTGGTGCTTGACAAAGAACCATGCCAGGTGTCAGATCTCTCGGTGGGAGAGCATTTCAGTGACAGTGATCACAACTCCTTGACCTTTACTACACTAATGGAGAGGTATAGGAGCAGACAGTATGGGAAATATTTAATTGGGGGAGGGTGAATTACAATGCTATTTATCAGGAACTGGGGCACCTAACTTGGGGACAGAAATATGGGGGTTCTTTAGGAAGCCCTAGCTGATAGTGCTGGACAGGTTAGTCCCACTGAGACAAGGAAGGGATGGAAGTTTGAAAGAACCTTGGGTGACAAGGGATGTGCAATATCTAGTCAAGAGGAAGAAGGAAGCTTACTTAAGGTTGAGGATGCAAAGATCGGATAGGGCTTTAGAGGGTTACAAGGTAGCCAGGAAGGAACTGAAGAATGGACTTAGGAGATCTAGAAGGGGGCATGAAAAAGCTTTAGCGAGTAGGACTAAGGAAAACCCTAAGGTGTTCAGCACTTAAGTGAGGAACAAGAGGATGTTCAGAGTGAGGATAGGGCTGATCAGGGCTAGTGGAGGGAACTTGCGCCTGGAGCCGGAGGAGGTGGTGGAGGGGTCCTTAATGAGTACTTTGCTTCAGTATTCATTACTGAGAGGGTCCTTGACATTTCTGAGGACGGCAAGAAACAGACTGATATGCTAGAACAGGTTGATGTTAGGAAGGAGGATGTGCTGAAAATTTTGAAAAAACATGAGGATAGATAAATTCTCTTGGCTAGAGTTACTACAGGAAGCGAGGGAAGAGATTGCTGCACCTTTGGCAATGATCTTTGCATTTTCACTGTCCACTGGAATAGTGCCAGATGATTGGAAGGTGGCAAATGTTATTGCTTTGTTCACGAAAGGGAATAGGGATAATCCTGGGAATAATAGACCTGTCAGTCTTACGTCAGTGATGGGCAAAGTATTGATGAGGATTATGAGACTCAGGATTTATGATTATTTGGAAAACCTGTCAGCATGGTTTTGTGAGGGGCAGGTCATATCTCACAAACTGAACTGAATCCTTTGAGGATGTGACAAAAGACATTGATGAAGGTAGAGCATGGATGTGGTGTACACAGATTTTAGCAAGGTGTTTGATAAGGTTCCCCATGGTAGGTTCATTCAGAAAGTAAGGAGGCATGAGAAACAGGGAAATCTGGCTGTCTGGATACAGAATTGGTTGGCCCATAGAGGGTGGTGGTAGATGGAAAGTATTCAGCCTAGAGCTCGGTGACTGGTGGTGTTCTGCAGACACAAAGAGTGTCTCCAAGCCAGTCACCATCCTGATTTAGAAATGTGTCACTCTTCTTTACTGTCACTGGGTCAAAATCCTGGAATTCCCTCCCTAATAGCATTGTAGGTCTCCTTACTGCCCATGGGCTGCAGGGGCTCAGAAAGGCAGCTGACTCCTACCTTCTCACGGTGCAACAATGGACAGGCAATAAATGTCAGCTAACCAGCAAAACCCATGTTCCATGAGTGAATCAATCTAAAAACGTTCTAGTTATTCAAAACTTGAGGTAATTTTCCTTCCCTACCAGATCTGCATGTTTCATTTAACTGTTCCAGTCTCATAAGCTGTGATGCTTTTTTTCCCACGAGCACTCACGCTACCAAGATTTTCTCAAACTTCCATTAAAAATGTTTGCAGATTTACAATGAAATATCTCTCCTCTGGAAGTTTTCATAAAATACAACCTTTACATTGAGAAAACCTATTCCCTTAACTGTCTTCAACAATCTCTGTTTCTAGGAGAATGTATTAAGACTATAAGAAATAGAGCCAGGAGTATACCTTCCAGCTACTCAAGCCTGCTGGTCCAACATTCCTTGATACATGGCTGATCCAACAGTCCTCATTCCACTTTCTTGCCCCTTTCCCTGTAGCTCTTGATTCTCCAACTGATCAAGAATCTATCTCAGTTTAAACATACTCTGTCTCTACAGCACTCTGTGGCAAGGAGTTCCAAAGACTGACAACTCTGAGAGAAGAAATTCCTCCTCATCTCAGTCTTAAATTGACAATCCTTTATTCTGAGACTGTGGTTCTAAATTCTCCCAAAAGGGAAACATCCTCTCAGTATTTAAGAATCCTTTATGTGTCAGTGAGATCACTTCTCATTCTAAACTTCAGTGAGTAGAGTTCCAATCTGTTTAATCTTTGCTCATAAGACAACACCTCCCGATCAGGAAGCATCTGAGTAAACCAACTACCTTCTTGCCTCTGATTTCAGTCAGGCTTCTTTTGAACTGCTTCTGATTAAATGAGAAGAAATCTTACTTATTTTAGCTTCAGCTAAGCTAATGAAAAACTTCTCCTGTTTTAAAACCCCACAATATAAGAAAGTCTCCATTAATCCACCAGAAGGCCTCCAGTCATCAGCTCTTTGACACATACTGGTTTAAAATCATGGTTCTGAAAAAAAACGATCATCAAACCCCTTTACACAAGTAAACCAAATCTGTATATCACTAGGTTAAACCTCAAATTCTGAAAAATTATAAACATATATAAATGACACACATAAATGACACATCACTATATCCTCCTCACAACTTGCTTTCGTATTTGTCACCTTCTTGTTCTGATGAAGGAATAAATCATTGACTTGAAACTTTCTCCCCACTGCATTCATCTTCCCTCAGTATGGCTGCCAAACCCCACAAAAGTTGCCACATTGTCTCCAAAATACTGCTCTGTGCATTAAAGAAAGGGAGAATAGTCTCAGGCTAGGGAGCTGAATGGTCTCCTCCTGTTCCTGGCAGTTGCTTTATTGAGTCATGATTTATTTGTTTTTCCGCGGTTTTGTTTTGCAGAAATAATCATACACTATATGGTGTCCTGAACTACACAAAGACAGCTGGAGGGAGTCGCAGACTTCGCTCAAACATCTTGGAGCCCCTGGTTGATGTGGAAACCATTAACACAAGATTGGACTGTGTCCAAGAACTCCTGGAGGATGAGGATCTCTTCTTCAGCCTTCAGTCCGGTCAGTCTGCTTGTTGTTTTCTGGCAATATTAGGTATATAGCAGTAAGATTATGAAAGGGTTGAGATAGGAAAAAAAACATTATTTCTGCTTTCGCGATTAGAACTTGGTGCCAAAAGTATAAGCTGAAAATGTGTTGCTGGTTAAAGCACAGCAGGTTAGGCAGCATCCAAGGAACAGGAAATTCGACGTTTCAGGCACAAGCCCTTCATCAGGAATGAGGAGAGTGTGCCAGGCAGGCTAAGATAAAAGGTAGGGAGGAGGGACTTGGGGGAGGGGCGATGGAGATGTGATAGGTGGAAGGAGGTCAAGGTGAGGGTGATAGGCCGGAGTGGGGTGGGGGCGGAGAGGTCAGGAAGAAGATTGCAGGTTAGGAGGGCAGTGCTGAGTTGAGGGAACCGACTGAGACAAGGTGGGGGGAGGGGAAATGAGGAAACTGGAGAAATCTGAGTTCAAAAGTATAAGGTCATCACTAATAAATCCAATAGGAAATTCAAGAGAAATTTCTTTTTCACAGGAGAATGTAGAATTCACTAATATAGGGAGTAGCTGAGATAAACAGCGAAAAATGCATTTAAGGGAAAATGATAAATCCTGATAAACTGGATAGATAAAAATCAAATGATTCCACAGCCAATGGGTCAGATTTAAACTCTACAGTCCTGCCTCATCTAGTAATGAATTATGATGAGTAATTAAACAATAGAACAGTGCTTGGCATTTCTGCCTCACAGCTCCAGGGACCGGATTTGATTCCAGCCATGGGCAACTGTGTGGAGTTTGCATGTTCTCCCCATGTCTGTGTGGGTTTCCTCTAGGTCCTCTGGTTTCCTCCCACATCTAAAGATGCACAGATTAGGTGGATTGGCAATGCTAAAAATTGCCCCATGGTGTCCAGGGATGTGCAAGTTAGATGGGTTAGCCTTGGTAGAAAACCACATGCAGGGTTATGTGGTCTGGATGGGATGTTCTTCAGAGAATTGGTGCAGATGTGATGGGCCAAATGGTCTCTTTCTGCACCATGGTAATTTTATGATTCTATAAACTCGTTGGAGGAGGAGATTCCACAAATATTCTATCCTCAGTGATGAGGGAGCCCACCACATTGATGCACAAGAAACATTTACATCCACCTTCAGCCCAAAGTGCTGACCCACACATCTTCACAGATGCCAGTCTGTAGCTAATTTGATTCAGTCCACATTTTCTCAAGAAATAGATGAAAGCGCTGAAAGCTGCAAAGGCTATCGATGCCAACAATGCTCCAGCAATGAAGACTTAACCCCAGAATTAGCAGTGCCTTTGGCCAAGCTATTCCAGTCCAGCGGGGAGAAAGTGAGGCATGCAGATGCTGGAGATCAGAGCTGAAAATGTGTTGCTGGAAAAGCGCAGCAGGTCAGGTAGCATCCAAAGAGCAGGAGAATCGATGTTTCGGGCACGAGCCCTTCTCCAGGAATCTTCCAGTCCAGCTACAACATCTACCTCACAATGTGTAAAATTGCCCAGGTTTATCCTATCCATGAGTCCAACCCAGGAAATTAGTGAAGTATCAATTTCATTGAGTTTTCATGAAGGATTTCTCTCTCTGGGGCTTAGCAAGTTTTCTTGCTGCATCTTGCCAACCCTGCCTCATTAACTATCTATCCACCTCCACTGGCAACCTCTTGTCTGATTTTATCTCCATTCCACTACTTGCCATAATCAGAACAACTGTCCATTGCCAGGATATCCCTAAATGGATCAGAATTCATAGCACCAATGTTTCTGCACCTGATCAAGCTCTGTCAGTCTGGATCTGCCCTGCATGAGAGAAAATCGGAGCCCCACTTTGCAGGCAGGCAGCTGGAGGTGCTACTGGATGGGAAGGTGTAGAAGCGAGACTGGCATGGAGACTACAACACCAAACCAAGCACCTGGCCTGAGTCATCTCAGCCAGTGCAGTCTCAGCCTTCTGGAGGAATGCATAGCAATTTGAAAAAGTCACTCCACTCCACCAATGTAAGGGCCACCACCTTCTCTCCAATACCTCACATTCACTCCAACTTTGCTACGATACCAACCTTCCACCAAGACTCATGCTCTAACCCTCTTGCTATTGTCTGCAACAACTTACCTCACTTGCTCTCACGAGGTCACCCTCTGACACCACTAGGACGGCACAGTGGTTAGCACTGCTGCCTCACATCGCCAGAGACCTGGGTTCAATTCCCGCCTCAGGCGACTGACTGTGTAGAGTTTGCACATTCTCCCCGTGTCTGTGTGGGTTTCCTCCGGGTGCTCCGGTTTCCTCCCACAGTCCAAAAATGTGCAGGTTAAGTGAATTGGCCATGCTAAATTGCCCATAGTGTTAGGTGAAGGGGTAAATGTAGGGGAATGGGTCTGGATGGGTTGTGCTTCGGTGGGTCAGTGTGGACTTGTTGGGCCGAAGGGCCTGTTTCCATACTGTAAGTAATATAATCTAATCTAGTCTTGTATGCCCATTGTGCTGCCTATTCAATTACTCAGAACCCCATCCTACTTAGATCAACAGTAACAGCTATGCCACTTACTTTCATCTCCCCTAATATCTCCTTTCCCTCTTATCCAGGAATGAAACAGCCCCACTATAGACAAGAAGGAGTCAAGACAGGTTGTGGGCTGCCTGACATGAATTTTCTCATCCCTTAGGATGAGATGACCCTGACTGAAACCATGCCAAGTAGTTGATTGTGTTGAAGCCCCTAGTCTGCTATCCGAGGCTGTCCTTGACTTGTGTTGGACCACCCTGAGCAAAAGTTATCTCCCTTAAGTTGCTTGAGAACTGCAGAAAAATAAGACAAAGTTCATTTTGTGCCTGCGTTAAACAGCATGACAATGAATTGGTATCTCTGGCTGAAGGACTATTCAACCTAATGAAAATCTTGCTCTGATGCCTGGAGCTTAGTTAAAACATGCATCAAATTGTTCCCATTGTTGAATGGGAATCATAGAATCCCTACAAAGTGGAAACAGGCCATTTGGTCCATCGAATACACACCAACCCTCTGAACAGCATCCCACCCAAACTCACATCCCTACCTTATCTCTAACTCTGCATTTCCCATGGCTAATCCACATAGTCTGCATATGCCAGGACACAATGGGCCATTTTATCATGGTCAGTCCACCTAATCTGCACATCTTTGGATTGTGGGAGGAAATCGAAGTACCCACAGGAAACCCACGTAGACATGGGGAGAATGTGCAAACTACACACACAGTTGCCCGAGGCTGGAATTGAACCCAGGTCACTGGAGCTCACTGAATCTCTTGCACAATTTTCTCACAGTTCTTAACATAGCCCACATCATTCAGGCCTCTGTAAATTCCACCCATCCTTTCCGCATCCAACATTTAGTAATGTACTCTTTCAATCAGATCATCTCATACTGTTCTGAACACCAGTGGAATCAAACCCAGCCTGTCCAACCTGTCCGCTGATTTCAGGTATCATCTAGTCAACCTCCTCTGAAATGTTTCAACCTATCTATATTCATCTGCAAATTTCTTACGTCTTCTTCACCACATAGTTTCATGTCCAACAGTGTCATCCGCAAATTCACGTGCAATGACTTTACACTCCTCATCTAAGTCATTGATGTTAATTGTAAATCATTGAAGCCCCAGCACATAACCCTTGTGGGGCTCCAGCCATCATATCTTGCCAATCAGATAACTGTTTCCTGCCAGCTATCCATTCTAATATGTTAGCCGCTATTTGATGAGCTTTTATTTTCTGCAAGAACTTGTGATTTGGCAGCTTATTAAATGCCTTCTGGAAATCCAAGTGTGGTATGTCTGCAGGCTCCTCTTTATCCACAGCATGTTACCCCTTCAAACAATCTAGAGACTGCTCTCCTGATATCAGTCTGAGTTTAATATGACTTGTTTGCATTGTTAAATATATGTTTACATAAACTGTATCCTTGTGTTTTATCTCTGCAGTAATTTCACGGTTCTTGGATACTGATCAGCTCCTGTCTGTCCTAGTGCAGATTCCAAAGCAAGACACTGTATGTTTCTTATGTTACTTTCTCTATGCTGTTTGAGAATTTTTAAAATTATGTGTAGTTCTAATAAAGTTTATAACACATTCAGACCTTTTTCACTTTTCTGTCAGAAAGGAGCTCCTGTGATTATTTGCCAAACCATGAATCATAGAGTGCCCATGACGTATTTTCTGATCCACATGTTAGTTCACTGAGCTAACTGGCCTTAAAACGTTTATTATATCAGCTGTCTAATATGGATCCATGCCATGCTGCCCTCTAGAGCTTTAAAGTGTACGTTATAAGATATGTTTTTTAAGCATATTTGACTCAGACTTTTACATTCCTTTAAGTCAGGGATTGTTAGTTCTAATTGTTGATGGCAATTACAAAATATCTTGAGTTTACTTAACAGGTACAGGCAGCTGAATCCAAGATCACAAACCTAATTTACCTGAAGCATACTTTGGAGTTAGTGGAACCACTGCAGGTATTGACTGGAGAAAATGTGTACATAAAGTGGGTGAGCAACCAAAGAAGAGTGTATATTGTCAGTGTGATGACTTTATTGAAAAGGATGAAATCAATGCAATCAGATTTTTCATGGCGTATAGGAATAAATGAACACAAAAGCAAAATACTCAAGATACCAGAAATCTGAAATGTCATATATACTCATGTACAGGTCTAATTTTGAAGATGGCTTTTGAAAGCTGAAATTAGGGGGTTGACTAATACACAGGCACAAGTTTTTAGGGGCTGAAATTCATGCTGCTCTTCTTAATGGTATTAACTTTTGGATGTGTAGTGAACAAAGTGCAATAAGTACCGATAGACTTACTATTGGTTTGAATGAATGTATCAAAATGTTCTGTAGTAAGCTTAATGCGGTAAGTAGAGTTATGAATGAATGAATAGAGATGTGATACCGTAAACAAAGAGCGTTGAGCAGAGTTACCAGTCTAATGCGATTTAATGTGACATTGTAAGGTCAACTTATACGATATAAGATATATGGAAAATACAAGATTTTTTTGGCCTTAAATAAGAGATCAATTTATAAGTGAG
This sequence comes from Hemiscyllium ocellatum, assembly GCF_020745735.1. NCBI lineage: Eukaryota > Metazoa > Chordata > Chondrichthyes > Orectolobiformes > Hemiscylliidae > Hemiscyllium > Hemiscyllium ocellatum. The sequence continues at coordinate 113,339,550 of NC_083409.1, read as the reverse complement.
ATTGATCTGTACAGGAGTATATACAGTAAATAAGGTTGACAATCTCAGCAAGTCAGAAAACATCTCTGGAGAGAACAGCTGAAAAGTTCTGATGTAAGGCCACAGGCCTGAAATGTTAACTCTGTGTTTCCCCTCCATTGATGCAGCCTGAACTACTGAATATTTCCAACACTTTTGTTTTTTTTAAACTAGGAATAAGCATAACTGTGTTACCTACTCTATTGGGTACAGATTTAAACTTTACTTTTGGTCGGTGTGATCCAGGTTGTGTGGCTCCAACATAACGTGTTACATTAACCACCTTCCATTAACCCATTTAATTAATGCATTAACTTTCCTTTGGAATGTCTGCAGATTATAATCTTGCTCATCTGCACTTACATCTCTTCATATATGCTGTGATTAGATAATCTTTTAACCTGCATCTAATGCAGTTAAACCAGTTTTAGTTCACAGTTGCATCAGCCAAAACTGACTGTAACAATACATCAACCCTATGTTGACTCCAAGTTGCTTTATCAATTAAATCGCACCATCTCTCCTTCACATGGTTTATAGAGCTTCCAGAGTACCAATGTACCATCTTCCTACAACAGTGTGTGGCTCTCTCTTAAGTTAATCAAGTATGTCAATCTTCAGCCATCTTTCCTGAGGACTCATTACTCTCTGTTGCAATAGAAACTTTCCTAAACTTTGACCTAAGCTAGCCTTTTGCAAAATATACAAATATTTCATCACCTCTGAACACCACACATGGCTTGACAATGATGTACTTTCATCCATGAACCAGAGCCCTAAGTTTGTTTTGTATTTTTCATTCTTCATGGAGTTCAAGAATGCTGGTGAGGCCAACATTTATTGCTTATGGGTAATTGTGCATAATATATGAAGCATCATATCTCTCTCCCTCTCAAAGGTCCGACTGCCTCACTATCACTCACCACATCCCCAGGCAATCTCATCACAGATCTTGCATGGACTTAGTTTGGTCATTTTATTTGGTGTTGCCCAGAGTTCTTGTTGGACATTAGGCGATTTCTCCTGGATGACTTCAGCTAAGTTTTCTCTTTAATGTCCTATTCATCCACTCCTCCATGCCTGAGTTGCAGGGCTGATGGGGGATGTAGAAGTTTTGATCAATCCCCGGTAATTTACAATCTTCCTGAATCACTCGTCTTATAAAATGTGTTCCCTGATCAGAATCCATCTGTGATGGTATTCTCCATCTAGGGATTATCATTACTGGAACAACAATTGTGGCTTCATAGTAGCATGTGAGATAGGTTTGTACCCACCTCATAAATTGATCAATAATAACCAAATAATGAGTCTTTCCTTGACTTGGTGTGAAAGCTACTTGCAATTGTTCCCAAGGTCCCAATGTAGCTGATGTCACATTGATTGATATTCCCAGATTGTGTTGGGCACATACAAGGCATTGCTGGCAATTATTTACCCTGTCTCTTTCCATTCCCTGAATTACTAGCATCTGCTTATCCTCCCTTATGTGAGGATACTTATGTTCTTCATGCTTTATAAATCTTTATAAGGTCACATCTAAACTTCCTATGCTCCAGTGAAAGAAATCCCAGCCTATCCAGTCTCTCCCTATAACTCAAACCCTCCAGTCCTGGTTACATCCTTGTAAGTCTTTTCTGCACCCTCTCCAATTTCATGATATCCTTCCCATAGCAGGGCGACCAGAACCATACACATTATTCCAAAATTGGCCTCACCATTGTCCTGTACAATCTCATCATGACATCCGAACTCTATACTCAATGGTCTGAGCAGTGAAGACAAACCTGCCAAACACCTTCTTTACCACCCACCTATCAGTGATGCAACCTCAAGGAACTATGCACCTAAAACCCCTAGGTCTCTCTGTTCAACAACATTACCCACGGCACTATCGTCTTACCAAAATGAAACATGTCACATTTATCTCAATTGAACTCAATCTGACACTCATCAGCCCATTGGCCCAATTAATCAAGATCACTTTGTACATTAGATAACCTCTTCATTGTCTGTTATACCACCAATTTTGGTGTCATCGACAAACTGTTCCTATCCTTCCTATGTTAACATCCAAATAACTTATATAAATGACAAACAACAGTAGGTCCACCAAAACCTGTGGAACACTGCTGGCCACAGGCCTCCAGTCTGAAAAACAATCCTCCTCCACCATCCTCTGTCACCTACTGTTAAACCATGTTTGTGTCTGTAGTGATTGGAACGAGGGCAAGGTGGATCCCATTGAGTATGAGAACCCTGATTGGGGTTGTTAACCTGCACTAATCAGAGAGTGGGGGCTTACAGATATAAACAGTAGTCTCTGTTTCCTTCGTGGTGGTGGAAAATAAATAAAGATTTATGCATTTGTTTTTCACTGTGTCTCACACCTGCACACATGCAACATGGGTGTTGGCAGAAAATACAAGCACTACTGCTGTTAGGCGGTAGAGAGGGGGTAGATTAAAAAAAGAAAAAGAAAAGAAAACAAATATGAACAGTAGTCGCAGAAATTCTCCTCATTCTAGCAACTGGCTCTAAGGTAGCCGGTCATAGTGCATGAACTGTGCACGTGTAAATGGAGGATGATTATTTATTGGCCTCCATTTCAGTCCATTGACAAGCTGTCCCTGAATTCCATGTGATCTAATTTTACTAGCCAGTCAACATGCAGAACCTTAGCAAAGGCCTTGCCAAAATCTATATAGACAATGTCAATGGCTCTGCTTTCATCTATCTTCTTGGTCACATCCTCAGAAACTCAATCAAGTTTATGAGACAGTATTTCCCACCACAAAGCCATGCTGACTATTCTTAATGAATCCTTGTCTTTCCAAATGCATGCAAATCCTGTCTCAGAATCACCTCCAACAACTTAGCCACCATTGACGTCAGACTCACCAGCCTATAGTTTTCAGTCTTGAATTTTGTTTCATTAACATTCCAAGAAACAAAACCAAAAAAATTGTGAATTCTTTTCAGACGGAATTCCGTTTTAAACGGGTTTTTCAGGGGCGACAGTGAATGGCTGGGGATTTTTAAATTCTAAATTTAGAAGTTAAAAGATTATCTGTATTTTAAAGGGCTTTATTTTTACATTGCAGAAGTTTGTTTTGAAAAACTAAGCAGTTTTTTAAAAATAAGTTGTGTTTTCATTTTGGGGAGTTCTACACGTGGTCAAATCTGGAGAAGATTTTCTTTGCTTCGAGGAATTTATTGAAGAGGAATCAGTTTTTATTCATTTAATCAGCGGAGCAGTTGATTTTATTAATATTTTATATGTTTGATATGTATTTTTAAAATTTTTTCATTACAACATTATTTTCTGTAGGTAATGAAAGGTAGTTTATTTTATATATCAGGTGTTATTGAAAGTTCCTTTTTTTAGTTTTAATGTTATTTTGGACACGTGAGGTACAAAATAAGATGGTTAATAGGTTTAGAAAAGCACGATCAGTCAAAGAGATGGGTGACAGTTGGGCGTGGCAAGAAGATAGTTCAAAAGTCTCCGCTGGCTATTCCTCTATCAAATAGATGTTCAGTTTTTGGAACTGTTAAGGAGATTGTCTCTCAGAGGAAAATGGAAGGGGCAGTCAGTTATTGGGTACATGGAATGATTCTTACTTTGGGCAGCATTTGACAAAATTTAGTAGAATTATTCTTATAGGGAACATTCCTGTCAGGGGCATAGATAGGAGATTCTGTGGCAGTATAAATTTGGGTAGTTTGTTGATTTTGTGGTGCTAAGATTTAGAGCGTCTCTAAACGTTTCAAACATATTGTTAACGCTGAAACTGAGAAGCCAGAAATGATTGTACGCATTGGTAGGGAATTTTTAGGGAAAAGATTAAAGCAGTACAGACTGAATTTAAGAGGTTAGGTAGAAGATTAAAAAATAGAACCTTAAAAGTAATAATCTCTGATTTACCCCCAATGCTAAACTCAAACGAGAGAAGTAATAAAATGATTAAGGAGCTAAATCAATGGCTGAAGAGCTGGTGTATTGTTCAGGATTCAGGTTTTTGGACAATTGGAATATCTTTCGGGATAGAAAAGACATGTTCAAAAAGGATGAGCCTAACCTGAACCAAAATGGGACCAATATTTTAGCAGCGAAATTTGCTGGTTCCATTAAAGGAGACTCTATACTGATTGAAGGGGGAGTGGAGGAATTCTAAGTAGCAGCAGTGTAAATAGAAGGTTTGTTGGGGAAGGTTCTGAATGTGAAGAAAGCACGTCAATAACAAAAGAAATTCAAGAGAGAATCAGAGTACATAGTAACTCTGAAGAACTAAGAACAAGGAGTCTTGTAGGTAAGGCTGATGAACTCAGGGCATGTTTAAGAATATGGGATTGGGACATCATAGCTATTACAGAAACTTTGCTGAGAGATGGACAAGACTGGAAGCTCAATGTTCCAGGTTTTAGAAGCTATAGAAGGATAAGAAAGGAGGTGGGGTTGGCATTTTTGATTAAGGAATACATTACTGCTGTTACTAGAGAAGATATCTTGAAAAATCATCCAGTGAAAATATATGGGTAGAAGTAAGAAAGGAAAGATCATCTTTATGGCATTATGCTATACGGCCTCCAATAGTAAGAGAGAAATTTGGAAACAAATATGTAGGGAGATCTCAGATATATGTAAGCATAATAAGGTTGTAATAATGGGGAATGTTTCCAAACATTGAATGTGGCTACCATAGTGTTAAAGGTTTAGATGGTGAAGAATTTGTGAAATGTGTTCAAGAAAGTTTTTATCAATTTGTGGATGCTCCTATTTGAGACGGAACAAAATTGGATCTTATTTTGGGCAATACAGCAGGGTCAGCAACTGAAGTAAAATTCTAGCAATCATAATTCTATTAGTTTCAAAATGGTTGTGGAAAATGATAAGCTTTCTGTAAAAGTTAAAGTTTTTAACTGGAATCAGGCAAATTTTAATGGTTATGAGACAAGAACTTTCAAAAGTTGATTGAAGTAAACTGTTCACAGGTAAAAGAACATTAACAGGTGGGAGGCATTCAAGAGTGTGATGATGAGAGTTCAGAGGCATTATGATCCTGTAAGAGTAAAGGAGAAGGCTGGTAAGATTAAGTAACAATAGATGATATATTAGAATAAGATTAAAAGAACCTTATCAGAATAGACAACTTGGTTCAATTGAATTTCTGAATCAATATAAAGAGTGTAGGAGCATTCTTAAGAAAGAAATCGGAAGGCAAAGATGGAATATGAGACAGCATTGGCAGAAAAGGTTAAGGATAATGCAAAGAGATTCTCAAATACTGTACATTAAGAGCAATAGAGTAACTAGAGAGAGGGTAGGGTTTCTTTAAGATTGAGGAGGTTGTCTTTGTGTTGAACCCCAGGAGACGGGGGAAGATGAGTTTTTACTGTGGAAAAAGAAATGGAGTATAGAGAATGTAGAGAAATAAACTTTGATGTTTTAAAAATGTTCACATTACAGAAGAGGAGGTTCAGGAGGCCTTAGAGAATACAAAGGTGGATGAATCTCCAGAAACTGACCTCATGTATCCCAGCATATGTTGGGAAGTAAGGGAAGAAATTGCGAGACCCCTTGCAGAAATATTTACATCATCTATAAATATGGGTGAGGTGCCTGATGACTGGAGGTTGTACGGAGAAACCGGGGAATCATAGACCTGAGTCTGTCTTTGGTTATGGATAACTTATGGGAGGTGATTATAAAATATAGCATTTCTGTGCATTTAGAGAGGCAAACATTGATTAGGGATGTGTAGCATGGTTTTGTGTGAAGTTTTTTGAAGAAAAGATTGATAAATGAAGTGTTGTAGATGTTGTTTATTTGGATTTTAGTAAGGCCTTTGACAAAGTTCTGCATGGTAAACTAATTAGTAAAATTAGGTCACATGGGATTCAGGGTTAGAATACAGAACATAAAACAGTACAGGCACCTCAGCGCTCGATGTTGTGCTGACCTTTTATGCTACTTTGCGATCAAACTAACCTATATACCTTACATTTTACTAACATCCATGTGCCTACCCCATATGTATCTGACTCTATGACCGTGCACCCACTGTGCTCTGTGTAAAGAACCTCCCTCTGACATCTCCCCTATACTTCCTCATCACCTTAAAATTATGCCCCTGTGATAGCTGTCTCCACCCTGGGAAAAAGCCTCTGGCTATCCACTCTATCTATGCCACTCATCATTCTGTACACCTCTATCAAGCTACCTCTCATCTTCCTTCATAAGACATGCCTTCCAGTCCAGGCAGCATCCTGGTAAATCTCCTCTCTAAAGTTTCCACATCATACCTATAATGAGGTGACCAGAACTGAACACAATATTCCAAGTGTGGTCTAACCAGGGCTCTATAAAGCTGCAGTATAACCTCGCAGCTCTTAAACTCAGTCTCCCTGCTAATGAAAGCCAACCCACCATATCCTTCTTAACAACCCTATTAACTTGGGTAGCAACTTTGAGGAATTGAAGGATGTGGACCCCAAGATCCCTCTGTTCCTCCACACTACCAAGAATCCTGCCTTTAACCCTGTGTTCTGCATTCACATTCGACCTTCTAAAATGAATCACTTCACACTTTTCCAGGTTGAACTCAATCTGCCACTTCCCAGCCCAGCTTTGCATCCTGTCAATGTCCCGTTGCAACTTACAACAGCCCTCCAGACTATGCACACCTCCACCAACCTTCGTGTCATTGGCAAACTTACTAACCTATCTTTTCACTTCCTCATCCAACTCATTTATAAAAATCACAAGGAGCAGAGGTCCCAGAACCGATCACTGCATAACACCACTAGTCACCAAGCTCCAGGCTGAATACTTTCCATCTACTACCACCCTTAGTCTTCTTTGGACCAGCCAATTCTGTTTCCAGACATCCAAATTTCCGTGTATTCCATGCCTCCTTACTTTGTGAATGAGCCTACCATGGGGAACCTCATCAAACACCTTGTTAAAATCCATATACACCGCATCCACTTCTCTACCTTCTTCAATGTATTTTGTCACATCCTGAAAGAATTCAATAAAGCTTGTGAGGCATGACCTGCCCCTCACAAAGCCATGCTGATTATCTCTAATCAAACTATGATTTTCCAAAGAATCATAAATCCTGTCTCTCAGAATGCTCTCCAACAATTTGTCCAACACTGATGTAAGACTGACTGGTCTCTAGTTCCCAGGGTTATCCTTATTCCTTTTGTTAAATAAGGGTATAACATTTGCCACCCTCCAATCATCTGGTACTATTGTGGACAGTGATGATGCAAAGATCATCGTCAAAGGCGCAGCAATCTTTTCCCTCGTAGTAACCTTGGGTACATCCCATCTGGCCTAGGAGACTTATCTATCCTCATGTTTTTCGAGACCTTCAACACATCTTCCTTAACATCAACCCTTTCAAGCATATCAGTATGATTCACGCTGGCCTCTTGAATGACAAAATCACTCTCACTAGTGAATACTGAAGCAAAGTTGATTTTCGGGACTGGAGACCAATCACCAGCGGTGTTCCATAGGTCTCAGTTCTGTATCCTCTTTTTGTCATTTATATAAATGATTTGGATGAGAATATAAAAGGCATGATTAATAAGTTTGTGGACAACTTCAAAATTGGCAGCGTAGTAGACAGTGAAGAAGGTTTTCTAAGGTTACAAAGGGATTTTGATCAAATGGGTCAATGGGCTGAAAAATGGCAGATGGAGTTCAATCTGAATAAATGCAAGCTATTGCAGATTGGTAAAACAAGGCTAGAGCTTATACAATTAGTGGTTGGGCCTTGGGTAGAACAGAGGGATCTAGGGGTGCAGGTGATTAAAAAGGCACTTGCCTTTATTACACAGTCCTTTGAGTATAGGAGTTGGAAAGTCATGTTGAGGTTGTACAGGACATTGGTGATGCCTTTTCTGGAATACTGTGTCAAGTTTGGTCACCCAGTTATAGGAAGGATATTATTAAGCTAGAGTTCGAGAGGCGACCTACTAAAAGTTTATAAAATAATGAGAGGTATAGGTAGAGTGAAGAGTTGTCTTTTCTTTAGGATGGGGGATTTCACGACTAGTGAGCACATTTTTAAGGTGAGAGGAGAGAGGTTTAAAAAAGACATGAGAGGCAAATATTTACACACAGGGTGGTTTGTGTGTGGACTGTACCTCCTGAGGATATGGGTACAATTTCAGTGTTGAAAAGATACACGAATAGGAAAGATTTGGAGGTGTATGGGCCAGGAGCAGGCAGGTGGGACTAGTTTAGTTTAGGATTATGTTCAGCATGTTCTGGTTGGACCAAAGGATTTGTTAATGTGCTGTCATACTCTTATGACTCTACAACAACCTTTACCATCCAAAACATATTCTTAAAATATTCTCATTCAGTTTAATTCCAGACACTTCTGCTTGTTCATTCTTCACACTTAGGTACTTTAATCTTCTCAAGTAATTTACCAAATTCCTTTAGAATTTCCACATCTCAAGTTTTAATTCAAATTCAAATAAGTGTTGTTGAATTAACAGGCTTACTTTCATTTTAAATTTCCTCTTTTTTTAAACTTGTTTCCATAGAAACTAATTTTGTGTATTGTTGTTTGTGTGTGCATTCAATATTTTTAAAATCCCTTGTCTTTGATGTCTTTTTGTCAGGATGCCTTCCAAAAAACAAAATAAAGAAACTACAGACATACGAGTTGTGGTCATGTATACTTCAACATGCATGTCATTTTATTTGAGCTATTTAAATAAATTCCATTTTAAACTTTGCTGATTTCTCTGCTGGAAACATCTTTTATGATTTTGCTTCAGACTTTGGCCTGCTTTGCACTGTCTTTCAGCTCACCTTTTCCTCCATATGTTCACAGGAGTCTGACTTGCTTTAGCTTTCCCATCTCATTAGCATGGTTTTGCATTTTCACCTGGCACTCACTGTCTTGAGTCCTCATTCAGGTTCTTTAGATCTTGGCTATGTCAGTTTGGCTCTCTGACCTAGCTATGGGTGACAAATGAGAATGTACTCACCTGAGTCCCAGGAATGTGACATGAAATCTTACTGATATGTTATCATTCAATTTGACCAGCTGCCAGGAGAATCCGATAGAGAAAATATCATTTTATTTGAATAAATGCAAAGAGAGTCAACCTTATCAGTCCAAGATTAACTCTACAAAGCCCCATAAGTTTCCAGGTGTTATATACGACAGATCACGTATTAAACTCCTTATCTGGTCAATTCCCACTGGATGCCGACCAGATGTCCTAGTGTTAGTTTACTGATTGCTCATAGTTCATACAACAGGCATATTTGTATTTTACCCAAGGCCTTCTTCATTTTTGCTGTTTGTGTGATCTGTCTGTCCCTACTCATGCCCTGCATCACTGGCCTAGCCCTTTTGTGTATTTTCATCCTTTAGCCTGTATCAATAGATTTTTAAGTAGCGTGGGTAAAAGGGAGCCTGACATATACATTACACTCAAATTTCCAGAGGATAATTAATAAGGTGCCACATCAAATTTTATTGCAGAATTTAAAAGCTCACTATATAGAGGATAACATAGTATGGATAGAAGATTAGCAGGCTTGCAGAAACAGTATACATAAACATGTTTTTGTCTGATTGACAGAATATGATTGCAGACCCACCGGGTTCTGCACTGGGACTGCAACATTTAATTTTCATCATGATTTAAATGAGAGGAGTGACGATCTGGTAGCTAAATTTAAATAAACCAATGGGGTGTGGAAACGTTTGCGGAAGAATTATAGGTTGAGGAAGTGAATTAAAATATAGCAGATGGATTGTAATTGAGGAATGTGTGATGTAGTTCTCTGTTTTGCATGGAAGAAGGAGTAAGCAGAGTATTAATTAAATGGAGAATGGCTGTGGATTACTGGAGTGCAGAAGGTTTTAGGTGTTCTAAGGTATGAGTCACAAAATGTAAGTATGCAGGTCCAGTATGTAACCCAGAACACTAATGAAGTGTTATCCTTTATTATGAGAGGAATTGAACATAACAATAAAGATGTTATGCTTCAGTTATACCTTGCATTGGTGAGACCACATTGCAAATACCATGTTCAGTTTGGTCTCCTTGTGGAAGGATGTACAGGTGGTTCAGAGAGGTTTTCTAGGTTGATCCCTAGAATAGACAATAGGTGCAGGAGTAGGCCATTCTGCCCTTCGAGCCTGCACCACCATTCATTATGATCATGGCTAATCATCCTCAATCAGTATCCTGTTCCTGCCTTATCTCCATAACCCTTGATTCCACTATTCTTGAGAGCTCTATCCAACTCTTTCTGAAACGAATCCAGAGACTGGGCCTCCCCTGCCCTCTGGAGCAGAGCATTCCACACACCCACTACTCTCTGGGTCAAGAAGTTTCTCCTCATCTCTGTCCTAAATGGCCTACCCCTATGAGCGGATTATCTTATTAACATTGGTTGGACTGGCCTAGCTTATTTCCATTGGAATTTAAAAGAGTGAGGGTGACTCAATTGAAGTATATAAGACTCTGAATGATTTTGACAAGATCGACACGGAAAGATTGTTTCCTCTTGTAGTTGAGTCAAGAGCTAGTGGGCACTGTGTTAAAATTAAGTGTTGCTATTTTAGGTGATAAATGAGAAGAATTTTTTTTTCTCTGAGTTCATAAGTCAGAGTTATACAGCAATGAAACAGACCCTTCGGTTCAACTTGTCCATACTGACCAGATATCCTAAGTTAATCTAGTCCCATTCGGCCTATATTCCTCTAAACCCTGCCTATTCATGTACCCATCCAGATGCCTTTTAAATGTTGTAATTGGATCTGTCTCCACTACCTCCTCTCATAGCTCATTCCATACACTCACCATCCTTTCCATTAAAAAGTTGCCTCTAAGGTCCCTTTTGAATCTTTCCCCTCTTAAATCTATGACCTCTAGTTTTAGACTGCCCTACCCTTGAAAAAAGACCTTGGCTTTTCACTGTATTTATGCCCCACATGATCCTATAAACCTCTAAAAGGTCACCCCTCAGCCTCTGACGCTCCAGACAGAAAAGCCCCAGCCTATTCAGACTCTCCCTACAGCTCAATTCCTCCAATTCTGGCAACATACTTGTAAATCTTTTCTGAACCCATTCAAGTTTAGCAACTTCTTTCTATAGCAGGGAACTCTGCCTCAGAAGGTGGAGGTGTTGGAGTAATTAAGTCTTTTCAATGCAGCATTAGCAAGATTCTTATATAATAAAACAAAAAACTGTGGAGTCTGAATGTCTGAAAATAAAGCAGAAATTGCCAGGAAAACCCCACAGGTTTGGCAGTATTAGTGGAGACGAAAACAGAGTTTATATGATAAGCTCGGTGCTCCTTCATTAGAACTGATAAGTGGAGTGTGTGGCATAGGAGGAGTGAGTTGATAAGTGGCAGTGGAGCCCAGAGAGAAAGTTTTTTGATGGCAAGTCAAGGAGGACAGATAGGTGAATTTGGGGACTGTGAGTGGATGCAGATGAATTGCCAGTGCTGAAAGCAAACTATGTTATGACGAGACCTGGGGTGTGAGGGTGGATAAAAGACAAGGAAAGAAGAGTTCAGGCTCTAAAACTATTGAACTCGATTTTGAGTTCTGAAAACTGCTAGGTCCCTGAGGGTACAATGAGATGCTATTCTACAAGCTTGCACTGAGCCTGTCTGGAACACTGCAACAAACCTGAGATAGAAATATTGGCATGGGAACATGCTGGTTTGTTAAAGTGGCAGGTAATTGTAATCTTGGGGTCGTTTTTGCAGGCAGAATATAAGGTTTCAGCAAAGCAGTCACCCAGTCGAAGAAACAGCATTGTGAGCAGCAAATATAGTATTCTAGATTGAGTGAGTGCAGGTAAATCACTGCTTCATCTGAAAGATATGGCTGGAGCCTTGGATAGGGAAGAGGTAAATAAGTACTTTCTGAGATTGTGTGGGGAGGTGTTGTGGGGTTTGGAGAGGTGTTGGAAGTGGAATAAGAGTAGACCAGGGTGTCCCAGAGGGAACAGTCCCGACAGAATGCTGACAAGTGAAGGGATGGAATATACATCTGCTAATGGCATCTCATTGGAAGAAATTAAGGCGTTTGATTCTTTGGATGGGGTTGTAAATTGAGGACCAGGAGGACCTTATCATGGGAGGGATCAGAAGAGGTGAGGTGTGAAATGTGGGAAATGGGTTGTATATCGCTCAGTGTTCTGTCAACTACGGTAGCAGAATATTTTCAGTTGACAAGAAAAGTGGACATTGCTTGCAGAAGATGGCATCTCAAAACAGATATAGTCAAGTGGAGAAACTGAGAGAATGGGATGAAGTGCTGACAGGAAGCAGGGTGTGGGAATGTATAGTCCGTATAATTGTGGGAGATTAGGTTTGTAATGGTTATTGGTGGCCAGCCTGATCCCAGGGTAGAAACAGATGTCGAGGAAGGGAATGGAGGAGTCAGAGTTGGACCGGGGCAGTTGAGAGTAGGGTGGAAATTGGAAGCAAAATTAATACATTTTTTCCAATTCCAAACAAGAGATGGAAGCAGAATCAATGATGTCATCAATATATACAGAAGAAAGAGTTGTGGAGAGGGACCCAAGTAGGATTTTAACAAGGAATGTTCCATGTATCCTACAAAGAGACAGGCATATTAGCAGTTTATGCAGGTACCCATGGCCACACTTCTGATCTGAAGAAAGTGAGAGGAGTTAAAGGAGAAGTTGTTCAAAGTGAGGATAGCTTGGGCAGGCAGAGGAGTGCAGATAGGTTCTTATTAGGCATGGGAATCACAGATTATTAGGGAAGATGGAATGTGGAATTCAAAACACAGATAGATCAAACATAATCTTAATGAATGGCTGAACAGAGTTTAGGGGCCAAATTGTCTCCTTGTGCTCCTATTTTGACTGTTCATGTGTATGTTGTCTATTCCCCAGGACCAGGACCTCTCTTGTGTCCGAACTGCAAGAAGCCTAATCAAATGGTTCCTGGGACTTCTTGTGTCCCGGATATATAGGTCCAGAAGCGTTCAACTACTTTCTCATCAGCATAGCTAACTATAGCACTTTTTCTGCATGAAGCCTATCCTTCTCCTCTTCTCCATCTGACTCACTAACCAGTCACAGAACTTTCCTTTTATGACCATTTTGTCTCACGCTCAGGCTTTTCCTCCACCACCAGCACACAGGTGCACCACTCTGGGGATGGCTGAGCCCTACACGATATCTGAAGTTGCCAAGAATTGGGAAAATTAAACTGAGTGTGTATAACCTATCTTAATTTGTGCATGTGCTAAACTCAGAGTATGCCAAGAATAAAATCCTTGGTCCATACCCATTAAAAAGTAAGAGTTAAAAAGTGTGGTGCTGGAAAAGCATAGCAGGTCAGGCAGCATCCGAGGAGCCCTGATGAAGGGCTTCTGCCCAAAACATCGACACTCCTGCTCCTCGGATGCTGTCTGACCAGCTGTGCTTTTCCAGCACCATACGTTTTGATTCTGATCTCCAGCATCTGCAGTCCTCACTTTGTCCATTAAAAAGTAAGGTTTTTTTTTAACTGTTTGTAAACAAATATTTGAGAAAGTAGTGAACAGATTTCAATAAAAGCTGGTAGAGAGATATGTTATAGCCCAAGGAAGAACTTTGACCAAGTTCAGCTTTCTGAAACTTTTTAGTGGATGGGTTAACTTTGGGAAATACTGTTTGTTTGAAAAAAAATGTTCTAGTTATAATGATGCTGATTGTTTTTAAATAGTGTGGATTGTTTCTTTTATTGTGGTAGAATCTGTCACAGGTGTCAAAATGACGGTAGAGGTTGCAGTGTAGATTGTTGGGTGTGATTAGATTAGATTACTTGCAGTGTGGAGACAGGCCTTTCGGCCCAACAAGTCCACATTGAAGCGCAACCCACCTAGACCCATTCCCCTACACCTAATGCTAGGGGCAATTTAGCATGGCCAATTCACCTAACCTGCACGTTTTTGGACTGTGGGAGGAAACCCGCGCAGACACGGGGAGGCGGGAATTGAACCCAGGTCTCTGGCGCTGTGAGGCAGCAGTGCTAACTACTGTGCCACCATATGTCTGAAACCTCCTCAGAGAGGTGGAAGCTGTTGATAGAAATGTTTAATTTTCAGCTTTTTGGTTACAGAGTATCAAAGGAGAGAACAGCCTCAAGGAAGAGCTATGTGGTTTTAGTAACATGGAATTAATAGTGTAGTGGTGTTGGGGGGGGGTGGTGGGGGCGGTGGTGTTGCCTTCTGCTGACTGTAATCTTCCTTTTTTAGCAAGGTGCCTCCTCCCTCATCCTTATTTTTGAATCTCCCACACAAGTAAGAAAATGCACTATTTCTACTGTGTTGAATCCCTTCACTAATTTAAATGGTGAGAGATGATGGTAAGAGGAGTAAATGAATATTTATTTTAGAGATTGAAGAGAAAAACTAATATACTGAAGCATTGGTTTTTGAACTAAGCAACCTTATAGTAGGAACATGAAAGATGTTGTGAATAAGGCAAGAATCAAATTTGACGTGTCAAAGTTTCTCTTCATTAAAATCAGCCAACTGTCTCTTAGAAATGGGGAAGAATGATTTTTCTAAAGTTTTTAAATGTATTCACAATCATTGCTTGTGTTCTACAGGGAACTCTGAAAACTTGCAAGACACCATTACTAAAGGCTTATTGCAGTTCACTGGAAGATAGTAGGTAAGCCAAGAGTGGATGAAGAGGTTCATGTAGTGGTTATTTCATTAAAAACTGCATAAATTAGATCAATGACTTAACCAGGTTTATAAGTATCAAACTGACAACTCAGAACTGAGAAGAGAGTTTGTTTGGCGGAGGACTTGCACGTGATGAAACTGAACATAATTACTTTTAAATGACTGTAACAGTTACCATGTTTCCTGACTGACTGCCAGACTCTGAAGTGTGCAATTGCAATGGGAGGAAGTGTGGTGGTGGTGATAGGGTGAAGGGCAGGGGTGTCAGTCTTTTACCATTATATGGTTGGCCAAGTTCAGGCTGATGGGTACTCTTGCTGACCCAAATGCATGGCACTAAAGGAAGTTACCTCATGGATCCAGCTTTTCTCACCTCCTTTAATATGTAGCATTTCTGGCATCCCAAGAATCCCAGCTTGTAGAAGTTCAAAATAAAACATAAGTTGAAATGGAACCACACACCCTCCCAAGTTATTTTGTTGTGAACATGTTACTGACCTTTAGACAGCTGCAGCTTATCTCAGAGCTAATTAGAACTTGCTTAATGGGAGACCATTCTTGATGGTAGTTTTCATTTCTTAATTTAATTCACAACCACCTTGGAAGACTTGACAACTTGAGTGTGCTCAGACTTGAACACATTACTTCAGGTGGCTTCTGATCAGTGACTTGGAATGATGTAACATAACTTTTATGCTTTCCATATTTTGTTCCAAGTTCAGAAAGTTCATTGAGGGCGGAGTATTATTTTACAGCTTTCTTTGATTAAAATTTTCACTTCTTAAAATGTATGTTTTGAATAATGAATTGCATTGAAAATTACAGATTCAACCTCATTTTAGAGCAAATCAAAACTGTCATTAACGATGATACCAGGTACATGAAAGGCTGTTTAAACATGAGGACACAGAAATGCTATGCTGTCAGACCAAATATTAACGAATTCCTTGATATCGCTCGGCGCACATACACAGAGATTGTTGATGATGTAGCAGGTATTGTTTCCATATTTTGATAATGCTGTGCCTGACAAGTGAAGCTGTAATTGTTCATAAACAAATTTTTTTTCTTAAACTGGGTTGGATTTCCACTTTAAGATTGTGCAGCTATAAATTCAGTCAAATAATATTTGCATAATTACAAACAGTAAATCTTCTATGAACCAGTTGCTGCAATAGGACAAAGTAATGCAATTTTTATTTTAATTTTCCATTAGAAGCACCTTATATACCCAAGTAATCGTTGATCTCATGTAAAAGTCAATCCCTGACTTTTGACAAAAAAATCTAACATCTTTCTGCAGTTGGTCTGATATAACGTGATCTCATGTGATCTTGCTGTTATAAGAAAATCGTGCAAAATCCGCAACATTTAAACTAATGGGGCTGAAATCACATTATAGTTGATATAGGTTAGGAAAGTTCTACAAATAACGGTCTAAATTCTTCAGTCGCTTTAAAGCCAATTCGCATTGAAGAAACATGTGTTACAGCAGAACCTACTGTATTTACCACCTGCTTGCTGCTGACGTCCTGGTGATTTTTGTATTCACTCGTGGGATATGGGTGTTGCTGGATGGATGTATACATAGCTTATACAGGTGCAAAACTGTTCAACTCTTCATGTTGGTGAAGAATTGCAAAAATGCTTTTTGATTCTACTTTTAGGGATGGTATTGGCAAGAAAAGTTTCCAATCTGGCAACTATATGATAGCATGATTATTGGAAAGCATGGGTTCAACTTTCTGAAAATGATTCTAATGTAAACATCAGCTCCCCCCCCCCCAACTTCTTGGCTAGAACTTTATCTTAGAATCTCGACTTTTAACATGGGGTTACATCAGTGGTGACCTGATGTACTTAATTTTGCGGTCAGTGGCAAATCAGTGTTGCTCACCGCTGTCCTCAAAGAAGAGCAACTTATAAACATCCACCAGTTTGTGGCATGTATTTCCCTTTTCCCAAATGACAGTTTAAGTCTGGAGTAAAGCAAAAGTGATCTCTCGGAGTCAGGGAGTAGTGATATCATCAAGCTCAGTCAACATCCAATAATATTGAAGGACTCCCCTCGCAGCAACCTAGGAAATTGAAAAGACTTCTGATTTTGATTATATCATAATGGATGCTAAAAGATTGTAAACAAATTTTAGCAAAATTATTTATTATTTAAAAATTTTATATATATTTTAATCATTATAGAGATTTGACTTTAGGTTTCAAGATCAGTGAGGTGTTTAACAGTTATCAGTGCATGTTTAGGCTTCAGTCAACAGATGTGACCTTTTAGCAATCGTAACAGCATAAAGTGGGTGGTTTCATCAGTTCAGTGGTTGTTTGGGATTACATTTGAGGAGGACTTCGACAGTGCAACCTCTGGTGGAGTGTTAAGTGAAAGACAGCACATTCTCGATTCTCATGTTATTTTGCACATGTGCAGACTTCTGAAGTTGCAGTTAGTTTCAGTGGGCCAGTGACACCGAATGCTGACAGCTTCTCTGTTATTGACATTGCAAAGCCCAGGCCATTATTATTTTAGCTGAAAATGGGTTTATCAACAAAAATAAATTTGTGAAGTCTAAGCTTTTCTTCACCTATGAATGGCTTGATGTAAACTCACTGAAGTATCAGTGGAGAGACAGAAATGGAGTTAACATTTCAGTTTAGATGATATATTATGTAAAGAGCAGTACAAAACTGATGTGATTTGAGTTGAATCTGTGCGACATAAAAATGTGGTTATAGAGAGCTGTAATTTTAGGCCCCAGACATTAGCTGTCTGGTCTTAGAAACATTTTCCAACGGAAAGTTGCTAACAAGAATTAGTGTGAATTCTGAAAGAACAGTAAAGACTTTGCAAGGTCTTGTTTGCCATTTGCAAAATGAAAGTTAACATATCTCTAAAGTAATCATTATTGGCTGAATACCAGAGATTTTGATATGTCTGTGCTCGTCTTACAAAATTCCTGAGTTGAAATAAATCGTGAAAATAATACTGGTATTGCAACACAGAAACAAGCCATTTGGCCCCTCAGGTTTATGCTTGTGTTTAAACTCCACATGAACTACCTCCTCAGTACCCCCCACATTACATCCAGACCTTTTACCATATCCTTTCCTTCTTCCTCTAGGTGCTTATCTAACTTTCCCTTAAATATGTCTATGCTACTCGTTCCAATGTCACTTAAAAAAAAGTTTGCCGTGTGTGGGTCATTGCTGCTGTGTTGGGATTTGCTGTCCAAATATTGGTCGCCATGTTTTCTACATTATATCTCACCACATCTTAAAAGCACTTATTTGGCCATAGAACTTTGACACATTTTCAGGTATTAAAGATGTTATAGAAATGCAAGACTTTTCAAAAGATTCTTCATTTGGAACTCTTTTTCTATCCATTGCTTCATTCGATATATTCCTTCCACTGAATTAAAACAACATAGATTAAATTATAATTGATATCTGGACATTTCACCATCTTCGTTAGACAAGAGTTGCTTCTATAATCAATTTTATGTTCAGCTGAAGGCATCCTTTTTTGATGAATCTGTAAATGAAGATGAATAATTTTACTTTTTCATTTTAAACTGAGTAGGAATGATAACACAGCTGGGAGAAAAATATAACCTGCCTCTGAAAACTAGCTTCAGTACTGCCCGAGGATTCTTCATTCAGCTGAACTGTGAGGGAGCTTCATTCCCTAATGGGCAATTGCCATCAGAGTTCATGAAGGTGTGTTAATCACTGCAACTTTTATTATATATGTCACTGTTTTGTACCACATCATTAAGTTCCAAAGGATCCTAGTTATAATAAAGAATATCTTTCTAGTGGCAGATATCTGGGGATGACAACCTTCATAGTGGAAATATGTGGCTGTATTTCCTGTTTTCAACAAGAATAACTTGCATTTCTGTGGTACATTTTACTTAGTAAGACAATCACAATGTAGTATCAAACAACATTTGACATCAGGCCACAAAGGGGTTAAGAGATATGACTAAAACCTTGGTCAAATAAGTAGGTTATAAAGAACATCTTAAAAGAGCGATAGCACTCTCATTTTGAGCCAGATGACTGTGAGATTAAATTCAAATCCAGAGCACAAAGTATGGCTGACATTCCAAATCCAGTGTTGAGAGAGAACAATGTATAAGAGGGATAACACTGAGGGAATCTTCACTGTTGGATGAGCAGTGTGAGGGACAACTGCTAGCCTTTAGCTGAGATGTTCTACAGGTTTTTTCTATCATGGGAGGACATTAGGGTATCATGGCACTACCTGGAATGAAAGGAGAGTTTTCACAGGTGCTATGTCCAGTATTTATCCCACATCCTAAAATGGTTAATCTGGCCATTTATTATTGCATGCTGTTGGTGAAAGTTCGATTTCTGTAAACAGACAATCACTTTTCCTGTACTTGAATTGTGATCTTCTTTAATTTATTCATAGGCGATGACAATATTTATTGTCCATTGGTAACTCTCAGACAGTGAAGATAAAGTGCTTCTTGAACTATTGCAGTCATGGGGTGTAGGTATACACCCACAGGGGTGTTAGGGGGGGATTTTCAAGAATTTGACCCAGCAGTAGTGTAGGAATGGCCAACATAGTTCCCTAGCTGGATGTTGAATGGTTTGGAGGAGAACTTGCAGATGGTTATTTTCTTTGTATCTGTTGCCCTTCTCCTTCTAAGTGTTAGAGGTCACTGATTTGTAAAATCATTTTGAAATGCTAAGTTGCTGCATTGTGTCTCATAGATGATACATACTGCTGCTGTGCGTTGGCAGTAGAGGGAGTGAATCTTAGTGTGTTAGATGGTATATCTGTCATATGGGCTGGTTTGTCCTGCATGGTGCCAAGCTTCTTAGGTATTATTGGAGCTGCACACATCTAGGAGAAAGTGAGGACTGCAGACGCTGGAGATCAGAGCTGAAAATGTATTGCTGGAAAAGCGTTGCAGGTCAGGCAGCATCCAAGGAGCAGGAGAATTGACGTATTGGGCATGAGCCCTTCTTCATTCCTGAAGAAGGGCTCATGCCCGAAACGTCAATTCTCCTGCTCCTTGGATGCTGCCTGACCTGCTGCGCTTTTCCAGCAACATTTTCAGCGCTGCACACATCCAGTCAAGTGGATCAGATTCCATCAGACACCTAAGTTGTGTTTTGTAAGACCAGGCAAGTGAGAACCTGGTTTGAAGTGTGCGTACTTCAACGCGAGGAGCATCCGAAATAAAGTGGGTGAACTGGCAGCGTGGGTTGGTACTTGGGATTTCGACGTAGTGGCCATTACAGAGACATGGATAGAGCAGGGACAGGAATGGCTGTTGCAGGTTCCGGTATTCAGATGTTTCAGTAAGAACAGAGAAGATGGTAAAAGACGGGGAGGTGTGGCATTGTTGATCAGGGACAATATTACAGTTGTAGAAAGGATGCTTGGGGACTCGTTAACTGAGATGGTATGGGCTGAGGTTAGAAACAGGAAAGGAGAAGTCACCGTGCTGGGAGTTTTCTATAGGCCTCCGAATAGTACCAGAGATGGAGAGGAAAGGATAGCAAAGATGATTCTCAATAGGAATGAGAGAGGCAACTATCCAAATATTGACTGGGATCACTACAGTACGAGTACTATAGATGGGTCAGTTTTTGTCCAGTGTGTGCAGGAGGGCTTCCTGACACAGTATGTAGACAGGCCTACAAGGGGTGAAGCCACTTTAGATTTAGTACTGGGTAATGAGGCTGGCCAGGTGTTAGATTTGGAAGTAGGTGAGCACTTTGGAGACAGCGATCGCAATTCTGTCAGGTTTACTTTAGTGATGGAAAGGGATAGGTGTACTCCACTGAGCAAGAGTTACAGCTGGGGGAAGGGAAATTACGATGCAATTAGGAAAGATTTAGGAAGCGTAGAATGGGGATGGAAACTGCAGGGGATGACCACATTAAAAATGTGGAGCTTATTCAAGGAAAAGCTCCTGTGTGTCCTAGATAAGTATGCACCCGTCAGGCAGGGAGGAAGATGTAGAACGCGTGAGCCGTGGTTTACTAAGGAAGTGGAATCCTTGGTCAAGAAGAAGAAGGCTTATGATAGGACAAAATGGGAAAACATAGGGTGCTTGAGGGTTACAAGGAAGTCAGGAAAGACCTAAAAAGAGAGCTCAGAAGAGCCAGAAGGAGACATGAGAAGTTGTTGGTGGATAGGATCGGGGTTAACCCGAAAGCTTTCCATAGGTATGTCAGGA
Organism: Hemiscyllium ocellatum; assembly: GCF_020745735.1. Lineage (NCBI taxonomy): Eukaryota > Metazoa > Chordata > Chondrichthyes > Orectolobiformes > Hemiscylliidae > Hemiscyllium > Hemiscyllium ocellatum. The sequence goes on along the minus strand of NC_083409.1, from coordinate 113,318,581 downwards.
ATAAAAGAATGACGAGAGTTAAATTAGGGCCAATCAAGGATAATAGTGGGAAGTTGTGTGTGGAGTCAGAGGAAATAGGGGAAGCACTAAATAAATATTTTTCGACAATGTTCACTATAGAAAATGAAAATGTTAGTGAGGAAGATACAGAGATACTTGCATCTAGACTAGAAGAGGTTGAGGTTCACAAGGAAGAGGTATTAGAAATACTGCAGAGTGTGAAAATAGACAAGTCCCCTGGACCGGATGGGATCTATCCTAGGATCCTCTGGGAAGCAAGGGAAGAGATTGCCAAGTCTTTGGCATTGATCTTCAAATCACATTGTCTACAGGAATAGTGCCAGAGGACTGGAGGATAGCAAATGTGGTTCCCTTATTTAAAAAGGGTATTAGAGACAACCCTGGTAATTACAGACCAGTGAGTCTCACTTCAGTTGTTGGTAAAGTGTTGGAAAAGCTTATAAGAGATAGGATTTATAACCATCTAGAAAAGAATAATCTGATCAGGGACAGTCAGCACGGTTTTGTGAAGGGTAAGTCGTGCCTAAAGAATCTTATTGAGTTTTTTGACAAAGTGACCAAAGATGAGAGTAAACCGGTTGATGTGGTGTATATGGATTTCAGCAAGGCGTTTGATAAGGTTCCCCACAGTAGGCTATTGTACAAAACACCGAGGAATGGAATTGTGGGAGACATAGCAGTTTGGATCAGTAATTGGCTTGCTGAAAGAAAACAGAGGGTTGTAGTTGATAGAACATGTTCATCTTGGTGTCCAGTTACTAGCGGCTTACTGCAAGGGTTGGTGTTGGGTCCACTGTTGTTCATCATTTTTATAAATGACCTGGATGAGCGCTTAGAAGGGTGGGTTAGTAAATTTGCGGATGACACTAAGGTCGATGGAGTTGTGGACAGTGACGAAGGATGTAGTAGGTTGCAGAGAGATATAGATAGGATGCAGAGCTGGGCTGAGAGGTGACAAATGGAGTTTAATGTGGGCAAGTGTGAGGTGACACACTTTAGACAGAGTAATCGGAATGCAAAGTACTGGGCTAATGGTAAGATTCTTGGGAGTGCAGTTGAGCAGAGAGATCTCGGTGTCCATGTACACAGATCTCTGAAAGTTGCCACCCAGATTGACAAGGTTGTTAAGAATACATACAGTGTTTTGGCCTTTATTCATAGAGGGATTAAGTTCCAGAACCAGGAGGTTATGCTGCAGCTATACAAAGCTCTGGTACGGCCACATTTGGAGTATTGTGTACAGTTCTGGTCATCGTATTATGAGAAGGATGTGGAAGCTTTGGAAAGGGTGCAGAGGAGATTTACTAGGATGTTGCCTGTTATAGAAGGTATGTCTTACGAGGAAAGGCTGAGGGACTTGAGGTTGTTTTTGTTGGAGAGAAGAAGGTTGAAAGGTGACTTAATAGAGACATATAAGATAATCAGAGGGTTAGATAGGGTGGACAGGGAAAGCCTTTTTCCAAGTATGGTGATGGCGAGCACGAGGGGGCATAGCTTTAAATTGAGGGGTGATAGATATAGGACAGATATCAGAGGTAGTTTCTTTACTCAGAGAATAGTAAGGGTATGGAATGCTTTGCCTGCAATGGTAGTAGATTGCCAAGTTTAAGTGCATTTAAGTCCTTATTGGACAGGCATATGGGCGTACATGGAATAGTGTAGGTGGGATGGGCTTCAGATTAGTATGACAGGGTGTCACAACATCGAGGGCCAAAGGGCCTGTCCTGCGCTGTCATGTTCTATGTTCTATAAAAGATAGGAGTTGAAGTAGGCCATTTAGCCCATCAAGCTTGCTCTGCTATCCAATAAGATTATAGCTGATCTGATAATCCTCAACTCCACTTTGCAGCTTTCACCTCATCACTTTTGAATGCCTGCCAAGGTGGGGCACAGGCTTTGAGGGGTCAGGAGGCAAGTTACTCACTACAAAACTACCGGCTGTTAGCGCTGATGTACTTATATGGCTAGTTCAGTTTGGTTTCTGGTCACTGGTAATTCCCAAGTTGTTTGATAGTGAAGGACTTAGTGATGTTAATAAACTTGAAAGTTGAGAGGTAATTTTACATTCCTCAGTACTTTTATTACTTACCTGTTATCAATTCAAACCTGAAAGTTATCCAGAATTGCTACACATAGACATAACCAGCTTCAGTATCTGAGGAGTTGTGAATGATACTGAGCTCTGCAATCATCAATAAATATTCTTTTCTCTGACCTTATGATGGATGGACGATCATTGATAACATAGCTAAAGATGGCTGGGTTCGGACAATACTCTGGGGAATACCTGTGGTGAGAGAGCCTGGGCCTGCGATAACCATAACCATCTTCCTTTGTGCCAGGTATGATTCCAACAGTGAGAGTTATTCCCTGATTCCCAGCAGAGAAGTGAGGATGAACACCCTTTTGCCCTTGTCCATGTTTGAACCAAGGCTAACATGAGGCTGGGAGCTGAGTAGGCCTAACAAAGACAGAGCATCATTGAGTTTTTGTTGTTTAAGTGACAGTAGTCCTGTTGATTTTTTTTTATTCATTCATGGGATGTGGGCATTACTGGCTGGGCCAATACTTAATTCCCATCTTGAATTGCCCTTAGAATCACTGCAACCGATTTGTTGAATGCAGACTCATAACGTTGTTAGGGAGGAATTTTGACTCAGTGACTGTGAAGGAATAGCAATATATTTCCAAGTCAGGATGGTGAGTGGTTTGGAGGGCAACTTGTAGGTGATGGTATTCCCATGTATCTGTTGCCTTTGTACTTCTATATGGTAGTGATGTGGATTTGAAAGATGCTGTAAGAGGAACCTTGGTGAATTTTTGCAGTGTGTCTTATAGATAGTTAACACTGCTGCTACTGAGCATCATCACTTTGCTGATGATTAAGAGTGGACTCATTGGTGGTAACTGGCCAGGTTGGATTTGTCCTGCTTTTTGTTTGGACAGGGACCACCTGGGCAGATCGATATCAACCTTCAACACCATTATCCCCTCCAGATTGATCTCAAAACTCCAAGAGCTTGGTCTCAGCTCCACCCTCTGCAGCTGTGTACTCAGCTTGCTGACCCACAGACCGCAATCGGTGAAGGCAGACAACTGCACCTCCTCCACAATAACACCCAACACTGGAGTTCCCCAAGGATATGTCTTTAACTCCCTACTGTACTCCCTGTATATCCACGACCATGTTGCTAAACTCCAAATGAATGCCATCTACAAGTTTGCTGACAACACCACTGTGGTAGGACGGATTTCAAACAACAACGAGACTGAATACTGAAAAGAGATAGAGGGCTTGGTGACATGGTGCAGTGATAACAACCTGTCTTTCAGTGTCAGCAAAACTAAAGAATTAATCATTAACTTCAGAAAGAGAGGAGGAGAATATGTTCCAATCTACGTAACAGAGCTGAGGTTGAGATGGTGGAGTTCCTAGGAGTGATGATAGCCAACAACTGTCCTGGATTTCCCACATAGATGTGATGGTCAAGAAGGCATAACAGCGCTTCTTCACCAGGCACCTCATGAAGTTTGGCATGTCCATAAGGGCCTTCACTAACTTTTACAGATTCATTATTGAGACCATACTTTCTGGGTGCATAATGGTCTGATTTAGAAACTGCTCTGCCCAGGACCCTAGGAAACTATGGAAGATTGTGCACAGCCCAGACCATCATGGGAGCCAACCTTCTATCTATGGACTCCATTTACACAGCTCTTTGCAGCAGAGAGGCTGCCAACATCATTAAAGACCAATCGCATCCCCATAATGCTCTCCTACAACTTCTTCCATCAGGCAGAAGCTTGAACACATGCACCAACAGAGTCAGGAACAGCTTCTTCCTAGCCCTTATTAGACTGATGAATGGACTCTCTAACTTCAAATAATGCTGATCTTGCTAATGTTGATTTTGTCTAGTGCATACCCTGTGCAACGTAACCTATATGCCTATGTCTATGTATTTATTTTCACCCTATGATCTGTATGTCCTTGCTTACTATGGTCTGCTTGTACTGCTCGTAAACAAAGATTTTCACTGTACTTAGGTGCACATGACAATAAGAAAATTAATCAAATCAAATCAAATTAGAGTTGTAACTTGTGGAACAGCTTGGCTAGGGCTCCTGCTAGTTCTGGAGAACAGGTCTTCTGAGTTATTGCTGGGATGTTATCAAAGCCCATTGCTTTTGTAGTATCCAGTGCCTTCAACCGAATCTTGATATCATCTGAAGTGAATCGATTGGGACCTGTGATTCTGGGGACCTCAGGAGAAGACTGAGATGGCCCATCCATTTGGCATTTCTGGCTGAAGTTGCTTGCAAATATTTCAGCTTTGCCTTTTTGCACAGATATGTTGGGTTCCCCCAACATTGTGCACCACCACTCATATCTGGATGTGGTAGGATTGCTGAGCCAAGACCTGATCCCTTGGTTGTTAGATTGTTTACTTCTGACTATTGCATGGTGTTTCAGTTGCTTGGCATGCAAGTAACCCCATGTCTTAGCTTCAGCAGGTTGACACTTCATTTTTAGGTGTGCCAGGTTTTACTCCTAGCATTCTTTCCTGCATCCTTCATTGACCTAGGGTGGATATTCTGGCTTGATGTAATAGTAGAATTGAGGATATGCTGGCTATGAGATTATAGACTGCTGTTTACAAATTTATTTTTGATAGTGAGTGGTTTGGAGTGGATGTGAAATATGCTATATATTCCTTCTATCAATCTTTTTCCCTGTTAGAATGCATCCTCAATAAATTAGTTTATCCTAAGCTACGTGAACTTAGTAGATAAAGTTAAACAAAACAAGGCGGCACGGTGGTACAGTGGTTAGCACTGCTGCCTCACAGCGCCAGGGACCTGGGTTCAATTCCCACCTCAGGCGACTGACTGTGTGGAGTTTGCACGTTCTCCCCGTGTCTGCGTGGGTTTCCTCCGGGTGCTCCGGTTTCCTCCCACAGTCAAAAGATGTGTGGGTCAGGTGAATTGGCCATGCTAAATTGTCCGTAGTGTTAGGTAAGGGGTATATGTAGGGGTATCGGTGAGTTGCGCTTCGGCGGGTCGGTGTGGACATGTTGGGCCGAAGGGCCTGTTTCCACACTGTAAGTAATCTAATCTAAAAAGATTGCAATGATGCACTTTCAACTTGTACTTGTATAGCTACACATCACGTTTAGACATTTAAGAGGGACAAGAATGTTTAGCTTTTTAAAAACAGTTGCTATCTCCTAAGTAAAAACAATGACTGCAGATGCTGGAAGCCAGAGCCTAGATTAGAGTGGTGCTGGAAAAGCACAGCTGTTCAGGCAGCATCCGAGGAGCAGTAAAATCGACGTTTTGGGCAAAACCCCTTCATCAGGAATACAGGCAGAGAGCCTGAAGAGTGGAGAGATAAGTGAGAGGAGGGTGGGGGTGGGGAGAAAGTAGCATAGAGTAAAATAGATGAGTGGGGGAGGGGATGAAGATGATAGGTTAGGGGGAGGGTGAATGGATAAGTGAAAAAGATAGGCAGGTAGGACAAGTCATGGGGACAGTGCTGAGCTGGAAGTTTGGAACTGAGGTGAGGTGGGGGAAGGGGAAATGAGGAAAATGTTGAAGTCCACATTGATGCCCTGGGGTTGAAGTGTTCTGAGGCGGAAGATGAGGCGTTCTTCCTCCAGGCGTCTGGTGGTGAGGTAGTGGCGGTGAAGGAGGCCCAGGACCTCCATGCCCTCGGCAGAGTGGGAGGGGGAGTTGAAATGTTGGGCCATAGGGTTGATTGGTGCAGGTGTCCCAGAGATGTTCCCTAAAGCGCTCTGCTAGGAGCGTCCACTCTCCCCAATGTAGAGGAGACTGTATAGGGAGCAGTAAATGATATTGGTGGATGTGCAGGTAAAACTTCGATGGATGTGGACTGGCTACTTTGGGGCCTTGGATGGAGATGAGGGAGGAGGTGTGGGCGCAGGTTTTGCAATTCCTGCGGTGGGAGGGAAAAGTGTCAGGATGGAAGGGTGGGTTGTAGGGAGGCGTGGACCTGACCAGGTAGTCACGGAGAGAACGGTCTTTGCGGAAGGCGGAAAGGAGTGGGGAGGGAAATATATCCCTGGTGGTGGGGTCTGTTTGGAGGTGGCGGAAATATTGGCGGATGATTTGGTTTATGTGAAGGTTGGTAGGGTGGAAGGGAACACCAAGAGCGTTCAGTCCTTGTTACGGTTGGAGGGGTGGGGTCTGAGGGCAGAGGTGCGGGATGTGGACGAGATGCATCGGAGGGCATCTTTAACCACATGGGAATGGAAATTGGGGTCTCTAAAGAAGGAGGCCATCTGGTGTGTTCTGTGGTGGAACTTGTCCTCCTGGGAGCAGATATGGCGGAGGTGGAGGAATTGGTAATACGGGATGGCATTTTTGCAAGAGATAGGGTGGGAAGAGGTGTAATCCAGGTAGCTGTGGGAGTTGGTGGGTTTGTAAAAAATGTTGGTGTCCAGTCAGTCATCATTAATGGAGATGGAGAGGTCCAGGAAGGGGAGGGAGGTTTCAGAGATGGTCCAAGTAAATTTAAGGTCAGGGTGGAATGTGAAGTTGATGAATTGCTCAACCTCCTCGCGGAAGCATGAGGTGGCGCCAATGCAGTCATCAATGTAGCGGAGGAAGAGGTGGGGAGTGGTGTCGGTGTAATTACAGAAGATGGACTGTTCTATGTAGCCAGCAAAGAGACAGGCATAGCTGGGGCCCATACGTGTGCCCATGGCTACCCCTTTGGTCTGGAGGAAGTGTGAGGATTCGAAGGAGAAATTGTTAAAGGTAGGATCAGTTCAGCCAGATGAATGAGAGTGTTGGTTGAAGGGTACTGTTGGGGATGTCAGGAGAGGAAGAAACGGAGGGCATGGAGGCCCTGGTCATGGCGGATGGAGGTGCAGAGGGTTTGGATATCCATGGTGAAGCTGAGGCGTTGGGGGCTTGGGAAACGGAAGTCTTGGAGGAGGTGGAGGGCGTGAATGGTGTCTTGAACGTATATGGGAGTTCCTGGACTAGGGAGGATAGGACAGTGTTGAGGTAGGTAGAAATGAGTTCAGTGGGGCAGGAGCATGCTGAGACAATGGGTCAGCCAGGGTGGTCAGGCTTGTGGATCTTGGGAAGGAGGTAGAACCGGGCAGTGCGGGGTTCCCGGACCATGAGGTTGGAAGCTGTGGGTGAGAGATCTCCTGAGGTGATGAGGTTCTGTATTATCTGGGAGATGATGTTTTGGTGATGGGGGGGTGGGGTCATGGTTGAGGGGGCGGTAGGAAGAGGTGTCCTCGAGTTGGCGTTTGGCTTCAGCGGTGTAGAGGTCAGTGCACCAGACTACCACTGTGCCCCCTTTATCTGCTGGCTTCATGGTGATGTCGGGATTGAAGCAGAGGGATTGGAGAGCTGCACGTTGTGAGGGTGAGAGGTTGGAGTGGGGGAGGGGGTAGACAGGTTGAGGCGGTTAATGTCCCAGCGGCAGTTGGAAATGAAGGTGTCGAGGGCAGATAATAGGCCAGCGCGGGGTGTCCAGGTGAATGGAGTGTGTTGGAGGTGGGCGAAAGGGTCCTCGGTGGGCGGGAGTCCTGATTGTGAAAGTAAGCTCGGTGGCGGAGACGGCAGAAGAATTGTTCGACGTCACGGCGTGTATTAAATTCATTGATGCGTGGGCAGAGGGGGATGAAGGTGAGTTCTTTGCTGAGGACTGATCGTTCGTCCTCAGTGAGGGGGAGGTCTGGAGGGATGGTGAAAACTCGGCAGGGTTGGGAGCTGGTATCTGCGTGGATGTGGAGCTGGGAGTGGGGGCGGAACCAGTAACTGAAGTGGGTGTGGTGGTGGGGGAATGGGGGTGGAGTCATGAGCAGGGGTGGTATTCCCCTCAGGGTTCTGGGAGCAGGGATGGTGACAGTGGGATCTGTGGAGGGCTTGTCAGCAGAATGCAGGTGAGTGGCGTTGGTGGGGGCTGAAGTAGAGGCAAACATGGCAATGGCAGGGGGCCGGCAGAAGTCACTGAACGTGTGACATCAGCGATGATGTGAGGGGCAGATGTGATGTCACGTGTGGTGCATGAGGAATTGTGAGGGGCGGAAGTGGCTGTGGAAGCAGAAGTGTCATCATCAATCAGCGTGGGTTTGGTGGCTGCACGAGCCACATGGCTAATGGCGTCCGAGCAGTCCCAGAGGCCAGCGGAATCTACTGGAATGTTTGAGGAGCGCTGGTTATGTAGGTGGGTAGATAAAAGTTTGTTGAACTTACAGTTTTTGATGTTTGAGATGGTGTTGAAATACTGTTGGTTGAGAGTATGAATTCTCCTGTGGATGTAGTACAGAGTGGGTCCTTTGCAATTCTGAGAGAGTATTGCCCTCAGCTAAGGCAGAGCTGACTGTAGAGAAGTTAGGTTGCTATCTCCTGTGTAGACTGCAAAATGGGCACCATGGCTTGATATGAAGTCCTGCAGAAAGTTTCTGTTATAAGTTTTGAATTCCTTTCTAGGTCACCATGATGAAGAACACTTACAACTTCACTACAGTCGACTTAATTAAAATGAATGAGCGGTGCCAAGAGTCTTTGCGGGAGATTTATCACATGACCTATCTGTAAGGAGATTAACAATATTCAGAATGCAACTTTTGTTCTTTCAAGAAAGTTGGAATATTCTCATGACAGGTGTCATTAGGCCAAAAATAAAATGAAGGTGAAAATGAAATGCAGCGAATGGAAGTCTGTTGTAGCTCAGTGGGTAGTGCTCGTGCCTCTATCATAATGAAGTAAGAGAATTGACATTTCGAGCATAACCTCTTCATCAGGAATGAGGCTTCAGGACATCTCTGGGACACACGCACGAAACAACCCCACCACCCCTTGGCTGAACACTTTAATCCCTCCTCACACTCCTCCAAGGACATACTGGTCCTGGGCCTCCTCCATCGCCAAACTCTTACCATCCGACGCCTGGAGGAAGAACGCCTCATCTTCCGCCTTGGGACCCTCTAACCACATGGGATCAATGTGGATTTCACCAGTTTCCTCATCTTCCCTCCCCCCACCTTATCCCAGATCCAATGTTCCAACTCAGCACCATTGTTTTGATCTGTCCACTTCTTCCCACCTATCTGCTCCACCCTCCTCTCCAACCTTCACCCTCACCTTCATCTACCTATTGCATTCTGAAGTACTTTCCCCCCCCACCACCACCCACCTCCCACTTATATCTCAGCCCCCTTGGCCCACAAGCCTCATTCCTGATGAAGAGGTTTGCTGAAAAAGTCGATTCTCTTGCTTCTCGGACGCTGCCTGACCTGCTGGCTTTTCCAGCACCACAATCTCGACTGATCTCCAGCATCTGCAGTCCTCACTTTCTCTCAGAATGAAGTAAGTCTTGCTGTAGAGATTTGAGTGAAGAATCCATGCTGACATTGTAGCACTCAGGCCATGCAGCATTTCTTTCAGATGAGACATTAAACTGAACCCTCACCTGCCTCACAATTGGGTGTAAAGGACCCGCATCACTCTTTCAAAGAAGAGTGTGGGAATTCTCTTGGGTGTCCTGGTCAATATTTATCCCTCAACCAACAATTAAAATACACAATTGATCTTTATTGCATTTGTGGTGTTTGAACATTGATGTGTGTAAATTGGCTGCCATGTTTCCTCTGCCACTCTAAAATAATTCAGCAGCTGTAAGGTCCTTTGGGAACTTACTGAGACCCCCGAATGCAAATCTTTCTTTTGATGCATTTCATAATGCCAGACTCCTAAGCATTTTTGTTAATTGAGTTGCTGGTCTACAACTTGTATGCAATTTAAATTAACCTCGTTGATGTAAATTAGTATCAGTATAATGCAAAGTAGGATGGTTTCTGTTATTTGTTTATCATGATGAATTGATTAAGAATATTTAGTTTTGCTAATGATTTGAAATGTATTTTTTTTCTGTTTCTCTAGGGTAGTTTGCAAACTCCTGAGTGAGATCTACAAACATATCCATTGTCTGTACAAGCTGTCAGATGCGGTCTCCATGTTGGACATGTTGCTGTCCTTCGCACACACCTGCACACTTTCAGACTATGGCAAGGGTTTCTTTTCTATCAATCTTTGTGTTGCAAGTAGCAATGTTTAAAATATGTATCTGAGAAACAAACTGAATGTATTTTAATCATTGAACAGATAAGAAAATTTACACAAATCTGACTATACTTCATACTCTGGCAATTAACTACATTGTAAGACTTTTCAAAGTTTTGGAAAAACTTGGATTCAGTAAAACCAGTCTTTCTAAGTAAAGAAAAGGTTGAAGAATGACCTGAGAGTCTAATTGGAAAAATTGTTGGATTGGATAGATGTAGAGAACAGGTATTATTTATGGGGAAATAAAACAAGGGTCATAAATATAGGATAGTCACTAAAAAATCCAATAAGAATTGCAGGAGGTATCTATACTCAGAGTAGGGAAAATGTGGGACTCTGTGGACGGAGTAGTTGTGCTGAAGCGAATAGATGCACTTTTTGGGGAAAACAAATGAGAGAGAATGGAATATGGATTACAATGATAGAATGAAGAGAAGAAAGATGAGACGGATAGTATTTCTGCAGTGGAAGTTAGGGGAAGCAATGAGAACACTTAAGGAAATCAAGGAGGACAAGCGACATTAGGAAGGGCAGAATGCTGAGATCACTTTGCTGATTTGACTCAAACACAAAGGTCTACAGTCTGTGTAGTTCGCTATCCTGCCTCCTGAAGACATTGGCTCCTGCTACACTATACCATGCATTTCAGGAACCCTTACACTTGGTTCTAATGGTCATTCTTCATTCTGCAGTTGGACAACATTAGTAGAGTCTTAACTTGTATTTCTTACACTCACCCATGTGGCTTGATACATAACAATCAGCAGTCAAAAATGATTGTTTATTCCCCTAGCCCTGAGATGATAGGACTCCAACTTTTGGCCTGAAAAAGTAGTAGGAGGAGTTCACAGTTAAGCCTTCACCGTTCAGCTAGATTGTGGTGATCTGTTGCTCAGCCCCATTTGACTTTGTGTTTATTGATAATTGAGTAGATGATCCATTTTGGAGGTCTTCTGATCTGCACCAACACAGATACAAGTCTCTAGCTGCTTCAGTTCAGGACATCAAGAAATGCATTTACTTAGGAAGGGTTTTGAACACCAACAGTGTCTTAGACGGAATGCTGTAGATTTGTGCATGTCGATCTCTAACCAAGCTGTTCCACTACAGATGCAGTACATGACAAAATGTCTGCCTCTGTATAGCCTACTTTAAAATGTTTCTGAAAACTTCCTCATTAACCAACTTTTGGTCACTATTATAATATTCCATTATGTGGCTCATTGTCACTACCAGTGAGGTAGCGCTCCTGTGAAACATCTTGGAATGTTTTGCTATGTGCAGTATAAATGCTAATTGTTTTTGAAAGATCCAGTTGACCCCCAGTGTGACTGAAATCAACTGCCTCTTTGTCAAGAAGTGTTGCCTGGAATTAGCTGATGGACTTGTGCCCCACTGAAAGGGTGGGGGAATCCAATTCAGTGATGACTTTTGAAGATAATTGAATAAACAATTAAAACAAAAACAATTGTAAGGTTTTGCAGAAAGTGCAAGAGAAGTGACTAATTAAGAAGTTCTTTCACAGGCATAATGGCCCTTTGAGTCTATGATAAGTTTAAAGTGATGTGGCAAAGAGTAGAGTGATGGAAAAGGATAAACCGATTACCATCTGTTACTGCCTCATCACTATGTGGAGATGCTGGTGTTGGATTGGGGTAGACAAGGTTAAAAGTCACACAAAACCAGGTTATAGTCCAACAGGTTTATTTTAACCTCTAATCTGATCTTTGTAACTTTCAGTAATTGGCAGTTGTGAAGGTACAGACATATTGTTGCTGTTTGCTTGTGACATTCACTAGTAATTACCTCCTGGGTTCTTCTGATTGGCCAGTGGAGGATGGACAGAAATCCACACGTTTAACCAGGGTTTCGGCTCTTGTTTATACTGAACCACTGAGGAAATTCAGGCAGTTAACATCAATACCAACCAGGTTTTCATGATTGATTGTTCTTGGTTTTGTTCTAGTCCGTCCAGAGTTCACTGACACCTTGGCTATTAAGCAGGGACAACATCCTATACTTGAAAAGATATCAATGGAGAAACCTGTTGCTAATAACACCTACATCTCCGATGAGAACAACTTCATCATTGTTACTGGGCCCAACATGAGTGGAAAGTCAACCTATCTTAAACAGATTGCTCTGTGTCAAATTATAGCACAGATTGGTGAGTAGGAGCATGGTAGAGTGAAATTGATTTTGACCAGAAGATGCAAAATATAATTTAATTTGCATAGTGGTTCACATAGCATAGAACTTGAGCGAGAAGTTTAGAGTGATGAAGCAAAAGATAAATCGATTACCATGTGGTATTATCTGTTACTGCTTCATCATTATGTTGGACTGGGGTGGACAAAGTTAAAAACCACACAGCACCAGATTATAATTCAACAGGTTTATTTGGAAGTAATAGCTTTTCGAGCACTGGTCCTTCATCAGATAACTGTGGAGCAGGATCATAAGACAGAGAACTTATAGCAAAATGTCACAGTGTCATGCACGCAACTGAAACGATATATTGAATAAACCTAGATACTGTTAAGTCTTTCATCTTTTAGAATGGGTTGCAGATCTCGGTTCATTAATATGTCAATCCCAGAAGTTCTTGTAAGTCACCTTTTCAAGATAAGTTAAGGTTTTATAAAAAAAAGTGACATCTCAGCTCAGACTTTGCATTAAAGGTGTGAGGTTCGAGTCTGTCTGTATCCCAGTCAGACTGGTTCTGTTTCCAAAGTAGGAATTTATAAAATATTATATAGATTGACTGCCTGCAGATTGTGTGCTTTTTGAATAAATTGGAATGTACCTGCAATTATAATTCTGCAAATTCACCCCGTAGACTTATGCGCGTGTGTGTGCGTGTGCATGCATGTGTGGAGGGTGGGGGAGAGAATGTGTGTGTGTGGGAGAGAGCGTGAATGTGAGACTGTGTTTTTGCATGTGTGTGCCTCTCAGGGGATGTATGTGTGTATATGAGAGAGGGTCTGCGTGAGTGAGAGTATGTAAAAGTGTATGTATATGTCTGAGAGTGTAAAGTGTAGTGGGGTCACCTGTAGTGTGACATGAACCCAATGTCCCCGGTTGAGGCCATCCTCATGGGTACTGAACTTGACTATCAGCCTCTGTTCGGCCACTCTGCATTGTTGCATATCCCGAAGTCCGCCTTGGAGGATAGTCACCCTTCATCATTACTATCCTTGTTGATCTCTTATTGAAACCTTGCGGAACTCCGATCACTTTAATGATTGCAATTTTTCAGCAAGACCTTATCAGGGCTGTTAAGAGATGAGTGTCAGTTAATTTGCAAAAACAACTGATAATAAACATAATTTTCTAAAGAATTATATTTGAACATTCACGGTTTTGGGTACATTTATGTATAAAGTTAAACGTACTTTAGAACATAGAACAATACAGCACAGAACAGGCCCTTCGGCCCACAATGTTGTGCCGAACATTTGTCCTAGCTTAAGCACCTATCCATGTACGTATCCAATTGCCGCTTAAAGGTCACCAATGATTCTGACTCTGCCACTCCCACAGGCAGCGCATTCCATGCCCCGACCACTCTCTGGGTAAAGAACCTACCCCTGACATCCCCCCTATACCTTCCACCTTAAATTTATGTCCCCTTGTAACACTCTGTTGTACCTGGGGAAAAAGTCTCTGACTGTCCACTCTATCTATTCCCCTGATCATCTTATAAACCTCTATCAAGTCAACCTATCCTCGTATGAACTATTCTCCATTCCAGGCAACATCCTGGTAAATCTCCTCTGCACCCTCTCCAAAGCTTGCACATCTTTCCTAAAATGAGGCGACCAGAACTGCACACAGTATCCAAATGTGGTCTTACTAAGGTTCTATACAGCTGCAACATCACCTCACGACTCTTGACTTCAATCCCTCTGCTAATGAACGCTAATGCACCATAGGCCTTCTTACAAGCTCTATCCACCTGAGTGGCAACTTTCAAAGATCTATGAACATAGACCCCAAGATCCCTCTGCTCCTCCACCTTACTAAGAACCCTACCGTTAACCCTGTATTCCGCATTCTTATTTGTCCTTCCAAAATGGACAACTTCACACTTGACAGGGTTGAACTCCATTTGCCACTCCTCAGTCCAGCTCTGCATCATATCTAAGTCCTTTTGCAGCCGACAACAGCCCTCCTCACTATCCACAACTCCACCAATCTTCGTATCGTCTGCAAATTTACTGACCTACCCTTTGACTACCTTTTCCAAGTCATTTATAAAAATTACAAACAGCAGAGGACCCAGAACTGATCCCTGTGGAACTCCACTTGTCACTGGGCTCCAGGCTAATATTTACTATCTACCACCACTCTCTGACTTCGACCGGTTAGCCAATTGTCTATCCAACTGGCCAAACTTCCCACTATCCCATGCCTCCTGACTTTCCGCATAAGCCTACCATGGGGAACCTTATCAAATGCCTTATTAAAATCCATGTATACTACATCCAATGCTCTACCCTCATCCACGTACTTGGTCACCTCCTCAAAGAATTCAATAAGACTTGTAAGGCAAGACCTACCCCTCACAATTCTGTGTTGGCTGTCCCTAATCAAGCAGTGTCTTTCCAGATACTCATAAACCCTATCCCTCAGTACCCTTTCCATTACTTTGCCTACCACCGAAGTAAGACTAACTGGCCTGTAATTCCCGGGGTTATCCCTATTCCCTTTTTTGAACAGGGGCACAACATTTGCCACTCTCCATTCCCCTGGCACCACCCCCATTGACAGTGAAGATGAAAAGATCATTGCCAATGGATGTGCAATTTCCTCTCTTGCTTCCCACATAATCCTAGGATATATCCCGTCAGCCCTGGGGGACTTGTCTATCCTCAACTTATTCAAAATGGCCAACACATCTTCCTTCCTAACAAGTATCTCCTCTAGCTTACCAGTCCGTTTCATACTCTCCTCTTCAACAATACAGTCCCTCTCATTTGTAAATACCGAAGAAAAGTACTCATTCAAGACTTCTCCTATCTCTTCCAACTCAATACACAGTCTCCCACTACTGTCCTTGATCGGACCTACCCTCGTTCTCGTCATTCTCATGTTTCTCACATACGCATAAAAGGCCTTGGGGTTATCCTTGATCCTACCCGCCAAAGATTTTTCATGCCCTCTCTTAGCTCTCCTAATCCCTTTCTTCAGCTCCCTCCTGGCTACCCTGTATCCCTCCAAAACTCTGTCTGAACCTTGTTTCCTCAACCTTATGTAAGCTTCCTTCTTCCTCCTTACAAGACATTCAACCTCCCTCGACAACCAAGGTTCCCTCACATGACCATCTCTTTCCTGCCTGATAGGTACATACATATCAAGGACACGTCGTATCTGTTCCTTGAAAAAGTTCCACATTTCAACGACATCCTTCCCTGACAGCCTATGCTCCCAATTTATGCTCCTCAGATCCTGTCTTGCAGCATCGTACTTACCCTTCCCCCAATTGTAAAACCTGCCCTGTTGCACGCACCTATCTCTCTCCATAACCAAGGTGAAAGTCACAGAATTGTGGTCACCATCACCAAAATGCTCACCCACTAACAAGCCCATCACTTGTCCCGGTTCGTTACCAAGTACCAAATCCAATATGGCCTCCCCTCTGGTCGGACAATCTATATACTGAGTTAGAAAAGCTTCCTGGATACACTGCACAAACACCTTCCCGTCCAATCTACTTGATCTAAAGAGCTTCCAATCAATATTTGGGAAGTTGCGATCGCCCATGACTACTACCCTGTGGCTTCTGCACCTTTCCAAAATCTGTTTCCCAATCTGTTCCTCCACATCTCTACTGCTATTGGGGGGCCTATAGTAAACACCCAACAAGGTGACTACTCCTTTCCTATTTCTGACTTCAGCCCATACTACCTCCAAAGGCAGATCCCCCTCGAACTGCCTTTCTGCAGCCATTATACCATTTCTAATTAGCAACGCCACCCCCCTCCCTTTTTACCACCCCCCCCAATCTTACATTATAAGAACATTTTCACATGACCTCATATCTTTATGATCATCCACCATAACTTAAACCTCCGAAACCACTATTTATAGTATTCATAGTGCCTTGTCGTTAAATTTTATTTCATCTCTTCCCCTCAGTGCAGCGAACAAAAGGTGCGCTTAGCTTTTTTTGGTTCATAGTTTGTAAGGTCTTTTTTCTGTGGTTCATAGTTTGTAAGGCTAAATTCTTCAGCTGCATTTGAACACAAAGAGGGAGTCAGCACAGGATAAACTGAGGCACAGGATCGGAGATTCAGCACTTCAGCTTTAACTGAGCAGAGAAAAAGCAACAGGATAAACTGAGGTCCAGGATCAGGGGGACAGCAGCAAGAGCGGGATACAGCGAGTTGATATATTAAGAGGAGAAACTTAGTTTAACAGCTGCAGCTTTGGGAGTCTGCTAATAGAGAAATCAAATCAAACAGTGACACCACAGGAAAGTGGTGTGTTGATTGGTTCAGGATTTGTAAAAAACTTTTTCGCATTTTTTTTGGAAGAAGGGATTAACTGAAATAAAACAGAAATAAGTGAAAGTCGTGGTCAATATAATAAAATTACGTAAGTAATTACATAAATATGGTAAGTTAACATAGTAGGAAGTTAAGAGTATTTCTACAGAAGCATAATTATTTATTTTTAAAGAAAGGACTACTGAGGGGCTGAAAGGAAGCCATGGCAGCAGAGCTCACATGTGTGAACATACTCCAGTGCTTTTTGGAACATCATGGAAACTTCAGTTATCCGTGATGGCCACATGTACAAGGGTGTGCCCAGCTACAGCTGCTAGTTAACTAAATTTTTGAACTGGAGCCGTGAGTGAATTTACTGTGAAGCATGATAATGCTTGGAAAGCATTTTCAGTGAAGTGGTCACACTGCAAGTAAAGACTGAGCAGGCAGAAAGGGCATGGGTGACCACCTGGCAGATTAGAGGAAGGCAAATGTCCCCCGTGGCCATTTCCTTTCAATAGATATACCTTTTGGGGAAGATGACTGTGCAGGGAAAAGCAGTGGGAATCAACCTCATGGCACCATGGTGGGTCTGCTGCACAAGGTGGGAAGAAGAACGACAGGGCTATATTGGTAATGGATTCAATGTAAGGAGAATAGACAGGCATTTCCATGGCTGCAAAAGAGACTTGATGATGGCATGTTGCCTCCCTGGTGCCAGGTTAGGGATGTCACTGACTGGCTGCAGGGCATTCTGAAATAGGGAGGACAAACATGCAGAGATCGTGGTACATATTGGTACTGATGATATAGGTGGAAAAAAGGGATGAGGTCCTGCAAGCAGAATTTAGGGAATTTGGAAGTAGATTCAAGAACAGGATCCAAAAGGTAATAATCTCACTCTCTCAGCGGAGCAGGTAAGGGCTGTTTGGCAGTGTCTGTTTGTAGATGCAGTTACGTTTGTTTAACGGTTTAAATTTAAAAGTTTTTTTATATAAAAAACACGGAGCAGACCCGGAAGCTGGTGTAGCGCAAGCTTACCTGGGTAGGTTTTCCCTATAAGGCCACGCAGGAGAGGAACCCGAGGCACTACAGGGCTAGTGCCTCCCACCCGCCTTCCTCCTCTAACCTAATAATAAGACCCGTTTTGGTAAACAGGTAAGTGCTGCATTTGCTTGTTCTATTCTTTAGACCTAGTTTTTTTAAAGGTTACTTTTAGAAGGATGGCAGTGAAGGCAGTGCAATGTTCCTCTTGCAACATGTTTGAGGTGAGGGATGCCATGGTCGTCCCTGCTGATTACACTTGCAGGAAGTGCACCCATCTCCAGCTCCTCCAAGACCATGTTAGGGAACTGGAGCTGGAGTTGGATGAACTTAGGATCATTCGGGAGGCAGAGGGGGTCATAGATTGGAGCTTTAGGGAAGTAGTAACTCCAAAGATTGCAGACAGATGGGTGACAGTGAGGGGGACTGGGAGGTAGCAGCCAGTGCAGGGACCCCCTGCAGCCGTTCCCCTCAAGAACAAGTATACCATTTTGGATACTTGTGGGGGGGGGACTTACCAGGGGTAAGCAATGGGGTTCAGGCCTCTGACACAGAACCTGTTCAGTTGCTCAGAAGGGAAGGGTGGAGAAGAGCAGAGCAATAGTTATTGGGGACTCGATAGTTCGGGGCACAGATAGGCGGTTTTGTGGGGGCGAGAGAGACTCACGATTGGTATGTTGCCTCCCAGGTGCAAGGGTATGTGACGTCTCTGATCGTGTTTTCCGGGTCCTTAAGGGGGAGGAGGAGCAGCCCGAAGTCGTGGTCCACATTGGCACCATGACATAAGTAGGAAGAGGGATGAGAATGTTAGGCAGGCTTTCAGGGAGCTAGGTTGGAAGCTCAGAGTTAGAACAAACAGAGTTGTTGTCTCTGGTTTGTTACGTGCCACGTGATAGAGAGTCGAGGAATAGGGAGAGAGAACAGTTCAATGTGTGGCTACAGGGATGGTGCAGGAGGGAGGGATTACGGTATCTGGATAACTGGGGTTCTTTCTGGGGAAGGTGGGACCTCTATAAACAGGATGGTCTATACCTGAACCTGAGGGGCACCAGTATCCTTGGGGGAAGGTTTGCTAGTGCTCTTTGGGGGGGGATTAAACTAACTCTGCAGGGGCATGGAACCTAGACTGTAGCTTTCGGGTGCAGGACCTTGAGTGTAGGGAGGTTAGGAACATGGCATCAATCTCGAAGGAGGGTGCCTGTAAACAGGAAGGTGGCTTGAAGTGTGTTTACTTCAATGCGAGAAGCATACAAAATAAGGTAGGTGAACTTGCAGCGTGGGTTGGTACCTGGGATTTCGATGTTGTGGCTTTTACGGAGACATGGGTAGAACAGGGACAGGATTGGCTGTTGCAAGTTCCAGGGTTTAAATATTTTAGTAGGGTCAGAGGTGGGGGTAAAAGAGGGGGTGGGGTGGCATTGCTTGTCAAGGATAGTATTACAGCGGTGGAAAAGACGATGGATGAAGACTTGCCATCTGAGGTAGTTTGAGCTGAGCTTAGAAATAGGAAAGGTGAGGTCACCCTGTTAGTTTTCTACAGGCCTCCTAATAGTCCTAGAGACGTAGAAGAAAGGATTGCGAGGATGATTCAGGAGAAGAGTGAAAGTGATAGGGTGGTTGTTGTGGGGGACTTTAACTTTCCAGATATTGACTGGGAAAGCTATAGCTCGAGTACATTAGATGGGTTGGTGTTTGTCCAATGTGTGCAGGAGGGTTTCCTGACACAATGTGTCTATATTGGCGAGACAGGCCACTTACTTGCGGAACGCTTCAGAGAACACCTCAGGGACGCCCGGACCAACCAACCCAACCACCCCGTAGCTCAACACTTTAACTCTCCCTCCCACTCCACCGAGGACATGCAGGTCCTTGGACTCCTCCACCGGCAGAACATAACAACACGACGGCTGGAGGAGGAGCGCCTCATCTTCCGCCTGGGAACCCTCCAACCACAAGGTATGAATTCAGATTTCTCCAGTTTCCTCATTTCCCCTTCCCCCACCTTGTCTCAGTCGGTTCCCTCAACTCAGCACCGCCCTCCTAACCTGCAATCTTCTTCCTGACCTCTCCGCCCCCACCCCACTCCGGCCTATCACCCTCACCTTGACCTCCTTCCACCTATCCCACCTCCATCGCCCCTCCCCCAAGTCCCTCCTCCCTACCTTTTATCTTAGCCTGCTTGGCTACTCTCTCTCATTCCTGATGAAGGGCTTGTGCTCGAAACGTCGAATTCTCTATTCCTGAGATGCTGCCTGGCCTGCTGTGCTTTGACCAGCAACACATTTTCCACAATGTGTAGACAGGCCAACAAGAGGTGAGGCCATACTGGATTTGGTTCTGGGTAACGAACCAGGCCAGGTGTTAGAATTGGAGGTAGGTGAGCACTTTGGGGACAGTGACCACAATTCGGTGACTTTTACTCCAGTGATGGAGAGGGATAAGTGTGCACTGCAGGGCAAGAGTTATAGCTGGGGGCAGGGAAATTATGATGCGGTGAGGCATGACTTAGGATGCGTGGCTTGGAAAAGTAGGCTTCAAGGGAAGGACACAATTGATATGTGGAGCTTGTTCAAGGAGCAACTATTGAGTGTCCTTGATAAGTATGTACCTGTCAGGCAGGGAGGAAAGGGTCGTGTTAGGGAGCCGTGGTTTGATAAGGAATTGGAATCCCTTGTTAAAAGGAAGAGGGCGGCCTATGTAAAGATGAGGCGTGAAGGTTCAATTGGGGTGATTGAGAGTTATAAGGTGGCCAGGAAGGATCTAACGAGAGAGCTAAGAGCAGCAAGGAGGGGACATGAAAAGTCCTTGGTTGGTAGGATTAGGGAAAACCCAAAGGCTTGCTATAGGTATGTCGAATAAAAGAATGACTAGGCTGGAATAGGTACAGTCAAGGATAGTAGTGGGAAGTTGTGCGTGGAGGCAGAAGAGATTGGGGAGACACTGAATTAATACTTTTCGTCAGTATTCACTCAGGAACAGGACATTGTTGCCGATGTGAATATTTGAGTCACAATTAATTAGAATGGATGGCTTTGAGGTATGTAGGGAAGAGGTGTTGGAAATTCTGGAAATGGTGAAAATAGATAAGTCCCCTGGGCCTGATGGCATTTATCCTAGGATTCTCTGGGAAGCAAGGGAGGAGATTGCAGAGCCATTGGCCTTGATTTTTATGTCCTCGTTGTCTACAGGAATAGTGCAAGAAGACTGGAGGATAGCAAATGTGGTTCCCTTGTTCAAAGGGGGATTAGCGATAACCCTAGTAACTATAGGCCGGTGAGTCTCACTTCTGTTGTGGGCAAAGTCTTAGAGAGAATTGTAAGGAATAGGATTTATGAACATGTGGATGGGAATAATGTGATCAAGGATAGTCAGCATGGTTTTGTGAAGGGCAGGTCGTACCTCACAAACCTTATTGAATTTTTTGAGAAGGTGACTAAGGAGGTGGATGAGGGTAAAGCGGTAAATGTGGTGTATATGGATTTTAGTAAGGTGTTTGATAAGGTTCCCCATGGTAGGCTACTGCAAAGAATACGGAGGTATGGCATTGAGGGTGCGTTAGAGGTTTGGATTAGGAATTGGCCGGCTGGAAGAAGACAGAGGGTATAGTTGATGGTAAAGATTCATCTTGGAATGCAGTTACTAGTGGTGTTCTGCAAGGATCTGTTTTGGGACCATTGCTGTTGGTCATTTTTATCAATGACCTGGAGGAAGGGCTAGAAGGTTGAGTGAGCAAGTTTGTGGATGGTACGAAAGTCGGTGGAGTTGTTGACAGTGAGGAAGGATGTGGCAGGTTACAGCGGGATATAGATAAGTTGCATAGCTGGGCGGAAAGGTGGCAAATGGAGTTCAATGTAGGTAAGTGTGAAGTGATTCACTTTGGTAAGACTAACAAGAAGATGGAGTACTGGGCTAATGGTCGGATACTTGGTAGTGTGGATGAGCAGAGGGATCTTGGTGTCCATGTACACAGATCTCTGAAAGTTGACACCCAGGTAAATAGTGCTGTGAAGAAGGCATATGGCGTACTGGCTTTTATTGGTAGAGGAATTGAGTTCCGGAGTCCTGAGGTCATGTTGCAGTTGTATAAGACTCTGGTGCGGCCGCATCTGGAGTATTGTGTGCAGTTTTGGTCGCCATACTATAGGAAGTATGTGGAGGCACTGGAACGGGTGCCGAGGAGGTTTACCAGGATGTTGCCTGGCATGGTAGGAAGATCGTATGAGGAAAGGCTGAGGCACTTGGGGCTGTTTTCATTGGAGAAAAGAAGGTTTAGGGGTGACTTGATAGAGGTGTCCAAGATGATTAGGGGTTTAGATAGGGTTGACATTGAGAACCTTTTTCCACGTATGGAGTCAGCTATTACAAGGGGGCATAGCTTTAAATTAAGGGGAGGTAGGTATAGGACAGATATTAGGGGTAGATTCTTTACTCAACGAGTTGTGAGTTCATGGAATGCCCTGCCAGTAGCAGTGGTGGACTCTCCCTCTTTATGGGCATTTAAATGGGCATTGGATATGCATATGGAGGATAGTGGGCTAGTGTTGGTTAGGTGGGCTTGGATCGGCGCAACATCGAGGGCTAAAGGGCCTGTACTGCGCTGTATTTTTCTATTTTCTATGTAATCTCCGGGTTACATTTGTTTCCATGTGCTAGCACATGTAGGAATAAGAGGATAGTCCAGATAAATGTGAGGCTGAACAGATGGTGCAGAAGGGAAGGTTTTAGATTTCTGGGACATTTTTGGGGCAGTAGGACCTGTACAAGGCAGACAGATTACACATGAAAGGGAGGCATATGGCAAATACCAAGGGCTCAAAACCACTGAAGCCTTGGAGGATTGCAGAATGTGCAAGGGCAAATTTAAAGTAAACTAGGAGCACAAAATCAGGTATGAAAGAACAATGACAGGTAAAATAAAGGAAAATCATCAGTTATTTTGCAAGTATATTAAGAATAAAATAATAACTAGGGTCAATTAAGAACCACGGTGGTCATTCAAGTGTGGAGCCAGAGGATGTAGGTAGGGTTTTAAATTAATACTTTGGCTTGGTATTAACCAGTGAGAAGCACAAAATGGGTGTAAAAGTCAGGGAAGAGGACTGTGATATACTTAAATTAACATCAACAGGAGCTTCAGAGTGGTCTACTAGGCTTAAAAGTAGATAGGTTTCCAGGACTGTATGAAATGTATCCCATGCTGTTGAGTGAGGCAAGGGAGAAAGTAGCAGTGGTGCTTGCAATAGTTTTCAGTTCCTCCCTAGCCACAGGTGTGGTGACAGAGGATTGTAGGACAGCCAGTGTGTTACTATTATTTGAGAAAGGAACATGAGATAAACCCGGAAACTACATACCAGTCAGCTTAACCTTAGTGGTGAGGAAACATATTCTCAGTGACAGAATTAATCTGTATTTGGTGAGGCAGAAATTAATAAACGACAGTCAGCATGGGAAGGGCATGTCTGACCACTTTGAATTTTTTGAAGAGGTAACCAGGTGTGTAGATGAGGGCAATGCATTTGATTTATTCTATTTGGATTTCAGAAAGCTTTTGATAAGGTCACTCATAACAGACCCATAGTGATGGTAAGAGCCCATGGAATCCAAGAAAATTTAGCTAATTGGATCCAGAATTTGCTGCATGGCAGGAAGCAAAAGGTGATTGTCAAGGGATACTTTTGTGACTGGAAGCCTGTGTCTAATGGGTTTCAGTAGGGATCAATGTTGGGGCCCTTGCTGTTTATTGTATTTGTAACTTTTTATTTGAATTAATTGATTTAGACTTGAATGTAAGAGGATTGATCAGTAAGTTCTCAGATGAAATGAAAATTGGTAGGATGGCAAATAGTGAGAAGAATAACCTTAAATTACAGGAGGATATATGTGGTCAAATGGGTTGATCAGTGATAAATGGAATTCAATCTGGCTAAGTGTGAAGTGATGCACTTGGACAGGAAAAACAAGGCAAGGAAATACGCGATGAACAGCTGGACCCGATGTAGCTCCAAGGATTCAGAGGGATCTTGGTGTGCATGTCCACTGGCTCCTTAAGGTAGCAGGACAAGTAGATAAAGTGGTTAAGAAGGCACATGGAATATTTGCCTCTTTTAGCTGAAGCATAAAGTTTGAAGAGCAGGTAGGTCATGCTGAAACTGTATGAAACATTGTGTGCAGTTCTAAAATCCACATTATTGGAGGAATGTGATTGCACTGGAAAGAGTACAGAGGAAATTTACCAGGACATTGCCTGTGATGTTCCAGTTATGAAGAGGGATTGCATTGACTGTGGTTGTTTTCCTTAGAGAGGAGGAGACTGCGAAGGACATGACTGAAATGTATGAAATGATGAGGGGCATAGATGGGGTTGAGACAAAGAAACATTTCCCCTTGATGGATGGATCAGTGATTAGGGGCATGGATTTACGGTAAGGTGAAGGAGGTTTAAAGGAGATGTGAGGAATACCTTTTTCACCCAGAGAATGGTGGGAATCGGGAACTCACTACTTGTAATGGTGGCGGAGGCAGAAACCGTCTTAACATTGAAGAAGTATTTAGATGTGCATATATGCCTATGAGCCAATTGCCAGAAAATGGGGTTACAACAGGTCATTGTTTTTGACTGGCACAGCCTTGATTGGCTGAAAGGACCTTTTCTGTGCTATAGACCTCCATGATTCTGTGACAATTTCTGTTAAGCACACTGAGATGTTTTGCTTCATTAAAGGTACTTTATAAATGCAAAGTTAAAACTCACGAGTAAAAAATGAGGTCTGCAGATGCTGGAGATCACAGCTGCAAATGTGTTGCTGGTCAAAGCACAGCAGGTTAGGCAGCATCTCAGGAATATTCCTGAGATGCTGCCTAACCTGCTGTGCTTTGACCAGCAACACATTTGCAAAAGTTAAAACTCACACAACACCAGGTTATAGTCCAACAGGTTGATTCGGAAGCACTAGCTTTCGGAGGGCAGCTCTTTCATAAGATACTTTCATAAGTATAAGATCGTAGGACACAGAATTTGTAGCAAAAGTTTACAGTGTGATGTAACTGAATTTATATATTGAAAAAGACCTGGATTTAGCTTTGCTCTAAAAAGTTAACAGGATTAATAATAAATTGTTGATTTTTGTTTAAGTTATAAACTGTCTGATTTCTGTGATTCTTAGAATTTGTTAGGAAGAATTAAGCAATTTTGAGGGTGTTTGAATGTTTTAATTTCACTGTGTTGTGAATTCAGCAGTAACAACTCTGATTTGGTCTGGCTTGCTATCCCTGTGTCATAATAGTGTGTAAATTGGAATAACAAGGATCAAGAATATTAAAAGTATTAAACAGGACTTGTTCACTGGTGCGCCCAGTAATTTAATTTAACAGTTGTTACATTGATTGCCATACTGAGCAAATCAGAATGTTCATATTTGCCTGGAGGAGAGGTCAGACACTCGATTTGAAGCAGATGATGAAAGATTGACAGATTTAAATTCTTAATCAAAAAGGGTGCTTTTTTTAACCAGTTTTCTTCCTCACTTCCTCTCTTCAGTGTAATAGCTTGTATATTAGTTCATGCCTCATATAGGAACCAAACTACCAAGAGAATGCGGTGAAAAGACATCACTGTTAAACCTCTCTTGACCTCTAAACATCTCACTTTTCATTAACAGCAGATTTCAAAAGTAAGCAAGGAAATTACACAAAATACTTAAAACAAACTCATTAGGAAAAAGAAAGCTGAGGGGATGAACTGAAAGAGGTATCTAAAATACTGAAGAAATACAGAAATGGAGGGGAAAACTGGTTTAAAAAACATTTTTTACGAGTTAAGAATTTAAATCTGTCAAATTTCAATATCTGTTCTGCATGACTGTCTGACCCTTCTCCAGGCAAGCATGAACACTCTGTTGTGCTCAGTAGAGCAGTCAATGAAAGTAACTTGCTCTTCCCCTATTGTGCACTGCATTTAGTATTCTTCATTGCCATTCGGCCAGTTCACATATCCCCAGATGACCACACAACAAATCTTGGCAATATTAATGCTAATTCTTGGGGTTTAATGGTGCAAATCATAAAGAAAATGTTTCCAGTTGTGAGAGAGGTGCCATCGATGTGATTGAAAGTTTGTGAGGAACATAACCACCAGCATGGATCAGTTGGGTTAAATGGTTTGCCATTGATGTAAATTTTATATATTTGTGTAAATCTGAAAGAAGATTATAAAAAGCATTGTAAAACTTTTAAAGTCTAAATGCACTCATGTTCTGCTGAATATAGAAAAATTGAAGACAAGTGATAGATAACAATTTCTTTTCTCCCCAACTAGGTTCCTTTGTTCCAGCTGAGTATGCTTCATTTCGAATAGCTGATCAGATTTTTACTAGGATTGGTGTAGACGATGATATTGAAACAAACTCATCAACCTTCATGAAAGAGATGAAAGAGGTCTAAATGTATTTTTAACACCCCTTTGGAATTTTTAAAGACATAGTGTTTATGATCATTTATGTTTAATGGAGGAAGTATTAGAATCATCTGGAAATGTTGGTAGGGTATTATTTTATGTCATAATCTAGGTTGACATTGCAGTGCAGTACTGAGGAAATGCTACATTAGAGGATATCATTTGGATGAGCTGTTATGTTGACTGTGCTGGTGACTAGAAGCTTTAGCGTGTGTCTCTTCCTTTTCTGGCAGGTAATATTCATCAGGCGTGATTCACTGATAAATCCCTGAGTGGCATTATAGGTTAACATAAACATTTGACTTCCAGACTACTCAGACTCCTTGGCATCATGGTAGCCCACAAACCTATCAACACACTTAAACAGCAGTTAATGAACCTAAAGGATCCATTAGATACCACCAGCAAAACTAATGTCATTTACAACATACCATGCAAGAACTGTTAAGAATGCTATGTTGGACAAACTAGCAGGAAACTTGCCACCAGGAAGCATGAACACCAACTGGCCACCAAAAGACACGACCTACTATCACTAGCTTCTACACCTACAAAGAAGGACACCATTTTGACTGGGACAACACACATCCTCGGACAGGCGAAACACATACATGCACGAAAATCCTTAGAAGCATGGCATTATAACCAGAAGTCCATCAACAAGTACATCAATTTAGACCCTATCTACCTTCCCTTGACAAAAAAATGGAAATGACACCCAAGACCTATAAATAAAGAGGTCGAACATACCACCAGTGTTTCACCAGAGACTGTCACTGATGATGTTACCTGGTGTTACGAAACGTCTGAAAACAAACTTTCAAGCTCAGTGAGCTAACTTACATACTTAGTATTTTGATATGTTCTTCCTATTGTACTAGTCAATATTTATCCCTCACCCAACTTCACTAAGAAAGATTATCTGGTCTTTATCACCTTGCTGCTGTGGGGTTTGCTGGGTACAAATTGATGATCATGAAGCCAAAGCTAAAGTAGTGTTTTGAATTGTTTGAGATCCTGAATAATGCCAGAGAAATGTAAAGTTGTTTCTTATTGCAACAAAACAACACTTTTCCAGAGTTTTGAAATAATCTTATTATTTCCAGCAATATTATGATTTGGGATAGTCAGCATAGCTTTGTGCATGGGAAATTATATCACAAACTTGATCGAGTATTTTGAGGATGTGACCAAGAAGATAGATGAGGGCAGAGCCATCAAAGTTGCCTATGTGAAATCTAGCAAGGCCTTAGACAAGGTTCTGCATGATAGACTAGTTAATAAAGTTAGGAGAAAGTGAGGACTGCAGATGCTAGAGATCAAAACAGAAAATGTGTTGCTGGAAAAGCGCAGCAGGTCAGGCAGCTTCCAAGGAGCTGAAGAAGGGCTCATTCCCGAAATGTCGACTCTCCTGCTCCTTAGTTAGTGAAGTTAGATCACTTGGGATCCAGGAAGAGCTAGCCAATTGGATACAAAATTGGAGCAGGCCTCTTACTCCTAATAAATCCGAACAAGATGTAGCTAGATACATGATATAGAAATTGAAGGTTATTTTGATGATTAGAAAATTCAGTATGCATCTATTCCTTTTATTGCAGGTAACATACATTATGCATAATGCCACTGATAAATCTCTCATTATAATTGATGAATTGGGTAGAGGAACCAGTACAGAAGAAGGTATTGGGATTTGTCATGCTGTCTGTGAATTTCTGCTCAGTTTCAAGGTAAAGGGTTTGTTTATGCAAGTATGAACAAAGTTTGGGATTTATAAGAACAGTATCAAAACTGTGTCATTTTCCATATATGTTAGGAAAGATTGAAAAAACTGGGACTTTTCATCTCTATAATAGAGAAGACTGAGGAATAGCCTGACAGAGGTCCAATATTATAAAAGTGGTTTCATAGGACTGAACTTAATGGTCCCATGTATCTTGGTGGTCCTGTAAAACCCCATGTATTGCCTCTCTACTAACCACACATTTACAATTTTACAGATGGGAAGACCAGCTGTTTTTTTTCCCAGATGAAGGGCTCAAGTGGCCAATTACTGGCTCAGTTTTACAGATGGCAGGAGAAGGTCATGGATGGAGGGAGGCCTGGTAGATCACCCTGCTCAAGTGGAGAGGTGTCTCTATCGCATGTAAAATTCTGTCCAAAAGACAGATGCACAGAAAATGTTTCCACTTGAAAGAGAGGACAGAATTAGGCCCAATAAATACACAACAGTCACAAATAAGCCCAAAGGGGATACAGGAAAGACCACTGATACTCAAAGAATGGCTAGAAGTAAACCTCAATATTAAGCATTGCATGGACTAGTTCAGCCATATGGCCTGTTCCTGTGTTGTAGATACTGTATGATCAACATTCGCAGAAATTGCAGTGAGAGGATAAGGTCATAGAGGACATTATAAAGTACTTGCATTTTATAGTACTTTTGACATTGTAAACACAAATGGTAATTTGTGCAGAGTGTGATCCCATAAATAGCAATATAATAATGAACCAGATAGCTTATTTTATTGATCTTGCTTGAGAGTGAATATCAGCCAGGCCAACCCAGGAGTGAACTTGCCTACTCTTCTTTGAAATTATGTCATGGGACCATTAACATTCATCTGAAGAGACTTGATGAAAACTCAAATTACTTTGTGCACATAACGATTGTTTCTCTGCCAGTGCAGCACTCCTTTAACACCGGACTAAAAATGCCACTCTAAATGATAAGATCAGATCAGGAAGCTTGGACAACATTTTGACTAAGAGGCAGTAGTGCTGTACCTGCTGAGCTATGGCTGACTCACGGTAACACTGCATAGCAGGAAATGCATCACCTGCAACAGGCAGCTTTGTTGAAGTGGTTTTCTTTGATGTTTGTCATTATTTATTTTTCCTTTATTATTTCAAGGAATGTGAGCATTGCTGGCATAATCAACATTTGTTGCTTATATGTAATTGCCCTGAATCAAGTTGTTTTCTTGGCCATTTCATAAAAGAGTTGGGGGATGGGGAGGACTTTGAACCATATTCCTCGAGCATTAGCCTAGGTTTCTGGATTACTATTCCAGTAATGTTACCACAATATCTCACCTCATTTGAAACAAGTTGTTTGCTTTCTTTCCATTTAGGCATTCACGTTATTTGCCACTCACTTCCTGGAAGTCTGCCACCTTGATGCTTTATATCCCAATGTGGAAAACAACCACTTCGAAGTTCAACATAATCGAAGCAGCACTGGAAACTGTAGTAAGATTGTCTACACATACATCCTCTCCAAAGGTTATACTGAGGAGAAAAATTATGGTAAGCTATACTGCTAGACCTGGGAACTTTGGAACAGAAGTAGGCCATTTGGTCCCTTAAGTCCACTCTGCCCTGAAATGAAATTGCAGCTGACCTGTATCCAAACTCTATTTGTTCCATATCCCTGACTGCCCTTGACCAATAAAAATCCATAAATCTCAATTTTGAACGTTGAATTTGATTCAGCAAAGCCTAATGTATCAGTTTCCCATGTGGTACTCAGCTACCCTACCCTCATGCAAACACATGGTCACTTCCTCAAAATTCCTTCAGATTTGTGTGGCATGACTTCCCTTTAACAAAACCATGTTGACTACCTCTGATCAAACCTTTCCTTTTCAAGTGGAAATTAATTTTCTCCTTCAGTATTTTCCCTACCGCTGATGTTAGACTTACTGGTTTGTGGTTTCTTGGTCTGTATCTACCAGTCGCTTATAAAATAGGACCACATTTGCTGTCCTCCAATACTGCAGTACCTCCCCTGTGGCTAGATATGGTATAAAAGTTTGGGTCAGGGCCCCTGTTATTTCCTTCCTCGTCTCACAAAGCAGCCTGGGATATAACTCATCTGGACTGGGACCTCCACTTTTAAATCCACCATTACTTCCTCAATTCTTCTATCAATCTGCTCAAGACCTTCACAGTCTATCTTATTGAATTATGCACTTACATCCTCCTGTCCCACGTGAAGACAGATGTGAAGTACTCATTTAACATTCTACCAAGGTCCTCTAGCTTCATGCATAGATTGCCTCCATACTCCCCAAAAGGCCCTGCTCTTTTTCTAGTTACTCTCTTATCCTTGATATATTTGTAGAATAACTTGGGATTCTCCCTCATCTTGCCCATCAGCATTTTCTCATGCCCCCTCTTTGTTCTCCTAGTTGCTTTCCTAAGATCCCTCCGCCCCCCACACTATTTATACTCCTCTAGGGCCTCCATATTTTACTCCCGAAGGTATAGTTCTCTTTTTCCTCTTTAGCCAATTCTGAAAATTCATAGACATTCACAGATCTCTGGGCTTGCTATCATTTCCTATATTTCCTATTTTTCACTCTAAGGGGAACATGTTGGGTCTGTATCTTCCCAGGCATCATTTTGAATACCCACTGCTGTTCTGCTGTGGATTTAACCCCAAGTAGTTGTTCTCAGTCTATATTGGTCAGGTCTAGGCTTATTTTAATAAAATCTGCCTATCCCAATCCAAAACCCTATTTTGCAGACCATCTTTCTCCTTTTCCATGACAAACTTAAAACATCCACCATTCAACAATGGTTGGCACCATGTGAAACTCATAGATACTGAAGCAGTCCATGTCCAAATGCAGCATGACCTGGCCAATATCTAGGTTTGGGCTGACAACTATTGAGTAATATTCACACCACACATATGTCAGGCAATGGCCGTCTACAGCAAGAAAGAATTTAACCATCACCCTTGACATTCACTGGCCTTTACTATAATTGAATTCCCCACTATCAACACCCTAGCTGTGCATGGACTGTAACCGTAGGCAACTCAATACCACTGTCTCAAGGGCAATTAAGGATGGGAAATAAATGCTGACCCAGCCAGCGACACCCACATCCTCTGATTGAATAAAAAATAGCTTGTTTCATAGGTGTTTATTAAATAGTATAAAGTGAGATAGGGCTACCTGTTCAGTTTTAATTTGGTATAATTGCATTTCTTGGTTTAAAAAATAAATGAGAAATTTTATGACCCTAAAGAGATCATGGCAGTGGGCAATGGAAGGGATTGTTATATGCCTGACTTGTAGTTGCATTCCCAAAATGCATACAACTGCAATGTCCATTAACACACTTGAGGCCTTCTACATCCAGAGGGAGCTGCAGGGCTGGAGTGCATTCTCTCTACCCACAATGGAGTTTTAATTGAAACTTCCAAATTTTATTTGAACTTCTGATTTTGTTACAATGCCCCATTAGAGGTTGTTATCTTCTAATTTGGTTTAACTAGTTTAATGTAAATTTGGTCTTCATTGGAGTATAATGAGAAACATGGTAACCATAAACAGCTTGAGGTGGTGATATATGGAGAAGGTCATTATTCCAGTCTCTCTCTTATGGTTACAAACATGCCAGGGTATCCTTGGAAAGGGTCCACTGATATGCTTGAGGCATTCCACAATTGATGAGCACTGCAGACATTAGAGTGCATTATCTCAATAAAAACTATTCAGTTCAATTTTAAAGATGCAATAAAGATTTGATTTCTGTTGCGTTGCCCACTCTTTAATTTGGAATTGACGTTTCGGGCAAAAGCCGAAGGGCTTTTGCCCGAAACGTCGATTTCGCTGCTCATTGGATGCTGCCTGATCTGCTGTGCTCTTCCAGCACCACTAATCCAGAATCTGGTTTCCAGCATCTGCAGTCATTGTTTTTAACTCACTCTTTAATTTGGTTGATTAATTTAGTATCTACTTCAAAGAGTATAAAAAGAAATATGGTGACCATAAACAGGTCCAGGCACTGAGCTATAGGGGATACTTGCCTGCCTGTCTCCTGTCTCCTGCCTGTCCCCATAGAGGGAACTTAGGGTGTCCACTGACAATTTGAGGCTTTCTGTCACCAGCTGGAGTGCATAACATTGCCCGAAAATCAAAGTCTAATTGAAATTGTTAAGTTTCCTTTATATGTTTGATTTTATTACACTGTCAGTCTTTAGTTTCCTTAAGCTTAATTAATAATTAATTATTAATTATTTTCAAAAGTGTATAAAGAGAAACCCAGCAGAGCTATCTGCAATATCCTGGCCAATATCTGTCCTTCCATTAGCATTACAAACATATTTTCTGTTCATTATCACATTGTTGGCAGAAAGTAGCTGTTGCTGACATAACTGAAACAGAAAAGGATATCAGCATTTCCCAATGTTAAATGTTAGAGAGAAAATATTCTAGGACACTGGGTGTTAGAAAGGGAAGAGGCAAACATTTGTGTTTTTTCTGTCTGAAGGGAGTTAGGGGTGAGTAATATATTCTGGGCCAGACAGTGATGGCCACTGCCCATGAATGAATATAAAAAAGTTGCATTCTATAATACATCTAGTATTAGGTAAAAGATTTGGCATCTAATTTCCGCTTTGCTGATTAGCTTCAGAATGAATTAACACCATTCTTTTACGACTCCGAGATGAAGGTCTGCAGCTCCATGGACTTGTCGGCCTTTAGCCCCAGTGGTTTTTGCAATACTTTTTCTGTAATAATGGTTATTATCTTCTGATGTGGTTTGGTTGGCGTAGTTGTCTGGATAGCTAGTTGGTGATGCAGAGGAATGCCAACAACATTGATTCAATATCTGTATTGGTTGAGGTTACCATGAAGGACTCTCCTTCTCAACACTCACCTTGTCTGAGGCATGGTGACCATCAGGTTAAAGCACCAGTCATCTCTAACGAGAAGGCAACCCTATCATCTGCTAGGATTTGATCACTTTACCTATATAATTTTATGTTCCTCCATTTCTTTGATTTTCTTGATTTTTCTACTTTGCTTGTTGGGTCCAGTGACCCCTCTTCAGGACAGTTGTGGAAATGTGGCAGCAAGTGAGAAGAGGATGAGGCACGGTGTGATGGTGTCTAATGTTTGTACGGTAAAGTTTTATTTGATAATTTCATGTTGTAAATATGTAGGGACAAGGGTATTCCCCTCAAACCTGTTCCAACTTCATTTTGGCTGAACAGCATGTTAACATTATCTAGTCATACTGGTTTTACATTCTTGTCAATAATCTTAAAAATCTTTTTTGCTTTTGACTTTTTTAATTGACCCAGAGTTCCTGATTTTCACTTGTATGCAGTAGTTCTTCTTACTATTTAGGTAACAGGCTTCATTTTTAATTTTCCTGCTAAAGTGAACAATTTCACATTTTTCTATGTTATTCTCCATTTGTCACATCTTTGTCCACTTGCATGACTTACCTATATTTTTTGTAACCTCCTTGTGTCCTCCTCACAATTTACTTTCTTATCTATCAAAGTCTTCTTCCCAGATTAGTCGTTTCTCTAATTTCTGTTTATCTCTCCTCTCATTTTTGAGGGTTGGGCATGGAATTCCTTTGGATTAGCCCATGCTTATGGACAAAATATTGCAGTGGCTTGTGATTGCCTTCTGCAGGATGGCTGACCAGCAATCTCTCCTGCTCTTGTTTTTGCTGCCATACAGATGAATGAGGGGGATCTCATAGAGATTTATAAAATTTTAACAGTACTAGACAGAGTAGATGCAGGGAGGATGATCCTGATGATGGGTTTGTCCAAAACCAGGTGTCAAAGTCTGAGGATTGTGGGTGGATCATTTAGGATGGAAATGAGACATTTCTCCACCCAAAGTATGGTGAACCTGTGGAATTCATTACCACAGGAAGTAGTTGATGCCAAAACATTGAATGCATTTAAGAGGTGGCTAGATACAGCACTTGGGGTTTAATAGGATCAAAGGTTATGGGGAGAAAGCAGGATTAGACTATTGAATTGGGCGATCAGTCATGATCGTGATGAATGGCAGAGTAGGCTCGAAGGGCTGAATGGTCTGTTCCTACTCCTATCTTTTATGTTTCAATGTTTTCCATCTACCTGGTATAATGTATACTGGAAGTATTTACAGCACACAACCTCTTCAGCCATGTTACGAACCTTCTGTGGCCAAAAAGTCTTTGTGTGGGTCTTGAATCCAGAGCTTTTGACTCAGAAGTCAGGATGTGCCAAAAGATCTGTATTCTCACCCTCTAATTACTTACCTGAAATTATTTTATTGTCTTACAGATCTTGAGATTACCCTTAATCTGTACTCAATAGAATACAGCCTAGTCTATCTGAATGTGTATGCTGTCTGTAATCTGTATTTATTAATGGACGGATAATCTAAGGCGTGTTTGTGTGATTTGCTGTTTTGCATGATTGCCTGATTTATGTCCCAAGTGAACAATGAATGGACTGAATTGTTGGGAACAAGAAGCAAGAAAACATACTCTCTCTTGACATAAAACCTGTTTCTCACCTGGTGGGCTAAGAGTAAGTAATAATTAGTGATCTTACTGGCAATGCCCATTTTAGACAATGAAGAACAGCAATAAAGAAAATGGCCAAGGACTTCAGGATACACATTTAGAATCTATATGGTTGAAGGTGAGAAACAGGAAGGAAGCACACTTCTTGTTGCAAATTTATTATAAACCTCTAAATAGTGGGGGAGGAAGTAGAAGTGAGCATTTGTAGACAGATTATGGAAAGCTACAGGACAAGTAGGGTTGTGATAGTTGGTGATTTCAATTGCCCTAAGGTAGATTGGAGAAAAAGGTAGAGTGTAGGACAGGAAGGGGTGAAATTCCTGCAATGTGGGCAAGAGAACTTTCTGGATCAGTATTTTCCAGTCCTACCAGACAGGCAGCAGTGCTGGATCTTGTGTTAGGAAATGAGATAGGCCAAGTGGAGAACATCTAAATGAGGGAGCATTCGGGAAATAGCAATCATAACAAAAATTAGGGTCAGTATTAAATTGGAAAAAGATAAAAATCAGTCAATGATTAAGATCCCAGACTGAAAAATGGCAGATTTTAGGGGTTTAAAAGTTGAACTGCAGCAGGTTGATTAGAAATGCATTTTAGTGGATACAAAGAAAATCTGGAAACTATAGACCAGTAAGCCTAACATCTGTGGTGGGTAAGTTACTTGAGAAGTTTCTGAGAGATAAGATGTACATGCATTTGGAAAGACTGGGTTTGATTGGGAGCTTTGTGCATAGGAGATCCTGCCTCACAGGGTTTTGAAGTTACGAGGAAGAATGATGAGGGCAGGGTGGTAGACTCCATATGGATTTCAGTAAGACCTTTGTTAAAGTTCCATATGGTAGGCTGCTCTAGAAGGTTAGAACACATGGAATCTAGGGCAAGCTGACAAATTGGATACACAATTGGCTTGATGGTAGGAAGTGGGGTAACCGTGAAAGGATGTTTGTGAGACTGGTGGCCTGTGACTAGTGGAGTACTTCAGGGATTGGTGCTGGGCCCATTGCTGTTTGTTATATATATCAATGATTTAGATGAGAATGTACAAGGCATGGTTAGTAAGTTTGCAGATGACAGTAAAGTAGGCGGTATCATGGACAGTGAGGAAGGTTATCAGAAATTGCAGAAGGACCTTGATCAGCTGGGGAAATGGGCCAAGAAATAGCAAATGGAGTTTACCATACATAAGTGTGTGGTTTTGCATTTTGGAAAATCAGATCAAGGTAGGAATTTTATGGTGAATAGTCGGACCTTAAGGAGTGTTGTGAATGCATGGAATGCGTTGCCAGTGGTGGTGGTGGAAGCAGAGTCATTAGGGACATTTAAGTGACTGCTGGACATGCACATGGATAGCAGTGAATTGAGGGGTGCATAGGTTAAGTTACTTAAATTAGAATTAATCCTCGGCACAACATCGTGGGCCAAAAGGCCTGTTCTGTGCTGTACCTTTCTATGTTCTATGAGTGAAGTGGAACAGAGAGACCTTGGAATTCAGGTTCATGGTTCTCTGAAAGTGGAGTCCCGGGTAGACAGGACAGTGAAGAAGGCTTTTGGCACATTGGCCTTCATTAGTCAGGGCTTTGAGTATAGAAGTTGGGAAGTTATGTTGCAGTTGTACAGGACATTGGTGAGGCCGCACTTGGAGCATTGTGTTCAGTTTTGGTCACTTTGCTGTAGGAAGAATGTTATTAAACTGGAAAGAGTGCAGAAGAAATTTACAAGGCTGTTGCCAGGACTCAACTGAGTTAAACGGAGAGGTTGAACAAGGTAGGACATTTTTCTTTAAAGCGTGGGAGACTGAGGGGGAAATCTTATAGCAGTGTGTAAGAACATGAGAGGCATGGATAGGGCGAATGCACTCAGTCTTTTTCCCAGGTTTAGGGAATCAAGGACAAGAGGGCATAAATTTAAGGTTATTAGGGAAAGAATAAAAAAACCTGAGAGGCAACTTTTTTACACAGCTGGTGGAAGTTGTTGACCCTGTACATTAACAATATTTAAAAGGCATTTGGATAAATACATGGATAGGAAAGGTTGAGTAGGATATGGGTCGAGTGCAGGGAAATGGGATTAGCGTGGATGGACATTTTGGTCGGCATGGACCAGTTGGGCTAAAACACCTGTCTCCATGCTGTAAGACTCAATGATCTATAAGGACATTGAGAAAATAATGTATATTGGAATAATAACAACAATAGAAATCAGGAAATATATCTCAAATGTTTTGCTTGTGTCTTTACCAAATTAGAAGATGGTAACAATGGCCTAGTTGAAAACGTGGGCATTGAGCAACTGAACAGTATAGTGATAGTGATGTTTCCAGGCCCAGATGGGATGCATTCCAGATTGCTGAGAGAGTTAAGGAAGCAATTGTGGAGCCATCGACAGAAATTTTCCAGGCCTCTCTTAGTTCCAGGAGACTGTAGGATTACACATGTGACACCATTGTTTAAGAAAGGGACAAAGGATAACTCGAGAAACTACAGTCCTGTCAGCTTGACATCAATGGTAGGGAAACGGATGGAGGCCATAATGCAGGATAAGGTAAAGAGACAGAAAAATAAGTTAATTAGACAGTTAACATGGCTTTGTCAAAGACAAGTCATGTCTTACAAATTTAATTAAGTTATTTGATGATATGACACAGGCAGTGGATGAGGGTATTGCTGTAGATGTTGTATTTTTGGACTTTCAGCAAGCATTGGATATGGTACCACATGACAGGTTTGTTATCAAATCAGAAATGTTTGAGATGATGGTCCTTGGTTGCCTGGATTAGAAGTTGGCTATAGGATAGGAAACAGAGGGTAGGGAGAGATGGGTAACTCTCAGATTGGAGATGAATTGGCCAAAAGATAGGAAACAGAGGGTAGGGAGAGATGGGTATCTCTCAGATTAGAGATGAATTGAAAGTGGTGTTCCCCAAGAATCAGTGTTTGGACTGTGGCTTTTTCTGATTCATATCAATGATTTGGAAAGGGGTGTTGTGGGCAAAATCTCTAAATTTGTAGATGATACTTAAGTCAGGGAGAAGAGTGAACTGTGAGGATGATGCTGGGCAGCTTCAGAGGGACATTTAAAAGTTGGCCAAATGGCAGACACCTGATGGTTGAATTTCAATGCAGAGAAATGTGGGGTAATGCATTTTGGAAGAAGAAACACAGAGACATACAGGCTCAATGTTACAAACTTGAGGGGAACTAGCTTTTGGAACGCTGCTATAAATTCTGTGTCTTCCAATCTTACACTCCACAACCACCTGATGAAGGAGTAGCGCTCCGAAAGCTAGTGCTTCTAATTAAACCTGTTGGACTATAACCTGGTGTTGTGTGATTTTTAACTTTGTACACTCTAGTCCAATACCGGCATCTCCAAAACATGAGGAGAATACAGGAGCAGAGATACCTCAAGGTTCACGTGCATAATTGAAGGTGGCCAGGCAAGTTGAAACAATTGTTAAGAAGGCATATAGGATCCTTGGGTTTATAAATGGAGGCATCCGCCTATAAAAGCTAGGAAGTGATGCTTGCACCTCTACAAATCATTGGTCAGACCACACTTGGAGTATTGTGTATAATTTTGGACATCATATTGAAGAAAGGATGTTAAAGCCCTGGAGAGAGTTCAAAGGAGATTTACTAGAATTATCCCAGGAATGAGAGTTTTTAGATACAAGGAAAGATTAGAGAGATTGGGTTTATTGTCCTTGAAGCAGGGAAGATTAAGAGGTGACGTTATTGAGGTGTTCAAAATTATGAACAATTGTGACAGGGTAAAGAAGGATATGTTATTTCTAGCAATCGGTATGTCAATAACTAGGAATCACAACTTCAAGATCATCAACAAGAGAGTTTGCAATGAAATGAGGAGAAATTTCTTTCCTCAGAGATTTTAGGATTTAGAATACGCTGCCTGGGAGAGTGGTGGAGGCAGATTCCATAGGACGTTTAATAAGTGAGCTGGAGATAGGTTTGAAAGTCATGATGTTTGAGGGTGACGGAGATAGGTCTGGAGAGTGAAGTTAGCTGGGTAGCTCTTTTGGGAGCCAGTACAGTCACAATGATTCTAATGGTCTACTTCTACACTATAAACTCTACGTTTCTATCCACACGAACAACTTTATATCTCTGCAAAACTAGATTCCATCTAGCACCTTTAAATATCCAAACCCTCCAGTTTATGTGGACTGTGGCTGCAGAGTACAATGCTGTAACTTCCCAAATCAAAACCCACGGCCACTTGAGAGAACAAGGACAGCAGGTATACGATATACAATTCACTTGAAGTCACAAACCAGTCCATCTTGAACATATATTGGTGATTCCTTCACTGTTCCTATTCAGAATCTTGCAACTTTCTCCCTGATATCACCTTCTGAGCACCTTCATCACATGGACTGCAGTGATTAAGAAGGTGGTTCACAACTTCTCTAGGAATGGACCACAAATTGACCTTACCCCTGACAGCAACACTCTGAGAATTAAGTATTTAAAACACATTCACTTACTTGAATATGTAGAGAAAGGTTAGTCAAGATCAAGGTGATAAGTAACACAATGGTAAGGATAACAAAGACATTTTTGGAATTAAATTCATAGCCAGAGTTAGCTTAGTCATTAAATTTGTTTATTTAAATACTGCGTTGTAATTTTTCAGTTCATTTCATAGAATATTGAATCCCTACAGTGCAGATAGAGGCCATTGAATCTGCACTGGCCCCCAAGTAGCATCCCACCCAGACCTAGCTCCTCCCATCCCCCAGCCTATATTCATTGCCCCGCATTTACAATGGCTAACCCACCTGGCCTGCACATTCCTAGATGCTACGGGGCAATTTAGCCTGGCCAATCCACCAAAGCTGCAAACGTTTCGACTCTCTAGGAGGAAACGAGAGTGCCCAATAGAAACTCACGCACACATGGGATGTGTAAACTCCACACAAACAGCTACCCAGTGCTGAAATTGAACCTGGGTCCCTGGGAGTGTAAGATGGCAGTGCTGGTCAATGTGTCCATGATCCATTGGCCCCACATTATACAAGGTAAAAACAATGGCTGCAGATGTTGGTGCTGGAAAAGCACAGCAGTTCAGGCAGCATCCGAGGAGCAGGAAAATCAATGTTTCGGGCAAAAGTCCTTCATCAGGAATAGAGGCAGAGTGCCTGCAGGGTGGAGAGATAAATGAGAGGAGGGTGGGATTGGGGAGAAAGTAGCATAGAGTACAATAGGTGAATGGGGGTGGGGATTAGGTGATAGGTCAGAGAGGAGGGTGGAGTGGATAGGTGGAAAGGAGGATAGGCAGGTAGGACAGGTCATGGGGACAGTGCTGAGCTGGAAGTTTGGAACTGGGGTGAGGTGGGGGAAGGGGAAATGAGGAAACTGGTGAAGTCCACATTGATGCCCTGGGGTTGAAGTGTTCCGAGGCGGAAGATGAGGCGTTCTTCCTCCAGGCATCTGGTGGTGAGGGAGCGGCGGTGAAGGAGGCCCAGGACCTCCATGTCCCTTGGCTGAGTGGGAGGGGGAGTTGAAATGTTGAGCCACAGGGCGGTGTGGTTGATTGGTGCGAGTGTCCTGGAGATGTTCCTTAAAATGCTCTGCTAGGAGGCGTCCAGTCTCCCCAATGTAGAGGAGCCTGCATCGGGAGCAACGGATACAATAAATGATATTGGTGGTTGTGCAGGTAAAACTTTGATGAATGTGGAAGGCTCCTTCGGGGCCTTGGATGGAGGTGAGGGAGGAGGTGTGGGCGCAGGTTTTGCAATTCCTGCGGTGGCTGGGAAAGGTGTCAGGATGGGAGGATGTGTTGTTGGGGGGCGTGGACCTGACCAGGTAGTCATGGAGGGAATGGTCTTTGCGGAAGGTGGAAAGGTATGGGGAGGGAAATATATCCCGGGTGGTGGGGTCCGTTTGGAAGTGGCGGAAATGTCGTCGGATGATTTGGTTCATGCGAAGGTTGTTAGGGTGGAAGGTGAACACCAGGGGCATTCTGTCCTTGTTATGGTTGGAGGGGTGGGGTCTGAGGGTGAAGGTGTGGGATGTGGACGAGATGCGTTGGTGGGCATCTTTAACCACGTGGGAAGGGCAATTGTGGTCTCTAAAGGAGGCCATCTGGTGTTTTCTGTGGTGGAACTGGGTCCTCCTGGGAGCAGATATGGCGGAGGTGGAGGAATTGGGAGTACGGGATGGCATTTTTGCAGGAGGTAGGGTGGGGAGAGGTGTAATCCAGGTAGCTGTGGGAGTCGGTGGGTTTGTAAAAAATGTTGGTCATCATTAATGGAGATGGAGAGGTCCAGGAAGGGGAGGGAGGTGTCAGAGATGGTCAGGATGGAATGTATTGGTGAAGTTGATGAATTGCTCAACCTCCTTGTGGGATCACGAGGTGGCGCCGATTCAGTCATCAGTGTCGCAAAGGAAGAGGTGGGGAGTGGTGCCAGTGTAACTACGGAAGATGGACTGTTCTATGTAGCCAACAAAGAGACAGGCATAGCTGGGGCCCATACATGTGCCCATGGCTACCTCTTTGGTCTGGAGGAAGTGGGAGGATTCGAAGGAGAAATTGTTAAGGGTGAGGATCAGTTCAATTAAATGAATGAGAGTGTTGGTGGAAGGGTATATTATACAACTCTGAATACAATGACCAGACTTATAATTCTCTTCCTTAATATCATCTTTGTCGTTTTTTTGCACGAGGTTTGAAAGCTGCTGAGGTTTCATCTCTTCCCCCATCAATTGTACTCGATGCTAAAGAAATTGCTTCTCACATCACCAAACAAATATGGGTAAGTAGGGTTACCGCAGTAATGTTATTTAATAGATAGTCCGTCAGATGAGAAAATTATACTTTGTATCTAAAATGTATTTGCATCACAATAAATGTTGTAGAAGTAAATATGTGCAAAAAAAACACTTCTCTATTGTTCAGGGTTGCCAGCACTTTGTTTTCATTGCTTAATCTCTCACCTCCAACTACCCTGATCTCTGACAATCTCATCATTGTCATCTAAATTGCCCATCAGTTTGAACCCCTTCATAAGCCAACAACTAACACTCTGCCTTTATGCTCCTCTCATTAGTCTCCCATCGGCTTCACTCTTGTGTCATCCTGCTCTATCACCGTCCCAATACTGATCTCCAGACAGGCCTGAGCCTGTGACATCTTGCCTTCGAGTACCAAGTGCAAAGCAAACAATTGCTCTGTTGAAGGATTAGGTGATAATTGACACTCAACTTTATCACATTTTCTATTTTTACAAATGATAAACTCCTCAAAAAAATTAATTGCTGTCACCTGAGTGTGGCTTGCAATTAGAACTTAACTTTATACAATGGCACTCCTCACTAATGACAGTGTGCAAATTTTTTCCCTTCAGCCCGCTTCTCTGCCACAGTATTTGAAGGAAAATAAGTCTTGCATTTACATAACACCTGACAAAACTTCACCAAAGAATTTTAGAACCAGTTATTTCTGAAGTGTGGTAACAGTTGTAATTTAGGAAATCTAGCATCCAGTTTGTGTACAAAAAAGATCTCACAACAGCAATATGATAACTACCAGATTATTTGTCTGATGTTGGTTGACAGACAAGTATTGGGCTGGGGAGAATTCCTCTGCTGTTAGAACATAGAACAATACAGCGCAGAACAGGCCTTCGGCCCTCGATGTTGCGCCGACCTGTGAACTATTCTCAGCTCATCATCCTACACTATCCCAAAATCATCCACGTGCTTATCTAAGGATAGTTTTAATCTCCCTAATGTAGCTGAATTGACGACATTAGCAGGTAGTGCATTCCACGCCCTTATCACTCTCTGCGTAAAGAACCCGCCTCTTTAAGGGGTTAAATCTGTCTTAAATCTATCACCCCTCAATTTGTAGTTATGCCTCTCGTACAAACTGACGTCATC
Organism: Hemiscyllium ocellatum; assembly: GCF_020745735.1. Taxonomy (NCBI): domain Eukaryota; kingdom Metazoa; phylum Chordata; class Chondrichthyes; order Orectolobiformes; family Hemiscylliidae; genus Hemiscyllium; species Hemiscyllium ocellatum. The sequence goes on along the minus strand of NC_083409.1, from coordinate 113,276,225 downwards.
ATCCGAGGAAAAAGACCTTCACTGTCCACCCTATCTAATCCTCAATCATCTTGTATGTCTCCATCAAATCCCCTCTTAGCCTTCTTCTTGCCAATGAGAACAGGTTCAAGTCTCTCAGCTTTTCCTCATTAGACCTTCCCTCCAGACCAGGCAACATCCTGGTAAATCTCCTCTGCACCTTTTCCAATGCTTCCACATCCTTCCTGAAATATGGGGACCAGAACTGTACACAATATTCTAAGCACCAGCATTTTGTATATTTGCAGCATGATATTGCGGCTTTGGAACTCAATTCCTCTACAAATCAAACCTAACACACGATATATATGCCTTCTTAACAGCACTATCCACCTGGGTGGCAACTTTCAGGGATCTATGTGCATGGACTCCAAGATCTCTCTGCACATCCACACTGCCAACAATCTCTCCATTGACCCAGTACTCTGCCTTCCCATTATTCTTCCCAAAGTGCATCACCTCACATTTAGCTGCATTGAACTCCATTTGCCATCTTTCAGCCCAATTCTGCAGTTTATCCAAGTCCCCTGCAACCTGTAACATTCTTCCACACTGTCCACTAGTCCACCAACTTTAATATCATCTGCAAACTAACTAACTCATCCACCTATGCCTGTGTCCAAGTTGTTTATAAAAATGACAAACTGCAGTGGTCCCAAAACAGATCCTTGGGGCACACCACGAGTAACCGGACTCCAGGCTGAATATTTTCCATCAACCACCACTTGCTGCCTTCTTTCAGAAAGCCAGTTTCTAATCCAAACTGCTAAATCACCCTCAATTCCATGCATCTGCATGTTCTGCAACAACCTATGTGGAATCTTATCAAAGGCTTTACTGAAGTCCATGTATAGGGGAGAAAGTGAGGTCTGCAGATCAGAACTGAAAATGTGTTGCTGGAAAAGCGCAGCAGGTCAGGCAGCATCCTGCTCCTTGGATGCTGCCTGACCTGCTGCGCTTTTCCAACAACACATTTTCAGCTCTGAAGTCCATGTATGCCACATCAACTTCCCTACCCTCATCTACATGCTTGGTCACCTTCTCAAAAAACTCAATGAAGTTTGAGAGACACGACCTGCCCTTGACGAAACCATGTTGACTATCTGAAATCAAATTGTTGCTTACTAGATGATTATAAATCTTATCTCTTATAATCCTTTCCAAAACCTTTCCTACAACAGAAGGAAGACTCATTGGTCTATAATTACCTGGATCATCTCTACTGCCCTTCTTGAACAAGGGCACAACATTTGCAATCCTCCAGTCCTCTGGTACCAAACCTGTAGACAATGAAGACTCACATATCAATGCCAAAGGCTCTGCTATCTCCTCTTTAGCTTCCCAGAGAATCCTCGGATAAATCCCAACTGGCCCAGGGGACTTGTCTACTTTCACTCCTTCTAGAATTGATAACACCTGTTCGTAACTAACCTCAAACCTTTCTAGTCTAATATCTCGTACCTCATGCTTCTTCTCTACAATATTCTCTTTTTCCTGAGTGAAAACTGTTGAGATACATTCGTTTAGCACTTCTCCGATCTCCATAGGGTCCACACTCAACTTCCCACTTCTGTCTTTGATTGGCCCCCATTCCTACCCTAATCATCCTTTTATTCCTCACATACCCATAGAAAGCTTTAGGGTTCTCCTTTATTCTATTTGCTAAAGACTGCTCATGTTCTCTCTTTGCTCTTCTTAACTCTCTCTTTAAATCCTTCCTGGCTGATCTGTAACTCTCCATCGCCTCATCTGAACCATCTTGCCTCATCAACACATAAGCCGCCTCCTTCTTCGTAACAAGAGATGCAATTTCTGTTGTAAACCACGGTTCCCTTACCTTATCACTTCCTCCCTGCCTGTGCATCCCCTGCATTTTGCTACCCCGTTCTATGCATCCTAATTCCTGTCTAATTGTATTATAATTGCCCTTGCCCCATTGATAACTCCTGACCTGTGGCATGTACCTATCCCTTTCCATCGCTAAACTAAACATAACTGATTTATGGTCACTCTCTCCAAAGTGCTCACCTAAATCAAACACCTGGCCTGGTTCATTACCAAGCACCAGATCCAGTGTGGCCTCCCCTCTTGTCGGCCCTTTGACATACTGTGTCAGGAAACTCTCCTGTACACATTGGACAAAAACTGATCCATCCGACGTACTAGAGTTATAGCATTTCCAGTCAATGTTGGGGAAGTTAAAGTCCCCCACAATGACCATCCTGTTCCTTTCACTCCTACCCAGAATACTTTTGCTAATCCTCTCTTCCACCTCTCTTGAACTCTGTGGAGGCCTATAAAAAAACTCAAAGCAGTGTGACCTCTCCTGCCCTGTTTCTAACCTCAGCCCACACGACCTCAGTTGACGAGTCCTCATCAAAAATTCTCTAAGCCGCCTCAGTTGACGAGTCCTCATCAAAAATTCTCTAAGCCACCGATATACTATCCTTGACGAACAAGGCCACACCGCCCCCTCTTTTACTACCTTGCCTGTTCTGAATGAAAGATCTAAACCCTGGAACCTGCAACATTCATTCCTCACCCTGCTCTATCCATGTCTCCGAAGTGGCCACAACATCAAAGTCCCAGGTACCTATCCATGCTGCAAGCTCACCTACTTTATTCCAGATACTTCTGGTGTTGAAGTAGACATACCTCAAACCAGTTTGCTGTCTGCCAGCACATTCCTGTGACCCTGAAATCCTTCTCTGTCCTTCCTACTTTCATCGTCCTGTGCACTGCAACTACACCTTCGGTTCCCATCCCCCTGCTGAGCTAGTTTAAACCCAAATAGCACCAGCAAGTTTCCCACCCAGGATATTAGTACCCTTCTGGTTCATGTGAAGACCATCCTGTTTGTACAAGTCCCACCTTCCCCTGAATGAGCCCCAATTATCCAAGAACCTGAAACCCTTCCTCCTGCACCATCCTTGCAGCCACGTGTTCAGCTGATATCTCTCCCTGTTCCTTGCCTCACTATCACGTGGCGTAGGTAACAAACCAGAGATAACAACTCTGCTTGTTCTAGCTCTCAGCTTCCACCCTAGCTCCGTGAAATCCTGCCTTATATCCCTATCCCTCTGTTCATATAGTGTCCTGGATACTTGCATTTCCACCTGACATGGCAAGTATAACTTTATTTAACATCTAATCTGAAACACATTCCGTTCCATTAGTGCAATACTGCATCACCTCAGTACAACTTTGCAAATGTCATTTCAGATTATCGCTTGTCTGGAGTGGCAGTCAATTCCACGACTATCTCACTCACAGATGAGATTGCTGTCCATTGAACCATGATTGATCTTATAAATATGACTATCTGTGGTAGTAGGTAAAAACAATGACTGCAGATGCTAGAAACCAGATTCTGGATTAGTGATGCTGGAAGAGCACAACAGTTCAGACAGCATCCGAGGAGCAGTAGTGTAATTTTTGATTTTGCTGTTTTTGGCTGAATTGCAGCGTAAACAAAGAAACACTGCTGAGTCGCTGCAGCAGAGAGCAATGCATCAACTGGCCACCAGGCTGGTGCAGACAGCAAGAAACTCACGCTTGGATCCAGATCGGTTGAGGATGTACCTAATGGGCCTCCGGAAAAGGTATGAAGCAGACTGCCTCACAGCCCAACAATCTCCGCATGCAGATACATCCCTCTGAGAACATTTTAGTGCTAAACAAGAATGAAACCATTTAATAATGAACGTTCCAAAGTATTGTGGTTATTTGAAAAAAGTGTTGGATCAGATTTGCTGCCAAAATAAAGGTGTGATGCACCAGTGGATTTTTGACACGGAAGTGAGCTTGGAATCACCACAAATTACTGGCTGATTTCCAATGCTCTGTTGTCAGCCTTATATAAACAACAGTTCATCCATAAGTTCCATAAAGTTGTAACACTTGTGCATCAATTACCTATTTATCTCACTGAAGAGAGTCGGGGCAGCTGATTAAGACCCTTTTTTTGATGAGATTTACCTGCTACCCTATTTCTCAGGCTCAGAGGTGAAAGAGTTTAAATTGTGGCATTTCATTTCTGCAGATTGTAAACTGTTGTTGGCAATTTTTTAAAAAATTTGTCCTTTCTGCTTTCTCTCTTTTAGTCTATTGTTAATTCTTCTGTCTTTATTTCTCTTTCTGCCTCAGATTTTAGTCTCAATACATTATTTATTTTAGTATTTCCTTGTTCGATTTGTCAACCTTCCATTTTCATTGACACAGGAGACAGATGGGTCCCACTACCCCCTCACTATGCTTTCACCAGCTTGCACTTGCAGCAATTGTAGTGCAAATTATATTGAGCTGAAGGGTGAAGGGGAATGTCCAAATTGATTGAGTATATACTACAGCATACTCCACTCCAGAGAGTTCTAGTGTAAAGTTTTATCACAGGTTTAACTTCATAAAAATTTAAAGTTTGTAAATTAATCACTTTTTTTGAATTCTGTCATTTCAGTTTCTGTACAAAGTGTGAAAACCTTTCCACAGAGTTGGTAAGGAAGAAAAATAAAACAACTGCAAAAATTGTTGGAAATTTTGAGTTTATTGCATGCTGTGCAGCACTAGAACGCAGTGTAAATGATGTAATAATGAATTGGTTCTTTTTTCTCTCCTGAAGGGTCGGGATTTCTTTTCTTCTCTCTGTTGTCCCGGTCCCCAATTTGTTAAAACAGGCTGGCAACCAAAGGAGAGGGTAGGTAGGGAGGAGGGAGATCTCTTCATCTTTATCTTTCCAAATTCAAGTAATTCTGAAGCAATTTGGGTAGCGGCAACAAAGAAATTCCTTTAGGCAGCCCACTATTGGCTAGCAGGGAGCTTCGAATAGACATTCTGCAAAGGTGAAGGAGCTCACAAGGCTCTTGATATCTTGTCACAGGGATGTAATCCAACCAGTTAGAAATGAGAAGTTGCCGTCTAAAACTAATATACGCCTGAAAACAGAAGAAGGAGAATGCATTATACTTACTATCTGCCTTTAATATCGTGATCCTTCTGTACACCTTTTCCTGCCATAAAGTTATGTCTCTACCTTCTTTCTGAAGGTGTCTAATAATGGTTTTATTATAAAGGATCACAGCTTGTTTTCACATCCCTTCGTGGTCTTAGCCCTTGTTTATCTCTAGTATCTCTTCCAGCTTTCCAAGATCTGTACTTTTCCAGCTCTGGCATCTTGAGGATTTCTAATTTTAAACATTGGTGGCCATAGTTTCAGCTACTCGGGCCTTAGATTCCGAAATTCACCCTCTAAATATCTTTGGCTCTCTCTCCTCCTTTAAGGTGTCCTGTAAAACCTCTTTGGCTAAGCTTTTGGTAATCAGCCTAATATCTTCTTGTGTAGCCTGTTTAGTGTATTGGGACCTTTTACTATATTAAAGGTGATTCATAAGTGCAGGATTTTTAAAAAAAATCTATATTATGGGAAGTATTCTGCAGATACTGGTTGTGCTCTGGTATACTGGAGAAAACTTTAAAGCTTCAAACCTTTCCATTGTGAATCAGTTCACTAATGAAAAGCCACAAGCCAGCAAGGCCCCAAGCCAGTCCTCACCTAATATGCACATTATTCTCTGTATTCTATGCTTGCTCCTTTCCACATTTTTCCCTGCCTTACAGCACTGTTGTTTTGTGTAACTGTACCAGAAGAATTACAACAATTTAAGAAAGTGGCTTAGCACCATCTTCTCAAAAGCAATTAGGAATGGACGATAAATTCTTTCCTTGCCAGCGGTGTGCATGTCCCATGAACAAATAAAGGCTATTGGGAGGTCTGGCAGCATTTTGAATAGAGAAACAGTGTTAATGTTTTGAGATTAGTATGTTTTTCATAACAGTCCAAAGATAAGTGTTCTGAGGAAGAGGCAGATCAGACTTGACACCTTAACTGTTTCTCTCTCCAGAGATGCTGCCAGACATGCTTAGATTCTCCAGTGTTATCAATTTTCAGCATCTGCAGTACTTTTCCTTTATTAAATAAAATGTCTCTTTGTCTCCCTCTGATATAGAATCCCTACAGGGTGGAAGCAGGCTATTCAGTTCATTGAGTCCACCCTGACCCTAAGCATATCCCACCCTAACCCTGCATTTCCCATGGCTAATCCATCTAACCTACACAACTCTGGGCAATTTAGCATGGCCAATTCACCTAACCTGCACACCCTTGGACTATGTGGGAGGAACCCGGAGCACCTGGAGGAAACCCACAAAACACAAGGAGAATGTGCAAACTCCACACAATCACCTAAGGGTAGAAACGAACATGAATCCCTGGCGCTGAGAGGCAGCAATGCTAACCAGTGAGTCACCGTGCCTCCCCTGTTTCCCTCTTCCTTCCCAAATGATGATATCGGCATGTTACTCTGGCATATGGATCATTAAGCAGAAGTCATAGGTATTTTAACAAATGGTCAAAAGAACTAGGGGAGGTACAAAAATTTTCTTAACACAGGATTGTTAACAACTACTTACAATACCTGAAGTGATAATGAAATGAAATTAGTTTTCAAAAACTTTGGCCATGTGCTTGAAGAGGGTTAATTAGCAAGGTTGATGGAGGAGAATACTGGAATGAGGACCAGAACAGACATAATAGCATGAACACTCTTCCTTGGAGGTATGATTTCATGGTTTCTAAATCAGTGGGACACAAAGTCAATTATCAGTTTCTGAAGCTTGGAGAATGGTGCCCTGATGTTCCGCTCTCTTTCTCTCCCTTCATGCCAGAAGGATATGGGCCAGTCAACGCTACATTGGGAACTTTGGTTACAAGATGGGCCAGTGCCAGGGTTCCCTCAACAGAGAAAAATAGAGTGAGGTGGGATGTCCTACCGAGACCTGTTCACCTTTAATTCTACACAACTAAACCAGCTGCCTCTCAAGAAAATCTCCAGCATTCCCCAGGCAGTGGAATTCATTCTCCACATGGGATCTAAGCATTTTACAAGAGTTTGTTAATTTTGGAAAGGAGAACAAAAAAGCAGGATATTATTTCAACAGAGAAAAACTAAAGAAAGCTGCAACAAAAAGGGACTTGAGGGTACATGTGCATGAAACATAAAAACACAGTTGCAGCAGGTAATCAGGAAGAGTGAAATGTTGGCCCTTTTTCAAGACAGGAGAAAGTGAGGACTGCAGATGCTGGAGATCACAACTGAAAAATGTGTTGCTTGAAAAGCACAGCAGGTCAGGCAACATCCAAGGAGCAGGAGAATTGACGTTTCAGGCATAAGCCCTCCTGCTCCTTGGATGCTGCCTGACCTGCTGCGCTTTTCCAACAACACATTTTTCAACTCATATTTCAAGGCAGTTGGAGTATAAGAATAAGGAAGTCTTGCTGAAACTTTACGCGGTGCTATGAGATCACATCTGGAATACTGTGAGCAGTTCGGTTCCCTTATTTAAGGAAAATGTAATTTATGTGGGGGCAGTTCACAGAAGATTCACTAGAATTATCCCCAGTGTGGAGGGATTGTATTATGAGCAAAGGCTAAACAGGTTGGATGTCTACTCACTGGAGTTTAGAATGAGAGGTGACCTCATCGAAACATACCAAATTCTTAAGGGGCTTGAACAGGGAAAATACTCAGAGGATGTTTCCGTTCATGGGAGAGTCTAGGAACCAAGAGCATAGTCTCAGAATTAAGGGGTGCAATTTAAAACTGAAATGAGGAGGGATTTCTTCTCAGATGTTATGAATCTTTGAAACTCCTTGCTACAGTGAGATGTGGGGGCATAGTCCTTGTGTGCATTAAGGACTGATCAATAATCTATCAGGGAATCAAAGGTTCTGGGAAAAAGGAAGGAAAGAAGACGTCAGGAGTGTCAGATCAGAATGGCTAAGCAGGTATGAGGGGCCAAATGACCTATCCCTGTCCTTTTTCTTAAGGTCTCATACATACCTCTACAACCATCAACCTTAAAACAACAGCTTGTATTTTTATAGAATCTGTATATCATATCATGCCCCAATATGTTTAATCAGAGTGTTTTGCAGAATTTGACACTGAGCAATGTAAATTGAAATTAAAATGTCAGATGGCCAAAGAGATAGTCTATAATGAGAATCTTAAAGCAGAAGAGAGAGGGTTTTAGGGAGGGAACTTCAAAGCTTATGGTCCAGGCATCAGAAAGCATGGCTGTGAATTGAGGAATGATGGAAATCAGTGATGTACAAGAATGGAGAAGCACAGAGAACCTGGTGATTGTAGAATTGGAGAACGTTTCAGAGACAGGAAGAGATGGAGGAAGGCTTGTGAGAAAACAAACACATTAACTCAAAAATGAATCTTGCCGCCAGAAGAACGTACCTTGATTTGTGCGACATTAATGTGATACATCACTCTAACGCATAAACTGAGACACAGTTTTGCCTCCTCGATGAGTTTTGTTGACTCAAGGTCATGCACCCTTCCTACTGACGTTGGGTAGAAGAGGATGATGAGGATTGTGGACATGGGACTTTCCTCCCTCTCTAGTATCCCATACTGGAATAAAATCTTCAGAATGTCTGACTGCCTGTTTTGAGCTACAAAGTGTAAAGGGGTCACACCGCTCAGTGGGTTTGGATTGTACACTGGTGTGAAGGTTCTGAAATGCAAACAGGAAATTCAGAAACCCACTTAATAATGACACATTAAAAGTAGCTTCTACTATAGTTTAATATTTGCTCACAATTTTAAAGAATTGTGCATGTTATTCAAATGCCAGTAGGACATTGATGCATTGATTAAAAGTGTCGCTGGCTAACAATTTTGGAATTCCCTCTCTAATGGCATTGTGGGTCTACCTACACCAAATTGTCAACAGCGGTTCAATAAGGCAACATTCTGTCAAACACAATTAGAATGGGGAATAAATGTGGCCCAGTCAGCAATGCCCTCATCCCATGAACAAATAAAAAATCTTACTTTTAGATCTTTGAATGTTGTGATGATTTTTGCATTTTAATGTTGTGTTCATTTACTGTCATTTTGAAACAAAGCAAAAATGGGAATTACCTGGAGAATAGTTTGACTGTAAAAATTATGCAAAAAGATAAGGAACAAAAAGTCAGTGAGGGAAGAAGTTATGGTCGAAGTTTGAATGAATACCACAATGTCAACGAAAGCATTAGCACCATTTATTGTAATCATGAAAACCAAGTTAAAAAAGGGAAACATTGTTAGCATAGGTTTCTCATGAAAGTTCTATTCATGGTTTTTTTTTCATTAGGAGCTTAATATAGATGAGGCAACAAGTATCTATGAGGCAGAACTCCACTGCATTGTCATTCTGATTAGCTAAAGCCAGCCAGTTCTTGTGACATTTCATAGGAAGTGTTTGATACTTGTCAAGTAGAGGTGAATCGGGGTCATAACCAAAAAAAATTAACAAAAAACATCCAATAGGGAATATTCAGAAAATGAGAATATGGAACTGACTATTACTAGGAATGGTTAAGGGAATAGTATGCATGTATTTAAGGGGTTTTGATAGAGTAAATAAAGAGAAATAGTTTCAGTAGGAACAAGAAATGGTAACCAGAGGACACAGACAAGGTCATTGGCAAAGAACTGGAGGCAACACAAGGAAACCTTTCATGATACAGTGGTCCAACAGGGTCTGGAATGTAACATTTGAAAGGTCGATACAGCAGATTCAATAATAATGTTCAAAAAGAATTAGATTAAAACTTCCAAAAGAAAATTTTGGGGGATGATAGAGAAAGAGCAGGGGAAGAATTAATAATAACTTTTTCAAAGAGCTAACATAGCTCAATGGGCTGAATAGCCCACTCTTTATCATTCTGTGATTGCACTCATAGTTTAAACTGCACTGGGCAAAGAGAGGAAAATTCCTTGGGGAGAGTGTAAGACTTCCTTTCTGAACTCTCAGTGTGTCAGTTGTCAGCAGGGATGCTGTGTCTAGGCCTGTACAAACATGTCACACAGCCCTCAGTTAGGCAGAAGTATTCCAGTTGGAGACAGGCTGGCTGAAACTGAAAACATCTGCCATGTTTTCAGCTACAGAATAAATAGCTATTTGAATCTCCCATTGTGAGGTTTAATTCTGTTTGAAATAATCCCAAAAGGTTTTTTTCTTGTTGCAATGCTCCAAACTCTTAGAATCACAAATAAAATCACAAACCTACAGCTTTTGTACAAGACTCAAGTGATCAACAAAGTAATAGCAATATATATTTATGTAACATCATTAACACAGGAACACAAAGTATCCCACAGGAATGTAATAATTAACATGACATATTCCACCATAAAATATAATTAATACACTCAACCTCAAGCAAGCCCAGATGAAGATAGTTGCATGAATGTAGCATCTGTAGCTTAGTCAGAAAGTTGATTTGAAGTCCCATAACAGCATCTTGACCATACAAATCTTTACTGAGACTCAAATCCAGTTATTTAGAAAGTACTTCACACTGCAGGGGTGGTATTGGGTGTTGGGGGGTGGGGGAGATGTTGGGGTTCGTTGCTCAGATCTTCAGGATAACACATTAGATAAATGCCCTGTATGTCTTGTCATGTGGACATGAAAGAGCAGAAGAGCTCTCCCCAATGGCTTGACCAATACTTATCCCTTACTAAAATCAGGTAATCTGATCGTTATCACATTGTTGAAGTTGGCATCATGCTGTGTGCAAATTAACTGCTGCACTTTGTACATAACAACAGTGACTATACTTCAATAAAGCACTTTTTAAAATTAATTTGGGGTGTGGGGGTTACTGAATAATTTCTGCTTTATTTTCCCACCCAGCAATACTATATTTCGACATGAGATGATTGTCAATTGTCACCAATATCTTTTAGGGAAGAAAATTACTTGCATGACATGCATGACATGTGACTTGCATTACTTGCATGATATGTCACTCCAGACCTACAGCAATGTGGTTTACTCTTAATTCCAGATATTAGAAACCAAATCCAAGAAACTGCCCATATACAATTTTGATAGTATAAATGTAAGAACTTTGATAACTTTAGAGATTGAAAGTATCAGCAATAACTCTTTCTGGAATAAATTGATTCCTGAGATGAAGGGGACAAGGAGGAACTGGTATAAAGGAATTAAAAGTACCATGCTATTTAACCACCCCCGGGAAGAAGGAATCAAAGCAACATAAACAAGCTGTTTCTTGGAAGAGAGGAGGTAACACTGCTTGCCTTGTGACAGATGAGTAATTTAGACCATGTGCAAAAGAAATGGTTCTGAAGTAAAGTGGTTAATTACAGGCCAGGTTGTTTTAAACAGTTAACTCCAAATGTAACAAGGAACAGGGAGCTACTTCTGATAAGAAGGAAAGCTACAGACTTGAGGTCTATGGAAGTGTAATCAGTGTTGGAGATGAAAGAATCTAAAAGATTATCAATAATATCACACCACAAACTCAAAAGAGTGAAAATTGTATAAGAATTGTAATATTCAATTCAAATTCCATCATCTGTTATGGCAGAATTTGAGCCTAGGTACCTAAAACATTAGTCTATAGGTTAAGAGTCTATCAATAATCTCACTCGGTCCAGATATCATGGAAGGTACGGTATAAATGCAAATTTTTCTTCTTTTAAAAGAGGACAATGAATGATCAACATTCAAAAGCACAATCAGAAATGGATGCTTGGATGGAATTACACAAGGATTGTCAGCAGGCACCAGTACATTACCTCCAGATCAATCCCAGCTGGTTGCCCCGAGCTCCCAGATAGTTGACAGTTTTCTCCAGTAGTTTTTGCACCAACAGGGAGCTGACCTTACGGGTAAATAGCCAATACAGGATGGTGTTGATGCAGACCTCTGTAAACTCCAAGTAGAAACTGAGGGTTCTCTTGTCCTGGGGCTGGTGGACGAAAGCGATGTAATCGGAGAGGAGGGAATCGAAACCCGGTGCGTCGATGTGGCGGAGGATGTTCGATAGGGTATGGTAAACGAGTGGCTCCCAGTTGTGGTATATTGGACCCAGTAACCTCTTCACAGCCACTTTCTCCAGCAGCTCCCCAAAAACAGTCTGCTGCACTTCTAGCTCTTTACAGCACCTTTCAGCGTCGTCAGACATGCCCCTCCAGGACACACACAGACAGCAGAGTCTTAGCACCGAGTCCCCTCTCACTGCAGGTTACCAGGTCCCCTTTGCTTATAAAGGCCTCAAATCAACTGTGACATCTTCTTTTGTTACATAAACTGAATTTTGACATAGTTGACAAGGTGACATCATAAAATGCCCTAGAAGGGTTTCAAACTTCATGAAGGGGTTTTGATAGGCTAGATGCAAAGAAATTGTTTCCACTCACAGATGACCCAACACTAGACAGCCTTAAATTCAAGACTGCCACTAATAAATGCAATAGTGAATTTAAGGGATACATCTTAGAGTCATAGAGATGTACAGCATGGAAACAGACCATTCGGTCCAACCCGTCCATGCCGACCAGATATCCCAACCCAATCTAGTCCTACCTGCCAGCACCTGAGCCATATCCCTCCAAACCCTTCCTATTCATATACCCATCCAAATGCCTTTTAAATGTTGCAATTGTACCAGCCTCCACAACCTACTCTGGCAGCTCATTCCATACACGTACCAACCTCTGCCCCTTAGATATCTTTTATATCTTTCCCCTCTCACCCTAAACCTATGCCCTCTAGTTCTGGACACCCCAAAGCCAGGGAAAAGACTTTGTCTATTTAGCTTATCCATGCCCCTCATAATTTTGTAAACCTCTATAAGGTCACCCCTCATCGTCCGACACTCTAGGGAGAACAGCCCCAGCCTCTTCGGCCTCTCCCTATAGCTCAAATCCTCCAACCCTGGCAAGATCCTTGTAAATCTTCTCTGAACCCTTTCAAGCTTCACAACATCTTTCCTATAGGAAGGATACCAGAATTGCATGCAATATTCCAACAGTGGCCTAACCAATGTCTTGTACAACCACAACATGACTTCCCAACTCCTGTACTCAATACTCTGACCAATAAAATAAAGCATACCAAACGCTGCCTTCACTATCCTTTCTACCTGCGACTCCACATTCATGGAGTTATGAATCTGCACTCCAAGGTCTCTTTGTTCAGCTACACTCTCTCAGACCTTACCATTAAGTGTATAAGTCCGGCACCTCACCTGTGACTACGGATGATACAATTATCTCAGCAAGAGGCCCAGCAATCACTTCTCTAGCTTCCCACAGAGTTGTAGGGTACACCTGATCAGGTCCTGGGGATTAATCCACCTTTATGCGTTTCAAGACAGCCAGCACTTCCTCCTCTGAAATATGGACAATTTTCAAGATGTCACCATCTATTTAACTGCTTTCTGTATCTTCCATAGCCTTTTCCTCAGTAAATACTGATGCATAATACTCGTTTAGTATCTCCTCCATTTTCTGCGGCTCCACACAAAGGCCACCTTGCTGATCTTTGAGGGGCCCTATTCTCTCCCTAGTTATCCTTTTGTCCTTAATATATTTGTAAAAACCCTTTGGATTCTCCTTAACTATATTTGCCAAAGCTGTTTCATGTCCCCTTTTTGTCCTGATTTCCTTCTTAAGTGTACTCCTATTGTCTTTATATTCTTCTAAGGATTCACTCTATCTATCCTGTCTATACCTTATATATGCTTCCTTCTTTTTCTTAATCAAGCACTCAATTTCTTTAGTCATCCAGCATTCCCTATACCTACCAGCCTTTCCTTTCACCCTAACAGGAATATACATTCTCTGGATTCTCGTTATCTCATTTCTGAAGGCTTCCCATTTTCCAGCTGTCCCTTTACCTGCGAACGTCTACCTCCAATCAGCTTTCGAAAGTTCTTGCCTAATACCATCAAAATTGGCCTTTCTCCAATTTAGAACTTCAACTTTTAGATCTGGTCTGTCCTTTTCCATCACTATTTTAAATCGAAAAGAATTATGGTTGCTGGCCCCAAAATGCTCCCCCACTGACACCTCAGTCACCTTCCCTGCTTTATTTCCCAAGAGTAGGTCAAGTTTTGCACCTTTTCTAGTAGGTACATCCACATACTGAATCAGAAAATATTTTTGTACACACTTAAAAAATTCCTCTCCATCTAAACCCTTAACACTATGGCAGTCCCAGTCTATGTTCAGAAAGTTAAAATCCCCAACCATCACTACCCTATTATTCTTACAGATGGCTGAGATCTCCTTACAAGTTTGTATCTCAATTTCCCTCTGACTATAAGATCATCCCTTTCTTATTTCTCAGTTCCACCCAAATAACTTCCTTGGATGTATTTCCAGGAATATCCTCCCTCAGCACAGCTGTAATGCTATCCCTCCTCCCCTCCACTCTTGCCTCCCTTTATAGCCTTCCTGTAGCATTTGTATACTGAAACATTAAGCTGCTAGTCCTGCCCATCCCTGAACCATGTTTCTGTAATTGCTATGATATCCGAATCCCATATTCCTAACCGTGCTTTGAATTCATCTGCCTTCTCTGTTAGGGACCTCGCATTGAAATAAATGCAGTTTAAGTTATTAGTCCTACCTTGTCCCTGCCTGCCCTGACTGTTTGACTTGCTTCTGTTCTCAACTGTACCAGTCTCAGATTGATCTCTTTCCTCACTACCTCCCTGGGTCCCACCCCCCCACCCCACCTCACTCGTTTAAATCATCTCAAGCAGCTCTTGCAAATCTCCCTGCCAGTATTTTACCCAGAGAATAGTGAGAAGATGGAACTCATTACCACATGTGAGGTGAATATTATTAAGGGAAAGGCAACAAGTACATGAAGGAAGAAAATAGGTAAATAGCATTGGGGTTCAATGAAGAGTAACAGAAGGCTTGATTGGAATATATATTCCAGCATAGGCCAGTAGAGTAAGGGGACTTTCTACGTGCTGTGAATTGTTTGTATTTTCACCTTTCTCGTGGTGTTGATAAATTACAAGCTACCTTTAATTTGGCTATTTATTAAGAAATCTCATTTTCAATAACTCAAACAATACTTTAAATTTATTGCATGTAGCAACCAAAGTAAGACTTCTCAAGTACTCAAGTTAAACCTCACAACCCAACTTGGCTATTATCTGATTAATGGTGAAATTTAGCTATGAATCTCACCAACAATGGCTGTGGATGTGTGCAGGGTCTGATCCTTGTGCAACGTTACTCTTTGAAGATTTGCTAAGGGAGAGTTTTGAAGTTGAATTCTTATACCATTTTCTCTCTTTTGAGTTTGTGGTATGATATTATTGATAATCCTTTAGATTCTTTCACCTCCAATATTGATTACACTTCCAAAGACCTCAAGTCTGTAGCTTTCCTTCTTATCAGAAGTAGCTCCCTGTTCCTTGTTACATTTGGAGTTAACTGTTTACAACAACCTGTCCTGTAATTAACCACTTTATTTCAGGACCATTTCTTTTGCACGTAGTCTTTATTGCTCATCTGTCACGAGGCAGCAGGTTATCAAGCAGTGTTACCTCCTCTCTTCCAAGAAACAGCTTGTTTATGTTGCTTTGATTCCTTTTGCCCGAAACGTCGATTTTCCTACTCCTCAGATGCTGCCTGACCTGCTGTGCTTTTCCAGCACCACTCTAATCTAGATACTAATGTTCAGTGGGCACAGATGTGGATCCCGCCATGGCAGCTGGTAGAATTTTAGTTCAATAACAATCTGGAATTAAGTGTCTAATGATGACCATGAAGCCATTGCTGATTGTTGAAAACATCCATCTGGGTCACTGATGTCCTTTAGGGAAGGAAACTGCCATCCATACCTGGTCAGGACTACATGTGACTCCAGACCCACAGCAATGTCCTTTGGACAATTAGGAATGGGTAATAAACGTTAACCTAGCCAGTTTCGTCCTCATCCCATGAACGAATAATAACAAAGTCTCCTCTAAACCTCCTATCCCTCACCCTAAGGCCATTTGCCTGATCACTGATCTTTCCATCAAGGGGAAAACATTCCCAGAATAGAATCACAGAGGGTCTTTTGATTCATCAAGTCTGCACTGACACATGAGAAACACCTGACCTTCACTCTAATCCCACTTACTAGCATTTGACCCACACCCTCGAATGTTATGACGTCAAGTGCTCATCTGGGTACTTTTTAAAGAATGTGAGGCAATTTGCCTCTATCACCCTCCCAGGCAGTGCATTCCATTCTGTGGGACTTGAACCTGGCCCTCAAATAACAAAGAATTACAGAATAGGAACAGGCCCTTCATCCCCCCAAGCCCATGCAAATCCAAATCCTCTATCTAAACCTGTCACCCATTTTTTAAGGATCTGTATCCCTCTTCTCTCTGTCTAGATACATCTTAAATGATACTACTGCTCTCACCCCAGTGGCAACGCATTCCAGGCACCCACCACCCTCTGCATAAAGAACTTTCCAAACATATCTCCCTTAAACTTTGCCCCTCTCACTTTGAACTCGTGACCCCTAGTAATTGACTCCCCCACTCTGGGAAAAAGCTTTTTAAAAGCATAAGACATAGGAGTGGAAGTAAGGCTATTCGGCCCATCGAGTCCACTCCGCCATTCGATCATGGCTGATGGGCATTTCAACTCCACTTACCAGCGTTCTCCCCGTAGCCCTTAATTCCTCGAGACAACAAGAATCTATCAATCTCGGCCTTGAAGACGTTTAGCGTCCCGGCCTCCACTGCACTCTGCGGCAATGAATTCCACAGGCCCACCACTCTCTGGCTGAAGAAATGTCTCCGCATTTCTGTTCTGAATTGACCCCCTCTAATTCTAAGGCTGTGTCCACGGGTCCTAGTCTCGTCGCCTAATGGAAACAATTTCCTAGCGTCCACCCTTTCCAAGCCATTTATTATCTTGTATGTCTCTATTAAGTCTCCCCTTAATCTTCTAAACTCCAATGAATATAATCCCAGGATCCTCAGCCGTTCCTCATATGTTAGACCTGCCATTCCAGGGATCATCCGTGTGAATCTCCACTGGACACGTTCCAGTGCCAGTATGTCCTTCCTGAGGTGTGGGGACCAAAACTGGACACAGTACTCCAAATGGGGCCTAACCAGAGGTTTATAAATCTCAGTAGCACATCTCTGCTTTTATATTCCAACCCTCTTGAGATAAGAGACAACATTGCATTCACTTTCTTAATCACGGACTCAACCTGCATGTTTACCTTTAGAGAATCCTCGACTAGCACTCCCAGATCCCTTTGTACTTTGGCTTTACTAATTTTCTCACCATTTAGAAAGTAGTCTATGCTTTTATTCTTTTTGCCAAAGTGCAAGACCTCGCACTTCCTCACGTTAAATTCCATCAGCCATTTCCTGGACCACTCTCCCAACCTGTCTAGATTCTTCTGTAGCCTCCCCACTTCCTCAGTACTACCTGCCTGTCCACCTAACTTCGTATCATTGGCAAACTTCGCTAGAATGCCCCCAGTCCCCTCATCCAAATCATTAATATATAATGCGAATAGCTGTGGCCCCAACACTGAACCCTGCAGGACACCGCTCGTCACCAGCTGCCATTCTGAAAAAGAACCTTTTATCCCAACTCTCTGCCTTCTGTTAGACAGCCAATCCTCAATCCATCCCAGCAGCTCACCTGGAACACCATGGGCCCTCACCTTGCTCAGCAGCCTCCCGTGTGGCACCTTATCAAAGGCCTTTTGAAAGTCTAGATAGACCACATCCACTGGGTTTCCCTGGTCTAACCTACTTGTCACCTTTTCAAAGAATTCCAACAGGTTTGTCAGGCATGACCTCCCCTTACTAAATCCATGTTGACTTGTTCTAATCAGACTCTGCTCTTCCAAGAATTTAGAAACCTCATCCTTAATGATGGATTCTAGAATTTTACCAACAACTGAGGTTAAGCTAATTGGCCTATAATTTTCCATCTTTTGTCTTGATCCTTTCTTGAACAAGGGGGTTACAACAGCCATCTTCCAATCATCCGGGACCTTTCCTGACTCCAGTGACTCTTGAAAGATCTCAACCAATGCCTCCACTATTTCCTCAGCCACCTCTCTCAGAACTCTAGGGTGTATCCCATCGGGGCCAGGAGATTTATCAATTTTAAGACTTTTTAACTTTTCTAGCACTCTCTCTTTCGTAACGGCAACCATACTCAACTCAGCCCGTGACTCCCTTTAATTGTTGGGATATTACTCATGTCTTCCACTGTGAAAACTGATGCAAAGTACTTGTTAAGTTCTCCTGCTATTTCCTTATCTCCCATCACTAGGCTTCCTGCATCAGTTTGAAGTGGCCCAATGTCTACTTTTGCCTGTCATTTGTTTCTTATGTACTGAAAGAAACTTTTACTATCATTTCTAATATTACTGGCTAGCCTACCTTCATATTTGATCCTCTCATTTCTTATTACACACTTTGTTATCCTCTGTTTGTTTTTGTATCCTTCCCAATCTTCTGATTTCCCACTATTCTTAGCCACTTTATAGGATCTCTCTTTTTCTTTAATACATTTCCTGACTTCCTTTGTCAGCCATGGTTATCTAATCCCTCCCTGGATAATCTTTCTTTTCTTGGGGATGAACCTCTGTACAGTGTCCTCAATTATACCCACAAACTCCTGCCATTTTTGCTCTACTGTCTTCCCGGTTAGCCTCTGCTTCCAGTCTATTTTTGTCAGTTCCTCTCTCATGCCCTCATAATTACCTTTATTTAACTGTAACACCATTACATCCGATTTTGCCTTCTCTCTTTCAAACTCCAGACTGAACTCTACCATATTATGATCGCTACTTCCTAAGAGTTCCCTTACTTTAAGATCTTTTATAGAGTCTGGTTCATTGCAAAGCACTAGGTCCAGAATAGCCTGCTCCCTTGTGGGCTCCATGACAAGCTGTTCCAAAAAGCCATCCTGTAAACATTCCATGAATTCCCTTTCTTTGGATCCACTTTTTGCTATACACTTGTCTATACAACTCATGATTTTGTAGATCTCAATCAGGTTCCCCCCTCAAACGCTGTCTTTCTAATGAAAATAATCCTAATCTACTCAGCCTCTCTTCATAGCTAGTACCCTCCACACCAGGCAACATCATGGTGAACCTTCTCCGCACCCTTTGGTAACGTGGTGACCAAAACTGTACGCAGTATTCCAAATTTGGCCAAACCAAAGTCTATACAACTCTTGTATAGACCTGCCAACTCTTGTATTCAATAGCCCGTCTGATGAAGGAAAACATACCATACGGCTTCTTGACCATTCTATTAACCTGCGTTGCCACCTTCAGAGTACAATGGACCTAAACACCCAGATCTCTCTGTACATCAGTTTTCTCCAGGGCTTCTCCATTTACCATATAGTTCACTCTTGAATTGGATCTTCCAATATGCATCACCTCGCATTTGCCCAGATTGAACTCCGTCTGCCATTTCTCTGCCCAACTCTCCAATATTCTGCTGCATTCTTTGACAGTCCCCTTCATTATCTGCTACTCCACCATTCTTAGTGTCATAAAGAGATAGGCGTGAAAGAGGTAGGCAGGAAAGCTGTTTCTTTGTTTTTTCCCCAATAGGCCACACCAGGATTTGAACCCAAGCTCTTGCCCGTCCAAACGGGTTTTATCTATGGGATTACAGACCCTGGCACAAGTGCCCCCGATTCTACCTCACTGCAGCTCTAGTATGATTCACCTCGACACTTGGTTCCTGTGTGAATCAGGAGAAAGCTGTCCCAATGGTCCAGCTATTTCTTTCCTCACTACTACTGCCAATGCCCCTGAATCAAAACCCAGTTCTCTCACACCAATCTTTGAGCCACACATTTAACTCTCTAATCTTATTTACCCAATTCTAATTGCTTGTGGAAATAAATAGGTCCAGAGACAAATACCTTTGTGGTTCTGCTTTGTAGTCCCTATTTACTCATACTCCTTCAGCAGAACTTCTTTCCTTGTCCTACATGTTATTGGCACCCAAATGGGCCATTATCATGGACCTTCCTCCTCCAACTTCTCCAGCAGTGAGCAGATAGTCTTAATCATTTGCACTATGCAGGCCATATTCTGCAGAATTGTGTTCTCAACTGCAGAGAACAATGTTCAGACATCTAACCATTGTCTCCTACCACAATCAACATTCCATCGTGACAGTGCCAGAGACCCGGGTTCAATTCCCGCCTCAGGCAACTGTCTGTGTGGAGTTTGCACATTCTCCCAGTGTCTGTGTGGGTTTCCTCCATGTGCTCCGCGTTCCTCCCACAGTCCAAAAATATGCAGGTTAGGTGAATTGGCCATTCTAAATTGCCCGTAGTGTTAGGTGAAGGGATAAATGTAGGGGAATGGGTCTCGGTGGGTTGCTCTTCGGAGGGTCGGTATGGACTAGTTGGGCCGAAGGGCCTGTTCCCACACTGTAAGTAATCTAATCTAAGCACAGTTGCTCTGACAGTCCATGTCTGCCAATTGGCAATCTGGCACTTTCACTTCCAGCCTCTCCAGCTGCTGCTGAGCACTGACCTTACAGGTCTGTGCAGTGTCTTGAGAAATTAGAGGAAATATGGACTGCAAGTATATTCTTTTGTACTTCTCCACCTCTCTGGAATTGAACAGTTTCCTGCAGCATGGTATAGTGGTCCATTTGTTCATCCTTCCTCCAATCTTTATTCTTATCCCTGTAGAACCCTGAACTTGATCAATAGTTGCATGGCTGAGCCTTCTCTTATGCTACTTTCTGCATCCCCATGTCTACATTGCCCATAGTCAAACTTCCAGTTGCTGACATAAACTAAATCTGAAGTACCTAGATTAAGTGGTGTGACTGCCTTCTGGAAAAATGTGCTCAGGTGACTTCCTCCCTAATGCATCATAGTATCTGAAGCTCAGATTCCAGTTTGTAAACTTGGAGCTTAGGTTCTTTGATCTGTAGGCACTTGAGGTGGGTCATACTGGTGTCCACCAGCTCCCACATGTTGCAACGATACTTTGTTCATGCTGACATTTTTACTTTGCTCAATTAATGAGTTTTCAAACTTAGAACTATCAATCAATTGTTGTGTGTTATAAAGATATTTAACTAGTTTAGTTATAGATATTTCTGTTCAGAAGTGTGACACACATTAAGTCAATGCTTAGATTGCCCCACTACCTGTTAAAAGTAGTGTCCACGTTTACTGGTACAAAATCTTAAAACACAATCACCTTTTGATTCACCTAAATAAAGATCTTTTGTTCATGCGAGGTGGGTGTTGTTGGCTGGACCAGCATTCATTGTCTGCCCTTGATGAGGTGATGATGCTGCCTTTTTTGAACTGTGGCTGTCCATGTGCTGTGGGTTGATCTGAATGCTGTAAGGGAGAGAATTCCAAGATTTTGACACCGCTACACTGAAGGAACTACAATATATTTCAAAGTCGAGGTGGTGAGTGGCTTGGATGGGAACTTGCAGGTGTGGCGTTCCTATGTATCTGCTGCCTTTGTCCTTCTAGATGGAAGTGCTTGTGGGTTTGGAAAATGCTGTCTAAAGATTTTTGGTGAACTTCTGCAGTGCATTTTGTAGATAGTATACACTGCAGCTACTGAGGGTCGGTGGTGGAGGGATGTGGATGTGGTGCCAACCAAATGGGTTGCTCTGTCTTGGATGGTGTCAAACTTCTTCAGTGTTGTTGAAGATGCACTTATGGAGACAGGTTTCGACGAACCAGGCTCCTGAGCTTTTGTTTTAAAAGGTAAACCAGAATCTGAACTAGCTGATGTAAATGAGAGCTTGCCAAAAATGTTCATAGAAAGTCCCCTCGTCCCCCTCTGAGTTTCCCACCTTTAGCCAGCAGTGACCTCAACATGGCCGACAGCAGAGCCGTCACGCTCTCACCGCCATCTTGTTGGTACCCGTAAATGACGCTGCCACGAGCTCTGCCCACGTGACTATACGTTGAAAGACGCCGTGCGGCCCGAACCGTTGACGGGATAGGGCTGATTCGCGGCCGCGGTGTATTCTGGGCAGACAGAACTGCCATTGCTGGCTCTGCTGTCGCGGCTCCAGCATCGTGCAGACCTTCCCTGGAGCACACCAACCGTCAGGCCTGACTCCGAGTACCTCCTCTCGATCCATCCTGTCCTGCGATCTTCTTTCCGTGAATGGGGCTGTGGATGTCAGTCCCCGGGCCGGGATTATTCTGTTGCTCCAGGGCTGCTATGAAAGCAGCACGATCAGAGTTCTGGGTGTCCCTGTGGCGCTGCCTGAGGACGTCCGGACGGTTGTAGCTCAGGATCATTTGTATGAAAAGACAAGCCTTCTCTCGCTTGGACATCACCGAGAGTACTCCGCCCGTGGGACCTTGGCAGCGAGCTTGCGCCGCTACAGTGAGCTCGTTCTCTGGGTACGGGGACTGCTCCATAACCTGCCCACCTCTCCAGGAGACCCAGCGTAGATCCTTCGGCGCCTGTTCTCGAGCAGAGCAGAACCGAGCAACGGTGGGCAAGACGTGGCTTGTGTGGGAAGGAGTTGAGAGAGATCTGCTCAGTGAGGACCATAGCTGCGGCTGTTCTGTGAATGTTGTGAGATGTCTGATCGCCACAGGCTGGTGATGTAAATTCTCTCTCTCTAGCTGAAAGGCGGTCACTGACTGGAACACAACTGCTGCTCAGATCCCCGCTTTCACTGGGAAAGAACAGTGAAGCACAAAGACTGAGTTGGGATTTAATGCCTGGCCCGGCCTCCCTAACTTTAGAACAACTCTCACGGTTTCACCGCTAACTGATCGGTGCTGTTGACCAGAAATGCTCGAACCTCAGAGTTCCTCTTGTGTACTGTCTCTCTTTGCAACAGCCACAACTCATTTTCCGAATACTCCTGGGGTCAGAAGTCGATGGAGCTCTCTCCTGTTCAGAGAGAAGCTGCTAACTGTCCGCTGCTGAATCCTGTCCCTCCAGACTTCCGCCCCAGAGGCCTGACCTCTCCGCCTGGCGCAGGCCGCTCTGATCGTGCTGCTCAGCGAGCCGACCCTTGTGTTCCTCAAACTCCTGCCCCTCCACCCCCTCTTCCCATGTCTTAACCCGAGACATCTCCCTACAATAGCCCTCGCGTCTAAACCGTCGACTGGGGTCTCATGCACGCTGGGTGAGAGGGTACAGTTTACACCAGTTCCCACTCGGTCCCGTCTTTCATTGGGCGCTTTTTCCAGAATCTGCCCATTTCCGATGCTTCTGAGACTCGGGGCTCTTTTGCAATCTCTCACCCCTTGAAGATTTGAGAAGCAATGCTTGCGGGGGCGTTTTTCACCCTGTCGGCTCTGTGCCCCGCTCCTGTCTTTCCTGGTCCTGCCCAGGGCCTCTGCTGCTGCTTTGGGACTGGGCGGAGATGCGATAGAGCCAACGATAACTTTGATGAACTGGAGCGACTTCCTCAGCAAGGTCACATCCCTCAGAAGATGCCGGAAAGACTTGACGCGTTCACACTCCAGCTGCAGATCGCAGGTTTCCCTCTCTTTCTGCTGTTCCTCCGCTGTGCCTGAAGGAGCCTTTTCCCCATCCCCGCTCTCCTGCCCCTTGCACATACAGCAGCAAATTGCTCGGATCCACCCGCTGCAGTTTTGCATTAGTTAAGCACTCAGACCGTCCCCCAATGCTTTTTTTCTTCTTTGCAGAAATCCCGGACTTCCCAGAGCTGTCCCACATCAAACTCTCAACTCTGACTGGGAACATGCGCACAACGGAGCTAGAGGGTGACATCAGGCCACTTGCTGTCTAAATGTTTAACCCTACTTGTTCAGAAAAGAGATTCAAGAGAAGTGGGGAGTTATTAACAGCAATCAGAATTATTTGTTAATTTATACTGTAGAAATCAGTTTGTAAAAGTTCTATTGGATTCCTCTGTTTTTTGTTTTACTCCTTTCATGGGTTGGGAGTGTCACCGGGTATGAGTTGCCCATCATTAATTGCCCCATGAACTGGGTGACACGGCTGGGCCATTGTCGATGCTGTGAGTCTGGGGTCACAAATGTCTAGACCGAGTAAGGACAGCATTTCCTTAGCTACAGGAATAGACAATTCAGCCCCTCAAACCTGTCCACCATTCAGTGTGAATGACCATAGGTCACCAGTGGTCTAACTCCAAATATCTGCCTTTGGCCATCTCCCTTAAAAAGTTTGATTAACAAAAGACAATCTCTCTCAGATTCAAGGACATTTGTGAACCAGGTGGGTTTTCACAATAAACATCGTGAGTCATCACTTTTGAGACCTAGTTTTGTATCCCAGAATTATTAATTCAAATTCTACCAGCTGCCATGACGGGATTTGAAACCACGTGCTCAAACTTTAGCCTGTCCTTCTGGATTGAATAGTCTTATAATACCACTTTATTACAATACCACTGTCTTATCATAGTACCACTTTATCTCCCCGGTTTGCTACTTGGAATTCATTAGGCTGTACAGGACGTTGATTAGGCCATTGTTGGAATATTGCGTGCAACTCTGGTTTCCTTCCTATCGGAAAGATTTTTTTTGTTTATAGATTCCCTACAGTGCGGAAACAGGCCCTTCGGCCCAACAAGTCCACCACCGGCCCTCCGAAGAGTAACCCACTCAGACCCATTTCCCTCTCACTAACGCACCTAACATGATGGGCAGTTTAACATGGCCAATTCACCTAACCTGCACATTTTTGGACTGTGGGAGGGAACCGGACCACCCGGAGAAAACCCACGCAGACACAGGGAGAACGTGCAAACTCCACACAGACAGTTGCCCAAGGCTGGAATTGAACCTGGGACCCTGGTATTGTGAGGCAGCAGTGCTAACCACTGAGCCACCATGCCACCCCATGTTGTGATGTTGTGAAACTTGAAAGGGTTCAGAAAAGATTTACAAGGATGTTGCCAGGGTTGGAGGATTTGAGCTACAAGGAGAGGCTGAACAGGCTGGGGCTGTTTTCCCTGGAGTATCGAAGACTGAGAGGTGACCTTATAGAGGTTTACAAAGTTATGAGGGGCATGGATAGGATAAACAGACAAAGTCTTTTCCCTGGGGTCAGGGAGTCTAGAACTAGAGGGCATAGGTTTAGGGTGAGAGGGGAAAGATATAAAAGAGACCTAATGGGCAACTTTTTCATGCAGAGGGTGGTACGTGTATGGAATGAGCTGCCAGAGAATGTGGTGGAGGCTGATACAATTGCAACATTTAAGAGGCATTTAGATGGGTATATGAATAGGAAGGGTTTGGAGGGATATGGGCTGGGTGCTGGCAGGTGGGACTAGATTAGGTTGGGATATCTGGTCAGCATGGACGGGTTGGACCGAAGGGTCTGTTTCCATGCTATACATCTCTATGACTCTAAGTGTTACAATTACTCTCTGACTGACCACAGGAAGTGAAGGGCTTCCCCATACTGTCCCATGAGGGCTCAGGTGATATTAACTGTCAAGTGGCACCTTTTTTGATGCCATATTCCAGTGTGAAAGGCAAAGCTCTATTGCTTTATTTGTTAAACCAATTCTTGATTCTGTGAATTCACTGCCCAAGACACTTGATGGAAATGGTAGGAACAGAGGCTACAGAGGGTGTTGGGGCTAGGGAATCCTCAAAGTCAGGTTTCCACCCTCCACCTTGGACAATATGCCATCTCTCATGCCGAAACTAAAATGCCAGACTGGGCCCCCCTGAGCCACAGCAGGTGATGTACAATTCACACTTGGCCTGCCATGGCAACAAGCCATCCTCTTACCAAGACTGAAGGCTGCTGAAGAGCAAGAGGAAAAAGAAATATTTATCAGGAATCTAAAGAGCCACATGTACTCATGCAATGCAGTAGGAAGTTTTGTAAGGATGTTGCCAGGTTTGGACAAAGTTAAAAATCAAACAACACCAGGTTACAGTCCAACAGGTTTATTTGGAAGCACTAACTTCCAAGTGCTGCTTCTTCATCAGCTGGTTGTGGAGCAGAATCATACGACACAGGATTTACAGCAACAGGATTGCAGTGTCATTGGAGTGTAATATTAAACAAATTTAGCTTTAGTCTTTCATCTTTTAGAATAATCATGTTAGTTTCAGTTCTTCATATGGAAATCCCAGAACTTTTTAAAAATTAGATTCTCAAGGTAGCTTTTAACAATAGGTGCCATCTCAGCTCAGATATTGCTCTGCTCAGCTCAGAAATCTGCCAGGTTTGGAGGGTTTGAGCTACAGGGAGATGCTGAATAGGTGGGGCTGTTTTCCCTGGAGCGTTAGAGGCTGAAGGGTGATCTTATGGAGGTTTATAAAATCAGGAGGGGCATGAATAGGGTAAATAGACAAGGTCTTTACCCTGGAGTGGGGGAGTCTAGAACTAGAGGGCATAGGTTTAGGGTGAGAGGGGAAAAAAATTAAAAGGGACCCAAGGGCAATCTTTCCATGCAGAGGGTGGTGCGTGTATGGAATGAGCTGCCAGGGGAAGTGGTGGAAGCTAGTACAATTGCAACATTTAAAAGACTTCTGGATGGGTATATGAGTAAGAAAGGTTTTGAGGGATATGAGCCAAATGCTGACAAATGGGACTAGAGTAACTTAGGATACCTGGTTGGCATGGCGAGTTGGACCACAGGGTCTGTTTTTATGCTGTACATCTCTATGACTCTAAGGCACTTGCTTTAAATTCTTTCTCACAATCATAAGAATGACCAAATTTATACTTGAATTACGTTTAAATTCAATCTGGTGTACAGGGTTGGCAAAAATCTTGTGTCTCACAGTCAGGACAAATGCATCCATTTGCTTAATTTATTATAATGTGTTCAAAAAGAATCATGTAAAAAGTGGTTCACTGTATTAATTTAGTAGAAAAATAATGTTGAATAAAAAGGCAATAAGAATTGTTCACATAAAACTGAATAATTGACCATCTCAGCTATATTGAAAACAACGTTTCAACCATAAAATCAGTTTGTTCAACTAAAGACATTGTAAATATATATCACTCAAACAGTTTGCGGAACATAGGAGGAGGCCATTCAGACCTTTGAGTCTATCACACCATTCAATGAAATATGGCTGATCTGTGGCTAATTCTATATATCTGCCTTTGGCCCATGTTCATTAATACCTTTCCTTTGCAAAAATGTATTAAATCTGTTTCAAAATTAACAACTGATCCAGTATTCACTGCCATTTGTGGAAAAGACTTCCAAGCCTCTCCCACCCTTTGTGTGTGGAAGTGCTTCCTAACATCTCTCCTGAATGCTCCGAACCTAATTTTCAGATTTTGCTTCCTAATTCTAGAATCTCCATTTGGTGGAAATAGTTTATCTTTATTCACCTTGTGTTTTTCTGTTAATATCTTGAAGACTTTGATCAGATGACCCCTTCATCTTCTAATCAAGATAAGGAATTATAAGAAAACTAGTAGATGTGATACAGAAGGACGTTTTCTCTGGTGTTTGAATACTGTAAGGTGGAGCTGTCAGATATCTTTTATTGTATGTTTTGAAAGCTTTCAAATAACTTAATATTTGTTCTATTTCACCATTTCTTTTGTGTAATAAACTCTGTTTTATTGTAAAAACCAAATCTGCAGCACTTTGTATTTGTGTTTCATGAAAGACCACCTCATTAATTAAGATCAAAACAAAATGTAAGGACATAAGAACTAGGAACAGGAGTAGACAATTCAACTCCTCAAGCCTGTTCCACTATTTGACATGATCATGGATGATCTCATCTCAGTCTCAACCCCACTTTCCCGCCTGCTCCTCATAACCCTTAAACCAATGACCTATAAAAAAAAACCTGCCTATTTCTTCCCTAAATGTATTCAATGGCCTCGCATCCATCTAAGTCTTGGGCAGTGACCTCCACAGATTCATGATCCTTTGAGAGAAGTAATTTCTTATCTCTATTAATCTGATACTATAACCTCTTATTCTAGATTCCCACACATGAAGAAACATCCTTTCTACTTCTACTCCTTTTTAGCATCTTATATATTTCAATATTCTTTTACAATTCAGACAGTATAGACCTAAACTGCACAATCTTTGGAAGACAAACTGTCATCTCTAGAATCAATATAGTGAAGGTCTTCTGAACTGCCTCCAAGTAACTACATCCTCAAATATGAGATTTCCATCTGTCATCAGATTTGCCTGATAATAACATCAGCTGGAATAATGGCACGTGGGATGTGAATATCATATCTAGGTCAGAATTAATTGACCATCCCTATCTACTGCTTGACAAGGTCGAGGTTGTGGTTTTCTACTTCAATGGCTACAGACTTTGTGACATCCAACTGCATGCTGGAAAGTTTCAGGATTTTGACATAGTGACAGTGAAGGAAAGGGAATTACTTCCAATCAAATGGCATGAGGTTCTTATATTAAAAAAATTATTTGCATTTTATTTATTTTCTTTTACTGCCAGAGGTCAATGAAGACTCAAACATGTTGCTATGGGTCTTGAGTCACATATAGATCAGACCGTAGACTCAGAGTAATAAAGATTTACAGCATGGAAATAGACCCTTCGGTCCAATGACCAGTTAAGATTGGCAGATTTCCTTTTCTGAAGGATTTTTTTATATAACAATCAACAATAATATCAGACTTGTCATTAGGGTAGCTTTTATTTAATTTCCAAATTTAATTGAAATCAAATTTCACCATCTGCCATTGCAGGATTCGAATCCATGTCCTCAGAACATTATCTCAGAGGTTTGGATTACTGATTTTGTAATAGGGGGACTTGCAGGTGCTGTCATTTCCATGTCTGTATTACTCTCATTCATCTAGATGGTAGAGATTGTGGTGTTGAGGGAGCCTTGGAGATAGTATCCACTGCTGCAGTCGTGCATTAGCAGTGGAGAGAGTAAATGCTGAAGGAGTTGGATGTGGTGCTGATTGAGCGGAGACTGCTTTATCTCAGATGGCATCAAGGTTTGTAAATGCTGTTGGAGTCATGTAGGAAAGTGAGAGAATCCCATCACACTCCTGACTTGTGCCTTGTAGATGGTGCACAGGCTTTGGGGAGTCAGGAAGTGAGTTACTTGCTGCAGGATTCTGAGCTGCTCTTGTAGCCACTACGTTTACAGTGGCTTTGACAAGGTTCCACATGGGAAACTGATAAATAAAGTAAAAGGATATGACAGTCTTGGAAAGATGGATCCAAAATTCACTTAGTGATAGGAGACAGAGAATGGTGACTGTGTGCTGTGGCTACTGCAGGAATAAGTGCTGGGTTCCGCATTGTTTGTGATATTCATAAACAATGTAGATGAGAATGCTGGAGGGATGATAAGTAAGTTCGCAGATGACTTAGGTGTTTGACAGTGAGGAGGAAGGTGACAGGTATCAGGAGGATATAGATAGACTGGTCAGATGGACAGATCAATGCCAAATGGAATTTAACCCTGAGAGGTGAGAAGTGATGCATTTTGGAAGTAGGAACAAGACAGGGGAGTACTCAATGAATGGCAAGACACTAGGAAGCTCAGAGGAACAGAGAGATTGTGGGGAGCTTATTCACAGATCCCTGAAGGTGGCAGGACAGGTTAACAATGGAGTTCAGAAGATCCACAGGACACTTACCTTTATCAATTGAGGCATGAATTACAAGAACAAGAAGGAGCTGTACAGAAATTTGGTTAAACCACAGCTGCAGCACTGTATGCAGCTCCAGTCCCCAAGCTATAGAAAGGATGTGATTGCAATGGAGGGGTGCAGAGGAGATTCACCAGGGATAGAGCAGTTTAGCTTTTTTAAACAAAATAATTTACAGGATGATGGCAAGGCCAGCATTTATTGCCCATCCCTAACTGCCCAGATAAGCATCAACCACATTCCCCTGGGTCTGGAGTCACATGTAGGCCAGGCCAGGTAAGGATGGCAGTTTCTTCCCCTATAGGCATTAGTAAACCAGATGGGTTTTTCTCATGACAGTGGATTCATGGTAATCATTGGACTCTTAATTCCAGATTTTTGTTGAATTCAAATTCCATAATCTGTCATGGCAGGATTCAAACCGAGGTCCCCAGAACATTACCTGAGTCTCTGGATGAACAGCCCAGTAATAATAGCACGAGTGGCTGGATAAGCTCAGGTTGTTTGCTTTGCATGGAGTAGGTTGAATGGGTTGGGGAGGGTGGAGGGGCAGAGGAGCTGACAGAGATGTATCAGATTATGAAGTGCACAGACAGTTTAAATAAAAAGTGGTAATTCTCCTTAGCCGAACGTCAATAACAAAAGAACATAAATTTAAAGTGAAAGGCAGGAGGTTTAGAGGGGATTTTAGGAACAAAAGTTTCAGCCAGAGGATGGTGGGGGTCAGAAATTCACTTCCTGGGAAGGTAGTTGAGTCAGGTAACCCCACAATCTTTAAAAAATACCTGGATGAACACCTGAAATTACATAACATTCAAGACTATGGGTCTAGTGTGGGAAAGTGGGTCGAGCGTAAGCAGGAGGATAATTTTGGCAGTACAGACTAGATGGGCTGAAGGGCCTCTTCTGTACTGTATGATTCTATGATTATATAAATACGTATTTATGTTTTTAGCAGCATGGACTACAAAATGTACTGCTTCTCCTTGTAGTGTGTGAATTCTTTAAGTCCTTAAATCATTGCCACATGTTGGAAAACTAATGTTAGGAAAAGTGCATGAACTACCTGCTGCACTCATTTATTTGGAGAGTAAATGCATTACATCTGTCACTTCAGACACACAGTTATTAATATCGAACTTGTTTACACTGTATTTACGAACTTTGGCTTGGCAAATCATTCAGCTATTTGTCTTCTTAACGATAGTGACAGTACTTCAAAAGACAAACCATTAGTTGTAAAGCACTTTGAACATCCCAAACATGTCTAAAGTCAGTCTGGCTTTTTCCATTCCTCATGAAAGGTCACCGACCTGAAGTTAACTCTTTCTGTCTCTGCAGACGCTGCCAGAACTGTTGAGGGTCTTCAGCATTTTCCAGCATCTGTAATATTTTAATTGTTTTTCAAGATACTTTCAATAGACAATAGACAATAGGTGCAGGAGAAGGCCATTCAGCCCTTCGAGCCTGCACTGCCATTCAATATGATCATGGCTGATCATCCTTAATCAGTATCCTGTTCCTGCCTTATCTCCATAACCCTTGATTCCACTATCTTTGAGAGCTCTATCCAACTCTTTCTTAAATGAATCCAGAGACTGGGCCTCCACTGCCCTCTGGGGCAGAGCATTCCACACAGCCACCACTCTCTGGGTGAAGAAGTTTCTCCTCATCTCTGTCCTAAATGGTCTACGCTGTATTTTTAAGCTGTGTCCTCTGGTTCGGCACTCACCCATCAGCGGAAACATGTTTCCTGCTGCCAGAGTGTCCAATCCTTTCATAATCTTATATGTCTCAATCAGATCCCCTCTCAGTCTTCTAAACCCCAGGGTATACAAGCCCAGTCGCTTCAGTCTTTCAGTGTAAGGTAATCCCGCCATTCCAGGAATTGACCTCGTGAACCTATGCTGCACTCCCTCAATAGCCAAAATGTCTTTCCTCAAATTTGGAGACCAGAACTGCACACAGAACTCCTGGTGTGGTCTCACCAGGGCCCTGTACAACTGCAGAAGCACCTCTTTGCTTCTATATTCAATTCCTCTTGTTATGAAGGCCAGCATGCTATTAGCCTTCTTCACTACCTGCTGTACCTGCATGCTTGCCTTCATTGACTGGTGTACAAGAACACCCACATCTCTCTGTACTGCCCCTTTACCTAAATTGATTCCATTGAGGTAGTAATCTGCCTTCCTGTTCTTGCCACCAAAATGGATAACCATACATTTATCCACATTAAACTGCATCTGCCATGCATCTGACCACTCACCTAACTTGTCCAGGTCACCCTGTAATCTCCTAACATCCTCATCACATTTCACCCTGCCACCCAGCTTTATATCATCAGCAAATTTGGTAACATTATTACTAATACCATCGTCTATGTCATTAACATATATTGTAAAAAGCTGCGGTCACAGTACTGATCCCTGCGGTACCCCACTGGTCACTGCCTGCCATTCCGAAATGGAGCCGTTTATCACTACTCTTTCTTTCCTATCAGCCAACCAATTTTCAATCCAAGTTAGTACTTTGCCCCCAATACCATGCGCCCTAAGTTTGCTCACTAACCTCCTATGTGGGACTTTATCAAAAGCTTTCTGAAAGTCCAGGTACACTACATCTACCTCGTCCATCTTCAGAGTTACATCCTCAAAAAATTCCAGAAGATTAGTCAAGCATGATTTCCCCTTCATAAATCCATGCTGACTCTGACCTATCCTGTTACTACTATCCAGATGTGTCATAATTTCATCCTTTATAATAGACTCCAGCATCTTTCCCACCACTGAGGTCAGACTAACTGGTCTATACTTTCCTGCTTTCTCTCTTTCACCTTTCTTAAACGTGGTACAACATTAGCCACCCTCCAATCCGCAGGAACTGATCCTGAATCTATCAAACTCTGGAAAATAATCACCAACGCATCCACAATTTCCCGAGCCACCTCCTTCAGTACTCTGGGATGTAGACCATCAGGCCCGGGGACTTATCAGCCTTCAAACCTGATAGTCTCTCCAACACCATTTCCTGGCAAATATAAATTCCCTTCAGTTCAGGTCCTTCAGCCACTGTTACCTCAGGGAGATTGCTTGTGTCTTCCCCAGTGAACACAGATCTGAAGTACCCATTTAATTCTTCTGCCATTTCTTTGTTCCCCGTAATATATTCCCCTGTTTCTGTCTTCAAGGGCTCAATTTTAGTCTTAACCATTTCTTTGCCTTGCACATAAAAAACCTTTTACTATCCTCCTTTATATTATTGGCCAGTTTACTTTTGTACCTCATTTTTCCTCTGCGTATTTCCTTCTTAGTAATCCTCTGTTGCTCTTTAAAAGCTTCCCAGTCCTCAGTTTTCCCACTTATCTT
Source organism: Hemiscyllium ocellatum (assembly GCF_020745735.1). Classification (NCBI taxonomy): domain Eukaryota; kingdom Metazoa; phylum Chordata; class Chondrichthyes; order Orectolobiformes; family Hemiscylliidae; genus Hemiscyllium; species Hemiscyllium ocellatum. The sequence goes on along the minus strand of NC_083409.1, from coordinate 113,243,348 downwards.
TGCTATGTTATACTTTTTCTCTTTTAACTTTATATGTTTCTTAACTTCCCTCATCAGCCACGGCCGCCCATGCCTCCTCCTGGGATCTTTCTTCCTTTTAGGAATGAACTGATCCTGCAACTTCTGCATTATACACAGAAATATCCGCCATTGTTCCTCCACGATCATCCCTGCTAAGTTATTGCACCATTGAACTTTGACCAGCTCCTCCCTCATAGCTCCATAGTTCCCTTTATTCAACAGAAGTACTGTCACTTCCGACTGTACCCTCTCCCTCTCAAATTGCAGATTGAAGCTTAATGTATTATGGTCACTACGTCCCAATGGCTCCTTCACTTCGAGGTCTCTGACCAATTCTGGTTCATTACACAATACCAGATCCAGAATTGCCTTCTCCCTGGTCGGCTCCAGCACCAGCTGCTCTAAGAATCCATCTCTGAGGCACTCCACAAAGTCTCTTTCTTGAGGTCCAATACCATCCTGATTCTCCCAGTCTACCTGCATGTTAAAATCCCCCATAACAACTGTAGTAACATCTTTGCGACAGGCCAATTTCAGCTCCTGATTCATCTTACATCTGACATCCAGACTACTGTTTGGGGGCCTGTAGATGACTCCCAAGAGGGTCTTTTTACCCTTAGTATTTCGCAGCTCTATCCACACTGACTCGACATCCCCTGACTCTAGGTCCCCCCGTGCAAGGGACTGAATATCTTCCCTTACCAACAAGGCCACCCCACCCCTTCTGCCCGTCAGTCTGTCCTTACGATAGTACGTGTAGCCTTGAATATTCATTTCCCAGGCCCTGTCCACTTGAAGCCACGTCTCAGTTATCCCCACAATATCGTATCTGCCAATTTCCAAAAGAGCCTCAAGCTCATCCATCTTATGTCTAATGCTTCATGCATTCATATACAGTATTTTTAATTTGTTACTGCCCTCACCCTTCCCATCAACTCCTATTTCACTCAACCTTACAGCATGATCCCTTTCTGAGTTTTCTGCCTCATTGATACAGTTGTCTTTCTTGACTTCCTTTGTTCCAACTTTCCCTTCAATTTCCTTTTTAAACATCCAGTTTGTCCCCTCCCCCCCGCTACTTAGTTTAAATGTAGCGGTGTTGCAGTAGCAAACCTGCCTGCCAGAATGCTGGTCCCTAACCTACTAAGGTGCAAACCGTCTCTCTTGTAGAATTTATGCTTACCACAAAACATACCCCAGTGATCCAAGAACTTAAATCTTTGCTTCCTGCACCAGTTCCCCACCCACACGTTCAAGTCCATTATCTCCCTGTTTCTGGCCACACCAGCCCGAGGAACTGGAAGCAAACCGGAGATAACCACCTTGGACGTCCTGCTTTTCAGCCTTCTTCCTAGTTCTCCGAAGTCCTGCTGTAGTATGTTCCTCCTCTTCTTTCCGACATCATTTGTGCCGACATGTACCATCACCTCTGGCTCTTTACCCTCGTCTTTGAGGATTTCCCACACTCTGTCCACGATATCTTTCACCCTGGCACCAGGAAGGCAACACACCATCCTTAAATCCCGTCTGCTGCCACAACAACCCCAGTCAGTTCCTCTCACGATGGAGTCCCCTATTATCATGGCTCTGTGCGGTGTCCGACTCTTCCGTTCTGCCTCTGCGCCAACGTTTGATTGACAGACCTGGCCGCCTCGCAGACTGGCAGTGTCATCTGTCTCTACTGTTTCCAAAAGCTTCAACTTGTTCCTGACAGGTCCTTCTCCCGGGGTCTCTTGCACCTGTCTCCTCTCTGCCTTTCTCATCGTCTGCTGTCTTCTGCTCTCTTCTGGTACGATCGGTGTAATAACCTCACTGAAGGTCTTGTCCAGAAAGATCTCGTTCTCTCGGATGAGCCTAAGGTCCTCGAGTTCTTTCATCAGCGCTGCAATATGCTCGGTCAATAGCTGAATGTGCACACACTTTCCACACGTGTACGAGCCAGACACACCAGAGTCGTTGACCTCCCACATCAAGCACATAGCACACCGAAACAGCTGGGCAGTCATGTCTTCACCCTCTTCAATTGTGGCATAATCACTTCACTCAACCTCCTTGTCAAAGACTCCTGAGCTGAAGCCTCACTCTTCGATCCAAACTTCCTTCGACCCTCTTTTTGTGACAAGTCTGTGGGCTCTTAATTTAGGTTAGAGGAGGAGGGAGGGAGACCCTACTTTGTAGGACCTGGGGTTTAGAACACACCCACTCTAATAGCAATCACTTACCTTTCATGGAATGTTGCATTTATTGACTACCTACAAGATCTAATGCAGAAATTCACCAACGCTCCTTAGATAGCACCTACTGAGCACACAAAGGCAACATGGGAACACCACCATTTACAATTTATACTCAGCCACAGAAGGAGGCCATTCAGCCCATTATGGCTGCACCGACTTGTGAAATGAACATTATTGTCTAGTGCCAATGTCCTGCCTCTTCCCCAGATCCCTGCACACCATTTCCATCCAAATAACCATCCAATTCTCTCTTTAATACCTCAATTGAACCGACATCCAGCACATTTCCAGGCAACGTGTTTTATACCTGAATGACTCACTGAGTGAAAGTGCTTTTTTCTCACTCCATCCTTGCTTCCTTTGCAGATCACTTTAAATCTAAGTCCTCTTGTCTTTGTTTCTTTTATGAGTGGGAATACTTCTCCCTATCTGGTCAACACGGCATGCTCATGATTTTGGAAACTTCTAACCCCTTGGTGGTTAGCACAGTGCCTCAGTGGTTAGCACTGCTGCCTCACAGCAACGACCCAGATTCAACTCCAGCCTTGGGCGACTGGCTTTGTAGAATTTGCACACTCTCCCGGTGTCTGTGTGAGTTTCTGCTGGATGCTCTGATTTCCTCCCACAGTCCAAAGATGTGCAGGTGAGGTGGATTATCATGGTAAATTGCCCACTGGATCCAGAGAAGTGCAGGCTAGATGGATTGGTCATGGTAAATGCAGTGATTATAAAAGCAGGGTAGGTGGCTAGATCTGAGTGGGATAATCTTTGGAGGGTTGGTGCAGATTCAATGGGCCAAACGGCCTCTTTTCGCACTTTAGGGATTCTATGATTCAACCAAATCTCCCTCTCAGTCTTCTCTTCAAATAGGACAACCCCAACTTCTTCAAACTATCCTCATCACTGAGACTTCTTACTGCTGGAGTCATTCTTGTAAATAACTTCTGCATTCTCTCCCCAGTGCATTCATATCTCTCCCATAATATAGCACCCACAACTGTACACAATATTCCAGCTGAGGTCTTAAGTTCAACATCACCTTCTAGCTCTTTAAAAAATCAAGGATACTGTATGCAGATTATACAGTTCCTCCAATGTCGCTGGGTGAAAATCCCGGAATTCTCTCCCTAAAACATGGTGGGTGTCCCTACAGAAAGGAGACTGAAGTGACTTCAAGAAGACAACTCACCATCACCTTCTCCGGGCAATTAGCAACAGACAATAAATACTGGCCCACGCAGCAGCACCCACTTCTCATGAAGGGAAAAATTTATCGTCACATGACATCCTCCCAGTTTCTGATGAAGTGGTTCACTAGTTTTGATAGACTTGTGATCATAAGGGTTTTGTAAAGACGAACTAAATGTATTGTTTTGCCAATCTTAGCAAATCTGTGGCAAGACAGTGCAGTTTCATTCCTGGCTGGAAATCTGCAAGATTTTGGGGTTTGCATGGTGGTGAGCACTGCTGCCTCACAGCACCAGAGACCTGGGTTTAATTTCTGCCTCAGGCAACTGTCTGTGTGGAGTTTGCACACTCTCCCCGTGTCTGCGTAGATTTCCTCTGGGTGCTTCAGTTTCCTCCCACAGTCCAAAAATGTGCAGGTTGGGTGAATTGGCCGTGCTAAATTGCCCATGGTGTTAGTGGAATGGCTTTCAGAGGGTCGGTGTGGAGTTGTTGGGCTGAGGGGCCTGTTTCCAGACTGTAAATAATCTAATCAAGACGCGTTCTGAGCATAAGGTTTGAGATATTGTACCTCTCCGAGGCAGAAACCCTGGTTTCAGTATTGGAACCAGAACAATGGGACTTCTTTGGGATTCCGCTTTCTTGCCTTTTTCCCATAATCCCTTGATTAAAACTGTGTCTATTTCAGCCTTGAATATACTCAATAACTCTGCCTGAACAGCCCTGTGTGGGAAAGTATCCCACAGGTTCATTGCCCTCTGAGTGAAGGAATTCCTCCACACCTGTGTCTGAAATGACCCCTTCTTCTAAGATGATGCCCACTATTCCTAGACTCCCCCTTACTCCTACCAAGAGCCTCAAGACTGATGAGTATCAGTCAGTGGTGAAGGGTTAGGGAAGGGAAGAATTAGAGCAGGGGTTTTGTGGAAGTCAGAAAGTGGGGCTGGGTGCATGGAAGGATGAAGTAGGAAGGGGTTTGCATTTTGGATGTGTGAGGAGGGGGTTATTGCATGGACAGTCCCTCAAGATAAGAAAATGAGGGCTCAAAAGTAGTGTTTACATTTAGTTCCATCTCAGGGTGGTGGCTGACAGAGGCCTCCCAGGGCTGTCAGTTCCACTACAGCATTTCAATCATCCCTGTAGTGTCCCTTAGATAATGTTCTCTATTCTGCAGAGAGTGGAGATACAGCTGAGGCTGCAAGCCAAACCACATGGCAGATCCGGTTCAATGCAGGAGAGAGTGCGGTGATGCACTTTGGTCAGAAGTATATTGAAAAACAATTTAAAATACAGGTATAATCCTAAAAGAAATCCAGGGACCTGAGGCTATATGTACCCAGATTATTGAAGGTAGCAGGACAGGTGGAGAGAGCAGTTCATAAACTATCCAGCTTAGTAAACTATCCATCTTAATAAACTGTCCAGCTTAATAAACTGCACAGCTTAGTAAACTATCCAGCTTAATAAACTATCCAGCTGAGTAAACTATCCAGCTTAATAAACTATCTAGCTTAATAAACTATCTATCTTAATAAACTGTATAGCTTAATAAATTGCACAGCTTAGTAAACTATCCAGTTTAATAAACCATACAGCTTAATAAACTGTCCAGCTTAATTAGGGAGAACCCAAAGGCATTTTACTCATACGTGAGGAATAAGAGAATGATCTGGGAGAAGGTAGGACCGATCAGGGATAGTGTATTTCTGGAACTTGTGCGAGGGGTCTGAGCAGATACGGGAAGCCCTAAATGAGTTTTTTGTCTCAGTTTTCACTAAGGAAAGGGACCTTGTGAATGCGAACTTTGAGGAGCTGGGAAACAGGCTTGAACAGATCAAGATTGATAAAGTTGATGTGCTAGAAATTTGGCAAACATTAAGATTGATAAAACCCCAGGGCCAGACCAGATTTATCCTAGATTGCTCTAGGAAGCGAGAAAAGAGGTTGCTAAGCCATTGGTGAAGATCTTTGCTTCCTCATTCTCCACGGGAGTCATACCAGAGGATTGGAGGGAGGTGAATGTTGTTCCTGTTTTGAAGGAAGGTAATAAGGAAATCCCTGGCAATTACAGACCAATCACTCTTACATTTGTGGTCAGCAAGGTTTTGGAAAGAATTCTGATGGATGGGATTTATGACTATTTGGAAAAGCATAGCATGATTAAAGGCAGTCAGCATGGCTTTGTGAGGGGCAGGTCTTGCCTAACTAGTCTTATTGAGTTCTTTGAGGAGGTGACTAGACAGGTTGACGTAGGTCGAGCAGTAGATATGGTGCATATGGACTTCAGCAAGGGATTTGATAGGGTTCCCCCTGGTAGGCTCATTGATAAAGTCAGGAAGTATGGGAGACAGAGAGATTTGGCTTTCTGGATTCAGAATTGGCTGGCCGACAGAAGGCAGAGAGTGGTTGTAGTTGGAAAGTATTCTGCCTGAAGGTCAGTGTTGAGTGGGGTCCCTCAGGGCTCTGTTCTTGGGCCTTTGTAGTTTTCATGAATGATTTGGATGAGGAGGTTGAGGGGTGGGTTAGTAAATTTGCCGATGACACTAAGGTTGGAGGTGCTGTTGATAGCATTCAGGAATATTGCAGGCTGCATAGACAGGATACAGAGCTGGGCTGAGAAATGGCAGATGGAGTTCAACCTGGATAAATGCAAAGTGATGCATTTTGGAAGGTCGAACTTGAATGCCAAATATAGGATTAAAGATGGGATTCTTGGCAGTGTGGAGGAACAGAGGGATCTTGGTGTTCAAGTTCATAGATCCGTCAAAGTTGTCACCCAAGTGGATAAAGCTGTGAAGAAAGTATATGGTATTTTGGCTTTCATTAACAAGGGGATCGAGTTTAAGAGCTGCAAAGTTTTGCTACAGCTCTACAAGTCCCTGGTGAGACCACACTTGGAATATTGTGTCCAATTCTGGTCGCCCTATTATAGGAAAGATACAGAGGCTTTGGAGAGGGTGCAAAGAAGGTTTACCAAGATGCTGCCTGGACTGGAGGGCTTGCCTTACGAAGAAAGGTTGACTAAGCTCGGACCTTTTTCTCTGGAGAGAAGGAGGAAGAAAGGAGGCCTGATCGAGGTATACAAGGTAATGAGAGGCATGGATAGAGTCAATAACCGGAGACTTTTCCATGGGGCAGGTTTGACTGGTACGAGGGGTCATTGTTTGAAGATATTAGGAGGAAGGTATAGAGGAGACATCAGAGGTAGGTTCTTTATGCAGAGAGTTGTGAATGTAAGGAATGCGTTGCCAGCGATGGAGGTGGAAGCAGAGTCATTAGGGACATTCAGGCTGGACATGCACATGGACAGCAGTGAATTGTGGGGTGCGTGGGTTAGGTTATTTTATTTTACATTAGGATTAATCCTCGACACAGGATTAATCCTAACGTAGGCTGAAGAGCCTGTTCTTTTCTATGTTCTGTGTTCTATGTTCTAATAAACTATCCAGCTTAAGAAACTGTCCAGCTTAATAAACTGTCATAATAAACTGTATAGCTTAATAAAACTGTCCAGCTAAATAAACCATCCAGCTTCATAAACTACACAGCTTCATTTACAGGGGCAGAGTACAAGAGCCAGAAGGTGATGCTGAACTTGTACAAGATTGTAACTTGATAGCCCTCAGCTGGAACAGTTGTGTACAGCTGTGGGTGCCACGTTATAGGAAAGGTGCCAGTTGGTCAGAGAGAGCAGAAGCAATTTCTAAGAATGGTTCCAGGAATGAGAAACTTCAGTGCTGAGAATAAATTGAAGAGGATGGGATTGTCTCAATGGAGACAAGGCAGCTGAAAGCTTTCAAAATCACGAGCAGCTCCAGTTCATAAAAGAAACAAGAATGAGAAGGCATAGACTTTAAATGACTTGTAAACAAAGCAAGGGTGATGTGAGTCCCTGTGTAATTCTATTCGCTATAAAATAGTGATGGAAAAAGACAGACCAGATCTAAAAGTTGAAGTTCTAATTTGGAAAAAGGCCAATTTTGACGGTATTAGGCAAGAACCCTCGAAAGCTGCTTGGAGGCAGATGTTCGCAGGTAAAGGGACGGCTGGAAAATGGGAAGCCTTCAGAAATGAGATAACAAGAATCCAGAGAAAGTATATTCCTGTTAGGATGAAAGGGAAGGCTGGTAGGTATAGGGAATGCTGGATGACTAAAGAAACTGAGGGTTTGGTTAAGAAAAAGAAGGAAACATTTGTAAGGTATAGACAGGATAGATCAAGTAAATCCTTAGAAGAATATAAAGGCAGTAGGAGTATAGTTAAGAGGGAAATCAGGAGGGCAAAAAGGGGACATGAGATATCTTTGGCAAATGGAATTAAGGAGAATCCAAGAAGTTTTTACAATTATATTAAGGGCAAAAGGGTAACTAGGGAGAGAATAAGGCCCCTCAAAGACCAGCAAGGCGGCTTTTGTGTGGAGCCACAGAAAATGGGGGAGATACTAAGTGAATATTTCGCATCAGTATTTACTGTGGAAAAGGATATGGAAGATATAGACTGTAGGGAAATAGATTGTGACATCTTGCAAAATGTCCAGATTACAGAGAAGGAAGTGCTGGATGTCTTGAAACGGGTAAAGGTGGATAAATCCCCAGGACCTGATCAGGTGTACCCGAGAACTCTGTGGGAAGCTCGAGAAGTGATTTCTGGGCCTCTTGCTGAGATATTTGTATCATTGATAGTCACAGGTGAGGTGCCAGAAGACTGGAGGTTGGCAAATGTAGTGCCACTGTTTAAGAAGGGTGGTAAAGACAAGCCAGAGATCTATAGACCTGTGAGCCTGACCTCAGTGGTGGGCAAGTTGTTGGAGAGAATCCTGAGGGATAGGATGTACATGTATTTGACAAGGCAAGGACTGATTAGGGATAGTCAACATGGCTTAGTGCATGGGAAATCATGTCTCACAAACTTGATTGAGTTTTTTGAAAAGTAACAAAGAAGATTGATATGATCTATGTGGAATTCAGTAAGGTGTTCGACAAGGTTCTGCATGGGACACTGATTAGCATGGTTAGATCTCACGGAATACAGGGAGAACTTGCCATTTGGATACAGAAGTGGCTCAAAGGTAGAAGACAGAGGGTGGTGGTGGAGGTTGTTTTTCAGACTGGAGTCCTGTGGCCAGTGGAGTGCCACAAGGATTGGTGCTGGGTCCTCTACTTTTTGTCATTTACATAAATGATTTGGATGTGAGCATAAGAGGTACAGTTAGTAAGTTTGCAGATGACACCAAAATTGGAGGTGTAGTGGACAGCGAAGAGGGTTACCTCAGATTGCAACAGGATGTGGACAGATGGGCCAATGGGCTGAGAAGTGGCAGATGGAGTTTAATTCAGATAAGTGCGAGGTGCTGCATTTTGGGAAAGCAAATCTTAGCAGGACTTATACACTTAATGGTAAGGTCCTCGGGAGTGTAGCTGAACAAAGAGACCTTGGCGTGCACGTTCATAGCTCCGTGAAAGTGGAGTTGCAGGTGGATAGGATAGTGAAGAAGGCGTTTGGTATGCTTTCCTTAATTGGTCAGAGTATTGAGTACAGGAGTTGGGAGGTCATGTTGCGGCTGTACAAGACATTGGTTAGGCCACTGTTGGAATATTGCGTGCAATTCTGGTCTCTTCCTATTGGAAAGATGTTGTGAAACTTGAAAGGGTTCAGAAAAGATTTACAAGGATGTTGCCAGGGTTGGAGGATTTGAGCTATAGGGAGAGGCTAAACAGGCTGGGGCTGTTTTCCCTGGAACGTCGGAAGCTGAGGGGTGACCTTATAGAGGTTTACAAGAATATGAGGCGCATGAATAGGATAAATAGGCAAAGTCTTTTTCCTGGGGTCGGGGAGTCCAGAATTAGAGGGCATAGGTTTAGGGTGAGTGGGGAAAGATATTAAAGAAACCTCAGGGGCAACTTTTTCATGCAGAGACGGTGGTACATGTACGGAATGAGCTGCCAGAGGATGTGGTGGAGGCTGGTACAATTGCAACATTTAAGAGGCATTTGGATGGGTATATGAATAGGAAGGGTTTGGAGGGATATGGGCTGGATGCTGGCAGGTGGGACTAGATTGGGTTGGGATATCTGGTCGACATGGACAGGTTGGACCGAAGGGTCTGTTTCCATGCTGTACATCTCTATGACTCTATGACTCTATAGAGATGTATAGCACAGAAACAGACCCTTCGGTCCAACTTGTCCATGCTGACCACATATCCTAAATTAATCTAGTCCCATTTGCCAGCATTTGGCCCATATCCCTCCAAATCCTTCCTATTCATATACCCATACAGAATCTTCTTAAATGTTGTAATTGTACCAGCCTCCACCACTTCCTCTAGCAGCTCATTCCATACATGCACCACATTCTGCTTGAAAACGTTGCCAGTTAGGTCCCTTTTAAATCTTTCTCCTCTCCTCTTAAACCTATGCCCTCTTATTTTGGACTCCCCTCCCCTGGGAAAAAAGACCTTGTCTATTTACCCTATGCATGCTCCTAGTGATTTTATAAACCTCTACAAGGTCACCCCTCAGCCTGCAAGGTAACTGGTCTATTAGTGAGTTTGCAGATGATACAGAGATTGGTGGAGTTGCAGATTGTGAGAAGAAACAGCAAGATATAGATCAATTGGAGGCATGGGCAGAAAAGTGGCAGGTAGAGTTTAACCCGGATAAATGTGAGGTGATGTATTTTGGAAGGTCAAGTATGTAGAAATTATGCAGTGAATGGCAGAACTTTTTGGAGTGTTGAGATGCAGAGGGATCTGGGTGTGCAGGTCCACAGATCACTGAAGATGGCAGCACAGGTAGTTAAGGTAGTAAAAAAGGCCTATGGCATGCTTGCCTTCATTGGAAGGGGCATTGAGTATAAGGATAGACAATTTATGCTTCAGCTTTATAGAACTTTTGTCAGGTCACACTTCGAATATTGCATACAGTGTTCTGGTCACCACATTACCAGAAGGATGTGGATGCTTTGGCAAGGGCACAAAGAAGGTTTACCAGGATGTTGCCTGGTATGGAGGAGTTTAGCTATGAAGACAGGTTGGATAGACTGGGTTTGTGTCCACTGGAATGCAGGAGGTTGAGGGGCAACCCGATAGAAGTTTATAAGATTGTGAATGGCCTGGATAGATTAGAAAGTATGAAGCTTTTTCCCAGGATGGAAGGTCAATTACTATGAGACACAGGTTCAAGGTGCAGGGGGGATGGGGGAGGGGTATAAGTTAAAAAAGATTTGTGAGGCAAGCTTTTCACACCAAGAGTGGTGAGTGCCTGGAATGCACTATCAGAGGAGGTGGAAGCAGACACAATAGCAGCATTCAAGAATCACGCAGATGAATACATGAATAAGAAGGAAATAGAGGGATACGGATCCTGTAAGTGAAGGCAGTTTTCGTACAGAAGGGCAAAATGTGTTGGAGGGCCGAAGGGCCTGTTCCTGTGGTGTATTATTCTTCATTCTTTTTGCTTTGCAAAATCTAAAAGTCAAATTTAATTTTGAAAAAGACCTATGACACCTTTGTGGATTTATGCAGGAAGGTAGCAGCTGTGATGCAGCCTCCCTGTGTGTCCAGAATATTCATCACTGGAACTTCCAGCGAGGCAGTATTGTCAATGGATAGTGAGTGTCACCAATGGAAAACTTCTCCAGGTGCTGAAACCAATGTGTTTTGCACACACCCCAGTGGGATTAGAATTTGATAATAATTGTTAGGAAATTGCAAGAAGAGAGCAGAATGGAGCACAATCCCAGCTACAATGCGAGGAATGAAACTTTTAATAAGACTCTGACCCTGATAATACTCTGCCATATTGACTGCACTCCTTCTGACACTAGGACTGTAGGCTACTCCTTGGTTTTGCCCAGTCACTACTGATCCAAGGCCTTTTTTTAAGGTTCTTCACTAAATGCACAATTTCAATTTCACATTTTCACAGAATCAGAGATTTGTTATGACTCAAAAGGAGGCCTTTCAACCCATTGTGTCTCCTCCAGCTCCTTAATGAGCATCGTTACTGTGAGCCAATTTCCTACTTCTTCCCCATTTTGTTTCACCTCCATCCGCAAAGGAGCACCAGATCAGTCAGGAATGATGCTTTAGTGATTGATTTGATTTGATTTATTTATTTATTGTCATGTGTGCTTATTACAAATATAGTGAAAAGTGTTGTTTGTGACACAAGTCTCTGGCGCCATCTTACAACACAGAAAGTAAACCAAAACACAGAACATAGCTGGGAAAATAAAACAATGAAATTCATCTTATAGTCTTATTTTAATAAAGTGAGGTGATCTTTGGAACAGTTCCTGCTTCTAGCTCAGTCATGGTTCTGGTCCTGGGCTCCTCCACCCCTAATGCCTTGACTCCCTGCTGCTAAATTGGCTTCCCCATGTCTCTGCTGCTGGAACAATGAGTTGCAATTCTCTGGGACCATCCACCTCCAAAGATGTGACCGCCATGTGTTCACATTGGGCCACCCTCACCAAAGCAACTGCTGTCAGTACCACAGGATCCTGCATTGGGACCAAACTCACCACCATCGCTGTCTCCGCTGTCAGGCAGCCAGGCCTAGCCATAGACCTGGAGCCTTGACTTAGCCTGTGGACCAAGGGTTTAAGCCTGGGACCTGCCCCTCGCTCACTGGGAGACTGTGGGCTAGGTTGAGCCACCTCCCCCTCATCTTGGCATTGCTGCCCTTGTCACCAGACACCTCCTCCTTCACCACGTACTGAGCCTCACTGCTCCCTGGGCCCGCACCACCATCTTCACCCACCATTCCGTGCAGGACCTACTCTCGCCGACACTGCGCAGATGCCACTGCAACCAAGGCTTTAACGACTTAAGGGAAAAAGTAAAAGAAAGCAGAAGTAAAAAGAAAATCCAAATAAAAAAACAGATGCAAGTGGACAAACTCCAGGCTCAGAAATCTGAATTCTGCTACTCTGATGTCTGGAATGCTCGAGATTTAGTGTGGGAAGAGTGAACAAATTCTGCTGAATTTGGTGATGCCCATTGATCAGCGAGTGAAAACATGAACAGGATGTCATGTGCTGCCATCCTTGCCTGTCAATTCTCCGGAAATGGAAGGTAGCATTCATTCCAGAGTGGTGACATGAGGTCACCATAGACTCACTCTCTCATTAGGTTAAACAACGGGTTTAACCTGAGGGTCACTGCACCTCAGGCGAGGTCATGAAAGAAAATCCTTCATGGTAACTTGCCAGTACAGGAACTGAACCCATATTATTGGTATCATTCTGCATCACAAACCAAATATACAACCAACAGGGCAAATCAAATTGCAGACACGAAGGTAGACTTCCCTCCCCGAGGGCATTGTGTGTCAACCTCTCGCACATGGATTGCAGCAATTCAAGACAGCAGCTCACCCTCACCTTCTTACAGGGCAATTAGGGATGGACAATAAAACAATGCCAATGTCCCATGAAGGAATTTTAAAAAAGACATTGAATGCATTTTGAGATCTTTCTGCCTATCCATGCTATCATGCTTTGATTTGTTTTGAACATTGTTCTTAACTCCATTTACTCTAGAGCCTTTTAATCAACAAACATTTCAAGTGTGTTCACAATGTGAAACATGGGTGGGTATTAGATTTTCATCTTCAGTCTGCAGTTTGCCCAGTAGGTGAATTCCAAGTGGCATTCAGACTATTTTACTAATATTTGAGTGATGGGAGATTGAGTCATTTTGTGCAAATTGTTTAAGACAGTTTGAGAAAACTCTTTACATTATCTTTGTTGTATTTACTTATATTTTGTTATTACTGTTCATTTTAATGCCATTAAATTCTACATTTCTCATCTGAAGATTGAACTCATCATTATTGTCAGTGACTTGTTAATAATTTTACAGTGAATTATTGTGAGTCTGTTGTACAGAAGAACAGGCTACTTAGCTGAACTGGTTTGTGCTGGAGGTTATGTGTTATATGTGTCTCCTCTCATCCCATCAATATACCTTTTCCATTATTGTTTATCCAGCTCTGACTG